>NC_064629.1:34567518-35817518 GCF_023864275.1 Schistocerca cancellata
TCTAAATGTTCTTGCGACCTCATCATGCAATGCGTGGAGAACATTGCGCGCTCTGAAAAATTTCGGTTGCGCGTTTACTTTCCTCCAAATGTGCTTGATAGTTCTTAGCGGAACCAAGGCCCAGTGCAAAAATGTCTGCAAATTCTTCACATAGACGAGAAACACTGGCGGAAGGCACAGTCTGGTTCACTGATAGGACCTGATTGACTATAGACAAGTTAAACAACTGAAATAAATCTAAACCAAACAAGTTCACTGCAGAAGAAGAACGAAGGACGTAAAATGACACAAGTTTTGTTTGTCCCTTGTATGTTGCAAGAAGGCTGCACTGTCCTAACACAGGGATATGCTGTCCAGAATAACTATGTAACTTAACATTTGCAGCACGCAACGGAGGTGTGCCCAGTTGTTTGTATGTGTCTTTATTGAGCAGTGAAACTGCAGCTCCGGTATCGAGCTGGAATGTTATCATGTTGCCATTAATTTCCAACTCTACAAAAAGTTTATTGTCCTGCTGACGACAAGAGCGACTGCCTCGTGCAATGTGATCTGTTTCTGGTACAGAATCACTTGCGAGTTGACGGGATTTCCGTCGATGTCGGCGCACACTTTTTGTGGGACGAACACAGTCACTGTTAGAGAGAGAAGCACTGGGCGGAGTGGCATTAACTACATGAATTTCCATGGGCGAAGGTTCACGAGCCCGAGTATTCTTGGTTCGATTCTGGCGCGAAGCAAAGGGCCTGGAATGGTTGTGAGTGTCCGATCTAAGCTTTTTCTGACAAACACTTTGAACATGTCCTTTTTTATTACAGAAAAAGCAAATAGCTTGACGTGACGGGCAATTCTCACGCGAATGTCTAGTAGCACACCGCGGGCATGATTTCACTGCATTTGGGTGCTTGTGCGGCACATGTGGCTGCGCGGACGTGCGCGAGGGCTGTTTACCGTTCCGTGTAGCTCACCCGGCGGGCCGGTTAACGTGACACACAGTTGGCGAAGTTTCAAATGACTCCTGTGCAAAGTCAAGTGTGTCTTGCCGATCCAATATGTCTATCACTTGTTGAAGGGAGGGATTGACTAGTTTCAAAATCTGTTCCCGTATACGAACATCAGAAACGTTCTGTGCAATTGCATCACGCACCATAGTATCTGAATAAGGGAGTCCACATTCACACTCAAAAGCACAATCCCTTGTAAGGCCTTGCAATGTTGCAACCCACTCCCGATTAGTTTGACCAGCCATACGTTTTGTACGAAAGAACGTATACCTTTTTGCAACTAGATTAACTGATTCTTTGAAATAGGCATCTAAAGCAGACAAAATTTCGTCGTAGGACAGAGTTGCTACGTCGCGTCAGGGAAACAATTTCACTATCACTCTGTACGTCTGGACGCTGACACACGATAATAAATGAGGCTGCCGCTCGTTACCTTGAATTCTGTAGGCGGCGAGATGGAATCCAAATTGGCATGACCACTCCGTCCATGTTTCCATGGCCGCATCGTATGGCCGAAACTGGGGTGCAACAGCGTTGTGGCTGCGGTAGCGGTGAAGCGGCGGCGGCCGCATCGTTTTGCATTGCACATTGACCCTGGACGAGCTGTCCAAGGGCATCCAATAAGGCCTGCGTCTGCTGATTCTGCAAGCGATAAAATTCGGACAGTACATCTGGAGAATGTGGCGAAGCCATGACAAGTCAATTAGTGCAGCAAGTATTAAGAACAAGACCCTTTTTTACTCGTCGCCAGTATGAAGTGTCGGCAGAATTGCCAACACTGTTTTTAGAGGAGGCCAAAATGCACGCTATAAGCTCACGCAGGCTGGCATGAGGTCTGAAACAGGATACGTAATGAATGCTATAAAGAAAAGTACGTAGCTTCTGGAATACTTAACTTTAATCCACATTTGTAGAACATTGCTCTTGATGATACAGAAGTATTATAGCAATTGAATACGGCGCCTTGCTAGGTCGTAGCAAATGTAGCTGAAGGCTATGCTAACTATCGTCTCGGCAAATGAGAGCGTAGTTGTCAGTGAACCATGGCTAGCAACGTCGGCTGTACAACTGGGGCGAGTGCTAGTACGTCTCTCTAGACCTGCCGTGTGGTGGCGCTCGGTCTGCAATTACTGACAGTGGCGACACGCGGGTCCGTCGTATACTAGCGGACCGCGGCCGATTTAAAAGCTACCACCTAGCAAGTGTGGTGTCTGGCGGTGACACCACATAATTAGATTTATATATTACATACTAATATTGGTGTCTGTTTTGATACAAACTGCATATATATTTGGCATGCAGTAGCAGAGAAACAACTTTCCCTATACTGTAAACAGTTTTTCAGTGAGCATACTCTGGTTTTCGTGTTGCTCAAAGCTATCACCTGCTTCAGTGGCGCTCATTCACAGCCCGACTGTCTGGGCGATCCATTCGCAGACCAATCTGACTTTGTGTGGGCACAGGAGACTGCTTGGCGAATCCTTCCTGTCTACACTGTCAGAGCGTGGGCTAGCAGGCAGCTGTCAGGGTAAGCAGGTAGAGGGTCGCCAGTGGAACGGACGGAAGTGGGCGACCACTAGTCCATCGCCCGCACACAGGCGAGAGGGATGGGGCTGACGAGCTCGCCTATTGGGTCTGCCTAGACCCTCTCGCTTGCACGTGGGCGATGGGCTAGTGGATGGTCCGGGTCCATCTTTTCGGCCAGCGAACCTCTACCTGCTTCTCCCGACTGCTACCTGCCAGCCACACTCCGTCCACCAACAAGTCGCCGGTGTCCACATGTAGTCACTGAGTGGGTCAACGAGCTGGTCGCCCGACCTGCCGGGCTGTGAAAGGGGCCTTAAGAATAGTCACTGCTGAAATCAGGTGGATGTGTGAGCAAAGGTAAGTGATTCTCTGCCTCGTGATGACTGGGTGTTGTGTGATGTCCTTAGGTTGTTTAGGTTTAAGTAGTTCTAAGTTCTAGGGGACTGATGACCATAGCTGTTAAGTCCCATAGTGCTCAGATCCATTTGAAAGGTAAGTGATTTATCTATGGCTCTCACATAAAGTACGTAGGAAAGCATAAAAGAGTGAAAAAAGAGCAGCTGGTTCAGGCTCCTGTGTAGAAGAGACAGACATCGCCGCTACTGCTGGAGTACCTGATTGTGTGTGCGATAAAATTAACTTTGAATTACTTTTGCCATTACAGATCTCCTCTTTGTTTAACTCTCTGAGTCATATTTCATAAACTGATGCATAAATTTTGTACTTCGAATTTTCCCTTTTTCCAGGTCCACATGGCACTCAGCCAAGTATTCTTCTACATTTCTACATTTACTTGCTCATTCATTACTTAAATGCTGTGCCTTGCAATGTTCTATTATATATATATATATATATATATATATATATATATATATATATATATATATATATATATATATATATATAATTGTTATATATATATGTAATGTTTCGTATATTTGTGTAGCAAGCAGCTGTGTGGAGAATCTTGCCAAGTTCCTTTATGTGAATTCACATGCTACTACTGTGGTCGCTTTTCGGCCACATATTTGGTAAATGTTGAGGGTTTAATTACTTTGTGGAGAGGAAATTCTTTGTCAATTCGACATTTTACGTACCACATTGAATTTTCAGCCTGTTAACTGTGGGAAATCGTGGCATATGTGACTGGTACAAATAGAAGGCAACAGAGAGTCTGAAGGGTTGCAGTTGCAAAATACAGACGGCAGCTATTAACAGAAGAATGGAAAAACTGATAGAAGCTGACTTCTTGGAAGTTCAGTTTGGGTTCTGGAGAGATCTGGGAACATGCGAGGCAATACCGAGCCAATGTATTGTCGTAGAAGATTGAATGAACAGAGGCAAACCTACGTTTATAGCCTTTGTAGATTTAGAGAACGCTTTTGACAGTGCTGATTGTAATACGCTCTGAAATTCTGAAGACAGCGGGTGTAAAATATGGAGAGCAACAGGTTATTTAGAACTGTACCGAAACCAGATTGCAGTTATAGGAGATGAAGGACGAGAAAGAGAAGCAGTTTTTAAGAAGGGTGTGAGGCAGGGTTGTATTCTGTCACCAACATTATTTAATCTGTAGAGTGAACAACTTGTCAAGGGCTCCAAGGAGAAATTTGGAACTGGAATTAAAGTTCAGGGAGAAGAAATAAAAAGTCTGACGTTTGCTGATAACATAGCAGTTCTATATCATGAGATGAAAGAAATTATTCAGTGTGTGAAGGCAGACTAATTTGATTGTCATAGGGACTGGAATACGATGGCAGGAGAAACAAAAGAAGGAAACAATGGACTGGAGGAAAGGAATGAAAGGGGAACCTGCCTAGCAAAATTTTAGTTCAGGGTACAGTTTAATAATTATTAACACTTGTTTTAAGAATCATGTACGTTAGAGGTCGTAATTCTATATTTGACTTGGATGATCCGTCAACTGCACCTTTTTTACGCTTTTATTAAATAAAAAAAAAAATCTCTCTTCAGTCTGTTATTTGTAAAACATACAATTTGGAGTTTTAGAATTTGTAAGGATATAAATCCTCTTAAGCCCAAGGAATACTTAAAATGAAATAAATTATTCCATCTTTACAACTGCGACACACCCACATTTCTCACCATGTCATTCAGCACATATAATTTTAAATCCATCTGATTTGTACTTTTATCATTTGGACATTGTTCCTTTACAGCATAATGTAAGTTTTGTACTCTATCTGTACTTATATGTATATAAGCTTTGCTTTTCCATCTTTTATTATGTACAATATCCTTCACACTACCTGAGAAACCCTGTGATGCCGAGGCATTTATTTATCACAATCTTCTATTAGTCCATCCCCTGCTCTCCCTGCCTTCCTCCCGCTCTCTTTATCCACCCCCTTGCCCCAGTCGATCTCCTCCTACCCTCCCTCTCTCTACATTTCCTCCATCCTCCTCCGTCTGTCCATCTCCTTCGACCTTCTCCGTCTGCGCATCTACTCATCCCCCATCTCTCTGTAAATTTTTGTTTCTTGATAGAAAAAGCTGTTCTGAATTTTATGTTTATTATTTCTGGGTAAACACTGGTTCAGTCTATATCTTGATCTATGATCATGTACAGAGCTGTTTGTGTAGTAATTATAAAGTTTACCTGTGATATAGATAATGGAAGGTACACGTAGTTACATGGTGTAGTTGAAACCCCCCACTGTTTTAAACAGATCTTTACACTGAGCCCAGTTACTATTTTTGGTTATTGTTCTTACGGCACTGCTTTGCATTTTGAAAACTGTTTTCTTATTTTGTGTATCTGTTCTGTTGAAAAGAATTATGAAGCCAAAAATTACGTGTACATTTGAACAGTATGTAATTAAAAGACACTAGCTGTTACACACTGGTGACAGGACCCTAAGGGCATAACCTGTTGCTGACGTTTTGTTTGCTAATATCTTTTTGTGTCTACACCACCTCAACCAATAATCGGCACTTATTCCTGGAAATCTTGTGTTTGTGACCGTCTAAATTTAAACTGACAATCTCGTTTTCATTCTTCAAACTGAATTTTTTTCACGTGTTTTACGTTAATTGCAACTTTATTACATACTGACCAATGCTAAACTTCCTCGACAGGTTGATTTACTCTCTCTGTAAGGAGTTGTGTTGTGTACTCAGTGACTATAATATGACTGTCATTATTAGATGGTGAAATTAACTGTTTGGAAATTCATTTATGCATATCTGAAACGGTTTGATTGGTTGGATTGGGGTATAAAGGGAACAAATTACAGGATCATCAGTCCCTTATTCCTGATGCAAACAAGACTCAAGATAAAGCAACAACCAAAGTACGTTTGGGAAAGTAAAAGGGGGAAAAGGAATGGGGAACCACACCTACAAAGAAAACAAATCGAATGAACAAAAGTAGGGAAAACATACACGACAAGGAAAAGTAGAAGAAGGTATTAAAACCGTAGATCAGATGGTTTGGGCTGGCTGATCACAAGAATAAAAGAGGATGAGCCAGCAACTCTGCAACACACTAAAATGTCCACCCCAAAAAGACAAGGTGAGATGACGAGATGAACACATCTAGGGAAAAGACGAACACTAAGATAAATAAATACAAGGAAAGGGTGACAGAGAATTAAAATGGAGGAAGCGTGGAGGCCTCAGAGAGAAGGCCAAATGCCCACCCTTAGATGGTATGATAAAAACCCCTCGCGAATAAAACATAAAACTAAATGTGCTGTTGAGCCATTGTCGCCCAACAAAGAAGGTAGGGTGCTGGGAAGGTTCAAAGTCCGCCGCAGAACGGCCAAAACTGGGCAATCCAGCAAGATGTGGATGACAGCCAGAAGGGAGCCACAGTGATACCGAGGTGGGTCCTTGCGACGGAGGAGGTAGCCATGTGTTAGCCATGTATGGCCAATGCAGAGCCAACAAAGAACAACAGATTCCCTGTGAATGGCTCGCATGGATGTCCGCCACACATTCGTCGTCACCTTGATAGCATATAGTTTATTTGGTGTACTCAGGGTGCACCATTCAGTATCCCAGATAGCAAAAACTTTGTGGTGGAAGACCGATCGCAAATCGGTCTTTGATATGCCAATCTCCAGAGATGGTTTAGGGGTGGCCTGTTTGACCAGGCAGTCCGCAAGTTCATTGCTCAGTATCCCAACATGTCCTGGGGTTCAAATGAAGGTCATTGAGCGTCCACTGTTGCAGAGGGCATAAAAAGACTCCTGGATTAACAGGACCAAAGGATGCTTAGGGAAGCACTGGTCGAGAGCTTGTAGGCTGCTTAAGGAGTCACTACAAATGACAAAGGGCTCGCCAGAACGGGGGCAGACATGATCAAGAGCCCGATAGATGGCAACCAGTTCTGTAGCGAAAACGCTGCAGCCATCCAGCAAGGCCTGTTGTTCAGTATGGCCAATGTGAGCATAAGCGAAGCCAAGACTGTCGACCAGTGATACAGATGTGTAGATTATTTCTGAGCCCTCAAACTCTCCAAGAAGAGAGAGAAAATGCCAGCAAAGGGCCTCAGGTGGGACTGAGCCTTTGGGTCCTTGCGATAGGTCCAGCTGAAGCTGTGGCCAAGGTATGGACCATGGAGGTGTACAGAAGTGGGCCTGCAGGAAAGGTGGTAAGGAGGAAGTGTCGAGTTTTTGAAGAAATAATCGGACACAGACGGCGAACAGAGTCCCAGTTCTGGGCCGTCTGGAGATAGACTGCCGTGGATGGTAATTTGGATGGCGAGGCGAACTGTGTATGTGGGAAATTTGCGAGTCACAGTTGCCGCCGGAGCCTCAATGAAGGAACGCCAACTTCCACAAGCAGGCTGTTCATGGGGCTCGATAGGAAGGCTCCCATCACAAGGCAAACTCCACAGTGGTGGGTAGGGTTTAGTAAACTCAGTGCAGAGGGGGCTGCTGAACGTATGCAACACGGTACTGTACGAGGACTTGGTACATTTGCAGCAGTGTACGACGATCAGCAAGCCAGTTGGTGTGGCTCAGGCATCGAATAAGATTAAGGTGCCGCCAGCACTTGTCCTTAAACTGACGAAGATGCGTAAGCCAACTTAAGCGGGCGTCGAAGACCAGTCCCAGAAAGCAGAAAGTCTCCACTACAACTAGTAGTTGGTCATCGAGGTAAAGTTCTGGATGGGGTGGATAGTACGACGACGATGGAAGTGCATCACGCAAGTTTTGGCGGCCGAAAACTGAAAGCCCATGCTGAGCCAAAGCTGAGGGCCCATGACTGCACCTTCAGCGGCAACAGTAGAAGAGAAGCAGAATGAAATACAAAACTAGTCAGCGTATAGGAGGGGAGGGACTGAGGCTCCTACTGTTAATGTGAGACCATTGATGGCAATTAAAAAGAGTGGGACACTCAGGACAGAGCACTGCAGGATCCCATTCTCTTGTATATGGGGTGCACTATGGGAGGCACTGACACGAACTCTGAAAGTGCGGTGTGACAAAAATCGGGGGTGGGCCTCGGAGACCCCACGAATGCTGAGTAGCGAGGATGTGGTGTCACCAAGTAGTATTGTGGGCCTTCACGAGATCGAAAAACACGGCAATGTGGTGTTGTCGCCGGGAAAAGGCTGATAGAATGGCTGACTCCAGGTATACGAAGTTGTCGATGGTGGAGTGTCCTTGGCGAAAACCGCCCTGGGATGGAGCCAGAAGGTCCCGAGACACAAGGAGCCAACACAACTGCCGGCTCACCATACATTCAAGCAGCTTGCACAGAATGTTGATGAGGGTGATGGGACGATAGCTGTCAACATCTAGTGGGTTCTTCCTGGGCTTTAGCACTGGAATGATGACACCTCCCGCCACTGCGATGGGAATTTGCCATCGCTTCAAATGTGGTTGTAGACAGTAAGGAAGCTTCATTGGGAATCCTCTGACAGATGTTTCAGCATTTGCGAACGTATGCGATCTGGGCCAGGGGATGTGTCAGGACAGTCGTCAAGGGCACTAGAAATTCCCACTCACTGAAGGGAGCATTACAAGACTCAGGGTGGTTTTGTCACTCCACCCTGTGTTTGAGGAGATGAAAGGTGGGGTGGTAATTCTCCGATGGAGAGATGCGAGCATAATGCCCAGCAAGATGCTCTGCAATTACGCCTGGATCGTAAATAAAGCTCCATTTTTGGAAATACCAGGTGCATTTGCTGGGTTCTGATAGATGTTAAGTCGGTGGAGCTTGGTCCACACCTGGGAGGCGTAGGTTCATGTTCCAACACTGGACATAGAGTTCCCAACACTCCTGCTTCCTTTGTTTGATGAGGAGGTGATCCTTCGCTCAGAGCCATTTGAAGGCAATAAGGTTTTTCAGGGACAGATGGCTCTTATGACGTTGGAGGGCCCCCTACAGTCTCTAATGGCTGCAGCGATTTCCGGCGACCACCAAGGCACTGACTTCCGCCGGGGGGAACCAGAGGAACGAGGGATTACTGATTCAGCAGTGGCAACAATGGTATTAGTGACGACATGGATCACTTCGCCGATTGTGGCATGCAACGGATACTCAATGTTGGTAGTGGATGTGAAAGTGTTCCAGTCAGCCTTGGGAAGAAGCCACCTGGGCAAGTGTCGAGATGAAGGGTGCTGTGGTAGGGACAGAAAGAGTGGAAAGTGGTCACTACCACACAAGTCATCATTTGCTCTCCAGTGGATAGATGGGAGAAGGCCAGGACTGCAAGTCAAGAGATCAATGGCCAAATATGTGCCATGCGCCACATTGAAATGTGTTGGGCACCTGTATTTAGGAGGCAAAGGTCGAGGTGAGTTAGTAGGTTCATATGGCTCTGAGTATTATGGGACTTAACATCTGAAGTCATCAGTCCCCTAGAGCTTAGAACTACTTAAACCTAACTAACCTAAGGACATCACACACATCCATGCCCAAGGCAGGATTCGAACATGCGACCGTAGCGGTCGCGCGGTTCCAGACTGAAGCACCTAGAACCGCTTGGCCAATGTGTCCAACTAGTTAGTAGATCCTCAACACTTTTGCCACTGCCATTGACTTTGACTCCACCCCACGAAGGGTTATGGATGTTAAAATCACCCACATGGGGAAAAGGTGAAGGGAATTGTGGAATGAGTGCAGCCAAAACATGGGGTGGTGCTTCACCATCTGGAGGCAGGTAGATGTTACAGATAGTAATTTCCTGTGTTGTCCTCACACTGACAGCTACAGCTTCTAAAGGTGTTTGAAGGGGCACAGGTTCGCTACAGACAGAGGTAAGGACGAAAATACATGCTCCACCTGACAGTCTGTCACATGCAGGATGGTTTTTATAGTACCCTGGTAGCCACGAAGGGTGGGGGTCCCCATGCCAGGAAACCAGGTCTATTGAAGGACAATGCAAAAAGCAGGTGTACTACTTAAGAGTTGATGTAACTCAGCCATGTGGGAGAAAAACTGCTGCAGTTCCACTGGAGAGTGATACTTTCTGTCGTCTGAGGTGGCATGGAGTGACCAAGGGGGCAAATTAGACCTCAGCATCACCTGTCGCCACTGGCTGAGTGTTGGAATCCAATACCATTGCATCCGAGGCGTCGGCGAGATCTAGGTCCCCAGGGGACGCCAGAATGTCCACTTTGTCCTCAGACGCAGAGCTGTGCGGGAGTGCTGGTGTAGGGGGTACTGGAGGCTCCCATTTGTTAGCGGACTTCTTCTTTGAAGTTTTGCCCTCTCGCCATTCCTTAGGACCTTGCTGGGAGGGCTTCTCGGAAGTAGCTTCAGGGACAGAGGAGGACCTTGAAGCCCTTCGACCATAGCCAGTGGCTCTTTCAACCACTGGTTGGTGTCCACTGGACTACTAGGGGGGACTGTGGAAGGTAGAGTCCCACGGGACCCCTTCTACCCACGAGGAGGCAGAGGAGGCCATTGCTTCTCCAGCTGGGGGAGGGGACCGATGTCTCCAGCACTTTGAAGGGCAATGCTCCCAAAGCAGAAGCTTTGGGCGCAACACAAGAAGATATTCCCCCAGCCAGCTGGGCGGGGGAGGAAGATGGGTGGCCCTGAGGGCCCTCTGCAGCGATCTTATATAATGGGCATAACTGTGTCATTGATGGCGACGCCGTCATGGCAGCAGCATAATAAGGTAGCAAGTGAGCAGGGTTCAGTCTTTCATACTTGAGAATGGGCTCGATGTAAGACAGCCTGTTCAGGGTCTTGTACTCCATAATTTTGCGCTCCTTTTGGAGTACCAGGTAGTCTGGCGAACAGGGACAGTGATGCTGTCCACAGTGTAAGTAGGCTGTTTATGTTTTCTTATTGGCAACGTTACGTAGCGCTCTGTATGAAAATCACTGGCTGTGCTGTGTGCAGTCTGTGGCTAGTTTGCATTGTTGTCTGCCATTGTAGTGTTGGGCAGCGGCAGCTGGATGTGAACAGCGCGTAGCGTTGCGCAGTTGGAGGTGAGCCGCCAGCAGTGGTGGATGTGGGGAGAGAGATGGCGGAGTTTTGAAATTTGTCATGAACTGCTATATATATTATGACTATTAAGGTAAATACATTGTTTGTTCTCTATTAATATCTTTCATTTGCTAACTACCCCTATCAGTAGTTAGTGCCTTCCGTGGTTTGAGTCTTTTATTTGGCTGGCAGTAGTGATGCTCGCTGTATTGCAGTAGTTCGAGTGATGAGGATTTTTGTGAGGTAAGTGATTTCTGAAAGGTGTAGTTTAATGTTACTCAGGGCCATTCTTTTGCAGGGATCTTTGATAGTCAGATTGCGTTGCGCTAAAAATATTGTGTGTCACTTTAGTGAATGTTTTAGTACGTTCAGTTTTGCTCAGCTGTTTGAAAAGCAAATAGTGTAAGAGGTTTATCAGCACAGTCGTGTATAATTGTTCTAAGGGGACGTTTCAACAGTTCACACAGGTGGGAGGAGGCGTACATGGAGTATTCGGATGCAGCGAACGCCCACAGTCTCTATATGTGGCGCTAGAAGGGCACCGGGAGGACATATGCCAGAATTTGCAGCACTTAAAGCACTGCATAAGGGGAGAGACATAGGGTTTGACATCACATCGGTACACCATCACCTTGACCTTTTAGGTAATGAATCACTCTCAAAGGCCAAGATTAAAGCATCGGTGGCAACTCTATTGTCTTTGGATCCCCTGTAAAACCGCCGGACGAAATGAACACCCCGCCGTACTAAATTGGCATGTAGCTCGTGATCAGACTGTAACTGGAGGTCGCAATGAAAAATAATTCCCTTGACCATATTGTGGCTTTTGTGGGGAGTGAATGAAACAAGAATAACACCCAGCTTGTCACAGGCGAGTAACGCCCATGACTGGGTTGGGGATGCCATCTGAATCAAAACCGACACAGTGCGCTTTTGGACACCGCTTTCACTTCCCCAAACTTATCCTCCTGGTGCCCTACAAAAAACAGAGCTTCGTTTCCAAAAAGGAGTACCCATCAATTCTGCTACAAACTACGTAATGTGGCGAGTATGGATTCTTTCGCTCTGATACCCTACGTTCGTACCAAGGTGTTGCTAGGAATGGGAACGATTTAGTGTCATACCTGTCAGCATTGAATTCAACCTTTACTTTCTTAGAGACTGCTTGGACCATTTGGTCCCCAGCAAAAGATGACTTTGTGTGCTTCATTGTGGGTCATCCACCCCAGTGCCACCCACTCTGATCAGAGGCTCTGCCCACGGGTGCCACCCAGCCACAGCGAAGGCCAACTGGCATGATGGCCTTTGCTGCGAGTCCGGATGCCCCACGAAGACGGGCATCTACTCCTTGGCATACGTGGGAAGTTTACAGCTCAGGCATCAGCAATGCGATCCCTGAGTTGTCAGGGGCTACCACCAAATGGTTACATGACGGCCCTTCCACAACAGACTGGCTACCGTGCTGGATATTGGGGTCAGAGAAATCCAATATTGTCATGGGGCGAAAGAGGACAGGAGACAATGGAAGAAAATGACATACGCCGGAAAGTGTCCTCGCCCAAATAGTTGAATTGCAGGTGGAGATGCAAAGCCATGACGTCAAGAAGTTCAGGAGATCGAATGTAAGGGCACTATGGACAATTCGTGAACCACGTAAGGCGTCCATCCCCATATGGCCCGCACTTCTGTAGAATTTGGAAAGTGGCAGGTCAAACCATAGAATGGGACCTGAACTTATAGGGCCGAAAAGTGTGAAACTCCTTTTAGTCGCCTCTTACGACAGGCAGGAATACCTCGGGCCTATTCCAGACCCCAGACCCGCAGGGGGAGATATGGTATTGGTCCCGCCAGTGTTACTCTGGAGAACTTCTATATTAATGTATTTTGGTTCTGATATGTATTTCACTAAGAGTGTTTTAAGCCATAGGTCATACAGACAAGAATGATGCACGTATGCATCAGCACATTTTACTGTATCTGAAAATACAGTATGTTGTATGGAGAGTGATGTCCGAGTGAAACGAAAGCTATCTTTACATAATATGCGATATCTCGTGCTATGTTCTACATGTTTTCATCGGTGCAGATTATTTGTAGTTTTAGGAAAGATAATTGAGAACCCACCAAAAAAGCATAAAATTTACATCAGTTTCCAAAATAAATACAGATACAAATTGACGATTAAATTTCAGATTAATGCACTAAAAACACTGTAAAAACAAAAAAAAACTGTTGTTATGCGACGCCACTCTGACGCTCAATGAGGTTTTAGGTGCTTACTTTCTGCAGGATCAATAGCCATCCTGGATTGATGTAAGCCTACAGTTCATCGGCAGTAGCTGCTCGAGAACATGTGGTTTTAACTTGCACACTACTTACAGAATGGGTGGAGGAGTATCTTACTGTTATACTGGAGCGATAGTAAGCATGAATTTATGTGGCGATATCAGTCGTCATCTACGCTTACGAATTTTGGGTAGTCCAAATAGCGAATATCATCACATGGACGTTGTAGGAGTCACAGGCATACACCTACAGTTATACCTTTCAATAAGATGATGTTAATCATATGCTGTGTCGAAGAGTTGACCTTTCTGTAAAATATGGCAGAAGTAGTTTAGCTACGGTCTTTCCATTTCCCAGACTGCTATTGCTAACTGGCTGTATGTGTCTTCGAGAGGTCAATACAAGTGAACTGTTTACTCAGACTGTAGTAGCATAGTCAAAAAGATTCGGAAAATATCAAAAAATTCTGACTCGATTTATAGACATATAATATCCCTGATTCAGTTAGTGGTAGACGGGCTAATCACTTTTTATAAATAAGTATTTGATAGTGGTGTCGGAAAACACGATCGTCTATGAGTATCAACGTTCGTTGTATTTGACATCGATCTCGTTGTATCTTCATGATCGCTTGTGGATAATAATTTTTACCCGCCCGCCACTGGCTTTAATCCAGTGACTTACGGGATGTAACAACAAACCTACAGTTGAGTTATCTGTGTTTTTCTGCACGGTACCTTAATTGTATTCCAGTTTTAGGTCATTGATACATTGATTACAAAAGGAGCAATGTTATGTGGGCTGAAATTAGATTTGAAAACACTAAAAATGATTTCTAAGTATGTTTCCGCCCACAAATGCTCTGCTGGTTTTAGCTATACCTGTAGTTGCGTCATTTACAAACAACGCACACTAAGGACCTACAACAATATTCTGAAATATGTATATAGACTTTGAGAGTAGGTTGCTCTTTTCAAGATAAATAAGAAATGTTACATAAAGCCCTCTCCGTTAATGCCTGGTTTGCCGGTTACAAGGAAAGAAGTTTATCCAAAATAAGCTGTAAGAGCCTTTGTACTGATGAGCGTATTCTCTTTATCCTTGATGGATGAATTCTCATTTAACGTCTTGCTGTAACTAACACTTACCACCGCAGCAAGATACATAGGGCGGACCAGTTCCATAGACTAAACGGCCGGTGCACAATAATCCAATATACAGGGTGATTCAAAAAGAATACCACAACTTTAGGAATTTAAAACTCTGCAACGACAAAAGGCAGAGCTAAGCACTATCTATCGGCGAATTAAGGGAGCTATAAAGTTTCATTTAGTTGTACATTTGTTCGCTTGAGGCGCTGTTGACTAGGCGTCAGCGTCAGTTGATGCTAAGATGGCGACCGCTCAACAGAAAGCTTTTTGTGTTATTGTGTACGGCAGAAGTGAATCGACGACAGTTGTTCAGCGTGCATTTCGAACGAAGTATGGTGTTAAACCTCCTGATAGGTGGTGTATTAAACGTTGGTATAAACAGTTTACAGAGAATGGGTGTTTGTGCAAAGGGAAGAGTTCTGGACGGCCGAGCACTTCATCACTGGCCTCCAAGAAGCCCTGATCTTACCCCCTGCGATTTTTTCTTATGGGGGTATGTTAAGGATATGGTGTTTTGGCCACCTCTCCCAGCCACCATTGATGATTTGAAACGAGAAATAACAGCAGCTATCCAAACTGTTACGCCTTATATGCTACAGAGAGTGTGGAACGAGTTGGAGTATCGGGTTGATATTGCTCGAGTGTCTGGAGGGGGCCATATTGAACATCTCTGAACTTGTTTTTGAGTGAAAAAACACCTTTTTAAATACTCTTTGTAATGATGTATAACAGAAGGTTATATTATGTTTCTTTCATTAAATACACATTTTTAAAATTGTGGTATTCTTTTTGAATCACCCTGTATTTCCAGCTGTGGAGACGCTTAAAGTCCTTGGTGCATGTAACAGCAAGTTACACTGAGAAGATTACGCTGAGTTGTGTTAAAGTAAATAAATCAGAACTGTGTTTCTTTCCTTCTCTGTTACTGTGGTGCTTGGTTCTGTGTTGTGAATTTCTTTGCTCCTAGGAGAGTCTTTTGTTTTCCATGTTTTTACTCTTTGAAGTTTTTGTTGTTGCTAGTAGTCATCTTTTAGATATTAAAGGAAAAAGATCACTATTCTTAAAAGTGTTGTGTTCTTGCTATAAAATTATATCCTAAGTTCGTCCACAACAGGTTATGGGCCCAGGTCTGAACGCTTCAGGCACTGAGAATTGTAATATTCGTTCGTGAGACTATTTTTACCTTTACTAGGATATTCGTGAGACGGCAAAATTTTTGGAATGGCAGGCACAGTGCTTCAGTTGAGTGGTGGTATTAGTCGTACAATCATTGGAAAACTGTCAAGTGAAGATCAGTGGGAAACATGGAAATGGCAGATTCAACTTTGTTTAAAGGAACTCGATTATAGACGGTACACGTCAGTGTCCGTCATTAGCGGAAGGAGAAGAACGTCCGCCGCATATCGGCGCTGGCAACAAGGCTTGGGCAGCTCGTGTCATTGGAACGGCGCTTGACGAGGACTCTGCTATTCATGTAAGACAGAAGACTGACGTAAAAGAAATTTGGGATACCGTTACGTCAGCATATGAACAATCTTCACTACAACAACTATATACGGTGTTCGATTGCTTCTTTGAAACGACAAAAGATCACGTCACGTCTATAACAAAACACACGTCGCTACTTGCGAACATTTTCCATGACCTGTGCAGTGAACTGAAAAAAATTAATCCAAATGAAACTTTGCCCCTTTCGCTGCTCCACCGTCGTATTTTCAAAACATTAGGACCCGGAAATCAGTTTTACAGGTCGACCTGGTATCGTGTTCCTGAACCTGAGCAGACGACACGGCTTCTAATTGAGAATTTGCGTTCGATTGATAATTCGCTAGCTACACAGGCAGTTGATGCTTTCTACTCAAAATCAAAATCGAATGAGCAACATCAAAAACGGAATTAATATGCTACAGAGGGGAGTAGGTCAAAGAAGAAAGTCGTACGTGCGTGTATGGCAAGAAAGCTGGACATATTATCGCAGACTGCCGAAAGCGTATGGCTGAAGAAGAAGAAAAAGCGACAGCTAACAACAATAATAATTCGAGTTCCAATTTAAAAGTGAGCAACAAACCAAATACATTTCTAGTCACTAGCTTGTTGTCTCTTGTTAATTTTGATAGTGCAGTCGTAATGGGAGTTTCAGGAGAAAAGAGAGGATGCTTCAGGAGATGCTTGTAGGGACAAAGTAGTGTAAACATTGTCTATAAACGTATATCCAGTCTTCAGTTTAGAAGAAAAGACGGTGAAACCTCCCGTCGATGGCATTAGAAATGTAGTATTATCTGAGTTGCAGGAGGATTAGAGAATGAAGCGAACGTAAGACACTTAGAGAAAACATGCTGGTATTCGCTTCAAGCGGCATAGATAAACCAGAAACCATTTCAATCTGTATACTTGGACAAGTATTTGAGTCTTACTTTTCCTGAATGCTGGCTCGAATGCCTTAACAACTACGCCTCCTCATTCGGTAACAAGGATGGCGCTAATTCTGTTTCATGTTAGAGGATGTATCACTTCCACAAAGAAGATTCATGGTGCTGCTAACCACCGATTGTTAATACGTGTCACTAATAGAGTTACCAGCACCTATTCACGTGAAACCACTAACAGCAGTCGAAACTCAGATCGGTGCTACACTGGTTATGCAAATACTGACAGGCTATTCATGGTCTACGTGCTATACCATGTTACCAACATTCATTTATCTGTATAACATATCTGTTTCATCCGCTGGCTGTGCATTTAAATTGTTCCTGCAAACTAAAGTTCATTCATTGTGTACAATCCAAATGAAATAATGATCTAGGAAATGGCAACAAAGCCACACGCATCCTGTTTCATGCAACAAGATGTATGAGTATCAGCGTATTGCTCGATAACAGTGTCATGCAATAACAGTCTGGCGCCTGAGTTCTCAGCGCTCAACAGTTTACTAGATAAAGAGATCCCTCCCATATCATTCATTTAATTGCTTACTGTAAGCCTCCAGCGCACAGTAGCTAACAGTAGGATCGTTAGAAACATGGTACGCCGCTCATGTCTTGGTCGCACGTGCTTTTAAGTTAAATGAATCGGTGTTTATCATATTTATTAAATGTTAATCCCACTCTTTTGTCCCTTTTAATTGAAAATACTTATTTGTATATTTTAAATTAAGCTAGGCCGAAGAACAGTAATGCGATTGCAACAATCCCGGTCTACTGTGGGTGTAAACCAAATTATCAATAAGGGAAAAAATAAGGGCTGGACAATGTGCAATACATCAAGTATGTAGAGTGTGACTTCGACGGAAGTTAGTGTAGGGGACAGTGCGTCACTTTTCCAGCATTACATAGCAGTAGTCTTGTTCAGTTTATAGCATCCTATGCGACACGGACATGTGTACGAAAATAGCGTTATTCTAGTCCTATATGTCACAACAAATATTCTCTACTCCACTATTCCTGTGAGTCATCATTTCTTCAATTGACTTTTGACAGCAAGTGACAATGAATACACCAGTCTTTGTAACATCATAAATAGTCATGTCTGTAAGTAGTGAAACTGTCGTACTAGGCCATAATAAGTTGCCTTGCTAACTTAAAATTCGTTTTTCCACTCGAATGACTGACAATGTTTTAAAATTTACCATAGCAAAGTTTAAAATTATTTAGTATTTTACTGAATTTTTTAATGCACAGTAATTGTGAAACTGGCTCCTGTTACACGGCGTTTACGTGTTTGAGATTCGTAGGTGTTTCCTTCCATTAATTTCCCCCCCCCCCCCCCCCAGATAAAAGTCCAAAAGTGTTAAGTCTGTTGAGCATGCAGGCCACTTTGTATTTCCTGAAAGACCGATCCAGCGAACTCCGAACATTATCTATTGAAGCTCTGTAATTATCTCTGCGTCATGACCAGGACATCCATCATGTTGGTACCACTTGGGTTGCTTTACGCTGAGGTAACTAAGGTCATGGGACATCTCTATTTTCCTGGCATAATGCAGCAACTGGACATGAGATGGACTCAGCAAGTGGTTGGGAGTCCCTGCAGAAATATTGAACCATACAGTCTCTACAGGGTGGTCCATTGATCGTGACAGGGCCAAATATCTCACAAAATAAGCGTCCAACGAAAAAACTACAAAGCACGAAACTCGTCTAGCTTGAAGGGGGAAACGAGATGGTGGTATGGTTGGCCCGCTAGATGGCGCTGCCATAGGTCAAATTGATATCAATCTATTGAATAGCATATTTTATGACAGGTGGATTGGTTGTCGAAATACCATTCCATTGCGCGCACGTTCACCAGATCTGACGTCCCCGAATTTCTTTCTGCGGGGAAAGTTGAAGGATATTTGCTATCGTGATCCACCGACAACGCCTGACAACATGCGTCAGCGCATTGTCAATGCACGTGCGAACATTGCGGAAAGTGAACTACTCGCTGTTGAAAGGAATGTCGTTACACGTATTGCCAAATGCATTGAGGTTGACGGACATCATTTTGAGCATTTATTGCATTAATGTGGTATTTACAGGTAATCATGCTGTAACAGCATGCGTTCTCAGAAATGATAAGTTCACAAAGGTGCATGTATCACATTGGAACAACCGAAATAAAATGCTCAAACGTCTGTATTTTAATTTAAAAAACCTACCTGTTATCAACTGTTCGTCTAAAATTGTGAGCCATATGTTTGTGACTATTACAGCGCCATCTGTCACAAAGCGAAAAACGTGGCCGAACTAAAACATTCATATTTCTTTAAGTACTACACGAATATGTAAGAAAAATGGGGGTTCTTATTTAAAGAAACGCAGTTGATATCCGTTTGACCTATGGCAGCGCCATCTAGCGGGTCAACCATAGCACCATCTGGTTTTCCCCCTTCAAGCTAGACGAGTTTCGTTCTTTGTAGTTTTTTCGTTTGATGCTTATTTCGTGAGATATTTGGCCCGGTCACTATCAATGGACCACCCTGTATAGCCGTCCATTAATGCGAAAGTGTTGCTGGGGCACGAACTGACCTCTCAGTTATGTTCCATAAATGTTCGATGGGATTCATGTCGGGCGATCTGGGTTGCCAAAACATTTTCTGGAATTGTCCAGAATGCACTCCAAACCAGTCGCGAGCAACTGTAGCACAGTGACATGGGGCATTGTCAGCCACAAAAATTGTTTGGGAACATGAAGTCCATGAATGGTTGCGAATGGTCTCCATGTAACCAAACATAACCGTTTCCAGTCAATGATCGGTTCAGTTGGACCAGAGAACCCAGTCCATTCCATGTAAACACAACCCATACTTTTATGGCGCGACCATAAACTTGCACGCGCCCTGTTCACAACTTAGGTTCATTTCAGTTGTCTAGAGTCCAACCGATGTGGTCACGAGCCCAGGCGCTGCAGGCGATGTTGTGCTGTTAGCAAAGGCAATCGCGTCGGTTGTCTGCTGCCATAGTCCATTAACGCTAAATTTCGCTGCAATCTCCTAACCGATACGTTCGTCGTACGTCCCACATTGATTTCTGCGGTTATTTCACGCAGTGTTACTTGTCTTTCAGCACTGACAACTCTATGCAAACGTTGTTGTTTCGGCCGTTAAGTGAAGGCCGTTGTCCATGCTGAGAGGTAATGCCTGAAATTTGGTATTCTCGGCACACTCTTGACACTGTGGATCTCAGAATATTGAATCCTCTAACCATTTCCGAAATGGAATGTCCCGTGCGTCTAGCTCCAACTTCCATTCCGCGTTCAATGTCTGTTAATTTCCGTCGTACTGGCATGGTCACGTCGGAAACCTCCTCACATGAATCACATAAGTACAAACGACAGATATGCCAATGCACTGTCCTTTCACACCTTGTGTACGCTATACTACCTCCATCTGTATACATGCATATAGAGTAGTTGTACCATATCTTTTGTCACCTCAGAGTATATCAGTGGGATGTCTTCCACCAACTGCAGCAGCATATCAGTTAGGAACTGTAGATTAGTGTTGTGTTGGCTACTGTGGCAGTCAGCATCAACACAAACAAGGAAAAGGAGAAGTTGCGATGACAAGTGGCAGGACCCAAAATCACCTCTACAAAATACTTGAAGATTAACTGAACTCTTTGAAACTTCCTGGCAGATTAAAACTGCGTGCCGGACCGAGACTCGAACTTTTGACCTTTGCCTTTGGCGGGCAAGTGCTCTACTAGCATTTTTTTTTTTTTTTTTTTTGCATTTTGTTCGTTGTTCATCGTTGTGTTTCGTCGTTGAGGATGTCACATGACATTCGTTCACGTTAGGTTTTTGATCCTTCCACTCAGTTTTTTATATTAAAGAGGCTAACCAGCTCTCTGACAGAACACGCTGAGCTACTGTGCCGGCTACTGGCTAAGCTCCCCAACCATGACTCACGCCCCATCCTCACAGCATTACTCCCACCAGAACCTCGCCTCCCACCTTCCAAACTTCACAGAAGCTCTCCTGCGAAATTTGGAGAACTAGCACGCCTGGGAGAAAGGATACTGCGGAGACATGGCTTTGCCACGGCCTGGGGGATGTTTCCAGAATGAAATTTTCATTCTGCAGTAGAGTGTGCGCTGATATGAAACTTCCTGGCAGATTGGAACAGTGTGCCAGACGGAGACTCGAACTCGGGACCTTTGCCTTTCATGGGTAAGTGCTCTACCAGCTGAGCTACCCAAGCACGACTCACGCCCGTCCTCACAGCTTTACTTCCTCCGGTACCTCGTCTCCTACCTTCCAAACTTCACAGACGCTCTCCTGCGAAACTTGCACAACTAGCACTCCTGGAAACTGAACTCTTTATTTCCAAAAGGAAAATAAAGTTAACTTGTCTTGATGAAATGGCTTCCTGCACTTCCTACTTGCAAGTGTTTAACCACTACTACTACTCGCAGAACTCAGGCTAAATATTGTCTTACTAATACTCAGTACTGATGTTTTCGAAGACTGCGACCAGACTTGGCCGACCAACGGTGGGCTGGTTAAATCAGCGTTGACAGGTGGCGCTGAACACTGGAAGTGTGGCGCTGCCCTCTCTTTCCATTGGCGCGCGGATCGGCGCCATCTTGATGCCTTTTCTTGGCTCTGCGCTTGTCGGTGTGCAGTCGATGCTTAGGATTGCACAATTAGTGTATGATTACACGATTTTAGAACCATCACTGGAAGCACTCATGTCCATTAACTATATGGAAGCATTCGAACAGAGTAATTTAAAGTGGAATGATCACATAAAAATAATTGTAGGTAAGGCAGATGCCAGACTCACGTTCAATACAAGAGTCCTCAGGAAGTGTCGTCCATCCACAAAGCAGGTAGTTTACAAAACACTCGTTCGACCAATACTGTAATACAGTTCGTCAATGTACGATCTGTACCAGATAGGAGTGAAAGAATAAATAGTGAACATCCAAAGAAGAGCAGTGCGTTTCGCTACAGGTTCGTTCACCAAGTACGGTAGCGTCATGGAGATGCTCAGCCAACTTCAGTGGCAGATACAGGAGAGGTGCAGGGTAACATAGTAGTGTACCGCTTAAGTTCCGACGGTGTGCGTTCCTAGAAGAATCAACCAATATATTGCTTCCTCGTACCTCTATTTCACGGAAAGACCATAATGGTGAAATTAGTGAGATTTGCGCTCACACAGAGGCTTACGAACAATCGTCCTCGTGAATCATTCGCGACACTGCAAAGGAAAAGTGTTGAGGGGGGGGGGGGCGGCACTAAAGTTCCACCATACACCCTAATGTGGTCTGTGGAGTAAAGATGTTGATGCAGATGTAGATACCTGTTGCTCTTGAAGGGCCCAAACATGAACCAACAGATATGATTCATGAAAATTCGCATAACACGATGACAGCCCAAGATCGTTGTTTATCCGCTTCTCCCAAGTAGCGTAGTAGATTTTTAACTGACCAGCAGTGATGCATGTTGAGAAGATTGAATTACCAGCGATTTGTAAACAATGCTTCACCCGTAAGCAAAATCTTGCATAGAAACGCAGAATTACTTTGCAGTTTTCGTAGTCACCATTCTGGGAACTGTAACCGATTATGCAGGTTATCGTCACAAAGCTGTTGATGGAGCGAAATGTGGAAGGGATGAAATGACTTGGAATGTACTAATCTAAGAACATTCCTTTGACTGTTCCCACTCACACATTCATGATTCCTCGTAGTGACATGTCAGTTGCGTGTTGCCACCGATAAAATGTTGCATGCATTTCTCTAATCAGTTGCCGTTCTTCTCCGTTGTCGTGTTTTATTCTTCAGCCTTCCCGTTTTTCGAAATTTTCCTGTTACTTCTGGCATACAACTGGACCGCTGTTGTAAGAGTCTGATAACATGCCCCATAAACGTAAACTGTATCCACATTTCCGAATGTTGTGTGCAATGTGTTACCTTGTAGTAATTTGGCAGCTACTAACTTAGCAAAATTATTTGCATACACGAGACAATTCGCCACATTCCCCGTTACACCTTGTTAGAAAAAGCACCAACGTTTAATTTTTATTGTTGTTGAACATAATTAAGACACACATATATACAATCTCCATTCTGTATGCCAGATTCACACTTATTTCGAAAATGACTTGTTTATCATTGTACAAAATGATGAAAGATATGATATATTTTATAATAGTACCTGTAACAGTAATTACTATTATTTTAATGTTCTCATTTCCTTACACCTCTGACCTCACTCAGCCCATTTTACCGAGCGAGGTGACGCACACGGGACTCTCATTTGGGAGGACGACGGTTCAGACCCGCGTCCGTCCATCCTTGTTTAGGTTTTCCGTGGTTTCCCTAAATCACTCCAGGCAAATACCGGGATGGTTCCTTTGAAAGGGCACGGCCGATTTCCTTCTCCGTCCTCGCCTAAGCGATGGTACCGATGACCTCACTGTTTGGTCCCCTCCCCCAAACCAATGAACCAACTGCCCATTTTTTTTTCTGCATCCGAAAACTTTCCATACTGGCTAAAGATTCCAAGATGAGGATAGTGTCAAAAAAATGTTGACACTTGACATAGACAACTTCATCTTTCCACCCAAGGGCACAAAATATGTCTCGATAAAATAGATATCAAAACACGGATGGTAACTACGTTGAAACAAAATTCTGTGGCCTGCACATCGATTTGCCATAATAAATTATGTTCCTGAGTGTTTTGTATAGTTTTAATTCGTCAGCGGAGCATACTCTCGGAAGAGCCCTTGTGAACGGAGCATGTCGAATCGTCTGACCAGACCAGAACGCTATTACTCTTTTTTCTGTAGTCATAGGACGTAATGAAATGATGGACTAGCATTACTTTCATTTCCTCAGCGTACTCAGTCAAGACTGTATCTGTGTATTCTGAATGACAGAAATAGATTTAGTGTAATGCTGAGCTTATGTTATTATGAACACGTATGTCAGTGAAACAAAGGGAGAGAATTCATTCCTTCGAAAGCACATAATTAATAGGGCGAGGGCAGAGTGGCCCCACTACCAAATTCATTCAAGAAGGCGGATCCAAGTTGGTGGCCATGGATATGGCAGCGTCGCAGTGACGTCCTGGCGGAAAGTTCAAAATATGGTGGGAAAACAGGTGAATTGCGCTACTTGCACTAACCTCAACACCCTCCCTTTCTCCCCTCCTCCTCCACACCCCAATCTTCCCCAACCCTCCCCATCTGCAAATTGGTGGGAAAAGGATTCAGTTTGAGCTGCGCTGCTGGATAGGATGGATGTAAATCTTTATTTTATATGCATTGTTTATTTAAACAATTTGAGGTGTCATAGGCAGTATCTCCATATAGTGTGTTCACCATGCGGTCCAGAGTCCAAATGACCTAGTTCACACCACCGCCACCAGAGGGCGCTGTCGTCCCTCCCCCTCTCCCCTCCCATGACGTAATCCAAGATGGTGGTTGGTGGGAAATGGCGGGAAAAGGACACCATTTCTGTCTAGCTGCTGGACAGGGAGGATGGACATAATTGTTTACTGTGTTCAATGGATGAGATGGTGGTGGTGGTTGTTGCGATGTTTAAGGGGGACTAAACAGCGAAGGTCATCAGTCCCCTGGATGAGATGTCTGTGCTGGAGAAGGAGGAGTGTATTAGCTGCAGCCATGGATGTAAGGACTGTGTCGATAGCAATGATATCTGCTGAGGACGAATACACCTCATGAAATAGTGAATATGCAGCAGGATGGGGCTAAGTTACACTTCGCAATCCATGCTGATAAATGTGTGTGCTGTAACTGTAGATCATTCGATAAAAGCCTAGTCAGCTTCCGAAGTGCCACAGGCCATACGTTCACCCCAGAGTCTACGTGCTCCGCTGGAAGAGGGACAACGCCCTGGGCTCCCTGCCTCCAGAGTCTCCGCACCGCCTTACGTCACGGCCACACGGTAGCCATAGGGCTGTGCGCTAAGCACTTCCTGTCGTATTGGAAATACCCGCGGCCTTCCACCTCCTTCCCGTCCCCAGCGCATGGATACCCTTTGCCGTTGAAAACGAACTGCTTCAGGAGTTATTACACCTGGTGTTATGGAATATTGCAACATACATAACTTGAAGGTATCACAGGATGTACCATCGCACAAAGAAAGACAGACTTCCCGATAACGCGAGAATATTTAAGCAATTACACATTTTATTCCAAGAAATACCACCACTGCCACACTTAAACACAGACTCTAAAAAGATTGCACCACACATGTGAAACCATCCCTGAGAAACTCCGCGTGCTTTTGTGGGAAATATCCTGGTCTTTGAGCACGGGCTGATTCAGGATTTACTAAATCTAATTGAATACGTACCTAATTACACTCTGAGAAAACACGACTGCACAGTAGTTTTCGTCAATTTTTCGATGTATACCGCCACAGTCGAACATGGACTCTAAAAGAAAGATAGTGGCACACTTCTCAAACCTCACTGAGACACTTCACATGATTTTGTGGGAAACAGATCCCGAAACCGATAGCAGCTGCAATATCTGATTTCAAATACCAAAACTATGATATCTGGAATTCGAAACAAATATCTCTGTACCTTGAAAAACAGGATGCTTATCTCTTTTCGAGTTTTAGCTACTTGTTTGAAGGCACTGCCAGAGAGAGAGAGAGAGAGAGAGAAAAATTTGGACTCCTATAACTACTGTAGCGCACATTACTTTTCTGAAACGGTGAGTGGGCTTAGTTTATATTTGCTGCTTCTAGAGTCAGGAATGTTATTTTACTCACTTCTGGAAGTACACTCTGGTGTCTCTTCACCGATGGAAAAATCAGAACAATTACGCAAACAGAACTCGAAGCACTGCCCTACAGACGAAAAAAATGCTATAATTTTCGGTGACTTTTCGATGTCTTACAGCTGCTGGTCTGGAGATGCTCTAAAGCGACAATGGCGGTGAGGGATAGCATCACGGCAGAGGGGCAGTTTCTGCTTGGACTTGTCTTTGAACGCTCGAACAAAGAAGACATCACGTGACTGTCAGAACTTTCTGTAGATACCTTTCGACCGCCTTGTTCGAACCAGTCTGTAGAGACACGTATACCCCACTCTGAAATTGTCAAGGAAAGCTTGAATTTTTCGATGTGAAACCCACCAAACCGCTGCTGCTGCCGCCGTAGGACCACTGTCCACCATTTGTCCCTGCAGGTGGACAAAGTACAAGACTTGCAATAGCAAAAATATTTTGTAGGGATCGGAAAAAACATAAAGCAGTAATACTGCAGTGACAGTTAAACCCTGCAAAAGTGGACTACAGATCATGAAATACGGAAACTGTTGCCAAAGACACTTCCTCAGTTACACTGCTCTGCTATTGTCGACGAAAGCTTGAATTTTTCAGCCAGAAACTGATCCCCAATCAAGATACATCACCACATATCATATTCACGTAGTAAACAAAATTCATATCCTGCACTATACAAAATCATCAATTCTGCATTCTGTGTATAATTCTCGACCACCAGACTCTCGTACGTATAACGCAAAGTCAGACAGATCCCAAAGAAAACATAAGTGCATGTACCCCATATATAGACCTCGCAGCACTAGATATTTCATGTGAGGGCGGACAGTCATCCACTGCAGCCAGTGGTCACGAGTCAACTGCCCCCACATAGGCTGCCCCGACGCACGATCAGAGCATCCTGACCGCACCGCGGTCACTCTTTGAAGTGGTGTACAAAGGCTTGGCAGGTTCTCCTCGACACAAAAGAGTTACTGTTTCTGGCCCCAACCTGCTTCTTACTTGCTGCAATGCTTTCTGCAGCCATCTCCAGACTCTGCGATTACAAGAACATATGTATTTTCACATGGTTTGCCAAAATATCATACCATTTACGCGATAGTTCTCGATATCAAGCACATAGCAGTTTGCTACCGATCGCTTGCACAGTATAATTCTGAAGATAAAGTGCGGAAATTATATCTCTAGAAAACCAAAACTTTAGGGATGTACAGCGAGGTGGAACGTGCTATAATGTGTTGATTAATTAGAAACTTGTCTCATCTCTGAAGATCTTTTCGTGAAAACTCGAAAAAAATAGAGGAAATTGGTAGTTCCGCCCGTATTTTTTAACGGATACTGATGTCAATGATATAACAAATTCCGAACCATTTTTAACTTTACGAACCCAACTAAGGATTTCTCATGTCTAGAGAACGAGCAAACGTCTCTTTCACATGTCTTTTACCATCTAGATGCACACAGTGACACGGTTAGGTCAGCTGCATTCCTGTAACCCAGATGGGGTCCTCAGTCTGGACGTCTATCGCCGTAAGCCGGAAATGTCAACTGTTCCGGTCACAGGCTACAGCCGCCACACGCGTCCCGCACACCAGGCAGAATCATCGTTGGAAACCAGCCACATATACACTCCTGGAAATTGAAATAAGAACACCTTGAATTCATTGTCCCAGGAAGGGGAAACTTTATTGACACATTCCTGGGGTCATACATCACATGATCACACTGACAGAACCACAGGCACATAGACACAGGCAACAGAGCATGCACAATGTCGGCACTAGTACAGTGTATATCCACCTTTCGCAGCAATGCAGGCTGCTATTCTCCCATGGAGACGATCGTAGAGATGCTGGATGTAGTCCTGTGGAACGGCTTGCCATGCTATTTCCACCTGGCGCCTCAGTTGGACCAGCGTTCGTGCTGGACGTGCAGACCGCGTGAAACGACGCTTCATCCAGTCCCAAACATGCTCAATGGGGGACAGATCCGGAGATCTTGCTGGCCAGGGTAGTTGACTTACACCTTCTAGAGCACGTTGGGTGGCACGGGACACATGCGGACGTGCATTGTCCTGTTGGAACAGCAAGTTCCCTTGCCGGTCTAGGAATGGTAGAACGATGGGTTCGATGACGGTTTGGATGTACCGTGCACTATTCAGTGTCCCCTCGACGATCACCAGTGGTGTACGGCCAGTGTAGGAGATCGCTCCCCACACCATGATGCCGGGTGTTGGCCCTGTGTGCCTCGGTCGTATGCAGTCCTGATTGTGGCGCTCACCTGCACGGCGCCAAACACGCATACGACAATCATTGGCACCAAGGCAGAAGCGACTCTCATCGCTGAAGACGGCACGTCTCCATTCGTCCCTCCATTCACGCCTGTCGCGACACCACTGGAGGCGGGCTGCACGATGTTGGGGCGTGAGCGAAAGACGGCCTAACGGTGTGCGGGACCGTAGCCCAGCTTCATGGAGACGGTTGCGAATGGTCCTCGCCGATACCCCAGGAGCAACAGTGTCCCTAATTTGCTGGGAAGTGGCGGTGCGGTCCCCTACGGCACTGCGTAGGATCCTACGGTCTTGGCGTGCATCCGTGCGTCGCTGCGGTCCGGTCCCAGGTCGACGGGCACGTGCACCTTCCGCCGACCACTGGCGACAACATCGATGTACTGTGGACACCTCACGCCCCACGTGTTGAGCAATTCGGCGGTACGTCCACCCGGCCTCCCGCATGCCCACTATACGCCCTCGCTCAAAGTCCGTCAACTGCACATACGGTTCACGTCCACGCTGTCGCGGCATGCTACCAGTGTTAAAGACTGCGATGGAGCTCCGTATGCCACGGCAAACTGGCTGACACTGACGGCGGCGGTGCACAAATGCTGCGCAGTTAGCGCCATTCGACGGCCAACACCGCGGTTCCTGGTGTGTCCGCTGTGCCGTGCGTGTGATCATTGCTTGTACAGCCCTCTCGCAGTGTCCGAAGCAAGTATGGTGGGTCTGACACACCGGTGTCAATGTGTTCTTTTTTCCATTTCCAGGAGTGTATTTCATCACTGAACTTACAATGAAATATTGCGATTGCAGCCTCTATCTGACGACATTCTAAAATGAACGAAGTATCGTAAATTCCCCTCCTTAGGACAGTGGCTCTGTAAATACCAAAATCTGTAGTATTCTTATGACTGGACATAACTTTACACGCTCTCCTTATGGCTATCGCAGTTTTCCTCATCAAATCTATACCTTCCTTACGACAGGACATAGCCGTTTTCTTTGCACATGTCGGAACACAGATATACATTATTAGGCTGCTGATCACACCGAATCTATCACACATACTATGCTAAGTCTAATACTTCACCAATAATTGACTGCTGGTCACACCAAACAATATGGAGCAAAAATCCGCGATAGATGGACATGTCTCATTTGTTTGTCTTGTGTGTGGCAGCAGGGTGTCTTACGAAGAGAGAAATAATTGTCTTTCAAGCCACCAGATGTTAATTACACGATCGCAACGACTATGTTACTGTCACAAGGGAGGGTCTACAGACACACACAAGTAAGGCTAGCGATATCCGTGTTAAAAACTCTGCAAACTTTATAAATCGAGATATGGTATAGCTTCTGAATCAAATGGTTCTCCACACAAATACAGCGACATTGAATACGGAAGGTGATCTCGGGGTGCATGTTAACAGACCGAAAATGGGGGTGCACGTCGCCAGCGCCGTAAGATCGTAATAAAATCACCGAATTTAGAAAGTAATTTGGCTAAGGAACGTTGTATGAAGTCAGTATTTGCAACGCCATCATACCGTCGCTAGATATTTCTGTTTGTAACACATTAATCCCCAATGCCATGTCGGAAGCTCTGTGATTATATCCACTGGGTTAAAGGAGACGGTTTATTGAGAATGATCACATACAGTAGATGGTATGCTACCTGATGAATCACTTTAAGAAAACTGCTACGAAAGGTTGAGGTCGTAAGAAATGTATACTACCTTTTCAGATCTATATTGTTATGCATTCTGGTATAAAGTCTGTCTGCGGTTTGGGATCAGGTCTTTCGATTCAAGCACATACTTGTGTTGGACAGTATGGAGATGTCTTTTAATGATTACAGCCACTAGTGAATCATATTCATGGCACTGTCATATCTCGGATCGAATCACTTTTTTGGAACCTATCTTCTACAGTAAAACTTCATTAAACAGTCCCTGTGCATCTTGTAACTGTTCCCCAGTCTCTGCCCCGCCATCACTGCAGGATAGTGCATTTGAGCGTCCCAATTTAAGTCGAAAGTGAGCAGAACTTGGAGTATGCTACATCTAGACCACCTTCAACCCATGGTAAAACAGCGTGAGCTGAGTTAATACAACAGGACCATCTTTTTAGACCACTCGGTGGAAATGGGAGCATTTTGTCGTAGCTCCGCCGACTTTGTACAATGTGTAAGGCCACAGCCAAAACGATTCTATCTTCTGCAACACAAAGTGTTAGTACAAAAAGACAGAACAGGAACTGGAAGAACGACAAGGATTTTCTACTGCATCACAATGTGTCTCTAAACTACATACAGGTACTGTAGTCTGAAGGAAATCTGGGTCCCTCAGGGTGCATTCGCGTATGTCACCCAAACATTCTTTATATCATCATTATTTTGTACCATACAACAGGGAACAAAAAACTACAACCTATAAAAAACTTCGCTAACGTCGTCTGGTAGAGAGCTCGATAAGATATTACCACAATGTGTCTTCTGATGTATATATATCGAAAACAAATACTGTCTGTGTGCTGTTGTCGAGGATATGTGGCAGTCCTGTTAAATATACAGGTATTGATCCACTCCATGCTCGAAGTCACCTGCACAGACCAGTGTAAATTTTCATTACCTGTACTGTAAGAAGACCATATCCCGCAGACTATCACTTGCTAGAGAGAGACCCTGTGTGTGTGTGTGTGTGTGTGTGTGTGTGTTTTTTATACATTTTATTTTTCCTGCTGTAGTACATACAAGCAATGTATTGCTATAGCTTTGTACACCACCCTACGTTTTGTTCTGTTTTTTCCTTTTCCACTACGACTTGAGTTGCGTGTCAGGTTCTAAACTGACATTAACAAATTTCGATTCATCGGCTCTCGCAGAAAACCAGATGTCGCACGGTATAAATTATGTTGCTGCTGCTCGCACAACGCACACACATGATGATTTTAAATAAAAGACAGTGACAATATATGGAACCTGAAAGAGTTTTTCTGCATTGTGGAGCGTTAAATTGATTGATGATTCCTTATATGCATATTATCACTGTTACTGTGCTAGCCATCCCTGGAAGGTGTTCAAAAATGGTTCAAATGGCTCTGAGCACTATGCGACTTAACTTCTGAGGTCATCAGTCGCCTAGAACTTAGAACTAATTAAACCTAACTAACCTAAGGACATCACACACATCCATGCCCGAGGCAGGATTCGAACCTGCGACCGTAACGGTCGCGTGGTTCCAGACTGAAGCGCCTAGAACCGCACGGACACACCGGCCGGCCTGAAAGGTGTTGCCCCTCTGCATACAAGAACTGTCCTGGTCTAAGCAGAAGACATGCAAATCATCCCGTATTTCTGCAGATTTTTTTCTCAGTTTGTAGGCATTTTTTTGGTCACTTTTTTCTTAATTTTGTTTCACCTCTGCTCATGCCGTCACTATATCACTTCTTCCCACATATTCTAAAATTGAATGTAAAAGTAGCACAGTCATTAAGAGTTGGTGCAAATGTACTATTTTTTTTCTGGTCAGACGGTAATACTTGAATTCAGGTACAGTGTAAATGGCTCTGAGCACTATGGGACTTAACATCTGAGGTCATCAGTCCCCTAGAACTTAGAACTACTTAAACCTAACTAACCTAAGGACATCACACACATCCATGCCCGAGGCAGGTTTCGAACCTGCGACCGTAGCGGTCGCGCGGTTCCAGACTGAAGCGCCTAGAACCCGGCAGTTACAGTGTTTTGCTCTGTTTCCTCTGTGTCTGTATGATTCTGGGTCTGTTGTCGGTTTCATGTGCTCACAAAGAAGGAAGGCTGAGGTATTTCCCGAGGGACAGGAAGTGCGCTTAGGATTAGCGCATGCCCGAGCGCGCGCTTTGAGCCATGTGGCGGGGCCCGGCAGCCGAGGCGTGTTACTGGCCGTCGAACGGTGGGGCGCTATGTGTCGTTAACTAAAGAGCGTTGTATTGCGACCTGGTGTGCCCACAGTACACAAGTACAGATTGGATCGGATGTTTGACGCTGTGTAGGACTGATTAGGTGTTTTAAATGTTGTGTCGGCAGATTAGCACACACAACGCACACTAATTGAGAGAGGAGGCCGAAATGCACGCGTCAACTCACGCAGGCTGGCGTTAGGTCTGAAACAGGATACGTAATGAATGCTATAAAGAAAAGTACGTAGCTGCTGGAATACTTAACTTTAATCCATCATTTGTATACAGAATTCTTGATGATACAAGTGAGACTCTCTCTAGAAATGGTTAATGGCGCGTTGCTAGGTCGTAGCCATGGACTTAGCTGAAGGCTATTCTAACTATCTCTCGGCAGATGAGAGAAAGGCTTCGTCAGTGTAGTCGCTAGCAAAGTCGTCCGTACAACTGGGGCGAGTGCTAGTAAGTCTCTCAAGACCTGCCGTGTGGTGGCGCTCGGTCTGCGATCACTGACAGTGGCGACACGCGGGTCCGACATGTACTAATGGACCGAGGCCGATTTAAAGCTATCACCTAGCAAGTGTGGTGTCTGGCGGTGACACCACATTAAAACCTAACAAACGGTATTTACTATGTATTTCTCTGTACTCACAGCTTTGTGGTGTCACCTAACAATCAGTTGTTGTATGGCAACATTCTACTGTATGTCTATTGAGGTAGTATTGATACGCGAGAGTTTATTGCTGTCTTTGATGCTTTCCTGAACAAAATAGAGCCATATACCTCCAAACTTACTTTCATCTGCATTAAAGGATGCAGAAGGTGGACTGAGTGATCGATTGAGATCGAGTTGTAACGAGTTGTGATTTAATGGTGGACTGATGATGCATTCTAGAGAGAGAGGGAGATGTTGCTGCAGGTCATTTCACAATTTTTTCCGTTGTTCTGTCGTAGTGCGTCTGTTGCGTGGCATAACCTGAATTTGATGCATGTTGTGTTTGTGACTTAGAGCACTGTCTACTCTCGGTCGATAATAGCAAACCTCTGTCATCAGAGCACTTCCATCTCATGTGTGATGATGATGAAAACATGACCATCCTGTTTCGACTCTTTTCCTCTAGACGAACGCAGTTTTATGCGATGTGCTCCATTTTCCTGCCGCATCTTGGGCATAAAAGACAGTCTTCAGTTTCACCACTACGGTGATTCTAAGTTAGCGACAGGTGTTTGTGAAGTTTTGCAATCACCGTCTATACATCTGCTTGGCTGATGTCTTGTTTACTGAGTTCGTGGCAGCACAAAGTGTAATTTCACTTGTCAAACACCGCTGCTATGCGTTTGCCTACTTCCTTGTTAGAGGCATTCTCCGTTACTAACAATCATTTTTTTATAGGACTGATATGAGCACAGTGTAATTTCTGAACCATGATCGGGTGCGAACAGTGGGAACTGTAAACCTCTGAAAAGCTATATGGTGCATGTATCACAAACAATGGACATTTGAAGGAAGTAGTTTTTCATTTTACAGTTTTTCGCCTTAGTTTACCGTAGAGAAACTTGCAAGAAAATGTATGTCACTGAAACGTCCTCATTCAACAATTATACATGACTGTGCTTAAACTGACACACAATATTTTTTTAGCGCAACGCAATCTGACTTTCAGAAATCCCTACAAAGGAATGGCCCTGACTAACATTAACCTATACCTCACAAAAATCTTCGTTACTCGAACTACTGCAATACAGCGAGCGCCAATACTGCCAGCTAAATAAAAGATTCAAACTACAGAAGGCACTAACTACTGATAGGCATAGTTAGCAATTGAAAGATGTTAATAGAGAACAAACAATGTATTTACCTTAATAATCATCAAAAGTCATAATATATACAGCAGCTCATGACATCCATTTTTACAAATTTCAAAACTCCGCCATTTCTCTCCCCACATCCACCACTGCTGGCGGCTCACCTCCAACTGCGCAACGCTACGCGCTGTTCACATCCAGCTGCCACTGCCCAACACTACAATGGCAGACAACAATGCAAACTAGCCACAGACTGCACACAGCACAGCCAGTGATTTTCATACAGAGCGCTACGTAACGTTGCCAATAAGAAAACATAAACAGCCTACTTACATAGCCCCCATGCTCCCCACAAAAAATCTTACAAATTGTTTTGGGCAGTGGCCAATAATGATTTGATAAAATTTTTCATAATTACAATAACAAAGATACCAAATGCACACACTTATTAATACAATGTTGGTCAAAAGCTAAAATTTTCTCACAGTCCATAAAGACAGTTCAGATTGTTTATCACTATAAAATTGCAGTGTTTTTCTCAAAGTCTGTGCAGTAAAAGAAAATGCACACAGAAGTAGTGGATTTCCATGGAGTCTTGATGAAGTAGTGTTGTCCTTCCAACGGAAAGACAGTGCTGACTCTTGACATGCTGATAGGTAACGGGCCACAACAGAGCAAACCCACAGCAGAGTCAGTCGAAGTTTTGAAGAATATTGGTAAGTAGGTCATCACAGAGTAGACCCACTGTAGTCCTGGTAGAGATTACGGTATTGGTGGGCCACCAGAGGTGCAGACTCACTGCAGCCCTTGTAGAAATAATGGTATTGGTGGGCCATCAAAGATGCAGACCCACTGCAGTCCATGTAGAAATAATGGTATTGGTGGGTCATCAAAGGTGTAGACCCACTGTAGTCCTTGTAGAGATGGCCAGCAGCCATCTGCTGCGACTGTGCAGGTGCACAATCACCATCGTAGAGTCTTGCAGAGAAGATAGCAAGTCCATAAATCACCACTTGTGCACGCACAAAGTTTTTGGAATTGTCCTTAGAACCAGCAATGCTGTTATCCAGTCCCTTGCTGAATTAGTAACACACGTGCAAACACTAACAGTCCCAACTTCTCACATATTGTGCATTACTATAACCAACAGAAATGTGTGCAGTGAAATGAATGCTTACAAGTTACTTAATTTGATGAACTGGTGTCAATTACAATATTATAACATGGGAATACAATTACAAAGGTACAAAATACATCATTAAAAACATAACAATACAGATAACATTTGTAGTAATACAGGCTTTACAAAAGAATAGAAATAGACATATACATCAGTGTTACAGCAATTATGACATAAGTAAATACATAAAAGATCATAATAACTTTTGAAACACCAACTTTGCACATGAGCATTAAAACAAAACAGAATAAATAATGTCTAAGCATATTTACAAGGTAAATAACATATTATTAACGCCAGTTATATTTGAGGATAACAGTATTCCTCATCATAGTGAATGTAGCTTAGTATTAGAAGAAGAAGAAATTCTATGAAACTACACAGAGACAGGAAGAAAACAAATACACAAGGGCACACAAACACATAGTGGGATAACACAAAAGGAAAGGACATGGTTTGTTTTCAGTGTAACATTTGGTACTGCAGTCCAACCCAAAACTTCATTCCATAGATCTTTCGTCTTATTTCGATATCTGCTCCAGCCAAAAAAATCCTATCCAAGCATGCTTTCTGTATTTTTCTCTTATAACCTCTCAGTTCATTTCTTCAAATTCATCGCAACTCATTCTCTTATAGGCTACCCCCTCTTAAGCTAACTTAAATCTACTGAGCTCAGATGCTAAACTAAGGGACAAGGCAATGCAGCAGCATAAAACAATTAATACAAACAGCAATGAAAAAAAAATGCAGATTTGCGAAGCAAGCAGCATTATAGAAATTAGCAAAGCAATTGCAATATTACAACTAATATAAGGCACTGTGCAGCAAACAAGAAAAATAAATCCGTAGTAAAACTGGCTTAACAGCGTAATACAAAGTCAAATTCAGTAACATTATGCCTGGCAAACAGCAGCAGCAAAAGCTATAACTTATACCTAAACATGACAAAGCTCAAGAAGAAAAAATATTACACTAAAGACAACAATGCAGATAAGGGAAATGTATATTCACATCTTAATGTCTATGTAATTAAAGTGGTGCACCACAAAAACTATTTCTACAAAAAATTACCAAGTACATGAAAAGAAAATTATATATGCAGTTACTGTTATTAGCCCCTTCGTATTGTTCTTTCCATTCCAAGAGGTCCTTTTTCGAAGAATGTGGATCATAAAATAATTACCTAACAGATCTGTTGACAGGAAGTGTTCACATTAGCAAATGCATTGAATTTTATTTTATTATGAAACCAATGCTGCAAGACAGCTGGAAACCAGATATCAAATTAAATAAGCAACTATGTACAAAGTAAAGCATAAGAACATCATTCAGTAGTCATGAGGCATTTCATAAGTTAGTAGAAAAATCTCTCAACTCTCGTAGAAAGATACTTGTCATAATCAGGCGTGCAGATGTAAGAATGTTTCCAAGTAATGAGCGTGTCGTATTTGCGATGCTTTCTCTAAAGGAATGTCAATAGCGAGGCTAATGGCCACCCCCTTTTTTTCTGCCTATGCAGCTGAAAAGGCACCACTAATGGCTTTTTCTCCAGGCATCTGACACAGCTGGGTGCCCACGACACATTACGTGCAGGTGGTCACTTAACTTTCTTACGGAAATATTTATGACAGGAGGTTCCGCTACAGTGACAGTCTGATATAAAAATATTTCACAGGTCAAGAATTTGCGCTGCAAATGTGTAGAAACAAAATCCTATGAATATAACATTCTCCAAAAAATTTTTGTCGGTATTGTAATACATTCACGCATTTACATACATTTCATAACTCTTAAAGTACGATTCTTGGTTTCCAACATCCTTTTCATAAATCAGAGTCCCTAACCACTACTCCTTATTCCTTACCTTACTACACATATACATATTCGTCGACACTTCTTCAATATTTCATCTTAATAAAAATGTAGCATAATCAAATTCCTCATATAACATCGGCTTATTGATCATAAACATACCTCAACAGCATAATACACATCGTCGTCATAAAAATAACATCATAACACCTCAGTCAAATCTCAAAAACGTCGTAGCTTTCTGCAATAATTTCAAAACCTAAAGAAAATTCTCTGCTCATTTCAGTAGTGTCATCTACCTCAAACGTACTTTAAAAATCATGATCTCATACCAAATACATCATTCAAAGCTCTCATAGTATCACAATGGTTCCAAAAAAATATGAACAGTTCACAAAGTACAAACAAAATACAATTTCATAAGTGTGAAGTAACCCAACTGTGTAATTGCGTAAACATGTGTCACTGATGTAGTAAAAAAAATGTTTATCTCTCAGTTAAATGATCAGATAGCTGTGTAATTTGTGTTAGAGAAAAATGGTACCGATGTGTAAAGTTGTATAAGCAAATACCATATTAGCTAGGGCTCTTTGTGCTTGCCACACACATGGTACACAAAGTAAGCGTGTACCCCCCTGAGGATTAATGTAATTATACCCTCAGGTGTTACAGATTACAAGAATGGAATGAAATGTATTACGGAAAATCTTTGTATCATTGTACTTTACATATCTTTAAAAATAAATGATTTAAGTAAAAAATTAATCACTCAAATACGTGTCCTGTAGCGCTAAATGTGCGTCTTGCTGTAAGATAATCTCTGTGGAAGTGTCGTAGTTATTGTCCTCCGAAAGCTAAGTTCTGCAGAAGTCAATGTACTTACCTCATGATAAACAAAAGTGAAATGCTTTGCGTATAGATATCTTAGTTATTACGCTTATTGTTGTGATGAAGAAATTACTGTGCTGTAGCGTATTGTTGTGCTATGGAAAAGGCTGTCTCATTGTAGCTATACCACAAAAGTTACTACTAAAACATGTTCTACTTTCCAGAATAATACAGAAAAACTGTGCAGATATGAAACAGAAACACTGCAAAAGCAACATTGTAAATTGTCACTCATTAGTAACGTCGTATATAATCGTGTAGCTGTCACATAAACCAACCACTGTGTCATCTGGTATCTCTCAGAAAGTACTTTAATTCAGAATCCACTGTCAAGCAAACCAAAATGTTGCATGAAAATCTCATTAGCAGTGCCGGTATATGTTCTAAGTATGTAAGCCGTATATTCGTTATGTAATCGTGCAACTAACAAGGAAGAATGTATAAATAACAACACTGTGTCGTCTGTTCGCAATAACAATGCATTCGCAATTACTTGTCTAAGTCACCTATGTTCTTGACTGGATGGTTAGTTAGCTTTAAAACATAGTTGCATGTTAACAGTTTGTAAGTGTGACAAAGAGTACTAGTAATGTGAAGTGAAAAATTTTATAGCAAAGACTAAATTAAAAAACAGTTTATCTCTCAATAAACGGTTTTACATGTGAGCTGTGGTGTAACCCTTTGCTCTTCTCAGTACGCAGAGTTTCAACTTGAATGCAATTATCATGCGGTATTATCCGTAAAGAATGCTGGAATTTTGCTCAAGGTTAGCGTCTATGTTATTTTCCCTTGAGCCAGCGGGCGCAAGTGGCTGCCTGCGGTGCAAGTCATTTTCTGTTTCTTTGTTGGCGTGCATCGTTATTAGGATTAGGAGACCTAACTTCTACAAATTCGCCTTGCTGAGAGGGCCCAGCCCTGCTTAAATCCCGCCAGTTCTGATGAAATTCACGTCTGTCATTACGATCACATCGTCTGTCGTCATGTCGGTAGTTCCTGTAGTTTCTTTCTTGTCGGTTAAGTGGTGGAGAATTTCTCCCTGAATTATCACTGCACGGTGGACCGTTGCGTCTGAAGTTATTCTGTCTCCCTTGATAATAATTGTTCTGGTTGCCAAATTGTCTGTTTCTATGGGTGCCTCTGTCATATTCATTACTACGGAAATGCGATCTCTCTCTGTAACTATTACTCTGCCAGTGGTTGTCATACGGGTGGTGTCTCTTTTGGTCACGATTTACGTTGTAAGAATAGAATTGTCATGTCTAGTTATTGTTTCTGTCGTCAAGGAATTGTGACGGATGTGACCTGTAGTGATTGTTTTCCTGTTTTCGCATCCTGCGACTGTCTGTGTCAATTTCTAATTCTTGTAAGAGTCCCTGAAAAGCTTCAATGTCGTCTTTGCAACGTCCTTCCAAAATAATATGTCGTAAATGTTCAGGTAATTTGATTAAGCAAATGCGGATGAGTTCTGAGGGGCTGTATGGGTTTGACAGGTACTGATTCTTGTGCAATATGTCTTCAAAATATTTGACAAGGCTGGAAAATTCAGATTGTTCGAAATGTTTCATCATTATGATGGTATGTTTTACTCGGTCTTGTGTAGCTTGAGACCAATATGCTGAGAGGAAGGCATGATAAAATTCTCCTTCACTGTGACAATCGTGAATGACCGATCGCATTCTTACAGCTGGGTCATTCTCCAAGTAGCCACACATAAATTCTAATCTGTGTTCTAATGACCAGTTGGGAGGAAAACAATGAGAGAATTGATGGAGCCACGCTTGTGGATGAATGTCGTTGGCAGAATTCTTAAACGTTTTGAATTTATGTGTAGTAATGAACAGCTTATAGTCAAAATCATCACGTCGGCGAGTCGCATGTCGGTCATTGTTACGTCGTTTCGGCGGTTCCATTTCAAAATTCGGTGTACTTTGTCAATTTCTTTCATAATTTCCGAAGTGCCCTGTGTTATTATTTTGTGGCTGTTCCGTATTTCTATGTCCCTCTTCCCGTATTGGAGCGCGAGTGTCCTCTGAAATATGTAATTCTTGTATTACCTGCGTCAACTGATCTTGTACTTCCCGGATTTCTCTTTTGTGCTGTGCATTGATTTGATTTTGATTTTGTTTCAATTTTCTAATTTGTTCATATTCTTCTGTGTCAGTGAAGGCTACAGGTCTTGTGTCATTCAGATCATCATCTACCTTTGTAGATAAGTTAGTGACCTGATCCGAAAGTTCGGCTACTTTCTCCGATAGTGAACACATTTCTTCAGTGTGTTTTTCTGAACCAAGTTTCAGAGTGTCCATTTGTGTTGAAATCGAATCTACTGTGTCCTTTAAGTTTTCCTGAGTTTTTGCAAGTTGCGTAACCGAATCGGAAGATGCTTCGTGATTCTGTAATGCATTTTCATGCCGCGAAAAAATAGGTTGAAAATGCTCAAAAATTTGTGTTTTTGCGTCATTACAGACTTTTTGACATTTCGATTCAATGTTATGTAACTCAGTAGTTAAATCTTCACGTGTTTGTTCAAGTGTGGTGTCTAACTTCCGAAGATTTTGTTCCAATGTGTCTAACTGTTGCTGTGTTTGTCTCTGGTGTTGTTCCATTTTGTCAAACTTTTGAAGATTTTGTTCCATTGTGTCTAACTTTTGAAGCTTTTGCTGTGTTTGTCTCTGATTTTCTTCCATTGTGTCTAACTTTTGAAGATTTTGTCCCATTTGTCTCTGATTTTGTTCCATTTGTTGCATTAATTGCAATAATAATGTATTAGTGTCTGGAATCTGTTTCTCTATGCTTTTTGGCAGTGCATTTTCACCGGCAACATTCACATTTTGACAAGCAGAAAATGTGTCTTGACTCATTTGAGAAAACGGTGAGGACCCAAAACCTAAGTCTACAGTATTTGCAATATTGTGTTCTGTCATTTCGGATTCCTGAGACGAGCTGTTGCCGACCGATCGATCGATAATGCTTCCTTGTTCACTACCTGTTTCACTGTCTACACCGTTATTTGCCGCCCACTCCATTTCCCTATGCACAATTACCAAATTACTACTTCGAATGTCTGTTAATTCACTACTCAGTGGTGCTGATAAGCTACGCTCGTCGTCACTATTATTTCTCAGTTTACTTTGAAGCCTAGTGTTACGTTTTTCACACGCCATTATTGTCACAATATTTCACACGATAACACAGAAAAGCGCAATTTGACGAGCAAAATTAAGAGAACACATTAACGTAGCTCTGAAAATAATATCTCGTTAATTGCAAGCGCAGCTGCTAAATACTTGCTGGAAATCTACATGCATGCCACAACTGTTTTACTGTACAACAATGAAAGACTGCAACTACAAAGGAGATTCTCTCTACAATTACGCACTAACAATAAACAATAGCTACACTAATTACACAAACTACAAGAAAAAATCAGAAGATTCCAGTGAGGTATCCTCGGCTAAGGGTCGACATATGAAACGCCCCCATTCAACAATTATACATGACTGTGCTTAAACTGACACAATATTTTTTTAGCGCAACGCAGTCTGACTTTCAGAAATCCCTACAAAGGAATGGCCCTGACTAACATTAACCTATACCTTTCACAAATCACTTACCTCACAAAAATCTTCGTTACTCGAACTACTGCAATACAGCGAGCGCCACTACTGCCAGCTAAATAAAAGATTCAAACTACAGAAGGCACTAACTACTGATAGGCGTAGTTGGCAATTGAAAGATGTTAATAGAGAACAAACAATGTATTTACCTTAATAATCATCAAAAGTCATAATATATACAGCAGCTCATGACATCCATTTTTACAAATTTCAAAACTCCGCCATTTCTCTCCCCACATTCACCACTGCTGGCGGCTCACCTCCAACTGCGCAACGCTACGCGCTGTTCACATCCAGCTGCCACTGCCCAACACTACAATGGCAGACAACAATGCAAACTAGCCACAGACTGCACACAGCACAGCCAGTGATTTTCATACAGAGCGCTACGTAACGTTGCCAATAAGAAAACATAAACAGCCTACTTACATAGCCCCCATGCTCCCCACAAAAAATCTTACAAATTGTTTTGGGCAGTGGCCAATAATGATTTGATAAAATTTTTCATAATTACAATAACAAAGATACCAAATGCACACACTTATTAATACAATGTTGGTCAAAAGCTAAAATTTTCTCACAGTCCATAAAGACAGTTCAGATTGTTTATCACTATAAAATTGCAGTGTTTTTCTCAAAGTCTGTGCAGTAAAAGAAAATGCACACGGAAGTAGTGGATTTCCATGGAGTCTTGATGAAGTAGTGTTGTCCTTCCAACGGAAAGACAGTGCTGACTCTTGACATGCTGATAGGTAACGGGCCACAACAGAGCAAACCCACAGCAGAGTCAGTCGAAGTTTTGAAGAATATTGGTAAGTAGGTCATCACAGAGTAGACCCACTGTAGTCCTGGTAGAGATTACGGTATTGGTGGGCCACCAGAGGTGCAGACTCACTGCAGCCCTTGTAGAAATAATGGTATTGGTGGGCCATCAAAGATGCAGACCCACTGCAGTCCATGTAGAAATAATGGTATTGGTGGGTCATCAAAGGTGTAGACCCACTGTAGTCCTTGTAGAGATGGCCAGCAGCCATCTGCTGCGACTGTGCAGGTGCACAATCACCATCGTAGAGTCTTGCAGAGAAGATAGCAAGTCCATAAATCACCACTTGTGCACGCACAAAGTTTTTGGAATTGTCCTTAGAACCAGCAATGCTGTTATCCAGTCCCTTGCTGAATTAGTAACACACGTGCAAACACTAACAGTCCCAACTTCTCACATATTGTGCATTACTATAACCAACAGAAATGTGTGCAGTGAAATGAATGCTTACAAGTTACTTAATTTGATGAACTGGTGTCAATTACAATATTATAACATGGGAATACAATTACAAAGGTACAAAATACATCATTAAAAACATAACAATACAGATAACATTTGTAGTAATACAGGCTTTACAAAAGAATAGAAATAGACATATACATCAGTGTTACAGCAATTATGACATAAGTAAATACATAAAAGATCATAATAACTTTTGAAACATCAACTTTGCACATGAGCATTAAAACAAAACAGAATAAATAATGTCTAAGCATATTTACAAGGTAAATAACATATTATTAACGCCAGTTATATTTGAGGATAACAGTATTCCTCATCATAGTGAATGTAGCTTAGTATTAGAAGAAGAAGAAATTCTATGAAACTACACAGAGACAGGAAGAAAACAAATACACAAGGGCACACAAACACATAGTGGGATAACACAAAAGGAAAGGACATGGTTTGTTTTCAGTGTAACATTTGGTACTGCAGTCCAACCCAAAACTTCATTCCATAGATCTTTCGTCTTATTTCGATATCTGCTCCAGCCAAAAAAATCCTATCCAAGCATGCTTTCTGTATTTTTCTCTTATAACCTCTCAGTTCATTTCTTCAAATTCATCGCAACTCATTCTCTTATAGGCTACCCCCTCTTAAGCTAACTTAAATCTACTGAGCTCAGATGCTAAACTAAGGGACAAGGCAATGCAGCAGCATAAAACAATTAATACAAACAGCAATGAAAAAAAAATGCAGATTTGCGAAGCAAGCAGCATTATAGAAATTAGCAAAGCAATTGCAATATTACAACTAATATAAGGCACTGTGCAGCAAACAAGAAAAATAAATCCGTAGTAAAACTGGCTTAACAGCGTAATACAAAGTCAAATTCAGTAACATTATGCCTGGCAAACAGCAGCAGCAAAAGCTATAACTTATACCTAAACATGACAAAGCTCAAGAAGAAAAAATATTACACTAAAGACAACAATGCAGATAAGGGAAATGTATATTCACATCTTAATGTCTATGTAATTAAAGTGGTGCACCACAAAAACTATTTCTACAAAAAATTACCAAGTACATGAAAAGAAAATTATATATGCAGTTACTGTTATTAGCCCCTTCGTATTGTTCTTTCCATTCCAAGAGGTCCTTTTTCGAAGAATGTGGATCATAAAATAATTACCTAACAGATCTGTTGACAGGAAGTGTTCACATTAGCAAATGCATTGAATTTTATTTTATTATGAAACCAATGCTGCAAGACAGCTGGAAACCAGATATCAAATTAAATAAGCAACTATGTACAAAGTAAAGCATAAGAACATCATTCAGTAGTCATGAGGCATTTCATAAGTTAGTAGAAAAATCTCTCAACTCTCGTAGAAAGATACTTGTCATAATCAGGCGTGCAGATGTAAGAATGTTTCCAAGTAATGAGCGTGTCGTATTTGCGATGCTTTCTCTAAAGGAATGTCAATAGCGAGGCTAATGGCCACCCCCTTTTTTTCTGCCTATGCAGCTGAAAAGGCACCACTAATGGCTTTTTCTCCAGGCATCTGACACAGCTGGGTGCCCACGACACATTACGTGCAGGTGGTCACTTAACTTTCTTACGGAAATATTTATGACAGGAGGTTCCGCTACAGTGACAGTCTGATATAAAAATATTTCACAGGTCAAGAATTTGCGCTGCAAATGTGTAGAAACAAAATCCTATGAATATAACATTCTCCAAAAAATTTTTGTCGGTATTGTAATACATTCACGCATTTACATACATTTCATAACTCTTAAAGTACGATTCTTGGTTTCCAACATCCTTTTCATAAATCAGAGTCCCTAACCACTACTCCTTATTCCTTACCTTACTACACATATACATATTCGTCGACACTTCTTCAATATTTCATCTTAATAAAAATGTAGCATAATCAAATTCCTCATATAACATCGGCTTATTGATCATAAACATACCTCAACAGCATAATACACATCGTCGTCATAAAAATAACATCATAACACCTCAGTCAAATCTCAAAAACGTCGTAGCTTTCTGCAATAATTTCAAAACCTAAAGAAAATTCTCTGCTCATTTCAGTAGTGTCATCTACCTCAAACGTACTTTAAAAATCATGATCTCATACCAAATACATCATTCAAAGCTCTCATAGTATCACAATGGTTCCAAAAAAATATGAACAGTTCACAAAGTACAAACAAAATACAATTTCATAAGTGTGAAGTAACCCAACTGTGTAATTGCGTAAACATGTGTCACTGATGTAGTAAAAAAAATGTTTATCTCTCAGTTAAATGATCAGATAGCTGTGTAATTTGTGTTAGAGAAAAATGGTACCGATGTGTAAAGTTGTATAAGCAAATACCATATTAGCTAGGGCTCTTTGTGCTTGCCACACACATGGTACACAAAGTAAGCGTGTACCCCCCTGAGGATTAATGTAATTATACCCTCAGGTGTTACAGATTACAAGAATGGAATGAAATGTATTACGGAAAATCTTTGTATCATTGTACTTAACATATCTTTAAAAATAAATGATTTAAGTAAAAAATTAATCACTCAAATACGTGTCCTGTAGCGCTAAATGTGCGTCTTGCTGTAAGATAATCTCTGTGGAAGTGTCGTAGTTATTGTCCTCCGAAAGCTAAGTTCTGCAGAAGTCAATGTACTTACCTCATGATAAACAAAAGTGAAATGCTTTGCGTATAGATATCTTAGTTATTACGCTTATTGTTGTGATGAAGAAATTACTGTGCTGTAGCGTATTGTTGTGCTATGGAAAAGGCTGTCTCATTGTAGCTATACCACAAAAGTTACTACTAAAACATGTTCTACTTTCCAGAATAATACAGAAAAACTGTGCAGATATGAAACAGAAACACTGCAAAAGCAACATTGTAAATTGTCACTCATTAGTAACGTCGTATATAATCGTGTAGCTGTCACATAAACCAACCACTGTGTCATCTGGTATCTCTCAGAAAGTACTTTAATTCAGAATCCACTGTCAAGCAAACCAAAATGTTGCATGAAAATCTCATTAGCAGTGCCGGTATATGTTCTAAGTATGTAAGCCGTATATTCGTTATGTAATCGTGCAACTAACAAGGAAGAATGTATAAATAACAACACTGTGTCGTCTGTTCGCAATAACAATGCATTCGCAATTACTTGTCTAAGTCACCTATGTTCTTGACTGGATGGTTAGTTAGCTTTAAAACATAGTTGCATGTTAACAGTTTGTAAGTGTGACAAAGAGTACTAGTAATGTGAAGTGAAAAATTTTATAGCAAAGACTAAATTAAAAAACAGTTTATCTCTCAATAAACGGTTTTACATGTGAGCTGTGGTGTAACCCTTTGCTCTTCTCAGTACGCAGAGTTTCAACTTGAATGCAATTATCATGCGGTATTATCCGTAAAGAATGCTGGAATTTTGCTCAAGGTTAGCGTCTATGTTATTTTCCCTTGAGCCAGCGGGCGCAAGTGGCTGCCTGCGGTGCAAGTCATTTTCTGTTTCTTTGTTGGCGTGCATCGTTATTAGGATTAGGAGACCTAACTTCTACAAATTCGCCTTGCTGAGAGGGCCCAGCCCTGCTTAAATCCCGCCAGTTCTGATGAAATTCACGTCTGTCATTACGATCACATCGTCTGTCGTCATGTCGGTAGTTCCTGTAGTTTCTTTCTTGTCGGTTAAGTGGTGGAGAATTTCTCCCTGAATTATCACTGCACGGTGGACCGTTGCGTCTGAAGTTATTCTGTCTCCCTTGATAATAATTGTTCTGGTTGCCAAATTGTCTGTTTCTATGGGTGCCTCTGTCATATTCATTACTACGGAAATGCGATCTCTCTCTGTAACTATTACTCTGCCAGTGGTTGTCATACGGGTGGTGTCTCTTTTGGTCACGATTTACGTTGTAAGAATAGAATTGTCATGTCTAGTTATTGTTTCTGTCGTCAAGGAATTGTGACGGATGTGACCTGTAGTGATTGTTTTCCTGTTTTCGCATCCTGCGACTGTCTGTGTCAATTTCTAATTCTTGTAAGAGTCCCTGAAAAGCTTCAATGTCGTCTTTGCAACGTCCTTCCAAAATAATATGTCGTAAATGTTCAGGTAATTTGATTAAGCAAATGCGGATGAGTTCTGAGGGGCTGTATGGGTTTGACAGGTACTGATTCTTGTGCAATATGTCTTCAAAATATTTGACAAGGCTGGAAAATTCAGATTGTTCGAAATGTTTCATCATTATGATGGTATGTTTTACTCGGTCTTGTGTAGCTTGAGACCAATATGCTGAGAGGAAGGCATGATAAAATTCTCCTTCACTGTGACAATCGTGAATGACCGATCGCATTCTTACAGCTGGGTCATTCTCCAAGTAGCCACACATAAATTCTAATCTGTGTTCTAATGACCAGTTGGGAGGAAAACAATGAGAGAATTGATGGAGCCACGCTTGTGGATGAATGTCGTTGGCAGAATTCTTAAACGTTTTGAATTTATGTGTAGTAATGAACAGCTTATAGTCAAAATCATCACGTCGGCGAGTCGCATGTCGGTCATTGTTACGTCGTTTCGGCGGTTCCATTTCAAAATTCGGTGTACTTTGTCAATTTCTTTCATAATTTCCGAAGTGCCCTGTGTTATTATTTTGTGGCTGTTCCGTATTTCTATGTCCCTCTTCCCGTATTGGAGCGCGAGTGTCCTCTGAAATATGTAATTCTTGTATTACCTGCGTCAACTGATCTTGTACTTCCCGGATTTCTCTTTTGTGCTGTGCATTGATTTGATTTTGATTTTGTTTCAATTTTCTAATTTGTTCATATTCTTCTGTGTCAGTGAAGGCTACAGGTCTTGTGTCATTCAGATCATCATCTACCTTTGTAGATAAGTTAGTGACCTGATCCGAAAGTTCGGCTACTTTCTCCGATAGTGAACACATTTCTTCAGTGTGTTTTTCTGAACCAAGTTTCAGAGTGTCCATTTGTGTTGAAATCGAATCTACTGTGTCCTTTAAGTTTTCCTGAGTTTTTGCAAGTTGCGTAACCGAATCGGAAGATGCTTCGTGATTCTGTAATGCATTTTCATGCCGCGAAAAAATAGGTTGAAAATGCTCAAAAATTTGTGTTTTTGCGTCATTACAGACTTTTTGACATTTCGATTCAATGTTATGTAACTCAGTAGTTAAATCTTCACGTGTTTGTTCAAGTGTGGTGTCTAACTTCCGAAGATTTTGTTCCAATGTGTCTAACTGTTGCTGTGTTTGTCTCTGGTGTTGTTCCATTTTGTCAAACTTTTGAAGATTTTGTTCCATTGTGTCTAACTTTTGAAGCTTTTGCTGTGTTTGTCTCTGATTTTCTTCCATTGTGTCTAACTTTTGAAGATTTTGTCCCATTTGTCTCTGATTTTGTTCCATTTGTTGCATTAATTGCAATAATAATGTATTAGTGTCTGGAATCTGTTTCTCTATGCTTTTTGGCAGTGCATTTTCACCGGCAACATTCACATTTTGACAAGCAGAAAATGTGTCTTGACTCATTTGAGAAAACGGTGAGGACCCAAAACCTAAGTCTACAGTATTTGCAATATTGTGTTCTGTCATTTCGGATTCCTGAGACGAGCTGTTGCCGACCGATCGATCGATAATGCTTCCTTGTTCACTACCTGTTTCACTGTCTACACCGTTATTTGCCGCCCACTCCATTTCCCTATGCACAATTACCAAATTACTACTTCGAATGTCTGTTAATTCACTACTCAGTGGTGCTGATAAGCTACGCTCGTCGTCACTATTATTTCTCAGTTTACTTTGAAGCCTAGTGTTACGTTTTTCACACGCCATTATTGTCACAATATTTCACACGATAACACAGAAAAGCGCAATTTGACGAGCAAAATTAAGAGAACACATTAACGTAGCTCTGAAAATAATATCTCGTTAATTGCAAGCGCAGCTGCTAAATACTTGCTGGAAATCTACATGCATGCCACAACTGTTTTACTGTACAACAATGAAAGACTGCAACTACAAAGGAGATTCTCTCTACAATTACGCACTAACAATAAACAATAGCTACACTAATTACACAAACTACAAGAAAAAATCAGAAGATTCCAGTGAGGTATCCTCGGCTAAGGGTCGACATATGAAACGCCCCCATTCAACAATTATACATGACTGTGCTTAAACTGACACAATATTTTTTTAGCGCAACGCAGTCTGACTTTCAGAAATCCCTACAAAGGAATGGCCCTGACTAACATTAACCTATACCTTTCACAAATCACTTACCTCACAAAAATCTTCGTTACTCGAACTACTGCAATACAGCGAGCGCCACTACTGCCAGCTAAATAAAAGATTCAAACTACAGAAGGCACTAACTACTGATAGGCATAGTTGGCAATTGAAAGATGTTAATAGAGAACAAACAATGTATTTACCTTAATAATCATCAAAAGTCATAATATATACAGCAGCTCATGACATCCATTTTTACAAATTTCAAAACTCCGCCATTTCTCTCCCCACATTCACCACTGCTGGCGGCTCACCTCCAACTGCGCAACGCTACGCGCTGTTCACATCCAGCTGCCACTGCCCAACACTACAATGGCAGACAACAATGCAAACTAGCCACAGACTGCACACAGCACAGCCAGTGATTTTCATACAGAGCGCTACGTAACGTTGCCAATAAGAAAACATAAACAGCCTACTTACATCACACGTTGGAAATATATTTCTTACATTGGAATATTAACAGTGTTGCATTCCACATAACTGATAGGTCAGAAACCGCACCGCTCTAACATTATAGCGTGTTTTAAGTGGAGAACCCTGTGTTTTTAGGGGTGCATGTGTTTATGTTCACTCTTACCAATAGCTTCTTGTATTGACACCAGACATTAGAACAATACTTTAGAACTGATAGCACAGTTGATTTACGTAAAACGTTTCAAACTCCATCCATCTGGAGCTCCATCATGCACGGAAGTTTCTTGTGAGGAAACGTGTCAGAAGCATTCAGGAAACCTAGAAACATGGAATCAATTTGAGATCCCCTGTCTATAGCACTCATTACTACGTGTGAATAAAGAGCTAGTTATGTTTCACAAGAACGATATTTTCTCAGTCCGTGCTGACTGTGTGTGTCAATAGACCCTAACGTTCGAGGTAATTCAGTAGATGTTATAAAATCCTACTGCAAACCGACGTTAGTCATGTGGGTACGTAATTCAGCAGATTACTCCTATTTCCTTTCTAGAGTTTCCGGTGTGACCTGTGGAGCTTTCCAGTCTTTTCGTACGGTCCTTTCGTCAAGCGAGTGGTTGCATTTTCCGTTGAGCACATTCATTTTACACCCGCCGAGAGCAGCAACTTGGAGCTTCTAAAAAAAATAATTTTAATTATACATTCAGAACTAATACTTATCGATTATAACATCGAAACTAAAAAATTTTATGAAGTAACTCCTCTCATAAATTTTTGCTTGAAATATAACATACTGTGCATAAAGTTATATGAAAGTTTTCAGAACAGCAACTGATATAATATTCGAAAAATAATACTGGTATCCACAACTACTGTTGAGGAGAAGTAATGCTACATGAGGATGTCCTGTTACATCGTCTGCTAAACATATTGTAACACTAATGATTAGCAACGTAGATGTCTGGTTAAATGTGTCACTTAACTACCAATTTATTGAAAGGAACAATTCCGGTAAATACAATATGAGAAAAAGATTTTCCACCAATTCCAAAAATGAGTGTATTTGCTGCTGGAAGCGGTAGCAGAAGCTGCAGTCCATCAAATCCTCTTACATCACAGTATGGCAGTAACAACTATGCCGAGTAGAGGTTGATCTATTTCCACAAATGTTTATTCATGTCAGACTTACTTCCACCGATAAGGTACAACGAATGCCATTTTGCCTCGGATGTTCCCCATCTCCCTAAATCTGGAAGTATTCGTCCCTTCGAACGTCTTTGCCAACTCTCTGTGCCGTCTTTTGTCGTTAAGTGTTGGTGTTTCATGTAGGTCATATCCGTAACACTGAATCGGATTTCTGTTCAGCCTATGTTGTATAGATATCTTAATCTTTTTATGAACAAAGTTTCGTGTTACGAGCCAATTTCCTACTTGATAATATATATTACATATGTTTTATAGGCAAAGCTGTTTAGTTCGTGAGAGCAAAGCATAAGTATCGTGTGGTAATCTCAATATCTTTATTACTATCCGACAGTACGTGATTGGAACGGCAAAATGTTATGTCTGCGGTTCTGAAAACATTAACACAAGAGACAAAAAAATCTTGCCGCACCTTTACGTCTTCTCCGCTGTAACTTTCATAACCAAAAGCAACTGGTTTATTAATCCATATTTAGGAAAGTCATCCAATAAATTAGCCAAAACTCCCAGATCGTGCATCAATAAAGTTTCATTTTATGTAAGAGGCACCACAGCTCATACATTATTCAACAACCACGATAAAACAGATTTATTAAGGTAACAGAGGTGTTTATAAAATCACTTTCATTGAGTGTAACAAATTGTATCATGGACAAACAGGCAGAGATGGAGCAGTTACACTGACTGAGCAAACTCCACTTTTCCTGTAGATGCGTTAAAGGCAGTCAGCGATACAAATTCAACATAGAAGTGTAACATATAGCCAACAAAATCGAAAAATCTTAACTTATTAGGAGCACTTGAGGTAAATAAGTATTTAGCTCAAAAATCCCACTTGGTTCAAAAATGGTTCAAATGGCTCTGAGCACTATGGGACTTAACATCTAAAGTCATCAGTCCCCTAGAACTTAGAACTACTTAAACCTAGCTAACCTAAGGATATCACACGCATCCATGCCCGAGTCAGGATTCGAACCTGCGACCGTAGCGGTCGCACCGTTCCAGACTGAAGCACCTAGAACCGCTCGGCCATCCCGGCCGGCCCACTTGGTTCCAAATGATCAGTTACAGCTGAACACAATCCCACTCTTAAGTTTTACATGATCCAGTCAATCAGCCACATACTTCCAGGCTTCATTTCCAATGATCACATTCATCTCTACAAGCTTTTAGCACAACGTAAGTGTCATACACCTACCTTTTGCCCTTACAACTTTTAATATTAAATTCATACAAGCTATACACTTCAGTATTGTGATTTCGTTATGTACTGTGTGCCATCTTATTCATCTTGTAAACTATAATTTAAGCTGTTTGGTACGTAACACGAGTAATGAGATCTCTATTAGACATTTCTCACCTAATGTAACAACCAAAGATTTTGTGACTGTTGATAATACCTTTGTTTCTTAGCGTTTGGTTTCCATCACGCTAGTGTCTCTTGTGGATACTGTCCAGCTGTTCCCTGACGATGGACCAATAAGACGAAATCCGGTTCAAAATAAACAAATATTAGTGGAACAAAGACGCAGTTTATTTCCTTTTCAAACTTAAACATGGAGTAGTTCCTTTAATAAATGAGAGAAGAATCCGTATACATGATTAAATGGAGACCTTGCTTCGTATTATAGTTAATTTCTATAGGGCTACTTTTTCCTAAAGCGATTCAATTAATTATATGAGCTGCGCGTTAAGCTGCTTAATACGAGCCAATTAAAACGCGCTGCAGTGTGCTTATAGTTCTGAAGGAGAGTTTGTAGGAACATATTGCGGAAATGTGGAGTATGAAACCATTAATCGTTGATATAGGTAAATATATACGTACTGAACCATTGCAAATACAACATGACAAAATCTTTAGAATCGAATAACTGGTTAAGAAAAACTAATATTTGTCGGCTGCTGAAATAATAAGATTCTCCTAGTGCACCTAGAAACGCTTGTTACAAAGGATTACAAGCCCTAGTCTACAGCGGGGCAAGGTCACGAGTAGCAGAGGGTTATATGTAAATTGAAGGGGATCGCTGCGGTCCGTTGCAGCCGGTTATTACACGGAATCAGCGGCGACCAGCGACAATTTCTACCGGACCTGGATCTCCTGCTTACTAGGCACGTGCGTTAATCACTGAGCCATCCAGGACAGCCGAGAGTTCTTCTCCCAGGCACCAGTCATCACCCTGATGGCTTGGCTCTTTTTGTCCTACGGCTTACGCTCATTCATTCGCCCACTACACGCTCTCCTGCCTTTACAAACAACAAATGCCCCTAGAAACATAGTACAACTGGAATTTCTGTGTTTGTGTGATATGTGCTTCCGGCTGCAGAAAAGTTTCATTCGTGACTGTCAGGTTCCCATCGGTTCGCTATTTTTCAGCGGAGTCTTTGGAGTAGTTGTTCCACTGCCACAGTCGTCTTACAGGAACGGACGTTTGCTGGCTCCAAGTGCTCGGAATAGGGCTTAGAAGAGGTATGACGAGCTGTGTGCTAACAGATAATGGCAAATTTTCAGGAAGACCTTTTTTTGCCTTAGCTGCATGCTTTCCTTTCCCACGAACTGCCATTTTTGGAACTGAATCGTACACAGCAACTACACTGCTTTGAACCAAATTACACGCAAAAAAATATCTCGAATATATTTACATCTACACTCCGCAAGCAGCCTTATGGAGGCGGATGGTACTTTGTGTATCAATATGATTTCCACCTCCACTTCCTGTTCCAGTCGCGAATTATTTTTAGTATCCGAGTGAGATAAAATCTCTCTAATTTCACCCCAATGGTCTTTCTCGAGGTCCGTGTAAGAGGAAGCAATATATTGATTGCCTTATCTAAAAACGTACACTCTCAGAATTTTAATAGTAAACCACGCTGTAACGCACAACATGCAAAGGTACAGACATCGATACTGAATTTGAAGGATCGAATCAACCCTCACGCTCTTTTGCTACAGTGCAGTTGATGGGAATGCCCATTGTTCTAGAAGAGAGAGATTAGCGCGAACAATCCTGCAGGCCATGTCCCGGGAGCTCGTGCGCTGCGCGTCGCGCGTAGAAGAAGTGAATTAGTTTTCTTGTATTGCGAAATATTGTCAGTAGAGCTAGCAGAGCAGATACTGGGTGTATAAAAGTGAAAACTTTGAGGAAAGAACATTGAAAGTCGAACCAGGGTTAAAACGAAAGTAGGACACGTATTTCTTGAGCGAAGCGAGAATTTTGACGTACAGATTTAACTTTCGTATCGGGAGAATTGTTAAGTAATGAAAAGGCGATCGTACAGTAATGAGTTGGAAATGGGAAACTCATACAAGTTCTGATAAATGAGTGTCTGCAGTTGTAGAGTGTGTGCAGTCAGAACAAATAGGGACGTGTTATATGAATTTAAAGTGGAATAAGTGAACTGTGACGTACAAAAGTGTTCACATATCACAACCTCTTCATTATAAATAGAATATTTTGAGAGGGACAGAATCATGGAATAGTGTGGAAGAATAGACAGGGCATGCGTTGTACTTTGCCCTCTATTACTGGCTGTTTAGTAAGGTCAGATGCCTAATTTTACTAACCACCAGACTACAGCAGGTATTAATTAACTATATTCAATAATAAAAGCAATAAAATAGCTGGGGCGGTTGTAGCGTCACCCACTGTAGTGGAGAGATAAGCATTTCCGTAATGTTTTCGTTCTTACTAAATGAACCTGTAACGAAACGTGTTGCTCTTTTTTGTGTCTACTCTATTTGATATATTAATCATAACTAGTACCGGTCTCTGACGGATGCCCAATATTCTAGTATTGGTGGAACGAGGATTTTGAGAGCTACCTTCTTTGTGGGAGCACTACACTTTCTGATGATTCTTCCAACGAATCTCGGTGTGGTATGTGCCTTACTGCGATTAGTTTTATGCTACCGAACCACTTTAAGTCACTATGTACACATTTACAGATACTTCATGCATACAAAATAATTACACTCCTACATTTACCACTTTCTTCTTCGTTTTTTCTTTCGTCTTTTCCCTCTCATAAGGGATCGACGTTCTTGGTAAGTATTCTCCATTTTCATCTGTTTCCCTTTTTTCCTTGATGATCCTCTCTTAAGTCTTCCCCTACACAGTCCACCCAGATTATCCTGTTGGTGTTCCTCTTCCTCTGTCACCTCCCACTACCACTGACTCGATTTTCTTTCCAACATAAATGTCGTCCCTTCTCTCGACGTGCCCATACCATTTCACCATTTCATTTTTTGGGTTGATTTTTCTTTGACACCTCCGCTACCTCTTATTTTTTCGTTTCTAATCCTGTCGGCTCTGGTGACTCCACAAAGCTTCCTTAACATTCTCATTTCAGACATATTGCTTTACGATGTGCCTTTGTTGGTGTCCATGTCTCCGCTGTTATGTTTACCACTAAATTAAAATTTTCTGTCGTGGGAGCACAGAATTGTTACACGTTGAACAGGATAATGAAGTATTAGAATAAACAAACTTACATTGTATTGCTCGAATGAGAATTCATCTTGTTCATATCGCACTACCTGAGCTGTGACTATCAGGCTGGAGTAGCTAAAGTGGACCTTATTGTTTAGTAAAAGTTTTGGGGAGGCTGTCTGGCGTAATTTTAGGTTCAGTAAATGTTTGTAATGAGATGCTCTTCCTCCAGTGACCTCATTGGGGATTTCTAGGTAATATCGTCAGTTGTCTACATGAACTGACGTGGAGGTGGAGTTTCCATACCTGTAGACTACGGAATCTATAGTACCTTTCGTGTCTGGCGTAGACTGATATCCCTATCTTGTCTATTTAATCGTAAAATGTAATTCACAGAAGTGGAGTTTAGTTAAGTAGTTATCGCCACTTGGTTCTGAGCCACTTCAAAAGGCTCATCTGTACTTCTTAATTTGTTAATTAAGAAATTTTTCCTTCGAATCACGGAAACGTGATTGAAGTCTCTAGCAGCTACAAACTGACAGGAAGAGAGGAAGAATTAATAATGTTGTAGCACCGCTTAGTGCTTTCCAGAGAAATACGGAAGAAGATATGAGATTATTTAAATCATGTACCGGCAGAATATTTATATTCTTAAAAGACTCTGTCTGCAGAGGGTTTAACATTAAGTTCGTGCTATCATGTGACTGTAGGAGCCAGAAAAATCTGTTCTCATGACGGCAGGCACTATACCTGAAAGAGTTACTCGACTTCTTCATTGCCAAAAAATTCTCATTTTTTCTTGTCCATTTCCGTGAAAACCGATTCACGCTACTGGAAGTACGTTTCGCACTATTGATTTTATTCCAAATTAGTTTCCAGCCACAGGCAGCGTTATTGCTGGTGAACATTTGTCACACTTGCTTTGTGTCTCGCACGGAAAGCGCAGCAATAAAGAGCGAGGCACGCCGTGCGGGCAGCCAGCTGATAAGCTGCCACTGACAGCACGCAGACGGCGCTTACAACGTAACTGCCGCCAAAAATTGCAGCTCCTTGTGGCACCACACATAAAGTGTCAGAATTAGCCAAGTCGTGAGCGTATGCCATATTCGGTATATACAAGGCGAACCAGAACTCCACCGACATAATTTCGGAGATCCTTCGAGGACATATGCTGAGTATTTTGGTATGAGCGACCAGTACTCTCCGGTGTTTCGTTACACAGTAACTGTATTTCGTTTGATTTATCACCACCATTTGCCACTGTATCTGTAGTGGACTCAAAATATCTGCACAACAGTAAAAATGTCGCTGTTATGTTGTAGGGCGGTTTTTAGAGGTTCGTTTGAACAGTTGCCAGCGGGCTCACGCGCATACACAGAGCTGAAGTCGTATATGAGAAGCGCCTCCTCCCCCTTCTGACACCTGAAGTGTGGCTGTTAGCTGTATGAGCAGTAGCAGCAAGCAGCCAGATGCTACCTAGAAACATTTTTCTGGCGTGCCCAAGCTGCTAGATTTATGCATGCACAGAGTAGTCTGAGTTGTAGTGAGAGGCAGTCTCCACGTAACCTGTGCTTACGTTTCGTGATTTTGCTGTTTTCGTTTGCAGCGCTCACTTCAACTGAAAATAAAACGGATTTCTGTGGTTGGGAGCTATCACGTGAATTAAAATAAATCCACATAATCACGGAGGACTTAAAATACACTCCTGGAAATGGAAAAAAGAACACATTGACACCGGTGTGTCAGACCCACCATACTTGCTCCGGACACTGCGAGAGGGCTGTACAAGCAATGATCACACGCACGGCACAGCGGACACACCAGGAACCGCGGTGTTGGCCGTCGAATGGCGCTAGCTGCGCAGAATTTGTGCACCGCCGCCGTCAGTGTCAGCCAGTTTGCCGTGGCATACGGAGCTCCATCGCAGTCTTTAACACTGGTAGCATGCCGCGACAGCGTGGACGTGAACCGTATGTGCAGTTGACGGACTTTGAGCGAGGGCGTATAGTGGGCATGCGGGAGGCCGGGTGGACGTACCGCCGAATTGCTCAACACGTGGGGCGTGAGGTCTCCACAGTACATCGATGTTGTCGCCAGTGGTCGGCGGAAGGTGCACGTGCCCGTCGACCTGGGACCGGACCGCAGCGACGCACGGATGCACGCCAAGACCGTAGGCTCCTACGCAGTGCCGTAGGGGACCGCACCGCCACTCCCAGCAAATTAGGGACACTGTTGCTCCTGGGGTATCGGCGAGGACCATTCGCAACCGTCTCCATGAAGCTGGGCTACGGTCCCGCACACCGTTAGGCCGTCTTCCGCTCACGCCCCAACATCGTGCAGCCCGCCTCCAGTGGTGTCGCGACAGGCGTGAATGGAGGGACGAATGGAGACGTGTCGCCTTCAGCGATGAGAGTCGCTTCTGCCTTGGTGCCAATGATGGTCGTATGCGTGTTTGGCGCCGTGCAGGTGAGCGCCACAATCAGGACTGCATACGACCGAGGCACACAGGGCCAACACCCGGCATCATGGTGTGGGGAGCGATCTCCTACACTGGCCGTACGCCACTGGTGATCGTCGAGGGGACACTGAATAGTGCACGGTACATCCAAACCGTCATCGAACCCATCGTTCTACCATTCCTAGACCGGCAAGGGAACCTGCTGTTCCAACAGGACAATGCACGTCCGCATGTGTCCCGTGCCACCCAACGTGCTCTAGAAGGTGTAAGTCAACTACCCTGGCCAGCAAGATCTCCGGATCTGTCCCCCATTGAGCATGTTTGGGACTGGATGAAGCGTCGTCTCACGCGGTCTGCACGTCCAGCACGAACGCTGATCCAACTGAGGCGCCAGGTGGAAATGGCATGGCAAGCCGTTCCACAGGACTACATCCAGCATCTCTACGATCGTCTCCATGGGAGAATAGCAGCCTGCATTGCTGCGAAAGGTGGATATACACTGTACTAGTGCCGACATTGTGCATGCTCTGTTGCCTGTGTCTATGTGCCTGTGGTTCTGTCAGTGTCATCATGTGATGTATCTGACCCCAGGAATGTGTCAATAAAGTTTCCCCTTCCTGGGACAATGAATTCACGGTGTTCTTATTTCAATTTCCAGGAGTGTATGTTATTACCGTAGTTGGCTGATTTTATTTTATTTCCACGTTATTATTAGCAATCAAGCATCAATTTTCTTGCAGAACAATGAAGCTTTTTTGTCGGTTTGTTAACGAAATTTGGCTTTTATTAATTTTTTATGCAGAGGAAGTCAATTTATTTGAAATGAAGTGTTTCATTCCACGCTATTGGCTGCTTTCAGTTGTTCGCTCAATTTCAAGCGCACATTTTCATTTTGTGGCACGTATGGCATTATGCCATCATAAATAACCAAACTTGAGATAATACACTACTTGTTCTCCGTGAAAGTTGGCATCCCGGAAACCACACTCAACAGCTTAATACCAGGTACTTCAGTATGAATCTGGACATACAAATATACACTTCAAACAGAACTATGCATTTTAGTATGGTTCACAAAATTCCGATTCTCTTGAAGTGTTCTCTGATGTCCTGTTTTTTTTTTTTTTTTTTTTTTTTTTTTAAGACATAGTCTAAGATCTCTTAATCAATATTATGTTATAAACGTAAGTGTATAATTTGCGTGCCGCTAAAACTCATAAAACTCAGAATCGAGTCCCGGTACTATCAAGGGAGTTATAACATGACGTCGTATCCCTCTCTCCAACATCCTGAAGCAGGTTCCCGTTTTTACCCAAAGGGCGAGCTTTTGAAGATATAGGGGCTGGAAAATTTCTCCCTCTAGAACATTCGACAGTATGCGGGAGCATTCCATAAGATTTCAGAATTTTCTGGACTGTTCCACAACGACTCGAGATTTTCTGGAATGCTTGAATGTTCGGGAAGATTCCAGAATGTTTGGGAACATCTCAGAACATCCCAGATCATTGTAGATCACGTAGTGACCTGCGGTCAGCAGGAAAGAACTAACGATCGCGTTTGAACACACTTTATTTAACTAGCCCGCATCTCGTGGTCGTGCGGTAGCGTTCTCACTTCCCACACCCGGGTTCCCGGGTTCGATTCCCGGCGGGGTCAGGGATTTTCTCGTGATGGCTGGGTGTTGTGTGCTGTCCTTAGGTTAGTTAGGTTTAAGTAGTTCTAGGGGACTGATGACCATAGATGTGAGTCCCATAGTGCGCAGAGCCATTTTTGAACTTAATTTAACTAAAACGCCTCCTTGGCGTGCGCTAATTACCAAACGCAAGAACAACAAAAAGCACAACAATTTTTGCACAACTAGCCAGATAAGAGTACAAGACAATGAAAAGAAATAATAACCAAAATACTACTCTACACAATTACAAAGTGGCGTCAGACCTATCAAGATACAACTTTCTACGGCGGGCTATGGCGACTGTCTACTAGGCTAGAGCTGGAGTAGGTATTGGCCAGAGCTGTCCTAGCTGTAGGTACACACTGCTGGTATGACTCTGCTGCCGTGCTTATAACACCGATTCGACAGAGTGCTACACATAATCACATTAGTTCCGATTGGTGGATCTCTGTGTAATGGCTTTTCACGAAGCAGTGCAGTGTTTATGCAGAAAGTCTGTTGATGTTTACATCCACTGGCGATGTTTTGATCTGAGCTCTTGAAAGTAGGTCAGCAGCCCACCTTGCTTGTCTGTTGTGCGGGCCCTCTAACTGATAAGGGGCCGCTACAACATTTCTCCCCCTGGAAAGGAAATGCACTTAAAGTTTTTAAAATAAAACAAATATTATTATCAGTCTATGTTTTTATTATTCATGTCTATATATTTATTTCTCAACATAGTTACCCTTATGACAAACACATTTCTCCCAATAAGAGACCAGTTCGTCGTTACTGTCGCTGTAGAATGTTTGACCTTGTTTACAGAGCCACAAGCTCACCTTTGCTTACACCGCTTCATCATTTTCAAAGTGATGCTCTCGAAAGTGTTCTTGGAGTTTTGGAAACAGATGAAAATCAGGTGAAGCCAAGTCAGGACTGTCTGGAGGATGACCGATGACAGTGAACCCAAGGCGTCAGATTGTTGCACATGTCACAGCGCTCGTATGTGGTGCAGTATTGTCATGCTCATGGAGAGGGTGCTGTATGTGTGCACGAACTCATCGAATTCGAACTCAATAATAATAATTTCGTGTGGCTCAGTGGTGTAGTGCAAGTCTTTCGGTTGGACGCCACTTCGGCGACTCACTTATCCCTAAACTACCTCAATTATCAAATGTTCAAATGTGTGTGAATTACTAAGGGACCAAACTGCTATGGCCACCGGTCCCTATACTTACACACTACTTAAACTAACTGACGCTAAGAACAACACACATACCAATGCCCGAGGGATGACTCGAACATCTGGCGGGAGTGGCCGCGCAATTTGTGACATGGCGCCTCTAACCGTTCGGCCACGCCGCGCGGCACCTCAAGTTTTCAACTGGGCAAAGGGGATCTACAGTTTAACGTGGAATCCGAACCACGTGTCGATTTAGGTGACTTCTCACACCGTTGACACATCTACATCTACATCTTTATGACTGAAACTTCCTGGCAGATTAAAACTGTGTGCTGGACCGAGATTCGAAATCCGGACCTTTGCCTTTCCTGTGTAAGTGCTCTACCGAATTTTCGTTCTGCAGCGGAAACTACACTGCGCTTCGCCCCTAAGTGCCTGGTAGAGTGTTCGTCGTACCACCTTCAGACTCTGCCACTCCACTCTCCAACAGCGCGTGGGAAAAATGAACACTTAAATATTTCTGTACAATCATTTCTCCCTATAAAGGTTGGCGATAATAAAATATTTCACATTCAGAGAAGAAAGTTGGTGACTGAAATTTCGTGAATCTCGCCGCAAAGAAAAACGCCTGTGTTTTAGTGATTACCATCCCAGATCGCTTATCACATCTGTGAAACTCTCTCCCCTCTTTCCTGATAATACAAAATGAGCTGCCCTTGCCTAAAGTTCTTCAGTGCCATCCGTCATTCATATCTGGTAATGATCACATAGAGCACAGCAATACTCTAGCAGACCACGAACAAGCATAGTCTAGGCAGTCTCTTTGCTAGACCTGTCACATCTTCTAAGTATTCTGCCGATAAAACGTAGTCTTTGTGGTGACGGTAACCACGATTCCAGGGAGTATCCCACCGCGGCAGATAATGCGCGCTCGTAACACTCGTAGTGCAGCAGCTGTATGGGTTGACAGTACCATCTATAGCGATGTCCGCCAGCGGCCGCAGCTGGGCGTCTCGTGTGTGGATAGCGATTGGTCGATCCCTCGTTAAATACTGGAGCAATGATCTACGGCGGAAAGTTCTATTTAGTGCGCAGAGTCGTGTACGGCCTCCAGTTACCGCTCAGTCTACAAGCTGCCGTGATCGTCCGTCGTCTCCGAGGCCTAGGCTCCGTAGGCATCGGAGACCAGCTCTGGACTCTTCGTAGGCATCACTTAGAAGCAGAGTCACAGGAATTTAATATTTTGGAGACTTGTGATAATTTCAAACGTCTATTGTGCTGAACATTTCGCAATAAGATCATTTAAGTTGGCTGTGTCTTCATATTTAATAAATATCATTTTATTACTAATTGTTGGGAATTTTTCTGATTGAAGATAATCTACACCGTCCTCCTGCATTCCCAACAGTCTATTGTTTGCCTTCCCTACAACTTTACCTATATGATCGTTCTAACTTAAATGGTCCACAATTGTAACTCCTAGGTATTTAGTCAAATTGACAGCCTTCAAATTTGTGCTATTTATGGAGTAATCGAAATTTAACGGCTTTCTTTTTGTACTCCTGTCGATGACCTCACACTTTTCCTTATTTAGAGACGATTGTCATTTTTCGCACCATTCAGATATGGTGTGTAAGTCATTGTGCAATTCGTTTTAATCTTCTGATGACTTTACTCAAAAGTAGATGACAGTGCCATCTGCAAACAATGTTAGAGGGCTGCTCAGATTATCTCCTAAATCGTTTATGTAGATTAAGAACAGCAGAGGGCCTATAACATTTCCCTGAGAAACGTCGGAGATCACTTCTCTTTTACTCGCTGATTTACCGTTGATTACTGCATACTGTGACTTTTATGAGAGGCAATTTCGGATCCAGTCGAATAGCTAAAGCGATACTCCATAGGCAAGCAGTTTGATTAGAAGTTTCTTGTGAGGAAAGGTGTCAGAAGCCTTCTGGAAACCTAGAAACATGGAATCAATTTGAGATCCCCTGTCTATAGCACTCATTACTACGTGTGAATAAAGAGCTAGTTGTGTTTCACAAGAACGATATTTTCTCAATCCGTGCTGACTGTGTGTGTCAATAGACCCTAACGTTCGAGGTAATTCAGTAGATGTTATAAAATCCTACTGCAAACCGACGTTAGTCATACGGGTGCGTAATTCATCAGATTACTCCTATTTCCTTCCTAGAGTTTCCGGTGTGACCTGTGGAGCTTTCCAGTCTTTTCGTACGGTCCTTTCGTCAAGCGAGTGGTTGAATGTGATTGCTGCATATGGGGCTATCGTATCACCATATTCTGAAAGTAACCTTATTAGCAATCTATCTGGACCGGAAGACTTGCCTTTCTTAAGTGCTTCAAGCTGCTTCACTACAACGAGGAAATCTATTTTCAAGTTACTCATGCTGGCAGTTGTTCTCGATTCTAATTCTAGAATATTTACTTAGTCTTCTTTGGTGAAGGAATTTCGGAAAACTGTGCATAGTAACTCACTTTTGTGGCACTGTCATCGGTTATATTACCACTGATTTCGCGCAGTGAAGGTATGGATTGCGTCTTGCTGTTGTTGGTGTACTTTACATACGACCAGAATCTCTTTGGATTTTCTGTCAGATTCCGAGACAGAATTTCATTTTGGAAGCTATTAAAAGCATCTCTCTCTGAAGTCAGCGCTACGTTTCGAGTTTCAGTTAAAAATCGCCTATCTTGAAAATTTTGTGTTCTTTTAAATCTGGTATACTTTTTTCAGTGCTTCTGCAATAGTATTCTGACCTGCTTTTTATACCGTGGGGGATCAGCGCCATTTTTTATTAATTTATTTGGTATAAATCTCTCAATTGCCTCAGATACTGTTTCTTTGAGTTTAAGCCACATGTCATGTACACTTACATAGTTACTTGGGCAAGAATGGAGCTGTCTGTTGGAAAGGCGTCAGGCGAATTTTTATCTTCTTTTTTTAAGTACATATGTGTTGTGTTCACTTTTGATGCATTTGGATGTTGCAGTGATCAGTCTAGCTACAACGAGAGGTAAAGACTAGGTTAAAAATAAGAGTGAAAAATCCATGGTCCAACCAAGATTCGATCCTGCGTCCTCTCAGTTTCCAGGCTCGTGCTTTACTGTTATTCATCATTCACCGACATGCTCGTAGTTACGTTCCAAATCGCCATGTTACACACTACAATTCGGAGCCGTCCAGCGCCAGAGGTCTACAAACATGTAGACATGGAGAATAAAGATGTAGAATGTTAATAACATTTGTTTTACTTACAACGCTAGTACTAGGGAGATGGCAGCACAGGTAAAATTTTGATATCAAAGTGATATGTAGATTATTAAATTCATCAATTAATCGCCCCTACCCATCACCCAACCATCCCCACCACCCCTATCCCCACCCCCTAGATGATGTCATGTGTTTTCCCCAGCCAGCATGAGGGTCCTCGCCCCTCCCCATCCCTCCCCCTCCCCCACATACCCTATTTGCGCCGGCCGGTGTGGCCGAGAGGTTCTAGGCGCTTCAGTCTGGAACCGCGCGACCGCTGCGGTCGCAGGTTCGAATCCTGCCTCGGGCATGGATGTGTGTGATGTCCTTAGTTTAGTTAGGTTTAAGTAGTTCTAAGTTCTAGGGGACCTCGGAAGTTAAGTCCCATTGTGCTCAGAGCCATTTGAACCATTTTGAACCCCATTGGCGGGAATTTAGAATTTTGTCACAGGTCTGTGCTGATTTCTCACCCCAGCCCCCACATGGGAATTGGTGGGAGACTAAAAATTGCGGTATCCTTTCTGGAACTCGGACCCTGGTCCTTCTGGATGGAAAACTCAAGTTCACCCACCAAACACATTGAAACTGTCCAGATGTAGGAGAGGAACGTTAGGTTAGCGTACTTTCTTTACTTTGATTGGAAAACTGAAGTAAATATCGGTTCTAATTACGTAATTACACAATTATATGCATAGCGCTGGAGAGAGAGCGCCTAGAATCGCAATACAGCCCAAAAATTAACGATGCAATACAAGTGGTGTTATCCTGCTGAGAAAAAATTTCACAATCCCACTTGAAACTAGTGGCAGACGTACTCAAAACTCTACCCTTCACCTACAAGCTGGCGGGAAAAAGGCTGGAGTGATGGGTACTATCTTCTTTTTTTGGTGGGAGTTGTGTACAACTGATGAAATGCTTGTTTGACAGAAGAGGCTGGTAAATGTATTACCTGTAAGCATACAGCTGGGGACTATATCTGTAGCTGTTTGATATCAGGATTTGCTACACAACCTTCCCCCTGGATTGCTCGACAATCACCCTGCAGCTCAGGTAATCGAATACATGCTACCACAACTTATGGAAAATACTTCACTATTCTAATTACACAATTAAATTGTCGTGAAAAAACCAGCACTCATAATCAATGGGTGATAATACAACACATATACTGGGGACTACGGCAAATCGTCACCCGAAAGATTACGCAAGGCTAGAGGGGCGGCAGTTGAACATGCGTTCTCCTCCACGCACGGTCAGGAACTACTGAACTTAGGGCCATTGTTATTTCCCCTCATCCTTCCCTCTCCAGGCTTTTTCAAATGAACAGCTGCTACCACTTCCGCCAGCAGCTATGTTGACTGCAGCCTCCCACTGATCTGGTGGCAGAGTCTTCGACCACCAGAGCACGTGGCTGGGTGGTCGAGGCAGCGGCTCTGTGCTAACACAAAAGGCTGTAACAAACCCTAAATAATGGGACATAAATGACGGGCACCCCAAGTACAAGCTGCTTGTTCATCTAAAATGTAACCACCGCGTCCTCGCTGGAGCACAGTTGTTTTCGGTGACCACACACGCACTGGACCCGTCCCCCACTCGCAACCGCGCGCCATTCTGTGATGGAGAACACTTTTTTATTCCAGTATTACTATACTGATTCCTGGCACTTATATTGGTCACGAATGTGTGTAGGCAGTCATGAGGAAACAGGTTGACACGGAGGTCATAAAGTGATGGCATACCTCCTAATATCGAGTCGGACCGCCTTTTGTGCGGTGTAGAGCAGCAACTCTACGTGACATGGACGTAACAAGTCGTTAGGAGCCATGCCGCCTCTTAGCCGTCCATAATTATGAATATATCGCCAGTGCAGGATTCTGAGCACGAACTGACCTCTCGATTGTGTTCCATAAATGTTTGATGGGATTCATGTTGGGCTATCTGGGTGGCCAAATCATTTTCTCTAACTGTCCAGAACGTTCTTCGAACCACTTACGAACAACTGTGACCCGGTGACATAGCTCATTGTCTTCCACAAAAATTCAATCATTTTTTTTGGTACTGTAAGTCCATGAATGCCTGAAAATGGTCTCGAAGTAGCCGAACATAACCATTTCGAGTCAATGATCGGTTCAGTTTGACCAGGAGACGCAGTCCATCCCATTTAAACACATCCCTCACCATTATGGAGCTACAATCAGCGTGCATAGTGCCTTGTTGACAATTTGGGCCCATGGTTTCGTGAGGTCTGCGCCACACTCGAAACCTACCATCAGCACTTACCAACTGAAATCGGAACTCATCTGACCAGGCCACGGTTTTTCAGTCGTACGGGGTCAAACCGATATGGTCACGAACACAGACCCTGGACGCGATGTCATGCTGTTATCAAAGGCATTCGCGTAAGTCATCTGCTGCCATAGTCCATTAACGCCAAATTTCGCAGCACACTCCTAACGGATCCGTTCATCGTACGTTCCATATTGATTTCTGCGGCTGTTTCACGCAGTGTTGCGTGTCTGTTAGCACTGACAACTGTATGCAAACGCAGCCGCTGCCGTCAGCCACTGCGAGAGGTATTGCCAGAAATGTGGTATTCTCCGCACACTCTTCAACCTGTGGATCTTGGATTACTGAATTCCCTAATGATTTCCGAAATGGATTGTCCCATGCGTCTAGTTCTAACTACTATTCCGCATTCAGAGTCTGTTAATTCCCGTCGTGCGGCCATAATCACGTCAAAAACCTTTTCACATGAATCACCCGAGTATAAATGACAGCTCTGCCAATGCACTGCCCTTTTATATCTTGTGTACGTGTTACTACTGCCATCTGTATGTGTGCATATCGCTATCCCATGATGTTTGTCACGTCGGTGTATAGCAGCTGTGGCTCAGGTTATATGGTGCAGTCTAATTATTGACTGATGCATTGTGTATTATGTGTGACGTCGTAGAAAAACGTGATTCATAAATCCCATGTTCAAGTCCCAAGTGTAACAGAACCAGTGGTGAATGCAAGTGATCGGATGCACTTCGTGGCGGTGTACTACAACTGGTGTTGCTGTGAAACAGATCGTCTTCCCGTTCGCTAGGGCTGTCTACTCGAAGTTACTGCATCATACCTGCGTGTTGCACGGCTGCCACAAATTTAATTACTGTACTTGCGAGCCAACGCCCTCCCTGCCATGCGAAGGCTTTTACGCCCCCCTTCTGCTCATCCAGTCTGCGTACCGATCCATCTTCTGGAGACAGCGGGAAAGAGAAACTTCGCCGAGTGGTCGCTGATACGCAACTTAAAACCCTGCATGTATTGTCGCATACTGGCTTCCGTGGCCGATGTCTTCAACACATCACTAGTGTGATGACGCTCCACGCGGACGGATTCGGATCGAATATCAGTGCTATAACAAAAGTTAATTATAATAATAACAGAACTGTATAATTGTCGTGTCTGTCTGTCTGAACACGCTGATCTCCAGAACTGGTAGACAAATGTTCACGGCTGTTTCATAAATAACTTCAGTGTAGCTTGGCGCAGCGTATAGGCTTTATTTAATCAAAACCGGACCATGGGAAAAAGATATCTTAATGTAAAACTTTATCTAAAACCATCCTGTCTGATTGTCTATTTGACTGTTTGAACACACTCATTTCCAAAAGTACCAGACGAACTTTCGTGGGGTTTTCATTGGTACGCAGCTTGGGCCAAGGTGTAGTCTACATTTCATCAAAATCGGATCACAAAAGCGAAAATTCATTATTAAAATTTTATCCAAAATCGTCTGCTCAGCTTAATAGTTCAGACGTTTAATCACCATGGAGTAGTACACCGAAGAAACAATAAATGGCGCTGCTAGTTTTTTAACACAGAGACAGATTAATTTTCCGAAGTTAACGTCAGTGACAGAATACAGCGCCATAATATTATCTTTACGAACACTAACTAACAGCGAATTTAACTTGGCTGGAATATACAGATTTACAGATTTCACTTTGTCGTGAAAACCTTAACGACATTGCTTCGCTTCTTTCAGTAGGTTTTATTTATGTCCTTTGCTAGGAAAAACGGATTTAAAAGTTTCCTTTGTGGTTTTGTTGACTGCTCACTATATTTTGATTTCGTTTTGTTTAGGAATAAAAGTGCCTTGGAAACGAGTATTCTCTGAATACACGAAGAACAGCCGAGAGACTGAGGACTTTGCAGTCTCAAGAATCCAATGAAGATCATGATGCGAGACTTGCTGTGGCCCGAGAACATCAGGCTTTATTTCGGTCATTGAAACTCCTTCCGAAAACGACGCGTGGCGTAACTGTGACAGAGAGTGTCACGCACTGTCTCGCTCATCAGAAACCGTCACTCGCAAAGGCTTAAAGTTAATGATCTCGAATACAACGTCATACAGGCCGAAATCATGATGGGAAGTGGCGCAGGAAGAGAGTGTTTATATCCCGAAACCTGCTTATTTCCAACAATTTACCATTTCGCTGTAAACGTGTACAGTTCCTAGTAAGCTTATGTTATGTCACGACAATAAACCAAGTACAAGGCCAGATGCTGCACGTGTCGGGCGTGGACTTTAGTGTCAATTACTTTTTGCGCAGCTAATTCTATATGGCTCTCTGCGGTGTTAGTGAAGCAACCAAGCACTTCGTTCATATCCCCAATCACACTACTACAAATGGTACATACAAAGAAGCTATATAAGGCAAAAATACATTTCACATATACAAAGTCTCAGTCACTGCTATAAATAAATACCCAGGAAATGTAGGGTTTCTCAGATAGTTAGCAATAATTGGCTACTGAGAGAAGGATGCAGACAGATCCTCAGTTATAGATTGTGTGCCATTACACCAGATTAAATCCAAACCCTCTAAGCTGTGTCACATGCGACACGACTAACGAGGGTGTCATATTCGACGATGCCCTTGATACTATTCAAGAGATGTAGCCTGTGTGAGTAGTAGACCAAGAGCAGTGTGGTCCCACTTTGCATTGTTGCCAAATTTATTCAATATCACGAATCCAAGATGGCGGCCATAGATGTGGCAAAATCACAGTGACATCATGATGGGAAGTTCAAATTTTGACGGGAAAATAAGTCAATTGCGGTACCTACACTAACCTAACACCCTCCTCTCCCCATTCCCATTCCCCCTCCACTCTCCCCACCCCAAACTGAGAATTGGTGGGAAAAGGACTCAGTCAGTGCTGGGCTGCTGGATGGGACACACGTAATTCTTTATTTTGTATGCATAGCTCCCCTCCCCTCCTCTCCCCCATCAGGAAATTGGCAGAAAAAGGACTCAATCTGTGCTGGGCTGCCAGACAGGATGGACATAAGTCTTTATTTTATATGCATTGTTTATTTGAATAATTTCAGTTGTCATGGGCAGCAGCTCCATCCAGTGTGTTTACCATGAGGTCCGGAGTCCACCTGACCTAGTTCACAGCACTGTCACAGCAGGAAGCTGCCGTCCCTCACCCTCTCCCCTCCCGTGACGTATCCAAGATGGCGGTCGGGGAAAATGCTGGGATAAGGACTCAGTCTGTATCTACCTGCTACACTTGGAGAATGGACATAATTGTTTACTGTGTTCAATGGATGAGATGTCTGTGCTGGAGAAGGAGGAGTATATTAGCTGTAGCCATGCATGTGAGGACTGTGTTGATAGCAATGATATGTGGTGAAGATGAATACACCTCATGAAATAATGAATATGCAGCCGGATAGGGCCAAGTTACAATTTGCAACTCATGCTGATAAATGTTTCTGCTGTAACAATAGGTCAAATGGTTCAAATGGCTCTGAGCACTATGGGACTTAACATCTGAGGTCATCAGTTCCCTAGAACTTAGAACTACTTAAACCTAACTAACCTAAGGACATCACACACGTCCATGCCTGAGGCAGGATTCGAACCTGCGACCGTAGCGGTCGCGTGGTTCCAGACTGTAGCGCCTAGAACCGCTCGGCCACACCGGCTAGCAACCATAGATCATTTGAGAAAAATCCAGTCAGTCTCCTGAAGCACAATATGCCAAGACATTCACCACAGAGTCTCTGCTCCTAGCTGGAAGAGAGACAATGCACTGAGCTCCCTGCCTCAAGAGCCTCCACATTGCCTTACGTCAAGGCCATGCAATAACCACAGGGCTGCACACTAAGCACTTCCTGTCATGCTGGAAATACCCGTGGCCCTCCTCCTCCTCCTTCCATAGCAAGTGCACGGATACCCTTTCGCTGAACACGAACGACTTCACGAGTAATTACATGTGATGTTGTGGAATCTCGTCACATACATAACTTGAAGATGTCATGTGAGCTAAATGCACCACTGCTCAAAGACAGAGAGACTGCCTTGCAGATGAGACGAGAATATTGAAACAATTACACATTTTATTTCAAGGAATACCACCACCACCACACTCAAACATGGGCTCTAAAAGAAAGATAGTGGCACACTTCTGAAACCTCCCTGAGACAATTCACACAATTTTGTGGGAAACAGATCCCGAAACCGATATCAGCTGCAATATCTGATTTCACATACCAAAACGATGATATCTGGAAGTCGAAACAAATATCTCTGTAACTATAAAAACAGAACGCTTACCACTTTTCGAGTTTCAACTGCTTGTTTGAAGGCACTGCCAGAGAGAGAGAGAAAAATTTGGACTCCTACAACTGCTGTGGTGTACATTACTTTTCTGAAACAGCGAGTAGGTTTAGTTTACATTTACTTCTGCTGGAGTCAGGTACGTTATTTTCCTCACTCCTCGAAGCACACACTGTGTGTAATCACAGACGGGAAAATCAGGACAATTACACAAACAAAATTCGAAGCACTGTCCTACAGACGAAAAACATGGCTATAATTTTCGGTGTCTTACAGCTCCTGCTCTGGAGATACCCTAAAGCGACAATGGCGGGTGAGGGACAGCATCCCGCCAGAGGGGGACTGTCTGTTTGGCCTTGTCTTTGAACCCTCGAACAAAGAAGACATCACGTGACTGGCAGAACTTTCGGTAGATACCTTTCGACCGCCTTGTTCGAACCAGTCTGTAGAGCCTCCTATACCCCGCTCTGCTACTGTCGAGGAAAACTAGAATTCTTCGATGTGAAACCCGCCAAACCGCTGCTGCTGTCGCCATGGAACCACTGTCCACCATTTGTTTCTGCAAACTACGAGACTTTCAACAGGAAAACTGTTTTGTACAGATCGGAACAAAATATACAACAGTCAAAAAGTCGTTCAAATGGCTCTGAGCACTATGGGACTTAACTGCTGAGGTCATCAGTCCCCTAGAACTTAGAACTACTTAAACCTAACTAACCTAAGGACATCACACACATCCATGCCAGAGGCAGGATTCGAACCTGCGAGCGTAGCGGTCGCGCTGTTCTAGGCTGTAGCGCCTGGAACCGCTCGGCTACCCTGGCCGGCTACAACAGTCATATTGCACTGACAGTGCAAAAGTGGTCTAAAGATTTTGAAATTTGGAAACTATTGCCAGACACTTCCTCAATTCACTGCTCTGCTACTGTCGACGAAAACTTGAATTTTTCAGCATGAAACCGATTTCCAACTGAGCTGTATCACCACATGCCACATCGATGTAGTAAACGCCATTCATATCATGCACCATACAAAATCATTAATCCTGCATCCTACGTATAGCTATCGACCACCAGACTCTCGTACATGAACCCCAAAGATAGACAGGTCCCAAAGAAAATATAACCACATGCACCATACATAGTCTTCACTGCACTAGATATTTCCCATAGGTCGGACGGACATCCACTGCAGTCAATTGTCACGAGTCAACTGCCCCACACAAGCTGCCCCAACATATGATCAGAGCGTCCTGACCGGACCGCGGTCACTCTTTGAAGTGGTGCACAAAGGCTTGGCTGGTTCCCCTCGACACAAAGGAGTTACTGTTTCTTGCCCCACCCTGTTTCTTGCTTGCTCCATGCTTTCTACAGCCATCGTCTACTTTCGTTTTAACCCTGGTTCGACTTTCAATGTTCTTTCCTCAAAGTTTTTCACTTTTATACACCCAGTATCTGCTCTGCAAGCTCTACTGACAATATTTCGCAATATAAGAAAACTAATTCACTTTTTCCACGCGCGACGCGCAGCGCACAAGCTCCCGGGACATGGCCTGCAGGATTGTTCGCGCCAATCTCTCTCTTCTAGAACAATGGGCATTCCCATCAACTGCGCTGTAGCAAAAGAGCGTAAGGGTTGATTCGATCCTTCAAATTCGGTATCGATGTCTGTACCTTTACATGTTGTGCGTTACAGCGTGGTTTACTGTTAAAATTCTGAGAGGGTGCGTTTTTAGATAAGGCAATCAATATATTGCTTCCTCTTACACGGACCTCGAGAAAGACCAATGGGGTGAAATTAGAGAGATTTTATCTCACTCGGATACTAAAAATAATTCGCGACTGGAACAGGAAGGGGAGGTGGAAATCATATTGGTACAAAAAGTACCATCCGCCTCCATAAGGCTGCTTGAGGAGTGTAGATGTAAACATATTCGAGTGATTCTCTTTACGTGTAATTTGGTTCAAAGCAGTGTAGTTGCTGTGTACGATTCAGTTCCAAAAATGGCAGTTCGTGGGAAAGGAAAGCATGCAGCTAAGGCAAGAAAAGGTCTTCCTGAAAATTTCCCATTATCTGTTAGCATACTGCTCGTCATACCTCTTCTAAGCCCTATTCCGAGCACTTGGAGCCAGCAAACGTCCGTTCCTGTAAGACGACTGTGGGAGTGGAACAACTACTCCAAAGACTCCGCTGAAAAATAGCGAACCGATGGGAACCTGACAGTCACGGATGAAACTTTTCTACAGCCGGAAGCACATATCACACAAACACAGAAATTTCAGTTGTACTATGTTTCTAGGGGTATTTGTTGTTTGGAAAGGGCAGGAGAGCGTGTAGTGGGCGAATGAATGGGCGTAAGCCGTAGGACAAAAAGAGCCAAGCCATCAGGGTGATGACTGGTGCCTGGGAGAAGAACTCTCGGCTGTCCTGGATGGCTCAGTGATTAACGCACGTGCCTAGTAAGCAGGAGATCCAGGTTCGGTAGAAATTGTCGCTGGTCGCCGCTGATTGCGTGTAATAACCGGCTGCAACGGACAGCAGCGATCCCCTTCAATTTACATATAACCCTCTGCTACTCGTGACCTTGCCCCGCTGTAGACTAGGGCTTGTAATCCTTTGTAACAAGCGTTTCTAGGTGCACTAGGAGAATCTTATTTTTTCAGCAGACGACAAATATTAGTTTTTCTTAACCGGTTATTCGATTCTAACGATTTTGTCATGTTGTATTTCCAATGGTTCAGTACATATATATTTACCTGTATCAACGATTAATGGTTTCGCCGGCCGCGGTGGTCTAGCGGTTCTAGGCGCTCAGTCCGGAACCGCGGGACTGCTACGGTCGCAGGTTCGAATCCTGCCTCGGGCATGGATGTGTGTGATGTCCTTAGGTTAGTTAGGTTTAAGTAGTTCTAAGTTCTAGGGGACTGATGACCACAGATGTTAAGTACCATAGTGCTCAGAGCCATTTGAACCATTTTTTTTGATTAATGGTTTCATACTCCACATTTCCGCAATATGTTCCTACAAACTCTCCTTCAGAACTATAAGCACACTGCAGCGCGTTTTAATTGGCTCGTATTAAGCAGCTTAACGCGCAGCTCATATAATTAATTGAATCGCTTTAGGAAAAAGTAGCCCTATAGAAATTAACTATAATACGAAGCAAGGTTTCCATTTAATCGAGTATACGGATTCTTCTGTCATTTATTAAAGGAACTACTCCATGTTTAAGTTTGAAAAGGAAATAAACTGCGTCTTTGTTCCACTAATATTTGTTTATTTTGAACCGGATTTCGTCTTATTGGTCCATCGTCAGGAAACAACTGAACAGTATCCACCAGAGACACTAGCGTGATCGAAACCAAACGCTAAGAAACAAAGGTATTATCAACACTCACAAAATCTTTGGTTGTTACATTAGGTGAGAAACGTCTAATCGAGCTCTCATTACTCGTGTTAAGCACCAAACAGCTTAAGTTATAATTTACAAGATGAATAAGATGGTACACAGTATATAACGAAATCACAATACTGAAGTGTATAGCTTGTATGAATTTAATATTAAAAGTTGTAAGTGCAAAAGGTAGGTGTATGATACTTACGTTGTGCTAAAAGCTTGTAGAGTTGAATGTGATCATTGGAAATGAAGCCTGGAAGTATGTAGCTGATTGACTGGATCATGTAGGGGACTGATGACCTTAGATGTTAAGTCCCATAGTGTTCAGAGCCATTTGAACCATTTTTGAACCAAGTGGGATTTTTGAGCTAAATACTTGTTTACCTCAAGTGCTCCTAATAAGTTAAGATTTTTCGATTTTGTTGGCTGTATGTTACACTTCTATGTTGAATTTGTATCACTGACTGCCTTTAACACATCTACAGGAAAAGTGGAGTTTGCTCAGTCAGTGTAACTGCTCCATCTCTGCCTGTTTGTCCATGATACAATTTGTTACACTCAATGCAGGTGATTTTATAAACACCTCTGTTACCTTAATAAATCTGTTTTATCGTGGTTGTTGAATAATGTATGAGCTGTGGTGCCTCTTACATAAAATGAAACTTTATTGATGCACGATCTGGGAGTTTTGGCTAATTTATTGGATGACTTTCCTAAATATGGATTAATAAACCAATTGCTTTTGGTTATGAGCGTTACAGCGGAGAAGACGTAAAGGTGCGGCAAGATTTTTTTTGTCTCTTGTGTGAATGTTTTCATGTAAGTCAGAATTTAACTAAATCAGAACCGCAGACATAACATTTTCCCGTTCCAATCACGTACTGTCGGATAGTAATAAAGATATTGAGATTAACACACGATACTTATGCTTTGCTCTCACGAACTAAACAGCTTTGCCTATAAAACATATGTAATATATATTATCAATAGGAAATTGGCTCGTAACACGAAACTTTGTTCATAAAATGATTAAGATATCTATTCAACATAGGCTGAACAGAAATCCGATTCAGTGTTGCGGATATGACCTACATGAAACACCAACACTTAACGACAAAAGACGGCACAGAGAGTTGGCAAAGACGTTCGAAGGGACGAATACTTCCAGATTTAGGGAGATAGGGAACATCCGAGGCAAAATGGCATTCGTTGTACCTTACCGGTGGAAGTAAGTCTGACATGAATAAATATTTGTGGAAATAGATCAACCTCTACTCGGCATAGTTGTTACTGCCATACTGTGATGTAAGAGGATTTGATGGACTGCAGCTTCTGCTACCGCTTCCAGCAGCAAATACACTCATTTTTGGAGTTGGTGGAAAATCTTCTTCTCATAATGTATTTACCGGAATTGTTTCTTTCGATAAATTGGTAGTTTATTGACACATTTAACCAGGCAGCTACGTTGCTAATCATTAGTGTTACAATATGTTTAGCAGACGATGTAACAGGACATCCTCATCTAGCATTACTTCTCCTCAACAGTAATTGTGGATACCAGTATTATTTTTCGAATTTTTGGCAGGTCAATATTATATCAGTTGCTGTTCTGAAAACTTTCATATAACTTTATGCACAGTTTGTTATACTCTCCTGGAAATGGAAAAAAGAACACATTGACACCGGTGTGTCAGACCCACCATACTTGCTCCGGACACTGCGAGAGGGCTGTACAAGCAATGATCACACGCACGGCACAGCGGACACACCAGGAACCGCGGTGTCGAATGGCGCTAGCTGTGCAGCATTTGTGCACCGCCGCCGTCAGTGTCAGCCAGTTTGCCGTGGCATACGGAGCTCCATCGCAGTCTTTTAACACTGGTAGCATGCCGCGACAGCGTGGACGTGAACCGTATGTGCAGTTGACGGACTTTGAGCGAGGGCGTATATTGGGCATGCGGGAGGCCGGGTGGACGTACCGCCGAATTGCTCAACACGTGGGGCGTGAGGTCTCCACAGTACATCGATGTTGTCGCCAGTGGTCGGCGGAAGGTGCACGTGCCCGTCGACCTGGGACCGGACCGCAGCGACGCACGGATGCACGCCAAGACCGTAGGATCCTACGCAGTGCCGTAGGGGATCGCACCGCCACTTCCCAGCAAATTAGGGACACTGTTGCTCCTGGGGTATCGGCGAGGACCATTCGCAACCGTCTCCATGAAGCTGGGCTACGGTCCCGCACACCGTTAGGCCGTCTTCCGCTCACGCCCCAACATCGTGCATCCCGCCTCCAGTGGTGTCGCGACAGGCGTGAATGGAGGGACGAATGGAGACGTGTCGTCTTCAGCGATGAGAGTCGCTTCTGCCTTGGTGCCAATGATGGTCGTATGCGTGTTTGGCGCCGTGCAGGTGAGCGCCACAATCAGGACTGCATACGACCGAGGCACACAGGGCCAACACCCGGCATCATGGTGTGGGGAGCGATCTCCTACACTGGCCGTACACCACTGGTGATCGTCGAGGGGACACTGAATAGTGCACTGTACGTCCAAACCGTCATCGAACCCATCGTTCTACCATTCCTAGACCGGCAAGGGAACTTGCTGTTCCAACAGGGCAATGCACGTCCGCATGTATCCCGTGCCACCCAACGTGCTCTAGAAGGTGTAAGTCAACTACCCTGGCCAGCAAGATCTCCGGATCTGTCCCCCATTGAGCATGTTTGGGACTGGATGAAGCGTCGTCTCACGCGGTCTGCACGTCCAGCACGAACGCTGGTCCAACTGAGGCGCCAGGTGGAAATGGCATGGCAAGCCGTTCCACAGGACTACATCCAGCATCTCTACGATCGTCTCCATGGGAGAAAGGTGGATATACACTGTACTAGTGCCGACATTGTGCATGCTCTGTTGCCTGTGTCTATGTGCCTGTGGTTCTGTCAGTGTGATCATGTGATGTATCTGACCCCAGGAATGTGTCAATAAAGTTTCCCCTTCCTGGGTCAATGAATTCACGGTGTTCTTATTTCAATTTCCAGGAGTGTATTTCAAGCAAAAATTTATGAGAAGGAATTACTTCATAATTTTTTTTAGTTTCGATGTTATAATCGATAAGTATTAGTTCTGAATGTATAATTAAAATTATTTTTTTTAGAAACTCCAAGTTGCTGCTCTCGGCGGGTGTAAAATGAATGTGCGCAACGGAAAATCCTGAACGCGAAAATGAAGATTTGGCCCTGTCTGATTGCCCCCTGAAGCAGATCTTGGGATCTCTTCATGGTGATATTATCTCCTCCTTCTTGCTGTTTAAACTATAAATTACAACATAAGCATAAATCAATAATTAAGGGAACTACTAACTTCAAATTGATAAATTCTGTTTCTACTTATACACTTATTGTAGTTTAAAACCCCTTTATGTATTACGAATGTTGTATATTAATGTCCAATGGACATAAAGAGATACAAATGAATTTCCTAACTGATATTAGTGATCAACTGCCCAAATCTGTCCCTTTTTATGGCTACGCGATCTACTATAAATAACACGAAATGACTGACATCATCTACGTAGCAAACACTAGAAGATACTACTTTCAGAGATGATCTTCAGTGGTGTGCAACCTCAGTGGACGTAAAATTTACGTGATCACAGCTGTTTAGCTTTATAGCCCTAATAAGCCGAAGCAAGTAGCAATATCACCGTACGTACTGCGTCCGGTGCGTTGGAGCGATGGTTCTCGTACAGGTCTGCGACAACGGAAGGACTCCAGCCACAAAATGTAAAACAAAACTCATTCAGACATTAGGACGGCAGAAGACGCTGCTCTGACTAGTACAGTCTAATACTGTTTTCTCCTTTCTGTGTTCTGCAGACGAGAAACGCGAACTCCCAGCCACAAGGACGGAGTTCAGATAACGTCTCAATGTGAGTATAGGCAGAAGAAGTGTTCTCAATCACCGAACGCTGTGTACTCAACGACGACTCCTTACCCGCAGGCGAAGTCCAGAATCGTATAAGTTCACAACAGTACAGTGCCTAACCGTTCTAACTACAAAATCTCCGGAGAGCAAAGACAGCAAGTCCGTTTGTACCAACAGAAGCTGATACTGACTGACCGTCCAACACGGGCGCTCAAACGGAAGACCTCTTTTTCTCCACCGCTGGCTTCCTAGCAAAGCTGGGCTCCCCTCCCTCGGAACTGCAGAAGGCGAATTATATTCTCGAAACCACGGAATATTCTCCCTCTCTACAGATTCTTCCGAACGCCGACCAACCATATTTTAGTATTTTGTCGTCAAGCGTGGAAAGTTTACGAGGAAATACCTATCCTCGTTAATTAGAAATACATACAATGGTACGCTTCTCAGAGTAAAAATTCCTCAGAAATAACCCAGCCTGGGTGATTTCTGAGGTAACGCTTCCTCGTTTCTCTTTGCTGCGTCAAAGATTTTCAGAGTTTCCGAAGTATTATCCGGTTATCCTTCCGGCCACGCTACAAAACCGACCGGCTGCTGCTGTATTGTGCTTCAAGGTTCAAGTGTCCCGACCGCCCGTATAGGTTACTTCCTGTTTTAAGCAGGACCAACACACATGTGTGGGCTTTTCCGCCCAATGCCTGAGTTACGCCTGCCATTTCATTTCCACTGGCGTCCCAATCTCTGCTAGTATAGGCAATCATTCATTCGCCGTTTTGATAATAAAGACACTCCGTCACCTTTCATGCAATAAGCATTAACAACTATTTACAAGGTGTACATGACAATGGCAGTGTTCTTTAAATATTCGTATAGACGAAGTACAACCTATCAAATTATACCTAATTCCGGTTGTAAATCACAGCAAAGTATGCAGATGAGTGCTTGTACGGGGCGAAATTATAGCCACCTTACAAAACATTTGAAAATACGAATTATTGTCACACTTAAAATTTCTATTATTAATTACGCAATCGGGTACTGTTTACTATGTTTATTTCTGGATTCATTTATGAAATAATAATTGAAATTAATAATGTAACGAAAACTGGTAGAAATTCATTTGATAAGAAAAATTGTAAACTTCAAGATGGTAATGGTGCTAAACTGTTCGCTTTGACCCTGTGCCTATAGTCATGTTGTACAAATGGAGAAGATGTCTTAATTATTGACGACGCCTTTGGCACAATTGTTTTATTAATCTCCATTGCATGATGTAATTTTAGATTTTTTACTTCTGATGAAGGTATATTTATATGTACCGAAACCTTGGTCAAAAATTTTAATAAATTTTTATCCTGCAACTGTTTTTGGCTGTCATCCTTTATTGTGAAAAATTGTAAACCTTTTGGGATAAGATTATTTCCGCAAAATGTGAGGGTTGTAAGCTTGCATCTGATGTGATCGGCCGTATTTTTGTATTTTGTGCGAACAATGTAATTTCGGCTTTGTTAACGTGAAAAATCAAAAGACTGTATGATATACTAAAACGTGAGAAAATATATTTACATAGAGAAAATTCTGCAACAACAATCTTCCGCTTTAGATAGTTCAAACCAACCGTGAGGGCCTGATGTGAGATTTTCAGCTACAGGTATCAAATTCCTTGGCAAGAGCTGGCCGTTGTGGCCGAGCGGTTCTAGGTGCTTCAGTCTGGAACCGCGCGACCGCTGCGGTCGCAGGTTCGAATCGTGCCTCGGGCATGGTTGCGTGTGATGTCCGTAGGTTAGTTAAGTATAAGTAGTTCTAAGTTCTAGGGGACTGATGACCTCAGATGTTAAGTCCCATAGTGCTCAGAGCCATTTGAACCAAATCCTAGACAAAAACAACTCTAGCCATCTCAACATGACAAGATAAACAAACTAGAAAGTTTGTTGTAATTTTCGCTCCTCTCAAATCTTCATGAAAGGCACTGCTTATTAATTACTTGGACTGGTCGTTGTTTAATGTGGACAATAGATGCAAGTAGTAAAGAGAGGGGACAGTACAACCTGCACACACTCATTCATATAAATCTAAAAAATAACGCTCATATTTACCTGTTAACTAAACAATGCAATCGGAGATATACTTAATTTAAATTACAGTGTCATAAAACTGTTAATTTTGTTCATTCCTTTGCGTGCATTGAGCTAGTGTTCAATTTGGATGTCTGTATTGACAGTGTATGTTTCCAAGAGCATGCGTGGATAAATTTGAAGTTAACTATCAAAGAAGCCTGGCAGTTAGGCACTTAATACAGCTGATAACGCTTGGATTGAGGAACCGCCTGTTGTATTGTTGCAGACCTCTCACCTTTCCTAAGTTTATATCATTTTATCCGATGGAAGTGACGAAGTGGTCAGACACTGGGGTCCCACTCGATTTCCTTCCCCATCCTTCGCCTAGACGTCCTCCTCAGGTGCTGCGACCGGTGATCTCGTGTGTGCACCATCTCTGGACTCCAGCCAGACTGCGAGGTATTGTTGGTGCTGCGCCTCTATTTATATTCCGGTTTTACGCCCGGCGACAGCAAAACCCTTCCAGCGTTTGGTTTATTATAGTATCTACATCTACATACATACTCCGTAAGCCAGCGCACGGTGTGTGGCGGAGAGTACGCTGTACCACTATCAGTCGTTTCCTTTCTTGTCCCACTCGCAGACACAGCGAGGGAAAACGACTGTCTATATGCCTCCTTATGAGCCCTAATTTCTCATATCTTATCTTCGTGGTCCCTACACGAAATGTATGTTGGCTGCAGTAGGATCGTTCTGCAGTCAGCTTCAAATGCCGGTTCTCTAAACTTCCTCAGTAATTCTCTAAACTTTAGAAATGAATGTCTTCTTCCCTCCAGGGATCCCCACTCGAGTTCCCGAAGTATATCCGTAACACTTGCATGCTGATCGAAGTGACCGGTAGCAAACCTACCAAGCCGGCCGGAGTGGCCGAGCGGTTCTGGGCGCTACAGTCTGGAACCGCGCGACCGCTACGGTTGCAGGTTCGAATCCTGCCTCGGGCATGGATGTGTGTGATGTCTTTAGGTTAGTTAGGTATAAGTAGTTCTAAGTTCTAGGGGACTTATGACCACAGTGGTTGAGTCCCATAGTGCTCAGAGCCAAACCTAGCAGCTCGCTTCTGAACTGCTTCGATGTCTTCTTTCAATCCGACCTGGAGCGGGTTCCACACACTCTAGCACCACTCAAAGATAGGTCACACTAAAGGGCTTTATTCTGTCTCCTTTACAGATGAACCACACTTTCCAACTATTCTCCTAATAAACCGAAGTCGACCATTCGCCTTCCCTTCTGCAGTCCTCACATGATTGTTCCATTTAATAACGCTTTGCAACGTTACGCCCAGATATTTAAATAACTTGACTGTGTCAAACAGGACACTACTAATGCTGTATCCGAACATTACGGGTTTGTTTTTCCTAGTCATCCGCATTAACTTACATTTTTCTACATTTACAGCCAGCTGCCATTCATCACACCAACTAGAAATTTTGTCTAGGTCATCTTGTATCGACCTACAGTCACTCACCTTCGACGCCTTCCTTTACGCCACAGCATCATTAGCGAACAACCGCAGATTGCTGCCCATCCTCTCCGCCAGATCATTTTTATATACAGAAAATAGCAACGGTCCTATCACACCTCCCTAGAGTACCTCTGATGTTACATCTGTCTCCGATGAACACTCGCCGTCGAATACGACGTACCGGGTTCTATTACCTCAGAAGTCTTGGAGCCAGTCACATATCTGGGAGCCTATTCCGTATGCTCGCACCTTCGTTAACAGTCTGCAGTGGGGTACCGTGTCGAATGCTTTTCGGAAATCTGTCTGTTGCCCTTCATCTATAGTTCGCAGTATATCACGTGAGAAGAGAGCAAGTTGGGTTTCGCACGAGCGATACTTTCTAACGCCGTGCTCATTCGTGGACATAAAAAAAATGGTTCAAATGGCTCTGAGCACTATGGGACTTACCATCTGAGGTCATCAGTCCCCTAGAACTTAGAACTACCTAAACCTAACTAACCTAAGGACATCACACACATCCATGCCCGAGGCAGGATTCGAACCTGCGACCGTAGCGGTCACATGGACATCAGCTTCTCGGTCTCAAGGAAATTTATTATATTCTGCAGCAAACCGATGATAAGGGGGTCAATTGTTTTACCCTTCCTATATACAGGAGTCACCTCTGCTTTCTTCCAGTCGCTTGACACTTTGCGCTTTTGGAGAGGTTCGCAGTAAATGCAAACTAGGTAAGGGGCCAGTGACATAGAGTACTCTTTTGTTGAATCGAACTGGGATTCCATCCGGACCTGGCGGCTTATTTATTTTCAATACATTCAGTTGTTTCTCTACGCCAGGGCTGCTTATTACTATGTCATCCATATGTGACTCTGTGCGATGGTCAAACGACGGTATGTTTGTACCATTCTCCCGCGTGAACGATTTCTTAAACGTGGAATTTAAAACTTCGGTCTTCCTTTCGCTATCTTCTACTGCCAAACCAGACTCGTCAGCAGGTGACTGTACGGAAGCCTTAGACCGGCTTAAGAAATGGTTCAAATGGCTCTGAGCACTATGGAACTTAACTTCTGAGGTCATCAGTCCCCTAGAACTTAGAACTACTTAAACCTAACTAACCTAAGGACATCACGCACATCCATGCCCGAGGCAGGATTCGAACCTGCGACCGCAGCAGACCGGCATAGGCTAACGCCGATTATGTCATTCATAAAGATGGAGAAATGCACATTAACGACGATAGCGGGTCCCGAGAGCCGAAATGATAGAAAATATTGAACGTTACGACTGAAGGTGCTAGTTCTGAACCGATTTCCGGTATATATGCAGTGCAGAAGCACCGTAGATTTCTTGCATCATCTCTCATAGCAGTTAACTGCTCTTTGCCTGTAAGCCGTCCTCTCACAGGACGTGAAAACGCACATGGAGAGGAGTTGCTGACGTCACAGCGTGGAATTGCACGTTCCACTACACTGTGGAGAATTAAAATAAGAATCTAGCTTGTCAGATTCTTGCCTCGGGGGTAGGAGATTGGCCAGTGACATACAACGTAGTTTTCAAGTCACAAACAGAACTTCGGAGCCTCCATATTATATGCGGACAAACAGTTAATTTGGTCGGTTTTACGGTCTAGCACATGGTATAAATATAAGCAGTTTATAAGCATCAGCAAATTGAGAGTCTCTCGGAAACGCGTCGTTTTAGCTGCGATTTGTCATAATAAAACGACAGGAAATTACACATCGGCAGTTAAAGGCAGCCTGTATTTGATATCTTTAGTATTACAGCTTGTGTGCTACGGAAGTATAACGTTTCAATGCTGCTACACAATGAGCTATCAAAAAGGCGTCGTTTAGGAACTATTTGTCGCAGTCAAATATCAAATAATCACATTAGTAGATTCAGGCTTTAGGCAGTGTATACCGTCTACGGAGCCACAGATGCCTTGTCAAAGCTGTAGTGTGATTGATAGCTCGTGGGATGCCAATTGTGGTGTCACCGCCATACACCACACTTGCTAGGTGGTAGCCTTTAAATCAGCCGCGGTCCGCTAGTATACGTCGGACCCGCGATTCGCCACTATCAGTGATTGCAGACCGAGCGCCGCCACATGGCAGGTCTAGAGACACTTCCTAGCACTCGCCCCAGTTGTACAGCCGACTTTGCTAGAGAGAGTTCACTGACAAATTACGCTCTCATTTACCGAGACGATAGTTAGCATAGCCTTCAGCTACGTCATTTGTTACGACCTAGCAAGGCGCCTTTATCATTTGCTATTTATCTTGTGATGCATGTACCGTCAGACCGATGTTCACCAATTATGGATTAAAGTTAAGTATTCCAGCAGCAACGTACCTTATTGGCTATATTAATTACATTGTCCTGTTCCAGACCTCACGCCAGCCTGCGTGAGCTTAAACGCGTGCCTTTCGGCTACCAATCATAGTGGCTTGGCTGTCTTGCCAAGTCACAACACCAATGATGACAGGTTCGCGTCTACGTACCTCCAAATTTTTTCCCCTTTTGTTTCTAAAAGACTTTGGGCCTTTCTCATTAATTTAATAGAAGTATTATCTGCAGTAGTCGACGTTCTCTATTATAAATAATCTATTTTCTTGTTGCGTAGGCCAACGAATGGAATAGTTCCGCAGTGGCCAGAAACCTTAATGGGCTGTCGGTCTATGTCATAAGCTACACACTGGGAATTTTTGCTATTATTAAACTTTGTGTAAAATATACAATGAAACGAGAAGAAAACTGGGATAGACATGCATACTCAACTACTCAGATATGTAAACAGGCAGAATACGTCATTGCGGTCCGAAACGCCTATATAAGACAACAAGTGTGTGGCGCAGTTGTTAGATCGGTTACTGCTGCTACAATGACAGGTCATCAAGATTTAACTCACACACATCAAGAAAAGGTTTGCATAACCTTGATTCCGAAAGCTCCAGAACCTGTACAGAAAATTGAAACAGAGATCAACATCATTTCCGCCCTTTTTATTCCTCATGAACCCACACATTCCATGTTGTACCACCATACTGGGAGACCTTCAGAGGTGGTGGTCCGTACCTCTGATACCCAGTAGCACATCCTCTTGCACTGATACATGTCTGTATTCGTCGTGGCATACTATCCACAAGTCTATCAAGGCACTGTTGGTCCAGATTTTCCCACTCGTCAATGGCGATTCGGCGTAGATCCCTCAGAGTAGGTGGTGGGTCACGACGTCCATAAACAGCCCTTTTCAATGTACCCCAGGCATACTCGATAGGGTTCATGTCTGGAGAACATGTTGGCCACTCTAGTCGAGCGATGTCGTCATCCTGAAAAAAAGTCATTCACAAGATGTGCACGATGGGGGCGCGAATTGTCGTCCATGAAGACGAATGCGTTGCCAATATGCTGCCGTGTGGTTGCACTAGCGGTCGGAGGATGGCATTCGCCGGCCCGACTGGCCGTGCGGTTCTAGGCGCTACAGTCTGGAGTCGAGCGACCGCTACGTTCGCAGGTTCGAATCCTGCCTCGGGCATGGATGTGTGTGATGTCCTTAGGTTAGTTAGGTTTAATTAGTACTAAGTTCTAGGCGACTGATGACCTCAGAAATTAAGTCGCATAGTGTTCAGAGCCATTGGAACCATTTTTTGATGGCATTCACGTATCGTTCAGCCGTTACGGCGGCTTCCATCACCACCAGCGGCACACATTGGCCCCACATAATGCCACCCCAAATCAGCAGGGAACCTCCACCTTGCTCTACTCGCTGGACAGTGTGCCCAAGGCGTTCAGCCGGAACAGGTTGCTCCAAACACATCTCCGACGATTGTGTGGTTGAAGGCACATGCGACACTCATCGGTCAAGGGAACGTGATGCCAATCCTCAGCGGTCCATTCGGCATCTTGTTGGGCCCTTCTGTACCGTGCTGCATGGCGCCGTCGTTGCAAAGATGGACCTCGCCATGGAAGTAGGGAGTGAAATTGCGCATCATGCAGCCTATTGCGCACAGTTTGAGTCGTAACACGACGTCCTGTGGCCGCACGTAAAGCATTATTCAACATGGTGGCGTTGCTGTCAGGGTTTCTCCGAGCCATAATCCGTAGGTAGCGATCATCCACTGCATTAGTAGCCTTTGGTCGGCCTGAGCGAGGCATGTCAGCGACAGTTCCTGTCTCTCTGTATCTCCTCGATGTCCGAACAACATCGCTTTGGTTCACTCCGAGACGTCTGGACACTTCCCTTATTGAGAGCCCTTCCTGGCACAAAGTAACAACGCTGATGCTATCGAACCGCGGTATTGACTGTCTTGTCATGGTTGAACTGTAGACAACACAAGCCGTGTACCTCCTTCCTGGTGGAATGACTGGAACTGATCGGCTGTCGGACTCACTCCGTCTAATGGACGCTGCTCATGCATGGTTGTTTACATCTTTGGTTGAGTTTAGTGACATCTTTGAACAGTCAAAGGGATACAGTATCCACAGTCAACGTCTGTCTTCAGGAGTTCTGCGAAACGGGGGTGTTGTAAAACGTTTTTGATGTGTGGAGTTTGAATTTGGTGTTATAGCCGGCGCAAGAGTGATGGGACACAGCATCTCCGAGATAGCGACGAAACTGGGATTTTCCCGTACGACCATTTCACGAGTGTGCTGTGCATATCAGGAATCCGGTAAAACACTTAATCTCCGATATCGCTGCAGCCGGAAAAATATCCTGCAAGAACGGGACCAACGACGACTGAAGAGAATTGTTCAACGTGCCAGATGTGCAACCCTTTCGAAAAATGCTGCAGATTTCAGTGCTGGGCCATCAACAAGTGTCATGGAGCGAGCCATTCAACGAAACATTATCGAAATGGGCTTTCGGAGCCGAAGCCCCACTTGTGTACCCTTGATGACTGCACAATAAAAAGCTTTACCCCTCGCCTGGCACCGTCAACTCCGACATTGGTCGGTTAATAACAGGAAACATGTTGCCTGGTCGGACGAGTCTCGTTTTAAATTCTATCGAGTGGATGGACGTGTACGGGTAGGGAGACAGCCTCATGAATCCATGGATCCTGCATGTCAGCAGGGGACTGTTCAAGCTGGTGGATGCTCTGTAATGGTGTGGAGCGTGTGCTGTTGGAGTGATATGGGACCCCTGATACGGCTAGATACGACTCTGACAGGTGACACATACGTATGCATCTAGTCTAATCACCTGCATCCATTCATGTCCATTGTGCATTCCGACGGACTTGAGCAATCCCAGCAGGACAATGCTACACCCCACACGTCCAGAAATGCTACAGCGTATCTCCAGAACATTCTTCTAAGCTTAAACACTTCCTCTGGGCACCAAACTCCCCAGACATGAACATTATTGAGCCTATCTGTGATTCCTTGCAACATGCTGTTCAGAAGAGATCTCCACCCCCTCGTACTGGTACGGATTTTTGGACAGCCCTACAGGATTCGTGGTGTCAACACTAATTCAGACATTAGTCGATTCCATTCCACGTTGTGTTGCGGCACTTCCTCGTGCTCGCGGAGGGCCTACACGATATTAGGCAGGTGTAACAGTGTATATACATAACTCAAAGTTTCATGGGCTGCCTCGTGTTTGCATCTTGCCGATAAAATGATTCTCAAAGATGGTGAGCAGTTTCGGCAAAGCCTTCTCTTCGATTCGAATGAAATTACGAAACGAATAGCGATCTTGAAATCTATGTGACGAACTGCATTATTTCATAGTGACGCTAGTTAATACAGCCTCGAGAATGTGGATATTATGCATGCGAAAACTGACTTAATACACTATACTTTAACTACATTCAGTTTAAAGCCGAAAGTGAGATGGAGATGCAGTTAAGTTAAAGAATAACTTCTAACGCTATGTATCTCAGATCGTTTACAGCATTACGTAACTTTCCTCTACCAGAAGTTCGCTGTTTAGGCCATTGACGAGATCAGAATTTTCTTCGCGATTTTCTCGCCTTCGACAGTCCCTAACGGAGTTGGTGTGTGTGTGTGTGTGTGTGTGTGTGTGTGTGTGTGGTCTTCAGTCCAGAGACTGGTTTGATGCAGCTCTCCATGCTACTCTATTCTGTGCAAGCTTCTTCATCTCCCAGTACCTACTGCAACCTACATCCTTCTGAATCTGTTCAGTGTATTCATCTCTTGGTCTCCCTCTACGATTTTTATCCTTCACGCTGCCCTCCAGTACTAAATTGGTGATCCCTTGATACCTCAGAATATGTCCTACCAACCGATCCCTTCTTCTAGTCAAGTTGTGCCACAAATTTCTCTTCTTTCCAATTCTATTCAATACCTCCTCATTAGTTATGTGATCTACCCATCTAATCTTCAGCATTCTTCTGTAGCACCACATTTCGAAAGCTTCTATTCTCTTCACATCTGAACTATTTATCGTCCACGTTTCACTTCCATACATGGCTACACTCCATACAAATACTTTCAGAAACGACTTACTGACACTTAAATCTATACTCAAAGTCAACAAATTTCTCTTCTTCAGAAACGCTTTCCTTGCCATTGCCAGTCTACATTTTATATCCTCTCTACTTCGACCTTCATCAGTTATCTTGCTCCCCAAATAGCAAAACTCATTTACTACTTTAAGTGCTCATTTATTAATCTAATTCCCGCAGCATCACCAGACTTAATTCGACTACATTCCATTATCCTCGTTTTGGTTTTGTTGATGTTCATCTTATATCCTCCTTTCAAGACACTGTCCATTCCGTTCAGCTGCTCTTCCAGGTCCTTTGCTGTCTCTGACAGAATTACAATGTCATCGGTGAACCTCAAAATTTTTATTTCTTCTCCATGGATTCTAATTCCTACTCCGAATTTTTCTGCTTGCTCAATATACAGATTGAATAACGTCGGGGAGAGGCTACAGCCCTGTCTCACTCCCTTCCCAACCACAGCTTCCCTTTCGTGCCCCTCCACTCTTATAACTGCCATCTGGTTTCTGTACAAATTGTAAATAGCCTTTCGCTCTCTGTATTTTACCCCTGCCGCCTTCAGAATTTGAAAGAGAGTATTCCAGTCAACATTGTCAAAAGCTTTCTCTAAGTATACAAATGCTAGAAACGTAGGTTTGCCTTTTCTTAATCTAGCTTCTAAAATAAGGCGTAGGGTCGGTATTCCCTCACGTGTTCTCATATTTCTACGGAATCCAAACTGATCTTCCCCTAGATCGGCTTCTACCAGTTTTTCCATTCGTCTGTAAAGAATTCGCGTTAGTACTTTGCAGCTGTGACTTATTAAACTGATAGGTCGGTGATTTTCACATCTGTCAACGCCTGCTTTCTTTGGGATTGGAATTATTATATTCTTCTTGAAGTCTGAGGGTATTTCTCCTGTTTCATACATTTTGCTCACCAGATGGTAGAGTTTTGACAGGACTGGCTCTCCCGAGGCTGTCAGTAGTTCTAATGGAATATTGTCTACTCCCGGGGCCTTGTTTCGACTTAGGCCTTTCAGTGCTCTGTCAAACTCTTCACGCAGCAACATATCTCCTATTTCATCTTCATCTACATTCTCTTCCATTTCTATAATATTGTCCTCAAGAACATCGCTCTTGTATAGACCCTCTATATACTCCTTCCACCTTTCTGCTTTTCCTTCTTTGCTTAGAACTGGGTTTCCATCTGAGCTCTTGATATTCATGCAAGTGGTTCTCTTTTCTCCAAAGGTCTCTTTAATTTTCTTGTAGGCAGTATCTATCTTACCCCTAGTGATACGCGCCTCTACATCCTTACATTTGTCCTCTAGCCTTCCCTGCTTAGCCATTTTGCACTTCCTGTCGATCTCATTTTTTAGACGTTTGTGTTTCTTTTTGCCTCCTTCACGGAGTTAACGCAGCTATTTTAAACGCGTCCATTTTCGCACTGAAACTCTGTGATTTACGCCCCCGTAACTACCGCTTGAAAGCGTTATGGACGCAAATAACGATAAGTAGCACGTTTCGTTAGATGTAGCAGATAGTTTCAGAGCGTGCAGCAATCTCGACACCACGTCCGGGGTGGTTCGCTATGAGAAACACTCCCCGAGTGACGACGGCTGGCGCAGCGCGCAAACGTGCGAGACAGCTAGCTGGGCCACACCCGGATCGAATACGTGCGGCGGATCAACAGGCGTTGGCCTGGCATACCGCGAGGCAGGCAGCGACAGGTGTATAGCGCTCGACGTCCACCACGAGAGCAATCGTTTCTCGTAGGGAAGTTATCTCATGCGCTAGGAGGCAGACGACGGAGTAGCGTTCTCTTCACGGTGGAGTCCCGGTTTACCTTGCATTCGAATGAGACGGTGTCTGTATTTGTGTTGCTGTATGTTTAGGTGCACACACACACACACACACGCTTCTATGTTTTTCTGCTCAGAGGTGCGACTATGTGGGTCTGTTGGGATGGTATCTTGGACATTTCTGTCACTGTAGTAGAGGATGACTTCATCCACAACACGACAATGCACAGCCACACACTGCTCGTTTCGGTGAGGAATAGCTTCAACAACAAATAATTCACCACAATGGATGACCAACGAGATCTCTCAAACTGAACAATGGACTTCCATTTTCGTCAGCTGGTCTGTTATGGTGTAAGTCTTATTTGTAGGGAAAAATAGGTTTCCGCCACGACTAAGAAATGATCTGAGCCACATTCTGGACCACGTATGACTCTGGCGTCTGAGATTTTCAGATCGGTGTTCTGCCTCACAATAATACAATCAATTATCGATTTTTGGTTACAAGTGGTTTGCGTTTATGTATATTTGTACGAAAACCTTCCATTAGCAATTCTTAATTTCTGTTGCTCACATAAATGAATTAGTCGTTCACCATTATTATTCAAAATAGATTCTCCGCAGCGTCCTACTGTTGGGTAATTTAATTTGGGACCTGTTCTACCATGTAGGTTACCAAATGGAAACACCTCTTTCCAATTTCTAACCTTTTCCAAAATTTCGTCAGACCAAAAGAGAAATTGTCCTTATCAGCAGTTACAGCATCGTCTGTTGTATGTTGCCGTTGTTAGTATGGAGTGATTCGTCATATCGACATCAATTTTCCGAAGTCGGCGATTGATTTGGTCCAAGGATATTATACATATTCATACCTCTTTTTAACTGCTATGGGTACGCCTCCGCTGGTTCGTCCTCCTTTTGGTACATCACTATGTCTAGGCACGAATCCATCTTTTGCTATACAGTATTACTTTTATTGTGTTAACCGGTTTTCAGCTTACAAGGTCATCTTCAGACATACTGTATAACGAAAGCAAACTGCCGGCCGCGGTGGCCAAGCAGTTCTAGGCGCGTTAGTCCGGAACCGCGGGACTGCTACGGTCGCAGGTTCGAATCCTGCCTCGGGCATGGATGTGTGTGATGTCCCTAGGTTAGTTAGTTTTAAGTAGTTCTAAGTTCTAGGGGACTGATGACCTCAGATGTTAAGTCCCATAGTGCTCAGAGCCATTTTTTGAACGAAAGCAAACTAGCGCTTTTCATTTATTGTAATGCTGTTCTACTATGAACAGACGGAAGATTCAGTTAACAAGCATCCATCTCTTTAGTCCGTTCCTTTTTCTTTTTCTTGGTATCTGTGAGCGCTACTGTGTCCATTTCATACCGTGTAATTCTTCAACTACTTCTCTTTTACGATATTGCAGTGCCTGTGTTGTTATCAAGTACGGTGCAATGCTCCTTCGGACATCCACACACGTCGGGAAAAAACTTTGCAGTGTACTTCTTAACAAAACAATCACTGTAATATCGCATTTATCTGCCGATAGCAGGCAGCAACTTTGAATTAAAATGCCCCCCTCTCTCTGTACGTGAATTACATAATGTGTAAAAGTGCAGGTTGTGGTGTATGAACGACGGCATGTGGTAGTTTGCGTCTGCCCGTGAGTCACGCTTGGATAGCCAAAGCAGTTAAGGCGACCACTCGCGTAAAGCGGGTAATCCGGGTTCGAGTCTCGGTCTGGCACAAATTATCACTGTCGTCGTTCCATTATACAACTGAAGGTTGCCCATATTTGCGACTGCGAATACATTTCATGTACTTCTCTTTTAGTTGAAATAAGTTGAAATTCCAGAATCCTAATCCTAAAGTCAGTTTCCTTGCCAATCTAAGGATCTAACTTATTACTAAAACTCCTCTGGCATTCCACAGAAAAACTTCTTAGTGTAATGCATCTTAGTGGAACATCTAATAACCAAAACAGGTGACTGAACATTAGTAGTGCCGGACGAAAAAACTGCTTGAGATATTCGCGTCAGCACTGTAGTGGGGTCTAGCAAGCCTAGTTTTACTTCTGGAGAAGGTCGAGTAGATACTACAACACAAACAGAATATTAGGTCACTTTATTAAACTTTGAACAATCTGAAATACTTAACTTGGAAACAGGCCATGTCCACAGGAATTCCATTTACGTATTTGTTACTGTCGCTGAGTCTGTAACTTGTCACTTCATACAATTCAGAATGATACTCTGTTCTCTCAATGTGCAGTTGAGTATTAAGCAGTTCTGGCTTCTAGTGCAACTCGCGCTGCTGAGTATCTCTAAGACGACGCTGTCGTCTAAGCGATGGCTGCAAAGTGAGATGAGCAGCGCTGCGCTCTGACTTGGGTACTCTTCCAGCAGCGGCTGTGTATGGAGACTCTTGAGGGCGATTCGACATCTCTTATTCGTTGTTGCGTCAGGCAGCAGCTGTCCTTAATCGTGGTTCCATCGCAGGGTACCAAATTTGACATGGAGCCTCGTTCTTCGGTCGACACCACAATACTAATCTTGTTCTACGTTTTTGAGCTCGTCATTTTATCTACAGGGGCCATGCGTAAAGTAAGATCTGATCGTGCGCGAAATGGAAACCGCAGTGAAAATCGGATGAAGCTTTGTACAGATGTGTCGGGCAATGTCTCTAGTACGCCCATCGATCGCGTCCCATTGCTCTTTTCAGTTCTGAGCACACAGTGAGCACGTACAGATGCCTGTAAAACAGTGTCTCCCGCCACGTATGAGGGCCTGGTGAGAGGTTTCTCCTGACGTCACAACATAACGTAACTTACATGCGTTTCCGTCTTCATGATAATTCTCGGCCGCACTCTGCATGAGTAATGAAGATGGTTCAAAAAAATGGTTCAAATGGCTCTGAGCACTATGCGACTTAACTTCTGAGGTCATCAGCCACCTAGAACTTAGAACTAATTAAACCTAACTAACCTAAGGACATCACACACATCCATGCCCGAGGCAGGATTCGAACCTGCGACCGGAGCGGTCGCTCGGCTCCAGACTGTAGCGCCTAGAACCGCACGGCCACTCTGGCCAGCGAAATGAAGATGCTCCAATAGCGTTTTTGATGGGAAGTGTGTAATCACCTACAATACAGTCCATAATTGGCTCCCTGAGTTTCATTTCTACTCAAATGAAAAGCTGGCTATGAAGACAACATTTCACCACAGACGAGCTGTGGAAAGCACAGACGCGTGCCTTCTATGACAAGAGCATTGGAAAGTTGGTACTACGCTGCAACAAATACACACATCAAAAAACGTTTTGCATCACCCCGGTTCCCAGAACTGCTGAAGATAGTCGTTGACTGGGGATATTGTATCACAGACACAGTCCCTCTGACGGTTCAGGGATGTCACTAAACCCACCCAAAGATGTAAACAACCATGCATGAGCAGCGACTATTAGACGGAGGGGGTCCGACAGCCGATCAGTTCCAGTCATTTCACCAGGAACGAGGTACACGGCCCCCGTTGTCTACAGTTCAACCATGCCTAGACGTTCAATAGCGCGGTTCGACCGTGTCCGCATTGTTGTCCCAGGAAGGGCTCTCAACAAGAGAAGTGTCAAGGCATCTCGGAGTGAACCAAAGCGATGTTGTTTGGGCATGGAGGAGATACAGAGAGACAGGAACTGTCGATGACAGGCCTCGCTCAGGCCTCCCAAGAGCCTGAGTGGATGGATGACCGCTACCTACGGATTTTGACTCGAAGGAATCCTAACAGCAGAGCCACCATGTTGAATAACGCTTTTTGGGTAGCCACAGGACGTCGTGTTACGACTCAAACTGTGCGCAGTAGGCTGCATGATGCGCAACTTCACTCCCGACTTCCATGGCGAGGTCCATCTTTGCAACGTCAACAACATGCAGCGCGGTACAGAAGGGCCCAACAAGATGTCGAATGGACCGCTGAGGATTGGCATCACGTTCCCTTCACCGATGAGTGTATGTACAGCAATCTGGACCACCACCTCTGAAGGTCTCGCTGTATGGTCGTACAACATGCAATGTGTGGTTTGCATGAGCATTAAAAAGGGCGGAAATGATCTTTATGTTGATCTCTATTCCAATTTTCTGTACAGGTTCCGGAATTCTCAGAACCGAGGTGATACAAAACTTGTTTAATGTGCATGTCTAAGTCGGAGCGGCGACTATCTAAAGAAGTAGCTGGAGGGTGTAGCTAAAAGTTTCAAAGAAAACCATTTTTTTATTTTCACAGTGGTTTCCATTTCACGATCGATCGGACCTTGCTTTTCGAATAGCCCTGGTATTATGGAGGTATTCTCAATGGGAAAGCATTTAGAACGTGATAGAAATAGGTCAGTATCGTCACGGCAGTTGTGTCAACGGGACCTGTTTATATGATTCGCTTGAGCAGTGTGTGCACTGACTAGTTATGAGATATGAATGAATAATATACTGTTAGTTTTGTCATTATCAGCTAAATATTTTGCGACTAAGTATTTGTAAAGGAGCATTTTACACAAGCTATACAAATCCTTGTTAGACCAGTCCAGTAATTACTTATATGTCTGTTTATGAATTAGTTAGCGTTTAATGATTTTCGTTTCATTTTTTCAAGCTACTATGTCGAATAGTACTGTAAAAATTATGCGTAGGTCAAAAACTAAGGGTCCCATAGTGGAATACATTGCATAAGAAAAAAACGGTTTCTGACGTCGTCCTGAAGTAGAATAAGAACATCGCGTCTCTGAATAGAACTGAAGAGTCTTTGATGTGTTCCTGAGGTATTACGCATCAGACTACTTACATTTATCCTCACGTTTAAGTGGTAAATAATGCCGAGGGACACTAAGGTGCTGTTGGCGATATGTGCCTGCTGAATTTTAAGTTTAATAATCTGGGTGGATTTACAATTTTCTGCTTTTGAATTCAGTTTTTCCGTGTCTTACAGTAGCTTGAAAACTAGAATAAATATGACTGAATATTCTAGAGGCTTTCTTAAAAAACGCTTTGTCACTGATATATGCATCGTCAGCGAAATTCCTGGGATTACTAGTAATACTGTATCTCGAAGTTGATGGGATCAACCATGAACAATAACGGCTCTAATGCGCTTCGTGTAGGTACACTGGGGGTTTCTTACTGTATCATGATGACTCTCCGCCTTTGATAACGTGCAACGTTAAGGTTTTGACGGATCTGACAGTTAAATCACAAACCCGTCTAGATGTTCCAAGGTAATGACGTTTCTTTGGGAGGTTTTACTTCCGCAACTGTGTTGAAAGTATTTTAAGTTGGGATACATAAAATTTTCATTGTAATCCTTTTTTGTAGACGTTTTACCAAGTTACTTGCACCACTTGGTCGAGGTTGGGGAAGGAAATTAATCGCGAGCTGTTAAGTAGAACCGCCCCCATCGTTCTCGAGGAGTAATTTAGGGAAACCACGGGAAACGTTAATCTGGACCGCTGGGCACGTAGTTGAACCTTGGTCAGGCCGAAAGGGAATTCAAGGCCTTAGCCGAAACGCTACCTTGCTCTGTATTGGCTAGCTTGATCCGTAACTTGCTGAAGGTCATCGTCAAAACTCTGAGTTGGTTTTTCCACGATCGAAGATTTTCGAGTTCTTGCTGATTATCATTTACGAGTCAGTTTCAGTGCTTTATCGATTTGTTAGCATTACATCGTCCAGCTCTAATGTAGAGCTACCAGTAAGAGCAAAACATAGAGCCGGATTGTATGGCCAACCGAGGCCCGATCGGATAGGCGACGTTCGCATTATGACAGAGAAATGGAAGGTCGAGGGGTTCTAGGAAGGGGACACGTATGATTGCGACTCCTCCAGACTCAAAGGCACCTATTTTGGCCAGTGATGCGCTTGAGGAGTGGGTCAACGGGCTAGCCCATCGACAGCAACTTCATTAGCAACCGAGTCCTTGCTTCAATTCGACGGACTTCACGGAAGCAGTTCGGCTTTGCCTTTGCACAGTCCTGATTTTCCTATGAGACCAAGAAAAATAATTAGCCCCACAGAGATGTGTGTGCTAGAATCAACCGTCGTGATATTTTGAAGCTGATTACTAGATTGTTACTCCGGCTGTGACACACACGTAGTGCTCCAGCATTTGTAAGGGTCGGGTACATCTCACAGTCCTGATAGGAAGCTCACTCCGATCTGTTACGAGGGTCATATACAAACTTAAGATTCTTTCTCGCATATTGATTCATCTTCTCACAAAGTTTCTGATTCATAGGGTGCAACTTTGTTTCCCTGCTTTAAGCTTCTGTAGATAGCTAAATTGGTGGGATGCTCTCTGTTATAGTGTTACAGATCGCTTGTCCGCACAGTTTTAATGTCAGTTGGGTTTATTTCAGTTACCAGTTCGCCGCGAAGAGAGACATTTCAGTTTTAAACCCACACTAAGAGTTAGGCTATTTTGGATTATTATTGATTTCTGTCTTAAGCTCACTGCAACTGATTAAAGAGGATTTTTACATGAGATGCATTTCGCTTTTGTTTACAGAGCATATTCTGTGGTCATTGGTGTTCTCCCTCTTGTTCACGTATTCTGCAAATCACAGCTCTTTCCTTCATTGTTAGTGAAGGTTGACGTTGAAGAAATTTCGTTGTGCCTTTACACGTGGCAATTGTCCGCCCCCGGTAGCTGAGTGGGCAGTCCGCCTTTGTCGGCGGAGCAGCTCGGACTTGTTTACGTGCCGGCTGCGAACGTTAGCGGAAGAAGCGCTACTCCCGTGTGTTACTGTTTGAATCGAACGCAATGGCACACAATTTCCGAAAAACCACGATACAGTTCACGTTCTGTAACGAGTATGCAAGACCGAAGGCTTTCGAAATCAACGTTTCTTGAGGGATGAAGTGCATCTTAATTACACGGAGATTATTGGAATCCTCTTATCACTCGTGAGCAGCACTCTTTACGTGAAGATGATTGACGACGCAGCATGCGATAGAATCATTGCAGCCGCCAAACGAGGATTCCAGTTCTGACACTCCGATGTTCATATTGGCGAAGTTTTAGTAGCTCATTCGGGCCTGGGCTTGCGTACGATTGTCTTCGAGCTGCCTTTCGAGGTACCTGAATCATTGGTCACTGAATCACTCCAGCCATACGACAAAGTTATTTGTCATACGGCCGAACGTTGGGCAAGTTTTAGCAGGTATCCAGTGCTCAATGGTGTCCGACAGGTGAGAATTGCCCTTACGAAACATGTGCCATCGTACCTAAACATCGGTGGCTGTAGAGTTATCCTGATTTAGGCTTTCCGTGATTTCGCTAAATCGCTCCAGGCAAATGCCGGGATGGTTCCTTTGAAAGAGCACGGCCGACTTCCTTCCCTAATCCGATGAGATCGATGACCTCGCTGTTTGGTCTCCTCCCCAAACAACCCAACCCAACCCAATCTGCACAACATAGAGAGCTTAAGCCAGGGCAGTAAGGACTACAAAAATGGTTCAAATGGCCCTGAGCATTATGGGACTTAACGTCGGATGTCATCAGTTCCCTAGAACTTAGAACTACTTAAACCTAACTAACCTAAGGGCATCACACACATCCATGCCCGAGGCAGGAGTCGAACCTGCGACCGTAGCAGTCGTGCGGTTCCGGACTGAATCGCCTAGAACCGCTCGGCCACCGCGGCCGGCGGTAAGGACGACAGCCTAAGCATTTTCTTACTGACATCTTTTTCCAAAAAAATTTCAAATGTGTGTGAATTCCTAAGAGACCACACTGCTGAGGTCATCTGTCCCTAGACTTACACACTACTTAAACTAACTTATGCTAAGAACAACACACATACCCATGCCCGAGGAAGGACTCGAAACTCCGGCGGGAGGGGTCGCGAAATCCGTGACAAGGCGCTTCAAACCGGGATGCCACTCCGCGCGGCCATCTTTTCCCAAAACATCCGAAAAAAGTTATGTACTCAAGAGTAGTCTCACACTTAAGTAGAAACAATTTACTTAGCATATGACATTTTGGATTCCAGGAGGGTTGAACGACCGAGAATGCTATTTACACATTCACTCATGAAACAGTACAAGCCTTAAATAATAAAATATCGTCAGTTGGTATTTTTGTGATGCTTCCGAGGCGTTTGATTGCGTAGTTCATGTTTCTCTCTTAGAGAAACTTAAGATTTATGGAACTGATGGCTTTATACACAGCTGGTTTGAATCATAATTAACAAACACAATGCAAAAAGTCGAACCGAACAATTTTGGACAGACAGGAAATTTTAATGAGTGGGGATAAATCACCAAGGGAATCTCACAGGGTTCAGGTTCCATATTGCGTCTACTCTTATTTCTTATATACGCTGAAGTGCCGAAGAAACTGTTATTGGCATTCGGATTCAAATACAGAGATATGTAGACAAGTAAAATACGACGCTGCGGTCAGCAACGCCTGTATAAGACAATAAGTGTCTGGCGCAGTTGTTAGATGTGTTACTGCTGTTACAATGGCAATCCTCTTGCGTTCGGACGTGGTGTTATAGTCGGCGCTCGAGCGATGGGACGCAACATCTCCGTGTATGATATCATGAGTGAGCAACAGATTCCTAGCATTGTAAGAAGTAAGGGCATCCATAGGTACGAACCTGTAGATAGAATGTTTAAATTGCAATACTTATTGTTGAGGTAGAGGGAGTCCACAGTTAACGAGTCTGATTGACAGACCTTTGGAAAGGTGATCTGAAATCGATTTAACCCAGTTGGGTGTTTTAGTAGACTGACGGGAGGACCTCACATATCGACGAAGGTAGGGGCAACTTGCTGAGAAGTTGCCAAGCCTTCATAATCCCTGATCGTTGGATAACTATGATGTAAATTTGTAGAAGACTGCTTGCAGTGGCAAATTTGTAACACAAGACTGAAACTTTAACTGTAGCGCGTGTTACATTTTCCACTACAGAATCTTTTATATCTTGGACGCAACACTTTCAATGAACCTTAATTTTTTGTCTGTAATGTGACTCCTTACCACAGGCCAAAAGTGTCCATGACGATGCGACGTAGTTTCATTAGTGTTGCAGGAGCATTTTTAAGTAAAGATGATAATTACTGCAGCAAGTAATTCGGTCTTAAATAGCGTAATAACATAAACTGAAACCTCGTGGATACGCGTAATAATGTTTAAGCTGTTTCTCGTCTTTAACCATGTAAATTTTACCTACTGGCACAAACATCGAGTTCACTAATCTAAGATATGTTTTTTTTCCTTAAGCTATTATTGCAGGTTATGAATTATGTCCCATTATGTGAATAAATAACAGCTTGAATACGATTCGATAAAGTTAGAATGAGCGATGGTTTGAATGAGTAAGTAATATTCGTTTTTGGCAGAGGTCGCGGCGACAAGCAAAGCGCTACTTCGTTGGCGTTGGAGTAATTTCCTGTAGAAAACGCATTTCGTAGCGAAAATATGCGGAAGCTCATAAACATAAACTTAGGGCTAGCTCTGCGCAGAAAATTTATTAATAGTGGCGAAAAGTTGCGTGTAAACATTTGCGTGGCATCCTGGCACGCAGCGCTGACCCAAGAAAACAAATTTGCTGTCTCAGTACGACAGCACGCACGTCCGGCAAGTAAAGCGGGTTGTGTCCTCCACCAAGAACCCGTGCGCTGCACTAGTTTAAAAGCTCCGAGATGAACAGTAAAAGCCTCATACAGTGATTTGACACGGACTTAAGAAATGTTCCTCGATACACCAAAAACACAGTTCTCATCTTAACTAGAGCCTTTGCGGCAAACTTTTGTGTAATTTTGCTGCAGTATAAAGCAATTTTTGAAAGGAATTTATACTTTGTGACATAAAATTTGTAATTTAATTGAACGTTTCGTAGAATCTTAAAACATATGGGACAATACGAAGTCTTTAAATATATTCGTACATGCAAATGTGGATAAGCATCAGCTGTATAATGGAATGCCGACAATGAAAAATTTTATGGGACTAGGACTCGAACCCGGATTTCCCACTTATTGCGAACAGTCAGCTTATCATTTTTTTGTCAGAATGACTTGCTATCATAAAACTTCAGAATACCATAGTCAAATCATCATGTAATACACCTGCTATTAGAGAAAAAATTGATTATGATAACAGAATAATAAATAAAAAGAGAAAGGAAAAAAATCCCGAGAACATACCCGACAAATCACTACCAAGCTCTCATGCTACATATCACCAGTTTGTATTTATTTTTTATATATAATTATTTTTTTATTAATTTTTACTTCTTGTATTTATTTTTTAGTTTTTACATAGAATCTAAAAGCAGGATGACAACGGAATCAGATTATATTATAATCACTAACTAAGCCTTCTGTCTAGAGAAAAATTCCAATTTAATTGCAAGGATTATAATACGCTCATGTGTATACATACTTCATTTACACACATTATACAATAGAACTTGAGCAATTCTGAGGCAAAACACACAACAAAACGGGTTTGAGAAACTAGGAAAGAACAAGCAGAAGGAAAACAGATGGGAACATACACAACAATGAAAACACCTACCATCAGGGAAATGAAATTAACCAACACCTTGTCGACGAAAAACAAGATTCAACATGTTGGCGAAGCAGTCGCAAACAAGTCCAATAAGCCGTGATCATATAGTGTCTGAAGGCCATGTGATCCTCCCCCTCGCCTTTTACGACATAATGAACGAAGTGTCCCAGCAACCACATTATGGTATGGGTTTAGGACCTTGGAAAGAAGGAAGAATCTGGGCGCAGTATGATTTCCATAGTGTATACAGTCTTAGAAGATCGAGTAAGGAAGGCCAGTTGTGTCATAATCCAAGACCAGTTTGCCATATGACCTCCACAAGTAAAACGATGTTGTACTGAATCTGTAGATGTACAACGACTGCATAAATCTGTGTCGCTAAGCCCAATACGGAAAAGTCGCTCGTTCGTTGGAATCAAGTTATTTACCATCTCATACCACGAGGACGCTACGGGCATCGGCAAAATCGGAACACTGATATTTAACCAATCTTCGTCCAGGTCGTCTGTAGCGATTCTCTTTCAATGAGATTCGGGCGAAGGACTTCTTCCCAATGAGTCTATAGGAATTTTATTGTGAGGATGGGTGTGGTGTCACCGCCAGACACCACGCTTGCTAGGTGGTAGCCTTCAAATCGGCCGCGGTCCGTTAGTATACGTCGGACCCGCGTGTCGCCACTATCAGTGATTGCAGACCGAGCGCCGCCACACGGCAGGTCTAGAGAGACTTCCTAGCACTCGCCCCAGTTGTACAACCGACTTTGCTAGCGATGGTTCACTGACAAAATACGCTCTCATTTGCCGAGGCGATAGTTAGCATAGCCTTCAGCTACGTCATTTGCTACGTCCTAGCAAGGCGCCAGTACCAGTTACTATTGATGCTGTAAAACATGTACCGTCAAGAGCGATGTTCACCAATTATGAATTAAAGTTAAGTATTCCAGCAGCTATGTACGTTTTTTACTAGTCTCATTCCGTGTCCTGTTCCAGACCTCACGCCAGCCTGCGTGAGCTTAAACGCGTGCCTTTCAGCTTCCTCTAATAATACGGTGTTGGCTCTCCTGCCAACCCACAACAATGGGTCTCCATAAAATTTTAGCCCCTAAATAGCTTACAGTAAGACAGAAGTCAGGAATGTGTTCTACTTATGGTTTATGCAACCAACATCAACAGGGGGATCAAGACTAGCAGGATGGACACAGACAAATAAACTTCTTATCGTGGTAGTAAGTTCCTAAGGGACCAAACTGTTGAGGTCATCGGTCCCTAGCCTTACACATTACTTGATCTAACTTAAACTAACTTACGCTAAGGACAATACACACACACACACACACACACACACACACACACATGCCATGCGACCTGTGACAAGGGGCCTCAGACCTCGTGGAACCCCCCCCCCCCCCCCCCCGCGGTAACAAATCATCAAATAAACGAGACGTGAATAGCAGACGGACAAAGTGGGCATGACCAAATTTTGTTAGTAGCGTTTGCCTACACCAAGGAACAAGTATACAATCATGGACGAACCTATTGTTCTCTTTTGATTGACAGGTCCTTAACCTATTGTTCTGCTAAGTGGATTATGGCCCCCTGGGAATAATCTGTCCCCCTGAGAAACCTACCCCCGCTCCTAACCCCTCCCCTCCTCCTCCTCCCTACTCTTCAGGAAACCTCCAACCCTACCTCCTCCCCTCGCTGATACAGGTATACTTTCAGGCTTGAGTAATTCGAATAGCCCCTGTCACTCTATCAGTTTCATGGACTACTTAATTCGATTGATGAATCAACTAAGACCAACTGCTCTGATAAACCCCCAACCTCCTCCTCCCCATTTCCCAACCCCTACCTGGAAATTAGCGACTCTGTGCTGGAGAGGAACGATATCATCACAGGAAATTCAATTAGATAGCAAAAGGTAAATTATTTATTTAAAACAAATTGAGTTTGCTGGGTTTGAATCTCTCTTGCTCATCATCCTCTGATGTTTGGGAAGCAGCAGGTCTTATAATATACACAAAAACAAAGTAATCAAACCGATCACTTATTTTCATCCTGGCCACGCAAGGAATACCGTCATGAAACACCTATCATGTGTACTTTCACTGTTAAAAATCTTTTGATCATGAAGATCACACTGTCCACTGGCGCGCGCCCAGTGCCAGCTCGCAGCACCATTACAGACTGCCCGGAGTCGGGGTGCACCGGAGGCCCCGTGAAGCTACGTGTCCATCAGTGGCTGCACCACACGCTGGTGTCCAATAGATGTCTACTCAGGCCCTGCGACCTACAGACTGTATGTCACACTAATCCCCAAACAAAAGTATCAGGTTGTTGCAACCCTTTGATACTTGATATCCGAGAAATTCCTGTTGAAACACGTGCTCTCTCTCTCTCTCTCTCTCTTTCTCCTCCTTTAGCGTCCCACTGCTGGGCCTGCACACATCATCGGTTGTGGTTGGACCAAACTGCAAACAAAGCAGCATTTACCCGGCAAACCCCTGTGGAGTACCAACACACCTTAGAACTCCTTCCAAGGCAAATGCCTGACTGAGAATGGATTCCGCCATGGGCTCTAAGCTGCTGTCTGTGCTATAGAGGACGCCGAGGTGGCCGAGCACTTCTAGGCGCTACAATCTGGAACCGCGCAACCGCTACGGTAGCAGGTTCGAATCCTGCCTCGATCATGGATGTGTGTGATGTCCTTAGGTTCGTTAGGTTTAAGTAGTTCTAAGTCTAGGGAACAGATGACCTCAGATGTTAAGTCCCATGACTTAGACACATGTGGGAAAGTGCATCTTCTACCGGAATAATTGTTGTGAGCCAGTCAGTCCCTGTTACTTGGATTTAAACGGACATTAATTCGTGGCATGACTGTGGACAACAGCCGCTCCCATAGTCTCAATTTCTGAGTGCTACATCTGGCTTTCAGATTCTTACCTCTCCGTAAAGCATTTCTGCTAACGTCTCGCATAATACAGTTTTTAAGGAATGCAGCCCCCTCCCTGCCGGCGCACCTGCTGTGCGTAGATGGGCCATGGAGTGAACTCTCTGTTCCACCTCGACATAGACCCACCAGTATAAAAAATCTACGCTACCCCATCCGAGGCAGCGATGTTGTTGACCATACACCTCGAATTTCTCATGCGAAGTGTAGTTTTCTCCATTTTATATGAGTAATTTTCGAAGATATAAGAAATTGAAGCATACACGCCTTTTCACATCGCTAAAGTATCGTTACTCTAAGTTTCATGACGGAGTGCTAAGATCTACCACTGTCACAGGACGCCTCCTCATTTTCAGACTCTCTCTTAAGATAAAATTACAGGAAAGTTGTAAATATAACGTTTATAATGCGTATCACTTTATAAATTCTGTAATACATCTGATTTTATTACGATGGTCGCCTCTCTCTCTCTCTCTCTCTCTTTCTAGCAGACAGATTCAAATATCATTTAAAAATATTGTCCCAACGAAAGTGTTGTGATGATATAACAGACGGTTATGAAGAAGAAATATACTCCTGGAAATGGAAAAAAGAACACATTGACACCGGTGTGTCAGACCCACCATACTTGCTCCGGACACTGCGAGAGGGCTGTACAAGCAATGATCACACGCACGGCACAGCGGACACACCAGGAACCGCGGTGTTGGCCGTCGAATGGCGCTAGCTGCGCAGCATTTGTGCACCGCCGCCGTCAGTGTCAGCCAGTTTGCCGTGGCATACGGAGCTCCATCGCAGTCTTTAACACTGGTAGCATGCCGCGACAGCGTGGACGTGAACCGTATGTGCAGTTGACGGACTTTGAGCGAGGGCGTATAGTGGGCATGCGGGAGGCCGGGTGGACGTACCGCCGAATTGCTCAACACGTGGGGCGTGAGGTCTCCACAGTACATCGATGTTGTCGCCAGTGGTCGGCGGAAGGTGCACGTGCCCGTCGACCTGGGACCGGACCGCAGCGACGCACGGATGCACGCCAAGACCGTAGGATCCTACGCAGTGCCGTAGGGGACCGCACCGCCACTTCCCAGCAAATTAGGGACACTGTTGCTCCTGGGGTATCGGCGAGGACCATTCGCAACCGTCTCCATGAAGCTGGGCTACGGTCCCGCACACCGTTAGGCCGTCTTCCGCTCACGCCCCAACATCGTGCAGCCCGCCTCCAGTGGTGACGCGACAGGCGTGAATGGAGGGACGAATGGAGACGTGTCGTCTTCAGCGATGAGAGTCGCTTCTGCCTTGGCGCCAATGATGGTCGTATGCGTGTTTGGCGCCGTGCAGGTGAGCGCCACAATCGGGACTGCATACGACCGAGGCACACAGGGCCAACACCCGGCATCAAGGTGTGGGGAGCGATCTCCTACACTGGCCGTACACCACTGGTGATCGTCGAGGGGACACTGAATAGTGCACGGTACATCCAAACCGTCATCGAACCCATCGTTCTACCATTCCTAGACCGGCAAGGGAACCTGCTGTTCCAACAGGACAATGCACGTCCGCATGTATCCCGTGCCACCCAACGTGCTCTAGAAGGTGTAAGTCAACTACCCTGGCCAGCAAGATCTCCGGATCTGTCCCCCATTGAGCATGTTTGGGACTGGATGAAGCGTCGTCTCACGCGGTCTGCACGTCCAGCACGAACGCTGGTCCAACTGAGGCGCCAGGTGGAAATGGCATGGCAAGCCGTTCCACAGGACTACATCCAGCATCTCTACGATCGTCTCCATGGGAGAATAGCAGCCTGCATTGCTGCGAAAGGTGGATATACACTGTACTAGTGCCGACATGTGCATGCTCTGTTGCCTGTGTCTATGTGCCTGTGGTTCTGTCAGTGTGATCATGTGATGTATCTGACCCCAGGAATGTGTCAATAAAGTTTCCCCTTCCTGGGACAATGAATTCACGGTGTTCTTATTTCAATTTCCAGGAGTGTATGTAGTTCATGCATGATTCAGCTCCAGACGTACGTAGTTTGAAGAATTTTACACAAATCTACTCCTCTATCAATTCAGAAGTATTGTTCTAATATCTGAGTTCAGTACGAAGAAGGTATTGGTAAGAGGAACATAAACACATGCATTTCTAAGGCTACACAGTTCTGCACTTACAACACGCTGTAACGCCAGACCGATGCGCCTTCCAGACTACTGGTCATGCGGAATGCAACGCTGTTAATATTCCAATGTAAGAAATATATCCCCAACGCATGATATACAATCTCCGTGCAAGATTCTCTATGATAATCCATGGCAACTAACTATAAAGTGATAAAACTACTACCTTGCACACCAAAGAAAACATAGATTCTTTGTAACACCAACACTACATAGGTTTCCAGAAGTGCATGGCTTGCCCTCTCCCAGATGATCCACTTGCATGCATTTAGGATAGGACTAACAGAAAAGTGTAGTAACAGTCGTTTCGTACCTGTATCAAACTGGAAGACTCGATTTACGTCCAGGCTGTGGCAGAGAAATGGGTTACTTCGCATACATCTTCGTTCGTCTAGAGAATGTTACCGATACAGGTTTTCCATGGGTGGACATGTTGCATCAGACATGAATTGGAAGTCTTCTGATGACTGTGGTTTGAAGACGTTTGCTGCTAACGATCGCAGGTTGATAGTGCTCCAAGTCGCACACAGAACACACAATTGTATACGAGTCGATCGCAGTTTACACCAGAAAACCGACGCACTCCAAGAAAACAACGAAAAGAAATGATTAAATGTGTGCTAAATGACATGTAGCAACATCTCCCTCTCTCCCTCTCAACTGATCACTCCATTTACTTCCTATCGTCATCTAACGCAGGTCCATATACGTTTAGAGGCACATGGCTGTCTTTTCCAGGAAAGCATCAAAGACAGCAATTGACTTGCATGTATCACTATTACCTCAATAAGCATACAGTATAATGTTGCCATACAGCAACTGTTTGTTAGCTGACGCCGTAAGGTTATGATAGATAGAGGGTACAGAGATCACATTGTAAATACTGTTTGTTAGGGTTTAAAACACCTAAATAGTCCTGCACAGGGTCAAACACGCGATCGTAACACCAGTCGGTAATACAACGCTATTTGCTAAGGACACTTCATAAAAATTTACAAGGCGATTGCCGATAACTTTGGGGTCACACCTGGGCTTGTGATACGACAGCTCAGACTGTTTCTACACGGGTTGCAGAAGGTCTTAGAGCGCTTTCCGACTTCTGCTCAGTTCCGACTTAAATTGGGACGATCACATTGACTAAGCTCCAGGAAGGGCGGGGCAGAGACTGAGTAATAGTTACAAGATGCAGAGGGACTGTCTAAAGCCATTCCAATCGTCCCCGGATACCCTCAATGGCCGGGGGTGGTGCACGCTGGCATACATGTGCGTCCATGAATGCGGCTGTGGCTGCTGACATGGCTGTAGTTGTCTCTGCTCCCTGCACGTAGGCGCTGGCAATGTACAAGTGGACAGGCGCACAGAGTGTGGACGTCTGGGAGGTGATGTATGAGTGTTTCAGCGATCTACGACAGCTACCCAAGGCAACTACTGCTACAGACTGGGTCGTGGTTTAAGTGTGGTGCGTTTAGAGCTTCTCAGTACATCGCAGTGGACTCTATCTTGCAGTGGTATTTGCTGTTGTCTCCATTCCATCACGCAATAGAATCTTCCTCCTTCTTCCGAATGTAGAGGAGAGGACCAGTTTAGGAATTCTATAGTTCTTGAAAAACCCAATTACGATGTTAAATTCTCAATTGATCAATTAATGTTTCTGACAGTTATATTGGATACATGCATGGGTTCGGTATGGGCGGGCATGGCAGGTGAGGATGTGGGTCTCTTTCCCAGCTGGCGCAGACGGGGCCTTCCTGCAGGCGACGGAAGGCGCGCTTCGTAATAGCGAGCTTGTTTGATCGCAAAAGTTTTGTTTCACCAAATATGTTCAGTGAAAACGTTGTGAGGAGGTAGTTTATGCTCTCAAACGTTGGTGCGTACAAGACGCCGGATATATTTATCACTACGTTCTGTTTGTGACCGAAATTTCATTACTTGATTTGCATAATGTTTGTGTGTGATACTTAAATGTTGAAAATATGTTTTATTATGAAGATCATCGTAAGGTGGAGGTGAGTGTTTTAAGTGATCGATTTGACTCCTGTAAATTGTTAAACAATGAATTTGATAGCGTAGCGCAAATGGATTATTTCACTCTATTTTTGATATCGAATTTGCGTCAGCTTTCCCTTTGTCTCCAGCATTAGGCAGTAGGAATACAGTATTCTCTGGAGGGAAGAAAACCTCCAACTTCATGCTTGGATACGTTGGTTCACAAAGATACGCAGGGAGCGGCCTCTTGAGAGAGAACAGAGACATGAAGAGAGTTTGGAATTTGTCTATCAACAGAATGCCGCCATTTGATGCTTTATATGTGGGCCGCGATATTTTGTTGGCCGATATCTGGTCTGTGGTCGGTGGTATTCAGTAACGTGACCTGCAATTAGGACATTGGGTTGTTTTGACCATCGTGGAGGCGCCCTGACGATAGACACATACAGTGGAGACCTCTAACAGTGACTACTATACCGCACTTCATTCCATTCCCTGGTGATTACTGTTATTATGTCAGGGGGAGCTAGTGGGGACGGGGGAGCGGGTAGAGCGGTTGCAGTCACAATATCTACCGAAATGGGGGAACCCTGTCTCCCTCAAACTGATTAAATAACGAATAAGTATCAATGTATTGTCGAGTTGATATGAATTTCGTGTGGTGAGATTGTTTCTCACCAACGCACAGTGAGTCTTTGGCCTACCAGTTTTTTCTTGGATGCTTGGGGTGGGAGGGGGCAAGGGGTAGGAGGGTGGGACATCCTCTGGTGGTAGCACTGTGCACTAGCTCAATCAATCCCTGCATGTCAATGTGATTCAAATGTGTGTGAAATCTTGTGGGACTTAACTGCTAAGGTCATCAGTCCCTAAGCTTACACACTACTTAACCTAAATTACCATAAGGACAGACACACACACCCATGCCCGAGGGAGGACTCGAACCTCCGCAGGGACCAGCCGCACAGTCCATGACTGCAGCGCCTTAGACCACTCGGCTAATCCCACGCGGCCACGTCAAGGTGAGCACAGACATAAAATTCTCCAATAAGTCTACACCCCAAATCTACAGCAGTGTAATTACACAATAAGGACAAATAAGGACATGTAGTTGCTGGATGTGAGTTTTTCCCACCAAATGAATGTGAGATCCAGACCCTGAAAATTAATTTTTTTTAAATAAACAGGCAGAAGAAGAAGAAGAAGAAGAAGAAGAAAGGCATCTGTATCCCACCTCCCAGGTCGGTAATGGGAGCATCAGACCCCAGAAACCATCGCCCCAGCCTGGTTGTTCCCACCAGCCATCACCGCCTCCACCTCCTCAGACAGTTCGCCCCCGCCGTCAGTGAAAGGTATCTGCACCTCGGTGCATACGCCTTCCTGCAGCAGACGCACCCTCAACAGCCCTGTTATCGCCGGGATGGACCCCTAGTTGTAGCATTAGTAACATTGATTATTCTATGGCTAGCGGTAGTGCTCTCCCCCATCCTATCGATAGTGAAGGACATCAGAATAACAGTATAATGAACCCTCTAGAATACTCAGCAGTTGCAAGGGCTTTTGAAGGGCATATCTCATTCACAAGGATTGAGAATCCAGGAGGGAGGTATCGCGACCCTGTCGGGTTTTTAGAAGTGTGCCTCCCTGTCTTGGAGACCGAGCTCCTCAAAGTTCTACACGATCCGAGATTTAATGACGTTAAATGCCGTGGAGTACTCTGCTGCGAGCTGAATCACCCACCTTAACACCCTGGTGATGCAGTGGCTACAATTCTGCACTATATATGGGGTGATAATGGCATTATTTCTCAGAGCACATCCATTGCCGAGTGGTATCATGAATCCACCTTGAGCGCTATTATGGCCCGATTTTCCGAGATGGATGTTCGGGGGTCGGCTAAAGCACTCAGCCATATACCACACCCTGACATCCATATACATGTCTATGATCCAGTAAATGGAGGCTCCAGTTATATCAAGCAAGCATGCATGTGTTAATGTCGAAAATCGATATGATGAAACTTGTTTATCGTGGTCAGTCCTGGCTTGCGAAAGAAAGTACAATTACAGAGATCATCCTGAGCATACGAACAGCTACAAAGGCCGTGATATTAAGAAATATTATAACTTTGATGGTATAGAGTTCCTTGTCAAGATTCAGGACATACATAAATTTGAGGTGCAGAATACCAGCATATCGGTTCATGTTTATGGCCTGGAGAAGAAAAGCAAGTCAGATGAGCAAGACAAGCACACTGTCGTCGGCTCCCTTCATTCCTCAAAATTTGCAGGTGAGCGAGAGTTGCATGTAAACATGCTGCTCTTCTCTGCAGGTGATAATTAGCACTATGTGTGGATCAAAGACATATCCCACCTCCTTTCCTCCCAGCTAAATAAAAATGAACATAAACAACATATATGCTTAAGGAGTCTGAATTATTTTTCATCAGACGAGTTATTAGCAATACATCTATTAGATTGTGCTTCCAAGGACCCAGTACGTGTTATCATGCCCACAGAGGAAAATAACTTCATTAAATTTCAAAATGCTCACCACCAGCAGCAATGTTCGTTTGTAGTGTACGCCTACTTTGAATGCCTGCTGGCTCCTATTACTCACTGTGAAGGGAACCCCTTAGCCTCACATACAACCTTCACACAAAAACACGTACCTTATGCGGCAGCGTTCAAAGTTGTATGTGCATATGATTCTAAACTTCACCACTACGAGTCATTTGTTGGGGACGATCCTGGGTATGACTTCTCACTGAGTTTGAAAAACTTTCATGGGAAGTTGATAAGCTCTACAGCACCAACATAACCATGACCAAATCAAAGGAAGATGATGAACTGTATGAAAAGGAGGCTAATTGTCATATTTGTGGGCTTCCGTTAGATAGAAAAGTGGAAACTCGCTGTAGAGGTCATTGCCACCTTACGGGAAAGTTCCGCGGTGCAGCTCATAATGCATGCAATTTGAAGTATAAGTTACCACGGCACATACCTGTCCTTTTTCATAATTTGAGCGGGTGTGACGCTCTTTTATCATTGAGCACTGGGCTAATTTTGGTATGAAGAATGATCAGGTCAGTGTCCTGCCTGAAAGTGTTGAGCCGTACATTTCTTTTTCAAAACCAAAAATTACACTCCACTTCCTTGACTCTTTATGATTTATGCAGACTTCATTCCAAAAACGCATTGAAACTATACCTCAGAATGATATGCATATCACTCGATCTGCATTTCCTGATGAGGAGAAGTTCCAACTTGCGACTAGAAAAGGAGTTTTCCGAAACGAGTATGTTGATAGCATGGCAAAATTCGATGAAACCAGACTTCCCGACATATCTACATTTACCAGTACTCTCACAGGCAATGCCACAAATACAGCAACTTATGAGCATGCCGTGAATGTCTGGCGGGAATTCAACATCCCCAATTTGGGAGAATATGTGAGACTATACATGAACACAGACGTGCGTTTGCTTGCAGATGTTTTCTAAAAGTTCCGGAGTGTATATATGGCCACATACTTTCTGGACCCTGCCTTTTATTACACGGCACCTGGGTTGTCCTGGGACACTATGCTCAAAAAAACGAGGCATAGCATCGAACTTTTTACTGCTGCTGCAATGCTTTTATTTTTTGAATGCGGGATTTGCGGGGGACTTTGCCAATGCATCCACAGTCATGACAAGGCAAATAAATAACCCACATATGGGTGTCAGATTTAACGCACCCCATGATTCGAGTTACATTATGTACTTAGATGTGAACAACTTACACAGGCACGCCATGCAGCAGCCACTGCCGGTTGGTGGGTTTCGATGGGTGCCCGAAGACGAATTGAAGGGATTAGGTGGAAAAATAATGGGTCTTGCTGCCAATTATGATGCAGGGTGTGTGCTTGAGGCAGATATCACACATCATAATATTTTGCATGGAAAGACAAGCGACCTGCCGTTATGTCTGGAGCAACGAATTCCATGACTAAGCACCGTCCTAACTGATGGCTACTGTTAGAGATAAGCAGAGGTACATTATTCATTACCATAATCAGCAGCAGTGCCTCGGCTTAGGGATGAAGCTTGTTAGAATCACCAGGCTATCTCCTTCAAGCAGTCCCCATGGTTGAAAGAGTATATTGCACAAAATACCGAAAAGAGGGTGGTCGCGAGTAATGATTTTGAAAAAGATTTTTATAAATTAATGAACCATTCCATTTTCGGGAAAACTATGCAGAATGTAATTAATGAATGCGATATTTTGATTAAAACCGCATGGGAAGGGCGTTATGGCGTGAGAAAGTGTATTGCCTGGCCAAATTTTAAGCGTGCCACCATCTTCAATGAAAACTTTGTTGCTGTGGAGATGTCGGGGACTGCAGTAGAGTTTATGAAGCCTATTTATTTTGGAATGTGCATACTGGATATCTCCAAATTCTACATGTACCGCTTCCACTAAGAGTTTGTGAGACCTCATTTCACAGAGCTTAAATTACTTTACATGGATACACACAGGTTTATCTACTGGATGAAGAACTGCAAACCATATGAAGTAATTCGGTGCCACAGTAAAGAACTCGACATGTTTTCTTATGAGATCGATAATCCTTACGGTACTGTTCCTAAGAACAAGAAGGTTATCGGTCTTATGAAGGACGAGGCGAATGGTTTACTGACTGTACAGTTTGTGGGATTGAGGTCCAAAATGCATGCATATCGTACAATAGACGAGGGCACCAAGAGGTGGGCAAAGGGTGTTCGACATGCTGCAGCTCGTGCCCTCACAGTGGAAGACTATTTGTAGTGCCTGTATGGTTACAGTGTTCAAGGCGCTCCTCCACACATTGTTCGGCAAACTAGTATTTAGTCGCGAGGTCACGAGGTGTACACTGTACTGCAATCTAAAGTCGGATTTTGGAAAAATTGACATTTTGTCATGGAGTAAGTGACTGATTCTTTTGTAAATTTGTTTTTGTTTATTTATAGATGCAATCACATTCTGATGACACAGTCATAACCGGTTTCGGGCATGCAGTGACCATCTTCAGATTCTAAAGGCGGCATACACTGAATAGAGGTTCATGTGTTGTCAAATTGCATTTATAAAGTCGGATTGTCTCCTCATGACGATAAGAGAGTCATTTGTGAGGATAGGGTGGAAATCCTCCCTTACTCACACTATTTACTTGAAACGAAAGTAGGGGTGGGGGACTCTGATTGAGAGATAGAGAGAGAATGAGTGAGTAAATGGAATGGGGTTTCATGTATCAAATAGTATGGCTCTTTTATCATACAGTAATTATTGTTTGTGTGTGATGTGTGGTGTGAGTGTGTGCATATGTGTGAGTGTAAAAATATGTATAAATGTGTGTGTAAATATATTTTATACAAGCATCATGTGCTGAAAAAATAGAAATAATGCAAAGGAATGCGGAAGCCTCCTTATTAATAGCACAGGTACCGCTAGTCCCTTATTGACAGCGCACAAGGGTGTGGTAAGTAGGTCACACACTTCCAGTGGACTGCAGGTATAGATGGAAACAGGTATAGTATCAGGGTTACACTAAAATGCTTAGGACGTAAGTCTAAAAAAAAAGGTATAGATAAATTGTTAGGAAAAAATTCATTTATTTCTCATGCAACTTAAAAGTAATTTTACATTTTCATTGGCAGATACAGAAAAAAAATTTTTTGATCTATGTTCTTGAGTCGATGGAGAGAAGAACACCTGTAGAATTCTAGGTCTTGAATAGCAACAAACTTAAAGGTTCAACACATTCATGAGATCTTCTCCTTCCCCTTCACGTAGATGATGGTATCCGTGTGATCGAATGTGCAGTCACCATATCTTTATAGGGTATGCCAAAATCATCCCAGTGAATTCCATGGTAGAAATGTGTTAACCACTTGGCACTCTTCCATGTCTTAGCACACCTCAATTTACTTCAAGACCTTGATGATGTAATGTTTGCTGAGGATGTTTCTGTTATTCCAGCATCTTGTGTGTACACTACAAACGCAACATCTTTAAATACGAACCGTCTACACTCACCATCATAGAAACCCTGAGTGTCCGCAATGATGTTCACACCTTGAGACATCATTGTGAAATGCTCTAGGTACGATGCAGGTACCTGTTCACTTATACAGCTCGTTGCACAACACCTGTGAGCGGGCAGTAGTTGATCACACGGTCATGTAGAACTAGAGCATACATGGCAATGTGTTCTGGGAAATTTATCAATGATTCAAATGCAATTCGCACATCTATAGGTCCAGACTTAATTTTCTCGTTTTGTTTTGAGCAGTCTATTACAATGATTGGTGAAAGCTCCTTGAACTTACGCAGGCTGAGTAGGCCGCTCCATCCTCTCCTTCAGCAATTTCATAGTAAGAAGCACGAAACATTGCATACATATCATACGCTAGACTGTCTACATTTTGAATCCACTGCAGATGTAAATTGACATATGAATAGAATTCTGAACTGAGGTAGACTTTGGCATTAGTTAACTTGCAGTTGTCGAACACATGGAATCATTTGCTATATTACGTCTTCTATCAGTCTCAAATGCAAGTATGATGAATCAAGGTGTCTCTAGATGTGAGGAGGTTTTAATAGCCCATGTTTGTCTCCTTGCAGTCGGTAACACTGGGTACTCGAAAACCTCCCACGAGTAGTTCTGTCAGTGACAGAAATGTACCGGAGTTCAGGACTTTTACAAGCTTCAAACGCTCCTCGTCTGATACACTGATGTGAGGCATTTTCCGTATTGTCTTGCTGATTGTGATCATATTATCCTCTTGAGGTCCTTGAATGTATGTGTTACTGTCTGTCGCACTCTGCACCAGAATGAGTTCCTGTTTAGCGTTCCTAATAATCTGTCTCATTTCCTCAAAGTATCCCATAAGCATTTTTAGAGGTATGCATGCAGTAAATCGCTTGTACTCTCCAACTGTTCTATCCTCTGGATGGTCTATCAACCATCCTGCATTTTCTGAAAGGTTGATGTTATGCTGACATTGCATGTATGGTCGATCTCAGACCCATTGAGTTCATAGCATATCTCTTGGAAAAGGAATGCTAAAGTGTTACATGTAAGCTTGGATCCCACTGTATCGCTGCCGTCGGTTTTCTTGAATGACCCCTCTAGATATATGAAACTCTTGCATGGCAGCGTGAGTGCATCTTGGTACTGGATGACAATCTTGATTTCATCATTCTTGTTAAATGTGGTTGAAGCATAAGGTTTATGAGAGAATTATTCCTGACGTATAATTGTCTCATCATAGTCTAATGGACTGGTTATATTGAGTAAGGACGTCATTGCGAGGTTTCAGGCCAACTGATTTAAGAAACTCATAGTTCGCATGTGTTATCACTTTGTTGTTCGGTAATGGATTGCGTGCACTTGTTTTATACCGTACACACATCCTGCCTTAGATGTAACCGTACAATGATTTTCTAACCACGAAAGTCAACAAGTTGATTATCCTGGTTCACAATATGCAGCTCCAAATAGTTCAATGTCTGAGCTGGCACTGGAAGGCATATTGCATTGGCTGGGGTCTCAACAGTCTTATACCCAATTGCAACTGGTTCAGATAGTTCAAATGGCTCTGGGCACTATGGGACTAATCATCTGATATTATCAGTCTCCTAGAACTTAGAACTACTTAAACCTAACTAACCTAAGGACATTACACAGAACCATGCCCGAGGCAGGATTCGAACCTGCAACCGTAGCAGTCACGCGGTTCCGGACTGAAGCGCCTAGATCCGCTCGGCCACCCCGGCTGGCATAACAACTCAGGGGAAGGACCCATAAATAGTGTGAATCAGACTATCATTGAGATAGGAGTACGTTGCATTGTTACACTCGACTCGAATTGTGCTGACGGGAAGTATATCCACAGTCTGATCTGACTTGTAAAATTTACTTGGATCCTTCTACAAAACCTGCCCTTTTGTGAAACCGAGCAGGCGCTCTATTGAAACTTTCTGTTTAAAATCAGCCGTTGCATTTACAACCCTTATTTCAGATTTAAGTGTATTGATGTTTGCACGTAGTTCAGTACCTTTTCCAGACTGTTTTAAGACTTCGTTTAAATCGTCGATATCGTATGCACCCGGTTCTATTTCCAGAATATCCTTTTCACCATTAATATCCAGATGCAGTTTGTTGTTAGTCTGAGGGATATTTGGGATGCTGTTGTACGTCTCCAGTCCAATCAATGCAATACTCCATTTACTAACACTCAAATCAACTGGCGGGAAGTAATTTGCATGCAGTATAGATGATCGTTCTTCTAACGTCAAAGTGTACGACATTGCATCTGAACCTCAACTGATGAAGGAATGTTTAAAGCTCCTCCTTATATAGCATGCTTCTCCTTCTTTGTAAACGAAGAGAAACATGATGCATAAATGTCCACAGAGGTATGTATTAAAGTCCTGATGGCGTCGATAACTGTACAGCACACGTCTTCTCTGAGTGAAGTACCGCTGTAATTCTTCTGGCAGTTGCAGGTCACAAAATGAGTCGAAATAGTAGACGGTATCCTCATTTTTCATAACATTTGATAGCCAGTGGGTGCCGGGGCCTCCAGCAATATCTAAATTCACAATGCCCCATTCACCAGTTTTCCACATAGTCTTCGGTAATGTACCCCGCGTAAACACACCACGGAGTCTTGGTATGCTGAATTTGTCTCTAAGAAACTTAAGAGTATCAATATTTGTGAGTGGTCGATGTGGTAGGACCGATAATGGGCATTTTTTTAAATTTATGAATAGATCAAGCCCTTTCCTGTACGGTTTCAAGTATAGTCCTTTTCTGATGGCTGCGGCTTACATCATGCGGTTATGTCTTCTTGCCTCTTCTAACTGTGCTTGGGAGTTTTGCGCGTTCTTGACCGTTCGAGCGATAGATGCAGCACCACCAGCGAGGCAACCTACAGCCGAGAGCGCGGAGAGGGCTGTGACGAGAAATGGAATAAGACCGCCACATGTCTTGGGTATTGGTAGTACTCGGGGTGTTTTAACCGATCGTCTTCTTCTTCCCGCATCTTTCGCTTCAGTACGTTTTTAGCTGCATACATCGCTGTCAGGATACAGTTCTTCAAGCGGCTCTGCTTCTCGCCCTTGTCCTTCTTCTTCTTAAGTGCACAACGTGCAGCATTCATAACTCGCTTGAAATTCATCACTCCTAAACCCAACTTAATTTTTCTTTGCATGGTTTTATCAACTGCAAACGCTGCAATGCGTTGACCTATACCAATATCCTTTCTTCTACATATCGCCTTATCATTATCAGCTAAAATCCTATCTGCTATGTGACGACTTGATAGATATTTATTTGTACTGTTGGGTTGGCAGAAGAGTCAACACCGTGTTACTAGAGGAGGCCAAAATGCACGCGTTTTAGCTCACGCAGGCTGGCGTGAGGAGGGAAGAACACTGCTAACATGAGGTCTGGAACATGTCAAGGAATTAGAATTCAGAAAGCGGACGGAATTAGTTTCATACTTAACTTTAATCCGTTAATGATGAACGTCGCTCTTGAAGGTACATGATTCACAATATCAATATCAATAATAACTGAACATGCCGCCTTGCTAGGTCGTACCAACTGACGTAGCTGAAGGCTATGCTAAACTGTCGTCTCTACAATTGAGAGCGTATGTAGACAGTGAACCATCGCTAGCAAAGTCGGCTGTACAACTGGGACGAGTGCTAGAAAGTCTCTCTAGACCTGCCGTGTGGCGGCGCTCGGTCTGCAATCACTGATAGTGGCGACACGCGGATCCGACGTATAGTAACGGACCGCGGTCGATTTAAAGGCTACCACCTAGCAAGTGTGGTGTCTGGCGGTGACACCACATGTACCATATGCAATGTCGTCTTCCACACACGCTTCGTCGAGCAGATTAACGCCGCTATCACCTCGTGCCAAGCGTTTCTGAAGCTTTGTCCCAGGTCCACAGTAGTTATACCAGGGATGTGTAATTCCACTGGCAGTCTGTCTAGAATACCACCACCTTCTTTGTACCTTTGAAACTGTAAATATCTCAGTTGACCATTTCGGTAGGTATCATTTCTCAAATGCCGTCTTGTGTTTTGAGATACGCACCAAATCACCTACATTAAATTTCTGTCTGCGTGGATCCAGCATTTTAATGAGATAGTACACCGTATCCATGAGTCCATTATCACGAACACCGATTGGTCTCATTTTTATTGTGATATGTTTGATTCGATTATACTGAGCAATTATTTCTGGGAGGATATCTGTCCATTTGTATGACCCGCGAAGGTTAAAACACCTCCACATTCGGCCTTTTATTGTTCTGTTCAGACGCTCCACGATAGTTGCCTTCAGGTGAGTGAATGTTGAGTAGTGATGTGTTCCGTACCGTTGCATCACGGTCTTGAAATACCTAATGTAGAACTCCCCACCGTTATCGGTTTGGAGGTTGTCTGGGCGTCGATTCGTTCCTGCCTGTAGCAAACGGTCGAAAATATCCACGACATTTCTACCCGTTTTTGTTTTGACAGGTAATGCCCAAGCAAATTTGGAGTATGTATCAATAACCATTAAAATATAATTGAATCCATTATTGTCATATGAATATTCTCTCAGATCTACAGATCATCTTCCCATAAGTCATCCAACACTTTAATCATAACATGCCTATGAGGATATGTTTTGCATGCTGGTTTGTGCAGTTCTCGAACTACTGTCTCCACATTTATTCGATGATACTTCTCTCTCTATGCTTCGAGATTATTGAAACAACCTTATTCGAATGAGCTGTATTACTTGCAGCAGCTGATGCCGTGAGCAGCCGAAGTCTATCTATTAGCTCGTTGGGATCGTTATCATATATATACTGCGGGATTTGATTGTTCACTGCTTTATGCTCAGTTCAATACCATCACTGCTGCTGCTGCTGCTGATGTTGTTGTTTTCGCCTTCAAGTACTGATTTTATATTTCTTGTTGGTCAGGCTTTTCGTGGTCTTACGTACACCAGTCATTTGCAGTATTTCACGGTACGTTTCCCTATCATTAACTGAATAATTTATAGGTTTTTTGATAGGTCTTAGGAAAATAAGACTCATTAAGCCGGGTGTTCTCTCAAACCGTCTACCACCAATCTGTATTGTGTCATCAGTTACGGTTATACAGTAGTATGCGTAACCAACATGTACAGTCTTCCCCTGCTAACGCCGAATGTTCTATCTGACCGGGGGTGTGACGAATAATGAATTCATCAGTGGCAACAACCTCGTTATCGTATGTATTTGTTTTTGCTGAGAGCTGTCGGAGAGATTCAGTAACTACCTTAAAGGTCTCTCTTAGTGTTTGCTGTCGATCCAAATGCCCTAACCTCAGCAACCGTAATTTCTCACAAACTGCTTTCCCTGCTTGAATCACTTTCTGTTTCGTCGACATCTCGGTGTATATAAATCAGACATCTCCGCTGCGTGAGGCTTTATATATCCGGTCATTTTCCTCTTCCTCTTACTATGTACCTGCCCCCCCTCCCCCCTTCTCAGCAACAAAGAACACTATATCTATTTTCCCCTCAATAGCCTTGACCTTCTCAGTTTAGTCGGCTACTTTGTTACCGACTTCACTGAATAACTCATTTATCGCGTTCGCCATTCTCAAGAGTCTGGTAATATGTCTCTAGTTCCCTGTGCATACCTCCAACTTTATGCACAACAGCCTGAATTTTCGCATCCATGTACAGGCCAATGTTCTGTCTGTGTACACCCGTTGTCTCGGGTTGAGAGCTAGACATACGAGCGAATTTGTCCATGGTGCAGCGTGTACTGATGTACTAACCTCTCTTACCATGCTATATATGCAAAAACTCTTGAAAGTTTTGCCTGTATCTACAATCACTGAGTTTTCTTGTTTTATCAATCACAAGAAACCCATACTGTGAGTAATGCCAACAGTCAGCACATATCTTTACAAAAACATTCAACAACTTGTCAGTTCCGGCATGTGCCTGGTAAATGTATTTTAAATTCGGTTTGTCTTGTTTGAGGACTATAATGAGGTTTGCATTATTCCTAACCAACTGTTTAGGGATTCTGGAATGTGTTTGGCTTGGATAAAATACATCAGCACCCATATGACGACCGAAACAGAAATATTTTCGAGTTTGGTCTTGGTTTTCTACAGCAACATCGTCAGATATGAAGACAGTGTTTGGCTTTGCTTTTGCAGGTGGAGGGATATCACCGCTTTCACTGAATGTCGTGTATGTAATACCATCTACACCGCGCAATATCTCCTGTAATAGCTCATACTTGAGTTGAAACGGTATTTTTGAGAATACATGTTCACATCGGACTCCATCTACATGTGTTAGCAGCGTCATGAGGGCATTAGTCTTCCCACCATAGCTCGTATATTAACAGGAAGGAGAATTCAGTTCTTCTTGTTCTTCTTCGGGTCTTCTCACGCATCTTCACAGGACCAGTCACTGACAACAAAGTCCTTATGATGAGGATGTTTCACCCACCCTGCCATGATACTAACTATGCCAGGTACAGACAAGTAGTTGACAAATATAGAAAGGTACATTGGAAAGGCTAATAATAGTATGTGTAGCCACTATAGTTCCATCACTTAACCGACTGAGCTATATTGATTACACAGACAAAACAGCTATATATTTTACCCATGAAGAGTAACTTGATCAATCATCATCTCAATAACTGGTATAGCATTGAAAAAAAATTAATTGTAACACTTTGACTATAATAACACAGGTATGAAATAAAACAAAACACGGTTTGAGGTTATATACACATTAATTATTTATTTATTTAAATATACATAGGGTGTAGTATTACAGGAATATCATTAGAATCTGTATTTATCTTCTTCTTCGCACCTGTGCAGTATTTGCCAAATAAAGCTTTCTGACATGCAATAAATTCAGCGCATATCTCACTCAAGCCAATAGATGCCTCACAGTACTCAGGTTTTTCACACACACTTTTAATCTGTTTCTCTTTAGGTTCAGCGTTCATGTGCAAACAAAGGTGCTGCTTAAGATCATCAACATGTACACTATGCACATGTAGGGAGTTAACAATATCATTGTATGCAGAGTCTATGCTAGGTAGCAAACGAATCAGACTCTCCAATGCACGATGTAGTGCAGTATCCAGATCGTATAACTTCATAACTGAGGCATGCCTTAGATAAACATAGTTGTCACCCGATTTCGCACATAATACACAGTCATCATACACAGTTGTAATGGAAAGTGTCACACCAGTAAGGCAAATGTCTGGAGAAGAATGAGTGGAACATTTCGTCCCACTGGGAGTTAAATTGTACGTGGAAGTGAAAAAGCACAGATTTCGTTCCACTGGGAGTTAAATTGTACATGGAAGTGAAAAGCACAGGTACACTCGACGCCTTCTTATCCTGTCACAGGGATGTTTTGCTGGAATGGGTCATATGTCAGTGACCAGTTCTGTCCTCCATCTTGATGTTGTTTAGGACCACCAGCAGCAGCGTTCGATGTGTCGGGGGCAGATTGCGTGTCCTCATCACACAAATTGATGAGTGGGATGGACAACACCAGGTACTTGTCCTGCTCCAGCAAGTGGGCTAAGTGCATTACAGGATTCCACGTGGCCACTACAGGTTCAGACGTGCTGGAGGTTGTTACCACCACAGGTCTAGAGGTCACTGCACGTCTCGACAGGATGGCAGCTGAGGTTGCTATAGGTCCAGACATGGCAGAGATTGGCATGATGGCACTCGGCCCTGCTGGCTTGGATACGTTGATGGTAACTGCTGGACAAAGACGAGGACGCATTAGACATGGACCAATATGAGGAAAGAATGAATAATAATAATAATAATCCTAACCACAGAGAGAGATGTGATATGGGATACTTATTTTTCCATTTTCTCCTGTTCTGCAGGGCTGTGTTGGATTGTGACTGCTGTTGATGCTTCATAGTTCTTCTTCTTCTTCTTCTTCTTCTTCTTCTGCTGCTGCTGCTGCTGACTGACTAAGCAAGAGTGAGGTCCCAGAGTTGCTGAGTCTCTCCTATACCCCTCAGATGAAATCATCAGATACTGCCATCCTACTGGCTGAAATCTAACATGTGACTGGGTTTAGGGCTCCTATTGGTTCCCGCCATTTTCCCCCACTCCAGACTGACATCTTGGATTCCATCACAGAACAGATGACAGTGCTCTCTGGTGGTGGTACCGTGTACTAGGTCCAGACATCATGGTGCAGACTCTGTTTCCCGCCGACTTGGATAACAGTACTCCTGTCATCAGCTGATGTCACAGTGGCGATCTTGTATTACATCACAGATGACAGTGCCCTCTATCGGCAGTAATGTGTACTAGGTCAGTTGGAGTCAGGACCTCTTGGCGAACACACTGGATGTGTATACTGCATCAAACTGTTTAAATAAAGACTGGCACAGATCAAGTCCTATGCCCACCAATCCATAGGAGGTGGCAGTTGGGTGACTTAGGTTAGTGGAATTTCCCTTTCTTTCCCACCACTTTCTTAGGTTAGTAGAGGTAACTGTGGTGTGATGCATTATCCTGTTGGAATTTCAACTTCACGCCATTTTCTGGGGGAGGAAATGGGATGGGAGGGGCGGTTAGGTTAGTGGAAGTAACCCAATTGGCCTATCTTATCAACAAAATTCAAACTTCCCGCCAAAATTCGCCATCTTGGATGACGTTATCAGATGATGTCATGGCCGCCATCTTGGATGACGTCCTCGCCGGCATCTTGGATAACGATACTCTGGAGTAGAACAAGCCTTACCCCAATACTCATACTTCGGAATTATGTTGCGCGAGCGATCGGTAGGATACTGCCGTGTGCTTGATACCGAGAAGTACCGCAAAAGTGGTACAATATTATGGTAAACCACGCGAAAATACATGTTTTCTTGTAATCCCAGAGTCTGGTTATGGGTGTAGAAAAGCAAGCAAGCAAGCAGGTCCAGACAAGAATCAATAATACGTTTGTTCCGAGAGGGGACAAGCCCGAATTTGTAGAACAGTTCTGAGAGTGACTTCTGTCCACTGAGGGTGCTCTGGTCACCTGTCAGGGTGGATGACCACCGACTTCACAGGAAAATATCTAGTGCTGTGAGGAGTGTTTACGGTGCTGTCTGTCTTTGCGGTAAATGTATGAATGATGTAAACGGGCTGATTTTGTTTGGCACAGGATATTAATTGTATGTTTACTACATCGACACAGAATGTGGTGATATATTGATGGGTTGGAAATCATTTTCACGTTCTAATATTCAAGCTCTTGTCCTCAGTGTGAGGGCATTGTAATTGAGTAGCAGTCTTTCCGTATTTGGCGATATGTAGGAAACTTTTCAAGGTTTAATTGTGGGTGCAGAATGGCTATCTGTATAAAATAGTTTTTTGTGGCTGAAAGTCTCGTCTGCAGAAAGAAAAAAAGTGCAGACGGTGCTTCCACACCGGTAGCAGTGGCAGTTTGACGGGTAAGTTCAGTGATGGACAGGCTGTACCATTAGGAATGCACCCTTGCTATTCTGGGAAGTATTGCAACATCTCTCTCTCCGCACTGGACCCTATGTGTCATCGTGCCAGCAACAGTAAGCATTTTGACAGGAATTTCTCAGGTGTCAAGTATGGAAGATATGCTGGTGCCTCATCATTGCGGGACTTGAACGGTCGCATCATAGTTTCACTGGGACCGACAATGCACCCCGACTCTGGTCCTGGCGTCGAGCATTGGGTGGCGGGATGTGTTTTTTATTAGCGATCTTTTGTTTAAACTACACTCCTGGAAATTGAAATAAGAACACCGTGAATTCATTGTCCCAGGAAGGGGAAACTTTATTGACACATTCCTGGGGTCAGATACATCACATGATCACACTGACAGAACCACAGCCACATAGACACAGGCAACAGAGCATGCACAATGTCGGCACTAGTACAGTGTATATCCACCTTTCGCAGCAATGCAGGCTGCTATTCTCCCATGGAGACGATCGTAGAGATGCTGGATGTAGTCCTGTGGAACGGCTTGCCATGCCATTTCCACCTGGCGCCTCAGTTGGACCAGCGTTTGTGCTGGACGTGCAGACTGCGTGAGACGACGCTTCATCCAGTCCCAAACATGCTCAATGGGGGACAGATCCGGAGATCTTGCTGGCCATGGTAGTTGACTTACACCTTCTAGAGCACGTTGGGTGGCACGGGATACATGCGGACGTGCATTGTCCTGTTGGAACAGCAAGTTCCCTTGCCGGTCTAGGAATGGTAGAACGATGGGTTCGATGACGGTTTGGATGTACCGTGCACTATTCAGTGTCCCCTCGACGATCACCAGTGGTGTACGGCCAGTGTAGGAGATCGCTCCCCACACCATGATGCCGGGTGTTGGCCCTGTGTGCCTCGGTCATATGCAGTCCTGATTGTGGCGCTCACCTGCACGGCGCCAAACACGCATACGACCATCATTGGCACCAAGGCAGAAGCGACTCTCATCGCTGAAGACGACACGTCTCCATTCGTCCCTCCATTCACGCCTGTCGCGACACCACTGGAGGCGGGCTGCACGATATTGGGGCGTGAGCGGAAGACGGCCTAACGGTGTGCGGGACCGTAGCCCAGCTTCATGGAGACGGTTGCGAATGGTCCTCGCCGATACCCCAGGAGCAACAGTGTCCCTAATTTGCTGGGAAGTGGCGGAGCGGTCCCCTACGGCACTGCGTAGGATCCTACGGTCTCGGCGTGCATCCGTGCGTCGCTGCGGTCCGGTCCCAGGTCGACGGGCACGTGCACCTTCCGCCGACCACTGGCGACAACATCGATGTACTGTGGAGACCTCACGCCCCACGTGTTGAGCAATTCGGCGGTACGTCCACCCAGCCTCCCACATGCCCACTATACGCCCTCGCTCAAAGTCCATCAACTGCACGTACGGTTCACGTCCACGCTGTCGCGGCATGCTACCAGTGTTAAAGACTGCGATGGAGCTCCGTATGCCACGGCAAACTGGCTGACACTGACGGCGGCGGTGCACAAATGCTGCGCAGCTAGCGCCATTCGACGGCCAACACCGCGGTTCCTGGTGTGTCCGCTGTGCCGTGCGTGTGATCATTGCTTGTACAGCCCTCTCGCAGTGTCCAGAGCAAGTATGGTGGGTCTGACACACCGGTGTCAATGTGTTCTTTTTTCCATTTCCAGGAGTGTATATTCCATCTACATCTACATATATACTCCTCTAGCCACCAAGCGGCGTGTGGCGGAGGCCACTATTCGTGCCAAAGTCATATTCCTCTCCCCAACCCCCCCCCCCCCCCCTCTGCTCCAATCTCGGATCGCGCAAGGGAAAAACTACTCTCTGAGCGCCTCAGTACAAGCTGTAATTTTCCTTATCTTTGAATGTTGAGCATTGCAAGATATAAAAGTTGGTGGTAATAATATATGCTCTACATCCTCAGCATAGATAGGATTTTGGAATTTAGTGAGCAGCCCCTTCCATTTAGCACATGGTCTATCTACAAGTATGTTCCACTTCAAACTTTCAATGAGATTTGTAACACTCTCACGATGGCTAAATGTACCAGCCAAGAATCTTGCAGTTCTTCTTTGGACCTTCTCAATCACTTGAATCAGACCTAACTGGTAGGGGCCCCATACACACAAACAATACTCTAAGACCAATAGGATGCCACGAATAAAAAAAAACTACCCCATACATTTGAAGAATATTGATTTAATTAATTTGCATAAATTTTTTATATCACCATGGTATTAGCGGTACAATAGCGAAAGGGAGGCTGTGTGTGAGTGGGTGGCATGGAGCAGAACAGCAGGTTAAATGCAGAACACTAAGTTAATTTGAATAATTTTTATGTAAAATGCAGTACAATACTTTAACAGTGTGGATGACAGAGAAGAATGTGCGAGAAATGGCGTTCAAAAGCATATGAAATTCGAAATGTGTACCAGAAATTGGTGCGAGGGCATAACTGATTACTTAATTTGGCATCAAAGGCGGTACAATAGTTTAAGGAAATGGGGATGACATGGAAAACCACTTAACGGAACAATAGGTTAAGTGCCGACAAAGGTCCAAGCATTAAGACACCCAGAATACAGTGCCGAACATTAGGTTATGCAACATGTTTGCTCCATGTAATTACTTCTTACAAGACCTACATGTTTCCAAACAGCAGAGAATGATGAGCAAAAGAAATCCAACCCAAACAAACTGATTTTTTCTTATAAATAAACAATATTTCCTTGAATGTCCTGTTATGAAACCCTACCTCTCCATCACCAGACCGCCATCTTGGATTACATCATGGAAGGGATGACAGCAGCCTCTGTGTGTACAAGGATGACTTACATTAGTGGAGGTAGCCCAAGTGCTCTTTCTTTCCCACCATTTTCTTAGGTTAGTAGACCTATTTTCCCTCCAAAATTCAAACTTCCCACTAGTTCCTAGGACGAAATTCAAACTTCCCACCAGTTCCTAGGAAAAGGTGGTAGTCGGATGAATTAGGTTAGTGGAGGTAGCTCAAGTTACCTATCTTCCCACCATTTTCTTAGATTAGGAGAGGTTGCATTGTCCTGATGGAATCTGAACTTCCTGCCAGGGGGGCATGGCAGGGGGGCATGGCAGCGGGCTATGTCACTTTCCCACCAAAGATGTTAATTAATTCATCAATTTAATTAAGTAGTCAATCAAATTGATAAGAGTGAGAGGGGGTCTATTCCAATTACTCAGACCAGATTGTGTACCTGCAGCAGTGTGGGGGGAGGGGTTGTGGAGGGGGGGTGGGGACAATAGGTTAAGTGCCTGTCAATCAAAAGCAAAAGGAAATGGGGGTGGTATGGAAAAGCACTTAACAGAACAATAGGTTAAGTACCTGTCAATCAAAGGAGAACAATAGTTTAAGTACCTGTCAATCAAAGGTGAACAATAGGTTTGCCCCTGAGTACATACGTGCCCCTGATGTAGGAATCCCATACTAACAAAATGCACGTGTACGAAGTTTGCCGTACTACAGGGGGGGGGGGGAGGGTTGGAGGTTTCCTGTGGGGTTGGGAGGAGGAGGGAGAGATGGAGGAGTGAGGGGAGATTTCTCAGGAGGACACATCATCCCCAGGGGGTCATAATCCACTTGGCACAACAACAGTTTAAGATCCTGGGAATCAAAATAGAAAAGTAGTTTTGCCCCTGAATGTATACTTGACCCTGATGTAGGCAATGCGCACAGATAAAATGTGTTCATGCCCACTTTGTCCCCCAACTGTGAATGTGTAAGTTTCTTGAGTTGTCACCAAACAGTACGTCGCACACATAGCATCGGCGTCTTCCTTCGTATATCAGCCAGGCCCAACCTTCCTAAGGAATGAGGCTTCATCACCACATCTTACTGTAAGAGAAATATATGTCTTTTCCATAAGAAACGACCAGACAACTGTTGCAGTTTCTTTGCCATCCTCGAGGGAAGTGGCTAACCTGGGGCCACGTAATAAGCTTTGCATAAGACGTACGTATCCAGTATTCAGACTTTACTGCAGCAGAGTAAGAGAAGGCCTTTCATGTTCTAGTGTCACTCCCCAAATTTTGTCCATAACGGACTTCCAGCAGAGTGTCGCCATTTCGAGTGGACAACCATCAATGGTAATACCGAGAGACGTATGCAGATCCACTGCTGTAGGCCATGGAACAACCGCGTTATCAAAACCTCTTAAAGTAAGAAGCCTGCTTTTACCTTCAGTAAGTAATGCACCTGAACTGCAACAATAATCATCGATTACAGCTTTCAGTCAAGGTATCTCTGGAGGATTGCGGAGTAGAACCATCACGCCATCTGCGTGTTGAATGACTATAGTCTCTCCTGAAAGTGTCAAACCTTTCAGCCGGGATGCCAGCATCCGATGTAGGTGATCCAGAGACAAGACAAACAAAGTCATTGACAGCAGGCTTCTCTGAGGCACTCCCCGATGGATATTTATCGGGGGCATTAGTTGACCATTAACAGACAGCGAAGTTGGAATAAACGTAAACAGATTTGAGTGCACTTGCTGTGTGTCAACTGTAAATTCAACTGACTCCAGAATCCGAAGCAAAAAGTCGTGATTAACTTTGTCAAATGCCTTATCAGAGTCTAGAAACACAAGGGCACAAGGGTCGTGCGTTATAGCAGCGACTGTAACCACATCATGACACTTGACTATAGGGGTAAGAATGGTACGACAGGGTATGTAGCTCTGATGTTTTGCAACAATCGTCTCCACTGAAGCCGACTGTCCTCGTCACAGTCTTATAATCAAAGTAATTGGGCGAAAGCTATCAGGGGCAGCTGATGCAGGGCATTTCGGGATTAAAACAGTTTTTCCCACTTTGAACGATGTCGGCGCTACTCTCCCCTATAACACTTCACTCAAAAGGGACGTAAAGATAGCACCCAACAGCGGCTAAAAGCGCACATAGAATTTCTTGGGAAGTCCATCCAGACCTGAGAACTTTAGACAAGGCGATCCCACATTTAGTTTGTTCGGGATGAAAGCAGCTAAGAGCGTTTCATTACGTTCAGGTGTAATTATCATACCCAAGTTTCTGACTAATGGGTCGTTAGAGTTATCACTGGACTCGTCGATGTCGTAGATGCCTACATAGTATTTGTGTATGTCACGCACTGTATCAGCTTGCGCCATTACGATACATCCATCATCTGTCGTGAGAGGTTGGTTGGTTGATATGGGGGGAGCGGACCAAACAGTGAGGTCATCGGACCCATTGGGTTAGAGGAGGATGGGGAAGGAAGTCATCCATGCCGTATCAAAGGAACCATCCCGACATTTGCCTGAAGCTATTTAGGAAAATCAAGGAAACTTAAATTGGGATGGCCGGATGCAGGTTTGAACCGTTGTCCTCCCGAATGCAAGTCCAGCGTGCTATCCTCTGCGCCAACTCATTCAGCTGTCATAAAAGAACGATTACAAGCGCCGGCGATGGTTCTGGTGCCGAACCCAATGATATAAGGAAGTCAGTTCCTCTGCCACCAGTCAACGTGGCTTGGATCGCGTTTTCAAACCTTCCATTTGCACATTTGCATCCACTTCAAGGTCAACAATTTTACCTTTACTCACCTAACATCCGCAATTCGCAGAGGGGCGTGATCCGCAGCATCATCAAGTTCACGAAGAAAGAAATAGTAATATTCGTAAGTTCTCCGAAAGTCTCGCGCTTTGGCAGCACAAAAAAGTAGCAAAGTAGGCCTGAGCGGTTCTCCGATTTGTGTATATCCCAGTGGACCGTAGAGTACGCTCCCACACGGCTCGCATCAAGAGAGGGGCCAGCTAGGAGTGCGACGTTTAACATCCACGCAGTACGAAACATTCTTAAAGGTTGTAGTCGTAGTTACAGCGCAGTGATCCGTAAAGGAAGCAGGGATGACTTCCACGTTAAGAATACTATCGCACAGGCACTATGATAAGTAAAACCTATCTAATCTGCTACTAGAAGTCGCAGTAAAGTGGGTAAATTTAACTAACGTCGGGTATTTACATATGTAGCAGTCTTTCAGGCGTAAGGAGAGTATCAATACATGTAATTCACGAGAGAAATTAAAATTTGGGATTGATCTTGTAACACCTACGTTTTTTATCCTGACCTGATCTGATCGAATAGCAGCCCAATATTTATTATTAACATGACCGTGAACCTAATGGGGCTGGTAATCAGAATTGACTGCTACGGAAGTTGTTACTTTCCAGTTCGTCCTGTTCAATACTATAATACTGAATGTCTGGTAATAAGGAACACCAACACAGCTTTACTAATTACGAACTTATATTCTTCTCAAAACACAAAAAGGAGACAGCCACTGCCTTCGTCATACCTATCTAATTACGGCTAATCTCAGCACAGGCTTTCTTCATTTTCCATTATCGTAACACGCTAATCCATCACTGCATCCAACACTGCAATCCAAGGTTAGTCCGGCGCGGTAGACGCAAAACCAAATATCAGCACTAGTAATGTCACTGATCACTTTCATAATGATACTTCATCACTTTCCCGGTATTAATCTATTATTTAGGGGTCTAACCATGGCGCTGGTGACACCCTTCTCGGTTAAAGGCCCTGTATTTCAACAATAGCCTCCACACACACACACCATTCCCGCCAACCACTCTGGCGCATCTCGACACTCACTCTCGCAACACGTCACAATCGATTGTTCGTCCTATCGACCTGTGCCGAGTGCAAAGTTATAGTAAGGGTCTACGGACCCCTTACATCCCTGCCCTAGAAGACTTCTTTGGAGCCTCTGGCATAAAAGAATCGGCAAAGAAATTAAATATTATTACATCTGAACAAAACACACAGTGTAAATAATTAATGAAATTACAATTTACCAAATAATCCCTCGACTCCGGTAGTGGGCTGCCTCCATAATAATATTCTACAAAAGGTTATTACATCTCACAAACATGGCATTGTCCAAATCACAATTTTCCATCAAGCAGCAATAATCCTCTACAGTCCATATTGAATGTAACACACAACATACAATCAAAATTATTATGTGAACACATGACATACGAGTTATTATATTACAATTGAGGTGTTACAGGTCTTACAGCCATTCTCAAGTAACTGTCAATATGAAATATGAAGCTCTATTTATAATACATCAGAAAATACAATACAAATAAACATTCCCCTTTTTCAAATGTCCGATTAACTACTAAATGTTCCAAACATGTCTTACTCAACTACATCATGGAGCTTGAACACCCCATTTCAGACATTCGCCCTAATCGAATTCCACTTCCTCATCTGGGTTATTCCTGCTCTCGTGTGAGTAGTACCTTTTTATGTTTTCCACGTGATCCTTACCATGCACTCTCTTTGTCCACGCATATTCCAACTCCACCGTGTTAGGATGACCAATTTTTATAATCCTGTGTGGTCCCTTATAAACGTGGTTGAATTTGTGTATTTCAGAGTTTATTTTCTTTAATTTTGCATGAACCTTTACTAGTACTAAGTCTCCCACTCGGTAAGTTATCGGTTTCACTAGTTTGTTATGTCTTTCCTGTCTTTTTCTAGCTTTCTCCTTCATACTTAATTCCACTAGTTCGAATTTCCTTTCCCAGGTCAATGAACTTCCTGGTGGGTAGATTTTCAACTCGCAAAAAATACTGTCAGGTTCTTGATTGAGCAATACTTCACATGGTGCAAACCCTGTGGAATCATGCGGGATATGATTCCTGACCCACTCAAATTCTTCCAAATATTCTTTCCGTGAACTATGCTTCTTATGACAGTATGTTCGGCATAAACGGTTCAATTCCTTCATTGTTCGTTTGCAGGGTTAGAAGCTGGCCTATATCTAGAAATGGCAATTTGCTCTATTTTATGTTCATTTAGCATCTCTGTCCACTCCTTTGACCTAAATTGTGACCCATTATCACTCAAGATTCTCTTAGGAATTCACACCTTTTGAAAATAGTCTTTCTCAAACTGGTTAATGATGGCTCTACTAGTGGCTTTCTTTAACAGGTAAAATTTTATGTACTTGGAAACCAGTTCTTCCACTACTAGGATTTGTGTGTAATTCCCTCATGAGGCAGGAAGTGGCCCAAAGAGATCCACTGCTACTATGTCCTTAATTGCTGTTGGTACAATTGGGTGCATATATCCTTTGTGCTGCACTGTAGTCGTTTAAGATTTTTGACAAGTGTCACATGTACTCAGTATCTTACGTATACACCTTCCCATGTTGTTGAATGCACAATCTGACTTCAATTTTTCCAGACACTTCTTCGATCCATAATGCACATTACTATAGTGCGTATACCAAATTAATTTCTCTACCACATGCTCAGGCACACAGAGTTTCCAGTTCTCCTCACTCTCCTTGTTTCTTTTATAAAGTATCCCATTGTGAATATAATAAAATGTGCGAATTCTTTCTTCTCCTGCACACCTGTATTTGTTTTTAACTGTCTTCAATTTCTCGTCCTCATTCTGTTCCCTGCGCACGTTCTTTAGGAACTTCCTTACGAATTCTTCGTACTGTACTCCTTTCATCAGGTTAATTCTAATTCCTTCTCCTTCTGGCCTATCCACCAACATTCCTCTCGAGTCAGCTAGTAATCTTGACGAGGCATCAGGTATTATATGGGTTGCTCCTGGCTCATAAATTATCTCGAAGTCATAGTCCTGTAATGCCAGGGCCCATCGCGTTAGTCTGCTATGCCTCAATTTGCTTGTGGTCAGAAATGTAAGGGCCTTATGGTCAGTCACCACTTCCACATGCCTCCCCGCCAAATAATAACGGAATTGGTTAAAGCCCCATATGATTGCCAATGCCTCCTTTTCAGTAATCGAATATTTCCTCACCCAAGCATTTAAACTCCTGCTACCGAACGCTATTGTTCTTACTCTCTCACCATTTCTGCTCCTCTCCATTTGGTACAAATGTATCCCCAGTACATAGTCAGAGCTGTCCACTCCCAAATAAAAGTCCTTGGAAAAATCCGGGTGGTACAATATGTCTGCACTACATAGTGCTTCCTTGATATTCTCGAACTCGGTTTGGCACTCTGCACTCCAATGCCACGTCATTCTTGCCTTGGTCAATTCCCTCATATTCGAGGCATTAAGTACGGATCCCTTGTCAAATTTTATCTTTGATTTGCCAAATTCCGACTTGTCCAGGTTTACAGTTACCCCTGCAATTTCAAAAGCTTCCAAGACTGCATCCAACCTATGCAAATGTTCTTCCCATCATTCACTTGCTATCAAGAGGTCATCCACATAAACGGTGACTTTCTTAAGTAACTTCTCGCCCAGTATCTTATCCATTGCTCTTATGAATTCAGACACTGACACATTAAGCCCAAACGGCAACACTCTAAATTGATAGCACCTCCCTCCATAAGTAAATGCTGTATACTGGTGGGACTCTGTGGCCAACGGTATTTGCCAGTAACCGGCAGTTAAGTCGATACTACTAAGTACCTTCTCTCCTCGGAATTTTTGAATCAGTTCTTCTATGGTCTCAGGCTTGTCCCACTCTGGCTCAATGATCTTGTTCACTGTCCGTGCATCTAAAACTATCCTCACCTTTTCATCCTTCTTATCAACAACAAATAGGGGGTTGTTATATTGACTGTTGGCCCTTTCTATAACACCAAGGTCCATCATCCTCTGTATCTCCTCATCTACTGCTCTTCTTTTCGCCTGGGGAATTGAATACTGTTTTATATTGAACGGTTTATGGTTCTTTATCTTTAGCTAACACTCCACCCCTTTCATGATACCTGACCGTTGAGAAAATACCTTACAATGCCTGCATAATACTGTGGCTAATTTCCTCTTAATCTCCTCATCTAGGTGTGTCATTTCCTCCAACTTTTTACTGATCTTATCCTCTTCATGTCCATCCTCTCGTGCTCATCCCTCAAAGTACACTAACACTTCTTCTTCTAGTTCCTCTTCCCCGTATCCTACTGTGGGTTCCTCTTCATAACACAAACTTATCCTTTTAAATTTTTCCTCTTCTTTTATTGCACTACCCTCAGCAAACTTTAACCTCCTCTCCCTTTCTTCTTTTGACCTTGATAGTACCTTCATCAAACCTCACTATCGCTTCAACTTCATTCAACCAATCTATTCCTAAAATAATTGATGTGTTCAGTCCAGCCACCACCAAAAATGTTGCTTCGTAATCTTCTCCCTCTATCTCGAAGGTAATCAACACTTGTTCTTTAATAGGTTTACTCCTTGCACCCAACGCATTCACAATTGTCATCCACTCACTGGGAAACTAGGCAAACTAATGTTTCCTTTCAGTACCTGTTCATATAGCCTCTTGGATATTGCACATGCTTCACTTCATGTGTCAACTAATGCCTCAATATTCAGTCCACCTAGCTTGGTCCCTATCATGGGTAGTATGGGTTCTTTGGGAATCCTACTCCTTTCCTCCAGTAGATCTCCTCTTAGATCTCCACCATTGTTGTGTCTTAGTAGGTTTATTCTGATCCTTGTAGCTCTCACTCCTGACCGGACCTCATCTGGAGTGTCATTCAGTTTTCCGGTCTCTCCGCCTCTTGTGTCATTCATTCGCCTATCCCTTCCTCTCTCATGATCTCTCGGTTCTTCACTCCTTCTCCAATCATTTCTCCATTGCCGTTCACCACCATGGTTCCTATACCTATGGCCACCACCTCTTCCTCTATAATTAGACGAATTATTAAAATGATTCCTTTGATCACTACTTCCCTCTCGGTTTTGATAATTAGCTTGGTTGTGTTCCTGTGATTGAACAGATTCCAACTGTTCCAGTATCTCCATCAAGGCCTCCCTATCTTTAATTAGGCTCCCGGATACAGTTTCTTGCATTCTCCAGCTCAATCTTCTTTTTATCGCTGATATCATTATGTCATCACTCAGGGGTTGTTCCAAGGTCTCGTTTAATTCCCACAAATGTTTGGCAAACTCTCTCAACGTTCCTCTCCATGTATTAAGTGACTTGCAGTGTAGTAGGTCCTCAAGTGCTGCACACTGATGACTTTTGGACCAGTATTTCTTCAAGAATTCCCCTTCAAACTGATCATAACTAGTAATCAACACCTCCTGTAAGAAGGCTATGTCCGCACATGAATTACAAATGAACTCAAGCAGGGGAGCCAACCGCAGCTCTGATTCGACACGATTAACATTTAAGGAAAGGAACGTGTAGTCTTGGGTCATTGACCACATCTGTACAGGGATGTACGGAACGTACCGAGCAGAATTACGTGAACAGCTGAGCGTCAAGATCCATTGCGGAGTCTACAGATGAATCAGACATCGGGGGACCAGAACTTTTTTCTTAGATTTCTTACGTTCCATCGCTCGGTCAGGTTGTATACGCCGATTCTGTCGGCTACGTGCATGGTGGCCTCTGCAGATGGAGGTGTGAGAGCGGTCATAGGCACAGCTTCCTGCCCCTCGGAACAAGGGACATGTAACACAGATCCAGTCACTAAGGCGGAAGCATTCTGGGGAACCACCAACGCAACAGGTCGCTAATTTCATTCTCCTCTAGAGTTGCTGTAGGTGGAAAATTTAGGAAACAATTGGCGTCTGAAGACGAAGGAGCAGGAGGACATTTTCACATCTCACACTGTAACGGGAACACAAAGACGAAGGGAGAGGTTGGGGGGGCCTCACCCCCTCTTCACACACAGGCAGCTCGGAAGAAGCCACTTTGCGAGCAAGAGGGATGCTGGAGGTAACTTCTTCGCCATTCACCGTACCACAGACGGAAGGTATCGTATCATTGAGAGGAGCAGGTAACAAAATCGTTGCGGAGGTGGTTGGGGCAGAAGAAGGCACAGCCAGATTCTCACCCTTACCATCGTGAGTGCGACGTCGCTTGTTTGTCACAGTTGCAGGTTCTATCCTGGGCGCAATAGGGCTCTGACCCTATCGCTGAAGTAAAGGCGGAAATACATTTACACGATTATCAGAACTGTCTTTTCGTTCATTATAATCAAAAGCAGAGGTAGGTCCAACATCGGGTGCAAGACGAGCAACCGTTAATTTGCGACGGTGCACTAATGACGTCTTTGATACACACACACCCTCCGCGGCAGTTAGACCGGACCTGTTCACTTTCATTACATGGGAAACAGGTTCCCTCTTGACCAGTATACACGACACGAACGCAGTAGCCACACACTTGTAAGCCGGCCACGGTGGTCTCGCGGTTAAGGCGCTCAGTCCGGAACCGCGGGACTGCTACGGTCGCAGGTTCAAATCCTGCCTCGGGCATGGATGTGTGTGATGTCCTTAGGTTAGTTAGGTTTAAGTAGTTCTAAGTTCTAGGGGACTGATGACCACAGTAGTTAAGTCCCATAGTGCTCAGAGCCATTTGAACCATTTTTTTGCACACACTTGTAAATGTTATGGAATATTGCGTTTGACATGGATTTCCACGGAATGAAATCCACTATTACACTGTGTTGAGTAGACCAGCCGGCCGAATAGGCCGTGCGGTTATAGGCGCTACAGTCTGGAGCCGAGCGACCGCTACGGTAGCAGGTTCGAATCCTGCCTCGGGCATGGATGTGTGTGATATCCTTAGGTTAGTTAGGTTTAATTAGTTCTACGTTCTAGGCGACTGATGACCTCAGAAGTTAAGTCGCATAGTGCTCAGAGCCATTTGAACAATTTTTTTTTTTTTTTTTTTTTTTTGAGTAGACCAGCGTTCACGACGGACGTTTTTCACGTTACCATAAGGAGTCAATATGTCCTTTAGAACGTTGTTATCTACCTCTGGCGGGAGGTGTAGTCAGTTTTAGCATATGCGAGTGGCTCCATACCAACGGAATTATCGCGATGCTTCAACGGGAGTTGAGAACCAAGTCGCGACAGTAATCTTTCAACGTGAAGGGGATCCATAAATTTCACGTAAAACAGGTACTCGTCCGCGTCAAAATAAGCGGTGTGGACCTGATAGGAGTTCACATGAATTATATTGACAAGCCACTCGTGGATTTCTAGAGACCCGGAATGACGTGTCGCGTTGTTTTATCGCATGTAAAGCTCCCAGTACCTTTTCGTGGAATACGCGTGGAAACCATGGTACCCATAGCGGAGCGGCCGACGCCGCTGCAAGTAGACGAATACAAACAGACAGTAAGGCGGAGCGGAGGCGCTACGACTCACTCGGCAGACAGAACAACACTAACGAGGAAAACTTCACACAAGCGACGCTGCGGTAAGTGAGATAAACAGAAAGCTTCCCGCTCGAAGCGGAACTGATGAAATGGCCCTGGGCCTACTCAATCGGCAATCCTGCGCACTGACCGCGCAGCTACTGAAGCAAACTTCTGGCTGTCTGAGCGCTACCCAGGGCCAGACCCAGTCTTCTATATATCTTCAACCATGTGACTATAACTTGTACTCGTTCACCCGTTGTGTATATTCGCGTACAGAAAAGATATTTTACTTGAAAGTCGCTTGCCCGGTGTCGGCGAATAAATACGGCACTACAGTGCCTGTGTTACTCCGACACAGGGCAAACGACTTCCAAGGAAAATGTCTTCCCTGTACGGGAACATAGGTAATGGATGTACCAGTACGGATTGTAAATACGCAATTGACGACATGTGGAAGTTTGGGTCTGACCCTGAGTAGTGTTCGGTTAGCCCAACGGGGCCGGCGCGGTAGCTCAGCGTGTTCGGTCAGGGCGATAGCTGCCCTCTGTAATAAAGAAACTGAGTGCATGGATCATAGATTAACGTCGACGAGTGTCATGGGACATCCGCCCCGAACAAACGCAAAGACGAATATGAACAAAATAAGAAAAAAAAACGGTAAGGCTACTTTCATTCCATTATGCAGCTGATGGTTGTCCATATTAGCAACTACGTACACGTTTTGTTTTTCATAACGGCTATGCTTATTCCTTTGAACATATATGCATGTCCAAAGGAACATTGCATCGCAATTCGGAATAACACAGGCAGTGCAATATCGAATACGAAGGAAATTCGGCAAGTAACTTCCATGTGGCTTTTAAGAAAACTATAACACATTTGATTATTTTTACTGTTTACACATTAAATCTGCAGCTTTAATCTACAGCACAGTACAAATTCGTGTGACGTTAACGTAGGAATGAAGCTGCAACTAGCTCCTTTTCACCATCATTCATGGAATTCTGCTGGCAGTGGCTCCAACCACACATCTACGGTGTCTTGGAATAAAAAATCTGCGACGTTAGCAATTTTTTCCTGTCGGGGAAGAGGTAGCATTCACTGGGAGAGAATCCAGGGCTGTGTGGATGATAATACTGGTTGTGGTAAAAGACTATACCAGACTAGTCTTCCTTAGAAGACACGGAAGGAAATGTGATTCACTCACAAAAAGCCGGCCGCGGTGGTCTCGCGGTTCTAGGCGCGCAGTCCGGAACCGCGCGACTGCCATGGTCGCAGGTTCGAATCCTGCCTCGGGCATGGATGTGTGTGATGTCCTTAGGTTAGTTAGGTTTAAGTAGTTTTAAGTTCTAGGGGACTGATGACCACAGCTGTTAAGTCCCATAGTGCTCAGAGCCATTTGAACCATTTTTCACTCACAAAAGGACCGATTCTTGAATACTGCTTATGAAATGGTTCAAATGGCTCTGAGCACTATAGGACTTAACATCTGTGGTCAACAGTCCCCTAGAACTTAGAACTACTTAAACCTAACTAACCTAAGGTCATCACACATATCCATGTCCGAGGCAGGATTCGAACCTGCGACCGTAGCGGTCGCGTGGTTCCAGACTGAAGCGCCTAGAACCGCTTGACCATCTCGGCCGGCTACTTCTCATCAGTTGGAGAGCCTTATCTGGTAGGATTAAGGCCAGGTTCTCATTCAAAATGATCGAAAATTCGATTTTTATTGCATTTTTTGAAAGGTATGTGTGTCTAGAATAATGGTACGAAAAGCTTTTTAATCCGTGCGTTATAAAATTTCTTCAGCTCATTGTTCGAAGCAGTGTCGCAGCCGTCGTGTGACACTTAGCCGGAGATGCCCGCCTCCGGTAGAAAACTTATCGTGCCGTGAAGTACGTTCACGAAATGATTTATATTGCAGTATGCATGCAAACATATTTACCAAAAAAGTGGACGAACAACGTGTGCAGGCTGCCGAATGCAGCATATCCAGCTCAGCCGGGTTGTTTTTTCTCGCCAAGAACATTAGGGAATTCCTCTCTACGAACAATTCGAGATAGAGGAAGGGTTTATATACGCTCTTGGAATGGCAAACTAAACGTAAGGAACGAAAACACTTGTTTTTGGACAAATTTTGCTCAAAATTGGTCAACACATAATTTTTGGTCCGCCATATTAGATTAGCAATTTTGAATTTTGGAAATCTAACTTCAGATTAGCGTTCAGCGACATGAAAAATCCATAATAACAGGTACTTCTTAAGCCAACGGCCTTGCCGCAGTAATAACACCGGTTGCCGTCAGATCACTGAAGTTAAGCGCTGTCGGGCTGGGCTAGCACTTGGAGAGGTGACCATCCGGTCTTCCGAGCGCTGTCAGAACGCAGGGTGCACTCAGCTCTTGTGAGGCAAGTTGAGGAGCTACTTGATTAAGAAAGAGCGGCTCCGGTCTCGTAAATTGACATACGGCCTGGAGAGCAGTGTTCCGACCAGATACCCCTCCATATCCGCATCCAGTGGCGCCTGTGGGAAGAGGATGACGCGGCTGCCGTCGGTTCTGTTGGGCCTTCATGGCCCGTTTGGGCGGAGATTATTTTAGTTCTTTTGTAGTTCTTATGCAAATTGAACTAACAATACATACAAAAGTTTTCCCTTAACTTTAAACAGGTTTTTCTTGAGAAACGATTTTTCAAAACTGCATGCAGCATACAATAAAAACAGTTCAAACTATTTACTCCTACCTTTGACCCCCGAAAAGTAAACACTTTTTTCTGGGAGCTTATACCTATAATATATAAAATTTGTTAATATTAACTATTTTTGGTAAAGCCATAAAGAGGGAAAAAACAAAAATCGAACTCAAAGTCCGTATTACCACCGTATTATGAAATTTAACGTAGTATCGACTGATGTATCCATTTAGTGTTTCAGATAACTCCTACGTGGCTACACTGCACGTAACCCCTTGATCAAACTATAATTAAGGGTGCCATTTTTTATTGAAAATCTAATATAAAGTTCAAAAAATGATCAATAATAACACTGTTCTACAAAAAAAACCTTCTTTCCTATTTCTGATAAAAAATATTGTGATCCTAGTTGTATTTTGAGTGCCGAATTGAAAACTGTTTTCGGTTTCTTTCTGTCAGGGATACTTTATGAGTAATCGCAATTTTATTTCTCTTTTCAGTTTCTGATATAGTGCAGCAAACATGAGGTGAAATTCGACAAACAAATGCACGTCTTTATGATGTTATAAGTTCATCACATTAATGGAGGGTGGGATCTAACATATAACACAGTAACCTTTGTGTATACACTTTGAAGCATTTATTTGACATGAGAAATTACAGAAAATTGACAAACAATGAGCCACTGCCTTGTAATGCACATCACTTTTTTCTCTTGTATTGTGGATCTTTCTTCTCTGGAATGATATTCCAGCAATAATCTGCTAACATAGAAGGTCCCACTTCCCTTCTTAGCGCCTTTCTATGGTAGAAATGTCTTTATGGAATCTTTCCCCACGTTCATCCGATACGTCACTACAACTCTCTGTGAAGTAGTCCAGATGAGGGTCCATCATATGTACCTTCAAAGACATATTGCACCCCAAATCCTGATATGCTTTGATCATATCTTTCACCATTGCTTTGTAGTTCGTAGCTCTTCTTCTTCCGAGGAAGTTTTCCGACACCATCTTGAAACAGTCCCATGCGGTTTTTTCTTTATCAGTTGAACATGCTTCAAAATTTGCATCTTTCTGCAGCTCCCTGATTTGTGGGCCCACAAATACACCTTCCTTTATTTTTGCAGCTGAAAGATGGGGGAATTTGGTAGCTAGATATGCAAACCCACAGCCTGTTGGATCCATGGCCTTCACGAATTGTTTCAAATGGTTCAAATGGCTCTGAGCACTATGGGACTCAACTGCTGTGGTCATAAGTCCCCTAGAACTTAGAACTACTTAAACCTAACTAACCTAAAAAAATCACACACATCCATGCCCGAGGCAGGATTTGAACCTGCGACCGTAGCGGTCGTGCGGTTCCAGACTGTAGCGCCTTTAACCGCTCGGCCACTTCGGCCGGCAACTGTTTCATCAGGCCAAGTTTGATGTGAAGCGGTGGAAGTAGTATATATTCAGGAGCTACCAGACTTTCATGTTGTACATTCTTTTCGCCAACTTTCCATCTTCGCCTAGGCCATTTCTTTTTCACGTAATGAGAATTTCGATCTCGAGTATCCCACTCGCAAAGAAAACAGGCATACTTTGTGTAGCCTTGTTGCATTCCCAGTACCATAGCAATTACCTTGAAATCTGCACATATCTTCCATTTGTGTTCATTGTATTTTAATGAATTTAGCATCCTTTGTACGAATTCGTAATTCTCTTTCGTCAAACTAGTGTAAGCTACTGGAACAGAGGGTATTTTATTTCCGTTATGGAGCAAAACACCCTTCAGACTTGTTTTCGATGCATCTATGAAAAGTCTCCACTCCTGTGAAATATAAGTGAAGTTCAGTACTTTCATCACGCCAGCAACGTCATTGCAAAATGTCAGTGCTTCGTCAGTTGAAAAATAAGAAATAAAGGCATGTTCTCTGTGCCTGAACACACAGATTTTAGTACTTTGGTGCAGTATATTATACTCTTGTAATCTTGAACCAAGCAGCTGCGCCTTTTGTTTACTTAGTCCTAGATCAAGTACTAAATCATTTAAATATGCCTGTGTTAATGTGGCGATGACTCACTTGTGCAGTGATATAAAGAATCTGTGATTTCTTCAGTACTTTCGCTTTCACTCGGAATTTGACCTCGAGCTCTTGAAGGTACTGGAAGGTTGTCGGAATGCTGCACTGGTATTCTCGCTGAAGCCAGATCTGGGTAAACAATGTGCCTCTTCGACTTTTTGTTTGTAAAACCCTGAATTTCTGTTAGACAGAAATAACAATCAGTAACATGGTCCTTAGGCTCCCTCCACACCATGGGAACAGCAAACAGCACCACATTCTCTTTACCTTTCCACCACTGAATTAGTTTGCAGTAACATGTAGCACAACAGAAATGTGGTGCCCATTCTTTATCTTGGTCCCCTACCTCTACTCCAAAGTAATGTATGCTTTCTTTATGACTGAAGAAATTTTCTTCCTGTTTCTGGCAAAAGAGAACTTCCCACAGATGTAGCAGAAGTTGTCCGGCTTATATCGACATCCACGATGTCGTGGCATTTCTGCAAATTTAAAAATACCACTTTGGTAATACACCTGTATTAAATTAATAGAAGGGAACTAGAGGAATGCTGATGTGTAAAAACAAGCAGTCGTTTTACCTTCAGCACCAGGCTCAATCAGTTTACACACAGGAACTAAAAAATTCAACCGTGCTCGGAAGTATGACAGACAGTTACTTGTCAGCCAAAACACCCACTCGTTAAGACTGACACAAATTGCGGCTAACACCACTGTTGTAAACTCGATGCACCTGCCCCTAGGAGGCGTGAAGCTTTACTGCCGAGGAAGCGACCGGCTGTCGCCGTTCGAGTTAATGAGATGTTTCAGGTGGTCTTAATGACATAGGTGTGGCGGGGGATAGCCTAATGATGTCTGATTCTTCCCACCTGCTGTTGCACAAGAAATTATCACGTTCTATCACTACTGGATGCGGCAACATACCCGTATTTCCCTATAACGTCTCTGTGTTTGCCATGAATTGTGAATATACATATATATACATATTACATAAAAAGTATCCCTGACGACGATATTTTGTTTACATATTTGAATTTCCCACGGTAAAATGGTCTAGAAGCACATACTTTAATATCAGAAATAGAACCCATGTCGAACAGTGTAATCCCCAAGCAGATCCTTTGTATGTCTTTCCACTGTCTCAAATAAGTTTTCAAACTTCACCAATTTATTGCTCATTCGAAGGGGAACTTAGACTTAATAGAGAAATCAAAAAAGATGAGAAGGAGAACAGTGTGTTTCGTTTCGGCGAGAATTTGACGGATATGCGCATCAAACTGCTATGGCAAACACTATAAGAAAGACTGTGTGCATCACGAAGGAGTTGACTGTTAAAATTGTGGGGTACTACCCGCTCGTCACGTATAGGGTCCCTAAAGGATGCTGCTTTCTCGGATAGCTATGCAACAATTCAAGCAAATCACATTAATAATTTTTAATTCAATAAAGCAAATTGACAATATTTAACTTTGAATTTACAACGATGTCGCAAGCGATGGGCGACATGCAAACAATCAATGTTCTTTGCTGTATACAATGTCCATGTAAGTAATTGATATGGATCACCCTATAACTGCTATCGTAGTGTCGGTCTACAACTGCGCTGGTCTACGAGTACCGGTCTGGTACTGGGCGAATACTGTGCTATACTGTCCTAATACTCTCCGGCCGAGGCTGGCAGAAGCGACGCTTATATTCACTTCGTCTGGATGCCGCTCCTATCGTGGTGGCGTCCCGCTGACATCGTCTCACCGCCTTCTCTACTACTGCGTTCTTCCTCTTCGTACCGTCGCTTATCGTTACGCCGGAACAAAAATTTCCAGAGTGCATGTTCTGAGGAAAGTCAGGGCACGTAATATTTTCTCCCACGTTAATGGTTATGTTGGCGAAAGAGAAGCTCTAGCCTATACGGAGCCTTTTCGACAGTCGTTTTTCAAGCATTCTTTTGTCACTACCACTCATAACATGATTTCCATAAACAACATACATTTCATGGCGAATATCTGTTTTCTTTTTCACCTTCAAAAAATGAATAATACAATACACACCACAGTTTCTGATTTTTATAGCTACAGCTCCCCTTCAAAAATTTTATACGTAGGATCAGTAGCACTACAAAATTATTTACTGACAATGCTATTGCCTGCAGGGCAGTAGCGTCGTTGGCTGATCACTAGTGAACACAGGAAAACTGGGGCAAAATTTCTAGTTGGTGTAGTATATAGCAGCCCTCTTTAAATATGGATAAACTAGCCACCCGGCCTGACTTTGCACGGGTAGCATTAAGGGTCTACGGTCAGACGACTTGTTTAACGGCCACCGCGTAGAGTTTTGAATAAAATTCAGAGAAAAACTTTATATCATAACTTTCACATAACTCAGGCGAAGTGAGAACAGCGCATCAGGAACTTTGTCGGGAGGCATGAATGTTATGTGTTCCACACTAAACGATGTTTGGAGTGACATTTCATGTAAGTAGAGCGTTTGCAACCAACGTAAATACTTTATGCGAATCATGGATGTATGTGTATGTCAGTAATTTAGTATGTATCGGAGTCTGGCTGAGGTGGCGCAAATAAAAGAAAAACTAAGGAAAAAGTTGCGAGATGTAGGTGTTAGCTCGTGTTATAGCAGTCCTCTTGTGAAGCTTGGCACGCGCTGTGATGCAACGATGAGACTCACTGCCGCTGTTCTTTGTGGACTCTTTATGGCAGACTTCGCTGTGCCACCGAGAGAATCGTGTCCGCATCTAGGTTTAATAAAAGGAAAGCAGAAAGTTGAGCTCAGTCGTCTGCTGTGATGCTGAAGGAACGTACTGTAGGTCAATGAAGCAAAGTTGTTGAAGTATTGGTTTGAAAACGTTTTACCTGTAGCGTAAAAAATAAACACCATATATTTTGGATGCGCATGTTTTTTCGCTATGCCGTTACTCTCCACCGATTGAAGTGAAATTATTGGTTAAAACATTTGATTATTCTAGACTGTAAGTCTTATATCACAGCCTGACGGTGAGGTGGTTATCTTTTCGTTGTTGGTCATATTTATTACAACACTCCAAAGTTGAGTATCTTACTGCCCATTGTTCGAAGAATTTGCAATGAATTAAGAGTGCGTGTTGCCATTGCTGGTCTGAGGGAAGTAGAAAATGGCGGGCGGAAGTTGTCGTCATACTTAGAAATGTGTCCTTCAACCATTTATAGAACATTTCGAAATGTCGTGAATATATCTGCAAGAAAGTTCTAGATCCCATTCAAGAAGATCGAGCCCACACCTTTATGATCTTTCAAATGCCTAAATCACTTTTCGCCAGTGGAGATTCGTTTACCATTCTTGTGCATAATTCGATTGTGTCCAAAAAGCAATAATATCACTCGTCCCCACTAAGCAAAGAATCGGGTTTTCATCTGTGTTTGGCTCAAGCAAAGAAGAAAGCTGAAAGTTGAGTCGTATGCTGTGCTGCTGCAAAATTTTCTTTGTGTAAAAGAACCAAAGCCGTTTTCCTTCTTGAAGTAGATTTTCGGAAAACGCTCTACTTTATGCATAAAGAATTGAGATCACCGGTCTTGGATTCGCATGTTTTTTCGCTATGCAGTTGTTCTGAAACAATTACAATCAGCTGGATGTCACTTAAGCGACTCGCATGTCCCTAACTATCCAACCGTAGAAAAGGAAGTTACAGTGTAACGCCGAACCCGAGCCACTTTTCGTTTCTAGAGAATCTCCTCATGATTGAGAAGTAAACGCTAGGTTAAAAGGCAGGACAAAGAAAAGTGACCCAGGATGGATTCGATCCCACAACCTTTCGGTTTCCAGACACATGCTGTATCGCTTTCTTTCCCGCTAGACAATCAAACTAGACTTGTACGTAGTGATGTTTGCTACACTCTCGAGTCACTGCTGCTCTCTTCAGTTATGGCTGCTATTCGCTAGGTGGCAATGGAGTCGTTTTCACAACACAGCTTTAACTGATCATAATTCAGACAATTTGTGCGAAATACTTATAAATTGTATACAAAAACCTTCCTTGTGAATCAGTGTGTATATTAGCGAAAACCGGATCAACATCCCTACAGCAGTTCCTGAGATTATCCTGCACGTACAGAAGGACATGAAAGAGCGATTTCACTTTGTATATCTACAGATGTAAGATAATCCCTACATCAAAGAGAAAAAATCCAATACTAAAGAGAAAGAACCCAGTACCACCAGATTACAAGATTACTTGTGAAAATCTTAACCACTTTAGGTCCTACAAGAATTTAGAATTTATACTTGAAACTCGTCAGGCTGATGCCAGCGTGTTGTTTCATTTTTGATTACTGAAATGAAATGAAATGATCGTATGGCATTGTTGGCCGGGAGGCGCCATGCGGGGAAGTTCGGCCGCCGCATTGCAAGTCCTTTTAAGTTGACGCCACTTCGGCGACTTGCGAGTCAACGATGATGAAATGATGATGAACACACAACACCCAGTCATCACGAGGCAGAGAAAATCCCCGACCCCGCCGGGAATTGAACGCGGGACTCCGTGCGCAGCAAGACCACGAGCTGCGGACTTTTGATTACTATTATTTATCCTTCAGTCATACAATGGATTTTTTTTCTTTTCTTCTCGAGTAATACAAGTTTTTATATTAAAATGGAAAACAGATGATTGCAGAGTTCAAACCATCCCTGTGATAATGTAAACCTGATTAATTATGAATATTTGCTCTACATGTTCTACTGGGCTGTAGAAGTAGCTAAGTTTGGGAGAGCCATCTGAACAAGGGACGACCTGCTAGCCAGAGGGAGGCGGCCTCAAAGGACAGCTTAACTCGAGATCCCAAGAGCAGCGCCGCTTGCCCGTCCCCCGGAGGGCCCTGTCTCAGAGGTCGATTGTCACTCGGCAGGCCATTGTGCCAAAGGTGGCGCTGCAAGTGGGTGTTTTTTCGGGAAAACAGGAGAGGCGTCTCGCAGACGGGCCACACAAAACAGCTTGTAGCAATGTGGAATAAAGAAATAGCTGGAACTGCATGAGATCTGTACGAAAACGTAACTGAGCGAAAACATTCGAAATCATTACTTCACAATATTTGTAAATTAATTGTGGTAATGTGTATCTGAAAGACTGTAAACAACAGAGAAAAATGATGATGTTTGGTTTTGTTGGGCGCTCAACTGCGCGATCATCAGCGCCCATACAAAGTCCCACTTTTTACACAGTCCGTTTTCTTTACTCTGTTCAGTTCAGCCACTGTCACAAATGTTGATCAAATGATGAGGACAACACAAACAAGCAGTCCCGGTACAGAGAAAAATCCCCAACCCTGCCGGGAATCGAGCCTGGGACCCCGTGATCCAAAGTCAGAAACGCTAGCCACTAGACCACGAGCTGCGGACAGAGACAAGATAGATCCACGCCTTAAGGTGATTCAGAGTTCCTCCTTCAGTAATCTGTGGGCTGTGGAAGAAGTTCCAATGAACGCCGAAGTTTAAGTGGAGGCCAAGAAAATGTAACAGCGTTCATTGATGACCGACACATTCGGACAAGTGCTCGAGGAACACCTACACCGCATCAAACCGCCAGTAAGCTCACATTGTTCGTGGTTTTCCTGCGATATGTGTGCGCCATGTGCGTAGGAACGAACTGAGTGACGCTGCTGCTGATGCTGCGTCTAAATCGAATTCCCACTCATGTCTATTCAAGGGTACTCGAGACCCACTAAACAACGTGTAACATGGTGATATTGAGCACATTAAGAATCACGCTACCAACATTTTGGCACATGCGACGTGATACGGATACACGATATACCAGAAAACCGGGCGGGAGCTGTGATTCATGTCCCTCTGCCGGTGGAATGCAGAAGATGAATGATATGTCATCCACTCGCACGACAGTACAAGATGTCCAGTTATTCCAGATACAGAGAGCATCGGACTGTTTGCGGTAATGCCTCCCGCTGCCGGACAAGCGCCGTATAGAGATCAGTAAGTGTGCTAGGTGTGAGGGGCTTGCAGTTCTTAGACTAGAGTATCTCGAGCCAGTCCATGAAGCGATCTGACATTTTCATCCATCAGATGGAACCAGTGTTCACGTGCACCACAAAAATAGGTGCACATATCGTTGCAGGGTGTCATCGTAACAGTCGCAGCATCTTTAAGAAATACATACAGTTCATTATGTGCCACTAGCAGGATGCTGCTCCAGACTAACACGTTGGTGTGCCTTATACGTTCCTTCCGACAATATTGGTAGATTGTTGATGTATCACAATGGCGAACCAACTGATCAGAGCCGGCCCAAGTGGCCGTGCGGTTCTAGGCGCTACAGTCTGGAGCCGAGCGACCGCTACGGTCGCAGGTTCGAATCCTGCCTCGGGCATGGATGTGTGTGATGTCCTTAGGTTAGTTAGGTTTAATTAGTTCTAAGTTCTAGGCCACTGATGACCTCAGAAGTTAAGTCGCATAGTTTTCAGAGCCATTTGAACCATTTGAACTGATCAGATCATGAGAATAAACCTCCAAGTTAAGCCGTGACTTGTGCCTGAACTGAACATTGTCTCAGTATTCCTAAACGCGCTCATGGTGAGCAAGACGTGACATTCGCCTATTCACATAGTATCATTATGGGAACAGAATGCATCTGATGACTCGCCGATCAAAGGTACCGACCTGTGGTAGGCGTCGCTACGCCGTCTAATTCGGAGGCTGACGGGAGTGCTCTAGCAGAGCACATCCTGTGCTATTTGGACATTTTCCAGCACTTGAGGCTAGGCAACGAACCTGGCGCTGGACTGCAATACGTTGTCGATCTTCACCGTACTGCTGTTAAATCTTTCTCCTTCCTGTTGCCCGGCGTAGTGCACCATCTCCACGTGGCATGGACTTAACCAGTCGTTGGAACTCCCCTGCAGAGATTTTGAGCCATGCTGCCTCTGTAGCCGTACATAATTGCGAATTTGTTGCAGGTACTGGATTTTGTGCGCGAACTGACTTCCCGAGTATGTCCCATAAATGCTAGATGGGATTCGTATTGGGTGAGCTGGGTGCCCAAAGCATTCGCCCGGATTGTCCAGGATGTTGTTCAAACCAATCGCGAACAATTGTGGCGCGGTGACATGGTGCATTGTCATCCTTAAACATTCCATCGTTGTTTGGGAACATGAAGTCCATGAATGGTTGCAAATGGTCTCCAAGTAGCCGAACATGACAATATCCAGTCAATGATCGGTTCAGCTGGACCAGAGGATCCATCCCATTGCATGTAAACACAACCCAGTTCGAGTATAATGACTTTTCTGGAGACTAGAAATCTACTCTGTAGGAATCAGCATGGGTTTCGAAAAAGACGGTCATGTGAAACCCAGCTCGCGCTATTCGTCCACGAGACTCAGAGGGCCATAGACACGGGTTCACAGGTAGATGCCGTGTTTCTTGACTTCCGCAAGGCGTTCGATACAGTTCCCCACAGTTTAATGAACAAAGTAAGAGCATATGGACTATCAGACAAATTGTGTGATTGGCTTGAGGAGTTCCTAGATAACAGGACGCAGCATGTCATTCTCAATGGAGAGAAGTCCTCCGACGTAAGAGTGATTTCAGGTGTGCCGCAGGGGAGTGTCATAGAACCGTTGCTATTCACAATATACATAAATGACCTCGTGGATGACATCGGAAGTTCACTGAGGCTTTTTTCAGATGATGCTGTGGTGTATCGAGAGGTTGTAACAATGGAAAATTGTACTGAAATGCAGGAGGATCTGCAGCAAATTGACGCATGGTGCAGGGAATGGCAATTGAATCTCAATGTAGACAAGTGTAATGTGCTGCGAATACACAGAAAGATAGATCCTTTATCATTTAGCTACAAAATAGCAGGTCAGCAACTGGAAGCAGTTAATACCATAAATTATCTGGGAGTACGCATTAGGAGTGATTTAAAATGGAATGATCATATAATGTTGATTGTCGGTAAAGCAGATGCCAGACTGAGATTCATTGGAAGAATCCTAAGGAAATGCAATCCGAAAACAGAGGAAGTAGGTTACAGTACGCTTGTTCGCTCACTGCTTGAACACTGCTCAGCAGTGTGGGATCCGTACCAGATAGGGTTGATAGAAGATATAGAGAAGATCCAATGGAGAGCAGCGCGCTTCGTTACAGGATCATTTAGTAATCGCGAAAGCGTTACGGAGATGATAGATAAACTCCAGTGGAAGAGTCTGCAGGAGAGACGTTCAGTAGCTCGGTACGGGCTTTTGTCAAAGTTTCGAGAACATATCTTCACCGAAGAGTCAAGCAGTATATTGCTCCCTCCTACGTATATCTCGCGAAGAGACCATGAGGATAAAATCAGAGAGATTAGAGCCCACACAGAGGCATATCGACAATCCTTCTTTCCACGAACAATACGAGACTGGAATAGAAGGGAGAACCGATAGAGATACTCAAGGTACCCTCCGCCACACACCGTCAGGTGGCTTGCGGAGTATAGATGTAGATGTAGATGTAGATGTAGCCCACACCTTCCACAGTGGCTTGTTGACAACTTGGATCCAGCCAACGATCCGTCTACTCGTAAAACCATCCAAACGTATTTGCTGTGCCATCTTATTTCACTACAACTTTCGTACTGTGTGCTAAATCCACATAACGCACAGTAAAACTTGTGGTACGCAAGACCTCTGCTCATACAGACAGTTGAATAAACACTGCGCTCTCGTATTGGCGTACCACGTTTGTCACATTTTGCCCTGTCGTCTCACCAAAATTTGGTCTGCACAGTGTTGCCATATCACACAGTTTTCGTCTTTTTTCAGTTGGATCTTGAAGGTCCCTCTACTTACAGACATGAAGATATAAAAATCGAAGCACTAGCACAGTTGAACGGGTATAGGAGGAAAATCTGCCGTGGTATTTTGCAGAAAATCATCTCACATCCAACTTAAGCAACTTAGAAAAATTACTGGAGACATAAATTAGGTAAACTGGACAAGAATTTGAGCCCTGATCCTCCAGGACACAGGTGCAGTGCCGTAGGCACTGTTTATAGAGCTTTATTGAGAATGCCGTCAGTATACTGCACAAAGTTCCTAGTGGTACGATGGTCACTTAGAAACTTTTCGAAATGACTGGGATCTACATGTTAATCACAGACACGTAATATCAACCGTATGTTAATTATTGTTGCAAATTTCAACACCTACAAGCCATGGGATGACGTCAGCTGAGGTGTTCCATATCATTTTAAGTCTGTGTCACCCTTAGAGCTGGAACTAAAACACATGTGTGCGATGATAGCTATAATTTCGACGTTAGTGTGAGCGTCAGCCAGTGTATTGAGAGACTGAATGTGGCATCTGGGGATATTACTCCTTTCTTGAATGTGGTCTGTTGTTAAATAAACATTTTAACACAAGAAAGAATATCTCCAAATGATATGACTGTGAGCACAAAGCAAAATTGACTATTGACAAAAAAGACGTTTTTTTCCAGGAGTCTCTGAAATGGATACCCAGTACACCTGCCAGCACATTTACTATGCTGCTGGTATTGTCTCTGTGGTCGTGTCTCTGATCTTAAACTGAATTCTGCTTGTTGGTAATTCTTGCATTCAACAGAAACCACACTAGTTACTCCACGAACGTAATGTTCAAAGTTTCGATTCCTGTCAACCAACGCTAGAATGGCTTAATTTCAATGGTCAAAATCACAAGCCATATATGTAGACATACGTCTGGTTCCATCTCGAAGGCGCTAGTACACTGAAGCTAAGGAAAGTAGGGTGCGATCTTAAGAATGCTGTTTACTTTCTTCAAGTAAATAACATATCACCACAACCACATCCGAAGAAGTTAAAATGGTAACAGCTGAATTGTATAATGTAGCATTCTTTTTAAAACTTATTAAAAAAGTTGTGGAGACGTAGACAAATACATAAGTGTTTAAGATATTGTTCCTCTCTGATAACGCTCCTGCGCGCAAGGAAGCCAATACAAGTATTTCTCGTCCTGTCCAAAATAGGTACACTATAGCCCTAATCTGGTTTCTAACGGATTTCTTACTTTGCTCGAGAATGAGGAAAGGATCTGTCTCTGAGCATTATTTTAGAACTCGAAATTGACTGGTTCTGGGGCCGGCCGGAGTGGCCGAGCGGTTCTAGGCGCTACAGTCTGCAACCGCGCGACCGCTACGGTCGCAGGTTCGAATCCTGCCTGGGGCATGGATGTTTGTGATATCCTTAGATTAGTTAGGTTTAAGTAGTTCTAAGTTCTAGGGGACGGATGACCACAGCAGTTATGTAACACCCCACCCGTCACTTAGTTGGTTTTGGCGTGTGTTCACCCCAAATAATTGACTAACAGATCAACAGAGGGTGCAAAACTACCGCAATATCGGTAACGCAAAAAAAGTAATATAGCCCTGTGACTCCTGATTGAACTGTGGTGGCAGTGTTGACATGAATTTATTCAGAATTTATCACTTTTGATTAAAAAGGGGTGCACATTGATGTTATATTCAGCTATTGAACACCAGATGCAAATGTTGAACATAAAATTAATTAAGAAAATGACTTGGGATTTCAACTACTTGATTGAAAACAGATGCAGTCGATTAGCACAAATTTACTTTAACACACGACCTTCAATCATCACATTACATGACTCTCTTATCAGGCAGTGGTAATAAATTGCGTTTGCGTGGAGTAAAGCGCAATAACTCAAAAGTTATTCCTAGCGACTGACCCAGGCGTAATGTGAAGTGCGAGAAGAATTCTACAATACACGACCCATGAAACCCTCTTGGAAACTTTGCCGACATGATCCAACAAATTAATCAGTGGCCAGAGCGGGCGCAATATCACCGAATACAGCGTGGCGGAGCGGCGTCGTTGTGTGGACGTCGGCCGACCTCGTGGTGCTGCAAGGCTGCGCTCGTCTATTCACTCCTAGCTATCTTGCTCAGTTCATAGCTGAACCAAAACTTTCTATCTCCAAGCTCAATCGTTCCATTTGCTAAATCCTAATCGGCAGAGATGCTCACTCTTTCTCAGGCAAGCTGAGTAAACAACGCCACGTCTGCACTCTAGGCAAGCTGGGAACAGAAGACCTCTACGGAGACTTCTGCCAGTCCGCTCTTCGCCTCGGTTTCCCCTCCAGCAATATCACTTACGCCAATTGCAGCACAAGTCGCGTTAATTATGCGTCCCTTCCCAGCGCCGACCGATGCCTGCTCTGGGAAGTGAACAAATTCCCACAAAATTTCGCTTCCTCTCAACTTCTGGTATATAGCTCCTCCCAGGCCACCCATCAAGGTTATCGTCTGCACAAACACCAAGTTTTCCGGAATTCTGACTCCAAGGAGAGTACTTCAAATTCCTTGGTCCTACGTTCCCATCGCAGGCAGGCGTATTTCATTCTGTCGCTCTTCACCTGATTTACTTCAGGCTCTGCGGACTATGAATTCAGTGTCAGGTTGCTATAGTCACGAACATGCATATTTTGACCTCTGTTGACCGCTCCACTGTAGCTTTGCACGGCTTTCTCGCATGTTTCACTGAGAACGGGACGACGGACATTTATCAACAGGCATACAAGTTCTCTGTCTGCTTTCCAGTACACCAGCATGGGGTCGGGATCAACCACCCATGCTGTCACTCATCTTAAGGCAGCTGGAGGCCGCACCGTGTTATGCTTTCTCAGAGATTGAGATTAGTTACGGACCTGTTGCAACAGATGCAAACGGTGAACTTGGAGCAGAGCGCCACCCTTAATGCTGAAATTAAAAAGGTGAATTCGGAGCTGAAAGAGGACCTTAATGCCGAAATTAAAAAGGCGAATTCGGAGCTGAACTATAGGCTCACAGAAGTTCATAGAGAAGTAAAAGAGGAGGTAAAGAATCTCGGCGTCAAAATAGAGAAAGAGATTGCCATCATCAAACGAACGGCAATTGAAGCCAAATTTATTGCGAAAGATACAAAGAAAATTGCGAGAGAAACTCGGGACTCCACGCAAAGCACGGCAAAAGTAGGAAAAGTCATGTTATCAAGGCTACAAAGCCGGATAAAACATGTCGAAGAAAAGCAACAAGAGGAACCGGACATAGGGCCTAACGAGATGTTGAAAGAGGAGGTGGCAATATTAAAAAGAAATTTAGAGGACGAGGTGAATCGTCTCATTACAGAGACATTAGGAAAGAAGAAGGGTGTAATTACTGCGTCGACTGACGCTGCCTATTGTCGCTTCCCTTCGCCGTTCCCCAGCCAGCCACGGTCAACTCTAAATACTTCCCTGGGGTAAAGTAGCGTCCAGTAAATCGAGGCGTTTCTACAAAGTTTTCATGTCGTGTGAATTACTTGAAAACCGTCACCCGACAATGATTATTCCAGTATGTCCATATTATACCATCTAAAAGATGCATTGTGCCTTGTCAGTCATTTTGTTCAGCCCTACTGTACGCTCAACGTGAGTTAGGTGATCTTTAATTACTTCATGTAAGGGGCATGGTTCTTGCCATCTTACATAGCCCCTCTCTTCAAATCAATTTTGTAGTACAGGTGATGACTCCTATGGTGTTACCACCTGTGGTACAAAATTAATATCTCCATAACTGGTATTTTTAATCCATTCGCGTGAGTAGTTATGGGCGATTGATTACCGCTGCCTCCTCTCTGATGCACAATCCCACTCATTCCTAGGGTACCTGCCTTGAATGACTGGATTTACTGTTAAAGATGTGGTCATTATTTAGTCTAATTTTACTTTAATCTCTGACGATTCCTGAGACAATTATTGGTCAGAGTACTCAATAGAAAACTACAAATATATTACAAGGACACACATCGCAAAGAGCAAATACACATGTTTAAGCACCTCTGTGCTTATCATTTGAATGGCAAGACCCGCAATTATAACTTGAGGTCCATTCACTCTCAGTTATCCATCCCTACTCGACATAAATTACTAAAAACATACATGAACAAAATTCGTGTAACATTTTGTGAAGTTAATAGTAGTTACTCTCATTAAATTATATGTGAACCCCCCCTTTGACATTTTATAAATCAAGTTTTTTTGTGTCTGTCTCCAGACATTTATATTGTGCATGGTGTGTCTTCTTTACACAATTCAACAAGGTCTGGCCCAGTCCATTATCTGGATGTGTACACACATGTACTTTTATACACTCCTGGAAATTGAAATAAGAACACCGTGAATTCATTGTCCCAGGAAGGGGAAACTTTATTGACACATTCCTGGGGTCAGATACATCACATGATCACACTGACAGAACCACAGGCACATAGACACAGGCAACAGAGCATGCACAATGTCGGCACTAGTACAGTGTATATCCACCTTTCGCAGCAATGCAGGTTGCTATTCTCCCATGCAGATGATCGTAAAGATGCTGGATGTAGTCCTGTGGAACGGTTTGCCATGCCATTTCCACCTGGCGCCTCAGTTGGACCAGCGTTCGTGCTGGACGTGCAGACTGCGTGAGACGACGCTTCATCCAATCCCAAACATGCTCAATGGGGGACAGATCCGGAGATCTTGCTGGCCAGGGTAGTTGACTTACACCTTCTAGAGCACGTTGGGTGGCACGGGATACATGCGGACGTGCATTGTCCTGTTAGAACAGCAAGTTCTCTTGCCGGTCTAGGAATTGTAGAACGATGGGTTCGATGACGGTTTGGATGTACCGTGCACTACTCAGTGTCCCCTCGACGATCACCAGTGGTGTACGGCCAGTGTAGGAGATCGCTCCCCACACCATGATGCCGGGTGTTGGCCCTGTGTGCCTCGGTCGTATGCAGTCCTGATTGTGGCGCTCACCTGCACGGCGCCAAACACGCATACGACCATAATTAGCACCAAGGCAGAAGCGACTCTCATCGCCGAAGACGACACGTCTCCATTCGTCCCTCCATTCACGCATGTCGCGACACCACTGGAGGCGGGCTGCACGATGTTGGGGCGTGGGCGGAAGACGGCCTAACGGTGTGCGGGACCCTAGCCCAGCTTCATGGAGATGGTTGCGAATGGTCCTCGCCGATACCGCAGGAGCAACAGTGTCCCTAATTTGCTGGGAAGTGGCGGTGCGGTCCCCTACGGCACTGCGTAGGATCCTACGGTCTTGGCGTGCATCCGTGCGTCGCTGCGGTCCGGTCCCAGGTCGATGGGCACGTGCACCTTCCGGCGACCACTGGCGACAACATCGATGTACTGTGGAGACCTCACGCCCCACGTGTTGAGCAATTCGGCGGTACGTCCACCCGGCCTCCCGCATGCCCACTATACGCCCTCGCTCAAAGTCCGTCAACTGCACATACGGTTCACGTCCACGCTGTCGCGGCATGCTACTAGTGTTAAAGACTACGATGGAGCTTCGTATGCCACGGCAAACTGGCTGACACTGACGGCGGCGGTGCACAAATGCTGCGTAGCTGGCGCCATTCGACGGCCAACACCGCGGTTCCTGGTGTGTCCGCTGTGCCGTGCGTGTGATCATTGCTTGTACAGCCCTCTCGCAGTGTCCGGAGCAAGTATGGTGGGTCTGACACACCGGTGTCAATGTGTTCTTTTTTCCATTTCCAGGAGTGTATATATATATATATATATATATATATATATATATATATATATATATATAACACAAGCAAAATGACAAGAATCATTGCGTATTGAGCAACCACTGTTGTGTATTTGTAACAAGGTATAAGTATGAAATCTTATTCTAACACAAACAGACATGGCATGACAAATATATGGCGTTTTAACAAATGGCACATTCATAAAATCATAACCTTCTTATAACATAATTCATAAACAGAACAACTGAGTACGTTCGTTGAGGCACATGTTATTTATTTGAATCCACACTGACACACTTACACGCACGGCACTAGTTTCTTGCAGGAACGGAAGTGACATTAGTTCTGACTAGAAAGTTGAGGGATGGCTAATGACTGAGAAGAGAGCAATATCGATTACGGAGATGGCGCCACCGGCGCCATCAACTTCTTGAGGCAGGATGGCTCTCACCTAAGAGCTTGTTGTTGACATCTTGTCCGACAGGCACAAGACCCCATCGGTGCATCTATGATCGGTGACCTCTCGCGGCCCAGCCACAGGTCATTGCTCCTTCTATAGACGTTTTAGGGCAACGGAGGGACCGTGATAAGACAAGAGCCTATTTTTTGCTCAGGCCTTCAAAGTTGGTGTCATTAGGCACAAAAGGTCATCTGGGCTGTCGCTCCACCTGACTTGGCGAGCAACAAATATAGAAACCTTCTTGGACCTGAATGAGATTTTCACTCTGCAGCGGAGTGTGGGCTGATATGAAACTTCCTGGCAGATTAAAACTGTGTGCCCGACCGAGACTCGAACTCGGGACCTTTGCCTTTCGCGGGCAAGTTCTCTACCATCTGAGCTACCGAAGCACCACTCAGGCCCGGTCCTCACAGCTTTACTTCTGCCAGTATCACGTCTCCTACCTTCCAAACTTTACAGAAGCTTTCCTGCGAACCTTGCAGAACTAGCACTCCTGAAAGAAAGGATACTGCGGAGACATGGCTGGAAACATCCCCCAGGCTGTGGCTAAGCCATGTCTCCGCAATATCCTTCCTTTCAGGAGTGCTAGTTCTGCAAGGTTCGCAGGAGAGCTTCTGTAAAGTTTGGAAGGTAGGAGACGAGATACTGGCAGAAGTAAAGCTGCGAGGAACGGGCGTGGGTCGTGCTTCGGTAGCTCAGACGGTAGAGCACTTGCCCGCGAAAGGCAAAGGTCCCGAGTTCGAGTCTCGGTCAGGCACACAGTTTTAATCTGCCAGGAAGTTTCATATCAGCGCACACTCCGCTGCAGAGTGAAAATCTCATTCTGGAAACATCCCCCAGGCTGTGGCTAAGCCATGTCTCCGCAGTATCCTTTCTTTCAGGAGTGCTAGTTCTGCAAGGTTCGCAGGACAGCTTCTGTAAAGTTTGGAAGGTAGGAGACGAGATACTGGCAGAAGTAAAGCTCTGAGGACCGGGCGTGAGTCGTGCTTCGGTAGCTCAGATGGTAGAGCACTTGCCCGCGAAAGGCAAAGGTCCCGAGTTCTAGTCTCGGTCGGGCACACAGTTTTAATCTGCCAGGAAGTTTCTTCTTGCACCTCTTCATTGCTGCCCCCGATCCGCACCATGTACAGAGACCAGGAGTGACCTCTTTGTCGTACACAGAGGTGCTGGATGTCACTTCTCCTTGGCTGCTGAGTTGACCACCGTCCCCGCCGATTCCGGGCGTGGTCTGGATGCCATCACCATAGTCAGCTGTGTGCTCCCCTCATTGCTGTCGTCCTCGTTCCTTGTCCGTTCGTGTGTGGTGTGCCAGGTGTCGTAGCTTCAACTCCCTCTTGCTCAGTTACGCCACCTTAACACACTAAGACAATTAATTTTAGTACATGGAAAGTGCTCATGTTTAACCATCAGTACCATACATTTTTTTAAGACAATGAACTTGTCTCATTACAAAAGGAATAATTTTACTTCTTTGTAAATCAACTTCAGGATCAATTAAAATGGAAGTGTAACAGAACTTTTTTGTACATAAACATAAAAATGTACAAGACAACTTGCTTCACACTCGTTCACACACACACACACACAATCAAGGGATAGGGAATCAAGATAATCTGGACAGGATCCCATCACCGTTTCTAACTACCAATTCCTATGACTATCACGGTGTTGGCCAACCCGACTACATATCTACTATTTACTACTTGTTATCTCTAATCTTGTTTTTTCTTCTGAATTCCCTATGTGGCAGACATCCCTCTTATTGTGCCTGCAAACATGTATAAAACACAACAAACTTAGACATGTGTCAGTCTTACCAAGATTTTTGTTGGCAGTTTGAATAGCTTTCTTTACAGTGTTCTATTCCGACACTTCTTCTCTTCTCTATTTTCTTCCCGTTTTCTCCTTTTGTCACGAATGGTTTTATAAGGCCTGTGAACATGTTTCGGATTAGCAGTGCCACAATGGCACAACACAAATATAGCTCACTGCTCACACTCGCAGTTGTTACACTATCTTGGTATCAACAAGTATTTCTGGCGTATTAATGCTACTGTTTGCTCTGTAGATGATTACATCCGGTTCTTTTTAACATGCTCTGGGTGCGCTAATTCACGCAACTGCGCATAGCTGTCCACCTCTTACGTATTCAGGGGCATACGAGATGCGTCGGTGCGTCCTTGTAACGATCTACGGGACTGGCCACCTTAAATATGTTCTCCAATGACGGAGATACAATTACGGGGAACTTTTCTGTAGTTTACAGAGTTCCTAATCTACCTTTTTCTAGGGGTACGCTCAGAAATACTTGTTTTCCATTCTTTAATCATGTGTTTTTACAAAATAATCTTGTGCACCTCACTTTCACAACATCGAGAGGCGAGATATCATTATTAACAATAAAAAACGCAAAATATTGGCACATATAAACGAGACATTCTACCACTAAGATCAGTACATACACAAACAAACAAGACACTTTAAAAAAATCCTTATTCTAAGCCTATATTTACTACGTCCACGCTCTGGTCTAGTCATTCGTAATCCTGCCCGTTAAGGTGGGATGGACCAGGCTTCGGAGGGCGGACTTCGACCTCTTCCTGGTTGTTATTTTGGTAACCATTATTCCTGTTCCTTCCCTATTGCTGGTTACCGCCCGAAGTCCTTTGTAATTTATTATGTTGCACCGGAGAGTGTCGCTCTTCTTTCGTGTACCTTCTTTTCGAGTTTCCATTACTCTTATCTTGAGTGTGGCCATTGTAGTTCAGCACTGGCCTACTATCCCACTGAGGTCCATTATTGCGACGGTTGTTATTTTGTTCACGCTGTCGGCGTTTCTCCCGCGCCTGTGCCTCTTGAAATGCGAATTCCAGTTCGCGTAAAATGCCCTTAAATACCTCAGTATCGCTACCACAACGACCGGCAAGTGATTGTTGATACGAGATGGGAAGTTTCATGTAGCATAATCTGATGATTTCCGCACCGCTACATGGGTTGTCTAGTTACTGGTTCCTTTTTGTCATATTTTCAAAAAATTTGACCGGACTCCGGTACCCTGCCCCTTCCATATCTCTGGACATCATAATTTCTTGTTTGATCCTTTCTTGGGTTTATTTAGACCAATTCTGGCCCAAGAAGACATTTTTGAATTCTTCGAACGACACGCTCGTCTTCGCTACATTTCTCATGTACTCATCAGTCGCGCCCTCCATATGGGAGCACACAAAATCCAGCTGGTACATCAAGGGCCAGTGTGGGGGCAAAGATAACTCGAATTGTCCCATAAAAGCCTCGTGATGACTGGGTGTTGTGTGATGTCCTTAGGTTAGTTAGGTTTAAGTAGTTCTAAGTTCTAGGGGACTGATGACCATAGATGTTAAGTCCCATAGTGCTCAGAGCCATTTGAACCATTTGTCCCATAAAAGTTTTTGGATGCAAGCTATTACCTTCATCCTTGTAGTGATGGAACTTTCGGACTGATACGAAATGCTTGTAGTCAATCCGGTCATCATTCCAGTTATCATTTCGCCCGTTCTTACGATTCGTATGAACTTCGGGACGTGGACTAATTCGTTCCGACACACTATCGTCATCTCTCCCCTTCTGTATGTTCGACAGTTGTTCTGTACATCTAATCAGCCGACAGCAATTGTGCTCACTGGACAGCTGCGCGCTGTCCGTGTTTACCTCGGTCGTTGCCTCAGCGCTGTTAATCAAAGCGTGGCTCCCGTTTCTTATAGTGTCAACTTTATCACACCGTGAAGCGGTTATCTGTGTTCCGGCAAGTGACAGTTCAGTCAACGCAGTAATTACACCCTTCTTCTTTCCTAATGTAATGAGACGATTTACCTCGTCCTCTAAATTTCTTTTTAATATCGCCACCTCCTCTTTCAACATCTCGTTAGGCCCTATGTCCGGTTGCTCTTGTTGCTTTTCATCGACATGTTTTATCCGGCTTTGTAGCCTTGATAACATGACCTTTCCTACTTTTGCCGTGCTTTGCGTGGAGTCCGAGTTTCTCTCGCTATTTTCCTTGCACCTTTCGCAATTAATTTGGCTTCAATTGCCGTTCGTTTGATGATGGCAATCTCTTTCTCTATTTTGACGCCGAGATTCTTTACCTCCTCTTTTACTTCTCTATGAACTTCTGTGAGCCTATAGTTCAGCTCCGAATTCGCCTTTTTAATTTCGGCATGAAGGGTGGCGCTCTGCTCTAAGTTCACCATTTGCATCTGTTGCAACAGGTCCGTAATGTTTTTCAGAGTAGCCACATTTTGATCCTCGTCCTTTTGTGGTTGAAAATGCAACTCTTCTCCTCTGTTCTGTGGAACCCTTCGATATCTAGGCAAGTGTCCGCCGCTCGTGGTCTCGCGGTAGCGTTTTCGCTTCCCGAGCACGGGGTCCCGGGTTCGATTCCCGGCGGGGTCAGGGATTTTCACCTGCCTCGAGATGACTGGGTGTTTGTGTTGTCCTCATCATTTCATCATCATCCAGGAAAGTGGCGAAATTGGACTGAGCAAAGGTTGGGAAATTGTACGGGCGCTGATAACCACGCAGTTGAGCGCCCCACAAACCAAACATCATCATCATCATCATCTAGACAAGTACTGTCTCCGCGCCCCCGTCAGATCACTTGTGAATGAATCGTTTGATAATGGTCGGACATCGTTTTGTTCCAACACACTCTGGCTTCTTAGGCTGGATCTTCCACACTTATCGATTAATTCTGTACTCCCTGCATCCCCCGTGCCCTCAGTATCACTGCCTGAACCAACGTCCTTGCTATTCAGCAGACTAAACCAGTCGTGAGACGCAGTTTCAGGAAGTTGCAACTCGCGTTCGTCACGCTCATCGGTAGAGCTTTCCCTACTGTCACCCATGTTCTCCTGAGTAACAGTATGATTATATTCTGCCGTTGTCTGGCTTTTCCCCTCGTTATCATTTGCACTTTTATGTTACACGAAAACTCAAAACCCAAGTACCCCTTACACTCAATAATTAGATAACGCAAAACATACATCAAGATACAAACTGATACACTGGGTGTGAGCAGTGACCTGACAAATAGCTCATGAAGCATCCCCCAAAAGGGCTAGTACCAATGATTGTGTTCTGTGTGCTCAGCATTGGCTGATTACGGCACTGCACATCATAAGTACTCCAACAAATCACAAATACAATACACAGCCACCTATAAATGTCAATTTGAAAGGACAGCACATGAAGAAGACAGTGTAACTTACTGTAACTAATGCTACCCATTTTTTTCTCAATTGAAAATGGCTAAGCAATGGATCACGTGGAAAAATTTCCTTTTTCAAGACTACTTCCTAGCAAATCCCAAAGTATTGTATCCTGGCAGGGTCGGCATATGTAACACCCCACCCGTCACTTAGCTGGTTTTGGTGTATGTTCACCCCAAATAATTGACTAACAGATCAACAGAGAGTGCAAAACTGCCGCAATATCGGATAACACAAAAAAGTAATATGGCCCTGTGACTCCTGATTGAACTACGGTAGCACTGTTAACATTAATTTATTCAGAATTGATCACTTTTAATTAAAAAGGGGTGCACATTGATGTTACATTCAGCTATTTAACACCAGATGCAAATGTTGAACATAAAATTAATTAAGAAAATGACTTAGGATTTCAACTACTTGATTGAAAACAGATGCAGTCAATTAGCACAAATTTATTTGAACACACGACCTTCAATCATCACTGACCCAGGCGTAATGTGAAGTGCGAGAAGAATTCTACAATACACGGCCCATGAAACCCTCGTGGAAACTTTGCCGACGTGATCCAACAAATTAATCAGCGGCCGGAGCGGGCGCAATATCACCGAATACAGCGTGGCGGAGCGGCGTCGTTGTGTGGACGTCGGCAGACCTCGTGGTGCTGCAACTGCAAGGCTGCGCTCGTCTATTCACTCCTAGCAATCTTGCTCAGTTCATAGCTGAACCAAAACTTTCTATCTCCAAGCTCAATCGTTCCATTTGCTAAGTCCTAAACAGCAGAGATGCTCACTCTTTCTCAGGCAAGCTGAGTAAATAACGCCACGTCTACACTCTAGGCAAGCTGGGAACGGAAGACCTCTACGCTACGGAGACTTCTGCCAGTCCGCTCTTCGCCTCGTTTCCCCTCCAGTAATATCACTTACGCCAATTGCAGCACAAGTCACGTTAATTATGCATCGCTTCCCAGTGCCGACCAATGCCTGCTCTGGGAAGTGAACAAATTCCCACAAAATTTCGCTTCCTCTCAACGTCTGCTATATAGCTTCTCCCAAGCCACCCATCAAGGTTAGCGTCTCCACAAACACCAAGTTTTCCGGAATTCTGACTCCCAGGAGAGTACTTCAAATTCCTTGGTCCTACGTTCCCATCGGAGGCCAGCGTATTTCATTCTGTCGCTCTTCACCTGATTTACTTCAGGCTCTGTGAACCGTGAATTCAGCGTGAAGTTGCTATAGTCACGAACACACATATTTTGACCTCTGTTGACCGCTCCACCGTAGCTTTGCGCGGCTTTCTCACATGTTTCACTGAAAACCGGATGACGGACATTTATCAACAGGTGTACAAGTTCTCCGTTTGCTTTCCGGTACACCAGCATGGGGTCGGGGTCAACCACCCATGCTGTCACTCATCTTAAGGCGGCTGGAGGCCACGCTACGTTACCGATTTAGCAGAGCTTGAGCTGCCCTAAGCTGCCTATTGTCGCTTCCCTTCGCCGTTCCCCAGCCGGCCACGCTCAACTCTAAATACTTCCCTGGGGTAAACTAGCGTCCAGTAAATCAACGCATTTCTACAAAGTTTTCATGTCGTGTGAATTACTTGAAAACCATCACCCGACAATGATCATTCCAATATGTCCATACTATACCATCTACAAGATGCATTGTGCCTTGTCAGTAATTTTGTTCAGCCCTTCTGTTCGCTCAACGTGAGTTAGGTGATCTTTAATAACTTCATGCAAGGGGCATGGTTCTTGCCATCTTACAGTTAAGTCCCATAGTGCTCAGAGCCATTTGACTGGTTCTGTCTTCAAAGTGTAAAAATTATTTTTCTTATTTTCTTATCCAGAGCCGTCAGTTTATCACAGACGAAGCTGTATTTCAGATGGCGTTTTAGTGAGCTGGAGTACACTCCTGGCCATTAAAATTACAGCACTTGGAAGTATAGAATACGAATGAGTGCTGAAAGGTAATGTCACAGAATATTTATGTGAAATCTGTTAAGTTTCTTAAATGAAACGAACGCTGTTAACGTTCTACATCTTTATTCTTCATGCTTACAAATTTATTTCTCAACATAGTCATCCTGGCGACGAACACATTTCTTCCAACGAGAGACCACTTTGTCGACACCGTCACGGTAGAAGATTTGACTTTGTTGAGAGAGCCACAACCTCACCTCTTCTCGCACCCTTCATAACTATCAAAGTGAAGTCCTCGGAGGTGTTCTATAAGTTTTGGAAACAGACGAAAACCGGATTGGGCCAAGACAGCAGTGAATGGAGGACAATCGATGACAGTGAACTTCATGCGTCGGATTGTTGGAGCGTCACAGGCCTCGTGTGTGGTCTGACATTGACATGCCCATGTGTCGACGAACTCTTTGAATTCGAAACTGGTGTTTCTCACGCACCGTCACAGATACGTTACACACCGCCACGCTACACGCTACAGTTCGAACCCCCCTAGCGGCAGAGGGCAGAAAATATTTAAAATATTAACGAAGTTCGTTTTATTTAACGTTTAAGATATTTCATGTGAATAATTCGGAGGCATTATCTTTCAGCACGCCCTCGTATAACGAAATTTTACTTGTTGTGTACACATTGAGCTGACAAAAATCATAGGATAGCGAAATCCATATATACACACGGTGGTAGTTTAGCGTACGCAAGGTAGACCTATAAAAGGGCAGTGCATTGGTGGAGCTGTCATTTGTACTCAGGTGATTCACGTGAAAGGATTTCCGACGGGATTACGACCTCTCGCCGGGAATTGACAGGCTTTGAACGCAGAATGGTATTTGGAGCTAGACGCATGGGACATTTTTGGGAAACCGTTAGGTAATTCAATATTCCGAGATCCACAGTGTTAAGAGTATGGCGAGAACACTACATCTCTCGCCATAAACACCTCAGTGGTCGACGACCTTCGCTTAACAACACACAGCAATGGCGTTTGTGTAGAGTTATCAGCGCTGACAGACAAGCAGCACTGCGTGAAATAACCGCAGAAATCAATGTGGGACGAACGACAGTGCGGCGAAATTTGGCGTTAATGGTCTAAGGCAGCAGACGAGTGATGCGAGTACCCTTGCTAACAGCATGACTTCGCCTCTCCTGGGCTCGTGACCATATCGGTGGGACCCTACACGACTGTAAAACTGTGGCCTTGTCAGATGAGTCCCGATTGCAGTTGGTAAGAACTGATGGAGGATTCGAGTGCAGCGCAAGCCCCACGAAGCCATGGATCCAAGTTGTCAACAACGCAGTGTGCAAACTGGTGGTGGCTCCATAACGGTGTGGGCTGTGTTTACATGGAATGGAATGGGTCCTCTGGTCCAGCTGAACCGACCATTGACTGGAAATGGTTACATTCGGCTACTTGGAAACCACTGACAGCCATTCGTGGACTTTATGTCCCCAAACAACAATGGAATTTTTGAAGATGACAGTGCACCGTTTCACCGCGCCACAGTTGTTCACGGTTGGTTTGAAGAACATCTACACAATCCGGGCAAATGATTTGGCCACCCACATCGCCCGACACGAATACCATCTAACATTTGTGGGACATAAGCGAGAAGTCAGTTCGTGCAAAAAATCCTGCACCGGCCACATTCACCTGTTACGTATGGCTATAGAGGCAGCATGAGTCATTACTTGTGCAAGGGACTTCTAACTTGTTGAGTCCATGCCACGTCGAGTTGCTGCGCTACGCCGGCAAAAGGAGGTCCGACACGATATTAGGAAGTAGGCCATGGCTTTTGTCACCTCAATCCATAGAGTAATAGGAAGAACACAAAACTATATTTGAAGATGATTTGAAGGTGATTAGAGCTGCCATCTCAGTCAGCTACAATGGCTCTAACCTGGCTCGGTGCACAGTCGAGCTGAGTCTGGATGACAGATGCGGATTTGTGATTTAGTGCTGTTTCAAACATATACCAGAGTTCCAGCGAGTGTAAGCATGGCGGTCTCTCGGCAATGCACGACCATCTGTTTTCAGCATCTGAGAGATCTGGAATCTGCAAAACGTTCTGAGCTGGAAAACAGTGGCTCTGAGCACTATGCGACTTAACTTCTGAGGTCATCAGTCGCCTAGAACTTAGAACTAATTAAACCTAACTAACCTAAGGACATCACACACATCCATGCCCAAGTCAGGATTCGAACCTGCGACCGTAGCGGTCAGGCAGTTCCAGACTGAAGCGCCTAGAACCGCACGGCCACAGCGGCTGGCTGGAAAACAGTCGAACATCCTCTGTATCGAGGTATTTGAGGACGGGACGGGCAACATGTGGTCTAGCTCATGTCCTGACTCGTAGTAGGTGGCGTGGCTGCACGATCGTACACTGCCGAGCGAACAATGCGTCTGCCCTCTCGGGATCCAGTTGGGCAGCGCCGGTGAGATCTTGCATGGTGTTGAGTGTGGTCCTCCTGAACCCACTGATTCCATATTCGCATGACAGTCGTGAGATCTCGACCGACTTGAGCGGCAATATCGCTGCACGATAAACTGCAAGCGCGATAGACCACTATCATGCCCTTCGTGCATGGTGCAACAATGCTTCCATCGCCTTTATAGACGATTCTGACAAGAAAGACATAGAGGAGTCACACACCAAAACCATAATGCCCGTCCGAACTGTGTACTTCTAACTGGCCTGTATTTGTAGATTTCTTTATTGCAGACAATGAAGGAAAACAGGAGGATTCCAGCACGTTATTATAAAGCAGGGATCAACCCAAACGTTGGTTTCGGTACCTCAATACTGGGCTGGGCATGGTCTTACTGTAGGTCGAACGCTCTAGCTACGGCTCAGAGTAAATTCAGATTTTATTCAAAAATCCAACGAATGAGCAGGGAAGTGAACTCAAACATTTAAACGCTTTATCACACACCTGTGTAGCTATTTTCATCGAAACGTGCAGTGCGTTTTCCAGATCAAACGTTTTTCTCTGCAGCTGCATGAACGCGGTAAGTAAAATCCCCTGACAGATTAAAAGTATTTGTCTTTCACGGACAATGTTCTTACCAAGAGCTCTCAATAAAAACGTCTCCCGTGAAGAGCAAACATCTAGATTCTAGTTTCGGTATTACACAGGACATTCGCAATAAAGAAGTGTTGTCCGCAAAGGCAAGTAGGATTTCAAGTGATGCCTCGATATTTACACACTCTATTTCAAAAAATTTGTTCGTAAAATATTTTTATACGTAAATTACGAGGGTATTTCGAAAAGTAAAGATACAACGGCTCGCAGTCCTTAAATAGAACATTTATTTAGAAAACGTCAGTTACATCTTATTAGCTGGATTATTTGTTATTTTTCGACATAGTCATCCACGTTATCCAAACATTTGTTAACTCGGTGCACAAGCTTTTGTATCCCACAGCCATAGAAGGTTGCCACCTGTTGTCGAAACCACATTTCAACTTCACCTTTGATCTCTTCATCGTCTTGGAATGATTATCCACCAAGATGTGACTTCAGGTAACGGAACACATGGAAGTCAGTGGGCGCAAGGTCCGGGCTGTGTGGCGGATGGTCCAATACGTCCCATTTCAATTGTTTGAGTAGTGCTTTGGTTACGAGCGCTGTGTGAGGCCGAGTGTTGTCATGAAGCAAGCGGACTCCACTTGTCAGCATTCTCCTGCGTATGTTTTGAATTGCCCTTCGAAGACGTTTCAAAGTCTGGCAATATGCAGCAGCATGAATTGTCGTTCCAGAAGGCATAAATTCCAACAAAAGAATGCCTTGTCTGTTCCAAAAAACAGAAGCCATGATTTTCTTCGCCGAAATCGACGTTTTGCATTTCTTGGCTTTTGGTGAATTCGAATGGCGCCATTGCATTGATTGTTGCTTGGATTCAGGTGTATGGCGATAAGCCCACGTCTCGTCACCTGTCACAATGTGATCAAGGAACTCATCACCTGCTTCAGCATTGCATGTGAGGAAGTCGAGTGCATAGCCCATCCTTTTCTTTTTGTGTTCTTCCGTTAACAGTTTTGGAACACAGCGTGCACAGAATTTCCTGTACCCTAATTTGACAGTCACAATGTCATAAAGAGTTGTAATTGACACGTCCAGTATGACATGATGCAATTCTTTCAATGTGATACGTCTATTCGCACGAAGAAGGGCATCAGAGATCACAGATGGCCGACCTGTTCTTTGTTCGTCATGAACATCGGTTCTACCTTCAGAGAAATGACGACACCATTTCGTTACATTTTGTCGATTCATAATGTTCCCATAAACAGAAACAATTTCTTTGTGAATATCCGCTGGTCGCTGACTTTTGCATGAAAAAACGTATGACGGAGCGCACTTCGCATTTGGCGGGATTCTGAATCGGCGCAGCCATTTTAAACACGACCTACTCCAACCAGAAGCAACATTCAACTGCCGAACGACCGCGAGGAGAAAACCAACGGTTCAAGGTTAACACCAGTGTTGCCAGCTTGCTCGCCAAAACTCTTCTGTTCCTCTGGCGTTCGTTGTACCTTTACTTTCCGAAATACCCTCGTATTTTATGATTTAATTGTTTCCTATGCCTCATGTATCTATTAAGTACAGTTAGATGCAAATACCAGAATTTGTCTTTTTTTTCTTGAATGATCTAATTTTTATGCGCACTTAATTTATGACAAATAATGTACTAAATAGGTGAAGCTGTGTGGCGTAACATTCGCAAGCAAAAATCAAGAACAGCGCGAACAGTGGTTCGTGCAGACGTATCTTCGTTGAATGTACTTCCTCATTGGAGGCTCAATCATAAAGGCGACAGCTCGCGACCTACTTGCGCTTATCTGTGTTTTTACGACGGCGCTCTAAGCAGGCAGCTACCAGAGGCAGGTTGCTGCAGCAGAAATCACTTCTCTTGTGCTGCGAATGAGTGAGGTTTCCGACGTGTTACACGGTTCATCTCACACTTACTTTCTTACATAAGACTTCAAATTCTTTGACAAGGCTACCACATTCAAAAATGAAATACGATCGTGCCTCGACATTCAAGGTATGCATTTGCCAAATAATAAAAATTTGAGATGACAAAGTACCATTTTCTAGCGAAGCATACACTGCGATGACGTTTGTGACAAGCCAGGGCGGTATATTGCACTCGAGAGTCGGACCTGGATCCCTGCCTTCGACGAGCACGCTGTTTCCATAAGTGCTCTTCGAGCACGTTTTACAGCCCAGATTACACCTTCAACTTGCCAATAGTTCCAGCAGTATAGTGCGAGAGCCTCTGCAAGTCGGGAAGCTACGGAGAGCAATTAATGAAAAGCTGAACGTTCGAATTGGTCATTGGAGTGTGCTCGGACGGTGCAAGTGGGAGCACACAGCCGACGGTAGGGATCCGGGAGCTACTCGTCGTCAACCACCTACTCGTACATCTCTTCTCCACAAGACATCTTTACGGTGTGTGGTAGAGTGTACTTAGTGTACCAGCAACAGTTTTACCCCTCTACTATATTCGCGGACGGTACGCGGGAAGTAGGGCCGTTTGTACGGTTCTGTATGAACTCCAATTTGTCTAATTTTCGCGTTGTGGTCGTGATTTCCTGATACGTCAAAAATTTCCCTGTCAACATGTTCCATATTTTAATCAAATTACCTTACAAAGTTCTTTTCTCTCCCTCTTCACTTCTTATCCGAACTACCCACTTAATATTCAGCGTTATTCTGTATATATTCAAAAGTTTCTCTGTTTGTACTGTTTATAGCACACATTTTACGCCCATGTAACTGTACACGGTGTCCCAGGAGAAATGGGCAATATACAGGAACATGACAGGAACTGTCATTTGAAGCAACACAAATATTCCCTATTCCAAATAGTTTTCGATGTAGGAAACATGTGATGTACATTGCTATTTATTTTCTGTATTATTCAGTACATTATGAATTTACACATGTACACATGCAAAACAGTTAGTAAATATCACAACGGGCGTTTTACGAAGTACCTATTTTCAACCTATAAGTGTTATCGTATACGTCACACTACAGCAGTCGTACCGTTCACAATAAATAAACAATAAATGTTCGAACCGTCAATTTCAATGCATTTGCTCACTCCTGGGAGAACAGGCTGTGCTGCTTGTCTGAGTTCCTAATGAGAGCAGCAGCGTCCACTACTTCACTCACAACACACCACGGACAACTGTGCGCTCAGCGGACTAATTTAATGGCAGAAAGACATCCCGAGCGAAGAGGTTGAAAGCAGCGAGGCTGTTGGGCTAATACAAAACGTCAAAGAAGTAGGATGGGGTGGGTAAGACACATACGTGACCACCACTGTCCTGAAATCAAATGTACATTACGTGTCACCTATCTCGGAAACCATTCGGAATAGGGCGTATGTCCATCTGAAGTTTTCTTGCTTAAAATAAGCTTTCATGTCGTAACCATGAACTGACCCTTCTTCTTGAGACACTCTACACTACTTCCAGAAAAGACTTCCTAACCCTAAAACTTCTGTTGTCTATCATATGTAAACATACTTTTCTTTTTAATAGAAGCTTTTCTGGCAGACCACGGCCATATATCATCAGTAGGTGCAGTCACTCTCTATTCTGTTACAGTGTAGTGTAGCTTTAGAACTCTCATAACGTATTTTGTAGTTTGCTGCTGTTAATACAGAGTGACAGCGACCACTGATGATATATGGTCATGGTCCGAAGATGGCAATCAAGCCGAAATGGATCCATCACAATAAAACAATAATCTCCTATAGCAGCAATTCGTATTTCATTACGTAATATCTCTAAGAGATATCTTCAAAACTTCGGGTCATTGGATCGTGAATTTATTACCTTTCTTTTACTTTTGTTGATGTTCATCTCACAATCTCTTTTCAAGGCACTATCCATTCAGCACAACTGATCTTCCTAGCATTTTGCGATCTCTGTAACTACAGTGTCATCGCCGAAGTTTTATTTCTTCTTACTAAACTTCAATTTCCTTTCAATTTTTCTCCTTGATTTTATTTACTGCTTGCTCAATGTACAGACTGGATAACATGAGGAACAGGCTACAGCCCTGTCTCACTGCCACTTGAACTACTGCCTCCCATTGATTTTCTTCAACTCTTACAAGTGTAGTGTGGTTTCTGTACTATTTGTAGATAACATTTCAATCTCTTTATTTAATATTTGGTAACTTCAGATGTTCTAAGAGGGTATTCTGGTCAACACGGAGTCAATGAAACATGTAATAACCACCAATGGGTATACAGTACCGAAAGCCGAAGGTAGTATAGCGGAAACTAATTTCCAAATTCGTTTTTCTATCAATGCGTGGTGCAATATGATGATTAATTTGTTTCTGGAACACGTTATTTTGGGGTAATGGGTAACAGGTTAATCATATAACTTGATTTTTTTTAAATAAGTTAGTTGGGTGACATCCCGTTTGCCTCACACAATGTAACACACTTTCAACTTGACTGAGCTCCTCCAGGTTCTACAATTTGTGTGAACCAATATTTAAATTCTTTTTCCCTGCTGTACTTACATCATAACGTGACACCAAGATCCCTAGACCTAACACACATGGATTCATATTTATGTGACTCGATTAAATGTGAATTGTAAAGGAGGTGGATACATGAGACGAAATCCTAGGTCTCATTACGGACATTGCTGCTCTAATAAACGAACGTAGAGGTGTACTACAACTAGCACTGTAACTTGTTCTCCAGAAATCAAAAAAGCCTGTTGACTTAAAAGGTGGAGTTATTGTACCTTTATTGAAAATATTTTGAATTTAATTCTTAAGTGTTGTACATTTAAAATAACCTACAGGAAAAAAATTAGAGGTTGTCAATTCAGTCAAAATTTATTGTTGTAAGAGTTATTATTGTTGTGTATGGGGTACATGAATGGTTCAAATGGCTCTGAGCACTATCGGACTTAACATCTGAGGTCATCAGTCCCCTAGAACTTAGAACTACTTAAACCTAACTAACCTAAGGACGTCACACACATCCATGCCCGAGGCAGGATTCGAACCTGCGACCGTAGCAGCAGCGCGGTTCCGGACTGAAGCGCCTAGAACCCCTCGGCCACAGCGGCCGGCGGGTACATGAAATTATTCCATTTACAGATCAGTAACAGAATCGGTTGTCAGGTTCCAGGTGTCGCGCCATGCTGAAATATCCATATTATAAAACGTGGTGTAGCATTCACGGACCGCAATGCAGGCGTTGACTCTGCATTCAGTCGATCGTACAGATGGCGATGATGGTGATGTTGGTTTGTGGGGCGCTCAACATCGTGTTCATCAGCGCCCGTACAAGTTCCCAATCTTTCCAGTCTCGCCACGTCCCGAATGACGATGAGATGATGAGGACAACACAAACTGCCAGTCCCTGGGCGGAGAAAATCCCCGACCCCGCAGGGAATAGAACCCAGGACTCCGTGATCCAGAGGCACCAACGCCAGCCACTAAACCACGTAAAGATGGCAAATACTGTCCTGTGTGCCGGTGGGGGTGGCCGAGCGGTTCTAGGCGCTACAGTCTGGAACCGCGCGACCGCTACGGTCGCAGGTTCGAATCCTGCCTCGGGCATGGATGTGTGTAATGTCCTTAGGTTAGTTAGGTTTAAGTAGATCTAGGGGACTGATGGCCTTAGAAGTGAAGTCCCATAGTGCTCAGAGCCATTTGAACTATCCTGTGATACGTTACGCCATGCCTGCTCGACTTGTTCACATAGTTCTGTAAGAGTTGTTGGTTGACGAGTTGCACGAGTCACTTCTCCCATCATATCCCACACGTGCTCAATTGGAGACAAGTCCAGAGATTGTGCCGGCCAGGAAAGTTGCTGCATGTCTTGCAGAGCACGTTGGGTTTCACAGACACTGCGTGGGCGCGCATTATCCTGTTGGATCAACACATGACCTTTTTGTTGCAGGAACGGCAGAAGAAAGGGTCTAATAGCCTTGTGCACATACCGAGTGCTGATTAGCGTCCTCTGCAGAAACACTAAAGGTGAACGAAAGCTGTAACTTATAACACCCCAGTCCATAAGGCCTGTGGTGGGGCCAGTGCGTCTCGGATGAATGCACTCTAAGAGACAGCGCTAACCAGGTCTACATCGTATGCGCAAGCGAGCATCACTGGCGTGCGGGCAGAATCTACACTACTGGCCATTAAAACTGCTACACCACGAAGATGGAGTGCTACAGACGCGAAATTTAACCGACGGGAAGAAGATGCTGTGATATGCAAATGATTAGCTTTTCAGAGCATTCACACAAGGTTGGCGCCGGTGGCGACACCTATAACGTGCTGACATGAGGAAACTTTCCAACCGATTTCTCATACACAAACAGCAGTTGACCGGCGTTGTCTGGTGAAACGTTGTTGTAATGCCTCGTGTAAGGAGGAGAAATGCGTACCATCACGTTTCCGACTTTGATAAACGTCGGATTGTAGCCTATGGCGATTGCGGTTTATCGTATCGCGACATTGCTGCTCGCGTTGGTCGAGATCCAATGACAGTTAGCAGAATTTGGAATCGGTGGGTTCAGTAGGGTAATGCGGACCGCCATGCTGGGTCCCAATGGCCTCGTATCACTAGCAGTCTAGATGACTGGCATCTTATCTGCATGGCTGTAACGTATCGTGCAGCCACGTCTCGATCCCTGAGTCAACAGATACGGACGTTTGCAAGACGACAACCATGTGCACGAACAGTTCGACGACGTTTGCAGCAGCATGGACTATCAGCTCGGAGACCATGGCTGCGGTTACCCTTGACGCTGTATCGCACACAGGAGCGCCTGCGATGGTGTACTCAACGACGAACCTGGGTGCACGAATGGCAAAACGTCATTTTTTCGGATGAATCCAGGTTCTGTTTACAGCATCATGATGGTCGCATCCGTGTTTGGCAACATCGCGGTGAACGCACATTGGAAGCGTGTATTCGTCATCGCCATACTGGCGTATCACACGGCGTGATGGTACGGGGTGCCATTGATTACACATCTCGGTCACCTCTTGTTCGCATTGACGGCACTCTGAACAGTGGACGTTACATTTCAGATGTGTTACGACCCGTGGCTCTACCCTTCATTCTATCCCTGCGAAACCCTACATTTCAGCAGGATAATGCACGACCGCATGTTGCAGGTCCTGTACGGGGCTTTGTGATTACAGAAAATGTTCGACTGCTGTCCTGGCCAGCACATTCTCCAGATCTCTCACCAATTGAATACGTCTAGTCAATGGTGGCCGAGCAACTGGCTCGTCACAATACGCCAGTCCCTACTCTTGATGAACTGTGGTATCGTGTTGAAGCTGCATGGGCAGCTGTACCTGAACACGCCATCCAAGCTCTGTTTGACTCAATGCCCAGGCGTATCAAGGCCGTTATTACGGCCAGAGGTGGTTGTTCTGGGTACTGATTTCTCAGGATCTATGCACCCAAACTGCGTGAAAATGTAATCACAAGTCAGTTCTAGAATAATATATTTGTCCAATGAATACTCGTTTGTCATCTGCAGTTCTTCTTGGTGTAGCAATTTTAATGGACAGTAGTGTACTTTCATCACTGAAGACCACGGTACGCCATTCCATTTTCCAAGTGATCCTCTGACGGCACCATTCGCACCGCGCATGTCGATGCTGTGGCGTGAGTGGAAGACGGCCTAGAGGTGTGCGCGCCTGAGTCCCACTGTTAATAACCAGTTCGCAACAGTTTGTGTTGACACGTCTGGGCTCTTAAGCCCTTTTATCTGTGCTGTGGTAGTTGTACGATCTGCCAATGTTGCCCCTACAATACGACGTGCCTGGCCAGCGTCTGTGTTGCGTAGGCGTCCAGACCCTCATCTACGGGTGCGAAAATGTTCACGTAATCACTGGTACCAGCATCGTTACATAACTGACGTAGCACGTTCAACCTGAGTGGTAGGTTTCCGAAAGGACCATTTCGCCACTCGGAAAGCCACAATTTGACCCCTTTCAGACTCGCTCAGTTGGCTATAGGAAGCACGAGCGCGTCTCCGTGGCACGGATGCCTGCTTCGTTCCCACGTTTATGTCACACGGAGCCTTTTGGCTGTGAGCATTCCCTATTAAAGGGTAGACAGATGGCGGAATACGTTGAAACCGTTATTAGTATATCTACTATCCCCCAGGTGGCATATACCGTCATCGGATCAAGATCGAGGTCGTCTTTCCAAGTGTACTAATTTTTTCCCGACAGCGTAATTGTACGTTATAATTATTGATATATTATAAATTGCTGAAAATTTTGTGTCCTACAAATATGTTATAGTAGCGAATAATAACCAATAGTGGTGGTATCTGGTGGGGAAAGATAATCTTTCAGGGAGATGTTACCACGAACGTGAAATTAATTCATAAGCAATAAGGATGATTGAGTAATTTACCCTTTGCACAAGCCAGTCGGACTTCTTTGCCTACATGAAGGAGAGATTCTTGTACTGAAATTTTGATGACAGAACATTTTATATTTAACGTGTCTTGCAAGGGGTAAGGGCTCTCCTTCCTTCCGCCATTCCTCAACACAGTAAAAAGATACATTCAGCAGTGAGAAAAAAGCAAGGAGTGTATCATAACTGTATGCAATTTATTTATGTTAGCATCTGCACTGAAATTAAACCAAAGAATATAATGCAGAATACACACGAACACACATAGATACTGTGCATTGCTCAACTGCAGCAAGTCACCCCAAGGAGCATTTGATCAAAGGCCTAACGAGGGTGGAAACGGCAGAGTATGCAGCAACGGAGAGTAATAACGAGACGGCTCACCTCGTGAAAAGCTGCACACAAGTCAGCCCAGTGGCAGCGGCAATGGAGGCACACCGAGAACGACTGCATAACTAATGAATGTTGGGCTCCATAAGGTTCCCGTTCTGTGCAGCTACCGTGGAATATAAAATTATAAAGAATGTAGCAACCAGTCGCGGAAACATAATTTATTTATCTTGTTGCAAATCGATTTCGACTGATATCAGTCATCATCGGTGCATTTCTCTAAACGATACATGCCATAAATAGAACTACTGTCCTTGCCGCGCGGGATTAGCCGACCGCTCTAAGGCGCTGCAGTCACGGACTGTGCGGCTGATCCCGGCGGAGGTTCGAGTCCTCCCTCGGGCATGGGTGTGTGTGTTTGTCCTTAGCATAATTTAGGTTAAGTAGTGTGTAAGCTTAGGGACTGATGACCTTAGCAGTTAAGTCCCATAAGATTTCACACACATTTGAACATTTTTTTCTTTTGAACTACTGTCCTTGGCAGATTTCTATCATGAAGTGCTTAACTGCCCTGAGACGGAGCACAAGGAACTGACAGCTTAACAACAGGATGCTGGCGGCCTTATATCCTCGCCGTTCAAGTTTTTTCGTTGATCGGGTCCCTCAACCCCTGGCTCCTACGCCCACTCATATCGAGTTGACCTGTAAGGAGCCACCCGCAACTCCTACCTGGCTCAAGCCATAAGCGAACATCCCCCGCAGCTGGCAAGATGTAGCTGTACAGCGCCGAAGGTAGCGGAGGTGTAATGTGTATTGTGTTTCGTAGCCTTGACGACAGCCGGCCGAAGTGGCCGTGCGGTTCTGGCGCTGCAGTCTGGAACCGCGAGACCGCTACGGTCGCAGGTTCGAATCCTGCCACAGGCATGGATGTGTGTGATGTCCTTAGGTTAGTTAGGTTTAACTAGTTCTAAGTTCTAGCGGACTAATGACCTCAGAAGTTGAGTCCCATAGTGCTCAAAGCCATTTGAACCATTTGAACCTTGACGACAGGCCGTTGGGACTCTAGCGTAGCCCTCCGCCTAACGCCCATAACTGGCGCCCTTTTTACCGTCCCTAGATTTACGAGGAAGCTTTCCCGCCCTTGTTTACAATATTAGATAATAGATTAGAGAGAACAGGTGATACTAAGAGAAGAATTTGATAAAGTCCTGGGAATTCTACGAGCCCGTGCTGAAAGGTAATGCCTTCAAAGTACACTCCTGGAAATGGAAAAAAGAACACATTGACACCGGTGTATCAGACCCACCATACTTGCTCCGGACACTGCGAGAGGGCTGTACAAGCAATGATCACACGCACGGCACAGCGGACACACCAGGAACCGCGGTGTTGGCCGTCGAATGGCGCTAGCTGCGCAGCATTTGTGCACCGCCGCCGTCAGTGTCAGCCAGTTTGCCGTGGCATACGGAGCTCCATCGCAGTCTTTAACACTGGTAGCATGCCGCGACAGCGTGGACGTGAACCGTATGTGCAGTTGACGGACTTTGAGCGAGGACGTATAGTGGTCATGCGGGAGGCCGGGTGGACGTACCGCCGAATTGCTCAACACGTGGGGCGTGAGGTCTCCACAGTACATCGATGTTGTCGCCAGTGGTCGGCGGAAGGTGCACGTGCCCGTCGACCTGAGACCGGACCGCAGCGACGCACGGATGCACGCCAAGACCGTAGGATCCTACGCAGTGCCGTAGGGGACCGCACCGCCACTTCCCAGCAAATTAGGGACACTGTTGCTCCTGCGGTATCGGCGAGGACCATTCGCAACCGTCTCCATGAAGCTGGGCTACGGTCCCGCACACCGTTAGGCCGTCTTCCGCTCACGCCCCAACATCGTGCAGCCCGCCTCCAGTGGTGTCGCGACAGGCGTGAATGGAGGGACGAATGGAGACGTGTCGTCTTCAGCGATGAGAGTCGCTTCTGCCTTGGTGCCAATGATGGTCGTATGCGTGTTTGGCGCCGTGCAGGTGAGCGCCACAATCAGGACTGCATACGACCGAGGCACACAGGGCCAACACCCGGTATCATGGTGTGGGGAGCGATCTCCTACACTGGCCGTACACCACTGGTGATCGTCGAGGGGACACTGAATAGTGCACGGTACATCCAAACCGTCATCGAACCCATCGTTCTACCATTCCTAGACCGGCAAGGGAACTTGCTATTCCAACAGGACAATGCACGTCCGCATGTATCCCGTGCCACCCAACGTGCTCTAGAAGGTGTAAGTCAACTACCATGGCCAGCAAGATCTCCGGATCTGTCCCCCATTGAGCATGTTTGGGACTGGATGAAGCGTCGTCTCACGCGGTCTGCACGTCCAGCACGAACGCTGGTCCAACTGAGGCGCCAGGTGGAAATGGCATGGCAAGCCGTTCCACAGGACTACATCCAGCATCTCTACGATCGTCTCCATGGGAGAATAGCAGCCTGCATTGCTGCGAAAGGTGGATATACACTGTACTAGTGCCGACATTGTGCATGCTCTGTTGCCTGTGTCTATGTGCCTGTGGTTCTGTCAGTGTGATCATGTGATGTATCTGACCCCAGGAATGTGTCAATAAAGTTTTCCCTTCCTGGGACAATGAATTCACGGTGTTCTTATTTTAATTTCAAGGAGTGTATAAGAGACAGGGAAAAAAAGTCTCAGACTTAAAAGAAGAATGTAATAATTCCAACTCCAAAGAAGGAAGCTGCTGACAGGTGTGAATAATACAGAATTATCAGTTCAATAAAACAATCTTGCAAAGTACTGACATGAATTAAATACGGAAGAATGGGAAAACTGATAGAAATCGATCTAAGGGAGGATCGGTTTGGTTATGGAGAAATGTAAGAACTTACGAGACAATACTGACTTTACGACTTATAGAAGATGGGTTGAAGATAGACAGACCTACTTTTATACCATTTGTTGATTTAGAGAAAGCTTTTGACAATGTTGACTCGACTACACTCTTTGAAAGTCTGAGGGTAGCACGGATAACACAGTGAGAGCGAAAGGCTATATTTGACTTGAACAGAAAACACCCTTCAGTTATAACAGTCGAACGACATGGAAGGGAAGCAGTAGTTGAGAAGGAGGAGAGACAGTTTTGCAGCCTATCTTCAATGTTCTTCAATTTGTACACTGAGCAGACAGTAAACGAAACCAATGGGTAGATACAAAACTGAACTAAAGTTCAGGTAGAATAAACAAAAATGTGGAGATTTGCTGATAACACCATAATTCTCGCAGACACAGCAAAGGATTTGGAGGATTAGTTGAAAGGAATGGATAGCATTGTCAAAAGATATTATAATACGATTATCGACAAAAGTAAAATACAGGCAGTGGAATATAGTACGATTAAATCAGGAGATTCTGAGTGAATTAAATCAAGAAATGAGACACTAAAATTAGTCATGCTATTAGAGCAGCAAAATAATTGATGATGGCCAAACTAGGGAGGATACAATAAGCAGACTGACAATATAAGGAAAATCATGTCTGAAAAAGGGAAAATAAATTTAACTGTTGGAAGGCTTTACTGAAAGTATTTGTCTGAAGTGTAACCTTGTACTGAAGGGAAACGTATGTGATAAACAGTTCCGACAAGAGTAGAACTCAACCTTTTGAAATGTGATGCTGCAAGAGAATGCTGAAGATTACAGAAGTATGTCGAATAACTAATGAGGAGGTACTGAATCGAATACGAGAGACCAGGAATACATTTCACAGCCTGACTAAAAGAAGGTACCAGTTTCCAGAATTAATATTTCACCTTGCAGCGCAGTGTGCCCTGATATGAAACTTCCTGGCAGATTAAAATTGTTTATCAGAGCGGGTCTCGAGCGCAGGACCTTTGCTTTTCGTAGATAAATGCCTCACCAATTCAGCTAGCGGAGCACAACTGCAGACCTCTCCTCACAGCTGTACTTCCGAAGGTAACCCCTCCTGCCCTCTAGAGTCAAAGTTCTTGGGTTCGAGGCGCGGGCCGGCACGCAGTTATAATCTGCTAGGAAGTTTCAAGGGTTCAGTTAATAGAATGGATCTTGTCATGAAAGAATTATCAGTTTGGTAAGGGAAGAAGTGTGAACGGTTAAAAACTGCAGAGGGCGACTGACGCTTGAATAGAGTAAGCAGGTTGAAAGGGATGCAAGTTGCAGTAGTTATGCAGAGACGAGGAAGCTTATGTAGACAATATTAGAAAAGGTTACTACTCACAATGTAGGTCAAATGCTGAGTCGCAGATAGGCACACCAAAAAGACTGTCAAACAAGTAAACTTTCGGTCACAATGGCCTTAATCGAAATTAGACAACACACACACACACACACACACACACACACACACACACACACACACTCACGCAAACGCAACTCACATGACCAAGTCTCTGGCAGGTGGGGTCTTGCAGCAACAGACAGTGGTCTTGTATACGAGCTGCGTTTGCGTCAGTGTGTGTGTATATGTCGTTTAATTCCGTTGAAGGCCGTTGTGACCGATAGCTTACTTGTTTGACGGGCTTTTTAATGTGTCTATCTGCGACTCAGCATCTCCGCTATATAGTGAGTAGCAGTCTATTATTTTCATAATATTGTCATTATTCAACACTGGATTTTCCGTTGTTTGAGCTTATATAGTATACACTAATGTGGAGAGCAGCGTCAGAAGGTCATGACAAAAAAAATGTTTGATAATTGAAACTTTGATTTACACCAGACTAACAGACTGAAGTAACGGAAAGTTCATTATTATCCATGTTTGCAGAGACGAAATTATCATAATATAGAATCAGAAATCGATATCTGTCGTTACCTGAAGATTTTCTTCAGAAAGTTCACTATTTGTGTCCGTGTTTACTTGAATAATAAATACATTTTGAGGATTCTGTTTTGAGTAAAACATATTTCTCTGTTCGCTGTTGCTCATAGACTCACATTTTTTGGCAATATTAGTTCATCATCAGTGGTTTTCTCTTTATTTTGCTATAAAATATTAGTATCATTGAATGTAAATACACACTGTGGAGATTATTGGCATCAGATGCACAAAACGATTAAGTGTCTTTCACCAATAGGACTGTACGTGCTGCGCCACGCCATTAGAATGTGTCTGCAACCTATGCCACAGAGACGGGTGGATACAGACCCAAGCGACTAAATTAGAAACCAGCTGCGTTTACAAGAACTCTCTCTTCTGTCTGTCGAATTAAAGGGCTTGCAATCATGTTCAGTAACATCGTGATTAAAAGAAACTCAGGAGAGTATATTTGACATCGTCATTCGCATTGTGCGCAGGAAACTGTGGTTTGGAAAGCCAGCAGTAGCTCTTTGCAGTGTCATGAGCGAGCAAAGGAACCATCTCCAAACAGATTCAAAACACTGCTGTTTTTCATTCAGCGCTAAATCTTCGTCTGTGCTATGCTGGACTGAAATTTGTTATAAATACTGTCTGATGCCGAGCCGTTCCCATCATCAGATAATATTTCGTGAACGGTACATTCACTCCACATAATTCGAAGCTAAGAACAACACCTATTCCCCTCACCATTGAGGCTATTAACGCACATGGTGGAGCAGATTGTTTCTACTTATCGTAGACGACGCTCCAAAATTTCTTCCATAAAATGTAACTAGGTCGTCAAGTCATTGTCATGGAATATGATGATGTCCGCAGCTCGTGGTCGTGTGGTAGCGTTCTCGCTTCCCACGCCCGGGTTCCCGGGTTCGATTCCCGGCGGGGTCAGGGATTTTCTCTGCCTCGTGATGACTGGGTGTTGCTATGCTCTTTACGTTATTGTAAGAGCAGCGCCAAATGGGACATATGTGACTGTTGTTGAAAATTAATTAGTACGGGTAAAACATGTCGGGACTGTGGGGTGATGTCCTTAGGTTAGTTATGTTTAAGTAGTTCTAAGTTCTAGGGGACTGATGACCATAGATGTTAAGTCCCATAGTGCTCAGAGCCATGGAATATGATGACTTTAAATATTCGCAAATACCAAGTCAATAATAACTATTACGTAAAACGTTGACTCATTTGGGGCCTTCGGCTACTAAACTTACGTTCAGCGAACATTTGTGTGTTGTTTACATTCTCGTGTTTCTACGTCCACCTGCCGCCTGGAAGTCAGCTGCGCAACTCAGTTTTTACTAATTATAACTGTTTAGGTTTCTTGCTATGCTCTTTACGTTATTGTAAGAGCAGCGCCAAATGGGACATATGTGACTGTTGTTGAAGATTAATTAGTACGGGTAAAACATGTCGGGACTGTGGGGTGATCTTGATCTGGCGTGATTGCAGCGGGGCAGCCAGTAAACGGTGAGGTACTCCCATGGGAGCTAGTGACACTAGCACGAACTGTGTTGACATTTGCACGGAGCAGGGGGCACTGTAGGTAGTGGACAGGGTGTTCCGGGGTACACCGGCCTGTCTTCCGCTACCTGCACCGTCTTCTGGAGAAGGCCAAAGTCCATTTCCTGCACAAAGTTCCCTGACTCCGCACAAGTTCTTAGTGTGCGTGTCTTTCTCCCAGGGTTCAGTATTGCAGTTCATCTCTGACTGCCAAGTAGTGTTCCGTGTTTTAGTGCTGAGATAACTGTGTTCACCGAGACCACCAAAGGGAAGTTTCTACTGATTACAATGGGTATCAGTATATAATGTACTGTACAAAAAAATGGTTCAAATGGCTCTGAGCACTATGGGACTCAACATCTTGGGTCATAAGTCCCCTAGAACTTAGAACTACTTAAACCTAACTATCCTAAGGACATCACACACACCCATGCCCGAGGCAGGATTCGAACCTGCGACCGTAGCAGTCCCGCGGTTCCGGACTGCAGCGCCAGAACCGCTAGACCACCGCGGCCGGCAGTACTGTACAAGCAAATAAGAAGCGGCTTAAACTTTGAAAAGAAAAAAGGCAAAGGAAGCCTATCCACAAAACATAACACAGTTATAGAGCAACGTAACCACGTTTGTATTCCAAATGAAGCAGCAAATGAAGTGCGAAAACATATTGTCAGCAAAAAAAAAAAAAAAAAGAAAAAAGAAAAAAAACAGACGCTACAGTTTCATGAGTTTACGCTGCAACACTGAGATATCTCTTCAATCAAGTCTGCGATTTAATAACATCTTTACCCTCAAACAAAAGCGCGAAATAACCGTTATATTGCATTACGCGAAAATATATGGGAACTACACAAGATCCCACCGATTATGGAGAAATATTATTTCAAGAAAATAATTTAATGATGAATGATAGTAGCAATTTTTTACTTGCAGATGGTACAGGGGACAGAATGACAGAATACTGGTGTTTGCCAGTAAAAACGGAGAAGCTTGTTTATAAAACGTTCAAGAGTTCGAGCAAGCAGTTTGGAAACTTGTTTATACTCCTCGCCGTCCTTAATAGTTCTTGGCTGGAAACAAACACCATTCCAATTGTTTACGCTTTGCTGCCAAATAAAAAGCGAGAAACATATGAACATTTTCTAAAGCTATTAAAACTAACGTGCCTGAATGGAACCCTGCATCTCTGATGATGGACTTCGAAATTGCCAGTGTCCAATTAGCTAACAGTTTGTTTCCTGGAACAGAGATTACTGGTTGCAATCATCATTTTAATCGTGGAAACGAGTTCAGCGTTGCTTTCTCGTTCCAGCCTTGGGAAACGAGGAAATGTTCTCCTCTAGCACACCTTCCCTGCAAATAGTGGACGGTGGTTGGCTGTATATTCAGGAGAGCTCGCCTGAAAACAAAAAGCTTCAAGATTTCTGTGACTACTTTTTGGACCAGTGGCTCGATAACGAAAATATACCAAGAGAGATGTGAAATTGCAGTGGAAGGGGCCATCGCACTAATAACGCTTCAGAATGATGGAACCCCCCCCCCCCCCACCATGAACCATGGACCTCACCGTTGGTGGGGAGGCTTGCGTCCCTCAGTGATACAGATAGCCGTAGCGTAGGTGCAACCTCAACGGAGGGGTATCTGTTGAGAGGCCAGACAAACGTGTGGTTCCTGAAGAGGGGCGGCAGCCTTTTCAGTAGTTGCAGGGGCAACAGTCTGGATGATTGACTGATCTGGCCTTGTAACACTAACCAAAACAGCCTTGCTGTGCTGGTACTGCGAACGGTTGAAAGCAACGGGAAACTACGGCCGTAATTTTTCCCGAGGACATGCAGCTTTACTGTATGGTTAATGATGATGGCGTCCTCTTGGGTAAAATATTCCGGAGGTAAAATAGTCCCCCATTCGGATCTCCGGGCGGGGACTACTCAGGAGGACGTCGTTATCAGGAGAAAGAAAACAGGCGTTCTACGGATCGGAGCGTGGAATGTCAGATCCCTTAATCGGGCAGGTAGGTTAGAAAATTTAAAAAGGGAAATGGATAAGTTAAAGTTAGATATAGTGGGAATTAGTGAAGTTCGGTGGCAGGAGGAACAAGACTTTTGGTCAGGCGAATACAGGGTTATAAATACAAAGTCAAATAGGGGTAACGCAGGAGTACGTTTAATAATGAATAAAAAAATAGGAGTGCGGGTAAGCTACTACAAACAGCATAGTGAACGCATTATTGTGGCCACGATAGACACGAAGCCCACGCCTACCACAGTAGTACAAGTTTATATGCCAACTAGCTCTGCAGATGACGAAGAAATTGAAGAAATGTATGATGAAATAAAAGAAATTATTCAGATAGTGAAGGGAGACGAAAATTTAATAGTCATGGGTGACTGGAATTCAGTAGTGGGAAAAGGGAGAGAACGAAACGTAGTAGGTGAATATGGATTGGGGGTAAGAAATGAAAGAGGAAGCCGCCTGGTAGAATTTTGCACAGAGCACAACTTAATCATAGCTAACACTTGGTTCAAGAATCATAAAAGAAGGTTGTATAAATGGAAGAACCCTGGAGATACTAGAAGGTTTCAGATAGGTTATATAATGGTAAGACAGAGATTTAGGAACCAGGTTTTAAATTGTAAGACATTTCCAGGGGCAGATGTGGACTCTCACCACAATCTATTGGTTATGAACTGTAGATTAAAACTGAAGAAACTGCAAAAAGGTGGGAATTTAAGGAGATGGGACCTAGATAAACTGAAAGAACCAGAGGCTGTACAGAGTTTCAAGGAGAGCATAAGGGAACAATTGACAGGAATGGGGGAAAGAAATACAGTAGATGAAGAATGGGTAGCTTTGAGGGATAAAGTAGTGAAGGCAGCAGAGGATAAAGTAGGTAAAAAGACAAGGGATAATAGAAATCCTTGGGTAACAGAAGAAATATTGAATTTAATTGATGAAAGGAGAAAATATAAAAATGCAGTAAATGAAGCAGGCAAAAAAGAATACAAACGTCTCAAAAATAAGATCGACAGGATGTGCAAAATGGCTAAGCAGGGATGGCTAGAGGACAAATGTAAGGATGTAGAGGCTTATCTCACTAGGGGTAAGATAGATACTGCCTACATGAAAATTAAAGAGACCTTTGGAGAAAAGAGAACCACTTGTATGACTATCAAAAGCTCAGATGGAAACCCAGTTCTAAGCAAAGAAGGGAAAGCTGAAAGGTGGAAGGAGTACATAGAGGGCGATGTACTTGAGGACAATATTATGGAAATGGAAGAGGATGTAGATGAAGATGAAAGGGGAGATATGATACTGCGTGAAGAGTTTGACAGAGCACTGAAAGACATGAGTCGAAACAAGGCCCCGAGAGTAGATAACATTCCATTAGAACTACTGACGGCCTTGGGAGAGCCAGTCCTGACAAACCTCTTCCATCTGGTGAGCAAGATGTATGAGACAGGCGAAATACCCTCAGACTTCAAGAAGAATATAATAATTCCAATCCCAAAGAAAGCAGGTGTTGACAGATGTGAAAATTATCGAACTATCAGTTTAATAAGTCACGGCTGCAAAATACTGACGAGAATTCTTTACAGACGAATGGAAAAACTAGTAGAAGCTGACCTCGGGGAAGATCAGTTTGGATTCCATAGAAATATTGGAACACGTGAGGCAATACTGACCCTACGACTTATCTTAGAAGCTAGATTAAGGAAAGGCAAACCTACGTTTCTAGCATTTGTAGACTTAGAGAAAGCTTTTGACGATGTTGACTGGAATACTCTCTTTCAAATTCTGAAGGTGGCAGGGGTAAAATACAGGGAACGAAAGGCTATTTACAATTTGTATAGAAACCAAATGGCAGTTATAAGAGTTGAGGGGCATGAAAGGGAAGCAGTGGTTGGGAAGGGAGTGAGACAGGTTTGTAGTCTATCCCCGATGTAATTCAATCTGTATATTGAGCAAGCAATGAAGGAAACAAAAGAAAAATTCGGAGTAGGTATTAAGATCCATGGAGAAGAAATCAAAACTTTGAGATTCGCCAATGACATTGTAATTCTGTCAGAGACAGCAAAGGTCCTGAAAGAGCAGTTGAACGGAATGGACAGTGTCTTGAAAGGAGGATATAAGATGAACATCAACAAAAGCAAAACGAGGATAATGGAATGTAGTGGAATTAAGTCGGGTGATGTTGAGGGTATTAGATTAGGAAATGAGACACTTAAAGTAGTAAAGGAGTTTTGCTATTTGGGGAGCAAAATAACTGATGATGGTCGAAGTAGAGAGGATATAAAATGTAGACTGGCAATGGCAAGGAAAGCGTTTCTGAATAAGAGAAATTTTTTAACATCCAATATAGATTTAAGTGTCAGGAAGTCGTTTCTGAAAGTATTTGTATGGAATGTAGCCATGTATGGAAGTGAAACATGGACGATAAATAGTTTAGACAAGAAGAGAATAGAAGCTTTTAAAATGTGATGCTACAGAAGAATGCTGAAGATTAGATGGGTAGATCACATAACTAATGAGTAGGTACTGAATAGGATTGGGAAGAAGAGGAGTTTGTGGCACAACTTGACTAGAAGAAGGGATCGATTGGTAGGACATGTGTTGAGGCATCAAGGGATCACCAATTTAGTATTGGAGGGCAGCGTGGAGGGTAAAAATCATAGAGGGAGACCAAGAGGTGAATACATCAAGCAGATTCAGAAGGATGTAGGTTTCATTAGGTACTGGGAGATGAAGAAGCTTGCACAGGATAGAGTAGCATGGAGAGCTGCATTAAACCAGTCTCAGGACTGAAGACCACAACAACAACAACAAGGATGGAACCGACGAATAAATACATTAATATCCAAAGTTCATCCGAATGTTTACTCATTAGTGAAAATTCTTCTAGAAGATGCAGAGTACCACGCCCACCAGTTTGATAGGCTAATTTTAAACTATGATGAAAAAAAAAGGGTCAGCAATGAAGACTGACGAAAAGGTTGCAAAGGCTTTAAAGGAACTCCAAAGTGATGGGAACTTAAAATCATTTCTGACTTGTGTGGCCTACGCACAGAGATTACAATGACGAAGAAAACGTCAGATTCATTGAAGAATTTGTAGAATTTTGAAAGTAGTTTAACGTAATTATTGACAATCTTGCGAATATTGTAAATAAACTTTAAGGGGAACTGACTCCTCGTGCTGTTCCCTGGAAACGACACAAAGTCAGCCAAATGTCTCTTGAAATTTTTAAAATACTCCCCAATGAAGACTAAGAAGACTGTCTCGAAGGCCATGCCTTTTCCCAGCTTTCACCGTGAGAGGTTCGTAGAATCAAAATCTGTGTGTGTGGACACCGAATACAAAATCCTTGCAGCAGAAACGCAGGCAAGTGACATGCAGTTAATTCCATACTTTCTCAATTTATTAGAAGATGAGCAAACCGACATGAATCTGGTAAAGACAAAATAAATGATCATAAAAAAGTGACTGGTCGCAGTTTTGTAACATTTCAGCATATGTCAAAATTAATTCCTAGTAACACATGCTCGCCGAGCGCCTGGACTGTGAGCGCTGGCGGAAAAAATGGGGCAGTCAGGCGTCGTTACATAGCGCAGCGAGGCTGACTGGTAGCGAAGAAGCTTAAACAATGTGCTGCCTTCAGAGGACTGACCATAAATAGGTTCGACGTAATCTTAGATACGAACATAGAGTATATAAGGCGCAGTGCTTAAGGGAAAACACCATCAAAAAATTTAACTTTTCTTCTACTTTACCGACAGCTACCAAATTTTAAAGCCGGCCGGAATGGCCGAGCGGTTAAAGGCGCTACAGTCTGGAACTGCACGACCGCTACGGTCGCAGGTTCGAATCCTGCCTCGGGCATGGATGTGTGTGATGTCCTTAGGTTTGTTAGGTTTAAGTAGTTCTAAGTTCTAGGGGACTTATGACCACAGCAGTTGAGTCCCATAGTGCTCAGAGCCATTTGAACCATTTGAACCTAATTTTAAAATCGTGTTTATTATGTAAAGATGTAGCAGTACCGAAGTTTTGAAGTCCATAACTTCACTGGTTTTCGAGTTTTGAGTTTTTAATGATATTCTGGAAAACCAACTTTTGGTACTCACATCACAATTTTCATCTGCCAGATTTTGTAGGTACAATCGCCAGACATTTCAAAGGTTCTCTGTAGTCATTTTATGAGAAATAATTAATTGTTTTCAGTGTTTATTTAAAATTTCAACTTATTTTCTTTAATAATCGGTACGTAAATGTGATGATAAATTAAACAAATTATATTTTCGATAATATTAATGAATAGAAGTATGCAAATACATGAAGAGTACATCATGCAAAAATTTCATTCAGACTGCTTAATATTTATGATAAAAAAAGTTGGCACTGAGTTTAGAAAAATAAACTTACGGTAAAAATGGATTTTAACATTTTATAAAAAAAAAAAAAATGTGCAAATGGCTCAGAGCACTATGGGACTCAACTTCTTAGGTCATCAGTCCCCTAGAACTTAGAACCACTTAAACCTAACTAACCTAAGGACATCACACATATCCATGCCCGAGGCAGGATTCAAACCTGCGACCGTAGCGCTCTCGCGATTCCAGATTGCAGCGCCTAGAACCGCACGGACACTCTGGCCGGCTAAACACTTTATCAAAAATGAATGTTACTACAAGACACATACCCACTAAAATTCACCGGCACCATAACGTTTTCCCTTTCTACTTGCTTATATGAGGCTTCTTCTTGTAATTTCAAGATCAGGGTAGCCTTTTCCTTGAATTTTCTAAATAAAAATCTACTCTAAGTCTTCTTGAGGAAGTGCAGTGGTAGAGATTCCGACTGTAGAGCTTGTTGACTGTACAGAACAATACTTCTGTGTCTATCCTAAACCGAATGTGTATGTAGTGTGACTAGGGCCTCCCGTCGGGTAAACCGTTCGCCGGGTACAAGTCTTTCGATATGACACCACTTCCGCGACTTGCGCGTCGATGGGGATGATGATTAAGACAACACAACACCCAGTTCCTGAGCGGAGAAAATCTCGGACCCAGCCGGGAATCGAACCCGGGCCCTTAGGGTTGACATTCTGTCACGCTGACCACTCAGCTACCGGGGACGGACTATCCTAATTTTATATTCTGGGGTGTGGGGTTGATCTGTTATTCTGCACAACGGATTAATCTGAGATGTACCTTTTACCCTGTGGCTCCTGCAAGATGCAATTTCCACCCCCACACTACTACAGAAGTCAGACAGACGCTCCTAACGTTCTAAAGAGAAATGCCTGAAAAACTTTCAGCAATAAATATCTTCTGGAGTCGTCCGCTGTAAGGAAGTGACACAAAAACTCACAAAATTTCTTACGTAACTAGTGGGATACTTGGGTACTGGAGTAGTGCTAGTTAGTGTAAGAAAAACATGAAACTAACGCAAGTTATTATTTATTTTGCAAAAATTCTGAGAAATCACAATGGCACTTTTAGTTATGAATTGAACAAGTTATATCCTGGTTCTTTTCGGAATGTGAAGTTACCTCTCAAGGATAGGATTCACTAATTAAATTTCTATACAAAGATATGGTGGTTGTTGACTTGGCAGAATGGCTGAGAGGCGCGCCTACTCAACTTGAATAATTATCCTTTAGAATGTTGCTAGGTACGGTCGAGGCTGTCGCGTGTGAAATGCAGTGAAGTGTACTGTTGTGGAAGAAATATGGGGCTCGCAATAGCTGTAGCGCACAATACCGTAAGCTGCGATGACTGCTGTCTGCGCCGCTCGCTGCTGACAAATAAGATATCTCTCGTTCTATCTGGATTGACCTTCGCCAATCAAACTCTCCCTATGCCTTGATGAAGTCAAGGATTCCTATTGGCCCTAGTCTAACTATTGGCGTGGTACACCGGTCAGATAACCAGTCCACCGCGATGCCACTCAAAATTCGCTCGCAGGCGTTTGACTATAACTCTGTCCATTCACACCGCACAATAAGTGTGTTGGCCAACACAGTGAACAACGCTTTATTGCAAGGACTCAATATAGAGTAGCACTTCGATTCGCTCTCGACAGAGGTGCTCTCCCAATGAAGTTTTGAGGAGAGACTTGTTCCTCGCTCCAAGAGCGACAGCAGAACGGTGCCTCTCCACGCCAGACGTGAAGGGGTATATCTTTCGATCTCTTCCATTATTCCTTCAGCTCAAGGCGTCAGAAATATCGTCTGCCAATCAGCATTGCTCTTCTAAAACGGGAGATTGACGTTTCGTTTAAGGCGACCAATCTGGAAACCTGTAGCATTGGCGTTTGGCGTTTGCTGTCTCCCTGTGAAAATCTCTGAAACTGCGTGCTATGTGTAAAGCGTGCATAGTCTAGCTGCTCCCACACAATGTAGCGGAATTTGCTTTTAAGCCAAACACGGGGTTGTTTCCCCCTTTCACTCGGGCCCACGCTGTCCACTACACGGGCGGTCACCGGCCGACATAGGCTGGGTCGTCCTCTGAAGGGACTGGCGTCCCGTTGTGCGGTTTCTCTCCCGAACTAAAAGCTTCTGTGACCGTCGTGTCTGGAATGTATGTGTGTACGCCAGCCTCGAGTATTTCGACCACACTGCCCTTACTTGTTAATTGCATATCGTTTACATTAATTCATACAACATTGACTTTATCTTATCGGGTTTGGGTTCGAATGAAGTGTCTTGATGTGCGGAATATGATTGTGAGGGCAATTGTGTAAGCAATGAAGGTCAGGAGACCACGACGTCTTACAATATTTACACATCCAGCAGGCAAAGAAATTGGTTTCCAACGACTGGCTGCCAATTTTTTCACTTCAGTTTTCCTGGAAATCTTGTAACTTGCTTTATCCAGTTTCATTTTATGCCTAGTTCAGAGTAATGATGGTTCTGTTTGATGGTGATAAAAATAAAAAATTATCCTTGGCACCTTTTGTGTGCCACAGCTCCTTACACACTCCGTATTTCAAACATTTCTAAGACGTGCTTGTGATTCGAATACAAAAATGGTTCAAATGGCTCTGAGCACTATGGGACTTAACTTTTGAGGTCATCAGTCCCCTAGAACTTAGAACTACTTAAACCTAACTAACCTAAGGACATCACACTTATCCATGCCGGAGGCAGAATTCGAACCTGCGACCGTAGCGGCCGCGCGGTTCCAGACTGTATCGCCTAGAAGCGCTCGGCCACTCCGGCCGGCTGATTCGATTGCAGCCAAATCGTTTTGGGACTTAAGAATAAACACTCTAAAGATGTGAACCAGACATTATTTTTTTTTAAACTGAAGTTGTAGGGTGGTGTCTCGCCTTAAAATGGAGAGTAGCTGTTTTTTAATGGATGAAAAGTAGCATGATGGTCGGGGCTGACATATCAACATCAACGTATCAGTGCAGGATACCTAGTCTATATGTTTACTATATGTAATTGTGTCTTGATACGCTTAGTGTTCTGTTAATGTCCTTCAAAAATCTGAACATAACGAAAAAATTCAGTTTACAACAAAATCACAATAGATTCCAGGCAAAATATTATGTTCACTTTGAATACCAACAGCGAGAAGCGGATGTGAAATAGATAAATAAAAAACAAAAAAACACGCTTTTAAGCAATATGACTGAAGAATTATTCATCATAAGGGAGCAGAGAACCGTCTCAATAGTTTCCTAGTTTTCCCAACATCTTCACTATGAAAATACATTTTTGTTTTCAAGAAGAACACTCAATGAATGAATCTACAGTTAGGTGAAGTTACCATACTGCTTTTCAGCTTGCAAAGCTTTGTGCAGTTTCACTGATTTCCAGGTTATGTTGGCAGCGTGGAAACTCGGCTACAGTTAGAACTTGCACACCTACTGTGTGACGTTTGCATGATTAATTTCAGAGCAAAATTAGTCTCTTAGACTTCTATTTCATCAATTTAAATTTTCACGACTTTACAATTCTGCAACTACGATTACGTTGACGTTTAGAGTCACAAGTACATGCTGCTTTTGTTTCGCAATGAAGACAACCAAATTCGCCCACAGAAACTCACTGGTAGACCTCAACTTAAGAGCTTGTCTTCGAAGTAGCTTTAGTCGGAAAGTGGTACCAGACATTGACCCTTAAGTGAAAAGCATAAGTAATATAGTAAACGTACTGTGTTTTTATGTCTAACGTTTAAATTAAATGTAGCGAAACATAAATTTATCAGTTTAAATTTCGTCATAAAACAGGAGGCATCATAAGGCTGAAGCAGTCATAATAAATACCATGTTTCTTACTTAGCTGCCGCCCGTTCCTTGCAACATCAAAATATTAAAACAGACGTTGAATTTCATTGTCAGTTCTCATTAATACAACGGTCTTAAAAATAAATTTGCCGCGAAACGCGTTAATGGGCCACCCTGAAGCGTTACGTGGTTGCTCACTGCTGTGGTGTGAGCGCGAGCCAGATCTCAGAGGCAGCTGTGCTGAACTGCTAGAATTCTTAGTGTGCCTGTACCTGCGAAATTCCGGTTAGCAGGGAAAGAACCGCAGGATCCGTGCAAGTGTCACTGCTTGCAAATGTCACTCTGTACAAGTGTTCCTTCTCCCTCCCATGGAGTTACAAATTATGTAGTCGGGAGAAGAAAATCGTGAAATAGGGAAGGAAGATTTATGCTCTTCTGGCGCAATAAGAAATGGCGTCCCCTGATTAGGAATTAGATAGGTTGAAGAGGAAAAAGAAACATTCGGAACTGGGAAAAGGTGACAAGTAATAAGTAGAAGGTGAAAACCTGCAGTCACAGCTGGAGCGTAGGCCAAATGCTACAGGAAAAGCTAGGTGTAGAATATCAGGTCACAAGCGGCACAAAATCTAGTGCCAAGCTTAACCAGGTGACAGAGAACACAGGGGCCTTTTGCAGACATTTTGTAAGTAGGCTCTTTAGGTTTTCATATAGGTAACGCCACGCAGCGCTCTGTATGAAAATCACTGTCTGTGCTGTGTGCAGTCTGTGGCTGGTTGGCATTGTTCGAATATTCGCTATTGTAGTGTTGGGCAGTTCGATGTGAACAGCGCGTAGCGTTGCGCAGTTGGAGGTGAGCCGCCAGCAGTGGTGGATATGGGGAGTGACATGGCGGAGTTTTGAGAGCGGATGATCTGGACGTGTGTCCATCAAAAAGAGTAAATTTGTAAGACTGGATGTCATGAACTGATATTTATATATATATATATATATATATATATATATATATATTATGACTTTTGAACACTATTAATGTAAATACATTGTTTGTTCTCTATCAAAATCTTTCATTTGCTAACTATGCCTATCAGTAGTTAGTGCCTTCAGTAGTTAGAATCTTTTATTTAGCTGGCAGTAGTGGCGCTCGTTGTATTGCAGTAGTTCGAGTAACGAAGATTTTTTGAGGTAAGTGATTCATGAAAGGTATAGGTTATTGTCAGTCAGGGCCATTCTTTTGTAGGGATTATTGAAAGTCAGACTGCGTTGCGCTAAAAATATTGTGTGTCAGTTTAGTGATGATCAGAATAAGTAAAGAGAGTAATGTCTGAGTACGTTCAGTTTTGCTCAGCTGTTTGAAAATCAAATAACGTAGAGGTTTACCAGCACAGTAATTCATTAATTTTTATAAGGGGACGTTTCAATTTTGATGGAGACCATAAGGTACTTACAATAGGAGAAACAGGAAAGAGCCTGGCTACAAATTAGAGTATAGTATTAAACGTGACCTGGAGGAAATAGGAGCAGCAACAACACACACCAGTGCGGAGTTTCTGGAGGTTTTACAGCGCCATGACCAGCCCTGAGTTAACACAGCTGTTAGCCATGTAAACAAACAACTGAGTGTTTTACTGTTGACTGAAAAGTCTTATATTCGTGACGTGTCTGTTGTTGCAATTACGAGATAGGGATGCACATATTATGGCTTGTACCTGAGAAGGGGGGTGAAGGGAAAATTAGCTGAGCAACTTGAAACTGTAAGGGGGGAGGGGGCGAGGCAAAACTACACAGGAATATTGGGGTCAGAGGGGCACAGTTTTGGGTTAGAGTCACGTTACAGACAGATAGTACTGAAAGAAATTAGAGCAGAAGAGGACCATAACGTATCTAACATCTTCCAGAAAAAAAAATGAATTAGTTTTTTCCACCAGAACATTAGCAGGTTGAAAAACAAGATAAATGAGCTTGTTGTGCCCCTGGAAGGTGCAGAACATTTTGAAGTGATAGATATTCTGTGCCTCTCTTAACACCATGTAACCACAGGGACGGAGAAGTTGAATAACAGGAATTATAGACTAGCATTATTCTCGTCTAGTGTTAACATGGAAAAATAAAACGCTGCAAAATATGTAAAAATTGGACAGAGAGTCAAAAATATGGAAACCAATAGTTTTAGTGTGGATCAGAAACCAGAAGCATGTGCATGTGAGTTGTGACTGCGGCACACTTCTCTGGTAATTGTAACAGTCTATGGATCCCCTCTAGGAAACTTTCTGCTATTTATGAGAGATATAGATGCATTATTGAGCAACCTGTGAGACAAGAAGAAGCAGTAGATTTCAGTGTAAATTTCTTAAAAGATATGGATGGGAAAAATGAACAGGAATCATTGTATGGGCGTTTCAGTCTAATTTCAGTAGCCAATTTTTCAACTAGTGTGCAGCAAGGTAGTAGGACACTGACTGACTGATATCGTTTTTACAGACAGTGCCCAGGCCAAAGCGATTAATGTGTACCCAGTTGTTAGTGGCCTCTCTAATCATACTGCACAATTAATGGAAATAAACAATATGGCACCTTACAGCCGTGAGGTAGATTCATACTAAGCAGTAGGGTTTATTAATGAGAACAGAATACAACATCTTAAGAGTAGATTAAAAGAAGTGGTATGGGATGAGACACATATAGAAAGAGACCCTAAATCAAATGAAATTTATTCCACAGAAAATTTGAGTCAGTATTTGAAAGCAGCTTTCTTATAAAGTTATCCAGAAAAATAAGTAAGCCATTGATAACTAAAGGGCTTAAAATCTCAGGTCGGCCGAAGTGGCCGTGCGGTTAAAGGCGCTGCAGTCTGGAACCGCAAGACCGCTACGGTCGCAGGTTCGAATCCTGCCTCGGGCATGGATGTCTGTGATGTCCTTAGGTTAGTTAGGTTTAACTAGTTCTAAGTTCTAGGGGACTAATGACCTCAGCAGTTGAGTCCCATAGTGCTCAGAGCCATTTGAACCATTTTTTTTAAATCTCATATCAAGGCCATAATAAGTCATGGTCTGACGTTGCTTTCAGTCTACAAAAATGCTGTAATATTTTAAGGAATGACATTAAAATGTCCAGAAACATGAATGTCCTAGGAAAAATTTATAATACCGATAACAAGACCAAAACGATATTGGATATTGTGACATGAGAGACAGAATAACCAGATAATACACAAAATACTATCACAGTTTAACTGAATTACAGCGTTGTGACTGATAATGATGAAATTGCTAGTATTTTTAACAATCACTTTCCAAATGTAGCTCTAAAATTTGGATTAAATGGTTCAGTTGATGAAGCAAAAGAATATATTAAAAATTTCATTCCCCGTGAATTTAAACAACTACAAGTACCATCAATATCCTTCAACGACCTTAATATAATTAGCTATTTACACATTTTCTCATCAATTATTACAAGCCTCAAATTATAAAAGATCACCATCTGGTATTTTTGTGATCTTTCCAAACATTTGAGTGTATAGATAATATTTTATGGAATTGATGACTCCACACACTGCTGATTTGAATCATACTTGACAAATAGAATGCAAAAAGTTCTGCTGAAGAATTCATACAGTGTTGGAAAGGAAGGAAATTTTAGTGACTGCGGAGAAATGACAAAGGGAGTCCCACAGGATTCAATTTAGGGTGCAGTCCTATTCCTTACATAAATAAATGAGTTTCCACTTAACATTCAACAATCAGAATTGATACTTTTTGCAGATGACACTCGTGTTATAACAAATTGCATTTGAGAGGAAGCACCAGAAGAGATTGTTACCAACGCTTTTCAGAGAATTAATAATTGGTTCTCTGAAAATGGACTCTCCCTAAATTTTGAAAAAAATACACAACATTCGAGTCTGTACAACAATGAGAGTCATACCAGACCCTGATGTAGCACATGAGCAGGGGTCAGTAAATAGGTAGAATGCTCCAAATTTTTAGGTGTACATATCGACTAAAACTTGAACTGGAAGAAGCATATTACTGAGCTCCTCAAACAATAAAGTTCAGCTACTTTTGCTCTTCGCATAATGCCTAATCTTGGAAACAAACGAATTAACCTCCTGATATATTTCGCATATTTCCACTGAATAACGCTTTATGGGAGAATTTTGTGGGGCAGCTTACCACGTAGAAAGAAACTGTTGACTCCACAAAAGCGAGCAGTAGAACAATATGTGGTCTTCACCCATAGCTGACATGTAGTTACCTCTTAAAGGAGTCAGGAATTTTAACAGCGTCGTCACAATACATATATGCACTAATGAAATTCGGCGTAAATAATCCATCTCGATTTGAGAAGTAGTGATGTCTACATCCACAACACTAGAGGAAAAATGACCTTTATTACTCATTATTGAAGCTGTCACGGGCTCATAAAGGAGGTCAATATACAGCAACGACAATTTTTCATCATTAACCCAATAACATAAAATGTCTGACAGGTAGCAAAGTTATAGATCTAACCTAAAATCATTTCTTCTAGACAACTGCTTCTATTTCGTATTTAAAAGCTGGTACCTTTAAATAAAGGTGAAAAGGTTAGTTTTTAAGTGTAATCGCTTGAGTACCACTAAAAAACAATGTGTTCATTAATGTTAACACTAAACATGTATACATATCCTGCTAAACTGACTCGCTTCACATCATTTCGATAAAAGAATTTACGATCTCTAAGAGATAAAGGAAATGTTGAAATAATGTATGGAAGACGTAACTAACAACTAACTGTGCTATTGGAACAGACATAATACGTACATACGAGAATGCAACTTGATGGAGCAGACTTCAATCCTCCTTCTGACAATCCACTTTTTAGTTCCTAAAATCCGTCCAAATGTTCGTCAGTCATGACGGGACCGTAAAGGGAGACAATAAAATGAAGGCTGAAATACTAAAACCTTGAAAGTTGATAGTCAAACAGAGACTTGAACTCAGCCCCATCAACTGACATTTTCATATGTATTGTGAATTGGCAGGAGCCAATTCACGGAGTTTGGAGGAAGCCGAAATGCACGCTATAAGCTCACGCAGGATGGCGTGAGGTCTGGAACAGTTAAAGGAGTTGAGTCTAGTAAATAAAGTACGTAGTTCTTGGAATACTTAACTTTAATCCATAATTGGAGAACATCGGTCTGACGGTACAGGCTTTAATATCTCAATATAAACTGGTAATGGCGCCTTGCTAGGTCGTAGCAATTGACGTAGCTGAAGGCTATGCTAACTATCGTCTCGGCAAATGAGAGCGCTATGTGTCAGTTCCATCTCTAGCAAAGTGGGCTGTACAACTGGGGTGAGTGCTAGGACGTCGCTCTAGACCTGCCGTGTGGCGGCGCTCGGTCTGCAATTACTGACAGTGGCGACACGCGGGTCCGACGTATACCAGCGGACCGCGGCCGATTTAAAGGCTACCACCTAGCAAGTGTGGTGTCTGGCGGTGACACCACATGTATTATGTCTGTTCTTTCTTTTAAGTTAATGGTTGTGAAACGCACATATCCTTCCTCATATCCCTGTTCACGAAACCGTTTCAGTCTGTCATAAAATATCACAACACATTTCCCCACAGCTATGTGTAGGTCTCGTGATTTTTTCCGCTGATTTCATGTGACGTTTCACAACCACTCTCCGCAGTGTTCGACGGCCCCTGTCCCTCAGAACGTGAGGTCTGCCTGAGCTTGATTTTGCTGTGATTATTCCTTCCACTTCACAATCACATCACCAACAGTCGACTTGGGCAGCCTTAAAAGGGGCTGAAATGTCCTTTAGGGATTTGTTACTCAGGTGACATCCAATGACTAGTCCGCGTTCAGAGTCACTGATCTCTCCTGGTGTTACTGCATCTCTTCTGACAACTGAACACTCTCCGCCTCCTTTCGCGCGTCCGCATCTCGTGACATCTAGCAGCCAATTCCGCGTTACGTAGGGGTGACCAGCCACTTCTGATCACATAAAATACAAATTATATAACTGACATCTGTATGTTATAGAATCATCAAACAAATTCTATACGCGCGCTTGATGAATGTTTCGCTGACAGAACAATTCCTTTGTTGGAATCAACGTAATTTCCGTACGTACTGAATGTGTGAAACTCAATTGGTCTTGTTCGTTAATGAGATTCAGATGACAGTAGTTAACAGAGATCGAGTCAATGCCCTATTTCTTGACTTCCAGAAAACCTATATTGATTAAAGCGACTACTGTTAAATAAAATAGTTGGTGGTGGAATACGCGGACATACATCTAACGAGTTTAAAAACGTTTCAGCAAACAGATCTGTTCATCGTTTTTATGAGGAAGCATCGTCAGAAGCGAGAGTAAAGTTGGGTGACAGGACCTCTATTTTTCACAACATATACAACAGACTTGGGGGATTACGTACGTAGTCCTCTGAGTTATATTGGAGAAAAATTTCGCGTTATACAAGGCACCGTTTGATTACTTTTTCCACCTAAACATGTTTCAGCCCTTTCTATGCTATCTCTAGAGGGTTTTATTTAACTTGTAGAGGTTATATAAATTTTTGGCTTACAGCTACTTACATACACTACAGAGGAGCAATAATTAGAGGTCAAATTTTACGTTACTTTAATATACAGTCAAAAAGACATGTCACAGAGTTGAAGTATCTTAGGTCGCACATTTAAGCTTTGCTGAAAATTTAGGTCTGGAATACTAACTTGGAAATAACATGGTTATACATTTATTCACATACTTCACGTGACAATACCAATTATATGAGTTGGTAGTTTTATATCTACTATTCATTCTACAGCTTGTTATCTTCAAACAATGAAACATTTTCTTTTTTCTGTTTTTCATCCATTTCGGATTAAAAATCTATGTATTACATTGCGTTATACAGTGTGTTACTTACTCTTTCTTGTGTCTTCTGTAGTTTAGTTCCCTTAGTTTTTGACATATTGAAACACTTATTTCTTTTGGTACTGTTTCAGGTTGTTAGACATTTAATACATTTTATCAGCAGAACACAAGGTTTCTCCCTCTATTTCGCGTTCACACACGACGCAATTGTGCACAGAGTGGTGACGTAGCAAACAATGTATTACGTTGTCAGCGAGACTAGAAAATGTCATCCCCTGTTACAAAGACTGAAAGCTGACTCTGAACATAAACTTATGAAAAGGGGAGATTTCGTTTGACTACCCGATCGACTGTGTCAGCTATCTAGCTGTATCTGTCCTCTACGATGTAAGCTGGAACGATCACATGAAGGTGACAGATACCAGACAATCTTTTAAAGGAAGATACCTAAGGAATCTGAATTCACACACGAAAGTTATCCTCGTTTGACCAAGCAATAAGTATTTTTCAACAGTCTGGACAACTTACCAGTTTGAATTAACGGAAGAGCGAATATTCAAAGAAAAGCAGCTCATTTCGTCACAGGTTCACTACAAAAAAAGGCATTGTGCGTCGAAGGAAGTGTCATTCACAAAATTCAAAGAGCCCACGTCACAATGGCACAGGAAGGGGCGACAGTAAATCTGGTACGATGTGCATATTCCGCAACACACTGGGGGTGAATGTAGGATTCATTAGGGAAAAACGGAAAATCACTTCAATAATATTTAAATTTATCTTACCTATTCCTGCAAAGAACAGAAGGAGCCTGCCAACAGGAAAGCGTCTAAGTTCGGCTTGAAAATGTCTCTCTATGCTCCAAATGTATCCTTGTGGGACTGATTAATTGTCATGTGTCAGGGCGTGTGCCGGAAGTAATAAAACTTTGATCGTTATTTGGATCTCGTTTCCTGACATGTTAATGATAGTTGAGATTTGTGCTTGGATTTTACGATAGTATAATTTCGATATTCACTGACACAGAAACCGAAGCCTCTGATAAGTGGTGTGCAAGTACTGCGTGGGGTTGGCCAGACTTGAGATAACTCCGTCTTTACTGTGCTGCTGGCGCCAGTAAGATAGCAGCGAGGTTGAAGCACCAGTAGAAAGCAGCGAGGGGTTTCGCGCGCTCACTGCACCGTGGCCGGCCTTGACAGCGTAAGTCACGCTTGCAAGGTCACTGACCTGTAGCGGCCTCTTCTGCCTGCCACCAGAGCCGCCTGAAGAATTTACAGACTGATCGCCAGCTAGCATCGCGTTGATTGTAAATGAAATACTATTTGCATTTTATACTTTTTTCGGAAAAAAGAGAGAGTTACGTTAGTAATGGCAGTCATCAAATGTTCTTCATCTACCACTTTCGTATTGAAACGCTGTTGACAGTTTAATTGTATTGTGTATATGCATTTGTAACTCTGCTATTAACCAGCATTTTCTGCCTAGGATCACTATACGTATCCCCTTCAGTCACGGCGTAACTTCTCGTCAAAAGCGAAATCAGGGAAAATGGAATATCAGCTAATCTAGATAAGGATGGTGGAAGAGATTATGCTTGATCTTTATACAGAGAATAAATGAGATTTCAGTCTGTGTGATGTAGGAACAAAGGCTTAGAGCAGGATTGCGGGTTTCGGAATGACACTCTTTTGGATACATTTGTTCCAAGTCCTCTTTCCATAGTGTTTTTTTCTTTTTTTGTATGTGCTTTCCTGGCTGCGTCGTTAGTTCCCCTTTACCTCATTATTACTGTCCTTCATGAACTAACTTACGATTTCCTACCGAATATCTATAGCTACTTGTATACTCAGCAAGGCTCTGTCCACTGAATGAGGGAGTGTACTTCGTTCTAATATTAGCGGTTTCCTCTCTCCTGCTTCACTGGCGTTTGATAGGGTGGGGGCCGCATGTCCATGCCATTTTGTGAATTCTAATCTTTCTTATCTTATTTCATAATATCTACACGAAATATACGATAGAAAGGCAGTGGTTTGTCAGACTGTCTTAATGTTATTTCGTATGCATTTTCGAACACTTTCATGTGGGTGATGCCGACTTACTATGATCCCAGTAGCGATTGTCGGAATTCTTTCGATGTTTGTTGTAATGTGTAATCAATGGGACTACAAACACTAGAGTCGTAGGCCCACATTGGAACAGGTCACACTAGATTCTTCCATGCATTTTTCTTATCAGATGTGCAGTATTTTCCCATAATCCTCGCAAAAAATTTGTGTCTTCCACTGATCTTTCATACTATTGATTTTATGCCTTACTTCTGTTTCATATTGCTTCGTATTATTACCCCAATATATTTAAATGTTGTGATAGGTTCCAGTAATCTATAATTAATCTTGTAATCGAATACCACTGGGTTCTTTCTTTTTCTTAAGGGTATCATATTTCATTTATTCCCATTTAAAGAAGGCTGCAGTTTCGCATACGAAAATTAAATTCTCAGTGTCGTATATTTGTTTAGCCATCCAACGTTGAACACTCTCCTGAAGACGAAGAAATCGTGGGCGACCAATCTAAGAGGGCTGTTCGCCGTATTTTGTAACTTCTTTTTGTATACTGAGAACATTAGTACACCATTACACCAGGTAGCTTCAGTGCCGCGTTCTTTGACTGTTTCTCGGGCTTTGTATGTCCTCTTAAGACAGTCGCTGTTCGTCTTGTATTTCTGTGACTGGATTCTCTCTCTGTCGCAACACCTGTGGCCATAGATGAGAGATTGGGAGAAGGGGGAGGATTCACTGAACGTTATCGTTCTAGGAAATGTCTAGTACCTGAAAATGCAGTGGCAGTCCGGGATTTGCAGAGTATCTAAATACAAAACTGCTTCCACGATTCTTCTAAACGAGAGGAGGAAATCACCTCAGAATCACAGCCTAGCTATCCTGTGTACAATAACAACTGCTCATTGGACCCAGGTGTGGTTTACCTCTGTACATCGCTCGTACACGTACTAGGTGGTCCACTGCACGAGATAGTCTACACCGGCTTCTGCTGTGGAAGAGAAAATGTTTGCAAACTTACCTGGGGTTTATTTAGAATGTAAATGGGTACTCTGCCGTGTATTCTCTTAAATTGTTATGAAAATCTCTATCGAACTTCTTCTGTTTCAGTTTCGGACGTGGAAAGAGTGTAGGAAAACCGACGTTGAATTTTAATAGTTAATACGAAGAATTTTCCCTGGTTCTGACTTCGTTCAACGTCTTTGGACTTTGGGCGAAGACGATTTGGTCTCAGAAAAGGTATCGCAAATTACCTAATAGGAAGTTTCTAAGCTTTCATTTCACACTTTCAGGGACTGAAATGCGGAGTGAACAGGTTTTAATTAGGATATAAAGCCATTTCCAGAATCGTACTGTTTTCGTGTTAGAGGACAAACATGTACAACAATGTGTTCCGCGCTTCCGTTTGGTTTGGGTGAAAGAGCGATAGTTCTTTATCGTGACTCTGCTAACTCCTTCAGTTCTAGAATGTGATTTTCACTCTGCAGCGGAGTGTGTGCTGACATAAAACTTCCCGGGAGATTAAAACTGTGGTGTCACCGCCAGACACCACACTTGCTAGGTGGTAGCCTTTAAATCGGCCGCGGTCCGTTAGTATACGTCGGACCCGCGTGTCGCCACTATCAGTGATTGCAGACCGAGCGCCGCCATACGGACGGTCTAGAGAGACTTCCTAGCACTCACCCCAGTTGTACAACCGACTTTGCTAGCGATGGTTCACTGACAAAATACGCTCTCATTTGCCGAGACGATAGTTAGCATAGCCTTCAGCTACGTCATTTGCTACGACCTAGCAAGGCGCCATTACCAGTTACTATTGAGATTATGAATAATGTACCGTCAAGAGCGATGTTCGCCATTTATGAATTACAATTAAGTATTCCAACAGCTACGTCCTTTTTTTTTGCTAAAGTCTAATTTCCTTGTCCTGTTCCAGACCTCACGCCAGCCTGCGTGAGCTAAAACGCGTGCCTTTCGGCTTCCTCTCATACCGGTGTTGGCTCTCCTGCCAACCCACAACAAAAACTGTGTGCCGGACCGAGACTCGAACTCGGGACCTTTGCCTTTCGCGGGCAAGTGCTCTACCAACGTCTTTTTTTTTTTTTTTTTTTTTTGGCCCAGTGAGTAAAACGTGTACCTCTGGTGGGACTCGAACCCACAATCCCCGGTTTGGGAGACCGATGCCTTATCCTTTTTTTTTTTTTTTTTTTTTTTTTTTTTGGAACAGGAAGGCAGAGTAAACAAACAATCTTTATTCGTACACTTGTGCTATCCTAGGCATAAGAGAAGTATCGAGACAAGTAAATGACAATCCTAGTCACAGGTGGGAGTGAAAATGAAGTTATCATCTGCATCACAATCCCTGCAGCACACGGTGTCGCATCATAAATCTGGCAGAAAGCCATATAATCTTGACCATTTCTGCCTTTGTGGGCAGCATGTATTTCTCCTGCGTCGACCATTCGAAGGACCATTATCTGAGGCAGTTTCGGTGTTTACCATCGTTGTGTGTGTGTTTTTGTTGTTGTTTTGTTTTTGTTTTTTTGTTCACGTTAACATAACTGGCGCCAACAGGTAGGGGCCAGTTTTCATCTCAGTGTGCTATATGCCAAGATAATTGAACCGCGCAGTACTGTAGTCGTTCTGCTGCAGGGGTCTTCTCAGATCTGGGACACCCCAGCTGTCGGGCGGATTGTGAAAAACACTTCCTCAAAAATTGGAAAAGTAAGTCTTGTATTTCGTATGACTCCGTATGAGCTCGTGTTGTTCTTGTAAATACATCCAAAAATCCATCACGGACTTAACATCGTACGAATACAAATATTTCGTCGTATGTCCAGCGATCCAGTTGACCGCATACGTCTTTTGTTTGGGAAAAAAGGTCTTGTCCGGTAGAAAAAGTACATCCGATGTGATTTCTGTGTAGTTAGTGCGCCGAAGGAAGGCCAGTATTCGACGCGTCAGCATCCAGACGTCCCTCGCTGCGCCACACACTAAACTATGTTCTTCCGTTGCTAACAGTCCACAGTTTGTGCAAAGAGGAGAATCGACCATTTGAATTGTATGTAATCGACTCCTGGTCACAAGTTTACGGTTTATAAGAATATACCACATCGATCTCGCTGCTGTTGACAGTAATGGAGTACGCACTGCACACCAAATGTGGTTCCACATTCTCGACGGGTATTTGAATTCCATTTTTTGCGGCCATGGTGATCCATCAAGCACCTATAGATCTCCCGAGTCGTGGGTATTCTCGTCGAAGGTACTTTCAGACGAACATAACTGTAATCAACAAGAAATGAGGCAATGTGTGCAAGAGAAGGCGAAATATTGCCCACCGCAATAGGGGGTTCGTACGAAGGCGGAACAAGTACTTCTATCAGAGCTGACGTTATGGTATGCTTTCGTTGTTGCCAATTTCGTATCATCGCTCGCATGTAAAGCGCCAGAACTTTGTTTCGCACGTTTGTGAGATTGAGGCCACCGTTCCGGAACTGTAGCGTTAACGTGTCATATTTGATCTTAAATAACACCCCAGGACTAACATAGTAACCAAAGGCAGGCATGAGGCGGTCTGCAATACCCTTCGGTATTGGTAGGACCTGCGCTAAATGGGACAGTCGTGACGCTATGTGAACGTTAGTGTATGCCACACGCTGGATCATGTCAAAGGCTCTCAGTGAGTTGTTGCGTATCGTCAGACGAATATTCTGCAGAAGCCGCCGAGAACTCGCCGCCGCTGACCGCCGTAGTGAACGGGTAAATGTGATCCCCAGACATCTCAGCGATTCCACCGTCTGAAACGGTCCCGGTACGTCTTCCAGACCCCGTCCAATGTGCATAATTTTGGATTTCGTCATGTTAACGACACTGCTTCCTGCCGTCCCGTAAGAGTCTAGATGTTCAACAGCCTGACGCACTTCATGTCCTGATCTGACAAGAAGGATCAGGTCGTCCGCATATGCGCCACAAACGAAAGAGTTCTCATTAAGCGCTATCCCAGTAAGTGAGCGCCTCATAACACACATCAGCGGCCCAAGCGCTATCGCAAACAGCATCATGGAGAGTGGGCACCCTTGTCGGACTGAGCTGTTAATAGGAATCGAGCCCGCTTCCCGACCGTTTACAATCACCTTCGATGTAGCCCCTCTTATTAGCCTCATAACGATGGAGATGAAAACAGGTGGAATCGCCATTCGGCTCATGACTGACGCCAAGAAGTCATGGTTTATCCTGTCGAACGCACGATCGAAGTCCACAGATATCATCGCTGCTCGCATTTTACACGTTTCCGCAAGGGCGATAACGTCACGGTATTCACTTAACGCCGAGGATATGTTGCTTCGCACCCCTAGGCAAGCCTGATCAGGGGATATTGTCCTGGATATCGCCAGCTTGAGACGAGACGCTAGTAGTCGTGCAAAGATTTTACAGTCGGTGTTTAGCATAGTGAGAGGCCGATATTGATTAACACTGCGACTCCCCGCCATCTTCGGGATGGGAAGAAGAAAGCCCGTCACAAAATCCGACGGTAGGCGCATGTCCGGACGCATCGCCTCATTGTACATCGACACCAACTGTGGCATCATCATGTCCACGAATTCTCGATAAAACTCTAGCGTAATCCCATCTGGCCCTGGTGATTTATGGGCCGCTCCTTTTATGAGTGCCACCTTTATATCGTCTTCTGTGAGTGGCTCCATAAGCGCTGCCTTATCCGTCTCTATCAGTGTCGTTTGCAGATGTTGCAGTATCTCTTCCCCCACCCGACGGTCAGTCGGTGTACCGGCATAGAGGTGGCGGAAATGCTCTAAAAATTCATTTGCAATGTCCTGTTGTGTTGTCAGTTGACGGCCATCTAAACCGTGGAGCACTGTTACCAATGCCCGGCCGTAACGTTTATGTTCCCGCGACACATGGTGCATCGAGGTACGTTCCCCAGTGATGGTGACGAGACATCTTGCCCGTATTGGGATGCCACCCAGTCGTCGTCGCGTGGTCGACAGGATTTGTGCCTTGACACGATGAACTTCCGCGTGATGTTCTGCAGACGGCACCTGGAAGGACAGCTCACGATGCATGGTGTAATAATAATCAAGAGTGTCTCTTTGCCATCTCGTCCATACTGTATGAGAGCTCTTCTTATTGCCGGCTTAGTACACTCGAGCCACCATTGAAGCACGGAGGTATATGTTGGTAGACGGCGTTGACATGTGGCCCATACCTCCTTGACTCTCTGACGACATTCAGGGTCCGCCATAAGTGACGATTTGAGCTTCCATGTCCCGCGGCTTCTCCACACACTTTGCCTAGGGAGTGATGTGGTACAAATGTAAGCCAGATGATCAGTAAATGCCGCAGGCCATCGTTCCGCGTCGACCACCTTACCCTGTAGGCCAACCGAAACATATATTCGATCGAGTCTGCTCTCCGAGTGACTGGTAAAAAAAGTATATCCCTCACGGTTCCTATGAATCATGTCCCAGGTGTCGCTTAATTCCAGATCCCGGCATAGCACATGCAATTCACGACAGGTATTGTAATGTGGAGTCTGGCCTTTTTGGGCTAAAACACAATTGAAGTCACCACCTATAATGAAATGATCGAATCTGCCGGTAAATAAGGGCACAATCTCTTCCGAATAATATCTCGCACGCGCCCGTCTGTTGTCTGTGCCGGAAGGAGCATAAACATTGAGAATGCGAATTCCATTAACAGTTATCGCCAGTCCTCGTGCCGAAGGTAGATAAGCCAGGTCGCGGACCGGAATCCCGTCCCGGACCAATATCGCCGTTCCACTGTCGTTTTTCGAGTGCGGCGAGATGTAGGAGATGTATCCATGTGCTTCCTGGAACTCAGGAAAGTAAATTTCCTGCACCATCAGTATATCCACATCCGACGCCTATATCATGTCCCTAAACAACTGCTGTTTCACGGGCGATCTAATGGTGTTTACATTCACTGTCCCTATTCTGTATGCCCGGGGTCGAGTAGCTGTCATCTCCACAAGGTGTTAAAATGACAAAGTTTCACCGTATCGATAGTCCCTTTGCACATCCGCAGAGGGTCGCCCGAGGAACGTGTCCCTGCGGCATTAGGTTTCTTGAGATGCGGACGGATGCAAGTCCCCACCAATAGAATGGTCCGCATCGGTGAGTTCGTCGCCCTGCTCATACCAGCTGATATTATGGGGGTGCTCCAAATTTTCCTGTGCGGCATTGATGTGTGACATCTGTTGTTCTTACGCAGCTTTAGACTCCACCGCAGAAGTGGTAGCAGGCCCCTGAGCGGATGCGTCGTCTGAACGACATGACATCTTTTCACTGTCCGAATTCATATGGTCTGCGACATCCGAAGCTTGTGGTTCCATGTCAGACAGGTCCATAGTGTTAGACTCATCTGGGCTCCCAAGAAGAGAGGGGAGCGTCTCCGCAGAGTTTAGTCGGCGCTTCTTGCGGCGCTTTGGCGAGCGTTGTTTGCGGGCCCTAACCGCGGCCTCTGCTGTTGGCGAATCTTGCATCTCCTGCGTTCCCGCCGCCGCCACAATGCCCTGGGGCCGTTCCACTTCATCTTCCATGCCTATTGTGCTGCTGTCATCCTCTTTCTGCACCACCTGTAGTGTCTGAGATTGGAGGTTGGTCGGAGCCATTCCTTCTTCAGTGGGGTCCGATGGCGCCTCAATCAACTGCGCTCCGACCTCGGCGTCACCTCCCCGCGAAGCGCCGTCACGTAAGTCATCGGCAGTGACGTTGGTGGAGTCGGATTCTGGAAATCTCCGCTGGGGAGTTGCACGAGTGTCCTCTGCATACACGCAGATCGAAGATGTCCTTCACCACCACACCCACAGCATGTCCGGGGCTGTCCATCATAGATGACAGTAGCTTTACAGCCGCCGATGTTTATGTACGATGCCACATGTTTCGTAAGGGCAATTCGCACCTGTCGGACACCATTGAGCACTGGATACGTGCTAAAACTTGCCCAACGTTCGGCCGTATGACTAATAACTCTGCCATATGGCTGGAGTGATTCAGTGACCAATGATTCGGGTACCTCGAAAGGCAACTCGAAGATTCGAATCGTACGTACGCCCAGGCCCGAATGAGAGACTAAAACTTCGCCAATATGACCATCGAAGTGTCGGAACTGGAATCCTCGTTTGGCGGCTTCAATGGTCCTATCACATGCTGCGTCGTCAATCATCTTTACGTAAAGAGTGCTGCTCACGATTGATAAATGAATTCCAATAATCTCCGTGTAATTAGGATGCACTTCGTCCCTCAAGAAACGTTCGATTTCGAAAGCTTTCGGTCTTGCATACTCGTTACAGAACGTGAACTGTATCGTGGTTTTTCGGAAGTTGTGTGCCATTGCGTTCGATTCAAACAGTAACACACGCGAGTGACGACGGTGTAAACACCGCTTCTTCCGCGAACGTTCGCAGCCGAGACGTAAACAAGTCCGAGCTGCTCCGCGGCTGCCAAACTGAGTTACCCAAGCACGACTCACGCCCCGTCCTCACAGCTTTACTTCCGCCAGTACCTCGTACTTCCGCCAGTACCTCGTCTCCTACCTTCCAAACTTTACAGAAGCTCTCCTGCGAACCTTGCAGAACTAGCACTCCTGAAAGAAAGGATATGGCGGAGACATGGCTTAGCCACAGCCTGGGGGATGTTTCCAGAATGAGATTTTCACTCTGCAGCGGAGTGTGCGCTGATATGAAACTTCCTGGGAGATTAAAACAGTGTGCCGGACCGAGACTCGAACTCGGGACCTTTGCCTTTCGCGGGAGCGCTTCTGTAAAGTTTGGAAGGTAGGAGGCTAGGTACTGGCAGAAGTAAAGCTGTGAGGACGGGGCGTGAGTCGTGCTTCGGTAGCTCAGTTGGTAGAGCACTTGCCCGCGAAAGGCAAAGGTCCCGAGTTCGAGTCTCGGTCCGGCACACAGTTTTAATCTCCCAGGAAGTTTCCTTCAGTTCTAATTTGGTAGCAGTTCTACGTACTAATGGACACATGGAACACAGAGTATTCGTGCGTCACATTAGAAGCATGATCAGGCTCAGCGGTACGTATTTTGTCTGAGTATGCAGCTCTGACAAAAAGGGTGTCCTCTCTCCCATAGAGATTGTACAGAAAATGAAAACTTTTTATGGATAAAAACTGCAACGAAATTCAAAATAATATCTAAAATATTATTTATTTAATCAAATACTATTCACTAGAAAAAATCACTGGCACGTTGGAGAAAATTGTTGTGCGCTTTGCGTGTCGCGAAAAAATGCATTAAACAAATTGTTTAAATCTAGTTTATTCTTAATGTAGTGGTAAACATGCAAAATATAGATATGACTGAGTCGATTTTGCAACCCTGTTGGTCTTAAATAAGTTTTAAATTGACTTAAAAAAGGAAAAACTTGTTTTATACGACATGATGATCCAAGAATCGTAATAAGCAAGCGAACAATCCACCACTGTCCGGGGCGTCTCCAGTCACGTCTTCGCCCTGGAATCTAATTGTTTGCTGTAGAATTGTCTTAAGTGATGAGTCCCGCCTGGGACTGAGCCCCGATGACCAGCGAAGACGTCTCTAGACATGGACTGTGCTGCTGGTCCCGGCGGAGGTTCGAGTTCTCCCTCAGGCATGGGTGTGTGTGTTTGTCCTTAGGATAATTTAGGTTAAGTAGTGTGTAAGCTTAGGGACTGATGACCTTAGCAGTTAAGTCCCATAAGATTTCACACACATTTGAACAAAAAAACGTCTCTGGAGACGCCCTGGATAGCGGCTGGATAACGACCTGGCTGTCGCCCGCCACATGGCCCTACAACCACGACTGACGGTCAAGGATGCCATTTCTTTTCATAGCAGGACCCCTTTGGGTGTCATCCGCAGCACCCTTACAGCATAGCACTACAACGACGATATTCTAAGCCCCATTTTGGTGGCTTTCATGGCAAGCCCCCTTGGGTTTATATTTCAGCAAGATAATGCCCGCCCGCACCCGGTGATAATTTCTACTTCTTGCCTTCGCGCTAGCCAAACGCTATGTTGGCCAGGAAGGTCGCCGGATATCTCCCCAATTGACAATATGCGGAGCATTATGGGCAGGGTCCTCCAACCAACTTGGAATTTTGACGATCTAACTCGCCAACTGGCCCAATATCCCTCAGGAGGACATCCAACAATTCTGTCAGTCAATGCCAAGCCGAACAGCTGTTTGCATAAGGGCGAGAGGTGGGCCAACGCGTTAGCGACTTGCTCAATATATGAAGCTCTCTCTCTTGAATAAATTATCCAATTTTTATGAAATTGTTATCATTTGTTTATGTGTACATGTACATCACATCTACCGATTTGGGTCTCATTCGGGAAATCCCTTTTTTTTATGTGTATATACAGAGTGTTCGGCAATTCCCATTAGAAACTTCGAGAACTTGTAGAAGGGACTGAGCAGATAATATTTTGAATAGGAACCCGTTTCCGTTCTACGAGAGATTCAATTCAGGTTTACCAGGTGATCAAAAAGTCAGTATAAATTTGAAAACTAAATAAATCACGGAATAATGGCCGGCCGTGGTGGCCGAGCGGTTCTAGGCGCTACAGTCTGGAACCGTGCGACCTCTACGGTCGCAGGTTCGAATCCTGCCTCGGGCATGGATGTGTGTGATGTCCTTAGGTTAGTTAGGTTTAAGGTGTTCTAATTTCTAGGGGACTGATGACCTCAGAAGTTAAGTCCCATAGTGCTCACAGCCATTTCAACCAGTTTTTGAACGGAATAATGTAGATAGAGAGGTACAAATTGATACACATGCTTGCAATGACATGGAGTTTTATTAGAACCAAAAAAATACAAAAGTTCAAAAAATTTTCGACAGATGGCGCTTCATCTGATCAGAATAGCAATAATTAGCATAACAAAGTAAGACAAAGCAAAGTTGCTGTTCTTTATAGGAAATACTCTATATGTCCACCATTAGTCCTCAACAATAGCTGTAGTCGAGGAATAATGTTGTGAACAGCACTGTAAAGCATGTCCGGTTGTTATGGTGGCATTGGCATCGGATGTTGTCTTTTAGCATCCCTAGAGATGTCGGTCGATCACGATACACTTGCGACTTCAGGTAGCCCCAAAGACAATAATCGCACGGACTGAGGTCTGGGGACCTGGGAGGCCAAGTGTTGTGGGTTGGCAAGACAGCCAACCCACTATGAGGAAGCCGAAAGGCACGCGTTTAAGCTCACGCAGGCTGGCGTGAGGTCTGGAACAGGACAAGGAATTTATAGTAGCAAAGAACGAACGTAACTACTGGAATACTTAACTTTAATTCATAATTGGTGAACATCGCTCTTGACGGTACATGTTTTACAGCATCAATAGTAACTGGTAATGGCGCCTTGCTAGGTCGTAGCAATTACGTAGCTGAAGAATATGCTAACTATCGTCTCGGCAAATGAGAGCGTATTTTGTCAGTGAACCATCGCTAGCTAAGTCGGCTGTACAACTGGGGCGAGTGCTAGGAAGTCTCTCTAGACCTGCCGTGTGGCGGGGCTCGGTCTGCAATCACTGATAGTGGCGACACGCGGGTCCGACGTATACTAACGGACCGCGGCCGATTTAAAGGCTACCACCTAGCAAGTGTGGTGTCTGGCGGTGACACCACACCAAGCATGACGAAAGTGGCGGCTGAGCACACAATCATCACCAAACGACTCGCGCAAGAGATCTTTCACGCGTCTAGCAATATGGGGTGGAGCGCCAACCTGCATAAACATCGTACGTTCCAGCAGGTGCTTTTCAGCCAGGCTGGGGATGATCCGATTCTGTAACATATCGGCGTACCTCTCACCCATCACGGTAGCAGTCACTGACGTTTTGCTGTCCAGCGCCATCTGTCGGACATTTTGTAAACTTTGTTTCTTTTTGTTCTAATAAAACCCCATGTCATTCCAAGCATGTTTGTCAATTTTTACCTCTCTATCTACATTATTCCGTGGTTTATTAAGTTTTCAAATTTATACTGACTTTTTGATCACCCGGTATAATCCGTCCGTATCTTCTTCCACCTAAGCTAACTGGTCCTGCATACTTGACCTACCGACAAACCGTACTGGACCCGTTCTTGCAAGCTGTGCCACTCAGTGTCCGTTAGGAAATGTGGTTTCGGCATGATGGTGCACCACCTCATTCTCACGTGCGGTTCGGAGACATCTCAACAGACGATAAGGTGAAAGATGGAGAGGCCGAGGTATTCCAACCGCGCTGTGATCTTCGGGTTTAATTCCTACGGACTACTTCTGGTGGGGTCGTATGCAAAGTTTAATTTACGAGAGTCCTGTGGAGATGTAGAAAGATCTGCTGGCACTAGTTCTGGCGGTTGCAGTGGGAACAGAGGAGACACCAGGTGCGATGGAGAGTGTAAACCGGAACGTGCTTCGTACGTACAGTAGCTGTAACAACGTTGGTAGTCGCCACATCGAGCCTCTGTTGTAATGCCTAGCTACTGTTCTGTACGTACAGTATGCTGGGTTCGTTTTTGTTTTCGAATGACGCAAACACTTAATTTTTAAGTACTACTACAAATGTGGTGTCACCGCCAGACACCACACTTGCTAGGTGGTAGCTTTAAATCGGCCGCGGTCCATTAGTACATGTCGGACCCGCGTGTCGCCACTGTCAGTAATTGCAGACCGAGCGCCACCACACGGCAGGTCTAGAGAGACGTACTAGGACTCGTCCCAGTTGAACAACGACTTTGCTAGCGAATACACTGACGAAGCCTTTCTCTCATTTGCCGAGAGATAGTTAGAATAGCCTTCAGCTAAGTCCATGGCTACGACCTAGCAAGGCGCCATTAACCAATTCTAGAGAGAGTCTCACTTGTATCATCAAGAATGCTGTATACAAATGATGGATTAAAGTTAAGTATTCCAGCAGCTACGTACTTTTCTTTATAGCATTCATTACGTATCCTGTTTCAGACCTAACGCCAGCCGGCGTGTGTAAACGCGTGCCTTTCGGTTACCCGTCACGGTGGACTGGCTGTCTTGTCAGTCCACTACAACAAACAAATGTGATTAAGTGATAAAGTGATGTTTCGTTACGTTTCCTTTCGAATTGTCTCTTAATAATTGTACTCCGTCACGCCAAATTCAGTTCCTCAAGCAGAAATGAATGAGGTAAACATTTGAATTGAAACCATCGTAGAACTGATGTAAATGACGTGCACTTAAGTGGTGTTTATGAAATGTGTGGATGGTTCAAATGGCTTTGAGCACTATTGGACTTAACATCGGAGGTCATCAGTCCCCTAGACCTTAGAACTACTTAAACCTAACTAACCTAAGGACAGCACACACATCCATCCCCGAGGCAGGATTCGAACCTGCGACCGTAGCGGTCGCGCGGTTCCAGACTGAAGAGGCTAGAACCGCTCGGCCACACCGGCTGACGAAATGAGTGGAGCCCTGAGCTATATCCTGATGGCTAAAAGAGCCACATGTAAATACAACTGCTATCTGACATTAAAATCAAAGTATAAGATTGGGTCGCCACCAACTCTAGCCACACGACAAACAAGAGTTTCGACTGAGTTGGAAAATTAATTAATTTAGTCATCAGAAAAACTCATAAAATTCATTATAATGTCACTCATAAAAATGGGATGCAATTATTATGATCCAGGGATTGTTCACATGAATAAAATATCAAAATAAAACAGAAAGTGAGTGAACACTGTGAATAAGAGCAACTTGCAGCAATATTCCTGAAAACAAGATCTATTCTAAAGAATTTGTTTTAAATAAAAAGGGAACACTAATTATTGGACCTGTGCGCATGGAAACGCTGTGGATGGGCTAACATGGAAACTACAAGGTGAATGGCGTAGGTGAAGGAGACTTAACATCGGTACAATGGATAAGACTTTATACAAAATTATTTATTTCTTAAGACGTTGATATAAGACATCTATATAACTGCTGTTGCCTGGTAACTACGTGCGATTGCTTGTGAAATGCTATGCGATTCACAATAGAATGACTTAATTTAGTATCGCGGTCGTAATTAAAGGGGGCCGGGAAAGGTTTAATACTCCCATTCAGACCCACATTCACTCATAGAATAGCAAGCACGGCCTCGAACACCAACATGCAACGAAGCTAGGGGGTTTATTCCGCTTGAAATGATTAAATAATCGCAGGTTCGAATCCTGCCTCGGGCATGGATGTACGTGATGTCCTTAGGTTAGTTAGGTTTAAGTAGTTCTAAGTCTAGGGGACTGATGACCTCAGATGTTAAGTCCCATAGTTCTTAGAGCCATTTGAACCATCAAAGTGAAAGTCTCCAAAAGTCTTGCATTCCTTACTGCGACTCAGCAAAACTATAAGACAAAGCGTGAGACCAAAAACTAAAAGCTCCTCTCTCGTTATGAGACAACGCGCCAAGCAATTAAATCAACTCACCCTTCTTCGAAGAGACCTCGGCTGCAGACCCTCGGAGAGATGGAAGCAGACTGCTCGTCTCACAGTAAAACTTCTCCCACACGACCTCGTGGCCAGGAAAACCCAGAGATGAGGCTTCTGCCACCAGCCTAACACTGATAACTTTCACACAAGGGGAACAAATGTCTTTGCCTGCCTGAAAACTACAAGGCTTGGCCATTCTGTAAGACTGCCGATGATTCTCTGCAGCAGACTAAACCACCGTACAGCAAAATGAAACACACCCACATTTATTCACTCACCCAGGACAGAGAGTTTTGGAATAGGAGAACAAGGGATAAACATTTATGGAATCATCGTAGTGAGTTGGGTTGCATATAAAAAACATGGAAGGTTTACAATGGCGTTATAGGCGATTTGGCTGTCTGAAAAGAATCAACATGACAACCATATAATGCTTTCAAATCGTAGAAAGAAATAGGCTACGGCTAGATTGAATCATAGCTCAATCTTCTCTGGTACGAAATTTAGCAATTAAAACACCCGAATTGTTCTGTAGGATGCAAAGTGCAATGGAAAGCAAATAAAATGATAATGAAAGGGATCTATGTGTCCCTTTCATCACCCCAAACGTTCCAGAGAAGACTGTGCTGTGGATTTTCTAGCCATGCTAGGAAATTCGCCAGCAGTCTTCGAGAAAAAAGTAACTTAAAAACCAATGATCGCAACAGGAAAACAGCAGCTCAAAAGAAACTACTAATCTATACTATTTAAATGGATTTTGGATGATTTTAGTCAGTATTTGTAACCTCATGTGGTCCGGCAAGCAAACAGCTAAATTATTTAAGATAAATGAAATGTATGGCATTAGAAGCTGTCATCATATCATCTTACTCATTTCAATAACAAACATGAGATATTATCTTAAATATCGCTTTAAACAGTTATTAAAAGTAATTATTGTAAGGTGATCATTATTTGTGTCCTGATCATCATGCTCAATGCAAGACCCATACTAAAAGCATTTCAAATAAGATTTTAAAGAGAAAAACAGAAATGTATGTGACCAAACTGACCTCAGTTGGCCATCAAGGCAAACATTTTGAAATTAAATTGGTTTATGATATTCAGTACAAAATTATAATTAACACAGGAACATACATAAAAAGGTACACAGTATATACAGCTTTAAAAAAAAAAACTCGTGGGTGCAAGGTTAGACCAGAAAACATTACGTTGGTGGTTTGTAAGCATGACGTCACAACTATCGTTACCCTTTGTTTACCGTAATAGCCGTAACACACTAAAGACATACACGCCTTGATAGATTATCTCAAGATAATCACACATCCATATTATGCTGCGAACAACACCAAAATCCACTTGCACTTCACTGAGTGTGGGGTGACATAACCCCGAATCAACTAGACCACATGCCGTAGTCCCACAGAATGAAGGACCTCATTGGTGGAACGCTTCCCGTCTGCATAGCTGTCGGCCTGCATCACTGTCCATGTGCCATGGCTGCTCGGAAGCTGACAATTTCACAGAAGTATTTCATCGCCGCCAGTGTCAATTGTAGCGGCACCACCGTCTAGGATAGGGAAAGTTAGTTTTGTGCGATATTCTGAGCACAAGTTGCAGTCAGGTGCATTCCGGATTGCAGTGAGTTACGCATACCAATGGTTGCAAAGTAGAACGGAGGCCACAGGGCAGTCGAACCGCTGAAAAGAGTAAATGCAGTGGTATGCATGGCGCAAGTTACTAGAAGGAGAGGCCCACTGGCGCAACCCAGGTGTTGTGTGTACGTGACTCGGAGTGGCACATTAGCAAAACAGAGGCACACTGTCAAGTATAAATAGGTGCCGTATTCTAACGATATTATTCAAGTGTGGTAGCTCTCCTGGACGGCAGAGCGTGTCACACCACCAGCTTCACACAGCAGCAGATGAGTGCCAGCGTTCCAATCCACGGCAGGTCGTTGGTTCGACCCCCTGAGGCCGATGCAGGGTCCATAGCCAGCCAGTCAGCTGCGGGCCACTTCACAGCTCGCTACCGCAGGCAGTTGTCCTAGCTTCCAACACACACCGGAGGCATCCCGAGGTGAGGGCCGCAGATTCGGACACTGGATCACGGGCACTTGTTTGTTGCTGCAATCTCAGCAAAGCCGGCGAGAAGAAAGACGCAGCTGGCCGCCTGTAGCTCACACCGAGCGGCACTGACTCGGCAGGGATGCAGACCGCTGAGCCAACTCCTGGCATCCTGACGACCCCGCAACTCTGCTGGCGTACAAGGCCGGCTCGACAAAGCATTGCATTACACGGGCCGCTGCGGTGCTTCCTCAGCATTGTGGGGCCCTGTATCTAAAAAACAATAAATCACTTTGAAAGTTCTCGCCGCGTTTTAATACGGCTCCTCCTGGCACCCACCAGCTACATTTGGTGTCAGAATAGTGGACGTCACCTGTACAGTATGACGTCCAAGCCCACCACCTCCATTACACTCACAAGATGTGGTGAGTTATGACGATATTTCTTTTTAGTATTTCACGTATCCTTTTTTTTTTTCAAGTATGGCTCCCGGCAAGCCACATTTTAGATTTTTGTGTGAGCATAGTATTCACAGTAGTTTTTGCTGTCGGAATAAGTGTTAGTGTATTTGGAGCAGTAAGATTTTTTTTCTCTTGGCATTTAATTACTTTTTTATTGTATATGTTATGGAGTATGATGATACTGAGGTGTAGGAAGTCAGGTTGTTCTTGTACTTAAATGTTCTGTTCAGGATTAACTGGGAACGAAAGCAACACAGTGACAGAGCCAGGGACATGAGATGTGTCGGAACCAGAAGCAATATGGATTTTGTTGGAAAAGGTAGCACAGTTGACAGTGGACAACACGCAGTTGAGAAGTGAATTAACATCCAGAAGTGAGCAGGAAACCGCACCTGATCAGTCGTAGTTGCCTAGGGTGCAGGAGATTGACCCAGCTGCCACGAGTTTGATTATTCCGTTTTCTGGCAAGGCATTTTAGGATGTGCGTTCGTTTGTGGAGGACTTGGAGACTTCAGCAGTGATGAATGGTTGGTCTGATGAGCAGTTGTTGCATACAGCCAAGATTAGATTAACGGGTGAAGCAAAGGCATATGTATGTTGTTCTGAGGCCTTAAGGAAGACAGGACAGCTTAAGCAGTTAAAGGAAGGGCCTTTACAAAGGTACAAAAAACAGAATAGCGCTCGGTACTTTAGAGAGAGGTTAAATACAATGACAAAGAGACAGGGGGGGACGATGCAGAAATTTGCGGACAGGATAAGGGAAATTAACGAGTATACTTACGAGTTGTGTCAGAGCGATGAAGCGAATAGTGTTCTGTTGCAGGAGGCCGAGCAAATGGCACTTGATGTATTTTTTAGAGGGTTACCGGTGTATATGTCACCGAAAGTGCGTGAAGGGACTCTGGAAGATTTGTATTCGGCCATTCAGCTGGTAATTCAATGTGAGGAAATAGACGTGGCAACAGGGGTGTGCGAGAGGCAAACAGTATTTACAGCGGTATAAAATGTTATAAGTGTGGTCGTACGGGACATGTGCAGAGGCTATGTACCCAGTCACCAAGGAATAGAGGAAGGATTGGAAATCGACATCGGTGAGGATGGAAAAGTGGAGATAGGAGAGGTGGACAAGCCTTAAACTGCAGAGGGGGCCCAAGACCCACCTAAGGGAGCTCCCATTTAATTTCAATGCAACAATCACGTATGCAGAGGTGGAATGTTCAGTGGTAGGATCCATAGGACCTAAAAAGTTTAAGATTTTGTTGGACAGAGGGGCGCAAGTGTCAGTGGCTACTAAGAATATAATGGGACGAAGGAAGTTAGACCCACCACGTTATAGGTTGCGTGGAGTGGGGGATAAGGAGGTCACGCCTTTGGGGTCGGTGACAGTTGACTTTCGCATAGGGAAAGTCCGATTTAATGCATGCATGGAGGTAGTACCATGGTTAAGCGAGGGCTACGACATGATCCTAGGAGTAGATTTCTTGCATCAACATCATGTCAAAATTGACCTTGGACAACGAACTGTGGAACTTAGTGGAATGTTATTTCAGCTAGAGGAAACTGATGTCAATGCAGAGCTGTCGCGAGGGGCGTTCAACGTAATGAACAAACTAACTGAACCACGTATATTAGCATTAAGGCTTAATTCGCATGACTGCGTGCCTAGTGGCACCGGGAAGGGAACGACGGGCGAGTAGTTCCCGTGAACGTGGACAATTTTAGCGCTGTAGTCACGAATTTGAGGAAAGGAGTTTTAGTAGCAAATTTGGATGTGCCAGATGACGAAGACTGGTGTTAGAGAGGTAGGCGAAGCGATCAATCACTAACTGCCGATAGAACTGCATTGCGTGACAAAATTAAGCATTTGAAAGGAGGAGAAAGAGAGCATATGGAATTAGTGTGGGAATTTAAGGATTTGTTTTTTTCCACAAAGACCGTTACCAGCAACTCCATTAGTTCAACATAGGATACCAACAGGGAATGAAGCACCTGTTTACCGGAAACCATACAGCAGGGCTTCCCAACCTGTGGTCCGCGGACCCCTTGGGGGTCCGCCAGCTCTTTCAAGGGGGTCCGCGGCCACCTTTCACCAAATCGTGAAAAATAATGAGTAAAATTATTGAATAAAAATGTGAAAATCAAAGTCATCATCCTTTTTCCGTGTGAAAAACATGTGTACTTTTACTTCAGGTCGTATCCCCAAGCAGCCTTTGCGGTTCCTAAGTGAGAACGTATACACAGTTTAGTGCCGGAGAATGCGGCTTCTCTGATCGACTGTTCAGCAACAATACGGGGGTCGTTTGTGCGCTGGCTCACGACGCTAGATGCGCTGAAACCTTTTACGCATGCGCGGAACGAGCTTTGTCGACCAATCACAGCGCTCGCTGGCACGTATGCGACCCCAGGCATAATTAAATGTTAAACTTGCCTTGTCAGTGCACTACCTGTTTCACAAGTCGATTTTTGACCAGTTTATTACTTCTAACATGGATCGGTGGCTGAAGTCAGGATCATTGAAGAAGGGTGCAGTTTCTCCATCGCCTCCACAACAAGGGAAGTTTCCAGTTGAAATGAATGAGGAGGGAGGACGACCAAAGGAAGACTTTACATACATCTGAACATTTTTCTTCGGATTTCACTAAAAACCACACACACACACACACACACACACACACACACACAAAGTAACCAAATAGTGGAAGTGAACAGACCATAAGCGACAGCTTGTCAACAGCGAACAGTTTGGACGTGACGTTGATTGCTCTTGGAGGAAGAAAGCTCCATCGTGTGAAATTTCAATTACCAAGTAATTTTAATCAGGGTATAGTGTGTTGAACAAAGGGAGTAAATCCATTAGTAAGTGTCTGGATACAGTCGGAATTCAAATGGGATTCCCATGGGTTTCGCTCCGAAATTTGAAGTTACTGTGCTCTTGACTGACTAGGGGTCCGCCATGGATTTTCGACTGAAGAAGGGGTCCGCCAGCTGAAAAGGTTGGGAAGCCCTGCCATACAGAATACCGAGGTATTTGCAGCCGATTGTGGAGGATTTCATTGATCAGCAGCTTGCGGACGGTATTATAGAGCATAGTAATAGTTGCTGGGGAGCGGGCATTGTCGTTGTGCCTAAAAAATCTACGGATGGAACTAAGAAATACAGTTTCTTTTGTGACTACCAATACCTCAATAATAAGACAGTAACGGACGCATACCTCATTCCAAACATATTGGAGACTTTGGATCTTTTAGGAGAGTGCCAGTACTTTTCTACGATGGATCTGAGGAGTGGTTATCATCAGTTAGAGGTGGCTCCAGAGTATCGTCCAAAAACTGCTTACTCTACACCTGGAGTCCATTACCAGTACATTAGAATGCCATTCGGTTTGAAAAACGCTCCGGCAACGTTTCAGAGGTTGCTAGACAGTGTCTTGAAGGGTTTGAAACCACGGCAGTGTCTGTCTATTTGGAGACATTACAGCGTTTTCAAATAATATGGAGCAACATAGACAGTGGTTAAGGGAAGTCTTTATGAGGTTAAGAGCAGCTCGTTTGACATTGAGCCTGGAGAAGTGTCATTTTGCATTAGAAGAAGTAAAATGTTTGGGTCATATTATCAGTAAGGACGGAGTGCGAACAGATCCGAGGTTGGTACAGGCTGTAAGGCAGGGCCGGCCAGAAATTCTGCACGCGTGCGGGGCTCGTGCACATGTGCAACTTCCGGGACACAGCGTGCACACCGCAGCCGTCAGCGTTCATGTAGTGTATGTTTCTACGCACAGATGTCGCTTTATCCACTTGCTGGGATACTCTGTACCGGTGTATTCTAGTGCTCCTTCCACAGCTTGCAAGCCAACCATGGGAAGGTATTTCGCGTATTAAACATTTAAAATTCTGTCACAGTCTACTCACTGAGACGTCTACTTTTATGTTAACAGTTTAACCCAGTGAGACAAGTAATACAGTTAACAACCGTGGGTTTTTATTAAGGCACCTAGACTGACGGCACGTAAATACGCGTAATGTTTTTGTTGTAGTATTTAAGACAGAGAGCACTTAGCGACTTTCAACGAACCTTATTCATTATTTCAAATAACATTAAACTAATGTAAGGTTTCCTATAACTAATTCTCTGTGGCCTCAGTTACACCCACATAATTTATGTTTCACTGACCTCTGAACAGCATGATAACCGCAGACCTCTCGATGATCACCTGTCATTTCAATACAATTATTGCTATATCTTTCATCAGTTCTGTCTGAAATGTGCTTAATAACCGACAATTAGATGAATGTTACGTTTTATCGACTTCAGCTGAGCGTAGCCCTTCACACATTAAAAAAAAAAAAAAAAAAAAAAACCTAAATGTAAGTATACATTGGAACAATCGGTTTAATGGCCAATTTTCCTGATAATAATGTAACATGGAGCAGAATGAGGCAATAATGCACAGTTAGTATACAATAATTTTTAGTTATGAAAGGAATAAATCCAAACACGTTTATCACTGGTCATGAGAAATATAGTTAATATCGGGCATAAAAGCACGGCTCATTGACAAACGCAAGCAGTTGCGAAGATCTTCATCACTTATGCTTGATCGAAATCTTGATTTATTCATTGTCATCACTGAGAAAAATCTTTCACAAACATATGCCGACCCGAACATGGACATAACTCTCGCGGCTTCTCGCTGCAGGCGTGGAAATTCTTGTTGTGAAAAATTTTCGTAGAATGCTTTTGTACTTCTCACTGCAAAGAGCTTGTCCTTCTGTCTTGTATTGCACTGTAGGTCGATCAGTTACATCTGTAGATCATTCGGAGCATCTTCAACTGACGACGAGAACGGTCGAGCAAAGAGGCGAATGACAGGAGACAAACTCGTAACATCTGCAAATCGTGCTCGAAATTGTTCCTTAATTTTTACAATTATTGACACGTATTCTTGAAATCTAGCACTTTCATGGACCAGTCCAAGAGTCGGGAAATGTGCAGTGTTTTCTGTGAATATCTGGCTCTCTCAAAGCGCAAGCTTCCTTTCAAAGTCATTTACTTTTTCCAACATGTCAGAAATTAAATTATTTTCACCTTGCAAACTGACGTACAGGCTGTTCATGTGAGATGTAATGTCCACGAGAAATGCAAGGTCTGATGTGCAACAAGGGTCTTCCAACGTAGGTTTACTTTTTCCCTTCTCATGTAAGAATGTTACTATGACCAAACGTAAATCAAAAAATATTTTCAGCATTTTACCCCGACTGGGCCAGCGTACTTTGGTATAGTAAGGTAAGCCGTACTCCGCTCCTAATTCCCCCAAAGAACCGCCGAAACTGGCGATGCGTAAGCCCAGGTGTCTTCAGATAGTTTACAGGACGCACAACAATGTGCATGACGTTTGCTGACGTTACTGGTTTTGCACTTAGCGCCTCTGGATGCAGAATGCAGTGAATTCCATACAACGTCTCGTCTGTGCGCCATAGCTTTTTGCGCACCCGTGCTATGAGTCCTCTCTGATGGCCTTGCATTGATGGTGATCCATCTGTGGTCACTGAGACTAACCGATTCCAGTCCATACCGACACCATCAATCGCTTGCTCGACAGCTTGGAGTAAGTCCGCACCTGTAGTAGTCCCTTTCAAAGGTACTAAGTCCAAAACGTGCTCTGTTACACAAAGTGCGTTATCGATACCTCGTATGTATATCACAACCTGGGCTGTATCTGTAAGATCTGTTGCTTCATCGAGCGCAACAGAGAAAGCAACAAAGTATTTAGCCTTAATTATTAGCAGCCTGTGCACATCGCCGGCCGTAGCACTGATACGTCTTGTCACTGTTTGTTTGGATAGACTGATTTCTTGAAACCTGCTAACGTTTGTGGGACACACAAGTTCTGCAGCATGAATCAGACACCCTTTCAGAAACTCCCTTTCGGAAAAGGGTTTCCCAGATTGTGCAATTCTTAATGCGATTTTAAAACTTGCTCGCAGTGAAGATTCAGTGTGGTTGTCATTCTGGAAAATTGAAAACAGTACATTGTACAGCATACAGTAAAATAGACATAAATGTAACACAAGAAACTAAGAGTTCAAAAAGCATGTTACTTTGACGTACAGTAAAATCGAGTTGATGTGTCTCATCCATTTTCTTAAGGACATTTAATTTTGCTTGCCGTTCTTCACTGTCGAGTACGCTACACTCATCTTTGTGATATATACTCTAGTGTCTTTCAATTGAAAACTTACGCTGTCCGCCTGTTACTGTGAGTTTTCACCAACGGCTACAAAAAAGAACTGCAGTACCCAGTATTTTTAAACGACTGAGAACATAGATCTCCCGTCCTTTGCTTTTACACAATACCTGCCATTTCTCAGTACTTCTCTTTTAAGGTTACGGTCATCAGGGATAAACGAGACTGGGTATGTTGCGCTCTTGCTTGTACCACATAAAAAGGGAGGTAGAGCCGCCGCCGTTCATTTAGGACACATGTCTAATAACAGATGTCGCTGTCGCTCGCTATCGCACACGTGCGCACATGTGCAGCACTTCCGCACGTCTGCACACTGTGCAGCGTTTGGCCGGCCCTGCTGTAAGGGATTTTCCGGAATCGAAAACAGTTAAGGAAGTGCAGTCATTCATCGGAATCTGCAATTTCTATCGAAAGTTCGTAAAGGTTTTTGCAGATTTAGCACAGCCGTTGACGCGATTGTTTCGGAAGGGTATGAAATTTGAGTGGACAGAAGAGTGTCAGAAAGCGTTTGACAAACTGAAAGAAGTGTTAACATCAAGTCCGGTTCTTGTGTTTCCAGATTTTGAAAAGGAGTTTATACTAGCATGCGATGCATCGAATCAAGCATTAGGGTGTGTTCTTAGTCAGGAAATTGGTGGGAAAGAACATCCTGTAGCCTACGCGTCTAGCCAATTGAATGCAGCAGAGAGGAATTACTCAACAACTGAGAGGGAAATACTTAGCGTAATCTATGGAATCATATTTTAAATGTTATTTATATGGTAGAAGATTTCGGGTAGAGACAGATCATGCTACATTGAAGTGGTTGTTGGGGTTGAAGGATCCGTCCACTAGGCTCGCTAGATGGGCTGTGAGGCTTAGCGAATTCGACTACGAGGTGGTGCACAAGCCTGGGAAGAAGCACGGTAATACGGATGCACTAAGTAGGAAGGTGGCAAAAGTAGAAGTCATAGGTTATGACTTGGCGGTATCGCAAGAATTTCAGGACGCGGACAACGTTTATAAAATGTATCGGACACAGCCACAATTTAATATGTACGACGGTCTTCTGTGCAGGGAAACGAAATTAGCGCCGAGGGTAGTAGTGCCAGCGAAGTTGACGTATAAGGTTTTAAAGGAAGCACATGATCACGTGTTATCTGGTCATGCAGGGTGTAGAGCGACGAATAGGAAAGTGGCCGAGAGGTATTGTTGGAGAGGTAGGAAAGAAGATGTGGATCAGTATGTCAAGAATTGTATACCATGTGCGCAGAGAGCAGATTTGAGTCGGAAACAGATACAGCTACAACGATTACTGGAAGCGACATGTCCATTTTCTTTGCTGAGAACTGATGTGTTAGGACCTTTCAGGCGAACGCCATCGGGGAGCAGATTCGTTCTGACAATAATAGACCGTTTTTCGAGGTATGTGGAGATGGTGGGTATGCCAAATCAGCAGGCAACAATGGTCGCTCAAGCGTTAGTAAACAACTGGATTTTGAAGTTTGGTGTACCGGAGACAATAATTACTGTCCAAGGGACCAACTTCATGTCGGATTTAATGAAGGAACTGTGTAAATTGTTGAACGTAAAGAAGATAAGGACGAGCGCGTTGCATCCACAGGCGAACGACAGGACAGAACAGGTACACAGAACAATCGGGAAGATGGTGAATTTTTATGTGAATTCTCATCACCATCAGTGGGACGAGTGTTTGAAGCAAATTGTATGCGTATACAATGCTTTAGTCCATACAAATACCGGTTTGTCTCCATATGAGGTAGTGTACGGGCGAAAAATGCCGTCACCGTTTGATTTCGTGAAGCCACAGAAAGGAAGGACTGGTGAATCTGAACGTCAATTTTCAAGGACAATTCGGGATGTTTGGAAACAGGTCCAAAAGGCGAATACATCTACATATACTACATCTCCATCTACATTTATACTCCGCAAGCCACCCAGCGGTGTGTGGCGGAGGGCACTTTACGTGCCACTGTCATTACCTCCCTTTTCTGTTCCAGTCACATATGGTTCGCGGGAAGAACGACTGTCTGAAAGCCTCCGTGCGCGCTCGAATATCTCTAATTTTAGATTCGTGATCTCCTCGGGAGGTATAAGTAGGGGGAAGCAATATATTCGATACCTCATCCAGAAACGCACCCTCTCGAAACCTGGCGAGCAAGCTACACCGCGATGCAGAGCGCCTCTCTTGCAGAGTCAGCCACTTGAGTTTGCTAAACATCTCCGTAACGCTATCACGCTTACCAAATAACCCTGTGACGAAACGCGCCACTCTTCTTTGGATCTTCTCTATCTCCTCCGTCAACCCGATCTGGTACGGATCCCATACTGATGAGCAACATTCAAGTATAGGTCGAACGAGTGTTTTGTAAGCCACCTCCTTTGTTGATGGGCTACATTTTCTAAGGACTCTCCCAATGAATCTCAACCTAGTACCCGCCTTACCAACAATTAATTTTATGTGATCGTTCCGCACGCATACTCCCAGATATTTTACAGAAGTAACTGCTACCAGTGTTTGTTCTGCTATCATATAATCATACAATAAAGGATCCTTCTTTCTACGTATTCGCAATAAATTACATTTATCAGTGCGGAACTGTATCGAACGCCTTCCGGAAGTCAAGGAAAATAGCATCTACCTGGGAGCCTGTATCTAATATTTTCTGGGTCTCATGAACAAATAAAGCGAGTTAGGTCTCACACGATCGCTGTTTCCGAAATCCATGTTGATTCCTACAGAGTAGATTCTGGGTTTCCAAAAACGACATGATACTCGAGCAAAAAACATGTTCTAAAATTCTACAACAGATCGACGTCAGAGATATAGGTCTATAGTTTTGCGCATCTGCTCGATGACCCTTCTTGAAGACTGGGACTACCTGCGCTCTTTTCCAATCATTTGGAATCTTCCGTTCCTCTAGAGACTTGCGGTACACGGCTGTTAGAAGGGGGCAAGTTCTTTTGTGTACTCTGTGTAGAACCGAACTGGTATCCCGTCAGGTCCAGTGGACGTTCCTCTGTTGAGTGGTTCCAGTTGCTTTTCTATTCCTTGGGCACTTATTTCGATGTCAGCCATTTTTTCGTTTGTGCGAGGATTTAGAGAAGAAACTGCCGTTCGGTCTTCCTCTGTGAAACAGCTTTGGAAAAAGGTGTTTAGTATTTCAGCTTTACGCGTGTCATCCTGTGTTTCAATTGCATCATCATCCCGGAGTGTCTGGATATGCTGTTTCGAGCCACTTACTGATTTAACGTAAGACCAGAACTTCCTAGGATTTTCTGTCAAGTCGGTACATAGAATTTTACTTTCGAATTCACTGAACGCTTCACGCATAGCCCTCCTTACGCTAACTTTGACATCGTTTAGCTTCTGTTTGTCTGAGAGGTTTTGGCTGCGTTTAAACTTGCAGTGAAGCTCTCTTTGCTTTCGTAGTAGTTTCCTAACTTTGTTGTTGAACCACGGTGGGTTTTTGCCGTCCCTCACAGTTTTACGCGGCACGTACCTGGCTAAAACGCATTTTACAATTGCCTTGATCTTTTTCCATAAACACTCAACATTGTCAGTGTCGGAACAGAAATATTCGTTTTGATCTGTTAGGTAGTCTGAAATCTGCCTTCTATTACTCTTGCTAAACAGATAAACCTTCCTCCCTTTTTTTATATTCCTATTAACTTCCATATTCAGGGATGCTGCAAAGGCCATATGATCACTGATTCCCTGTTCTGCACTTACAGATTTGAAAAGTTCGGGTCTGTTTGTTATCAGTAGGTCCAAGATGTTATCTCCACGAGTCGGTTCTCTGTTTAATTGCTCGAGGTAATTTTCGGATAGTGCACTCAGTATAATGTCACTCGATGCTCTGTCCCTACCACCCGTCCTAAACATCTGAGTGTCCCAGTCTATATCTGGTAAATTGAAATCTCCACCCAAGACTATAACATGCTGAGAAAATTTATGTGAAATGTATTCAAAATTTTCTCTCTGTTGTTCTGCCACTAATGCTGCTGAGTCGGGAGGTCGGTAAATGGAGCCAACTGTTAACCTAGCTCGGTTGTTGAGTGTAACCTCCATCCATAATAATTCACAGGAACTATCCACTTCTACTTCACTACAGGATAAACTACTACTAACAGCGACAAACACGCCACCACCGATTGCATGCAATCTATCCTTTCTAAACACCGTCTGTGCCTTTGTAAAAATTTCGCAGAATTTATCTCTGGCTTCAGCCAGCTTGCTGTACCTGTAACGATTTCAGCTTCGGTGCTTTCTATCAGCGCTTGAAGTTCTGGTACTTTACCAATGCAGCTTCGACAGTTTACAATTACAATACCGATTGCTGCTTGGTCCCCGCATGTCCTGACTTTGCCCCGCACCCGTTGAGGCTGTTGCCCTTTCTGTACTTGCCCGAGGCTATCTAACCTAAAAAACCGCCCAGTCCACGCCACACAACCCCTGCTACCCGTGTAGCCGCTTGCTGCGTGTAGTGGACTCCTGACCAATTCAGCGGAACCCGAAACCCCACCACCCTATGGCGCAAGTCGAGGAATCTGCAGCCCACACGGTCGCAGAACCGTCTCAGCCTCTGATTCAGACCCTCCACTCGACTCTACCAAAGGTCCGCAGTCAGTCCTGTCGACGATGCTGCAGATGGTGAGCTCTGCTTTCATCCCGCTAGCGAGACTGGCAGTCGTCACCAAATCAGATAGCCGCCGGAAGCCAGAGAGGATTTCCTCCGATCCACAGTGACACACATCATTGGTGCTGACATGAGCGACCACCTGCAGATGGATGCACCCTGTACCCTTCATGGCATCCGGAAGGACCCTTTCCACATCTGGAATGACTCCCCCCGGTATGCACACGGAGTGCACATTGGTTTTCTTCCCCTCTCTTGCTGCCATATCCCTAAGGGGCCCCATTACGCGCCTGACGTTGGAGCTCCCAACTACCAGTAAGCCCACCCTCTGCGACCGCCCGGATCTTGCAGACTGAGGGGCAACCTCTGGAACAGGACAAGCAGCCATATCCGGCCGAAGATCAGTATCAGCCTGAGACAGAGGCTGAAACCGGTTCGTCAGACAAACTGGAGAGGCCTTCCGTTCAGCCCTCCGGAATGTCTTTCGCCCCCTGCCACACCTAGAGACGACCTCCCACTCTACCACAGGTGAGGGATTAGCCTCAATGTGGGCAGTATCCCGGGCAGCCACAGTCGTAGTCTGATCGGGGGATGCGTGGGACGAGCTGGCCATCCCCGACAAACCCCCATCCGGACCCCCACAGTGATGCCCATTGGCAACAGCCTCAAGCTGTGTGACCGAAGCCAACACTGCCTGAAGCTGGGAGCGAAGGGATGCCAACTCAGCCTGCATCCGAACACAGCAGTTGCAGTCCGTATCCATGCTAAAAACTGTTGTCCAAAGAACGTCTGAACTAATCTACAGAGAGCACAAACAATTCGACACAAAATTTAAACGGTTATTAAAATACAAGATTGCCTAATAGATGCAGTAATGCTGCTACTTGCGCAGTGCTGACACTCTGCTCGGCGGCGGAAGGAGACTACGCGATTTTACACTATTCAGGTACTAAAACGCGATGCTACTCTCTCAAATACTATAATACGCCCGAAATTTATGAATTAAACAATGCAAGTACCAAAAACACGCAAAGAAATTAAGAATTAAATTATGTAATAAATAAGTGAGCTAAGAGTATACGACTTGCTGCTGCAGCTGCTTATCCAACGGCGGCAGGGAGCACACTCTGTGACCAACCGACACCGGCCGTTCAAAACAAAAACAGAAGACAGACGACTACGCGATTTTACACTATTCAGGTACTAAAACGCGATGCTACAATCTCAAATACTATAATACGCCCGAAATTTATGAATTAAACAATGCAAGTACCAAAAACACGCAAAGAAATTAAGAATTAAATTATGTAACAAATAAGTGAGCTAAGAGTATACGACTTGCTGCTGCAGCTGCTTATCCAACGGCGGCAGGGAGCACACTCTGTGACCAACCGACACCGGCCGTTCAAAACAAAAACAGAAGACAGACGACTACGCGATTTTACACTATTCAGGTACTAAACCGCGATGCTACACTCTCAAATACTATAATACGCCCGAAATTTATGAATTAAACAATGCAAGTACCAAAAACACGCAAAGGAATTAAGAATTAAACTATGTAACAAATAAGTGAGCTAATAGTATACGACTTGCTGCTGCAGCTGCTTATCCAACGGCGGCAGGGAGCACACTGGCTGTGACCGACCGACACTGGATAGTCTTTGGAAAGGCAGGAAGACGCAGTGAAACGGAAAGGAAGTTTACCGCAGTATAGAGTGGGGCAATGGGTAATGCTGTCCAGCCCCCATACGCAAAAAGGAAAAACGAAGAAGTTCCTCACGAGGAAACCATATCTCCTATTAATGTTAAACTTCAGCTGCCAACTAGAACAACGATAGTACACCCAGATATGATTCCAGGCGCCTCACAGGAAGGAAAGAGGAAGAAAGAGAGAGTGAAGAGAGGTGCTAAGCACAGAGAAAACCAGGAAGATAGAGTAAAGCATTAAGTACCATATGCTTTGCGATCCAGAAAGTAGTAGAGTATTTGTAGTTTTTCTTGTTTTCTTGTTATGTATCATTGGGTTTGCATAGATTAATTAGGCATTGCATTTTCATATGTACTGTGTATTTTCGAATATAGCCTGCTGCGGACAGCAGTCCTTTTGAAGAGGGAGGAAGGGTGATGGTCATCCCTGTCCTCAGGTCACTGAAAAGGGAAGTTTAGCGTCTGACGCATGTGGAGTGTTGTTGGAGGAGAAATCAAACACAGTTCTGGAGAAATACATGCGTCGGAGTAAATCTTGCGGCAAAGCCGTGATAAATATGTGTTGAACGGTGTCAGAGTCGTACGATTTCCTGTTTAAATTTTTTGTTGTCGACAGTGCCGGGTCAGGGAAGTCGTGTTTATTGCACCAGTTCATGTAATATGAGTTTAAGGATGAAAGTAATCACACAATCGGTGTTGAGTTGGGATCAAAAATAGTGAATGCTGGAGGAAAATCTGTGAGCTACAAATATGGGACAGGTGCTCGGTGCAGTTATTTTTAGCCAGAGGGGATAGGAACAGACTGTCCAAGGGACATTGTGGAACCAAAACAGCTTGCAACGATGCATTGGATTTTCTCCACCTACAAGAATTTGGTAGTTGTAGCAAGTTGTTTTGAGTGGGGAGTATTTGCAGAAGCGAAACGTGTAGAGCTCGAAGGGAGCGGAATTTTTATCAATGGAACTAAGTGTAACTTAATAGGACCAACCTTCCACCTGCCAGCGTCAATTTCAGGAGTCACGCAATTGAATGTTACGCAGCCACAGCTGTACTGGCCTGAAGCAACATTAAAGTTTTGCCAAGGCAGAATCTGACCTTATTAAATCAAACTCTGGAGCCAGGTCTGTTGAGATCCGTAAACCAGTTCATTTTAGAGCAAGAGGGGCGCATATTAGCCGAACAGCTTGTTCAACATGTCGCTCAGTACAGGGAAAGGCAACGGCAAGTAACGATCATTTTGAGCACCTCTATGTCAAGAGTCATCGCAGCCTTATCTTTTTTATGTGTTGTTTTCTTTCTGATTAGGCAGAGAGCTAATTCCAAAAGGGAACCAAGGGTAGTCCAAGTCCCAGTGGATCGCATACTGAGGGCGTGAGAAGCGTAGGAAAGGGGTTGATCGAGCAGTGGTCGTCCAGTAAGGAATTTTTGCGTTTTTTTTTTTTCATGTCATAGTTTTAAGAGGGAACTAGACAACATTTAACTTTTCTAGTAGTAAGGAAATATGCCATAGGTGTCGACCCAAACAAGTTAGGAGCTAGTTAAGGGTCGACCTGGGGACAGGGTCTTTCCGAAGAGGGGAATAATGTGGCGGCACCACTGTCTAGGATAGGGAAAGTTATAGTTTTGTGGGATATCCTGAGCACTAGTTACAGCCAGGTATGGGCCGGATTGCAGTGAGTTACGCATACCAACGGTTGCGAAGTAGAATGGAGGCCACAGGGCCGTCAAACCACTGAAAAGAGTAAACGCAGCAGTACGCATGGCGCAAGTTACAGGAAGAAGAGTTGTGCATACGTGACTCGGAGCGGTGCGTTAGCAAAACAGAGGTGCACAGCCGAGTATAAATAGGTGCCGTTTTCTAACGAGATTCATTCAAATGTGGCAGCTCTCCTGGACGGTGGGGCGTGTCACACCACCAGCTTCACACACCAGCAGATGAAGCGCCAGCATTCCAGTCTACGGTGGGTCGTTGGTTCGACCCCCTGAGGCCAATGCAGGGTCCGTAGCCAGCCAGCGGCGGGCCACTCCACTGCTCGCTACCGCGGGCAGTCGTCCTGGCTTCCAACACACATCGGAGGCATCCCGAGGCGAGGGCCGCAGATTCGGACACTGGATCATGGGCGCTTGGTTGTCGCAGCGATCTCAGCCGTGCCAACGAGAAGAAGGACGCAGCTGGCCACCTGCAGCTTATACCGAGCGGCACTGAGTCGGCAGGGACGCAGACCACTGAGCCAACTCCTGGCATCTTGACGATGCCGCAACTCCGCTGGCGTACAAGGCCTACTCGACACAGCATTGCGTTACACGGGTCTCTGGGGGTGCTTCCTCAACATTGTGAGGCCCTGTGACGCAGACCAAGAGGAATGAGGGCACTGTAGCTAAAAAACAATAAATCACTCGGAAAGTTCTCGCCGAGTTTTAATACGGCACGCCCTGGCAATTCTTCCGCTAGGACATATTAGCACCCCCTTGGTTGTTTGACATTCTTGCCCAATGGAGGCAAAAATGGCTCTTCTGTTAGCATTGCCCTCGGCAAGCAAGGAACATCGACCACGACTGCATTTCTTCTGAACATCAGGGTACATCACTTCACTCTTCCTACCATCATCATCATCGTTTGTGCACGGCTCGGTTGGTAGAGCCACGAATATTCCTCAGGACATTCCCATGCAAGGAAGGCACTGATAAGCTCTTCTTCGTGCCTTCCCTCACCAATCAGGGAACGTCCACTTCAGGTGCCGTTTGATAGCGGTCAACTATACAGCTCTGTACTTGTCACATGGGCATGCCCAACTGCATAGCTGTGTACATGTCACATGGGTATGCCACCGTGCCACGAAACTCAGCGAAACCATCTTCCTGAGATGGTTGTGTCTCAATAGACCAGGAGCCATGCCGTCGTCAGACCGTATTAACATTTGTGGGTCATACCTCGGGCACTGCCCAAATCTCGCATGTGCGTGCACGAGCGGTGCTCCTCTGCATCTCGCTAACCCACCACCGCGCACCTGCGCCAACCCGGATCAGCGACCAGGGCAATGCTCTGCCGCGCCACGCCGTCTGCGCTGGCCGACAGTCTAGGGTTGGGGGAAAACCAGCATCCGCTCCCCTCTGGTGTGGAAACAGCCATGACCCCTCGCCACACCACTAGCTTGTAGTTGATAGCACGGCTCTGCAACACCTGTCCTTGCAGCAAGTCCCGTACTTCGCAATGCGCTGGTTCACTAGGTGGCCTGGCGATGTTGCGCCCACTTAATAGCTGTACGCACAGAGACTTTCACATAATATGATGCATATATTACAAAAAAAATCAACAGAAATTCCTACTACTGACTAATACATGAAGAATTGCCGAAAAATGGTTTTACAGGGAGGGCCTTCTTAATAATATAAAAAAATAAGAACATTTATATGACCAATTATTAAGCATTAGGATTAGTGTTAACGATAAAAGGAAATGAATTTAACTCTTAGGAAATTATCTCAGTGATTAAAAAAAATACCTAAGCTCCTTCACAAGAGCGACATGATACTCAAAATTCAAACAACAAAGATACTTCTTATATAACATAGATACAACATTACATACGTTGAGAAACGGGTTAGGACGTGTCTTGTACAAGATTTGGTAAGGAAATGGAGTAGATTTGGTGACGCTACTAACTACAAACACAAAACTTTATCTACTATGAACTGCAATCCCACACACAATATACAGAATTTGTACCAGTCACCACAAACATATAGAACGACTATGATACCCACACATAAAAAATATATTTTTTCGAATATTAATACCCATATTGTTATTCTTTGATTGCTTCTCCATGGTTTGCAGTACACGTTTGCTGAGCTGTAGAAAATTTCTATGACATCTTTTCTATGAACATTTCACAATAGAAGTTATGGTTAATGGAGACACAGGAGGTTCATACAAGTGATACCTGAAATCATAACGTGATAATGTTTACGCATCAGACTGATCTAAAACGAATTAGTGGGCATAAAAATAGAAATGAAAATCACTTTATTCTATAAGTAAAGTAAACACATAAAAGATTGTCAAAAAAATCAAATCTTTGCCCATGGTCATAATTTCTCATCTTACTAATTATCACTGATACTCACAATCATTGCACTATTACTCACAACGTGTCGTCAGGGATCCTCACATACCTTCACATTATTTTACACTTATAGGTTGCTATCTTGATTATTTACCAAATATAAAGCTGCATGAGTTTAAAATGTGTTTCAGTATTCATCTTCCAGAGCTTGCATATTCTGGTCTCCTTAAGTGTACCTAGTAGTAGGTGATGGCAAATTACAACCTCTAATCATCTTATAATGTGGCATCACTGAAAATGAAACACAATTAATCTCACTTCATACACAAATCCATCAACCTACAAGTCGACAAATCGTCTAATAAACATCGCAGTACATTTGCAAGTCTCACAAAATCATCCTCACCTAAAGGGAATAAATACACCACAACTGAAGTTTATTTTACACAATTATCCATCAACGTGCAAGGCGTCAAATCGGCGCATAAACATCGCAGTTCAGTTGCAAATTACACAAAATCTTCCTCACCTAGAGTGAATAAATATCCTACAACTGGAATTTATCATAAACAACCACCTCATCACCATTTACTCGCCAGACCACCACGCTCCATACCTTTTCACCCAACGAGAAAAATTTTATCTTACTATGACAGAAAGCACCTCATCTGACCCGCATAACCATACATACTTTGATGTTATAAAATTACGCAACACAACCCATTTCTGCTGAAAAGAAGATACAACGGTAAACATATTGAGGAATCCTTCACAATTCATAGGGAGTAATACACTTTAGTTTTACCCACATAAGAAATGAATCAAAAACATAGGGGAAACACATAGGGGAAACACGTGGTTCCGATCTCAGAGGTGCATGATTATCTGTTTCTTACTCTATCAAATGTACTCCAATACTGACAATAGCACTGGTCCCCAGTAAGTTGACACTTTCGGCGTCAGTCAGCTGTCATTGTTCCATTTGATTAGGGGCATTAGGCGGATTGTGTCGGGGGTTTGCCGGACAAATTGCTACACCTGCTGGCGGACCACCCGCACTGTTTCTAGCACCCCTGTCATTGGTTCGTCGGTAATCATTCCGGGGCCGTTCACGACTACCGTTCCCTGGTCTACCATAGTTACACCAAAATCGCTGCTCATTTCCATATCTCTCTACCCCTCTGGTGTGTCTCCAATTCTCTCTTGGCGATTGGGGACCATTGGCATCATTCGCTCTATCCGAGTTCAGGGAAAAGTTGCGACGCCGCCAGCGATCGCTCGTTATGTGCCGTCCGTAATTATCTGCGCTGCCGTTCTCATGGCACTTAAGTTCTAGGAGCAGATTATGGAAACCCTCTATGTCGTCCTTACACTGTCCTGCAAGGATAACATGCCGCAATTGTATGGGAAATTTTCCCAGACAAATGCGAATAATTTCTGCAGGCCGATAGGGATCGTCTAAATACTCATTCGCCTGCACCATGTGTTCAAACATCTGCACAGGGCTAGAGAATTTCGAATGGTTGAGTTCTGGTAGCATGGTAAGTCCGTGTTTTATTCGACTTTGGGCAGCTACTGGCCAATAAATCGAAAGAAAATGCAGTCGAAATTCCCTGACTGAGTAACAATTGCGTCAAATTGACCTCATACGCACCGCTGGCTCACCTTAGAGGTAACGGCACATGTATTCAATTTTGTGCGCACTTGGCCACGTCGGAGGAAGGGAGAATGCGAATTGTTGCAACCAGGCGTGCGGGTGAATTCCCGTGGCCGAATTACGGAAAACTTCAAACTTCCTTACTGTTAAAAACTGTTTAAAATCAAATGCGTGATTTCCACTCCTTGGCGAACGTCCCTGAGGGGATCCGCGCCGTTCCCAACTGGTACGAGAACCAAGATCGTAATGATAATCAAACTCGCCATCGTTCCCAGAATCACTGTCGGAGTAATTGCCCTTGTACTCATTTATTCAAAACCACACGAGTTTCTTTTTCTTTTTTTTTTTTTTGTAAACCTGTATATTTTGTGTACCTTTATGTAAGTTTCTGTGTTAATTATGATTTTGTCTTGAATTGCGTTAGCCAATTTAATTTCAAAATGTTTTCCTTGATGGCCAACTAAGGTCAGTTTGGACACATACACTTCATGTTCTCCTCTTTCTCTCCCACTGTCCATTTTGAAATTTCATTAGCAACCGTATTTCGTCTGTCTCTGCTAATGACAATGAAATCGCCTCCCTATTACCATCAGGAGAGGAGTTTGTGGCACAACTTGACGAGAAGAAGAGACCGGTTGGTAGGACATGTTCTGAGGCATCAAGGGATCACAAATTTAGCATTGGAAGTCAGCGTGGAGGGTAAAAATCGTAGAGGGAGACCAAGAGATGAATACACTAAGCAGATTCAGAAGGATGTAGGTTGCAGTAGGTACTGGGAGATGAAGAAACTTGCACAGGATAGGGTAGCATGGAGAGCTGCATCAAACCAGTCTCAGAACTGAAGACCAGAACAACAACAATTACCATCAGAGTTACCTGCTATTGTGTCCGAGATTTTGGCTTTCTCTTCCTGTATCTTTCGCTGGGCCATGTCCTGCTGTAATTGCATTCGCTCTAGATCTCGCTCGAGGGCCATTAGCGCCTGGCCATGGGTTTCTACCTGGGCTCTTAAGCTGACAGGGCACCTAGCCTGGCCATGGGTTTCTACCTGGGCTCTGAAGCTGACAGGGCACCTAGCGGCAATGTCTTCTACTCGGGACACAAGAGCCTCGTGCTCATTCTGGTATTGTTCCTCTAGTGCGAGCAGATTCCCAGCAACCCTTTCTTCATTCCCCATGACATGCTTGCTAATGACTACCTGCCCCTCCTCTAAAGCGCAAATTCGTTGATCCATGATTTCCAGTCTATCTCCAATCCCCTGTACTATCACGTTACTTAATTTTGTAGTAACTTCCTCGAGATGCCTCTTATTCTCTTCTGCTTGCCTTTTAAACTCTTCTGCTTGCCTTTTATTCTCTTCTGGTTGCCTCTTATTACCCTCTACTAACTGTTGTAGGATAGTCTGTAAGAAATTAACATTTACTGACTAGTCCGCCTGTAATCTCCTCCTCACTTATCGACCTTAATGACAGTGAAAAATTAAACCGCGTGTACCTAATGGAAATTTGGGAAAAGCAATCGTCACTGAAGTTAATCTGTCGGTAAAGAGGGAGGAAAGGGTTACATCTAAATGAAAGGAAAAATGCAAATGAAACTGGTGGAAATTAATTTTGAAAAGGGGTAATGTTAATAAAGAAAGTAAATGTGCGGCCATTACGTTAACAATTAACTAGCGGTAATTAGAAATTTGAGATTTGGGGGAAATTACGGTCTCCAGTCCTATGGAAAATTACTATAGTAACTGAAAAAGAAAGGTTATTACACATACGATTAGCACAAGAACCATGGAAACTGAAGGTTGACACGTGTAGCGTGAAAACTGAAAGTTTGTCAGAAGTAATAAATTTCGCTACACTCTGACTTAATTTGGCAAAAGAATTAATAAAACCGGAAAATTGAAAGTTAATTTAGTGACTGAAATTAATAGTGAGCTTTGTTTCTGAAGCACATCGAAATTCAGTAAAATACGGTTAGTCTTGGGCTACCTCAACAATCATTTCAAAAGCTACTTGAATCTACGCAATTTAGAAATAAGAGATTTAACTTTGAACTTGAATTAAATGATTTTGAACAATTAACAATAGTAAAATTTAGTACGTACCAAGCTGAGCTGCAGTCACAGGTAAGCTAAAATACGGTAACAAAATTCGCACTCTTAATTTGTCCTTGTGTAATCTAAATATTGCAGCCAGCTATGAATACCTTAACTGAACTTTGATATTAAAGCAGTGAAATCGAATGATATTACTTTAATGCTGGCGTTTGAGTTTCAACGACACTCGAGTTCATTCCGGAAAAGGAAGGGACCCTGCTTGGTAATGCAATTGGGACAATGAGCAAAAAAGGTTCATGCTACGTTGCTGTAATTTAACAGTTTGAAAAGCTGAGGTCTGCCATATAGTTCTAAAACTTTACGTGCTACCAGTCTTCCTTGTTGGTTGTTGAAGGTTTGAAGTCGTCGATCGAGGAGGTGGCGACAGTCACTCATTGTCGGCAGTCGCTGTTCCAGAAGCTGGATGTTGGCGCGCCTTCTTCTCGACACGGTCTCCAGCCGAAACGGGCTCTTGATGCGTGCCAGCTAACGCTTCCCGTCCGCGACACCATGTCAGAAACTATCATAGCAATTCGAGCGCAATTACATGCTGCCAAACCCCAAAAGCGCGGCAACTCGCGGGAGCGTCACACAACACACCTGCTCCACTGCACTACTCCAGCCAGACTCCCTCTGCCCGCGCTCCACGCGACAGAGTTAACTCTACCAAAGATCCTAAACACTTTGGTTCTCCACACGACCTATCGATGTATTCGTTCGATAGCATAGTTTTCCCTAGGCAAGACCCAGCGTAAAAATACTAATAATATTTACAAAACAAACCAATTATACATCGACATAAATGCATATACACTCCTGGAAATGGAAAAAAGAACACATTGACACCGGTGTGTCAGACCCACAATACTTGCTCCGGACACTGCGAGAGGGCTGTACAAGCAATGATCACACGCACGGCACAGCGGACACACCAGGAACCGCGGTGTTGGCCGTCGAATGGCGCTAGCTGCGCAGCATTTGTGCACCGCCGCCGTCAGTGTCAGCCAGTTTGCCGTGGCATACGGAGCTCCATCGCAGTCTTTAACACTGGTAGCATGCCGCGACAGCGTGGACGTGAACCGTATGTGCAGTTGACGGACTTTGAGCGAGGACGTATAGTGGGCATGCGGGAGGCCGGGTGGACGTACCGCCGAATTGCTCAACACGTGGGGCGTGAGGTCTCCACAGTACATCGATGTTGTCGCCAGTGGTCGGCGGAAGGTGCACGTGCCCGTCGACCTGGGACCGGACCGCAGCGACGCACGGATGCACGCCAACACCGTAGGATCCTACGCAGTTCCGTAGGGGACCGCACCGCCACTTCCCAGCAAATTAGGGACACTGTTGCTCCTGGGGTATCGGCGAGGACCATTCGCAACCGTCTCCATGAAGCTGGGCTACGGTCCCGCACACCGTTAGGCCGTCTTCCGCTCACGCCCCAACATCGTGCAGCCCGCCTCCAGTGGTGTCGCGACAGGCGTGAATGGAGGGACGAATGGAGACGTGTCGTCTTCAGCGATGAGAGTCGCTTCTGCCTTGGTGCCAATGATGGTCGTATGCGTGTTTGGCGCCGTGCAGGTGAGCGCCACAATCAGGACTGCATACGACTGAGGCACACAGGGCCAACACCCGGCATCATGGTGTGGGGAGCGATCTCCTACACTGGCCGTACACCACTGGTGATCGTCGAGGGGACACTGAATAGTGCGCGGTACATCCAAACCGTCATCGAACCCATCGTTCTACCATTCCTAGACCGGCAAGGGAACTTGCTGTTCCAACAGGACAATGCACGTCCGCATGTATCCCGTGCCACCCAACGTGCTCTAGAAGGTGTAAGTCAACTACCCTGGCCAGCAAGATCTCCGGATCTGTCCCCCATTGAGCATGTTTGGGACTGGATGAAGCGTCGTCTCACGCGGTCTGCACGTCCAGCACGAACGCTGGTCCAACTGAGGCGCCAGGTGGAAATGGCATGGCAAGCCGTTCCACAGGACACATTGAGCAAGAATCAGTAATTACCACAACTGCAGTGCAATGAAATAAATTACAATGCCTATAAAACAATAAATAGGAAGATAAAACACGGTAATAAACATATTTCAGATCAACGAAAAAGTTGTTCTGCCTTTGGAAAGGCAATAGATAAGTTAGGACATCCAAAATATATTAAACTAACCCTAACTGCGCGTAAGAAGTTATATGTTTTATCGAAATCCCAGAGCAGGATAAGTAATGTGTAAGTAGCATAGGTAAAGGAGACGTAACATCGGTACACTGGATAAGACTTGATACAAAATTATTTATTTCTTAAGACTTTGATATAAGGCATCTATATAATTGCTGTTGCCTGGTAACTACTTGCTATTGCATGTGAAATGCTATACGATTCACAACACAGTCTCTTTATTTAGAATCGCGGTCGTAATTAAAGGGGGCCGGGAACGGTTTAATACTCGCATTCAGACCCACATTCACTCAAAGAACAGCCAGCACGGCCTCAACACCAACATGCAAAGAAGCTAGGAGGTTTGTTCCGCTATGTTGAGAAATGATTAAATAAACGAGTAAATCTGAATATCACGGTTGCCTTTAGAGTTCAACCTCGGTTTGGAGAAACAGCCTCAACGAGGGCCACACATACACACTTACATGCTTAACATGAAATCACAAACCAAAAATACAATGGAATAATCCGGACAGGATACATTTAATATTCCAAAATCAGAGCAATAAGTAAACTCTAGGGCAGAGGGGGCCACAGGAAAGCTAGGCTCACAGTTAACTCCTGTGCCCACGTGGTTCGCGGAGACACAATTGCTATGTACCGTGGCCAAATTTTAGCAACATTAAACCACACAGCCGGAAGACTTAACATTTTACAGAGGACACATCTGAATAGCCAAAAGGGTAATGGCAGAAGGCCAACAAGCTCTAATATTAACCCATGTGGATGGTTTCCAAAGGACATCTAGTAATGAAACAAAGAAAATTCACAAAGAGGCAAAAGTTGTCAAGATTCGGAATAGATTAGAATGTATACACACGCAGTCGCAGGCACACAAACATTCACACTGAACCGAGGGCGCACTTCCTACGTGAGATCAAAATGGTTCAAATGGCTCTGAGCACTATGGGACTTAACATCTGAGATCATCAAACCCCTAGAACTTAGAACTACTTAAACCGAACTAACCTAAGGACATCACACACATCCATGCCTGAGGCAGGAATCGAACCTGCGACCGTAGCAGTCGAGCGGTTCCAGACTGTAGCGCCTAGAACGGCTCGGCCACTGCAGCAGGCCCTACGTGAGATCGCTTCAACATATTCAACACATTTGTGCTACGTTCTTCTTACGGACCCAAGTCTGCATTAGGAATCCAAGTGAAATGAAAAGCCGGCAGCTGTGGCCTAGCGGTTCTAGGCGCTTCAGTCCGGAACCACGCGGCTGCTACCGTCGCAGGTTCGAATCCTGCCTCGGGCGTGGACGTGTGTGATGTCCTTAGGTTAGATAGGTTTAAGTAGTTCTAGGTCTTGGGGACTGATGACCTCAGATGTTACGCCCCATAATTCTTAGAGCCATTTGAACCATCAAAGTGAAAGTCTGCAAAAGTCTTGCATTCCTTACTGCGACCCAGCAAAACAATCTCTATAAGACAAAGCGCGAGGCCAAAAACTAAAACTCCTCTCTTGTTACGAGACAACGCGCCAAGCGGTTAAATCAACACACCCTTCTTCGAAGAGACCTCGGCTGCAGACGCTCGGAGAGTTGGAAGCTGATTGCCCATCTCACACTAAAACTTCTCCCACACGATCTCGTGGCCAGGAAAACCCAAAGATGAGGCTTCCGCCACCAACCTAACACTGGTAACTTTCACATAAAGTGAACAAACCTCTTTGCCTATCTGAAAACTACAAGGTTTGGCCATTCTGTAAGACTGCCGATGATTCTCTGCAGCAGACTAAACCTCCTTGCAGCAAAATGAAACACACCTACATTCTTTCAGTAGGTTTTGGAATAGGAGAACAAGGGATAACCATTTTACGGAATCTTAGTTGTGTGTTGGGTTACATATAAAAACATGGCAGACATAATTGCGTTATAGGCGCATTTGCAAGTCTGAAAAGAACCAACATGACAACCATATAATGCTAGGAAATCGTAGATAGAAATAGGTCACGGCTAGGTTGAATCATAGCTCATTCTTCTCTGGTACGAAAATTAGCAACGAAAACACCAGAATTGTTCTGTAGGATGCAAAGTACAATGAAAACCAAATAAAATGATAATGAAGGGGGACTATAGGACCGTTTCACGAAAACGGTACGTTTCCGGACGTGGGTTCCTTTTCAAAATATTATGTACTCACTCCCCTGTACAAGTTCTACAAAAATGGCTCTGAGCACTATGCGATTTAACTTCTGAGGTCATCAGTCGCCTAGAACTTAGAACCAATTAAACCTAACTAACCTAAGGACATCACACACATCCATGCCCGAGGCAGGATTGGAACCTGCGACCGTAGCGGTCGCCCGGCTCCACACTGCAGCGCCTAGAACCGCACGGCCACTCCGGCCGGCACAAGTTCTACAAGTTTGTAAGGAGAGCTTCGGAACACCCTGTATATGCTACCATACCCAGGGCAGCAATGTAGGAGGAGCAGATTCAAGAATCCTACACCGCTGCTCATGGGAAACTCTTAGTGCAGATGGTTTGCCATTGCCTTCCTCCAACCTGTTATGAAGTGCCACATGTGTATCTGTGATGTGTGCTTGTACAGTGTAGTGTTGAATTTGTATTGTTATGGATGAAAAGAAAGCAGAGGGTGAAACCCGGCTGCGCCACAAAGCTTACTCCTCTCGAAAAGCACCAAGGGGGACGCCGATCTTAACGTCACCATTCGACGACGGATCACCATCAACAGTCAGGACGGATTCAGAAAATATTGTTCTTGCGAAACGCAACTAGCTCTTCATACTCATGACGTAATGAGTGCTGTCGACAGGGGATGTCAAATTGTTTCTATATTTTTAGATTTCCGGAAGGCTTTCGACACCGTTCCTCACAAGCGTCTTCGAACCAAACTGCATGCCTATGGAATATCGCCTCAGTTGTGCGACTGGATTCGTGACTTCCTGTCAGAAAGGTCACAGTTCGTAGTAATAGACGGAAAGTCATCGAGTAAAACAGAAATAATATCCGGCGTTCCCCAAGGAAGTGTTATAGGCCCTCTGTTGTTCCTGATCTATATAAACGCCATAGGAGACAATCTGAGTACCCGTCTTAGATTATTTGCGGATGATGCTGTCATTAACCGTTTTGTAAAGTCATCAGATGACCAAAACGAATTACAAAATGATTTAGATAAGATATCTGTATGGTGAGAAAAGTGGCAATTGACCCTGAATAAAGAAAAGTGTGAAGTTATTCACATGTGTAGTAAAAGAAATCCGCTAAATTTCGATTATGCGATAAGTCACACAAATCTGAAGGCTGTAAAATCAGCTAAATACTTAGGAATTACAATTACAAATAATCTAAACTGGAACGATCACATAGATAATGTTGTGGGTAGAGCAAACCAAAGACTGCGATTCATTGGCAGAACACTTAGAAAGTGCAACAGGTCTACTGAAGAGACTGCTTACACCACACTTGTCCGCCCTATTCTGGAGTATTTCTGTGCGGTGTGGGATCCGCATCAGGTGGGACTGACGGGTGACAGCGGAAAAGTACAAAGAAGGGCAGCTCATTTTGTATTATCGCGAAAGAGGGGAGATAGTGCCACATTCGTGATACGGTAATTGGAGTGGCAATCATTAAAACAGAGGTGTTTTTCATTGCGACCGGACCTTCTCATGAAATATTAATCACCAATTTTCTCCTCCGATTGCGAAAACATTCTGTTGGCACCCACCTACATAGGGAGAAATGATCATTGCGATAAAATAACAGAAATCAGGGTCCGCACAGAAAAATGTAAGTGCTCGTTTTTTCCACGCGCCTTTCGAGGGTGGAACGGTAGAGAGACTGCTTAAAAGTGGTTCATTGAACCCTCTGCCAGGGACTTTATTGTGAATAGCAGAGTAATCATTTAGCTGTAGATGTAGACAGATGTAGACATGCCCTCTCTTCATGAGACACCGCAGAGAGATTTGGGATTTCGTCCAAGCCACTGTCGCAAAGAACCTCTCCTCCCCTGTCCGGCCAAATACTGGCAGTGAAAATTCCATCCACCACCAGGATTCGAACCGGCTTGCCTCCGAATCGAGAACCACTGCACAGGCGTTCGTTAGCGACCTGAGCTACAGAGGCGGATTTAAATTCGGGAAATATGCTGGCTGTGACACTCGAGTGATGTACGCACCTTGTAAATTGTGAGCTACTAATAATCTTGCCTCGTGTAGCGGTGACTGTTCCTAAAAATGGAAGCATAGTCAATGGTAGTGACTTATCGCAGGACCAAAGGCGGAAGAACGGTGTCCCAATATCTCCAAGTCGTTTCAAATAACATGCTCGTCCGTGCATCCGGTATCGCTGATTCCTGGTCGCACGGTAAGTTCACTTGCACAATATTAAGATGATTTACTCCCAGCTGTAAGGTGTTTCTCGCACCGCGCTCTCGTCAACTAAGACGTGTAGGTTGTCAGGCTCAGTGGAAATAAGCAACCGCACAGGCTGAGCTGTGTGTAATATGAACTAAAAATGGTCTCGAATATTTTGCAACAAGAAATTCTACTGATAACAGTACGTTGTCCAAAAAACTTCTTTTCACAAATTTGTGTCCCAGGCAACATGCTATAAGTGAGCAAAGTAAAAATTTTTGACCTAGTAGGCAAATAATAATTTTTGAACATAAAATACACTTGTTTTAGATCAATCCACTTAGTGCAACTTTTTTTCAAGAGGTAAAATTCGTCCCTGAAGTACTATTTTGCAGAGTTCGGAAAATACCATATACGCTTGCCAGAAGCTCCCAGAACGTTAAATAGCCACAAATTTATTTAAATGAGGTTCATGTCAAAACGCATCAAATGTGGTAAGTGGTGTGACTGCGCCCACAATTCTTACTTCGTCTACATCTACATTTGTATTCTGCAGCCGCCGGCCGCTGTGGCCGAACGGTTCTAGGCGCTTCAGTCCGGAACCGCGCTGCTGCTACGGTCGCATGTTCGAATCCTACCTCGGACATGGTTGTGTGTAATGTCCTTAGGTTAGTTAGGTTTAAGTAATACTAAGTCTAGGGGACTGATGACCTCAGATGTTAAGTCCCATAGTGCTTAGAGCCATTTTTATTCTGCAGCCCATCGTACTCTTTGTGGTTGAAGATAAATATATAAGGATCAATGCCCCTCTCCTTCTTTTCTGTTCCGTTCCCTCAGTACCGCCGCTGCCAGATCGCTCTTTTTAGGCACGTATGTTGGCCTGAAACAACATGTTTTTTCATCTTTTACGACTCGCTTTCCTTCTTACCTGTCTTTTCATCTATTTGGTTCAGACGATTTGCGTAATATTTTCCACATATTATTTAATACTTTGCAGGGCAGAAAATATAACAAATCTCTTTTGTCTCACAGTAGTTACCCGCCATATTTTCGTCGGCAGATGAAATCGACGTGACACCGCTTCGTTTCCACTATTCTGATTGTTGTTTCGATAGTACTCATACGTTGTAACAAATCGAAGTACAATATCACTTGTGTCTATACATATAAAAGTGGATGTATGTACATATATTCCTCATCTCCTCCTAAACCAGTGGATCGATTTAAACTAAACTTGGTACACATATTACTTATTATTTGGAAAGAACTATTTGGGGGGGGGGGGGTAAAAACCACATCCCTCTTGAAGGGTTGGGGCTGCAGGTCAAAAGTATTGTAGCTCGTGATGTGCAAATAGACAGACTAAATACCTTCACTGTTGGATTTACACGTAATTTGAAACCTTTACGAGGCTTTTTCTCACTGATAGCCCCAACAAAGTAATGAAATGAAGAGAAGATTATCCCTTACTAGGTTTTCCCCGGCCATGTAGTAAAACTATTGCATCAGGTATGGCTTTTTAATTTTTTACTTCTTTATTGCTAAGTCTAATCGCAACACATTTCTCAGGCAGTATCCACGTATACTACTGGATGAACTTGCAAAATTATATCATACTACGACACATACTTCGTGAGATATGTCATAAACATCGAGCTGTGTGAAAATGAAAGTTCAGGGCGAAATTCGCTGGAGATACAGGTGAAATATGTGTAAAATATGAGTGAAATATGTTGAATACATGTGAAATACGTCTGGAAAGTGCATACATGGTAAAAGCCACAGGTAAAAAGCTCCCCCTGTTATAGTGGGAGCGATAGTGTGGAAAAAGAAAGGGGGAAAGGAGCAGATGGACACATATAGGGGGAGGAGGAGATGTACAGAGAGAGGGGAGAGAGAAATGGACAGACAGAGGGAAGAGGAGGAGATGGGCAGAGAGATGGAAGGAGATAGAGAGGGGGAGGAGGATATAGACAAGGAAGAGGAGGAGGTGAACAGGGAGTGGGGAAAGATGAGATGTATAGAGAAAGGGGGAGGAAGAGATGGATGGAGAGATGGGGAGAAGGAGATGGACTTAAAGGAGGAGAACGAAATGGATACAGAGGAGGGAGCAGATGTACAGAGGGGGCAGGAGCAAATGGACAGAGGGAGAGGTGGGAGGAGATAAATAGAGACAGAGGTGTGGAGGAGATGGACAGAAAGAGGGGAGAAAGGATACTGTCAGAGAGGAGGGTGGGGGAGATGAACAGAGAGAGGTGGAAGGAGAAGATGAGCTAATACACTGGAATAAATGCATACACATACAATGCCAGGTAGTCAGCTAGTCTTTTTAGGGGAGAGGGGCAGGTGGGTTAAGAGAGGGGAAGGAGTAGATGGACAGAGACACGGGGGAATGAACAGAGAGTTGGATGGGGGAACTGAACAGAAAATAGGGGAGGATATGGACAAGGAGAGGAGGAGGAGAAGGAGGAGATGGACAGAGGGAGGGGGAAATGGACAGAGAGTGGGGATGGGGGAAGTGGACAGAAAGAGGGGAGGATATGGGCAGGGCGAGGAGGAGGTGGGGGAAATGGACAGAGATGGGGGAGGAGGAGATGGACAGAGAGGTGGGGGAGGAAGAGATAAAGGGGGAGAAGGAGATGGACTTAGAGGGGGAGGATGAAAATGGACAGAGAGGGAAGGAGGATAAATTGCTACACGGCCGATGTAAACACCGTTTACAGCCGGATTGTATTGTTGCACAGAAAAAACAGAAACATACGACGCAGCACTAGCACGACTCCCTTAGATTCGTCGATAGATGCAGCGACGGATTGTGACGGTCGAGGGGTGGAATAAGATGTGTTCTTTTTTCGTCGATTCCACCTATTTTTACTCTGATTAATGGCTGAATTTTACATCTTTATTATCTTAAATGTTAACAGAATTGATTCAGATTTACATTTGGCTTCGTTGTGTCTGTTTATTTATGATTCCTATGGTGATATTGTATTTTACAACAAGTTTTATTCACCAGTTTTGCTCTCCCTGGATTTCAGACGGTTTTTAATGTGGCTCCTGAATATTTGATGGGTACCGCCCTTTTCTTTCGTGAGGTTATTCCCACTGCCGATATTGAAATACTTGATTCTTGTAGGGGGATAGAGTGTCATCTTCTTAACCTCACCTCGTTTGTTTTATGTGCACCGTCTGGTTCGGGTCACACAGTGGCGCGTTCACGATTTTACTAAGTGGAGGTTGTCTATCTTTTGCGAAAGAGTCCTCGGTGTCTCATGTTAGATGGCAGTTTCTATTGCGTTTTACGTCCTAGCGATCAGTCCCCACGTTGTAATATTTCTCGTGAAATAAGTGAATTGGTTCATTCGATGTGCTTACTTGACGCGTGGGAGAAACAATATCTCACCTTGGTTAGATACACGTTTTTTACCGGTTCATCCTGTAGCTATATCGACAGCTTTTATTTATCTGATTGTTTATGTGATCAGATTCTTGCGGTTGACTTTATCCCCGTTTCCTTGTCTGTCAACTGTACAGTGTCGGCTACTCTAAGCCATGGACAACAACGTGCGAAACTGTTTCGGCCCCAATGGATGCCGCATGTCTCCCACCTCACGGATACCGCGCTAGATGATGTAGTTGGTGTTTTGTGGGAGGGTTGCCTCCCCCTCTGTGCGTTACTGTTTGCTGTTGGACTGGTGGACAGTGAAGCTGAAGCTTCGCCAGTCGTTACCTTCGTACTGTGCTACTCGAGCGAAGGACTTTAGGAAAAATTACGAATTTGATTACACTCTTCTGCAGGAACCGTATGAACGAGCGGGTGACGCCCCTCTACAGATCCCAGACATTCGCAGAATTAAAGAAAGTTGCTGCAACTCAAATGACATAAGATGGGGGTTTATAGATCAAATCTAAACCCTGGTCACTTGTTGAAGGGAAACTGACATCGACGTATCACATGCTTCGCCATCAGTAGCGACGTCATCGCTCCTTCATTACGCCTCATAAACAGTTGCTGCTGGTCGCCAATTGACTGAGCAAGCTGATATTGTTCGCGTTCTCCACCAATACTACGCGGAACTATATGCAGAGGATAACAATATGAGACTACTCCCCGATGATGCTCGTGGGGCTCTAAGTGGAGGATCATGCATACACAGAACGTCGAATCTTTGGCCGCCTTTCAGACAGATGAGGTCTTTGCTCTTCTTATTGCTGCTGCCCCCGCCCTCCTGTAAATGACATGGCCCGTATGGTCACCCTGAGGAGTTTTGTTTCCGCTTATAGCCTCTCCTGGGGCGGTTCGGACAATAAGTGGTGTAAGTTCACGAACCTCTTGTCGACCCCTGTTCACGAGTCTGGGTATTTTGACATTGGCCTCTCAATATATGTATTCCTTACTGTCATTTCTTGTTAACAATATTAGGTTCTTCCCAAGAATAAGCAGCTTTCACTCGGTTAATACTCGGCAGAAATGAAACCTGCATTTGGATCGGGCTTCCTTTAACTCTTGTGCAAAAAAGTGTGCAGTATACTGCTGTATCCACTCGAATTCAAAAATGTTAGCAGTAATCCACGCGCTTTCAAATCGAAACTGAAGAGTTTCCTCATGGGTCACTCCTCCTATTCTGTCGAGGAGTTCCTTGAAAATTAAGCTGATTCTTATTGTATTGTTGATTGCGTTTACTTAAATTTATGGATTGACTTTTTTCAGGTTCATTAACATTTATTTTTGTCTGTCATCACTTTTATGTTGTAATTTCGTATACTGACACGTTCCATGACCTTGGAGATTTGATCCTCAATTTGGTCCTACGGAACTTGACGTGTAAATAAAAATAAATAAATAATATGGCTGCTTGGTCATTTTGTACACTTCGTGGCCGTTGGTGAGAAGTGAAACGGTCACCTGGCTTCTCGTCACTAAATGTTTTTTGCTTACTGATGGAGCCGGCAACTGACCCGTTTTCAGGACTCTTCTGCCGATAGGCTCACGCGTAAGTTTTACCGACAGGGCATCGGCTGTGGGTGGCGAAGGGTCGTGATAGCATGGTCTGTTGCACAACGGAATAAAAACGAGACGACTTGATTTAGAATACTGACAGATAGGTAGTGGGAAAAATAAGTGTTAGCGTGCTAGACATTAAGCCAGTGACCCGTGGATCGCAACCACGCTCTATTAAAACTATTTTCTATTCATTCTTGCACTAACCATTTTTGTTCCAGTTGTACCATACTCAAGAAACTTTTCACTTTAGTTAAAGAAGAGCTTTCAGTTCCTCCTGATGAAGAGTTTTTTATGTTTTTCCCTAACAAGAGTTTCAAACCTTGTACCAAGAGTATAATTTTTTCGAATTATAGGTTTTTGCTATTTCCAAAACCGAATTTTCAGTTTATTCCGAAGAGGAATTTTAATATTTTTCTGAAAAGAGTTTCAGTGCTGTCGGAGGAGAGTATAGTTTTTTGGCGAAGAGCTTTAATAATTCGAAGATTAATTAATTTCTCGCAGCGAAGTCATTAGTTTCTCGAAGACCAGTTACTCTACGTTTCGAAAAATAGCTTTCCGTTTTTCAAAAGCGACATTTGCATTTTTCAAGATAAGAATTTCTTTTCAAGAGATTTTTTTCAATTTTCAATAAGTTTTTTCTTGTGTGTCAAGAAATGGTTCTCTTAATTTAGAAGAAGAAAAAACCAGTAAAAAACGTAATATTCGCAAGATCGACCCTCATTTTGAGCGAGCTTTTTTTCCTTTTTCCTCCCTGTTGTTAAAAAACCGGTAAAGTCCGTGCCTGGTAACCAACAGGTCGTTTAAAAAATCGTAAAGCGTGTTCCGATCGAAGCCCGGATTCATAAAAAGAATCTGTGTGCGTTAAAGCGACGCTTCTAGGACGAGGAAATGCGCCAGCAGCGGATCAAGTCCGCTCGGCGGATTAACGACGAAGCCCGGTTTGCCGACCAGCTTTGATGTAGTGTTCATTTTTTTCTGTTTCGCACATCCCACTACGTGAACTCCAGGAAACATAGAAAACTTTCGCACGTTTCTACGTAAATAACATTACAAGCAGATAGTTGGAGTACACATATTCGGTATTCCGTGCCGGATGGTAACGTGATCGCGAAAGAAAGGGGAGCCGGCCATCCCTTAATTTAACCACCCCAAGTTGATAAATAACCACACCAACCCTACACTGATTAAAGAGAAAGACGCAAGAAAAAGAGAAGAAAAAAAGAAGAGAGCCAATGTGTTTACTGCTATCGTATTACACTGAAGAGCCAAAGAAACTGGTACATCTGCCTAATATCGTGTAGGACTACCGCGAACAAAAGTGACGCAACAGGACTTGCGATGGACTCGACCAATGTCTGAGGTAGTGATGGAGGGAACTGACATCCATAAATAACGCAGGGGTGTCCATAAATCCGAAATAGTACGACGGGGTTTAGAGCTCTTCTGAACAGCACGCTGCAGGCCATCCCGAATGTGCTCAATAATGTTCATGTCTGGGGAGTTTAGTGGCCAGCGAAAGTGTTTAAACTCAGAAAAGTGTTCCTGGAGCCACTCTGTAACAATTCTGGACGTGTGGAGTGTCACATTGTCGTGCTGGAGTTGACCGTCGCCTGCTGTGGCCGTGCGGTTCTAGGCGCTTCAGTCTGGAACCGCGCGACCGCTACGGTCGCAGGTTCGAATCCTGGCTCGGGCATGGATGTGTGTGGTGTCCTTAGGTTAGTTACGTTTAAGTAGTTCTAAGTTCTAGGGGACTGATGACCTTAGATGGTAAGTCCCATAGTGCTCAGAGCCTTTCTTTTTTTTTTTTTTTTTTTTTTTTTTTTTCATTGACCATATCCGTCGGAATGCACAATGGACATGAATGGATGCAGGTGATCAGACCGGATGCTTACGTACGTGTCACCTGCCAGAGTCGTTTCTAGACGTATCAGGGGTCTCATATCACTCCACCTGCACACATCCCGCACCATTACAGAGCCTCCACCAGCTTGAACAATCTCCTGCTGACATGCAGGGTCCGTGGATTCATGAGGTTGTCTCCATACCTGTACACGTCCATCCGACAGATACAATTTGAAACGAGACTCGTCTAACCAGGCAACATGTTTCCAATTATCAACAGTCCAATGTCGGTGTTGACGGGCTCAGGCGAGGTATAAAGTTCTGTGTCGTGCGGTCATCAAGGGCACACGAGTGGGCCTTTGGCTCCGAAAGCCCGAATCGATGATGTTTCGTTGAATGGTTCGCACACTGACACTTGTTGGTGGCCCAGCACTGAAATCTGGAGCACTTTGCGCAAGGGTTCCCCTTTTGTCACGTTGAACGATTCTCTTCAGCCGTCGTTTCATCAACTCTTACAGGATCTTTATCCGGCCGCAGCGATGTCGGAGATTTGATGTTTTACCGGATTCCTGATATTCACGGTACACTCGTTAAGGTGATATGGAAAACCCCCACTTCATCGCTACCTTGGAGACGCTGTGTCCCATTGCTTGTGCGCCGACTACAACACTACGTGCAAACTAACCTAAATCCTGATAACCTGCCTTTGTTGCAGCAGTAACCGATCTAACAACTGCGCCAGACACTTGTTGTCTTATAAAGGCGTTGCTGCCCGCAGCCCTGTATTCTGCCTGTTTACATATTTCTGTATTTGAATACGCATGCCTGCACCAGTTTCTTTTGCGCTTCAGTGTATATCTTGTATAGATACCACAAGAATAAGATAAGAGAGATAAGCTTACGAACGGAAACATATGTATCGTTACTTTTCCCTCGTTCTGTACAGAATTTACAAGCAGCTATAATACACTCCTGGAAATTGAAATAAGAACACCGTGAATTCATTGTCCCAGGAAGGGGAAACTTTATTGACACATTCCTGGGGTAGATACATCACATGATCACACTGACAGAACCACAGGCACATAGACACAGGCAACAGAGCATGCACAATGTCGGCACTAGTACAGTGTATATCCACCTTTCGCAGCAATGCAGGCTGCTATTCTCCCATGGAGACGATCGTAGAGATGCTGGATGTAGTCCTGTGGAACGGCTTGCCATGCCATTTCCACCTGGCGCCTCAGTTGGACCAGCGTTCGTACTGGACGTGCAGACCGCGTGAGACGACGCTTCATCCAGTCCCAAACATGCTCAATGGGGGACAGATCCGGAGATCTTGCTGGCCAGGGTAGTTGACTTACACCTTGTAGAGCACGTTGGGTGGCACGGGATACATGCGGACGTGCATTGTCCTGTTGGAACAGCAAGTTCCCTTGCCGGTCTAGGAATGGTAGAACGATGGGTTCGATGACGGTTTGGATGTACCGTGCACTATTCAGTGTCCCCTCGACGTTCACCAGTGGTGTACGGCCAGTGTAGGAGATCGCTCCCCACACCATGATGCCGGGTGTTGGCCCTGTGTGCCTCGGTCGTATGCAGTCCTGATTGTGGCGCTCACCTGCACGGCGCCAAACACGCATACGACCATCATTGGCACCAAGGCAGAAGCGACTCTCATCGCTGAAGACGACACGTCTCCATTCGTCCCTCCATTCACGCCTGTCGCGACACCACTGGAGGCGGGCTGCACGATGTTGGGGCGTGAGCGGAAGACGGCCTAACGGTGTGCGGGACCGTAGCCCAGCTTCAAGGAGACGGTTGCGAATGGTCCTCGCCGATACCCCAGGAGCAACAGTGTCCCTAATTTGCTGGGAAGTGGCGGTGCGGTCCTCTACGGCACTGCGTAGGACCCTACGGTCTTGGCGTGCATCCGTGCGTCGCTGCGGTCCGGTCCCAGGTCGACGGGCACGTGCACCTTCCGCCGACCACTGGCGACAACATCGATGTACTGTGGAGACCTCACGCCCCACGTGTTGAGCAATTCGGCGGTACGTCCACCCGGCCTCCCGCATGCCCACTATACGCCCTCGCTCAAAGTCCGTCAACTGCACATACGGTTCACGTCCACGCTGTCGCGGCATGCTACCAGTGTTAAAGACTGCGATGGAGCTCCGTATGCCACGGCAAACTAGCTGACACTGACGGCGGCGGTGCACAAATGCTGCGCAGCTAGCGCCATTCGACGGCCAACACCGCGGTTCCTGGTGTGTCCGCTGTGCCGTGCGTGTGATCATTGCTTGTACAGCCCTCTCGCAGTGTCCGGAGCAAGTATGGTGGGTCTGACACACCGGTGTCAATGTGTTCTTTTTTCCATTTCCAGGAGTGTAATATGCATGTATACAATGTGACCTAAAACTTGCGCGGCAAATACAGCTGAAATGGAAAGTGCTACTGATGTGCGGTTTACACAGATTGGATTGGTAGTCAAGGGCTCGTATTGTCAGCCAATAAACAGATTGCAATAATACTTAGAAAGCGTATTTCAAAAATGGTTCAAATGGCTCTGAGCAGTATGGGACTTAACTTCTTAGGTCATCAGTCCCCTAGAACTTAGAACTACTGAAACCTAACTAACCTAAGGACATCACACACATCCATGCCCGAGGCCGGATTCGAACCTGCGACCGTAGCAGTCCCGCGGTTCCGGACTGCAGCGCCTAGAACCGCAAGACCACCGCGGCCGGCGAAAGCGTATTCTTTGTGCAAACATACACTTATTTAAATGGAACAATGCCTACTGACATTAACTGACTAAAAGTACAGTACATTAGAATGTTAGTGTTGTTTGTTACAGGATCCTAATGCGAGTCGTTTACGAGATATCGTGTTTTGAGAGGTTTCCGCACCGACACTTGTGTGTGCCATTCATCCTGCAGAGTTGTTAGGTATGATGCTGTTGTGTTTGCTTAGTCTGTGCTTGTGCATTCCTTGAGTGCACTGGACTTGCTAGTCAGTGTGTGTGAGTCCAAACAGTAGGTCGCGAGTAGACGATGGGATTTACCAATGCGGAAAAAGCCGACATGCTCACGGTGTATGGATGGCGCAGGAAGAACGCAGTACTTTTTTCTGTACGGCGTTGGTGGCAAGATATCCCAATAGACGTCAACCATTAGTTAACCTCATCAACGGGTTATGTGAGTACAGTAGTGCAACACCTACACAAAGCAACAGAAGGAAACAAGTGACGACACAGAAGAGGGAGAAATTATTGTTCTTGCTGCTGTTGGAGTTGATCGCCACGTTAGCTCCCCCGCAATCTCATGAGGAGGTGACATGTGTCATGCAAGTGTCCTATGCATTCTCCATCGACATAGGTTCCATCACTATGACATCTCCCTCCATCAAAAGCTGCTTCGAAACGATTATGGGAATTGTGTTAACTTCTGTACGTGGGCATTAAGACGGGATAGTCCAGATGTATTATGTGTCTTGTTTAGGGATGAAGCCACATTTAGCAATCATGGTCAGGTAAACAGCTAAAACATGCACTAATGGTCTGTTGACAAACCATCGTTCGCTTCTTAAGGTGGTTCGTCAGCGTCCATGGAGTGTAAACGTATGGTGTGGGATAATGAACCATCAGCTCATAGGCCCATTTTTCGAAGAAAGGACACTGAGCGCGCACAAGTGTCGCTCCACGGGTGCTAGAAGACGTTCTTCTGCAGACTAGGAGGAACCTGTGGTACCAATATGATGGCTATCCAGCCAATAGTGCACAAAGTACTACTTCCAATTCGTCGGATTGGACGCAACGGACCTGTACCTCGGCCGGGTCGTTCCCGGGTTTGACGCCTGTAGACTGTTTGTGTGGGGAAAGCTGAAAGACGCCGTCTGCAAAGACATACCAACTACACCCGACAATATGCAACGACTATTACTGCAGCCTACTCGGACGTCGCATCTGAACTGCTAGTACGTGTGTAGCAGTCGTCCCACATTACACTGGAAGCGTGTTTTGCCGCTGCCGGTGGTCATTTTGAACACAACCTGTGTTGGACAGTTGTCTCTTTACTGTTCAGAATCCACATAACTAGTGTTTGCACGTGCGTTGTTCTTTAGTATGTGCTACTACAGGTATTGTACAGGTGTCTGTGTGGGAATTTTTCAAAATACGATATCTCGTAAATGACTCGCATTAGACCCCTGCAAAAAATACCACTGACATTCTAATTTACCCTACATTTCGTCTGTTAAAGTCAATAGCCATTGTTACATTTAAAAACGTGTATGGTTGCACAAATAATACACATTATAAATATTATAGCAGTCTGTTGATTGGCTAACAGTATGAGCTCCTGACTACTAAGGCATCCTGTGAAAACTGTACATCAGTAGCACTTTCCATTTAGGCAATATTTGCGGTGCAAGTTTTGGTTCAAAATGCTTCAAATGGCTCTGAGCACTATGGGACTTAACATCTGAGGCCATCAGTCCCCTAGAACTTAGAACTACTTAAACCTAACTAACCTAAGGACATCACACACATCCATGCCCGAGGCAGGATTCGAACCTGCGACCGTAGCAGCCGCGCGATTCCGAACTGAGGCCTCTAGAATCGCTCGGCCACCGCGGCCGGCGCAAGTTTTGGTGATTCACTCTTTAAAGACAATATGAACTCGGTTCTGTCTTAGTCTGTCATGTTGTTTGCAATCTCTTTGAGGTATCCATATTGAACAATGTCGAAATATAATCCCCTAAACTTTACCGGCGAGTTCGGTGTCATCTTGTAGAATCGTGCGTACAGCCTGTGGTCTGCATCTTCCTAGCACAATATCTCGACGTCGTAACTCGGCGTCTAGCAGGTGTTTCCAGCGACTGTCTCAGGAAACTCCTGATGAATACGCCGAGTTATGACGTCGAGATATAGTGTTGAGAAAACGTAGATCACCGGCAGTACATCCGATTCTGTGAGATGACAGTGTCGAAATTACTTTATCACTGGGTTATTTATGAGTACCTCCTGAGTTTCAGACGACGACTGTGTAGAAACTACAAGACATACAGTAAAATTACATATGTAGGTGGACAGAGCATTTCTCCTAGTTTAGATACGTAGTACGCGCCGTGGCGTAGATGCAGAGTGCATAAGTAGGGGGTAGTTCGTGTAACAACACGTAGACAAATCTTCTGCTCCATATTGCCGCATTGAATTAATTCTCGCCTGCAGAAAGGCACCCTAATGAAGAGATTTCCAAAGCATGTCACTGTCGTTACACATGCACGTCCATCGCACTTACATATTGATGTTTGCGCATCACGAATGGTGCCCATATTGAGCTCCTGTAATGTGACTTAGAAACTTCGCCAGTTGCTCTACCTACTGATTTGTGTTATTTTCCTGTACGTCTTACAGCTTTGTACAGTCGTCTTCTGAAACCCCAGTGGTGCTTACGAATGAATAACTCTGTACAAGCGTCGACAATGTTTACAGTGTAGCATTATAAAATCAGGTTAATTTTGCCCCTTTTTTTAGTGTTCTTTCTACTTTCCAGGATAGGTACAGTGTGTATGCTCATTCATCACACATGTAGCTTTGTTAGAATAATTCTGGGCCTGGAGGCTTATAAGTAGGAAGGGAAAATCATCCATGGCTAAGTCAAAAATATTCCCAACTGATTCGTGTTTTATGTTTGTAGGCTGTATTTCTGAGACCGAGAAGGAAAATCAGTCCCACCTTTCCCTCGATGGGTACGAAAAATTGCCCGATAACCACAGTCAAGCTAGCCAATATCCATCACAGTGGTCGTTAACGTGACGCATGAATTGCATTCGAGTCTGGTCCACTTCTCGGACTATGGGGTATGCTGTACGAGCAAGTCAAAAAATGTGCTTTTATTCAGTCCTCGCAAGTATAGCTGATAGTACACTTTTATAAATATCCATGAAGTAATGAAGGTGATTGTATTATTGATTGCAAAATTGTATTGTTATGCAGCCCTTCTGTTCAGCTCTGGCTAAAAAATGTTAAATTCGCCATAGGACGGGAACGTTAACGATAGCACAACATGTACCCATGACTGCCTCAAAGCTCCTCTGCATGAACAAATTGTGATAAACTTGATTTTGTGATTTTGCCTTAATAACTGAATAAAATTCATTCATTCAATTACAGTTCAGTGATGTTTACGACGACAGAAAGCGTGTGCCATGAGACGAGAGTCGATGCTGCACAGTAGTAGTTAGCTGATTCTGATCTCGGCCACCGAAGAAATATTCACCCCCGTTATTTGGTCAATAATAGTAAGAGAGTTGGTGTCGTAAACTTCTTGATCACCAGACTGTGCGCAGCTGATTTAGACTAAATTCCAAACCACTGTAACAGAGACTGATTGGAGGCATACTACGACGTTGATGCCGGCCGTGGTGGCCGCGCGGTTCGAGGAGCTTCAGTCTGGAACCGCGCGACCGCTACGGTCGCAGGTTCGAATCCTGCCTCGGGCATGGATGTGTGTGATGTCCTTAGGTTAGTTGGGTTTAAGTAGTTCTAAGTTCTAGGGGACTGATGACCTAAGATGTTGAGTCCCATAGTGATCAGAGCCATTTGAACCATTTGACTAAGTGGCATCAAGTGGAAAGACTTGCACCAGAAGGTAAACCACACAACTCTAATAACCTATTCATTACAGGCGAGACATACGCAAAAATTTAAGAAAACGTAAAAAAAATATTCCACAACTTTCACCTTTTCCCATGTCACCTCCTTTAACATGATTTACAATAATTTGACAGAGAGGGTGTTGAAACAAAATAACGCATCCCGAAGATCTTACCTAAAATTTGTAAACGTATGTCTGATAAAGGTAAGACATTCAAGTGCAGACGACTGAAATATATTGAAAGCAGACCGGGTGCAGGCCCGCAGTTTGCCTGAAAATTCAATTCGCTGGAAAATTTTAAAATTCACATCATACGCCTTTACAGAGAGCAGATAGCCTCACATGTCCGAAGTTTAGCTAAGCTAGTGGTAAGAGAGCCAAAATTTTAAGTCCTTTAACCTTTTATTGAAAGACTGGGAGCCGCGCGGGATTATCCGAGCGGTTTAAGGCGCTGCAGTCATGGACTGTGCGGCTGGTTCCGGCGGAGGTTCGAGTCCTCACTCGGGCATGGGTGTGTGTGTTTGTCCTTACGATAATATAGGTTAAGTAGTGTGTAAACTTAGGGAGTGATGACCTTAGCAGTTAAGCCCCATAAGATTTCACACACATTTGAACATTTTTTTTTTTGAAACGCTGGGACCGTGGCATAATACCAAAATTTGCCAGAATGACGCATTTTATTAAGATTGCCGCTACACGCGCGATTACCTGAGAAGGCTAGTCATGTTACTGTCAAAGGGAGGATTTGCTATATAAGATGAAGACCATTTCAGAAGAACTGTACCAATTACATCTAAAGTTTGCAACACATCTTTCTCCTTTATCTTGGATTTTGGTTGATGGAGCGACTTCGAACAAGTTCGGTTGGATATATAAGGATGCAAGTTTTCGGCAAATGTCAAAATCTGATCGTCTGTTGAACCGGCAGTCATCGCCACAAGGGGTAACTGCACGACGTTCCGTTGTCAATTGCACGGAGAAAAATTTGGACAACGTGACTATCTGTGTGAAGCAAAGAAGGGACTCAATTTTGCACCAACACTTAGCCCACCGCCTTTAACAAGTTTTATGAGTGATGAAGACAACAGTGCCTTGCTTTGGATGCTACAGAATAAATAAGAAGGGAAATTTGGCGTTCTCCTGAAGGCTGACACAGGTAGTGCAGCAGTTCTGCTGCCTCGTATTGTGTATAATGATAAAATACATGGTCATTGGAGGATTGATTACAACCCTACAGAAACTGTGCAACGGAAAGCTTCTGCACTCTTGAATTCCTCCTCCTTATCTTAATAGATCATCATGGGGTTAAGATGACGTCGCCGTGTACCAGGAAGACAGTATTGCCTTTCAATAATTCATAAAGAAAGTCTACCTTTAAGTCCAATAATAAGCAACGTTGAAGCTCCTACATACGATTTAGCCAAATATTTTGCTTTTTGCTGAGACCATTGGCGGGCAAATATTCACTTCGTAACTCAGCTGACTTTATCAATAGACTAGGGGGTCTTCCTCAAAATAGTTCAGACTGTTTAGTTGCTTTCGATGTGGTATCACTTTTTACAAAAGTTCCTCTCGCAGACTCTTTGGTACTAATTGGTAATAGGTTTGAGGTAGACATCACTGCTTCGGCATGCTCTTTACTCGACCTATTTTATGTTCAGTCAAGAATATTTTGAACAGACTGACAGCGTCGCCATGGGCAGTTCTCTGTCTGACTGGGTGTCCTATCTCTTTATGGAGGATTTCTAGAAGAGAGCATTTTAGTTACCTGCACCTAAACCAACTGTATTTTGAAGATAAGTTGGCGATACTTTCTTAGAGTGACCTCATGGAGAAGATAAATTAATGGAGTTTCTACATCACCTCGCCTGCAATTATAACGATTTTCGGTTAACTATGGAAATAGAGAAAACTGGTTGTCTAACTTTCTTTGATGTCTTGGTTGGACGAAAGAATGATGGCTTTCTGGCGCATTCAGTTTAAGGTAATTCCACTCATACTGATTTGTATTTACAAGCGTCAAGTTTTTATGACCCATCACAAACTACGAACGTCTCAAAACACTTCCACACACAGCTCACACAGCTTCAGATCTAGATAGTTCACCTAAAGAGCTCGCCCACCTGAACAAAGTATTCAGGGAAAATTGGTATCCTACGCGGCGGATTAACAGTGAACAGCCAGCTAAAACCGAGAACTAGGAAATAGATTAAGAGTAGAACACGCCAGCAAAATCTTCAACTTTTCTTCCTTTAGTTGGCAGCATCTCATTTAAGATAGCAAGAATACTCCGTAAATTTCGAGGTGAAAGTGGTTTTCCGCCCGCCATCTAAAATTGCAGACCGTCTGACATCAGTGAAGGATAATCTGTCATTGCAGAAGTCAGGAATTTACTAAACATCTTGCCGGCGTGGTATGGCTTACACAGGTCAAATCACACCCTCCGAGAAAAAACGCTGCACTGAACGTCAACGCTGCTCTCGCGTTTTGCAACCAAGAAAGTCCGCTGCTGCCGAACATTGTACTTCCACTGGACATTCAATGGAGTATGATAAAACAATAATTCTGACCACGCAACATCTTTTTAGGATTCCATTATTAAAGAATCCGTGGAAATATGCCTGGCTGAAAATCTGATGAACGGTGATAGCGCTATCAGTTGGACAGTGCGTGGAACGCTATCATCTCCACGATCTGCTGTGATCGAAGACAACAGTGTAGTTCCCGGGTTCGATTCCCGGCGGGGTCAGGGATTTTCTCTGCCTCGTGATGACTGGGTGTTGTGTGATGTCCTTAGGTTAGTTAGGTTTAAGTAGTTCTAAGTTCTAGGGGACTGATGACTATAGATGTTAAGTCCCATAGTGCTCAGAGCCATTTGAACCATTTTTTGAACGACAGTGTACGCCGATGGCGGCGCAACTGAGTTCCGCGGTTGGCGCTGGCGAGAAAGCTGCCACAGGGTAGTGTGGTCCGTTTGTCAACCTGATTTTGACGCTTGCGCGGAATTCTCACAGCGCGGTGTTTTTTGTGGAACGGAAGACATCTCCGTCAATCTTCGATGGCTCACTTGAGGACTGCTGGCAGGTTCCCCACTGAAGTATCGTGGAATGTGTTGAATAACGACCGGTAACAGGCCGAAATTTGTTTCAATAGGTAACAACTACTTTTTTCGATCCTGGCATTCTCCCGTTATGAAGGAGCGTCACCAGGTGAATCTTTGCTCATTGTACCTGGTTGCTCATCTCGACCTCAACAACTGTAATTATATCTAAGGGGAAGAACCTAGAGTACACCATCTGTTTGTGAACCTTGTAAACACCTTGTGTTTTAACTGTTTGTATGTTCTTTATTGCCGAGAAACTATCTATAAACCACACACACGCTTATCAGTGCACTGAAAGAAACATTAGGATAGAGTCTCGTCAACGATGAGGTCAATAAAGACGCGTCATAAGCTCGGATAGGACGAAGACGGAAAAGGAAATTGGCTATATTATTTTCAAAGAATTTATACCGAATTTCGCCTTAAATAATTCAGACCAAACAATTTCAAACCTAAATCTAGATGGCCAGATAAATATTTGAACACTGTTCTCCCCGAATACGATTCCAATGCCTTCATCACTCGATGATCAGTGTACCAGCTAACCTGGCGCTGATTTTGTGTAGGAAACTCACGCTCTACGCTTTATGCTTGGTGAGCAGTTTAGACAGCTGTAAATACTGCACCTTCTTAATTTCAGTATATTATTTCACCGACTGCGATAGGAGATTTTGCATTTAATACATCAAATCACTTTGATATGAACGTCTTCCAATTTTTTTCTCCAAATAGGTTTCTTACAATGGAGACGGCAAGTAATTAGTACTGACCAAAGTTTGGTTGCCAGCTGGTCATATTCCATACACATTTAGTCAGCAATATGTGTTACAACCGGTCTATATGACAAGCAGTATGGTATCTGTCGAGCTGTGAAGTTATGTCGGACAGGTAGTGGGATGCTTACTTGTGATACAACAATGGGAGTGGCAAAGCCAATGGCCATGTCCTACTGGTTGCTAATGAAGGTGCCCACAAGTCATAGCCAGTAGGACCACCGGTATATGTCCAATGGGTGCTTGTTCAAGGCGCACACCAAAAATGTGTACTATGTACACAGCGTATCGCAGGATGAATGCTCAACTACTCAGGGATGTGAAAGGAACCATCATTCAAAGTAAAAAGTGTAGTAAATATGGGTTCTAAATTGCATACCTTAAGATCTATGAGTACTTCTCCACCTTCCGTTCTGTGAAAGAAAGCTGTTCTATTGCAAGCTGTTTCCATATTTTGAGAGGTATTACAGACCAAGACAAGAAAAAAGTCCATAAACATAGACTCTAAAATGCATACCTTAAGAGTTATGGGCATTTACTTAGTGGAAAAGACGTGCTTCCCAGTAGCAAAAGTGAATACGTACTCATAGCTCTTCAGCCATTGCTACATGGCAGTTTATGCCCAAACCGTCACGCAACATGTTTCATAATGTAATATGCACATCCCAACAGACAATGTAGTTGGTTCTTTGCCACTGCATGCTAAATGCAGACACTACTCACTACCGCCAATGAATGCACAGCCAATTACTTCTTTTGCTCCTTCCCTTTAATACAGTGAGAGGCACCTGTTATTTTCTGCAGCCTTGGGAGCTTTCTTTAGCTGGATCGTGACAATGAATTTAACTTAGAAGGACCAGGATGTCTTACACGTACTCGACGCTGAAATCAGCGCTCAAGCCGGTATGGGACAGAGAGTTCACTCCATGGCCCACCTACGCACAGCAGGTGTGCCGGCGGGGAGGGGGCTGCATTTCTTAAAAACTGTATTATTCAAGAGGTTAGCAGAAATGCCTTTCGGAGAGGTAAGAATCTGAAAGCCAGATGTAGCACTCAGAACTTGAGACTATGGGAGCGGCTGTTGTCCACAGCCATGCCACGAATTAATGTCCGTTTAAATCCAAGTAACAGGGACTGACTGGCTCACATCAATTATTTCGGTAGAAGATGCACTTTCCCACACGTGTCTAAGTGCAAGCCTTTTGGTCGGCCAGGGGAGACTACTTGTCATGTAGTGGGAGAGGCTTTTTATCTTCCTTCCCATAAAAAAAAAAATTCAAATGGCTCTAAGCACTATGGGACTTAACATCTGAGGTCGTCAGTCCCCTAGACTTAGAACTACTTAAACTTTACTAACCTAAGGACACCACACACATCCATGCCCGAGGCAGGATTAGAACCTGTGACCGTAACATCAGCGTGGTTCCAGACTGTAGCGCCTAGAACCGCTCGGTCACAACGGCCGGCTCCCATACCACACCAACATTGGTTAACTATGACAAAATCCACAAGAGTAGGATCGTGGTCAACTTGTGTATAAAATCCTTATTTGTCAAAACTCACAGGGTCTGTTGCAATTGACCAGTGAGATTCCTACCCGACACTATCAGCTATGTTTAGGGGAGTTAAATCAGAACACTTGCGGCTGGGAGATCAAAGAGTACATTGAAGAGTTTACTGGCCGCCGACATGTTGAAGAGAGAGCACTTGCATCAGCTTGTTGCAGACCACAGCAGACAGGGATGTTTCCATCTTAGAGACGAGTACAGAGGTCCAGCTAGAAGCAGAATTTCCAGCTGCAACTGCCGCCGTTTTCCGCACTTGCATCGTTTAAGTGTGGTCAGCATGAGCCGGCGCTGCAATCACCGAGCCAAGGGGGCACGAGACTAGTTAATTTAGAAGGTTTAATTGAGAAGTTTTAACGTTTGCAGCCAGCTAATTGCTACCATCACGCACTTTGGTGATTCTGTTGGTCAACTGTTTTCGCAGTCATGGGCCACACTCGCAATATGGATTCATGTTATGCTTTTATATGTCCACCCACCTACACCAATGCTATATTTCGTAATTACAGCGTTTTGTCCACTTATTAAATGTCAAAATGAATAATTCAGTGGGTAAATCATTTGTCTGACATGTTATGGTAGTAAACCAAATTGTTATAGTGGCTACTAGTTTTCTTTTGTAGTTAGATGAGCCCCTTGCTTAATATATATGTGTGTGGTGTGGTACCCACACTTTCATGCTTAATTGTGGCACCCCTAGTAGTTTTCACTTCAATAAGACATTATTCATTGTGCGACATTGTTTCTCTTAAATTTGCATGATCTACAGGGAGATTCTCTCCCCTGTGTGCCATTGGGGATCGAGCTTATCGCATCACAGCGATAGCCCAACCGACACCTCACACCATATCTACTAGATTTTTTCTCATTTTGGTGTAAGAAACTTGTGCTCAATATATGTAAAGGGAATTTTACACCCGGTATAACAAGATGAAAGCGATGTAAATCAGAAGTATCTTGTAGTACTGAAAATTGCAAGTGATATTGCTAATAATAATTGATTCACATTGGAAATGGAGTCTTCATCGTCTAGCAAAATGACTTTTGCTCAGGAAAATACAGTAAATTTCGAACCCATGTCAGCGTATCCTGATTTAGGGGTGTCTTGGTTTTGCCAAGTCATTACACATGAATTCCAGGATGGTTCCTCAAACAAGGCCAAAATAATTTTCCCTTTCATCGTTGTCCAATGCGTGAAATGCAACAACTCTGATCACTCCCACGTCGATGGATGGGATGTTAAACTCTGACCTAACCCCCCCCCCCCCCCCCCAATGACAAAAAGCGATTTCCTCGCAAAATACAAGATAAACTTGACTTACAAATTAATGTTGTATACTTCCGCTTTTAGAAAATCAGCTACACTGCATCTCAACTCAAAATACGTAAAAACTATAGTAGGTATAATTGTTAAAAACACAATTTTGAATTAAAAAAAGGGTTTTGGTTGCATATTCATTCTTGTATTGACAATGTGTTTCGCCTTCGTCAGGCATCTATAGCTTATCTATATGGATAACAAGATATGCAATAATTAGGGTATGGCCCTAGCATACACGATTCCAAATGTGAATAAGTAATTGCTGTTGACCTTATAATTTTCCTTCTACAACATTAAAAAAACTAAAACGGCTCTGTGTCAGACTGAAGCCCGTGTCGGATCAGATAAATCTGCAGAGATCTTCCCCATTCTCAATATTTTAAAAATTATAAATCGGCTCCGTGCTAGGTTGAAGCATGCATCGAACTGGGTGAGCCCAGAGGGACCTATGAAACACAACTGATATAATATCATTTGATTGCGAGATGGAATGTTAAATTCCTAAGTGACCCTTGGATTTTGTCATCCATGGAGAGTGAAATGCAATGTCAGGATAATGGTAGATTTTTCCGAGTTAACGTCTTTATTTCGGCCCTCAGCCGTAGTAAATCAGGAACAGCTTGGTGGAGGTATCCAGTTGCCTCTCACGTGCAACAATAGACATCTGGCACTGCTGACATCACAAACAGCGTGGCCCAGTATGGTGTCACTCAAATGCTGCTATCAGAATGTCTCCGGCTGCAACCGTGGAACAGTGCAGCGGTGCATCTAACGACGGCCGTGAACTTCCTCCAGCGAGCAGACGGCTCCCTTGTGGCTCAGGGCAGGCTGCTCTGTCTCATGGTCGAACAGCAGACCCCATATCGAATTCCGAGATGTCACTCTGGGTGTCACAAGCTCGTGCTGTAGGTTGTGATATTCAGACGAGAATGATTTAGCACACGAATGGCTGAGTACTTATATACTCCAGACTTTGTTCGTTTAGGGCTTAAGGCCCATACTCTAAACATGGTAGCAATTGAGGAAAGGCTTCCATCCTTTCACTAGCATATTGCAAAGTCAGCTGTTGCTCTACCGGGCCCAGGTGGCTCTACAGTACTACGCTAGTCGGCCATCTTTTGCTTTGCAATGCATAACACTCTTGCCTGCCTGCAGCTGGCTATGTTGCAACTCACTTCCCCTCTGGCGTATATTTTGACCAAATACGGTCGATACGCTACATTACCCTCCTTTTATCAAGACCCAGTCCCTCGGATCGACCACACTAGTTTATCCTTTACACTAGTCTTCCTGGCGACTGACTCTTCTGGCCCCGATTCGCCTCTGAATTATTCTAACTGGTTCCCTTAACCCTATCACTTAATCTTGCAGATTTCCACATACCTCTTGCCCTGCCCCTTAACTCAAACACCGTGGAACTTATTTCATTGCTATGTGTCTTGCACAGTACGTCTAACTCTCTATTCCCAACTTACAAGCTAATATGAATCATATAGTCTTAATACTACTTCTTGCGCGTTCAGTTTTCTTCTGCTGCTGTTATGCTTCGGTGTCCAATACACTGGAATCTTAACAATGGCTGGGTCTGAGTTCAGTTTCGTGCTTCATCTTCTACGTACCAAAACAATGACTATCCTCAGCAGAATAAGTGCCACTGGCGGTGGTTGGTATGACAGTAGTCAATGTTGTCTTTTTCCAGTACTGATTTTCCCAATATGGATTTACATGCAGCAATAAGGTTTCCACGAAGACTCGTCCCTCCTGCTGGTTCAGAAGCAAGTTTATGGACTACATTAATTCCTTCCCTAGAGTTTCATTTAAGCTGGTTAGATTTGCGGCAGGTAGCACTTCCATGGGCTCCTCTGGTTGATACAGACAAGGCTGCGAAATATTCAGGTGTGTTATCCCTGAAAGCGTGGTGGGCAGACAGAAAGTAGGCCCCATTATGTAGCACATTAATCCATTTAATAACAAACCACTCCTGTCTAATTCTAGCCTCTTTGCTGACTTAAGTCTCCTCTGCTCGAAACAACTAGCCACTACTACAATCTTGTCAAATGTAGAGTGCAACCAATGCGCCTCGACATGCTGAAAGTACAATTCCGGTTCGATCGCTATTTTTATTGCATTCTCCTACTTCCTTTTGTCCCATTAGCAATTTCACTGCACAGAAATCTTGCCCCTCACTTATTACATATTCGGACAGACTGTGATTCCCCTTGGTAGCACTTTTATAACTTCGCTTCCTCCATTTCGACATATACACTGCTGGAAATGGAAAAAAGAACACATTGACACCGGTGTGTCAGACCCACCATACGTGCTCCGGACACTGCGAGAGGGCTGTACAAGCAATGATCACACGCACGGCACAGCGGACACACCAGGAACCGCGGTGTTGGCCGTCGAATGGCGCTAGCTGCGCAGCATTTGTGCACCGCCGCCGTCAGTGTCAGCTAGTTTGCCGTGGCATACGGAGCTCCATCGCAGTCTTTAACACTGGTAGCATGCCGCGACAGCGTGGACGTGAACCGTATGTGCAGTTGACGGACTTTGAGCGAGGGCGTATAGTTGGCATGCGGGAGGCCGGGTGGACGTACCGCCGAATTGCTCAACACGTGGGGCGTGAGGTCTCCACAGTACATCGATGTTGTCGCCAGTGGTCGGCGGAAGGTGCACGTGCCCGTCGACCTGGGACCGGACCGCAGCGACGCACGGATGCACGCCAAGACCGTAGGATCCTACGCAGTGGCGTAGGGGATCGCACCGCCACTTCCCAGCAAATTAGGGACACTGTTGCTCCTGGGGTATCGGCGAGGACCATTCGCATCCGTCTCCATGAAGCTGGGCTACGGTCCCGCACACCGTTAGGCCGTCTTCCGCTCACGCCCCAACATCGTGCAGCCCGCCTCCAGTGGTGTCGCGACAGGCGTGAATGGAGGGACGAATGGAGACGTGTCGTCTTCAGCGATGAGAGTCGCTTCTGCCTTGGTGCCAATGATGGTCGTATGCGTGTTTGGCGCCGTGCAGGTGAGCGCCACAATCAGGACTGCATACGACCGAGGCACACAGGGCCAACACCCGGCATCATGGTGTGGGGAGCGATCTCCTACACTGGCCGTACACCACTGGTGATCGTCGAGGGGACACTGAATAGTGCACGGTACATCCAAACCGTCATCGAACCCATCGTTCTACCATTCCTAGACCGGCAAGGGAACTTGCTGTTCCAACAGGACAATGTACGTCCGCATGTATCCCGTGCCACCCAACGTGCTCTAGAAAGTGTAAGTCAACTACCCTGGCCAGCAAGATCTCCGGATCTGTCCCCCATTGAGCATGTTTGGGACTGGATGAAGCGTCGTGTCACGCGGTCTGCACGTCCAGCACGAACGCTGGTCCAACTGAGGCGCCAGGTGGAAATGGCATGGCAAGCCGTTCCACAGGACTACATCCAGCATCTCTACGAACGTCTCCATGGGAGAATAGCAGCCTGCATTGCTGCGAAAGGTGGATATACACTGTACTAGTGCCGACATTGTGCATGCTCTGTTGCCTGTGTCTATGTGCCTGTGGTTCTGTCAGTGTGATCATGCGATGTATCTGACCCCAGGAATGTGTCAATAAAGTTTCCCCTTCCTGGGACAATGAATTCACGGTGTTCTTATTTCAATTTCCAGGAGTGTATTTCCTTGTCTTTTGCAATTAACAGCAGTCGCTGTGTTTTGGCTCTTACAAATTTCTTCAGTATTCCCCACTTGAGAGGATACGCATGAACTATCTAGCATTCATAATGTGCTTGTCTCCCTGCTACTGGTATAGAAACGGAAATGTAAACTTTCGCTCCATCAGTTCTCACTGATACTGTGGCTACCTTGAAATAAAAAGGTAAGTTTTGTGGTCAGGTTCTAAAACCAATCCCAACTCCGACGGTAGTTCCTTCTGAACTTTCCTAAGACCCTTATAATAAATCGTCTTCCTCTAACATTACCTTCTTTTTATAGAGATACCCGATACCATATATACTATCGATTCTTGCATAGTTTAAAATTGTCTCAGCTGTTACACTATCAGTTTTCATATGATTTTGTATACGTTGTGTTAAATTTCAGGCTAAAATGTATAAGAAAGTAATTAATGTGTTACAATCTTTTTGTACTAGCAGTTAAAATTACACTTCTTTTAAGAATAATTGAAATCACAAAATTTCTGGCATACTTAAAATTCATATTATTAACTGCGCAGTCAAACGCTAATTATTAAATTTGTTTGTGGATTTATTTATGAAAGAATGATATAATTTGGCAGAGATTCTTCTCCTGTCGAGAAAGTTTGTAAACTCCTTTGATTCGTAATCTCTTTGGAAATTGTGAGTACTGCAGAATGTAAGTAGCAGTGGACATGCCTCAGATGGAAGTAAACGTTTTTATAAGTTTGTCACCAACAATGTACTTATTGGTTTTTTTGCATGTGGAAGTTATAAAGTTCGTGTGATTTAGAAGAATGGGATAAAATAAAAAGATATTCATAGCAGCAGGCCACTCTTCGTCAGTTATTTCATCTTCAAGAACCCGCAATGTTAAATCAAAATTTTCAGCAACAAGAATGTACTTCTTGACACAAGATTTTGAGCTAGCAACAACAACGAGATAATCAAGAGGAGTAAAAAAATTCTTCTTTTGTGATCTTACTCCTCTCGAAGATTTCAAGATTTGTGTAACGAATGAGAACTTTAATGGTGATGTCTGGGAGGGTAAGATTATACCCTCTAATTACTACTCCGGCAACAACAAGTTTATCCCCAGCTGACCTCTTACAGCCTGCTGCATAGCCACCTGTAGTTATGATACTTTCCCTCGTGCTTCCCAAACCCTACTTCTACGGACTGCAACTGCTTTCTCATTACTACTTGGGCAGGAATACCTATTACGACGGTCGTTCAATAAGTACAGCCCCACATTTTTTTCTCAGAAAATATTTATTATTGTTGTTGTTGTGGTCTTCAGTCCTGAGACTGGTTTTATGCAGCTCTCCATGCTACTCTATCCTGTGCAAGCTTCTTCATCTCCCAGTACTTACTGCAACCTACATTCTTCTGAATCAGTTTAGTGTATTCATTCTTGGTCTCCCTCTACGATTTTTACCCTCCACGCTTCCCTCCAATACTAAATTGGTGATCCCTTGATGCCTCAGAACATGTCCTACCAACCGATCCCTTCTTCTAGTCAAGTTGTGCCACAAACTCCTCTTCTTCCCAATTCTATTCAGTACCTCCTCATTAGTTATATGATCTACCCATCTGATCTTCAGCATTCTTTCGTAGCACCACATTTCGAAAGCTTCTATTCTCTTCTTGTCCAAACTAGTTAGCGTCCATGTTTCACTTCCATACATGGCTACACTCCACACAAATACATTCAGAAACGACTTCCTGACATTTAAATCTATACTCGATGTTAACAAATTTCTCTTCTTCAGAAACGCTTTCCTTGCCATTGCCAGTCTACATTTTATATCCTCTCTACTTCGACCATCATCAGTTATTTTGCTCTCCAAATAGCAAAACTCCTTTACTACTTTAAGTGTCTCACTTCCTAATCTAATTCCCTCAGCATTACCCGACTTAATTCGACTACATTCCATTATCCTCGTTTTGCTTTTGTTGATGTTCATCTTATATCCTCCTTTCAAGACACTGTCCGTTCCGTTCAACTGCTCTTCCAAGTCCTTTGCTGTCTCTGACAGAATTACAATGTCATCGGCGAATCTCAAAGTTTTTATTTCTTCTCCATGGATTTTAATACCTACTCCGAATTTTTCCTTTGTTTCCTTCACTGCTTGCTCAATATACAGATTGAATAACATCGGGGAGAGGCTACATCCTGTCTCACAACCTTCCCAACCACTGCTTCCTTTTCATGTCCCTCGACTCTTATAACTGCCATCTGGTTTCTGTACAAATTGTAAATAGCCTTTCGCTCTCTGTATTTTAGCCCTGCCACCTTCAGAATTGGAAGGAGAGTATTCCAGTCAACATTGTCAAAAGCTTTCTCTAAGTCTACAAATGCTAGAAACGTAGGTTTGCCTTTCCTTAATCTAGCTTCTAAGATAAGTCGTCGGGTCAGTATTGCCTCACGTGTTCCAATATTTCTACTGAATCCAAACTGATCATCCCCGAGGTCGGCCTCTACCAGTTTTTCCATTCGTCTGTAAAGAATTCGCATTAGTATTTTGCATCCGTGACTTATTAAACTGATCGTTCGGTAATTTTCTCATCTGACAGCACCTGCTTTCTTTGGGATTGGAATTATTATATTCTTCTTGAAGTATTTCGCCTGTCTCATACATCTTGCTCACCAGATGGTAGAGTTTTGTCAGGACTGGCTCTCCCAAGGCCGTCAGTAGTTCTAATCGGATGTTGTCTACTCCCGGGGCCTTGTTTCGACTCAGGTCTTTCAGTGCTCAGTCAAACTCTTCACGCAGTATCGTATCTCCAATGTCATCTTCATCTACATCCTCTTCCATTTCCATAATATTGTCCTCAAGTACGTCACCCTTGTATAGACCCTCTATATACTATTTTCACCTTTCTGCTTTCCCTTCTTTGCTTAGAACTGGGTTTCCATCTGAGTTCTTGACATTCATACAAGTGGTTCTCTTTTCTCCAAAGGTCTCTTTAATTTTCCTGTAGGCAGTATCTATCTTACCCCTAGTGAGATAAGCCTCTACATCCTTACATTTGTCCTCTAGCCATCCCTGCTTAGCCATTTTGCACTTCCTGCCGATCTCATTTTTGAGACCTTTGTACCCCTTTTTGCCTGCTTCATTTACTGCATTTTTATATTTTCTCCTTTCATCAATTAAATTCAATATTTCTTCTGTTACCCAAGGATTTCTACTAGCCCTCGTCTTTTTAGCTACTTGATCCTCTGCTGCCTTCACTACTTCATCTCTCAAAGCTACCCATTCTTCTTCTACTGTATTTCTTTTCCCCATTCCTGTCAATTGTTCCCTTATGCTCTCCCTGAAACTCTGTACAACCTCTGGTTTAGTCAGTTTATCCAGGTCCCATCTCCTTAAATTCCCACCTTTTTGCAGTTTCTTCAGTTTTAATCTACAGGTCATAACCAATAGATTGTGGTCAGAATCCACATCTGCCCCTGGAAATGTCTTACAATTTAAAACCTGGTTCCTAAATCTCTGTCTTACCATTATATAATCTATCTGAAACCTTTTAGTGTCTCCAGGCTTCTTCCATGTATACAATCTTCTTTTATGATTCTTGAACCAAGTGTTAGCTATGATTAAGTTATGTTCTGTGCAAAATTCTACCAGGCGGCTTCCTCTTTCATTTCTTACCCCCAATCCATATTCACCTCCTACGTTTCGTTCTCTCCCTTTTCCTACTATCAAATTCCAGTCACCCATCACTATTAAATTTTCGTCTCCCTTCACTATCTGAATAATTTCCTTAATTTCATCACACATTTCTTCAATTTCTTTGTCATCTGCAGAACTAGTTGGCATATAAACTTGTACTACTGTAGTAGGCGTGGGCTTCGTGTCTATCTTGGCCACAATAATGCGTTCACTATGCTGTTTGTAGTAGCTTACCCGCACTCCTATTTTGTTATTCGTTATTAAACCGACTCCTGCATTACCCCTATTTGATTTTGTATTTATAACCCTGTATTCGCCTGACCAAACGTCTTGTTCCTCCTGCCAGCGAACTTCACTAATTACTACTATATCTAATTTTAACCTATCCATTTCCCTTTTTAAATTTTCTAACCTACCTGCTCGATTAAGGGATCTGACATTCCACGCTCCGATCCGTAGAACGCCCGTTTTCTTTCTCCTGATAACGACGTCCTCCTGAGTAGTCCCCGCCCGGAGATCCGAATGGGGGACTATTTTACCTCCGGAATATTTTACCCAAGAGGACGCCATCATCATTTAACCATACAGTAAAGCTGCATGCCCTCGGGAAAAATTACGGCTGTAGTTTCCCCTTGCTTTCAGCCGTTCGCAGTACCAGCACAGGTAGGCCGTTTTGGTTAGTGTTACAAAGCCAGATCAGTCAATCATTCAGACTGTTGCCCCTGCAACTACTGAAAAGGCTGCTGCCCCTCTTCAGGAACCACACGTTTGTCTGGCCTCTCAACAGATACCCCTCCGTTGTGGTTGCACCTACAGTACGGCTATCTGTATCGCTGAGGCACGCAAGCCTCTCCACCAATGGCAAGGTCCTTGGTTCTTGGGGGGGGGGGGGTATTTATTATTAAGAGTCAGAATTTCGTGACAATATACATCAACATGTCTTTACCATGTCCTGTTTTTCTAGGTAGTCTCCATCACGTTCTATGGCCGTAAGCCAACGTTGTGGAAGAGCGTGTATTTCATGCTGGTAATAGCTCTTCTCCTGTATGCGTAGCCATGTTTTCATTGCATGACTGACATCCTCGTCATCTTCAAAGTGTGTTCACCGTAGAGAATCTTTAAGCGGCTGAAAGAGATGGAAGTCCGAAGGTACCAGGTCTGGACTGTAGGGTGGATGAGGCAATGATGCCCAATCCAATTTGGCGATGTCTTCCCGGGTTCTCAGACATGTGTGTGGGCGTGCATTATCGTGTTGGAGCAAGATTTCTGCTGGATTCTTGTCCGATCGAACACGTCGGAAACGATTCTTGAGTTTATTCAGTCTTCACCTACGCCTCTGAATTGATGGTTGATCCTCTTGGCATCACATCCACGAGAATGACGCCATCACAGTCCCAGAAGACTGTCACAATGACTTTTCCGGCAGAGGGGTTTGTCTTGAATTTCGTCTTTTGTGGTGAATGAGGATGATGCCATTCCATTGATTGCCTTTTTGTTTCCGGCTCAAGGTGGTGCACCCAGTTTTCGTCCTCCGTAACGATCCGTGACAGAAAGGCCTACCGAGCGAGGTGGCGCAGTGGTTAGACACTGGACTCGCATTCGGGAGGACGACGGTTCAATCCCGGGTCCGGCCATCCTGATTTAGGTTTTCCGTGATTTCCCTAAATCACTCCAGGCAAATGCCGGGATGGTTCCTCTGAAAGGGCACGGCCGACTTCCTTCCCCATCCTTCCCTAATCCGATGAGACCGATGACCACGCTGTCTGGTCTCCTTCCCCAAACAACCAACCAACCAACCAACCAGAAAGGCCTCTCTGTCGGTCTCAAAACAATCCAAAAATTCATATGAAATGGGCTTTCTTTGAATCTTGTGGTCCGCTGTAAGCATTCGTGGAACCCATCGTGGGCACCTCTTTGAATATCCGAGAGTCTCTATCATTGCAGACGCACTTCCAGTGCTGACCGACAACTGTAGAGCCAATTGTCGAGTTGTGATGCGCCGGTCGGCACGACTAATGGCATCCGCACGATTCAGTATGTCTGAAGCAGTGGCTGTGACGGGACGTCCCGAGCGTTGCTGATCATGGAGCTCTGTTTCTGTATTTCCTGAGACTGTAGCCTTCTTTACCCATCACCCAACTGTACTCCCATCAAACACTGCACACAAGAATTCGATAACAGCATGCTGCTTGTAGCGTGAGTGTTATGTAGACCCCATTTTGATGCTGTACTATTGCTCTGCCATCAGCCCATCAGCCAGAATGGTTCGAAACTTCACCAGCGCAAAGAACAAACATCAAATATCAAGTACCACAAGGACGTTTGTCTATGTATATTAGTGGCTTTATTTAAAAAAAAAATGTGGGGCATTACTTATTGAACGACCCTCGTACTTTCCTCCCCCATAAATTCATTACTGCTCAGCAGTTACTTATACTAATTAGACTAAACCTATACCTAACCTAAAAAGATATTAAATGGCTATCTCCTAGGGATTAATCCATACGGGTTCCTCATTAGCGTTTCATTCACGACCTCTTGTTTATCTTCCGATAACTTCCTTCTCACATTCTGGCCCACATCTCCAGTTCCTGGAAAAACTTCCGGACTCCCTTGAAAATGTTCCTACCATGCACAATTATCGATCTCATCGGCAACTGCATCTTGACATTGGCTGGTGACGTAGTCTCTACCACTTGGTATGGCCCCTGATATTTTGCAAAAAACTTCTTTTTCTTTCCCTTCGGTGTATACGAAGTTAATAGCACCACCCACTAACCAACCTTACACTGTGGCTTTCTTGCTGTACGGCCTACTGCTTCTTCTTGTTTCTCCAGTGCTCGTGTATTTTCCCTCCATAATCTATTCCTTATTTACCTAATCACTCTGGTAAATTCCTTAACAGACCCTCCGCTCTTCCCTTTCTTCGCTTTCATTATGTCGGGCGGTGACGGCATTTTACGACCTTATACTACTTCATATGGCGATAATCCTTTATTCGTATGTTGCACATACGAAGTACTTCAAATAGACATCCCAGTTGGTGTGATGTGAGTCAACGTAGTATTCAAGCATATTCCCGATTGTCCTACGCACTCTTTCAGTTCTTCCATCGGCTTGTAGGTGGAGAGTACTCGTCCTTAACTCCTTCACATTCAATAACTTATACAATTCCTTGAATAGATCTGACATGAAGTTCGTTCCCTGGTCAGTTATTATTTTTTCAGACACTCCAAACTTTAATATTCAATTATTAACAAGTGCTTGTGCTACTGTTGCTGCCTGCTGGTTTGGCATTGCAACCATTCATACGTACCGTAAAAAATTATTTATGATTGGGAGTGCATACTACATACTATTATTATTGAATGTACCTAAAACATTAATTCAAATTCAAATGGCTCTGAGCACTATGGGACTTAACTTCTAAGGTCATCAGTCCCCTAGAACTTAGAACTACTTAAACCTAACTAACCTAAGGACATCACACACATCCACGCCCAACGCAGGATTCGAACCTGCGACCGTAGCGGTCGCGCGGGTCCAGACTGTAGCGCCTAGAACCGCTCGACCACCACGGCCGGCTAAAACATTAATTCACGGCCATTAGAATGGCGCTAATACTTTTGGTAACCTATGCAATGGTACTCTTGTTCGACACAAATCAGCTCTCTGTGTGCACTGTATGCAATTCCGCAGATACTGGTTTACGTCTGTCTGCTTATTCCTCCACCAAAACCTTTCTGCTACACATCTCTCGGTAGATCTGCAACTTCCATGACCTGCTAATATGTGATCATGAGCTTCTTATACCACTCTATTCCTTAGCTTCGCATATACCACTACTTGTCCGTACTTGCTTTCTCTGCATAACAACCCATCCTGCATACGAGACTGTGACTCCCTAAAAAACTGTTTACAATTCGTCATCCGCTCGTTATGCAGCTTGTCATTCCATATGCCCATTACCCCCAATACGTAATAATGCTACTTTTCTACTAAGCCATCAGCATTTCCGTGCTTCTTCCCAGGTCAACGCGTAACTTCGAAATCAAATTCACTTAGTCTTACTGCCCATCGTGTCAACCTACTGGAAAGATCCTTTAACCTCAACAACCATTTAACTATTTTAATATCACATGATCCGTTGTTACTCTAAACTCTTTGCTGTAGAGATAACATTTGAAATATGCGATTCCATAAATAAGGCTTAACATCTCTTTTTCTGTTGTGGAATAATTTCTTTCTGCAGAATGTAGCTGTCTTGATGCGTAGGCTACCGGATTGTTCTACACTTCCCTCCTCTTGTGACAACACACAGCCAAATGCATGGTTTCATGTATCGCATGATAAAACAAATTCTCTATTAAAATTAGGAAATACCAATATCGGACTCTATGTTAAATGTTCTTTTAGCTCCTCAAAAGCACGCTGACACTCTTGTGACCACAAAAATTTAGTGCTCTTCTTTAACAATTGCGTCAACCATCTGGCAATATCCGCAAATCTTTTTACAAACGGGAGTTAATAGTTCGTGAGTCCCAAGAAGTACTGCAACTCCTTTACAGATTCTGGTACAGGAAATTCACGTTCAGCTCTTATCTTGGATCTGTCTTAATCCATCTTTACTCATGTGACTAGGTGTGCTACCTCTTCCATCACAAAATTACACTTTTCCATATGCTGTTCCATATCACTCCCATAGACTGTTATGTCATCGAGAGACGCTAAACATGGCAGTGGTTTCAAACCTCTGAGTACTCTATCCAAAAATCTCTCAAACGTTGCAGTTGCATTTTTTAATCCGAATGGCATTCTTGTGAATTGGTAGTGTCCCCAGGGTACCGGAAACGCTGTTTTGTGTCGATCCTGCAGTGCAACCTCTATCTGGTATAACCACTCTTCAAATCAATTGTTGAAAAATATTTTCATTACCCTAAATGATCCAAGATTTCTGTGATGATTGGCAAAGGGTAGGCGTCCGCTATGGTTTTCGCATTTGGGTGTCTGTAATCACAACAAAACCTATAGTTTCGTGTTCCGTACATTTATTCTTTTGGCACTAACTATTCCAGCCCCCTATGGATTGTTACTTTTCAATTATTCCATCTTTCAGCTGTTGATAGATAAATTTCTCCAAAATTGGTTCAAATGGTTCAAATGGCTCTGAGCACTATGGGACTTAACGTCTGAGGTTATCAGTCCCCTAGAACTTAGAACTACTTAAACCTAACTAACCTAAGGACATCACACACGTCCATGCCCGAGGCAGGATTCGAGCCTGCGACCGTAGCGGTCGCGCGGTTCCAGACTCAAGCGCCTAGAACCGCTCGGCCACACGGGCCGGCTCCAAAACTGGCTGCAAGTACCTAGGTATTCTGTATGGTCTGCATTGGACTGGTGATTCATATGCGTAGCTGGTGATGGCCCTTTGGAAAACACAAATCCTTCAATTCCAAAAGCAATTTTTCCATCCTTTCGTAATTGCTTCCCTGTAGGTGCTTCACTTTTCTCGTAATGCAGTTTCAATGGCGTCTGGCGATGGTCCATGGCTGACACCCCTCGTTACCCATTCTTCTTCCTCCAGAATGTCCATATTAGCGATTAACAGATTAACAACTCCTTTGTTAATCCTATGTCCTGTGCACTAAAATTGGCTATAGAAACAGGTAGCTTCTTTTCACCCTTTATTTCGTGTATGCATACAACACCTCTTTTAAATAAGCAACCCACCTGATCTAATACTTGATTCTCTTCTAACGGTTCCACCACACACAAAATTCCTACTGGCAAGCTAGACTCAAGACTGACCCAAAGTGATTTCCCGGTGCTCTTAGATACACAATGGTTCGAATCAAGTCTTAGTTTGATCGTTCTCGATTTAATCAGTTCGTCTTTCACGACAGACTCCCCTCGCAACATAGCTACACTGGCAATGGCTTCACCTAACAAACATTTTTCGTCAAGTTCCACCCTATGTTGCCAGAGATCGATTAGGGCACAATGCTGATATAAGAAATCTAGTACTATAATTATGTCGTCGCCCTCAGTCATGTGTGGCACAATCTCTATACATTGTTTAAATTAAACCGTATCGAGGCAAAAGTCTATGTCCACCGATCCTAATGGTGTGATATCTTTATCCCCCACTCCACGCAATCTGCACCTTGGTGGACCCCATGTTTACGTTTCAACAGATCACTACTGGCGACGACGCATGCACCACATTTACATCTACATCTACATGGATACTCTGCAAATCACATTTAAGTGCCTGACAGAGGGTTCATCAAATCACCTTCACAATTCTCTATTATTCCAATCTCGTATAGCGCGCGGAAAGAACAAATAGCTGTATCTTTCCGTACGATCTCTGATTTCCCTTATTTTATCGTGGTGATCGTTTCTCTCTATGTAGGTCGGTGTCAACAAAATGTTTTCGCATTCGAAGGAGGAAGTTGGTGATTGGAATTTCGTGAGAAGATTCCGTCGAAACGAAAAACGCTTCTTTTAATGATGTCCAGCCCAAGTCCTGTATGATTTCTGTGACACTTTCTCCCATAATACAAAACGTGCTGCCCTTCTTTGAACTTTTTCGACGTACTCCGTCAGTCCTATCTGGTAAGGATCCCACACCTAGCAGCAGTATTCTAAAACAGGACGGACAAGCGAAGTGTAGACAGTCTCCTTAGCAGATCTGTTACATTTTCCATGTGTCCTGCCAATAAAACGCAGTCTTTGGTTAGCCTTCCCCACACCATTTTCTATGTGTTCCTTCCAACTTCAGTCGTTCGTAATTGTAATACCTAGGTATTTAGTTGAATTTACGGCTTTTGGATTAGACTGATTTATCGTGTAATCGAAGTTTAACGAATTCCTTTTAGCACTCAGTTGGATGACCTCACACTTTTCGTTATTTAGGGTCAACTGCCAATTTTCGCATCATTCGGATATTTTTTCTAAATCTTTTTGCAATTTGTTTTGATCTTCCGATGACTTTATTAGTCGATAAACGATAGCGCCATCTGCAAACAACCTAAGATGGCTGCTTAGAATGTCTCCCAAATCGTTTATATAGATAAGGAACGGCAAAGAACCTATAACACTACCTTGGGGAACGCCAGAAATCACTTCTGTTTTATTCGATGACTTTCCGTCAGTTACTACGAACTGTGACCTGTTTGACAGGAAATCACAAATCCAGTCGCATAACTGAGACGATATTCCATAAGCACGCAATTGCACTACAAGCCGCTTGTGTGGTACAGTGTCAAAAGCCTTTCGGAAATCCAGAAATACGGAATCGATCTGAAATCCCTTGTCAATAGCACTCAAAACTTCATGTTAATAAAGAGCTAGTTGTGTTTCACTGGAAAGATGTTTTCTGAACCTGTGCTGACTGTGTGTCAATAGACAGTTTTCTTCGAGGTAGTTTATAATGTTTGAACAAAATATATGTTCCAAAATACTGCTGCATATCGACGTTAACGATATGAGCCTGTAATTTAATGGATTACTCCTTCTACCTTTCTTGAATATTGGTGTGACCTGTGCAACTTTCCAGTCTTTGGGTACGGATCTTTCGTCGAGCGAACGGTTGTATATGGTTGTTAAGTATGGAGCTAATGCATCAGCATACTCCGAAAGGAACCTAATTGGTATACAGTCTGGACCAGAAGACTTGCTTTTATTAAGTGATTTACTCCGAGGATATTTGTTTCTACGTTACTCCTGTTGGCAGCTGTTCTAGATTCGAGTTCTGGAATATTTACTTCGTCTGTTTTTGTGAAGGCATTTCGGAAGGCTGTGTTTAGTAACTGCTTTGGTAGCACTGTCTTTGATAGTATCTCCATTGCTATCGCGCAGAGAAGGCATTGATTGTTTCTTGCCGCTAACATACTTCACATACGACCAGAATCTCTTTGGATTTTCTGCCGGGTTTCGAGACAAAGTTTCGTTGTGGAAACTGTTATAAACATCTCGTATTGAAGTCCGCGCTAAATATCGAGCTACTGTAAAAGATCGCCAATCTTGGGGATTTTGCGTCTGCTTAAATGTGGCATGTTTGTTTCGTTGCTTCTGCAACAGTATTATAACCTGTTTTGTGTACCAAGGAGGATCAGCTCCGTCGTTTGTTAATTTATTTGGTATAAATCTCTCAATTGCTGCCGATACTATTTCTTTGAATTCAAGCCACACCTGGTCTACACTTATATTACTTATTTAGAATGAGTGGAGATTGTCTCTCATGAAGGCGTCAAGTGAATTTTTATCTGCTTTTTGACTACGTATATTTTTCGCTTTTTTTTCTTTTTTTTGGAGGGTTTGGGGATTACAATACTCAATCTTGCTACGACAACCCTGTGTTCACTAATCCCTGCATCGGTTTTGATGCTCGTTATTAACTCAGAATTATTTGTTGCTAAGGGGTCAAGTGTGTTCAAGTGTGTTTTCACAACCGTTTACTATTCGCGTGGGCTCATGAACTAACTGCTCGAAATAATTTTCAGAGAAAGCGTTTAGCACAATTTCGGATAATGTTTCATGCGTACCTCCGGAATTAAACATGTATTTTCGCCAACATATCGAGGGTAAATTGAATTCACCACCAACTATTATCGTATGAATCGGGTACGTGTTTGAAATCAAACTCAAGTTTTCTTTAAATCTTTCAGCAACTGTATCATCTGAATTGGGAGGCTCCTGTTATTATGTTATTCTCGTTGCGTGTGTCCAATAATATCCTACAACCCTTTCTTTTCCTACTATTCCTCTTATCACACAATCCACCTCTGCGTTCAATTTCGTAGCATCCCGTCCTCTATTCTAAAACTATTACTTCCTCATACTTTATTCAAAATGCTCAAATGTATGTGAATTCCTAAGGGACCAAACTGCTGAGGTCATCGGTCCCTAGGCTTACACACTACTTAAACTGAGAACAACACAGACACCCATGCCCGAGGGAGTACTCGAACATCCTGCGGGAGGGGCCGCGCTGTCCGTGACATGGCGCCTCAAACCCCGCGGCGACTCCGCGCGGTCTCATACTTTATTCACATCATCCTGAAGCTGGTGACACTACCTCCTTACATGGTCCATTCGACCACTCCTGAAACATTTTATATTATCTGCAAGCACTATGCATTTACCCTGCATTCCAGGCGACAAATCGATCCCCTCACACTCCATAGCTAACTGCACTGCTGTGCACAAATCTGTCAAACTCCCAGTCCACATACGTCTTGACATTTCCGCATGCAGCTCTCTTAAAAAAAGTATCGAGCGCCGTTTGCTAAGCTTCTCACAAAATAAATTCATTAACTGCAGCGTACTGTCCTAATTCATTGGTATATCAATTAATTTTCCTTATCCTGTCTACAAATTGTTCCACAGATTCCATATGTTTCTTAATTATTAGCCCTAATTGTTTCGTATAGTATCTGGTATTATTTTGATTCGTATATCTCACAATTAACCCTTCTTTAAATTCTTCGAATGTTGTGGCTTCCTTAAGAGTGGCTGTGTACACTACATAGGTTTCCACTTCTCCTGTTAGTCACAATTTTGCAACACTCAATACTTCCTTATCAGACCAACCTTCCATCTGAGCCAGATTTCTAGGGTGTTCCACAAAGGCAACTCAGTTGCCTTACCAGAAAAAGGAGCACTGCACTTAACCTTGATTTTTACTATTATTATTTCGTTTGGCATCAAGGATACATTACTTGAATTGAACAGCAATGATGTTACTGGTAACACAATATGTATATACTACAAATAAAATAGATTACATTCATTTATGGTAATAAAAGTCTTAGATTAGATCGAAAAATCAATAATATACATATGGATAAAAACACTAGGATGAGTTACATGTAAAAGAGAAAATGTGGTTTTTATAAACAGTAATATTGACAAACAGAGCTTCAAGTTGTAATAAAAACTATAGGTTAATATCTAAAGTATCTAGCCAGGAGATCAATAATATACATATGGATAAAAACACTAGGATGAGTTACATATAAAAGAGAAAATGTGGTTTTTATAAACAGTAATATTGACAAACAGAGCTTCAAGTTGTAATAAAAACTATAGGTTAATATCTAAAGTATCTAGCCAGGAGATCAATAATATACATATGGATAAAAACACTAGGATGAGTTACATGTAAAAGAGAAAATGTGGTTTTTATAAACAGTAATATTGACAAACAGAGCTTCAAGTTGCAATAAAAACTATAGGTTAATATCTAAAGTATCTAGCCAGGAGATCAATAATATACATATGGATAAAAACACTAGGATGAGTTACATGTAAAAGAGAAAATGTGGTTTTTATAAACAGTAATATTGACAAACAGAGCTTCAAGTTGTAATAAAAACTATAGGTTAACATCTAAAGTATCTAGCCAGGAGATCAATAATATACATATGGATAAAAACACTAGGATGAGTTACATGTAAAAGAGAAAATGTGGTTTTTATAAACAGTAATATTGACAAACAGAGCTTCAAGTTGTAATAAAAACTATAGGTTAATATCTAAAGTATCTAGCCAGGAGATCAATAATATACATATGGATAAAAACACTAGGATGAGTTACATATAAAAGAGAAAATGTGGTTTTTATAAACAGTAATATTGACAAACAGAGCTTCAAGTTGTAATAAAAACTATAGGTTAATATCTAAAGTATCTAGCCAGGAGATCAATAATATACATATGGATAAAAACACTAGGATGAGTTACATGTAAAAGAGAAAATGTGGTTTTTATAAACAGTAATATTGACAAACAGAGCTTCAAGTTGTAATAAAAACTATAGGTTAATATCTAAAGTATCTAGCCAGGAGATCAATAATATACATATGGATAAAAACACTAGGATGAGTTACATGTAAAAGAGAAAATGTGGTTTTTATAAACAGTAATATTGACAAACAGAGCTTCAAGTTGCAATAAAAACTATAGGTTAATATCTAAAGTATCTAGCCAGGAGATCAATAATATACATATGGATAAAAACACTAGGATGAGTTACATGTAAAAGAGAAAATGTGGTTTTTATAAACAGTAATATTGACAAACAGAGCTTCAAGTTGTAATAAAAACTATAGGTTAATATCTAAAGTATCTAGCCAGGAGATCAATAATATACATATGGATAAAAACACTAGGATGAGTTACATATAAAAGAGAAAATGTGGTTTTTATAAACAGTAATATTGACAAACAGAGCTTCAAGTTGTAATAAAAACTATAGGTTAATATCTAAAGTATCTAGCCAGGAGATCAATAATATACATATGGATAAAAACACTAGGATGAGTTACATGTAAAAGAGAAAATGTGGTTTTTATAAACAGTAATATTGACAAACAGAGCTTCAAGTTGCAATAAAAACTATAGGTTAATATCTAAAGTATCTAGCCAGGAGATCAATAATATACATATGGATAAAAACACTAGGATGAGTTACATGTAAAAGAGAAAATGTGGTTTTTATAAACAGTAATATTGACAAACAGAGCTTCAAGTTGTAATAAAAACTATAGGTTAAGATCTAAAGTATCTAGCCAGGAGATCAATAATATACATATGGATAAAAACACTAGGATGAGTTACATGTAAAAGAGAAAATGTGGTTTTTATAAACAGTAATATTGACAAACAGAGCTTCAAGTTGTAATAAAAACTATAGGTTAAGATCTAAAGTATCTAGCCAGGAGATCAATAATATACATATGGATAAAAACACTAGGATGAGTTACATGTAAAAGAGAAAATGTGGTTTTTATAAACAGTAATATTGACAAACAGAGCTTCAAGTTGCAATAAAAACTATAGGTTAATATCTAAAGTATCTAGCCAGGAGATCAATAATATACATATGGATAAAAACACTAGGATGAGTTACATGTAAAAGAGAAAATGTGGTTTTTATAAACAGTAATATTGACAAACAGAGCTTCAAGTTGTAATAAAAACTATAGGTTAATATCTAAAGTATCTAGCCAGGAGATCAATAATATACATATGGATAAAAACACTAGGATGAGTTACATGTAAAAGAGAAAATGTGGTTTTTATAAACAGTAATATTGACAAACAGAGCTTCAAGTTGCAATAAAAACTATAGGTTAATATCTAAAGTATCTAGCCAGGAGATCAATAATATACATATGGATAAAAACACTAGGATGAGTTACATGTAAAAGAGAAAATGTGGTTTTTATAAACAGTAATATTGACAAACAGAGCTTCAAGTTGTAATAAAAACTATAGGTTAATATCTAAAGTATCTAGCCAGGAGATCAATAATATACATATGGATAAAAACACTAGGATGAGTTACATATAAAAGAGAAAATGTGGTTTTTATAAACAGTAATATTGACAAACAGAGCTTCAAGTTGTAATAAAAACTATAGGTTAATATCTAAAGTATCTAGCCAGGAGATCAATAATATACATATGGATAAAAACACTAGGATGAGTTACATGTAAAAGAGAAAATGTGGTTTTTATAAACAGTAATATTGACAAACAGAGCTTCAAGTTGCAATAAAAACTATAGGTTAATATCTAAAGTATCTAGCCAGGAGATCAATAATATACATATGGATAAAAACACTAGGATGAGTTACATGTAAAAGAGAAAATGTGGTTTTTATAAACAGTAATATTGACAAACAGAGCTTCAAGTTGTAATAAAAACTATAGGTTAAGATCTAAAGTATCTAGCCAGGAGATCAATAATATACATATGGATAAAAACACTAGGATGAGTTACATGTAAAAGAGAAAATGTGGTTTTTATAAACAGTAATATTGACAAACAGAGCTTCAAGTTGTAATAAAAACTATAGGTTAATATCTAAAGTATCTAGCCAGGAGATCAATAATATACATATGGATAAAAACACTAGGATGAGTTACATGTAAAAGAGAAAATGTGGTTTTTATAAACAGTAATATTGACAAACAGAGCTACAAGTTGCAATAAAAACTATAGGTTAATATCTAAAGTATCTAGCCAGGAGATCAATAATATACATATGGATAAAAACACTAGGATGAGTTACATGTAAAAGAGAAAATGTGGTTTTTATAAACAGTAATATTGACAAACAGAGCTTCAAGTTGTAATAAAAACTATAGGTTAATATCTAAAGTATCTAGCCAGGAGATCAATAATATACATATGGATAAAAACACTAGGATGAGTTACATGTAAAAGAGAAAATGTGGTTTTTATAAACAGTAATATTGACAAACAGAGCTTCAAGTTGTAATAAAAACTATAGGTTAATATCTAAAGTATCTAGCCAGGAGATCAATAATATACATATGGATAAAAACACTAGGATGAGTTACATGTAAAAGAGAAAATGTGGTTTTTATAAACAGTAATATTGACAAACAGAGCTTCAAGTTGTAATAAAAACTATAGGTTAAGATCTAAAGTATCTAGCCAGGAGATCAATAATATACATATGGATAAAAACACTAGGATGAGTTACATGTAAAAGAGAAAATGTGGTTTTTATAAACAGTAATATTGACAAACAGAGCTTCAAGTTGTAATAAAAACTATAGGTTAATATCTAAAGTATCTAGCCAGGAGATCAATAATATACATATGGATAAAAACACTAGGATGAGTTACATGTAAAAGAGAAAATGTGGTTTTTATAAACAGTAATATTGACAAACAGAGCTTCAAGTTGCAATAAAAACTATAGGTTAATATCTAAAGTATCTAGCCAGGAGATCAATAATATACATATGGATAAAAACACTAGGATGAGTTACATGTAAAAGAGAAAATGTGGTTTTTATAAACAGTAATATTGACAAACAGAGCTTCAAGTTGTAATAAAAACTATAGGTTAATATCTAAAGTATCTAGCCAGGAGATCAATAATATACATATGGATAAAAACACTAGGATGAGTTACATGTAAAAGAGAAAATGTGGTTTTTATAAACAGTAATATTGACAAACAGAGCTTCAAGTTGTAATAAAAACTATAGGTTAATATCTAAAGTATCTAGCCAGGAGATCAATAATATACATATGGATAAAAACACTAGGATGAGTTACATGTAAAAGAGAAAATGTGGTTTTTATAAACAGTAATATTGACAAACAGAGCTTCAAGTTGCAATAAAAACTATAGGTTAATATCTAAAGTATCTAGCCAGGAGATCAATAATATACATATGGATAAAAACACTAGGATGAGTTACATGTAAAAGAGAAAATGTGGTTTTTATAAACAGTAATATTGACAAACAGAGCTTCAAGTTGTAATAAAAACTATAGGTTAATATCTAAAGTATCTAGCCAGGAGATCAATAATATACATATGGATAAAAACACTAGGATGAGTTACATATAAAAGAGAAAATGTGGTTTTTATAAACAGTAATATTGACAAACAGAGCTTCAAGTTGTAATAAAAACTATAGGTTAATATCTAAAGTATCTAGCCAGGAGATCAATAATATACATATGGATAAAAACACTAGGATGAGTTACATGTAAAAGAGAAAATGTGGTTTTTATAAACAGTAATATTGACAAACAGAGCTTCAAGTTGTAATAAAAACTATAGGTTCCTCAGGGACCTCATGTATGCTGGTCAGAGTTCCAGCATATTTCCGTAGGGGACACTCTGTAACTATGTGGTGTATTGTTTGTCGTTGGTGTCCGTAGTCACACTTGGCACTTTCAGCGATTCCCCACTTATGCTTCAACTACTGGCATCTTCCGTGCTTGGTACGTATGCGATTTAGGGTGGTCCACGACCTCCTAGGTAAGTGGAATCCAGGAGGGACTCGTGTAGGATCAGCAATGAGACCTGCAGAATCGGGATTGGCTGCGAACCATTCTTCGCGCCATGCTGTTTCTGGTTGGAATCCTTCAGAGGTAAGCCTTTTTCCAAGTCTCCAGGAGGGTTTCCTGGACTTAAGACGTTGCCTTTGAGTGGCATTACAGTCTTGGTGTAGCGGTAACTCGGGATTCTTGGAGCATTTCTCGCATTCCCTTTTCAACGCTGCTTGACGTCGTAACTCGGTGGTGCAATATTAGACAGAACAGGTAGCCATCCTGTGGGTGTGGATTTTATTGTCCCGGATACGCTTCTCATGGCTACATTCAGCTGCGTGTCTACCGTGGCTGTATGGGCGCTGTTCAGCCATACTGGGCTGCAATATCCCACAACAGAGTATACAAGTGAGAGGGCAGTTGCTTTGAGTACTGATGCCTTAGCTCCCCAGTTTGTGTAATATATTGTTTCTGGTTCTCATTTTTAAAACTGTTTCAGTTAGGTGTTTTCTATATGTTAGCGAACGATCCAAGGTCACGCCGAGATATTTTGGGGATGGGTTATATAACAGCAACTGATTTCTAAACGAAATTTGCGGTTTATAGCGAGCATGCCTATTACTCAGATGGAAGGTGGAGGATTCAGTTTTATTTCTGTTTACTTTGAGTCGCCATCCATTAAAAAATTCATCTAGAATTCGCAGATCCTGAGTGAGAGTCATTTCTGAAGTTGTAAAATCGTTAGTCTGCGTCACCAAGGCTATGTCATCAGCATAGATAAATGTTCTTGCTTTCGTTTCTGGCAAGTCAGCGACATATCAATTGAAAAGTAGGGCTGCCAATACTGATCCTTGTGGTAGTCCGTCATTTAAATTGTATACTTTGCTTACTTGACCTTTTAGGTGAACTTGGAATTTCCTGTTGGACAGCATGTTATTGAGTAGTTGTGCAATTCTTTTACATGGAATTATTCTTAAGAACTTAAGAAGCATGCCTTTCCGCCACACTGTATCATATGCTGATGATAGGTCAATAAACACGGCCATTGTTTTCTTCAGGTCTTCGAAGCCCTTCTCTATGTATGTTGCCAACGCTAGCACTTGATCGCTACAACTGCGGTCTCGTCTGAAGCCAGCCTGTTCTACAGGAATGTGTTTCAGGATAGTTGGTGCAATTCTATTATAGATTACTCTCTCCAGCAGTTTATAGCAGACACTTAGAAGTGAAATAGGTCTGTAGTCTTCAGGATTGTTACCAGATTTTGACGGTTTCAGGATGGCAATTATTTTAGTTTTCTTAAAAAGAACTGGCAGTCTTCCCGTTGCGAGAATTTCATTAAACAGTGCAGTTAGCCACTGCGCTGCACCTTGGCCAGCATGTTTAAGGAACTCCGGGTATATACCATCACAACCAGCCGCTTTACCAGATTTCAGAGTATCTAGGGCTGAAACAACTTCGGCTGCAGAGATTTTCTGTGCAAATTCGGAAGGTTGTGCTTGAGACATTTTAGACTTTAGCTCATGTTTTATTTCTTTGGCTTTCTGTTTGTTGTTGTTGCTTGGTGTTCATGTTATATTAACAATCCTGGCTGCTATTTTGTTAGGATTTATTTTGTCTGATAAGATATTAACTTTTGTGGCACTTCCAAGCTTTCTTAATAAATTCCAAGCTTTCTTACTCGAGTGTTGGAAAGACATGTTTTCAGTTAGTTCCATCCATTTCTTTCGCCTAGCTGAATCTAGGGCCGAAATCAATTCATCTGCTACCTTGGTGTCTCGAGTCGTTTTAAATTCGTCATACAATTCTTGACATCTAGGGCTCCATCCAAGAATGTAGTTCTCTCTGTAACCTCTTGGAATATGTTTTCTGGCAATGAATTAGTCTTAACAAAGCGGTCGTGGTGCTTAACTTTAGGTTGAATAAACTGAATAATATGATCAACCTCTTCAGAGAATTTTTCCCATTTGGCTTTTTGGAAGTTCCATCGTGGCTTTGGTATAGACTTTCGAGTCCAATTTTCACCGGTACAGGTCGGTGTTGGCTTCACCTGGTTGTGATGACTGCGATTCTACCAGCTCACGCAGTTTTATATTATCCACTGTTAATTGTGCTACCTTTCTAACAATATGCTTACTGCTTCTGGTTCTGACACACCTTGAAACTCCGGTTCTATCGAAGTTTTGTCCTTCACAACACTCATTTTGCGAATTAACATTCACAAGACAAGAAAACAAGATACATTAATTTAATTTTATAGACTCCCAGCATTGCCTAGCCACATCCCCCCAAAGATTACGTGTGTAACATTTTACTGGAACAGATTTCGTACATGGCTGTGAGTGACCCTCAAGATTAAACAGTGAACATCTAACAGGCACTAACCAATCGTGACTTCCATTACCTCCAAAACTAGACAAATCCACTGGTTCTCTACTTGCAATAAAATCTACATTGCAAAATGTGTGACCATCAAACTTCTTCTCCGTGACCAAAATACAATAATTTTCTTTTTTGGCTCACCATATTGTAGGCTGAAGGTTTAGACATTGCTCTTAGAAGGCGGCGTCAGAGTTCTGTCACCAGTGTTAAATGACCCTTAGATTGTCACCTGTGGAGAGTGAAGTGAGATGTCAGGATGACATCAGTTAATTCTTTTATTCCAGCCCTTGGCCATAGAATATCAGGAACTTCTTGGTGGAGGCGTCCAGTGACCTCTCATACGACACAACCTCAGCCTTGCTGACAGCGCTAGAAGCGTGGCCCAGTATGGTGTCACTCGAATGCTGCTGTCAGCGATGTCTGCAGCTGAACTGCGATGACAGTGCAGCGGCGCATCTGACGATGGCCGTGAACTTCCTCCAGCGAGCAGACGGCTCCCTCGCGACTCAGGGCAGGCTGCTCTGTCTCGTGGTCTAACAGTGGACCCCATATTACATTCCCGGATGTCACTCTGGGTGTCACAGGCTCGTGGTGTAGGCTGTGATACTAGACGAGAACGATTTAGTATACGCATGGCTGAGTAGTTACATGCTCCAGACTACGTTCATTTAGGGCTTAAGGCACGTACTCTAAACAAGTCTGTGTCTCAAGCGAGGAAAGGCTTTCGTCCTCCCGCTACCACACTGCAGCATCAGCATCAGCTGGTTCCGCTTCACAATGCCAGTCGGCCGTGTTTTGCTTTGCAACGCATAACACTCTCGTCCACCTGCAACTGGTTCTGTTGCAACCCACTTCCACTCTGGCATACTTTTGGCAAAATACGGTCGATACGCTACAAAATAAAAACTCGAACTGGATGGAACATACCTTGATGACGTCATACCAGCAGGCCAGAATGGTGCAATGGTACGACCACACTCACAAAGAAGTTTACACGTTGAAACATAATACACAGAAATTTCGCCGAAACTTCACGGCAGGAGCGTCAATCAGGCACACAGGCGAGGAATGATTGAAGCTTGCATACAGTGACTACAAGGACACACAAAGATGGAGCTCGATGAAAGTATATGATAGTCAGCGTATTTAATACTTGCAAAAAGCATTTAAAAAAGTTTCAACCACTATAATAAAATTAGGAGGCTACAATTGATCGTAACATATCTGTCCATAAAGGAAACTATTTAAAACTGTAAGATAACTAACAAAGATGGCCATCATCCAGATAATTGGAGATAAAACAAATTCTTAGAACAGCAAGTCTCAACTCTACTTTGAAAATATAATGTGTTCCAATGAGTCTGTGGGGGATGGGATTAATAAAACCGAAATGGAATCACATGAGAAGAGTATAATCAAAATTACATACAAATGTTAAAAACTGACATCACTGAATTATAGTAGCCTTGGTTCCTACTAGTGAGCTGATCATTCAGCACTTGTTTAGTGACCGTACATTCATGTTTTAAGGATTTCCAACTCCTCCAGTAAATCAAGTTTTTTGCCTTTCCAAGCACGATGAAAGATGCAGAGATCATCTTGCGTAGGTTGCTAGTGCCCTGTTGTCTACAGGTGTTTACCAATTGTAAAGTTAGACAAAAAAGGTCATTGTGGTATACACCACTTCTAACAAACACCGAACAACGCGCTCCAGTACGTGGCCGCCAAATACGTCGCTGGCCGCACTTCTCTGGGCGGCCCGCTGCTTCCATCGCTGACCGTCTTCACACGCACGCTCCCTTACGTGGCCGAGAAATACATCGCTGGCCGCACTTCTCCGGGCGGCTCGCGGCTACCATCGCTGGCCGCCTTCGCGCGCGCGCGCGTTGTCAGCACACAGCAATTCGCTACGCCAGGAAACATTGCGATTGGTTTTCCCTGGAAAACAGCGACCCCAGCCGACGACTCCATTAACTAGCAAGCCTTATATAAACCCAGCCTCCGCCGCAAACGACAGTTCTCATCGGGAAGTGTGTACGCCGTGTTCCAGCTGCTTGTGGATGACTCGCCGCACCGCTCGAGGTTACCTGGCTGCTCGGCGGAAAATCTTGCGACTTCACTTGGAGAGACTAAACTTCACTGGACTTGGGAATAATTACGGGACGTGCACCCCACCATGCACATTCGGACATTGGTATAACCAAACCTTAATTCTGCATTACTTCTGAGTGCGAGCCTGGGTACACGCTTGGCTAACATAATTGTTAAAAAGTGATTTGTGATTTAATAAACCAGACTGAAGAGGTTTTTGTGTTATTCCTGGTTATAACACAATAAAATGGCGACGAGCACGCACCAGGAGACGTTGGAAGATCTCCTCAAGAAACTTCTCCAGCAGCAGGGCGAGAACCACAGGCTGCTACTCAACACCCTCCAGCCACCTATACAAGGGTTCATGCAGACGCTGGCCACGCAGCACGTACCGCCGTTTCCGTCTTTTGAAGAAACGTTAGAGGACTGGGAAGCCTACGAATCCCGATTGTTGGAACATTTACATGCTTTCAAGGTAAAACATTTACATGCTTTCAAGGTAACTGAAGTTGGCCTCATGAAATCTTAGTTTTTGTCTTGGTCTAAACCTGAGATTTATCGGCTCTTGTGCAAACTGGCCCCCTTATCAAAACCTTCGGAGCTAACTTTTGCCGAGATTTGCTCGTTGCTCACCAAATATTACCAGCGCCATACCCATGTTATTTCATCTCGAGTCGCCTTTTACCAATGCAAGAAACAGCCGAATCAGACGCATAGAGAGTGGGCAGCGGAATTGCAGGGGTTGGGGCGACGATGTCACTTTGTTACCTCTAAAATAAGGACTCCTACGCCGAAGAAATGATCCGGGACATGATAATCAGGGGTACGCCAGACAGGGAGTTCCAACATGAGGCCCTTCAGCTCGTCGACCCCTCATTGGATAAAGTCTTGGACTTGGCACAAAGCTTCGAGGTGACCCGTGCAGCACTCAAGAAACTAGAATCATGGGTCGACATCGCAGCAGTCAATGTCAACACATCAGAGCCGGCAGCTAAGTCCCGCCCGAGTGATGATTCCGAAATAGCGATAGTGCGGGCAGGCCGCCGGTCCACTAAGCAGACCCGTCCGCCACCTCGCACCAACCGCTCAAACCGGTCGTGGGTGTCAACACGTTTGCCATCATGTCCTGATTGTTTTAAAAAACATCAGCGAGATGACTGTCCTGATCGATGGGCCTTTTGCTACAAATGTTCTTCCGAGGGCCATTTAGCTTCTGTGTGTCGAAAGTCCCGCCGGCCGCAGCAACCTTCGGATCTTCCGATGGATGTTAATCTGATCGCCGCTATTGACCATCAGGAGACCACCAATAGGCTTTTTTATTGAAGTCCTGATTGCGAAAAAACCGATTCAATTACAGGTCGACACTGGCGCAGCCGTGAGCATTCTAAATTACGCCACATATTTGAGACTTGGCGCTCCCCCCCTTGCACGACACGCAGCGGCGTCTCATAGCGTATGGCAAACATTCCATTCCAGTCCGCAGTCAAGTCGACTTGCCGACGACATACCGGAATGTCACCCGCCAGTTCGCCTTCTTAAACGTTAACAGGGATTCCTCTGAGAATTTATTTGGGCTGGACGCATTTCGGAAATTTGGTTTTTCAATCGACGATTCTGTGAATTTGATGTCGAACGAGGTTCCGTACTCGGACCTGGACAGGCTTTGCCAGGATTATGCAGACCTGTTCACCCCCGGCCTCGGTTCCGCAAAGAATTTTGAGGCACACATCACACTGAAACGGTATGCGCGGCCTCTGTATTTTCGTGCCCGTGCCGTTCCTTTAGCTCTCAGAGATCAAGTGAAGAAGGAGTTGGACCGCCTCACGGCAAGTGGCGTTCTTGAGCCTATTCCTTCCAGTCAGTGGGCTACTCCCCTCGTCGTTGTTCGGAAGCCGCCAGGGCAGCTCCGTCTCTGCGGCGACTTTAAAGTAACAGTTAACACCCAATCAGAGATCGAGACATATCCTATTCCAAAGTCGGAGGAGTTGCTGTGCAAATTGAAGGGTGGAAAATTCTTCTCGAAAATAGACCTCGCTGAAGCATACCTACAACTCCCACTTGATGCCGCATCTCAGCAGTTCCTGACCCTCAACACGCCGCACCGGTTATATCGTTTGAAACGCCCTATGTTTGGGATAGCCAGTGCCCCTGCTATTTTCCAGCGGTTTTTGGAACAATTAGTCCTTAAAGTGGATGGATGCATTAACTATTTGGACGACATCGTGGTGACGGGTCGTACGACGGAGGAACACCCTCACAACCTGCAGTCTCTATTCCATGTCTTACGGGAGGCTGGCCTAAAATGTAGGAAAGAAAAATGTTGTTTTTTCCAACCTGAAATTGAGTACCTGGGCCACGTCATCTCCTGTTCGGATGTTCGTCTGTTAGAGAAACATATCGAAGCCATCATCAAACTGCCACGGCCTACAACGCTGACACAAGTTCGTTCCTTTCTGGGGAAGATTTCCTATTACCGAAAATTCCTACCCGCGGCTGCGATGGCAACTGCCCCCTTGTCTCAGTTATGCAAAAAAGGGGTTCCTTTCGAGTGGACGCCGGCATGCGACCACGCCTTCCACAGGCTGAAATCCCAATTACTGCAGGCCCCGTGCCTCGCACGTTTTGACCCTACTAACCAAATCGACATTGCAACGGATGCCTCGGATACAGGCATCGGGGCGGTCCTGGCTCACCGGGAGGCAGATGGGTCGGAGCACCCTGTGGCCTATGCATCGAAAACATTAACCGATACGCAACGCCGGTATTCCCAAATTGAAAAAGAGGCACTGGCCATCATCTTCGCCTTAAAGAAGTTCCATGGTTTTGTGTATGGTACAAAGTTTCACCTCATTACGGATCATAAACCCCTCATATTGTTATTCAATCCTGCAGCACAGATCCCTGACCGGACTGCTCACCGTCTTCAGCGCTGGGCTTTGTTTTTGGCACGATACCAGTATGAAATCCACTTTTGCAACACAACCGAGCATGCCAACGCTGATGCCCTCTCCCGCTTTCCATGGGGACCGGATTTGGATTTCGACAAAGAGGAAATTCTGTGTTTTCACGTAGACGAAGAAGCACAGGCCGCAGTAGAGGCGTTTCCCATTACCAGCTCTCGGGTAGCGGACGCAACCAGTAACGACGAGGTGCTCCGACAAGTCTGTCGTCACGTGCGTAATGTATGGCCCGAACGACCGCCTCCCACGGCTTCTGCGGCGTTTCGTCAGTTCTTTACTGTCCGCCATCAGCTTCAGTTGGTTGACGGGTCCTTCTCCTTCTTTCGGACGACGGACATCCACGGGTCGTCATTCCGCAGTCTTTACGTCAGCACGTTCTGCACCTGTTACACCAAGGTCATTGGGGGATATCCCGGACGAAGCTTTTGGCTCGCCGGTTCACATACTGGCCCGCTATGACTCAGGAGATTGAACGCAGACGTGTCCCTCCTGCCAACGCCAGCAGGCAGCTCCATGACACTCCTTTGCCTCTTGGCCACCATGTGCTCGCCCTTGGGAACGGGTGCACGTAGATTTTGCTGGGCCGGTGTTTAATGCCATGTTTTTTATTGTCGTCGACGCATATTCCAGGTTTCCATATAATGTCCGCTGCACCTCCGTTTCCACCTCCACCACTATTGCAGCCTTAGTAAAAATATTTGCCATTGAAAGTCTGCCGGAGGTTCTAGTCTCGGATAACGGTCCGCAGTGAGGATTTTCGGGTTTTCGGCGCCCGGCATGGCATTCGCCACATTCCGACGCCCCCCTTCCATCCTCAATCTAATGGCGAGGCAAAGAGGATGGTCCGCACCTTCAAAACGCAGATGGCCCGCATCTCGTGGTCGTGCGGTAGCGTTCGCGCTTCCCACGCCCGGGTTCCCGGGTTCGATTCCCGGCGGGGTCAGAAATTTTCTCTGCCTCGTGATGGCTGGGTGTTGTGTGCTGTCCTTAGGTTAGTTAGGTTTACGTAGTTCTAAGTTCTAGGGGACTTATGACCACAGCAGTTGAGTCCCATAGTGCTCAGACCCATCTGAACCAAAACGCAGATGAAGAAATACCTCAAGGATCACTCCCCCGACGCATCTCTTACTTTTTTCATGAGCAGTTACAGGTCCACACCCATCGGAGATAAAAGCCCGGCGGAACTTCTTCACGGACGGCAGCCCCGGACCCTCTTGAATCTGCTTCTGTCGATACCTCGGTTGGCTCCGTCGCTGTCTGCTTCTCGTTTCCGCCAAGGTACTCTGGTGGGGGCGCAGGGATTCGGCCGACAACCAGCCTGGATTCCGGCCACCATCATCCAGGGCAGGAGCAGGAAAGTCTTCCGGGTTCAACTTCCCGACCGGGAGGTTCTTCGACATGCCAATCGCCCTCGCCTGCCTTCCCAATCGTTTTTCTCCTCCCCGCCCCCCTCGGCATATTCTCCTCCCGTCTCCTGCTTCCACTGATTCCCCACGCCACACAGAGGAGGACACGCCAGGGTGGTCCTCGCAGTTGGCCCCCGGTCGGCTCACGGACGACGCCTCCCAGCCAGAGCTTCTTCCCCCGGACGTGGACCAGACCCAGCCACAGCCAGCCGGGGACTCCGAGGTCTCCCCCGATCGCCACCCCCAGGTCACTCCGGATGCCGATGAAGACATGCCACTGGTTCCGCCTGCACTGCCTCCTCTGCTGCCGCGGTCCGCACGGACCTTCGCCCCCGGCCGGGGCGCTTTAGCCCGTATGCTCCTGTGCCCACTCTCACCGCTGACGCCGAGGTTTCGGAGGAGGAGGACGCCATGGACGTGGCGTTCATTCGCAGCCAATGTTTCCCCACTGGGGAAGGGGTGTGGTATACACCACTTCTAACAAACACCAAACAACGCGCTCCAGTACGCGGCCGCTAAATACATCGCTGGCCGCACTTCTCTGGGCGGCCCGCTGCTTCCATCGCTGGCCGTTTTCACACGCACGCTCCCTCACGTGGCCGAGAAATACATCGCTGGCCACACTTCTCCGGGCGGCTCGCGGCTACCATCGCTGGCCGCCTTCGCGCGCGCGCGTTGTCAGCACACAGCAATTGGCTACGCCAGGAAACATTGCGATTGGTTTTCCCTGGAAAACAGCGACTCCAGCCGACGGCTCCATTAACTAACAAGCCTTATATAAACCCGGCCGCCGCCGCAAACGACAGTTCTCATCGGGAAGTGCAGTACGCCGTGTTCTAGCTGCTTGTGGATGAGTCGCCGCACCACTCGAGGTTACCTGGCTGCTCGGCGGAAAATCTTGCGACTTCACTTGGAGAGACTGAACTTCACTGGACTTGGGAATAATTACGGGACGTGCACCCCACCATGCACATTCGGACATTGGTATAACCAAACTTTAATTCTGCATTACTTCTGAGTGCGAGCCTGGGTACACGCTTGGCTAACATAATTGTTAAAAAGTGGTTTGTGATTTAATAAACCAGACTGAAGAGGTTATTGTGTTATTCCTGGTTATAACAGTCATTAAATCAGCATTCTACATTTGCTGAACACTCGAAGAGTACAGGGCACCATCCACCCATGCTCGATGATCTCTGCATCTTACATCGTGCTCGGAGAGGCAAAAAGCTTGATATATTGGAGGAGTTACAAACCCTTAAACATGCGTCTACGGTCGGTGAACAAATGCTGAGTAATTAGCTCGCTAGTAGGAATCAAAGCTGTTATGATACAATTATGTTAGTTTTTAAAATTTTTACGTAATTTTGATTATGCTCTTCTAATGGGCTTCCATTTTGGTTTTATTAATCCTGAACATCTCCCCATTGCTTCATTGTCAGTCACTATACCTTTAAAGTCGAGTCGAGACTTGCTGTTCTAAGAATTTGTTACATCCCCGATTATTGTGATGACGCCCATCTTTGGTGGTTATTCTTGCGGCTTTAATTAGTTGCAGCTAGTGTTACTATTTTATCTATTTGGAGCGATTCAAAGGTTTCCTTTATGGGCGACTACGTTCTGATTAGTTGTAACATCCGAATTTTATTATAGTGATGCAACCAGTTGTAAAAGCATTTTGACAGCATTAAATGTGACGACTATCACATAACTGTGTTGAGCGCCACTTACGTGTGTCCTCTGCAGTCATTTTATGCAAGCGTCATTCCAGTGCTCGCCTGTTTGTCCGCTTGACGCTCCTGCCGTGAAGTTATGACTGGATTTCTGTGCATGATATTTAAATGTGTACACTTCTTTGTTAATGCTGTCCTATTATTGCACCATTCCGGCCGGATGGTATGACTTTATTAAGGTACGTTTCATTCGATTTGTTTATTTAATGTTCTATTCAGTGCCGGCCGGTGTGGTCGAGCGGTTCCAGGGGCTACAGTCTGGAACCGCTCGACCGCTACGGTCGCAGGTTCGAATCCTGCCTCGGGCATGGATGCGTGCGATGTCCTTAGGTTACTTAGGTTTAAGTAGTTCTAAGTTCTAGGGGACTGGTTACCTCAGAAGTTAAGTCCCATAGTGCTCAGAGCCATTTGAACCATTCTATTCAGTGGTCACACGATACTATGTTAGTTGTATCTGACTAGGTCCCTGCAGGTTCCTCTGATTCTGTGTGTTCATTAGACCAGCACAGAACCGCTTTACGGTTTTTAAAATGTTTGAAAAGGAAAATGTCTCTGTCGATTCACCTGACTCGGTATGCGCCTCAGTCTAAAACATAGCCCTTCTTTTTTAAAAAAAGTTGTTGTATAAGCAAAGTTTTAATTTATGACTTCCTTATTCACATTAGAATCGTGCATACTAAGACCATACCCTAATTATTATTTTGTTATCCCTACAGATAACCTAATGGTGCCCCATGAAGGCGGAACGTGTTGTTAATAAAGGAATAAACTGCAACAGAGGCCTTTTTAGTTTAAATATTCCTCATATAACTGCTGTACCAGACGGCCTAATGGAGTGGAAGATATTTTTAAACATACTTTCCTTGGTATGTCAACACAATCCGTGCGGAAGATACACCAAAAATAATTATTGGGAGCCTGGTTTTTTGTTAAAATGAAATAATAAATCAGAAAACACCGAGCCTCAAATCTCATGAATTCGTGACTAAAATTGTGAAACTCATTACAGTTCTCAGTTTTCTTCAAGTAACAAACATGCGGGACTTCAAAGTTTACGCTCTTGTAAGGTGTCAGGCAAATCCAACACCTTCCATAAAAACCCTGACGTGATAAGCAAATCCAGTAGTATGTCACATAGCTCCGAATAAATCGTGACATTAAATTAACCAAAGTAATACGAGTAACGAGTGAGCAAATGGAATACCACAGACTAACACAAGAATGCCTAAATGCATGTCATACCTTCCCACCGTGAGACAGGCGCAGTTCCGAGGGGAGAAACGAGAACAGAAGCCGAGAGCAGAACCGTGTTAAGCTAGAAGGCCCTACGATAAGGGACGAACACCCACGTAGCCAGCTAACCACCAGGACCACCCCCCAGCCCATGTTAAAAGATAGAGCCCTCCAGAAGAACAGTATAGATCTTACGATAACACTAAAAGGGCCACACCAGCTGCAAGTTTTAGCGTGAGACTTTTTCGCGTCTCTATTACGTTGCAAACTTTAAAAACTTTGCCCCACCACGAAAAGTATAACGTTTCTCATTGTATAGACAGAATTTTTGTAGGCAGAGCTTAAGGTTAACATTGAGACCCTGATTGGTCAGATGAAAACACAACCAGATAGTTTTTTTTTTAAACCAACTTCGGTAAATTGTAGTAAGGAGAAGTTAGGAGAGAGTTGCTTCCGAGACGGCGAGCTGTATGGAGCTGCGCCGGCCGCTGCCCCCTGACGAACACCGACAAGGTAATGAACGCACGCGATGCCGCATTTTTGAGCGCATAAGGCTTCACTCATAACTGCAGAAGTCTCATCTGTTACATCCCCTTTTTACGTAATATTAGTGTCGATCGTCAAGTGAAGCTCATGGTATTCACATTTGCTACGTAAGTTAAAATCTGAAACGCGATGATTTTTCTGTTATGTAATTATTGAGAAGACACATCAGCCACTGTAATTTACGACAAGTTAGATAAGTAATTAAAGATAATTGAGGATCACTGTAGACCATTTTGATAGTTTTCTCTTTTCTGAAACTTAATTTAAACCTAGATTATAGATATGATATGGCATAGGTCATCCTTCGATCCATTGTAGAACTTGGAAACCCATTCAGGGAATATTCGTTCACATTTTTTGTTGAACGCAGTTGGTTTTTATCATCCTGTATTAAAATATTTCCTTTTATCAATAGTGCAATTTATAAACAATGTTTCGTGAGTAGAATAAAATTTCCAGTGGTAAATTTAACTGCTTTTTCGACGTTATTTTACCAGCTAACTAAAAATAGGAAAGCCTTGAACCCCTTCCACTAAATTTAGTTTACAGGGAGTGCAGTGGTGCTGACGCTGAAATCATTAAGTATTTGGTTATATCATCGCTAGTCTCACTGAACTCTTCTGAACTCTATATGTCATGTGTGGTCTGGCGTCTCCTTACCAGCAACAGGTCCCAGGTTCAAACTAGTCAATTCCCAAAAAAACACGCTCAGAGCGTCGTTGCGCGAAAGTGGTAGGGAGACACGACATAGAACAACAGACACCACGCAGAATGTTTGACTCTATGATCCCTTCTATATAATTATTTATTATGTCGATATACTAGAGACCAACAGTTAGTTTGTGCACGATTCAGTAACGTTGTTAAGCGATTTTAGTATTTTCCATAAGTTTGTTAAGGTGTTCTCAAGATGTCTTGCTAATACTTACACATTTGGTTTGCAAGGCAATGATACGTCCAGAATACACATTCCTGCTGCAGTTGTTTAAAACATGTCCCACTTAGGAAAGACATATCATTTATTCCATATTCAAGGTCCGCTGTCTTTCATCATTTGGCAAATCTTTACTTTAAATTCTTACCGGCATGGTCTTCCTGTCACCGCTATCTAGCCAAAGGGAAGAATTCATGTCCGCCGTCTCTCTGTGAATCATATAAATTTTGTTCGATGTATTATCGTATCTTAACTTTTCGTGTATCGTGTTTTTTGAGTCAGAGAATGGGGACTATCACAGTATTTGCTTAAAACAGAGTGGAAAAACGTCTAAAAACCACACTTAGTCTTCCCAGTATATCATCCCGACGGTGGTCAATCTGGCATGCAGATTTGATCCGCGACTGGTTCGCCTTCCTGTTTCGCAAGCCAGTGTCTGTACATTAAGATATACGAACAAGACTTTTCTTTAAAACAATAATGTGCTTTTATAATTATCTACAGGTAGACAAATGATCCACCAATATTTTCGACGCTATACAGATTCCGTTTGTATAAAAGTTTTTAACTTGAAAAACAGTAATAGCTGCTAGTTTTCTTATTAATAAAGAACCTATCGCACTCAGACCTATACAACACAGACAAACATGAGAAATAGAATTTTAAAAATACTAGGTGAACTCACTAGTTATTCCCTTCTTCTACACCTATATGACTACTCTGCAATTCACACTTAAGTGCTCGCAGTGGCTTCGTCGAACCACGTACAGAGTATATTTCTACTGTTCCACTCTCGAACAGCACGCAGGAAAAATGAACACTTAAATCTTTCGGAGCGAGCTCCGATTTCCCTTATTTTATTATTATGATAATTGCTCCCTATGTAGATGGGCGCCAACAAAATCTATTCGCATTCGAAGGAGAGAGCTAGTGCTTGAAATTTCACTATAATATTCCACTGGAACTAAAAACGCCTTTATTTTTAATAATTGCCACCCCAACTCGTGTACCGTATCTGTGGTAGCCTCTCACCTACTTCACGGTAATAGAAGGCGAATTGTTCTGCTTGGAACTTCTTGGTCAATCCTATCCGGTAAGGATCCCATACCAAACAGGAGGACTCCACAAGAGGACGGACAAGCGCAGTGTAGGCAATTTCTTTAATAGAGCTGTTAGATCTTCTAAGTCTCCTGCCAATAACACGAAGTCTTTTGTTCGCCCAGGCCGCAACATTTTCTGTGTGATGCTTCTAATTTAAGTTGTTCGAAATTGTAATCCGTAGGTGTTTAACTGAACTGACAATCATCAAATTTGTATGATTCATCGCGTAACCGAAACATAAAGGATTGTTATTAGTACCCATGTGGGTCTCCTCACCCTTTTCATTGTTTAGAGTCAGTTTGAACTTTTCGCAACATACTCACATCTTGTCTAAATCATTATGCAATTGGTTTTGACTTTATGATGGCATTAATAGACAGTAGACGTCTCATTCATCTGCAAACATACTGACGGCAAAAAATCGCAACGCCAAAGACAATTAATGTAGAGTGAGGAAATTTCGGGAATACATTTGTCTAGGTAATATACACTCCTGGAAATGGAAAAAAGAACACATTGACACCGGTGTGTCAGACCCACCATACTTGCTTCGGACACTGCGAGAGGGCTGTACAAGCAATGATCACACGCACGGCACAGCGGACACACCAGGAACCGCGGTGTTGGCCGTCGAATGGCGCTAGCTGCGCAGCATTTGTGCACCGCCTCCGTCAGTGTCAGCCAGTTTGCTGTGGCATACGGAGCTCCATCAAAGTCTTTAACACTGGTAGCATGCCGCGACAGCGTGGACGTGAACCGTATGTGCAGTTGACGGACTTTGAGCGAGGGCATATAGTGGGCATGCGGGAGGCCGGGTGGACGTACCGCCGAATTGCTCAACACGTGGGGCGTGAGGTCTCCACAGTACATCGATGTTGTCGCCAGTGGTCGGCGGAAGGTGCACGTGCCCGTCGACCTGGGACCGGATCGCAGCGACGCACGGATGCACGCAAAGACCGTAGGATCCTACGCAGTGCCGTAGGGGACCGCACCGCCACTTCCCAGCAAATTAGGGACACTGTTGCTCCTGGGGTATCGGCGAGGACCATTCGCAACCGTCTCCATGAAGCTGGGCTACGGTCCCGCACACCGTTAGGCAGTCTTCCGCTCACGCCCCAACATCGTGCAGCCCGCCTCCAGTGGTGTCGCGACAGGCGTGAATGGAGGGACGAATGGAGACGTGTCGTCTTCAGCGATGAGAGTTGCTTCTGCCTTGGTGCCAATGATGGTCGTATGCGTGTTTGGCGCCGTGTAGGTGAGCGCCACAATCAGGACTGCATACGACCGAGGCACACAGGGCCAACACCCGGCATCATGGTGTGGGGAGCGATCTCCTACACTGGCCGTACACCACTGGTGATCGTCGAGGGGACACTGAATAGTGCACGGTACATCCAAACCGTCATCGAACCCATCGTTCTACCATTCCTAGACCGGCAAGGGAACTTGCTGTTCCAACAGGACAATGCACGTCCGCATGTATCCCGTGCCACCCAACGTGCTCTAGAAGGTGTAAGTCAACTACCCTGGCCAGCAAGATCTCCAGATCTGTCCCCCATTGAGCATGTTTGGGACTGGATGAAGCGTCGTCTCACACGGTCTGCACGTCCAGCACGAACGCTGGTCCAACTGAGGCGCCAGGTGGAAATGGCATGGCAATCCGTTCCACAGGACTACATCCAGCATCTCTACGATCGTCTCCATGGGAGAATAGCAGCCTGCATTGCTGCGAAAGGTGGATATACACTGTACTAGTGCCAACATTGTGCATGGTCTGTTGCCTGTGTCTATGTGCCTGTGGTTCTGTCAGTGTGATCATGTGATGTATCTGACCCCAGGAATGTGTCAATAAAGTTTCCCCTTCCTGGGAAAATGAATTCACGGTGTTCTTATTTCAATTTCCAGGAGTGTATTTAAGTGATTAACATTGCAGGATCACAGGTTAATGCAAGGGTGAGATAAGCCACTGCAAATGTAAAATGCTGGTACATTAATAGCCACTGTAACCGCCAGAATGTTGAATGTAAGCATTCAAAAGTGCGTGCATTGAATTGTACAGGCACCGGATGTCAGTTTGTAGAATGGAGCTCCATGCCTCTTGCGCTTGATCGGTCAATGCATGGACGGTTAATACTGGCTGTAGATGACGCTGGAGTTGTCGTCCTATGTTCTGCAATATGTACTCGACTGGAGACACATCTGGTGATCGCCGGCCGGAATGTGGCCGAGCGGTTCTAGGCGCTACAGTCTGGAACCGGGCGACCGCTACGGTCGCAGGTTCGAATCCTGCCTCGGGCATGGATGTGTGTGATCTCCTTAGGTTAGTTAGGTTTAAGTAGTTCTAAGTTCTAGGGGACTGATGACCTGAGAAGTTAAGTCCCATAGTGCTCAGAGCCATTTGAACCATTTGAACATCTGGTGATCGAGCAGATCAAGGCAATCTACCATATGCTGGACATTGGAGACACAAATCAAGGTAACATGTTGAATCTGTAGAGCATGCTGGGTCAAACAGCGGTATGTGAGCGAGCGTTATCCTGTTGGATAACACCCCCTGGAATGCTTATTATGAATAGCAGCACAGCAGGTCGAACCACCAGATTGACGTACAAATTGGCAGTCAGGGTGCGTGGGATAACCACGAGTGTGCTCCTGCTGTCATACGAATTCGCATCCCAGACCATAACTCCAGGAGTAGGTACAGTGTGGCTGCACTCCCTCCTCTGTTCTCTTTCTAACCAACACACGGTCATCACAGGCACCAAAGCAGACCCAGCTTTCATCAGAAAACACAACTGATCTCCACCCCGCCCTCCCTCTCACTTGACACCATTGAAAACGCAAATGGCGGTGGTTTTGCATCAGTGGAATGCACGCTACAGGGCATCCGGCTCAGAGCTCTCCTTGAAGTAACCTATTTGTAGTAGTTGGCTGGCTCTGAGCACTATGGGACTTAACATCTGAGGTCATCAGTCCCCTAGAACTTAGAACTACTTAAACCTAACTAACCTACGGACATCACACACATCCATCCCCCCTGCGGGTCCGGGGATTAGAATAGGCCCGAGGTATTCCTGCCTGTCGTAAGAGGCGACTAAAAGGAGTCCATCCCCCTCACGGGGGTAGTTAGCGCCTGCGTCCGGAGACGGACGATCTTCACGACCTATAATCGTGGTCTTTTTGGTTTTAAACTTCTCGTTTCTTCCTTCCTTTTGTTGGTCCCTTTCTTTGCTCTTCTCCACCTCACTGTCTTCCTTACTCTTTCCCTTGACTTCTCCTTGCCTTCTCATTGCCTTTTTCTCCTTGCCTTCTCATTGCCTTCTTCTCCTTGCCTTCTCTGGTCTCCGCCTCGGCGTTTGAGACAGTCTGTCCTCTTTCTCCCTCTCTCTCTTCTTTTTCCTCTTCTTCCTTCCTCCCTGTGCGTGTCTGAAGGCCGACCCACGCGTTCGCACGCGTAGCCGGTGACGGGGTAACGCGTAAGTCCCCGCCCTGGGTAGACATGTAAGGCACGCGCGTACCCCCTGGTAAAGGCCAGGCCCGGGGAGGGGTGATTGCCTGAGCTGATACCTTCTGACCATGCCGATTGGTCCCTCCGTCTGTTTCTCGGGAGGTGTGACCTGAGGTGTAAACATTCACCTAAGGCGGGAGTGCCCTCTGAGAGGGTCCCCACAAGGAAGGAGCGCGCCATCGGAGACGCTGGCAATCATGGGGGATTCCTCCGCAATGGATTCTACTCCATCGCTTTCGACTTCGACCCAAAAACGGAAACGTGACCAGCCAACAGTGACAAAAGTACTACCGCCTGCCCCACAGTTCCTCGTAGTTTCTCGCACTGAGGACGGAAAGGATTTTTCCTCTGTCAACCCTTTTGTTATTCAGAAGGGCGTTGATGCCATAGCCGGATCTGTCAAATCTTGTACCAGGTTGCGTAACGGCACCTTATTACTAGAAACTGAGAATGCCTTTCAGGCACAAAAACTGCTTCGGGCCACCCTCCTGTACACGTTCCCTGTCCGGGTGGAGGCCCACCGAACTTTGAATTCGTCTCGTGGTGTAGTGTATACTAGCTCCCTCGACGGATTGACTGACGAGGAGCTTCAATCTTTCCTCGCTGAGCAGGGCGTGACGGCTGTCCATCGGGTCATGAAAAAGGTCAACAACGACCTTGTACCGACCCGGACACTCTTCTTGACCTTCGATAGTGTTAAGCTGCCATCGCGCATCAAGGCGGGCTACGAGGTTATTTCTGTTCGCCCCTATGTCCCGACACCTACGCGCTGCTACCAGTGTCAGCGTTTCAATCACACTCGACAGTCTTGTTCCAATGCGGCTAAATGTGTCACTTGTGGCAGGGATGCCCATGAGGGTGACTGTCCACCTCCGTCTCCTCATTGTGTGAACTGTCAGGGTGACCATGCCGCATCCTCCCGCGACTGTCCTGTCTATAAGGACGAACGTTGCATCCAAGAAATTCGTGTCAAAGAGAAAGTGTCAACCTCGGCTGCTCGCAAGCTATTGGCTAGTAGGAAGCCCACGCTGCTCCCAGCGGGGAAATATAGTACTGTCCTCGCCTCTCCTCGGACTACCCGGGAGGTCGCAACCCAGACATGCGATCTGACCTTCAGCACCACGGTCGTCCGTTCGGCCAGTGCTAAGATCGCGCGGTCGACGTCTCCTCTTCCTCCCATCACACCACAGACACCAGCCACTTCCTCAGCTTCTGCTAAGTCGAAGACACCGAAGTCAGATGCACGGTCCTTCAAGAAGGAACCATCCCGTGCGGACTTCCTCCGTCCCTCGACCTCCCAGCCTTCGACCGATACTTCCACCAAACGTCCTTCCAAAAAGGCGCATAGGAAGCACAGTTCTCCTTCCCCGCCACGGCGCATCTCTTCTCCTGCGCCACCCAGCGGTTGCCGCCCCAGGCCGTCATCCGTTTCGCCTGGCCGCACCGCTGGTAGCCGAACATCTGGCCGTTCACCGGCGGAGGAAGCTCCCCCTCCCGGCCATCCTCCCGAGATGGCCGATGACCCTATAGACCCCATGGACGATGACTGTCCGCCTACTGATAGCGGCGGCAGTGCTCGCTCGAAGCCAGGCCCTAAGCGGCCTTCGAGGTGACCCCTTCTCTCATCTTCCTTTTCTTACGATGACACTTATTCACTGGAATATTCGCAGCATTCGCTCCAACCGAGAGGACTTGAAGTTGCTGCTCCGCTTGCATCGTCCGCTCGTCGTAGCCCTCCAGGAAACGAAGCTACGCCCATGCGATCACATTGCCTTGGCACACTACACCTCTGTGCGTTTTGACCTACCCCCTATGGTAGGTATCCCAGCTCATGGAGGGGTTATGTTGCTGGTCCGGGATGATATTTACTACGATCCCATCACGTTGCACACCGGCCTGCAGGCAGTTGCCATCCGCATTACTCTCCCCACTTTTACGTTTTCCTTTTGTACCGTTTACACTCCATCGTCATCTGCCGTTACCAGGGCAGACATGATGCAACTTATTGCTCAGCTACCTGCACCGTTTTTGTTAACTGGAGACTTCAATGCCCACCATCCCCTTTGGGGTTCTCCAGCCTCCTGCCCGAGGGGCTCCTTGTTAGCAGACCTTTTCAACCAGCTCAATCTTGTCTGCCTTAATACTGGCGCCCCTACTTTTCTTTCGGACACATCTCATACCTATTCCCATTTAGACCTCTCTATATGTACTCCCCAACTTGCACGCCGGTTTGAGTGGTATGCACTTGCTGATACATATTCGAGCGACCACTTCCCGTGTGTTATCCATCTCCTGCAGCATACTCCCTCTCCGTGCTCCTCTAGATGGACCATCTCCAAGGCAGACTGGGGGCTCTTTTCTTCCAGGGCGACCTTTCAGGATCAAACCTTCACAAGCTGCGATCGTCAAGTCGCACACCTCACGGAAGTCATTATCGCTGCTGCTGAATATTCCATCCCTCACCCTACTTCATCTCCACGTCGCGTACCGGTCCCCTGGTGGACCGCAGCATGTAGAGACGCTTTACGTGCTCGTCGACGTGCTTTACGCACCTTCAAACGCCACCCTACAGTGGCGAATTGTATTAATTATAAACGATTACGTGCTCAGTGTCGTCGTATTATTAACGAAAGCAAGAAAGCCAGCTGGGCTGCTTTCACAAGCACCTTCAACAGTTTTACTCCTTCTTCTGTTGTCTGGGGTAGCCTGCGCCGGCTATCTGGCACTAAGGTCCACTCCCCAGTTTCTGGCTTGAAGGTCGCGAATGAAGTCCTTGTGGCCCCTGAGGCTGTCTCCAATGCCTTCGGCCGCTTTTTCGCCGAGGTTTCGAGCTCCGCTCATTACCACCCTGCCTTCCTCCCCCGCAAACAGGCAGAGGAGGCTAGGCCACCTGACTTTTGCTCCTCGAATTGTGAAAGTTATAATGCCCCATTCACCATGCGGGAACTCGAAACCGCACTTGGCCGATCACGGTCCTCCGCTCCAGGGCCTGATTCTATTCATATTCAGATGCTGAAGAACCTTTCTCCTGCGGGTAAAGGTTTTCTTCTTCGTACATACAATCGCATCTGGATTGAGGGACATGTTCCCGCATGCTGGCGCGAGTCTATTGTTGTCCCGATTCCTAAGCCGGGGAAGGACAAGCACTTGCCTTCCAGTTATCGACCTATCTCACTTACCAGCTGTGTCTGTAAAGTGATGGAGCGAATGGTTAACTCTCGATTGGTTTGGCTGCTTGAGTCTCGACGCCTACTTACAAATGTACAATGTGGATTTCGTAGGCGCCGCTCTGCTGTTGACCATCTGGTTACCTTGTCGACCTTCATTATGAATAACTTCTTGCGGAAGCGCCCGACCGCGGCTGTGTTCTTTGATTTGGAGAAGGCTTACGACACCTGTTGGAGGGCGGGCATTCTCCGCACCATGCATACATGGGGCCTTCGCGGTCGCCTCCCTCTTTTTATTCGTTCCTTTTTAATGGATCGACAGTTCAGGGTACGTGTGGGTTCTGTCCTGTCCGACACATTTCGCCAGGAGAATGGGGTGCCACAGGGCTCAGTTTTGAGCGTCGCTCTGTTCGCCATCGCGATCAATCCAATAATGGATTGCCTCCCAGCTGATGTATCAGGCTCCCTTTTTGTGGACGATTTTACCATCTATTGCAGCGCGCAGCGTACACGTGTCCTGGAGCGCTGTCTTCAGCGTTCTCTTGACCGTCTTTACTCCTGGAGTGTCGCCAATGGCTTCCGTTTTTCTGCCGAGAAGACGGTCTGTATTAACTTCTGGCGCTACAAAGAGTTTCTCCCACCGTCCTTACGACTTGGTCCCGTTGCTCTCCCAATCGTGGAGACAACCAAATTTTTAGGCCTTACCTTTGACAGGAAACTTAGCTGGTCTCCACATGTGTCATATTTGGCCGCCCGTTGTACCCGTTCTTTAAATGTCCTCCGTGTTCTCAGTGGTATGTCGTGGGGAGCGGATCGAACCGTCCTACTTCGTCTATATCGGTCGATCGTCCGCTCCAAGCTGGATTATGGGAGCTTTGTATACTCCTCTGCACGGTCATCCATCTTACGCCGCCTCAACTCCATACAACATCGGGGTTTACGACTTGCGATCGGAGCATTTTATACCAGTCCCGTAGAGAGTCTTCATGCTGACGCTGGCGAATTGCCGCTCACTTACCGGCGCGATATACTGCTTTGTCGGTATGCCTGTCGGCTACTGTCAATGCCCGACCATCCGTCTTATCGTTCCTTTTTTGACGACTCTCTCGACCGTCAATACGGGTTGTATGTCTCTGCCCTGCTACCCCCTGGAGTTCGCTTTCGTCGCCTCCTTCAACACCTTCATTTTTCACTCCCTGCAACCTTTCGAGTGGGCGAGAGCCACACGCCACCTTGGCTCCAGGCTCAGGTCCGCGTTCACCTTGACCTCAGCTCGCTCCCAAAAGAGGTCACCCCCAGTTCGGTCTACCACTCCCGTTTTTTGGAACTTCGTTCGAAGTTCCTCACCATGACTTTCATTTATACAGATGGCTCTAAGACCAATGACGGGGTTGGGTGTTCCTTTATAGTCGGGGCACAAAGTTTCCAATACCGGCTCCATGACCATTGTTCGGTCTTCACAGCTGAGCTCTTTGCCCTCTACCAGGCTGTTCTTTACATCTGCCGCCACCGACATTCTGCTTATGTCATCTGCTCAGATTCCCTGAGCGCCATCCAGAGCCTCAGTGATCCGTACCCGGTTCACCCTTTCGTACACCGGATCCAACGCTCTCTTCAGCGGCTGGTGGACGTCGGTCCGCCGGTTAGCTTTATGTGGGTTCCCGGCCATGTCGGTATCCCTGGGAACGAAGCTGCAGATGCCGCGGCCAAGGCTGCGGTCCTCCAGCCTCGGACAGCTTCTTGTTGTGTCCCTTCGTCCGATCTTAGCAGGGTCATTTGTCGGCGCGTTGTGTCGCTGTGGCATGCCGATTGGGCTGCACTTACCGACAACAAGCTTCGGGCCTTAAAACCTCTTCCCGTGGCTTGGACGTCCTCCTCACGCCCTTCTCGGCGGGAGGAGGTCGTTTTAGCAAGGTTAAGGATTGGACACTGCCGGTTCAGCCATCGCCATCTGCTGACGGCTGCGCCGGCGCCGTTCTGCCCATGTGGGCACTTGCTGACGGTTAGACACATTTTAATGTCCTGTCCCGATCTTAACCAACTGCGCCTCGATCTTAACCTGCCTATTACTTTCGATGCCGTTTTAGCGGATGACCCACGAGCAGCTGCTCGTGTTCTTTGTTTTATCAATTTGACACACCTTGCTAAGGACATTTGATGAAGTTTTTTAATCCTATGCCTGTCAGTCTGTCTTTTATTGTGTTTTTCCTTTTAGTTGTTGTTGTCAACTTGTGGCTCGCGGTGCATTTTTAGAGTAGTCAGGGCGCTAATGACCATTGAAGTTGTGCGCCCTAAAACCACAAAAAAAAAAAAAAAAAAACACACATCCATGCCCGAGGCAGGATTCGAACCTGCGACCGTAGCGGTCACGCGGTTCCAGACTGAAGCGCCTAGAACCGCACGGCCTATTTGTAGTAGTTCATTATGTCACTGTGGTGCCAACTTTTCCTCAGATTGCTGCTGCAAAGAAGGTACGATGCGCCAGAGCCATAGGTCGAACACGCTGGTCTTACCTCTCGATAGTGCCACGTGGCCGTCCGGAGCACGTACATCCTGCCACCGTACATTCTCGTGACCACCGTTGCCCACAGTCAATTACGGTGGCTACATTCCTGCCAAATCTTTCTGCAGTATCGCAGAAGGAACATCCAGCTGCTCGAAGCCCCATTACAAGCCCTCTTCAAACTCAGTGGGGTGTTGATAATGGTGTCTTTGTCGCTTTAAAGGCATTCCTGACTTACACCAACTCACAACGTCCAGTGTCATAGGTAACTAACGGTCACGACCGTTACAGCGTGTATTTAAGGCAAACCTGATTTGAATCCTCATAATTTCGCTACTAGCGCCATCCTTATGCGACTGGCGCGAAATACGAATATGCATGATTTTGCGGGTGTAGAAAACATTCCTACCAGCTTTCGCTTATGTCGCTCAACTCTTTCTTGATGTTGCGATTTTCTTTTTGGTTAGTGTATGTAGACGGTGTCTTTCCTTAGACTCACCTCCGAAGATGTGCAACGTAGCTTTGGACGAAACGTTAGGGATAGAAGCGTTCCACGGACCACGGCCATATAACCCGGAAGAATTCTCGGCAGGTGAAACATCCGGTCGTGAAAGCCTTCATTGTATCACTTTCTATTGTGTTTCGGCAGATATTTGCAGTTTCGTCTTGGCAATGTTTAGCCGGAGTCAGCCCAAATAAATAATGCTCGTCACTTCTTTCACGAGACGCGCAATGTCGACGGAAAGCCTAGGTTTGTTTCCTGTTTAAACAAATTGATTTTTAAAGTAGAATTTTACGCGCGCTTTGGCGAGAGCGGTCCCAAATGAATGCAGTGCAATATTCGTTTTATTTATATGTTTTAAGTCTTCGGCACGTTATTGTCGGCAGGGAAGCTTATAGAAATAATAAATTTAGCGATATGCAATCCGCTCTGCTATTCGCAGGCATGTTACGTCGCCAAGGAACAGCATATTCACTTGTAGGCAGTAAGGGATCATGACTATGTGAAGTTTCTAACGAACAACATCGTTTCTCCTACAATATTTAAATGTAAAGTGCTTTTCTGCTCCTAAACTATTAATTTTTTAGTTACAGCTGACGCTAACTGTATATTAATAGCAGTTGACGTGCAGGTTATGACAAGCAGTAGATGGCGAGACATTTAATGCAAGTGATTTATAAAATAATTTTTAGAACATTCCACAAAACTGGCCATCACCTAAAAAACTACCGGGCACTTCAGTTACAGCCCAATTAGGACTGCCTGAAGCCTTTGCTCACTTGCGTAATTTAATGAGTCCATTTTCTGGATTGTTACTAAGTGACGAAGAAAGATTATTTACCAAGAAATTATCGGCGGCTAGAGTGCTAGTGGAACGCACGTTCGGATTTTTGACGAGCAAGTTGCATATTCTCCCAAAGAAAAAAAAAACTCCTTTAGAACACGAAGACATTGTTATTCAGTGCATCTCCTTCTTTCACAACATATTAATCGATAAAGGTAGACCTAAAATCTCCCTTCAGTTGAGTTTTTACCAGGACATAATCGAAAACAGCGCTTTGAAGCATGCTTTCAGAAGCAAATAGTGGAGCTTCAAGAAGGATGAGGAGCGGAGAAAAGGTGTTCAAAACCTGTCAACTGTCATTATTGCAAATTTACCTCATGAACCGTTTATTGAATACTGTAACTACTGGGGCTATCATTTCTTTATTAAAATGATAAAATTTGTACGTAACTCAAATATGATAATATACCAAGGTTTATGCGTTTCTTGTCTGTAGCATTTTTGGTAGTTATTTATTTTAATTTTTTGTACTGATGCAGTTCATTCCAAGCTTGTCGTTGACCTGTTTAACGAGACCAATATTTTTGTCCCTAGCATGAAAAAAGCAATAAAAATTTTGAGCATTATTCCATGCACAACAGCGACTGTGGAACGATCCTTCAGCATACTTCTAAGAGTGAAGACGTGGCTCAGAAGCACTATGGGAGAATAGAGTCTCACAGGATTGTGCCTGATGAGCGTACACCGCAATTATGTAAAAGAAAACTGCGAGATGTCAGAGAAGAAAGTAACTGAGAAATCTGCGGCAAATCCTAGAAGATTATTACTGAATTAAAAAGTTGCATTTTTAAACAAGTGCATTCTTATATTTAAAATGTTTATTGAAAGCAGTTTTTCACTAGTTTACTGTTTTACTTAATAAGAAATGCTGCATGTTTTCTCGGATTGTACAAGTGCATTCTTGTATTTAAAATGTTTATCAAAAGCAGTTTCTCACTGGTTTACTGTTTTATTTAATAAGAAGTGCTGTATGTTGTCTCGAGTCCTTGTTTCCTGAGACTAGTATGACCTGCCCCCCCCCCACCCCCAACTTCAGATCCTGGGTACGCCCTTGTATTAAAAGCAACATTAAAGCGCGATGGCCGGCCGCGGTGGTCTCGCGGTTCTAGGCGCGCAGTCCGGAACCGCGCGACTGCTACGGTCGGAGGTTCGAATCCTGCCTTGGGTATGGATGTGTGTGATGTCCTTAGGTTAGTTAGGTTTAAGTAGTTCTAAGTGACTGATGACCACAGCTGTTAAGTCCCATAGCGCTCAGAACCATTTGAATTTGAAAGCGCGATGAATAACCAGTACCGCAGCAGCGACTCGTGTGCTGCCCTGCCCGCGCCGACCGCTGTCACCATGCGGCAGTGCTGTTTAGTCGCAGCTGCAGTACAGGTTATTCATCAGGTTTTACTGCCCAGTCAAGAAATATCGCTAAAACGAATGTTCCACTAGTGTAATTGGGACCGCTGTACCGAATGGGCATGTAAAATTTCACTTTAAAAAATGCATCGCTTGAGAGGTGATTAGTAGTATTTGTTTGGGCTGGCTTCAACTACATGTTGCGACAACTAAACTGAACAGCCAAAGAAACAGGTACATCCGCATAATATCGTGTAGGACCCCTGCGAGCACGCAGAAGTACGACGGGATGGAGATCCCTTCTGTACAGCACGTTGCAAGGCATCCCAGATGTGCTCAGTAATGTTCATATCTGGGTAGTTTGGTGACCGGCGGAAGTGTTTAAACTCAGAAGAGTGTTCCTGGAGCCACTCTGTAGCAATTCTCGACGTGTGCGGTGTCACATTTTCCTCCTGGAATTTCCCAAGTCCGTAGGAATGCACAATGAACATGAATGATCAGACAGGATACTTACATATGTGTCACCTGTCAGTGTCATATCTAGACGTAGCAGGGGTCCCATATGACTCCAACTGCACACGCCCCACACCATTCCTGAGCATCCACCACTTTGAACATTCCCCTGCTGACATGTACGGTCCACAGATTGATGAGGTTGTCTCCCTACCCGTACACTTCCATCCGCTTGATACAATATGAACGAGACTCGTCCCACCAGGCAACATGTTTCCTGTCATCAACAGACCAATGTCGGAGTTGACGGGGCCCAGGCGAGGCGTAAAGCTTTTTATTGTGCACTCACAAAGGGTACACAAGTGGGTCTTCGGCTACGAAAGCCCATGTCGATGATGTTTCGTTAAATGGCTGGCACAGTAAGGCTTGTTGATGCCCCAGCATTGAAATATGGAGCAATTTGCGGAAGGGTTGCACTTCTGTCACGTTGAACGACTCTCTTCAGTCGTCGCTAGTCCCGTTCTTTCAGGATCTTTTTCCAGCCGCAGCGATTTCGGAAATTTGATGTTTTGCCGGATTCTTGATATTCAAGGTACACTCGTGAATTGATCGTACGGGAAAATCCCCACTTCGTCGCTACCTCGGAGATACTGTGTCCCATCGCTCGTGCGCAGACTATAACACCACATTCAAACTCCTTAAATCTTGATAACCTGGCATTGTAGCAGCAGTAACCGGTCTAACAACTGCGCCATACACTTCTCATATAGGCGTTTCCGACCGCAGCGCCGTATTCTGCCTGTTTATATATATCTGTATTTGAATAATCATGCCTGCGCCAGTTTATTTGGCGCTTCCGTGTATCCGCCGAAACACAAGAGGCAATGTGCCTTACGACTCTTAGGAGAGACACACGGTATATTAGGAACAGCACATGACTATGACACTTCGTTGGGAATTGCCAGACATCACTTCCGTTTTATTCGGTGACTTTTCTTCAGTTACTACGAACTGTGACCTTTCTGACAGAAAATCACGAATCTAGCTACGACACTCCATAGTCCCGTAATGTAGTTGGAAGCTGCTTGTGACGAACAGTGTCAAAATCCTTCTAGAAATATGGAGAGAATTTAAGATCCACTGTCTACAGCACTCATTATTTAGTGTAAAGAAAGAGCTAGTTGTGTTTTACAAGAACGACATTTTGTATGTGTCAATGGATCGTTATGCAGGAGGCAATTCATAATGTCTCTGTATGTCCGTCTTTTCAGAGACGGCGGCGGGACTCAGCTGTTAGATACAGAATGTCAAATCAAACATTTTTCAACCGTCTAGTTTGCAAACTTATTTTATTTTGCTACCAGTTTCGGCGATTTACTGCGCCATCTTCAGGCCGCTGACCGACGTTAGGAAGATTCCACCTCGGCTCTGGTCAAAACTTGGGCCAGCATTCGAATACTGGCATCTGTAGGTTTCTGCTTGCTATAGCGATCACTTCAACCATCATCTGCCGACTCATTCATAATGTTCGAGCACAGCATATGTTCCAATATCCTATCGCAACTCGACGTCAGTGATAAGGGTCTGTAATTTAGCTAACTGCTCTGTTCCCTTTCTTGTGTACTGGTATGATCTGTGAAGATTTCCAGTCTTTAGGCACGGATTAATCGTCGACCAGGTGACTGTATATGATTTATAAGTGTGGACCTATTATATAAGCACACTCTGAAAGGAACCCAATTAACCTATCGACCGGAAGAATAACCATTATTAAATGATTCAAGTCGTTTCGCTACACCGTGCGTATCTACTTTTGAGTTACTCATGTTCGAAGTTGTTCTTCATTCGAATTCTGCAATATTTCTGGTGTGCTTTGCTACGACCAGAATCTCATATCATTTTCTGCCGGATTTAGAGACGGAGTTGCGTTGTGGAAACTATTAAAAGCATCTTTCATTAAAGTCCACCCTAAATTTCGAGATTCTGTAAAACATCTCTAATCTTGGAGATTCTGCAGTCTTTTAAATCTGGCACGCTCTCCTTGTTGCTTCTGCAACAGTGATCTGACTTCTTTTCCTTACCATGGGGGATCTGTTTCGTCCCTTATTACTTCATTTGGTATAAATCTCTCAGGTGCTGCCGATAATATTACTTTATTATTATTATTATTATTATTATTATTATTATTTATTATTATTTTGATCTTTTCCTCATTACAGAGGTTTATCTCCAACATAATAGTTTACTTGGAAATTGCAATACAAACAATAAACGTTCTTAAACTATATTTTCAAAATACTCCTCCAGGTGTTTCGATCTTGTATGTCCTCTTCCTCTGCGCCCATTCTCCTCATTGTGCGCTGTACATTCTGGAGCCAGGTGGTCATTGGTCGTCTTCTTCTTCTCCCCTCCGGTTCCCACTCCAGTATCAATTTTGGTATTCAGGTTTTCTCTATTAGCCGTACATGCCCGTACCACTGTAATTTCTTCCTACCCATTACGTCATATATTCTTTCTTTTATTTCCATTCTCCTTATTATTTCGGTGTTCCTTATCTTTTCTTTCCTGGAGATTCTTGCCGATCTTCTCCAGAAGTCCATCTCTAGAGCTTGTAATTTTTTAATGTGCTTCATGTTAATTGTCCAGGTCTCCGTTCCATACAGAACCACACTCTCTAATATGGATTTGTATATTAATTTTTTAGTTCTGCTCATTACATTCCTGCTCCATAAGACTGAGTTAAGCATCCCAATGACCCTCCGTCCGCTACTAATTCTTTTATTGATTTCTCACTCTGATTTTCCCTCGATTTCTAAAATGGATCCCAAATAACAGAAAGTGTTTATCTTTTTGATTTTCTTTCCTTCAATGTATAGCTCATCTGAATCATTAGTCAAGTATTCTGTTTTTTGGTAATTAATCTTCAAACCCCAAGTTTTGTATGCTACTGCTAGTTCATTGCACATATAGTTAGCATCCTCCCCATCTTGTGCTACGACTACCTGATCATAAGCAAACAATAAATGATGTAGGTAAACTCCATCTCTTATTTCTAATCCCATACTATTACATTTACGAGACCATGTTCTAAGGCTAATATCTATATAGATTTTAAATAATGATGATGCCATGGGACAGCCCTGTAAAAGGCCTTTGCTTGTTCTAAATTTCTGTGAAAGTTTATTACCAACTTTCACTTAGCAAATTTTATCTTTATACATCTGTTGTATTATTTTAATCAAGGAAGGGTTTATGTATGCCATATGTAGTGCTCTCCAAAGTAATTTTCTTGGAACAGTATCATACGCTTTTTCTAGATCTATGAAAATTAATCCTATATTTTTTGATTTTTTCCTATGTTTCTCCAAAATCTGTTGTAATGTGAAAATATGGTCTACGCATGATCTACAAGACGTGAATCCACATTGTTCTTTTTGGGTCCTAAATTTTTTTCCAGTTTGTTTTTAATTACTTTCGCAAAAATTCTCATTAATGTGTTTGTAACACAAATTCCTCGATAGTTTGAACAAATTTTGCGATTCCCTTTCTTAAATATTGTATCAATGTAACCTAGCTTCATCTCATTGGGTACTGAATCTCCATGTATCATTTTGTTGAAGAGTTGTGTTATCAGTTTCACAATTTTGTGACCACCATATTTCAGACACTCCAGATTGATATTGCCTGGTCCCGGTGATTTACCGTTCTTTCCTGTTCTCAACGCCTGAACTACTTCACTTTCTAAAATTTGGATCTCATCATCTTCATCTCCTTTTTCTTCCACTGTTCCTTCTTCTAGATATTCTTCTCTGCCCTCATTTAATAATTTTTGGAAATACTCTTCCCATTTCTTTTGTGTTATCAGTTGGAGATTAGTTTTGCTTTTTGTATCCTGTCGAAGCCCTTTAATACTGACCATGCTTCTTTTGCTCTCCCAAATCCTAATTTGCTATTCACCTTGGCACATGTTCTTTCCCATGCTTCACTTCTTTGAATGTAAAACACATCTGGCGTACATAGTTAGTTTGGAAGGAATGCCTTTTAAGGAGATATGTCTTACGTTTATTTGTGATGAATTTGGGTGTTACGGTTTTCAGTCCCAGTACAACGACTCTCTGGTCACCACATCTACATACATACTCCGCAAGCCACCGTATGGTGCGTGGTGGAGGGTACATTGTACCACAACTATTCATTTTCGTTCCTGTTCCACTCGCAAACACAGCGAAGAAAAACGACTATCTATATGCCTCTCTACGAGCCAGAATTTGTATTTATCTTCGTGCTCCGTACAAGAAATGTATATTGGTGGCAGTAGTATCGTCCTGCAATTAGCCTCAAACACCTGTCCTCTAAATTTTCTCAATAGTGTTCCTCCATAAGAAAGTCGCCTTGCCTCCAGGGATTCCCATTTGAGTTCCAAAAGCACCTCCGTAATACTTGAGTGTTGATAGAACCTACCAGTAAGAAATCTGGCAGCTCGATTCTGAATGGCTGCGATGTCTTCCTTTAATCCGACCTGGTGGGGATGACAAACACTCGAACAGTACTCAAGAATGGGTCGCTGTAGTGTTCTACATGCCGTCTCCTTTACAGATGAACCACATTTTCCTAAAACTTTCCCAATAAATTAAAGTCGCCTATTTGCCTTCCCCATCAAAATCCTAAAACGATCATTCCATTTTATATTATTGCTTTGCAACGTTAGGCTTAGGTATTTATTCTAACTGACTGTGTCAAGTAACACACTAATAATGTTGCATTGGAACATAAAGGCATTGTTTTTCCTAATAATCCGCATTAACTTTCATTTTTCTACATTTAGAGCTAGCTGTCATGCATCGCACCAACTATAAATTCTGTCTAAGTCATCTTGTATCCAGCCCGCCCGGTTGGCAGTGACGTCTAACGCACGGCTTTCCGGGCGGGAAGGAGCTCCTTGTCTTCGGCACGAATGCGCCCGGCGGATTTGTGTCGAGGTCTGGTGAACCGGCCAGTCTTTGGATGGTTTTTAGGCGGTTTTCCATCTGCTCGGCAAATGCGGGCTGGTTCCCCTTACTCCGCCTCAGTTACACTATGTCGGCGATTGCTGCGCAAACAAGTTCTCCACGTACGTGTACACCACCATTACTCTACCATGCAAACATAGGGGTTACACTCGTCTGGTGTGAGACGTTCCCTGGGGGGTCCACCGGAGGCCGAACCGCACAATAACCCTGGGTTCGCTGTGGGGCGGCGGAGGGGTGAAGTGGACTGCGGTAGTTCAAATGGTTCAAATGGCTCTGAGCACTATGCGACTTAACTTCTGATGTCATCAGTCGCCTAGAACTTAGAACTAATGAAACCTAACTAACCTAAGGACATCACACACATCCATGCCCGAGGCAGGATTCGAACCTGCGACCGTAGCGGTCGCTCGGCTCCAGACTGTAGCGCCGAGAACCGCACGGCCACTCCGGCCGGCGACTGCGGTAGTCGTCGTGGGGTTGTGGACCACTGCGGCTGCGGCGGGGACGGAGCCTCTCCGTCGTTTCTAGGTCCCCGGTTAACATGCAGTACAGTACAATATAGCTTGTATCCTCCTACAGTCACTCATCGACGACATCTTCCCGTAAACTCTCCGTCACTAGCAAACAGACGCAGATTGCTGCCCACCTATCCCTCTCATTTATTTATACAGAGAATAATAGCGGTCCTATCGCACTTCCCTGGGGGCACTCCTGACTATACACTTGTCTCTGATGAACACTCACCTTCGTGGGCAACATACTGGGTTCTATTATTTAAGAAGTCTTTGAGCCACTCACGTATCTGAGAATCTATTCCGTATGTTCGTACTTTCGTTAACAGTCTTCAGTGGAGCACCGCGTCAAACGACTTTCGAAAATCTATGAATATGGAATCTTCCTGTAGCCCTCCGTCCATGATTCGCAGGATATGTGAGAAAACGACAAGCTGAGTTTCACACTTGCGATGCTTTCTGAAACCATGCTGATTTGTGGGCAGAAGCTTCTCCGTCTTAAGGAAATTTATTATATTCGTGCTGAGAATGTGTTTACGACTTCTGCAGTAAACCGATGTCAAGGGTATATGTCTGTAATTTTGTGGGTCAGTTCTTTTACGCTTCTTATTCACAGGAGTCATATGTAATTTTTGGCAGTCGCCTGGGACTTTGCGCTGGACGAGAGATTCTCGATAAATGCAAGCTAGGTGCTGTAGAGTAATCTTTGTAAAACAGAAATGGGATTCCATCCAGACCTGGCGACTTATTTGATTTCAACTCTTTTAGTTGCTTCTATACGTCAGGGATCCCTGTTACAATGTCTTCCAAACGGGAATCAGTGTAATGGTCAAATGACGGTATGTTTGTACGATCCTCCTGAATGAACGATTTTTTAAACGCGAAATTTAAAACTCGAGCTTTGCCTTTGCTATCTTCTATTACCACAACAGATTGTTCAATGAGTGACTGGATGGAAGCCTTCGACCTACTTAGCGATTTTACATATGATAGGAATTTTGTTGTTGTCCCACGGTGGGTCTTTTCCGTCGTTAATGCACTTTCTCGGAACATACGTCTCCAGAGTGCGACTTGCAATTCGTTTAAACTTCCTCTACTTGCATCATACTGGAACTGAATGATGTCCAGTCATTGTCTAAGTGGGATACTTAAGTAACCTTCGTCGCTATGATGATATCATTATCACTAACCCCTAACTCTGTACTGGCACCTCGATAAGTTCAGGACTTTTTGTAGCTACAGCGTCTAAAATACTTTCATTGCGTGTGGGTTGTCGAAGTAGCTGTCAAGACAGTTTTCGGAAAACGTGTTCAAAAGTACTTCGGAAGACTTCCTGTCCGTACCCCCTGCAGTGAATCCGTAGACGTTCCAGTCTATACTCTGTACGTTAAAGTCGTCTCTAGCTAATACTGTATGATCTGGGTTTTTCTGCGCCACTGAACGTAGCCTTTCTATGAACGGCTATAAAACTCTCCCTCTTTCTGCCGTGGTGCTCCCTATTTTCTCTTATTGCAGACGAGTCTAACTTAGTCATAATTGAAAATAACTTTTTTGGACTGCTAAATTTTAAATTTCGTTTTATGAACTCATATCGATTTTACTTTCTTATAAGGCTTAGATCCTTTTCAGTACGTTGCTATATTGTGATTTTGTGTCCGTGACTGAAGTTACTGCCTATACAGGGTGTTTCCGTAAGAGAGTGCAAAAGTGAAACAGGACATAGAGAATGCTCCACTAACCAATTTGAGGTCTGGAACCTTGGGTCAGAGAAGCCAGCTTAAGGAGATATGGAAATAAACTTGTCTAACGCGTTGTGTAGCATTACTGTTTTCCAGTTTATTTGCAACTAACATGCGTATAAGTTTACACGTACTGTGCTGTTTATTTACATTTACATTCTTTATTTCTTGTAAGGAAACAAGGAGGACGAGCCTGATTACCAGGAAACGATGATGCAGGTTTTGTTTACTTTACTTTTCCATAAGGTGGCTCTGTTGAATCGTATTTACATTGTCCCATGACAGAAAGGTACGAATCAACGGCACACCCATTCATTACTCAGTGTTGTTCAGAAACGTACTGGAAGGGGAGGTCCTATTCCATGGCCTGCAAGGTCCTATGGGGGATATCTAAATTCATAGTCTATGAGACCCCAGTGGGTACGAAGATGGAATTAGTTGCCAGAATTGTAGCTCCCTGTGATGTGATTCGAAACACACGAAGTGCGTCGGAATCTTGTTCTCCGATATCATGCTTGCATTAAGATTTACGGCCATCAGTTTCAGCACATTATATAAGTTACAGTACAAATGGTACGTTCATTGTGTCAATGATGGTATTTGCAGTTAACTAATGGAATTAAAAAAGTACGTAGTAATGTGATTTTATTCCCATTATCTCTTTAAGCTGGCATCTCCGACCCCAGATTCCCTGCCTCAAATTGTTTAATGGAGCATCCTTCATGTCCTGTTAAATTTTTGTAAGCTCTTACGGAAGTACCCTGTATGCTACACATTTAAGAAGTATTTTGCCGTGCAGCGAATGTCGTGTAACTGTCGGTAACGTTGAGACATGTTTAACTGAATATTTTGCCCTATGGTGAACTTAACTCTGTCGCATCTCCGCTAATCATAGAACAAAGGAAAGATTAGGATCTAACGTGCCAACGGAGAAGAGATCATTAGAGACGGGGCACCACCTCAGTTTGGTCAGGGGCAGAACAGAAAATAGGTTGTAGCACTCTAAAAGGAACCATCCTGTCATTTGCCTTAAGTGATTTACGAAAGTTAAGGAAAACCTAAAATGTATGCTTGGACGTGAATTATGAACTTCGATTCTCCAGATGTTATCTCTGGTACAGAGTTTCACCCAGATGTTAAGATGGTGCCGGCCGGTGTGGCCGAGCGGTTCTAGGCGCTTCAGTCCAGAACTGCGGTGCTGCTACGGTCGCAGGTTCGAATCCTGCCTCGGGCATGGATGTGTGTGATGTCCTTAGGTTAGCTAGGTTTAAGTAGTTCTAAGTTCTAGGGGACTGATGACCTCAGCTGTTAAGTCCCATAGCGCTCAGAGCCACTTGATTTTGATAAGATTGTGCGGAATACTTAAGTACTTCCCTTTGCCCGCCCAGGTAACAGCTTATAGCAGGGACAGCTTAACGTAGTAGAAAGTATGTGCTGTTACGCCAAAGGATGCAAGTGGACGTAGCTGCGAATCCGAAATCACGTACCGTCGTGTGATTTACATCTTAGAAACACTTTAAAGAAAGTCGTAAGGCCCTAGCCCCAAATCCAATGGAAGGCTCCTCAGTAAGTGTTTCGCTTCTTTGTAACACAATGTGGAGAGGTTTCAAATCTAATGCACCAATTTGTCGCAGGACTGATTCATATATGCACCTTCGCCACCGACCTGTTCGAGAGATCTTGATAAAGTCTGCCTTCCATCTTGATTAAAAACTGCCGCTAACAGGTCGCACTACGAATACTTAGCGACACCTGCAAATAAAAGCGGTCCCTTCGAGGTACTCGTCCTCTTACATCGGCGAGGTCCAGCCTATACCGTAAGTCATCAGTCTAGGTGATGTTTCCCAATGTTTCGAGCTTCCGATGACGGTTTCCTTGTCCCTGTGTTTTAATCTCCCGTACTCTGACGTGAGGTACACACGTTAAGCAGTGACTCCTGCACCCCTAAGTGAGGAAATTGTTGTGAATGTTATGGCAGGTTACTGAACCGCGCTCATCATAAACAAAAGTCCAGTGCGTTAACGACTCCGTCATCCGCTCGGCACAGACACCCTCTCGGTGCACAATTGGAAAGAAGTGCGTATGCTAAGCATCTTTGACAATGAAAAAACGAAAAAAATGTTTCAGTTTGTAAGTGTCAAAATCGTATTCAAACAGAAGATCGTTAATCACTGAAAAACAAACGAAATAAAAGAAACCCTTAAGATAAAGAAGAGAAATCTGAAAAAGAGACGATGAACAGTAGGGAAGGGGAATTCGTAAGAATATTCATTAACCAAAATTCCAATTGTCGCCACCTATTCCTGGTTGGGTGATCTGCTAGTTTTAATCTTAATAATACCATGTGTAATAATTGTTTGTCTAGCATATGGATGCAGCAGAAGTGCAGACCAAATTCATCAATATTAACGTGTTTTATCAAAAATTGAAAAATAATCTGTTTTATTTCTTGTTGTCAAACATGGTCAGAAAAACCATTATGTTTTTCGGATGGCGTCTACGACCGTCACCGACTACTATTTCCGTACCAGTATTTGTCTGAAAGCAAAAGCTAAAATCTGCTCGAATCTCGAGTAATGTAATCTGAACCTTCAGTAATAGATAAACAGAGTTTCGTTCACAACTGAAATGATTTGCATTATCCGGGAGCGTAAGGCCGGAAAATTCAACTAGCGATGTATGCACAGGAAATCGAATTTTGTTTTCCGCTACGAAATTACAGGGCCACGGCGGTGACCCGGCTCCGTGGGTCGATAGCACAGCGGGCGACAAATGGAGCTGACACGTGTCTGCATCCCGCCATCCAATATCGGGTTCCATCATTCGTACTCAAGTTGAAATTATTCCGTGTCCGCCACATTCTCTACCTAGCATTGTCGGCGAACGAGGCAACGTTCTTCACCTCGAAAAAACAAATAGGAATTCTTTACGCTCAGCAGTAACCATAGAAACGGTATTGTACTGTTCATTTATATAAAATTATTTTTCTCCTTGAAGTAAACATTATTGAGTTCAGTACTAGCTAACTGGTATACTTTGTTAAGAAGTGTTACACTTGGAGTACATAGGTATAGCCTGTCGTTCAGTTTTCTGAAATATTGCAATTTACATTCTCGTCTAAGTGTGGAATTCTTTATTTATTTATTTTGTAGAAAGCTTTAGCTTACATAGCACACTATCTCGCAGCTGTGATTTTGATTTCGCATTGGCGCCTCTTTCACACAGCATTTTAAAAGCCAGACTCAGCATTTATTCAGGCTTGCCGGCCGGAGTGGCCGTGCAGTTCTAGGCGCTACTGTCTGGAGCCGAGCGACCGCTACGGTCGCAGGTTAGAATCCTGCCTCGGGCATGGATGTGTGTGATGTCCTCAGGTTAGTTAGGTTTAATTAGTTCTAAGTTCTAGGCGACTGATGACCTCAGAAGTTAAGTCGCATAGTGCTCAGAACCATTTGAAGCATTTATTCAGTCTTTTAATTTAAACGAAACACAATCGAAAAAGGAGAGAAAAATCTATAAATATACTGTCATACCTCTTACCTCGAAGTATTTTATTCCTACCGATAGCATTTTGATATTGTAAGTAAGTAAAGCTGCCGTGAACGCGAGAGTTAGCTTCAAAGTCACGGTGCATCACTGACATGCTCCTATTAGAAACGTGCCCGTATCTTCTTTAGACCTGAGAAATAGCCCATCCAGCAAGTCGTGATACACTATACCTTAAAGAAAGCCAGTACGATTTCTTCATACATACAATATCAGTCTTGAAAGTAACTTTTACGGCTCGAAAAACTCTTATGATCAACAGAGGATCAAATACTCGAGCTTTTCTTTTCTTTTTCATGTAGTCTTACACTTTCCTGCGCAGCTACACGATAGTTATCTAAACGAAAAATTATTAAATCATTAAATTGCAGTAAAATGCGTAAATAATGAAAGAAAAAGTTGCAGTTTTCCCATTTACCTATAGGAAAGAACATTCTCACAGACAACTTGCATATTTGTAGCAGCTTCCAAGAGATAGGCTCACAAATACCAGCCGCATAGGCGCTAGTTTATGATACGGTGGGGTGAGTCGGATACAGATATAAAGGCGCACAAAATTAAACGAAGGAAGAACAAGATTCAACATCCCGTCGATAACGACGGCCATAGAGCGGGAGGAAAAGCTCTGATAGGATAAGTACAGGAAATTCATACATGTTCTTTCCAAAGGAACTGTAAACGATTTAAGAAAACTGACTCATTCCATATCATTTCCATAGAAACTGGGCAAATGATCTGTGAAACACAAATACTAATGACAGTTAATATGGTATATCCGCCAGCCGGGTTGTGGTTTTTCACATACGTACTCGTCAATAAATGTAGATAAATCCTATTTTCGTCTCTGAAACAAAACACACAATACTGGATTTACACGAGGGAGAGGAGGGGGGAGGCAGAGGGGTGGAGAGAGGGGAAGAGGGAAGAGGGGGAAAAGAAAGAGAGAGAAAGGGGGAGAGTGGGAGACAGAAATGGGGCGGAGAGGGGGAGAGAAATGGGGGTGGAAAGAGATAGCGACGGGGGGAGGGGTGAGAGGGGGGACCAAGGAGACAAGAGAGGTGGGGAGAGTGGTGAGAATAGGTGGCAAGGAGAGGTGAGGGGGAGAGGGGGAGGGAGAGCAGTACAGGGAGGTCCAGTGATTTTTCCGTTAAAAATTTGTGCTACCGAACCTGTTGTGACCGCCTCAATCACATTCCAATGCCTATGTGACCAAGTATACCAAGCCTTAATGCAATTTGTCATTCTGGTGAATCAATAAAGCATTGAAAAAGAAGCAAAGACAACTGGGAAGAACACCTAAAATCAAAGCATGTACATTTTGATCAATGACCGATCCAGGTGAGAATATGTAATACGAATTTGCAAATACTTAGTGTGTTACTGGCCTAGGAGTTGGGTGGAAAGTATCAGATAAGAAGTCTGTAGTACAATCTCCCGATGTTCGTAGGATTTATTTATTTAGTTATTTATTTACTTATTTGGCAGTTAACACGCCTTTCAAAAATGGTTCAAATGGCTCTGAGCACTATGGGACTTAACTTCTGAAGTAATCAGTCCCCTAGAACTTAGAACTACTTAAACCTAACTAACCCAAGGACATCACAGTCATCCATGCCCGAGGCAGGATTCGAACCTGCGACCGTAGCGGTCCCGCGGTTCCAGACTGTAGCGCCTAGAACCGCTCTGGCACTCCGGCCGGCAACATGACTTTCACCTTAGGCAGTGTTTTAAGCATATGAAAATAATTAGACGCTCAGTTAGGTTAGCCTGCAGAAGCAGGACGATTATAGTTTAATGTCCCGTCGTCAGGAGCGGAAACGTTGCTAGATAAAGGATTGTACACGAAATTGGATGTGTTCTTTTCAACGGAATCATCCCAGCATTTACTTAAATTGATTTAGGGAAACACAGAAAAGCTAAATCTGAAGGGTGGATCGGGGATCTGATCCCACTTCACTCGAATGTGAGCGCAGTTCAGCTTGCAACTGACTCGATGGGCCAGATGTCGTATCGGACGAACGCAATGACTAACCATCAGCCATGTATACAATATAAACCTAATCCTAGGGTTCTCTAACCTCCACGCCAATTGTTTCAAATTGCGTGTGGCGTACGTAATGTCATTCATCGTATTACTATCTACTTTTCCACACTGTCGTTTCAAGATGACGGCAGTAATAAGGCAGTGAAGCTGATTTGTGAAGCCATAAGCGGAAAACAATTTGCCTGATCGAGAAAAGCGTTTTTATATGTTAGTGGCGTTTCCCATATAGAGGGAGGCACCGCTATTTCCACGAACGAATCCTCAGATGGAAGAAAGAAACAGGTGACAATGAGTGCGCGTCATTGGTAGTTTTTTCTCCTTCTGTGAACTGACGCTGGATCGATCACGCATTTCCACCCACCCACTCCTTCGTTAAATCCCTTCATATATTAATACAGCTTTGCACAACAGATGGCGACATATGTTAATCTCTTTAGTTATTCCCTTCCTGAATGTTATGACCTCTTTCAAGATCTGCACATAATTGTTACTAACTCTTTGCTTTAGATATTATCGTTTTCACTGGCCGAATGCCATTTCTGTTGCTACTCCTTCTATCCTAATTTAGGATAAATTTATTTATTTAGTCGCTGCATGAACTTTGTCACCCGCTGCAAGCTGTAAAGCAGAAAAACAATGTGGAGGAACCGATAGTTCAAGTAGAAGCAAAAAGCTTTCTTATCAACTGCAAATGCGGTATTTCTAGAAGCAGAAACGCAGGCAGACAAAAAGAAAATCATTGATAATACAGCACAATTATAGGATATCAGATATGAAAATGGCTCTGAGCACTATGGGACTCAACTGCTGTGGTCATAAGTCCCCTAGAACTTAGAACTACTTAAACGTAACTTACCTAAGGACATCACACACATCCACGCCCGAGGCAGGATTCGAACCTGCGACCGTAGCGGTCGTGCGGTTCCAGACTGTAGCGCCTTTAACCGCTCAAATATCAGATATGAGGATCCTCGAAAATTCAGACCATTGTTGGCAGTACATCAGTAGTAGAAAAAAGCTGTTATGGCACCACTGACGTCATCCAAGATGGCGGCCATGATGTCAGCTGATGACACGAGTACCGTTATCAAAGATGGCGGCTTTTTGGGGGAAGGAGCATGAAGAAATGTTGGTGCCAGACAGGGGGAGTTATAATAGCTATTTTACACGCACTCATTCAGCCGAGGAGTGCATCCACAGCTCACTGCATGAAGAATGGAATTAATGCTTGAACATATGCAGAGGAAGAATACGGTCCTGCAAATAAATGATTTGCATAACACAACGCAGGGAAACATCTGTCTTAGCTACCACCACACAAGATACAACTGCCTCCGATCCACCAGACCAAAGAACGACCTAGTTCTCGAGTTCAGCACTAGAGGGCGCCGCGATATGTCACGTGATGGTGCAGTTCAGTCTATAGGAGCACAGCATCATGAAGACATTACGTGTTCTTCTCAGCTGCACGTGTACCCCAGCCTCCTCATTCCCCCCACCCCGGCAGTCTGGAGGGGGAAATTGGTGGGAAAAGAAATCAGCCTGATCTGGGCTGCTGAAGAGAGGAAAGAGTGTACTTTATTTATATTTTGAACAATTTATTTAGGGACGGATTTCACGTAGTTTACTTATTACGCTGATACAAAACACACACCATGCCGTGCTTGGGGTCACAAGTTTACAGACCTGGAAACTACTCGTAAATAATGCAGTACACTGATGTACAGAGACGCAAACAACTCGTAAATTACCGAAATAATCCAGTACACAACATACAAACGTGTAAACTGCTCATAGATCACCGGAATAACGCATGCAAACACGCTTACAACGCTTAGATGCCCGAAAATAAAGCAGTGCACAAACACTCAGTGCACGTAAAAAAAGGACGCAACTTCTCAGCGACTCGAACCCTGATTCTACTGGATGGAAGCCTGCGTTCACCCGCCAAACACATGGAAACTGTCCAGATGCGGGAGAGCAGGGTTAGGTTAGTGTACTTCATTTATTTTGGTCGGGAAGCTGACGCAAATATTCATCACAATTACGAAACTAATCACAACTATATGCACAGCGCTGCACAAGAAGGGCTTAAAATCGCAAAAACTGACAATTCCATACGTCTGGTGTTGTCCTGCTGGGAAAAAATCTCGCAATACCACTAGAAACTTAAGGAAATATCTATCCTAATTACGTAATTAATCAAAGATCGGCCCTAATTACACAACTATGTATATGCATAGCCCTGCAAAAGGATGGCCTAATATCGCAGTATACTGTAAAAGCTGATGATACCATACAACTAGTGTTACCCGCTGGGAAGTACTTATCGTAATACCACTCCAAACCAGTGACAGTAACTCTCTCTACCCTACACCTACAAGCTAGGGGAATAAAAGGTAGGGGTGTAAGGTACAATCTTTATTCTTTTTGGTGGCAAATACGTTCAACTGACTAGATGCTGGTGTTGGACAGAGAGGATTTTTAAAAAAAAAGTGTATTACCTGCAAGCATACAGCATCAATCGCTGTTTGACATCAAAGTTTCCCTACAGGTGCCCACTAAAAATCACCCTGCAGCCCACCTAATCGAAGCCAATACATGCTATCACAGCTGATGGAAAAAAATGCGTCACAGTTCTAATTACACGTCGAAATTGTCTTTAAAAAACCAGCTCTTGTAACGAACGGGTCATAGTGCAGCGCATGTACTGGAGGAAATCTTCATCCTAAAAGACTGCAGTTGAATTTGCATTCTCCTCAATGTACAATCACAAACTGCCGAAAATCCACCTTCGGGACGGAACGACTGAGGGAGCTTACTGCACCAGCAGCCCTGCGACACATGCTGGCCACCGCCCGCCTTGAGCGACCGCTCTTCGCCAACACAAAAGCAGGTATAGTTAACTAGGAGATAAAAAGGTAGATTTCCCAAATGCACCTTCTATAGTATAGTGGCGCAATCATCTCTAATGGCTAGAAGGCGCCGCTGTCACAGACTAGACAGATCCCCAATGCTTCTCGTTCTGGAATGGAACACACTTTTGTTTAATGTCACGTAGGACGCTTCAGCAGGGGCCGGGCAGAACCGTGCTTTCGTAGGGAACTTGTCCGCCGCTCTGCCCTAGATTATTTAACATCAACTCGACTCCTATAATAAAGCAACTATTAAAAACACATTCGCGACGATAAAAATCTCTTCTTTTCACGAAAGTAGACAAAGTCCATTTTCATTTAGCTTTACGAGCAAAATTGGTATATGAGCCGCGGCGCTCGTTACTGGCGCGCCAGTCTCTTGGATGTCCATTATCGATCCTTCGATGTTTCTTATCTTTGCTTGCCCTGTTGTTTTCCGCATTCGCGGGGCGAGTGGCAGTTGACGTTTGCTCGGGCTACCTGCTGAGACGCCGCGAGGTATGAGGCGGGAAGCAACCACGTATATGTGGAGTAGGTTGTACGCGGTCTGCCGGTTCAGCATGGAGAATGTGTTGGCTGCTTGCCTGTCTGCTCTCCTGATTTTGCTCGCCGTGCCTTGCGACCGCCTAGCTTGGGTTGCTGCCTGGTGTATCCTACACGAACCATACCGGACGTCCAGCAGAAGTTAAGCAGCCTTGTGTTTCTTTAAAGAAAAGGAGCAAATGTATAAGACCTTTTGTAAACAATTTTGGTGGCCTCTTAAGTGTGGCCTTCGCGTTTACACTGCCTTTGGGGAGAGCTAATTCTTTTAAATTTAAATAGTTGTGGTTCCCCGTCCTTTATAATCTTTTGGGGGTTTTATTTGAATATTCTCTTTGGGGTTCCTTCCTTGTGCTTGGTTAAATTTTTACGTGTATAGCGGGAAGAGACTCCTGGTTAAAACTCGGAGAAGGTGTTTGATGTTACTGCCGCTTCCGGCATTTGTCTTTTCATTTAAGTGTTGTCATCCCTTCAAGCGACCTGGTGTCACTCCTCGGTTATTAATGCTGGTTTATATGTACTTAATTTTGAATTGGCCATTTGAATTAATATTTTGGAGCGCAGTATAGCACTAAGGCAACCTCATTGTATACCACCTTGTGCCCCGGTCTAGTACCTTAATTTTCAGTGGCACGAGTTAGCTCCACTACCGGTTTTACTGATGTGCTCCCTTCAAAATCTTGTCCTGTATAAGTTTGCCCCATGTGTGTCTGGGAACACAGAGATGAGCTTTAGCGTGACTTCAGTGCTAGTCAGTTAATGGAATCTTCATTTTGGCTTGGCTTCCACTGAAGAGTTTGAGTGGAGCGTAGTGTGTTTGATTTGTTATTCATGTAATTACTGTAAGTTTGTTTATTTAATGGGAAACAAGACATTTAAAGACTGTTGGTATTAACTCCCCAAGTTGCGGGGTGTTGCTAATTCGTTCCAAATGGCCTACTACTTATTCAATGGCAAGGCTGTCGATTAGTTGGTGACTGTGAGTACAAATTCACGCTATTTATTTGTTACCGAAATTGTTGAAGTGTCTGTGTCGTGATTCAATCACTAGCTACATGTTTGAGCTGAATTGATATAAAAACCCTTAAGACAACTACGTTTTGTCACTGCTTATGTTAACCTTTACTGGGAGCAATATTTCATGTAGTTCAATTTTGTCTTAAAATGTGTATTTCTCTGATGTAATAAACGAGTGATAAAAGAAAAAAGCAAAGGGGCCTGGTCCTTCCCATTGTGTCCAGTTTGTAACACGTATCAGTATAGTTTTTTACGTTCCACTGCACTCCCATCTCATTATTTTGTGACAACTAGTAAAGTGTACCGCCACCAATCACAAATGATCAGCAGAGAGAAACTTATCCCATCTCTGAAGACATTTACATGCAAGCTTCAAAAAAGAAAATAGAGGAAAATGATATTTCCACTCACGAATACTGATTTCGGTCATGTAACAGATTCCAAATCATCCCTATAATTTATAAAGCCAAATATGGTGTTTCTCATGTCTAGAGAACCAGCAAACGTGTCTTCCACCTGCTAGATGCACACACCACAATCGCTGTTCTCTCAACTAAATAAAGATGCAAAATGTGAAGAAGCAGTCAACTGAGCAATTTACATGGGAGGGAATAATGGCCCAGCGCAAACAAACATCAATATTGAATCTTCTCAAATTTCCACTTGATCGTGAAAGCTGTCCAACACATGCTAAGTATTAGTTCGGCCTAAGTAGAAATTAGTTCGGCCATCTAGAGGACTTCACGGTTAAGTGAACTACATGCCTGCATTGCAACAGGCCTCTCCATTCGGACGGCTCCTGCCATTAGCCGGAAACGTGAATTATTCCCGCCACAGGCCACCGTCGCGCTAAGTACACATAGACAGAATCATTCTACTAAATCGTTCACGTATATATCTGATTGCTAATCTTACAATTAAATGTTAGGATTGCAGTTTCAGTTGAGCTACATTCGACAATAAGCGAAATTCGGAAATACACCCTGCTGACGGCTGTGGCTCTGGAAATAGAAATATTTGTGCCATTCTTATGACTTGACATACTCTACCCTTTGCTGTCACAGTATTCCACGTCAAATCCATACCTTCCTTGTGACTGGACACTGTCATTTCCTTTGCACATGTCAGAATACGAACACACACTTTATAAGCCTTATGCTCAAGGCGAACCTAGCACACATCCCCTACTACTAAGTATAATACTTCGTCAGTAACTGACTGCCGGCGATACGAAATAATACTGACCGAAAATCAACGACGGTTGTACATGTCTCATAAGTTTTCTTGTGAGTGGTACCACCGTATCTTAGAAAGAGAGGCGTAACAGTCATACAAACAACGAGATGTTAGAAAACACAACCATATTACCACCACAAGTGGTCTTGGTTCTACAGGTGCATACAATTATCCATGTTAAATGCTATACCAGCTTTATAAATCGAGGTAAGGCATTACCTCTGAATGAAGTGGTTTGATTCCTGACAAATACCGTGACACTGAATATAAAAGTTGATTACCAGAGAGTATAGTATCAGAACAACAGTGCGGTTATACGTCGCTGACGATGCAACCTCGTAATAAAACTACCGAATTTTGAATGTGATTCGGCTTGGTAGTGTGGTATGAAACCGGTATTTGCAACTCCCTCACGCCGTCGCCGCCGCTAGACATTTCTCCAGTATTTGTAACGCATTATGCCTCGATACCATATATCGACTGGGCTGTAGGCGATGTTTTATTGAGAAGGACCACGAACAGTACTAGATGATGTGCTGATTGAGGTCGTAAGAAATGTACACTGGCGTTTCACATCTCTAGTGCTACGCTTTCGGTTGAAATGCTGTCTGGGATTTGGAATCAAGTATTTCCATTCAAGTACATAGCTGCGTTGAATCCTATGGAGAAGCCGTTTAATGATTACAGCCACTAGTGAATCATATTTCTGGCACTCTCATATCTCGAAACGAGTCACCTTTCTCGAACCTATCTGCTACAGAAAAATTCCAACCTCGTTTTAGGTAGTCCCTATATCCTGCAACTGCCACCTCAGACTCTTCGCTACCATCCCTGCAGCTTTGTGCTTGTGATCGTTCCAATGAAAGTCGGAACTGAGTAGAAGTCAGAGACAATTATATCTACCACCTTCTGCACCTTGTGTAGAAACAGGCTAAGCTGAGTTACTGTGACAGGTCTGTGGTTTGACCATTCGATGGAAACGGGAACTGGCAGAAGGACGAGGATTTTTGCTACTACACTGTGGTGCATCCCCAAACTACATACAAATACTACAGATCCGGGTCCCTCAGGGCCCATTCACTGAAAGACCCCCTCGCATCGTCATTGACCAACCCACCCTACAGCACCGTTACCGATTTAATCTGCAACCAACCAGAAGTAGATCGCTACATTCCGGGTCTCGTGAATGAACGGAGCTTGCTGAGTCCTCACCCATCCAATTGCACAAGATTTCTCGAAATGCGCCCATGTCGTGGAGGTTAGCACTCCTTATTGATATATAGTAACAGATTTGAAATTGTTGTGGCCGGCTGGAGTGGCCGAGCGGCTCTAGGCGCATCAGTCTGCAACCGCGCGACTGCTACGGTCGCAGGTTCGAATCCTGCCTCGGGCGTGGATGGGTGTGATGTCCTTAAGTTGGTTAGGTTTAAGTAGTTCTAAGTTCTAAGGGAATGATGACCTCAGATGTTGATTCCCATAGTGCTCAGAGCCATTTTTTGAAATTTGTTGTGATGTAACAGAAAACGGTTAAAAGGAACAAGAAATGGGTGATTTTTATGCGTGATGCAGCTCCAGACGGATGGATTTCGAAGCATTTTTACGTAAATCGGCCACTTTATCAATTTTAAAGTCTTGTTCTAGAGTCTAGGATCAATATCTGGAAGGTACTGGTAAGAGAGAACATAAACACTCGCACTCCTAAGGCTACAACATTCTGCACTTAAAACAGGCTATAATGTTAGATCGCTTGAATTTCCGACCTATCAGTCGTATGGAATGCAGAGCTGTTAATATTCCAATGTAAGAAATATATTTCAAGCGCATCACATACATCCTTCTAACCAGTTTCTCTACGACAAACTATGGTATCGAACCGTAAAACGAAAAAACTACTTCCTTAAAACATTGACTCTGTGTGATACGAGCACAATATAGCTTTCCTGCGATGTGTAGCGTCCACTGTTCACATCGGATCACGGTACAGAAATTGTACTATACAGAAAACAGAGCAAACGCTCTCCAAATGAGGAATATGTGGGGTGGAAGTGACTGGATACAATCAAGTGCAGTGCTGTACCACGCCTCCCGATCAGTGCATTTGAGCTAGGTGTTGGCAGCTGTAATATATTTACAAGCAGTTTTAGAACACAGAGCGAGAGGTTATGTCATGATCGCATGGATAGAACTGACATAAAATCGATAGAATTGTGAAAAATGACGGGAGACTACGTATAAATTAAGCAAATATAAACCGAAATGCGGGGAAAATGGGGAAGTACTTGTGTATCTTCTGGTTGGCGCAGAACAGTTTGCACATGGGAACAAGTAAGCGACCTCAAGAGGAATCCGAGGAAACATCGACGTGGAAGTGAAGGAAACCAGGGAAGCAGTCACTTTTTATCGACGAAGCAGCATTACACTGTATGTCTATTGAGGTAACAGTGATACACACGAGTTGACTAGTGTATTTGACACTTTTCAGGAAGACAGAGAACCATCCGCCTCTAAACTTACATTTATCTGCGTTAAAGGATAACAGAGAGTGGGCCGGGTGATCGATCGTGATGGAGCTGTAACGAGGTACGATTTAATCGTAGACGGATGATTCATTCTAGAGAGGGAGGGAGTTGTTGGCGCAGGTCATTTGACCATTTTTTCCGCTGTTCCGTCAGGATGCATCAGTCGCGTGACATAGCCTGCGTTTGACTTGTATACAACCACGTGTTCTGTATTTGACTTAGAGCACTGTCTACTTGCGATCGTTAACAGCAAACCTCTCCATCATCAGAGGACTTCCATTTCATGTGTGATGAAATGTGACACATTCCTCCAAACGTACTTGATTTATGCGATGTATTCCACCCCTCTGTCGCATCTTGAGTGTAAAATCGAGACTTCATCTTCATAACTGAGAAGATTCTAAGATAGCGATAGGTTTTTGTGAGGCACTGTAATCCCCGTGTATACATTTGTCTGACAAATGTGCTGTTTACAGAGTTAGTGATGGAATGACTTGTAATTTCACATGTTGGATGCTTCTCCTATGCGTTTATCTGTTTCCTTGTAAGAGGAATTCCCCACTACTAACGATCATTTTATATAGGATTGATGCCGGCATAGTATAATTTCTAAACCGTGGTCGGATGTGAACAGTGGATGCTATACTTCTTTGGAAAGCTATAATGTGCTCATATCACACAGAGCCATTGTTTTAAGGAAGTAGTTTTTTCGTTTTACGGTTCGATACCAAAGTTTATCGTAGAGAAACTGGGAAGAAGGATGTACGTCTTGCGCTTGAAATATATTTCTTACATTGGAATATTAACAGCCCTGCATTCCATACGACTGACAGGTTGGAAACTCAAGCGATTTAACATTATAGGCTGTTTTAAGTGCAGGACGCTGTAGCCTTAGGAGTGCGTGTGTTTATGTTCTCTCTTACCAGTACCTTCCAGGTACTAATCCTAGACTCTAAGAAAATACTTTAAAATTGATAGCATGGTTGATTTACGTAAAAATGCTTCGAACTCCATCCATCTGGAGCTCCATCACACATAAGTCACCCGTTTCTTGTTCTTCTCACCTATCTGCTATTACATCACAACACTTTCAAATCTGTTACTATACATCGATAAGGAGTGCTAACCCCATCGACATAGGTGCATCTCGAGAAATCTTGTGCACTTGGATGGGTGAGGACTTGGCAAGCCCCATTCATTCACGAGACCCGGAATGTAGCGGTCTACTTCTGGTCGGTTGCAGATTAAATCGGTAACGGTGCTGCAGGGCCGGCTGGTCAATGACAGAATGAGGGGGGTCTTTCAGTCTCTAATTTTATCCTAAGACTGCGAGAATGCTCTGTGACTCCCATCTGCATGCTCGTGGCGTTAGAAATATGCTCGTGGTGTTAGAAACATGTAGACTGCTGTCTGGTATACTTTGATGATGTGTGTGTTCGAGAATTAGCAATGAATGGACGTATTGCGCAGTCATCTATCAACAATCCCAATGACATTCACAAAGTGGAGAAGGGGTGGTTTAGCTATGATACTGAAATTGGGAAACATGCTGTCACATCATTGGTCGGTGTTGAAATTACTGTAAAATTGCTAAAATTGTTCGCAGTATCAACTGTGATGCATATTATTAGAGTACATTGACGGTGTCTTTTCCATCCTGTCCATCCACTGGCACGCTGTCGGTTACCACATAATGACTGACTGACAATGCTTGTTTGAGTTGGAGAAAGAGTTTTGTGGAGGGGCAACATTTTCTGGGCATGGCTAGCACCGAAACAGTGATCGCGTACATGACTGCAATATGAGGAATCAGTCGAAATGGAATGCAGAACCATCAGCTATTCCGTCACTGTGACAGATGAGTTTAAATGTAGAGGTCGTCAACCATCTTCGGACTGTAGTTTGGAAACTCTTCACAATGCCGCAAAACTCTTCCAGTTTCCTTATGTTATAACTGACTCTTATTTAAAATCATCCTGTGTGTGTGGTGTGTTATGATAGCAGCAGTAACATGATTTACACTGTGTGGCGTCTAGTTTTCTACGAGAGGCCATGGACCAGAACGTGTTAACATCAGTTTAGAACCCGACACAGACCTCGATGTCGTATCAGGAGAACAAAATAAATGGCATTGTACAAAGCGTGCTAGAGCAGAAAAAAACAATGTTTCAAACAACGAGACAGCATCACAGGGAGCATCTGTTGAAACTTACAGTATAGTCTGCAGGATGCAATCATCCTCCTACAGTACAGGTGATGAAACTTTAAGCTGGTCTGTGCAGCCGGCCGGTGTGGCCGTGCGGTTCTAAGCGCGTCAGTTTGGTACCGCGTGACCGCTCCGGTCGCAGGTTCGAATCCTGCCTCGGGCATGGATGTGTGTGATGTCCTTAGGTTGGTTAGGTTTTAAGTAGTTCTAAGTTCTAGGGGACTGATGACCTCAGTAGTTAAGTCCCATAGTGCTCAGAGCCATTTGAACCATTTGAACCATTTGGTCTGTGCAGTTGATCAATACCTGTATATTCAATAGGATCGTCACATGTGCTTGATGTCTGCACACATGCAGTATTTGTTTTCGATATATGGGAGGAGAGAGATGCGATAAAAATCTTACCGAGTTCTCTATCATACGAAGTTAGTGGAGCTTTTATAGTTCGTAATTTTTCTCTGTGGGATGGTACAAAATAACGAAGATAGCGTGTTGGGGTGATAGAAGTGAATGGGCCCTGAGGCATGCGAATCTGTAAATCGGTAACGGTGCTGTAGGGTGGGTTGGTCAATGACGATGCGAGGGGGTCTTTCAGTGAATGGGCCCTGAGGGACCCGGATCTGTAGTATTTGTATGTAGTTTGGGGATGCACCACAGTGTAGTAGCAAAAATCCTCGTCCTTCTCCCAGTCCCCGTTTCCATCGAATGATCAAACCACAGTCCTGCCGCAGTAGCACAGCTTAGCCTGTTTCTACACAGGATGCAGATGGTGGTAGATATAATTGTCTCTGACTTCTACTCAGTTCCGACTTTCATTGGAACAATGACATGCACAAAGCTGCAGGGATGGTAGCGAAGAGTCTGAGGTGGCAGTTGCAGGAATAGGGACTACCTAAAACGAGGTTGGAATTTTACTATAGCAGATAGGTTCGAGAAAGGTGACTCGTTTCGAGATATGAGAGAGACAGAAATATGATTCACTAGTGGCTGTAATCATTAAACGACTTCTCCATAGGATTCAATGCAGCTATGTACATGAATGGAAATACTTGATTCCAAATCCCAGACAGCATTTCAACCGAAAGCGTAGCACTAGAGATCTGAAACACTAGTGTACATTTCACACGACCTCAATCAGCATATCATCTAGTACTGTTTGTGATCCTTCTCAATCAAACATTGCCTATAACGCACTCGATATACCACTGAACCTCTGACATGGCATCGAGAAAGAATGTGATACAAATACTGGAGAAATAACTAGCGGCAGCGGCGTGAGGGAGTTGCAAATACCAGTTTCATACCACGCTCCTTAGCCATATCAGTATTTCTTTAAGTTTAGAGTTTTATTGCGAGATTTTTTTGCGGCAGGATAACACCAGTTGTGTGGTGTCGTCAGTTTTTGCAATTTTAAATACGTTCTTGTGCAGCGCTATGGATCTAGATGTGTAATTAGGACCGATCTTCGTGATTAATTGCATAATTAGAATGGATATTTTCGTCAGTTTCCTGACCAAAATAAATGAAGTATACTAACCTAACCCTCCTCTCCCACATCTGGACAGTGTCCATGTGTTAGTGGGTGCACTTAGGCTTTTCGTCCAGTAGAATCAGGGTTCGACTCGCTGAAAATTTGCGTCCTTTTTTTACGTGCACCGGGTGTTTGTGCACTGCTTTATTTTCGGACATTTAAGCGTTGTGAGCGTGTTTGCATGCATTATTTCGGTGATCTATGAGCAGTTTGCACGTTTGTATGCTGTGTACTGGATTATTTCGGTAATTTACGAGTTGTTTGCGTCTCTGTACATCAGTGTATTGCATTATTTACGAGTAGTTTCCAGGTCTGTAAACTTGTGACCCCAAGCACGGCATGGTGTGTGTTCTGTATCAGCGTAATAAGTAAACTACTTGAAATCCGTCCCTAAATAAATGGTTTAAAAAATAAATAAAGTACACTCCTTCCTCTCTTCAGCAGCCCAGATCAGGCTGATTTCTTTTCCCATCAATTTCCCCCTCCAGACTGCCGGGGTGGGGGGAATGAGGAGGCTGGGGCACACGTGCAGCTGAGAAGAACACGTGATGTCATCATGATGCTGTGCTCCTATGGACTGAACTGCACCATCACGTGACCTATCGCGGCGCCCTCTAGTGGCGAACTCGAGAACTAGGTCAGTTCTTTGGTCTGGTGGATCGGAGGCAGTTGTATCTTTTGTGGCGCTAGCTGAGACAGATGTTTCCATGCGTTGTGTTATGCAAATCATTTATTTGCAGGACCGTATTCTTCCTCTGCATATGTTCAAGCATTAATTCCATTCTTCATGCAGTGAGCTGTGGATGCACTCCTCGGCTGAATGAGTGCGTATAAAATAGCTATTATAACTCCCCCTGTCTGGCACCAACATTTCCCCATGCTCCTTCCACACCGACCACTGAACAAGCACTGATATCTCAGTCTGTTGTGGCGGTAATACCTCACTAAGCCACTAATGCTGTAGGTTGATTATAAATTTAAACAAATTTGAACAATTTTAAACAAATTTACACAAATTTAAACAAATTATATTCGAATTAAATGACCTCATGGACAGTCTCTATTGGGGGCGGGGGGGGGGTGGAGGGGGGCAACACCATACTAACTCCCTTCAGTTGCAGGAGTAAGCTCTTAGAACAAAATTCCCTCCAAAATTGGAAATTTCCTCCCTTTTTCCAAGGGGATGACGCACCATCATGCAAAAAAGTTGGGAATTGGGGAGGGGGGGGGGCGGGTGGCAGGTGACCTGTAGAAGCACATAATTCAATTTCCCGCCAAAATTCAAACTTCTTGCCAGGGGTGTGTGGCAGGGGTGTGTGGCTCTTTCCAGCCAAAATTCAAACTTCCCACCAGGGTGGCGTGGCAAGGGGTCATCTCACTTTCCCACCAAAAGCGGCCACCTTGGATAATGGGTCTCCCGTCATCAGCTGACGTCATGGCCGCATTCTTGGATGACGTCAGTGGGGCCGTATCAGCTTTGTTGTACTACTTGCATCAAGTACCTACCACACTGACCTACCCGAAATTTCTTGTAGAGCTCCATGAAATAAATCTTAGTGACCACATCACCAAGGACGAATTAAGTGAGGAAGTGGATACTGAATTTAAAACAGGACAGAGAGAAAAACATACTATTAACTGTTGTACTGGAATCCACCCTGATGGCCATCTCCTTCTACTACAAGGTGAGACAGTGTATATGTGATTTGAGGCACTAAGCATCAAGGATTTCTTAGCGGTGCAGGAATGTTTTATCTGCTGGGACCTAGGTCACCCTCCGAAATGCTGTGAAAGAGAGCAGGTCTATGGAAGATGTGCGAAACCAGGCCACAAAGGGCAGACTGCCGTGAAAAAACAGCTGTTGGATGCCTTCCATGCAAATACCGAAATATGGTCTGTGACAAGACTGGGGGATCTGTATGCCCAACATATAGGCAGTTATATGAACGACAAACTAAACACACCGAATATGAAATGACGGACAGTGTTCACTAATACAGAATATAACAACACTGGCTGTACAATGAACCCTACCACAAACTTAGGTACAGACTATAATACAGAAAGTTAGGAGTAAGTATAAGTCACCATCAACTTGAACCAGAGCTTAGCGTTGTACAGTTGTCTGGAAGCAATACATGAGACATACCAGCCTCGAATCTAGAAACAGAGAAACTGTCATCGATTCACCTGTGTGATACAGTTCAACAGAGATAGTTTGATATCAAGACTACATCGACGATGCATGTATGCAAGGTGCCATAGACTACCACATAACCAGGCAAACCAAGCATGACATGTATCAATGGGTCACCTTGAAAAATGGGATCAGAAAGGAGGATCCTGGAGCGGAAATCTTCCATCTATAACTAATAATTTACACATACACATAGACATAACGACCCAGCAATGATACAATTGTGGTACTCAGCACGAAAACGCCGAAATTAATGAAGCAGTCATACTCCAGCACACATAAGTACTTCGCACTCACAGTAACGCATCACAAAATAGTAGTAAAACACAAATCCCTAACATGGCCACAGCAGAGACACCGAGATTAAAATCAGAATACGATATAACAAATTGTAGACCTTACAGAAAGCCAGTGCGCTTTGTTTATGGAGGATCTACACACAGTCAACACATTCAAGTAACTGCAACAGACGTAACAGCAACATCCGAGCAGAATACAAATAAATAAGGGTTACAACAACGCTAGTAACAGACATTGGGAAGGAAGGCAACAGTAGTGTAGCTACCACAAACACATCCACGAATACGAGATCCACACACACACACATACAAAACACATGAAAATACGAACACTGCAAAGAAAGACAATCCCCAGCCACCTGTGTGACATATACGCATCAATAGCACACGCAGAGTATCCCAAGCAAACACCGGAAACAGACGTAAATTCCACAAACCCATTCTTAACTAATAAAGACAACCGTCAGGACATATCACCAGACGCTGACCAGAAACATAGACGTGACAGAAATGTAATAGATTATGATGACATTGAGATAAACCTATGTATCAGTAGTTTCGAAAATAAGGACACATTTCAAATGGCACTATGCCTAGCTACACGGCTCAATCACCCAAACGGATACAAACTGTGCTACCTGACCACTAAGCGGAAAGACCATATGATCCTCCAGACTGTAAATCTTCCAACATACAAACGTGAACTCTGTGACCTCCTGATAGCAGCATGCAGTCACAGGAGAGAGGGCTCGAACCTAGAGAAAGTCTACAATGACTTTGTAAGAGAACACGGACGCATCTACTTTAACCCCAAAAAGACTACACTACAGTGTTTCGCTTATACTAAATATACATTCTGAAGATAAAACACTATTTTTTGTAAGAAGTGATGGAACCGCGCGATCGCTACGGTCGCAGTTTCGAATCCTGCTTCAGGCATGGATGTGTGTGATGTCCTTAGCTTAGTTAGGTTTAAGTAGTTCTGAGTTCTAGGGGACTCATGACCTCAGAAGTTAAGTCTCATAGTGCTCAGAGCCATTTGAACCATTTTTAACACCTCTCGTTCTTGGTGTTTCACTTTCTCTAAACAGTAGTGTACAGTTAAATTGTACGAAGAGTGCACTAGCAGGCACAGAACTTAGTAGGCTTCTGGACGAAGTAGGAGCGGATGTACTCTGTCTCCAGGAACAATATGTCAGCACTGGAAAAATTTCAGGGCTCCCAAAATACTACATGACAGTCACAGGGATAAAAAAAAAACACAAAGGCTGCAGTAGCGATAAAAACACGAACTTCACGGGAACAAAGATTACATAGTTCTGTTCGGAGCACACAGCCACAACTGAAATCATCCACGGCGCGACACATGGATAATCACATCGATGTACGTACATTACGCGTAAGTCATTGAATCTTTCGCAGACCTAATCAGAGAAGTTGCACAATTTGCCATATGTAGAAGGCCGCTTATACTCATAGACATTAATGCCCACTCATGCTCTCGTATGCTGATATAACAGACACTAGAGTACATATAATACTTGACATCACAAATAGGTGCAACGTCTTTGTATTAAACATGGCAGGACGAACAACAAAACAATTATGGTAACGCTAGAGGAGTTAGTGATATAGACGTATCACTAGCATACAGAAACTAACTAGCACACATACCCAAAAAATGGAATTCCTGGACAAAGCGGCACATAGTGACTACAATAGATGAAGATGGGCGTGTGACTAGGGCCTCCCGTCGGGTAGACCGTTCGCCTGGTGCAAGTCTTTCGATTTGACGCCACTTCGGCGACTTGCGTGTCGATGGGGATGAAATGATGATGATTATGACAACACAACACCCAGTCCCTGAGCGGAGAAAATCTGCGACCCAGCCGGGAATCTAACCCGGGCCCTGAGGATTGACATTCTGTCGCGCTGACCACTTTTTTTTTTTAATCCCATTTTGTTCTCTTTCGTTCGTTGTATCTGCTCGGGGCGGACGTCGAAAGACACCCGTTTTGGTTCGTTGTTGATCGGCGAACTAAGTTTTCTTTATTACAGAGTGCAGCTAACCCTCTGGCCGAACACGCTGAGCTACCGAGCCGGCATTCACTCAGCTACCGGGGGCGGACAGTGACTACAATGCTGTTGTTGTTGTTGTCTTCAGTCCTGAGACTGGTTTGATGCAGCTCTCCATGCTACTCTATCCTGTGCAAGCTTCTTCATCTCCCAGTACCTACTGCAACCTACATCCTTCTGAATCTGCTTAGTGTATTCATCTCTTGGTCTCCCCCTACGATTTTTACCCTCCACGCTGCCTTCCAATACTAAATTGGTGATCCCTTGATGCCTCAGAACATGTCCTACCAACCGATCCCTTCTTCTGGTCAAAGTTGTGCCACAAACTTCTCTTCTCCCCAATCCTATTCAATACTTCCTCATTAGTCATGTGATCTACCCATCTAATCTTCAGCATTCTTCTGTAGCACCACATTTCCAAAGCTTCTATTCTCTTCTTGTCCAAACTATTGACCGTCCATGTTTCACTTCCATACATGGCTACACTCCATACAAATACTTTCAGAAATGACTACAATGCTATACTCATTAATACCGACACATACATGAACGCACACACCACGACCTCGCAACATCAGCGCCTAATTTTGGGTAGGGCAAGCTGGCAGAAAATTAGAGAAATAATAGATTTTCTCCCACACGCTATCCAAGGCAGCATAGACTACAAAACACACGTTCTAACAGACTTACTCCAAAGAGCGCAGTCAGCAGCCATTCCATAAGCGAACGCCGGACGGAGACAAACTACCGTGGTCTATAGATCTGACAAGACTACGGAAAGACTCACGTCACAAAGGAAGAAACTAGGAAAGGGTCAAGACAGCGCAAGATCGACAGCTCAAATCTCAGTTATACCGTGGCACGAAACAAAAAACTAAACAGAACGAGGTAAGACCATTGGGACAGCTTTGTTAAAACACAACTACAGAACATGGGAGAAACGTTTAACTTACAGACAGAACGAATTAAGAGGGTCGGGTTGATTTGAGGGAGGAGACCAAACTGCGAGGTCCTCGGTCTCATCGGATTCGGGAAGGATGGGGAAGGAAGTCGGCCGTGCCTTTCAAAGGAACCATCCCGGCATTAGGGAAATCACGGAAAACCTAAATCAGGGTGGCCAGACGCGGGATTGAACCGTCGTCCTCACGAATGCTAGTCTAGTGTGCTAACCACTGCACCATCGCGCTCGGTACGATTTAAGACTCCCAACAGTTCTGTCAACATTAAAACGAGCATACGGTACGACAACACAAGGCTGTAGATGCTCGGCATAGTATCTGCTGAGCAAGCTCCTCCCTGATGAAGAACAAACACACGACCACCAACACCTTACAGGCTTACCTGACCAAATGAATAATATTTATGCAAATGGCCGTGTTACCATCCCTTTTTCCCTGAAGGGGCAGCTCTAGAGGTAGCTAGACTTACAAGGGAACCTCCCCATCGCACCCCCCTCGGATTTAGTTATAAGTTGGCACAGTGGATAGGCCTTGAAAAACTGAACACAGATCAATCGAGAAAACAGGAAGAAGTTGTGTGGAACTATGAAAAAATAAACAAAATATACAAACAGAGTAGTTCATGAGCAACATAGAAAACATCAAGGTGAATGTGGGCTCACGGGCGCCGTGGTCCCGTGGTTACCGTGAGCAGCTGCGGAACGAGAGTTCCTTGGTTCAAGTCGTCCTCGACTGAAAAGTTTAATTTTTTATTTTCAGTTTATGTGACAAACTCTTATGTTTTCATCACTTTTTGGGAGTGATTATCACATCCACAAGAAAACCTAAATCGGGCAAGGTAGAAGAATCCTTTTACCCATTCGCCAAGTGTACAAGTTAGGTGGGTCGAGAACATATTCCTGTCTTGTGACGCACCAGTGTCGTATAGAAAATATCAGACGTGTTTTCCTGTGGAGGAATCGGTTGACCTATGACCTGTCGATCAAATGTTTTGGTTCGTATTGGAGAGACACGTTCTTTCGTCTACTAATCGCACGCGTTTGCGGTGCGGTCGCAAAACATAGACACTAAACTTATTACAATGAACAGAGACGTCAATGAACGAACGGACATATCATAACTTTGCGAAAATAAAGAGGGTAAACTTTTCACTCGAGGGAAAATTTGAACCAAGGACCTCTCGTTCTGCAGCTGCTCACGCTAACCACGAGACCACGGCGCTTGTGGGCTCAAATTCTCCTTGATGTTGCCTATCTTGCATATGGACTACTCAGTTTGTATATTTTGCTTATTTTATCGTAGTTCCACATAACTTCTTCCTGTTTTCTCTATTGAGCTGTGTTCAGTTTTTCAAGGCCTATCCACTGTGCCAACTTATAACTAAATCTGAAGGGGATGCGATGGGGAGGTTCCCTTGTTAGAAAGGCGGCCGACCTAATGGAATATGCTGTGTATGAGGCGGAACTATGGGCCTCATGGTTTTATTAAAATTTGTGCCGTTGTCAATAATTTTGCAAACACTTAAGCTCAAAAGGTAGATTTTTGTTTTTTGAAACTTAATGACTAATTATGCTTTAGTGTTGTATGTGTGATGATAAATGGAGAATTCTGTTAAATGTTATCGTCTAAATCTATATGTCCCAACATTTTTTTAAATGCTGGGACTAGATTAGCAAATAAACTTAAATTCAACATCAGCTGTGGAGCGCCGAACTAGTGCTTGCACCCAGGCGATGGATAGGCTAAGTCTCTGACCCAACCTCGATGGGAGGCTTACCTTCGTCGTAATTTTTAATTTGAATCCCCTCGGCCCCCACTCCAGGCTAAAAGGAATAGAGCTCTGTAAGGACAGGATATCAGTCAACACTACGCACTAGCTCAGGGAATCGAAACAAATGCTTAAGCAAGTTTCTTGAAGCCGGTAGGGGAAAATGCCAGTTCTTTCACAAAAAAATACAAGCACTTGCTGACTGCCGAAGTAATTCATTACAGAGAAAAATCTCCTCTTTCAACGATGATTACACGTTATAAATTAGAGAAGATAGAAAAAGGCGAGAAGTATCTACCCCGCTTTCCGTTCAGAGGTGAGGCAAAAAACAAATCTAGAATCGATCGAATGACGGCTATTTTTGCAGTTGTGTTGCGTTCATCCAGCTCTTGATGTCGCCTGTGAATCGTGCTTGCTTAACTGCAAGGACTCTTTCACAGAGTCGGCTCTTCGTAGGCTTCTCGCGTTCAGCTGCACCTGCAGCCTCAGTTTCCCACTACCTCTCTTCGCAGGCGAACCCGACCCAACCGCTATCCGCAGCACAGCTGACAACACAAAGAAACAACCGCTCTGACGCATGTAGACGATCACGTAATTTGCTTACGATTCCTAACAATACGAGACTTTAATCTGGCGATCGATTTACGGGTGCGAAACATAAGTACGTATAAAACTCCCTGGTACATTAAAACTGTGTGCCGGACCTTCCGCCAATACATTTCTTATCTTCCAAACTTCACAGAAGTTTCTGTGAGGTCTGGAAGGTAGGAATGAGGTACTGCCGGAAGTACAGCTGTGAGGACGGATCGTGATTCGTGCTTGGGTAGCTGAGCTGCTGCCGGCACGGTAGCTCTGCATGTTTGGTCAGAGAGCACACTGCTCTCTGTAATGATAATTAAAAAAACTGAGTGAACGAACAAATAACGAACTTAAACGGATATCATGTGACGTCCGCTACGACCAAATACAACGAACTGAAACGCGCGCGCGCAAAAAAAAAAAAAAAAAAAAAAAAAAAATCGGTAAAGCAGTTGCTCACAGAAAGCGTAAATCCCGAATTCGAGTCTCTTTGCGATACACTGTTTTAATGGTCAGGAAGTTTCATGTCAGCGCACACTCCACTGCAGAGCGAACACTTGCTTCGTATAAATATTAACAGACGTTACTAATCTCCGGGAATGCCATATCACATTGTAACGGAACATTATATATAGCTGCTAACAACAGGGAGTATTGGCGAAACCCAACGATAAATACTTCTTCTGAGAACAGTTTCTATCCTTGATCGGGTTACCTGTAGCGTCCTCATTTCCTGACTGGAACAAAGACCATACCTAGGTCTCCACTTTAGCCGACGAGAATGCGTTCTTGAAAGAAGAGAATCTCCCTGTTCATATAAAACAAGAAGAATTTTTCAACTTCTCGAGATTTTTATACAGTCTCCTCAACACCAGTGTCTCTTCAAAATCATATTGGTTGAAACTCTGCAAAAGAAAAGTGACGCTTGCAGAAATGTGTCAGTGTTCAGTGAAGCCTTGAGACTGCGCAGTGAAGCCTGTTACTCATGGTCAGCTTCTGTTTGCTCTGGAGGGACATTACTGCAAGTGGCGTCATGCTCGTGTGACGTCACGCGCTATTTTTCCGCCTCACAAGGACTCGGCGGTTCTTTCAGACACGGAGACATAAGTTGCAAGAGGGTTTGATGTCTTTTCTTTTATTCTATATCCTTTCTTTTTAATTATTTGTATACAGCTGCGTCGTACAAGCTCCAGTTCATTAAGAGAAAATCTATTTCCTGTAACGTGGACACTTCCTTGTAGCTATTTACTTCCTTCCTTACAGCACAGAAACACTGTGTCGTTAATAAAGCTCAGATATATACAACAAGATTATGTTTTCGTTTCACAGAGCATACACGAGATTTTTTTTTTTTTATTTGAAAGTACAAAACGCGCCTGCCTAGGTAATCTTCTTTTGCGCATTCTTCGTTACCGGTATCTTCCATGGAATGCGCTTTCGGAGTATGATGGAATTACGAACATCAGCTGCACCAAAACATATGAATCATTAAAATTAAAATCCCTATCTCATTGTCTGAAGCAGTTCGTCCTTTCAAAAAAGCACATTTACTGCGAAAGTGTATTTCTGTTGTGTACGAAACGCGTAACGGTACCGGTAAAAGCGGCAATGATTATATTAGTCGTTAGTATTATTTGAAGATTTCTGTGAAGATATGTATTTGAAGTGATAGTGGTATACGATTGATTTTTCCTCATTGGGAATGATAATTGCGGAATATATCAACCGATCTCTTTTGAGGCTCGACTTGCAAGAACGCTGTTCTTATAATATGTTGTTACTGCAGGGTTCACTAACAAACATGGAAATTGATTTGATTCATAGTGTAAAGTATAGGAATGTAAGTGCCTTTTACTTAAATTACATAATGGTTGATGGGCGTGAATTACATGTTTTCCGAGAAAAGTTTACTTGATCGTTACTCTTACAGCCGCCAAAGCGACAGTAGTGCCATCTATGAGTAACATAAAGCAGCCTGGCGGCACCGTGGAATGTAGTGAACTCTATCGTAGTATTAAATGTTGCATTAAGAGTACATAACAGTATATTTTTGTAGGAAAATTATTATTTGGTATTCAATGTCACTCATTTTTGTTTCCTCGTATTTTTAATAACTGCAACCTCATGTCTCTGGTCCCTACATGCAGCGCTGTAGTTTCACAGTTTGCACGCAGGCTGCAGCACAAATTTAGGAATAAACAGATGCAAAATTGGGCGGGTCTTTAATTTCAATCTGCTGAACCAGCCGTAGGATGCAAGTTCTGTGTGTAGTGTTTTACTCTTTGAGGAGAGTGAGTGGTTGTATGTATCTTCTGATGTATGTCATATTTCAGTTGGCATTGGTATATCTTAATCGAATAACTAAAATCTAGACCTAGACAGTTGTTGTGGTGGTATCTTCACAGCGTGTTCTGTAGACCTCCCGTCGTTTTAATTAATGATAGTCTTTTGGAGGGGGGGGGGTTATAATATTTGGACATGAAACGAAGCAAAAACGTTTCCAGTTTAAAACAGTTTTCCAAAAAAAAAAAAAAAAAAAAAAAAAAAAAAAAAAAAAAAAAAAAAAAAAAAAAAAAAAAAACAACTTAATATGTTACTGAAATTTTGCTGTACATGAATTCTGAAAGTCCCGGAGTGTTAAATTAGTAGTGGTGTAGATATAAACGGAAATATTCGTAGGCTATATAAAGATGTGAATGTATGAGTTCCGCAAATTAAAGTATGCGAGTTACTGATTTCTGTTTAGTTGAAGTTGGCAGTTATACGTGTACGCCATCTGACATAGTAGTGTAAGAAAAATCCACGGTTTATCTTTCTGATTGACGCCTGATAAATACACATTCTCAAAATGTCTTTGTAACTGAACACATGGTCCATTGTGGGCTACTCCAATTGTTTAGTTTTCTTTACAGAATTCTCTTCCCGCACCCTACATAATTGTTTCTTAGCTTGCTAGTAACAGACGTATTGTTTGTTTTATTACAACCTTTAATTTGCATTCACACTCATTTGACTGTAGACTTTGAGCTACACTACAGATCAATCTCCTGTCCGAAATCTTGGCTGTGATGACATACCAATCTGAAATGCAGCTAGAGGTCTACTTGGTGATCATAGATTGAGCTATATGTTAAGCATGTCTGTGTTCATGGTATATTTAATGCACTTTTTGTTGTAAAAACTGAAACTGAGACATAAATGCAGAAGACCTTTGATAGGAGACAAGGGAAAGACTATTATTTTGCTGTATATTTATGTACATTAGGCTTTTGAATGAAGAGAACATTGATAACTAGAGAACACAAATAAAGATGGCAAATTGGAATTACATTCTGCTGGAAAGTAATCATATTGAAAAAGCGTTTACATTATTCATTAGTGCATTGTCAGATACATTTAAAACTTGCTGCCCTAAAGTAATGAGGAAAAATAAGGGAACTATGAAGAAACATGGTCTCACATCAGTGCATAACTGGTTCACACCTGACCGACAAAGGCTCAGAACTCTGTTAATGATTTCCTATGACAAATCAAAATAATAGTGAAGCCGAAAAAGCAAACTACGTAAGTTTGAGGAACAAAGACAAGGCAGAAATTAGGTTAAGCAAGTGCAAGGCAAATGATTATATTAATAAGTCTCAAAGCACACTGGACTGTTATCAAGACTCATGTGGGTAGAAATAAAGATGTTAACAAAAATACATCAAGTGATGCTTGTATCACACCCGATGATTTCAACACCTTCTTCATTAATGCTGCCAGTATGAATAACAGTGCTGCAAATGAATATATCCATAAATGTGACAACCATATCTCAAATAATAGAAATTCATTTCTACAAAATTTTGAGGATATGGTTCCTGTGTTTCAATGGAAAGATGTAAAAGTAACAGATATTAAAACTGCAATAGCAAAATTTACTCAAAATCAGAAGACATTTATGGTCTCTCCAGTTTTGTAAAATATATATAAAAAAAGGGGGGCAGGTGTAATAGCACATCCACTCTGTTCTCTTATGAACTGGATGTTTGTCAGTGGCTGTTTCCCTTCATCCTTAAAAATGGCAGTCGTTACTCCACTGCACAAGAAAGGTGACAAGTCTTGTCCTAATAATTACCGTCCAATCTCCCTTGTACTCATCATATCAAAAGTAGTGGAATATTGCATACAGCTCCAAATCAGTCAACATCTGTCTGTGAATTATATTCTTAGTGACTCTCAGTATGGCTTCAGGTCTGGCCTGTCAACAGCAAAAGCAGTTTAAGATGTTTCATACATATTGTCATCATTCAAATCAGGATTATCAGTAAATGCCACTCTTGTGGACCTCAGCAAGGCATTTGACTCTGTCAGTCACAGGATACTACTAGAAAAAGTGCACTGCTATGGTATTAGAGGCTCAGAACTATCTCTGATCAGGTGCTATCTGAGTGACAGAAAACAAATTGTGCATTTTAACAATATGAGGTCAAATGTCTTGGATATCATGAAGGGTGTACCACAAGGCTCTGTGTTTGGACCTTTACTTTTTATAATATATGTAAATGAATTGCCTAGCACCATGTTATGTAAATCCACATTCTATGCAGACGATACAACTTTTGTTACAGCAGGGAAAGATTTAGGAAAATTAAACGAGGAAAGTGAGGCTCATCTCAGAGCAGCCATCAAGTGGTTCCAACTCAATGACTTGCATATAAATCATGATAAAACTGTAAATATTCTCTTTAGCTTTTGTGTTAAGAGTGATAAGATTTATTGTGCCTCAGCTAAACCACTTGGCATCCATCTTTACTCAAAATTAACATGGAAGAGTGATACCGATTATAATTGTACTAAGTTAGCACATGTGACATATTTGTTAGGTAAACTAAGGTCATGTGTTAGTGGTAAGTTATTACTCAATGCATACTGTGCCTTTTTCCACACCCATTTAACATATGCCACTTTGTTGTGGGGAAACTCACACAGAGCAAACCCAGTTTTCATTTGGCAAAAGATGGCAGTCAGATGCATCCATGGAGTCGGAAATAATGAGTCTTGTAGACCATATTTCAAAAATCTAAAAGTACTAACAGTCGCAGCCCTCTTTATACTAAGTTGTCTGATACACACAAAAGAAAACCAACACAGTCACAAACTACGACACACTTATAAAACAGCAAATTGACATCCCAGTTGCTAGACTAAAGAAAACTCAAGATAGTTACAGGTACATGGGAGTAAAACTATTTAACATCTTGGCAATAGAGGCACATAATGTGTCACTGAATGAGATTAAAAGTGTCAGAAAGAAATGGCACAGAGAAAAAGCTTTTTATACAATAGAAGAGTTTATAATGTGCACTAAAGATGATCTTAAGTACCGATACTAATATAGTTTCACTTAGATTAAACTTATACATGTAAATATAATGCAAATACCTTGTGCAGCATCAAGGACAAATTTTTGTATCTTATTAGACAATAATGATCTAAAATATATTACACCATTTCTGTTAGTTATGTAAACTGTATATGTACACAAATGACGACATCAATTGCATTTTTAATGCCTAAAGATGGATAATAAAATAAATAAAAAAAATAAAAATACATTTCAAAGGAAAATCTAGGAAGGGGTCCACTATGTAACTTTTGGCAGTGTCTGTTCCTCTGATTTTACAATACTGTGTGAGACTAATCTGATACAAACATACCTAACTTGCATATTGCTAGGTATAACAGCTCTGTTTTAACTTTCGAAAATATTGTTTATAAAGAAAGTACTGGTAGTTTTAGGCAATTATCTGTAATAAACTCCTCTTTTGTTCCTAATGTGGCTAATGCTCACAGTCATTATATTTCTGTGATCATCATTTCGTAAATGAGATATTAAATAACACCCTTTTATATAACTGGTATCAAAATCGCTTAAAACTTAAATAGGAACACACAGAATATAATATTATGAATTTTAACTACTAACATTCATAAACATAATGTTAGCGTTGTTTTCCCAGTACAAGGGCTGATTTGATGCAGCTCTTATCAGAATTTTACTGTAGGCAACATCTTTATTTCAGCATTACAAATGCGACCTGCACAAGGACGCCCATACCTGGCCCTGCTCTTGAGTGTTGTAGCTGCATTCTTTCAAGAAAAGATTTAAAAGTTGGTATTAAGTAGGATTATAACAGAGTTGTGTCTAGAACTTTTTTATGGCTACTTAGAAGTTGTTATTCGTCATCCAAAATATTAAAAATACAATGTACTCCCAGGTCTTCCTTTTCTTGAATTGCCAGTCAACTTTTTATGTAGTCTCTACTTCTGGAATTCATTTATTTTACTGCCCAAATAACAAAACCCATTCATTACTTGTCCTGTCTGATTTTCTAATTTAAACCCCTCAGTGCCACTTAATTCAGTGACTCTCCAGTACCATACTTTGTTGTCATTCATCTTATAATCTCTTTCTAAGATTATATCCATTCCGTTCAACTGATCTTCGAAATCCTCTGACACCATTGGCAAACCGTAAAGTTTTTTTTTACTTCTCCCTTTAATGCTTTCAAAATTTGTTTCGTTTCCTTTAAGGTTTGTACAATTGAAAGACTGCACTATAGTGAAATAGGCTACAACTCTCTCTTGCTCCGTTCTAGAGTACTGCTTCCAATTCACCTCCATGGGGTTTCACAGAAATTTTTCCAAGAGGGGTAAATATTTGAAAATTGTTACTTTCTTTTATGTCACTCGTTCGATGAGGTTGAGAAAGTATAGTTCCCCAAATACTATATTTGACAAGAATTACCCAAATATCAAGACAACTGAGAGGAATCCAATCATTGTTTTTAGGTAGATTACTTGTATACCAAAAAGGTGAACACTTTTCATTAGTGCCTTTATGCAGATCACTTATTGTTATGTTTTTCATATGGATATGAATGCTCCGATTACATCCTTCTTATGGTGAAATGCATAGTATTCAGTGAGGTGCCCAGAAAAAAAATATATTTGTAAACCAATAATGTTAAGCTTTCATCAAAAATTAAAAGTTTGAAATACAAACTAGATCAGAAAATCGAGAAAATCCTTTTGGGTATCAACCGACTCAATCAGGAAGTAATAAAGGTATCTCCCTTCACTTTTGGTAATGCTAAATATGTGATTTAGTAGTCATTGCTAGAAGTGCTATGTAATCTTTAGGAAATATAAAGTGTTCACCCACATATTCAAGGAGAGGGCAAGTGCCCCTCTAGGACACCCCTCCCCCCCTCTTGTGAAATCCTTCAACTTTTAAACTACATTCTGCTTTATATACAATTTGTAGATAACTTTTAGTTGCCTGTGCTTCATTCCTGCTACTTTCAAAATTTCAAAGATTGTAGTGCAGTCAACACTGTCATAAACATTTTTCTACATCTGCAAGTGTTATAAACACAGGTTCACCCTTCTTTAACAAGTCTTCTAAGATAATTTGGGGCATCTATATGGTGATGCTTAGAGCACAAATACATGTACAAATTAATTTGCTATTTGAATATAAAACGACTCTTTCCACATCATCACGATTTATCATGCAAAATGATCCATGGAACATGAAAGTAACTAACTAACTATATGTTCTCTTTTCATCCGTTAAATTCAGCACCTCCTGTAGTGTCAAAGGATTTCTACAAAGCCTTGTTTTTTTATCTGACCCTCTGCTGCTGTCATTGTTTGATCTATGAAATTTATTGGTTAAATACAGTACAATGAATAAAACTAGCTTCCAGCATTCAACATGTAATCCATAGCTCAGTGGATGTAGGAAAAAGAGAGTATGTAAGCTTCCAGTTCACAATTTTCAAATGTGTTTTGGTTTGTTGTCTTGCCTATTAAATTATGTTCTCCAGGTAAATCATTGTAGTGCCTTACCATTCCTTGAATTTCAAGACTGCAGCAATATAAATTTAGGTAAGATAATAATACAATAAAACTTCCATTATTGTACTACATGTCCTAATAGCACATTTATATAGAGATCAATACTTATGATTGGTAATGAGGAGCTCGTGTTGTTACCCAATAAACAGATTGTAATAATACTTAGAAAGTTTATTTTTTTTTACAAACATACATGGTTTTTAAACATTCGTTAACTAACTAAAAGTAAAGTAAATTAGAATTTCATTGATATTTTTTGCAGGAGGGTAGTGCGAATTGTATGGAAGTTGTTGTACTGTGTGAAGTTTGCACACCAACTCTTGTTTATGCCATTCAGTGTGCGTAGTTGGTAGGTATGGTGTTACGTTTGCTTACAGTGTGCTTTCATGTTCCTTGAGTGCATAGTGACATCATACTCAGTTATTGTGTGACAGTTCAAGCAGTAGGTTGTGAGTAAATGGTGGGATTTACCAATGTTCATGGTGTACGGAGAGTGTAGGAAGAATGCAGTTTGTTATTGTATGGTGTATGCAGCAACATATCCCAATAGACATCAACCATATCAGCAGTTATTTATCAATCTCTTAAATCAGTTACATGAAAGTGTTAGTGTAACACCTAGACAATGTAACATAAGGAAACAAGTGACAATAGAAGAGGGGGAAATTAATGTTTTTGCTGCTATTGCAGTTGATCCATATGTTACCTCCTGCAAAACCACACGAGGAAGTGGCATGAGTCAGGCAGGTGTCCTACACATTCTCTGTTGACGTAGGTTCCATTCCTGTCACATCTCTCTTTGTCAAGAGTTGTATGGAAACGATTAAGAGAATTGCATTAACTTCTGTTCATGGGCATTAAGACGTGATAATCCAAATGTAGCATGTATCTTGTTTAGTGATGAAGCCATATTTACTAATAACGACTAGTTAACTGCTAAGACACACACTATTGGTCTGTTGACAATCCCTGTTGGCTTCATAAGGTGGAGCGTCAGTGTCCATCGAGTGTAAACATGTGGTGTGGAATAGTGAACCATCAGATCGTAGGCCCATTTCTCTTAGACAGAACACTGTTCGCACCCAAGTATTGCAGCCTCCTAACCATCTTCCATAGATGCTAGATGATCCTCTGCAGACTAGTTGGAACCTGTGGTACCAACATGACAGCTGTCCAGCCTGTAGTTCATGAAGTACCACGGCATGTCCGTAAGAATTGTTTCCAAATTGTTGGATTGGATACAGAGGACATGTACCTTGGCTGGTCCATTCCCTGGATTTGATGCTTGTAGATTTCATTCTGTGGGGAAAGCTGAAACATGCTGCCTACAAGGACATACCAATTACACCTGACAATATGCAATGGTATATTACTACAGCCTGCTTGGACATTGCCACTGAAATGCTAGAATGTGTGGGGCAGCTGTTCCATAGCAGACTAGAAGCATGTATTGCTGCTGCCATTGGTCATTTTGAACACAACCTGTGATGGTCAGTTACCTCTTTACTGGTCTGTATCCAAATGACTAGTATATGCATTTGTGGTGTTCTTTAATGCGTGCTACCACAAGTATGGTAAGAGTGTCAATGTGGGAACTTTTTGAAATATGTTATCTTGTAAACGACTCTCGCTAGACTCGTGCAACAAATGCCACTGACATTCCTATTTACCCCACTTTTAGTTTGTTAATGTCAATAGACATTGTTCCATTTAAAAAATGCATGTTTGCACAGCAAATACATTTTTTAAGTAATATTACAATCTGTTCATTGGCTAACAATATGAGACTGAGACTACCTGTCCATTCTGCGAAAGACAGACAAGTTCATAGAAAACAATTATTTTATTACCAAAAGTTTTGTATACTTATGGTTAATTTGCAACATAATCGCCAAAGAGATTGAGACATTTATCACACCTGTGGACAAGCTTTGCAGTACCCTCTTCAAAAAATGTTGCTGCCAATGATTGCAAATGAACATTGACGTTGTTTTGAAGATCTTTGTTCGTTTGAAAAAAGATCTTCGTTGGTTTGAAAATGCTGCCCTCTTAGTCATGTCTTCAGTTCAGGAAAAAGGTGAAAGTCACTGGGTGCCAGGTCAGGACTGTATGGCAGATGATTGAAAATGTCCCATTGAAATTGTTCAAAGAGCCGTTGGATTGTGCCAGTAGTGTGTGGTCGAGTGTTGTCTGAAGTCAAATGCAATTTTGGTCATTCAAAAGAAATGAAGAGGAATGCTGACTGAAGGCATGGCTAGGAGGGCAGCACTTTCAAACCAATGAAGATCTTCAAAACAACCTCAATGCTCATTTGCAATCATTGGCGGAAACATTTTTTGAAGAGGGTATTGCAAAGCTTGTACATAGGTACAGTAATGTCTCCGTCTTTTCTGTGATTATGTTGAAAAGTAACCATAAGTGTACAAAACTTTTGGTATTAAAATAATTGTTTTCTATGAACTTGTCTTTTATTTATACTATATCAGAGGTTGGAAAAAAAAAGGCCCTCGTAAGATATGTGCAATAGCAAAAATTGCAGTTGTTTTCATAACACATTGATTGGCTTCAACAGCTGGTAACCAAATCCTGTCCCCTTCCAACCTAACCTAGACTTCATGGTATGCTATTTCACAGAATCTGGATTCCAAAAAATGAAACTGGACACTCGGAACATTACATACCATAGTTATTTCGAATCTATTAACATATGGTGTTGCCTATTGGGTAAGTTGAAGTAACATACAACACAAATTGAAACTGAAGGAAATAATTGTTAGGAACTTAAGTACTGCACATACCAAGGAATCATCCCAACTATTATTCAAGTCAGTCTTATATGTTATATCACAATAACCATTCAAGAATCACCGCACCTGTACAGCCATTACACTAGAAACATAAGATATTTTATATTTATACTGACTAATTGAAATCATATATTTAAGCTTCCCATTATATGGCACTGAGCTAGATTGTGGCTTAGATATTGGCCTCATGTTTGGAGGGACTGAAACTGAAGTCCCTGTGTGGCCATTGAGATTGTTTCCCTTTATTTTTGTAACTTGCATTGATAACCTTGCTGTTGAGTGCACGTTAGCTATACGCGCGCGCACACACACACACACACACACACACACACACACACACACACACACACACACACACACACATATTCATTTCTGAAATTGCGGAATGGAAATGTAGGGGTTTTTCTGTTGGAAAGGACATGAGTAATTTTCTTCCTCAATCTAAGTTTTTATTCTACCTCTAATGACCTTACCATCGATAGGACCTTACACTCTAATCCTCCTTTGCAGTACCTGAGAATGAAAAGTTTCAATAAAGTAATAGACAAAATCAACTTGAATTTGAAAGTATACCCCCATAAGGGGAAAAGAGAGCGAGTGAGAGAGAAACACTTCATGATTCTGTACTGTAAATAATTGTTCAGTGGAAAAGTTCTTGTCGGAATGTAAGTTCTCCCGCGTACTTTGGTGGACCAGCACTCTGGAAACCAGTTTCAGGCCAATCTTCATTATGTCATTTGTTTCCAGTGTGCTAGTCCAATAGAGTTTGAAAAGTAAAAGAAATTATGCTGGAACTGAAATGGCATTATGCATGAGAGACAAGAATACAGATACAAATATAATATCCCCCTGCGGGTCCAGTGGTTAGAATAGGCCCGAGATATTCCTGCCTGTTGTAAGAGGCGACTAAAAGGTGTCTCTCACATTTTGGCCTTTATATGATGGTCCCCTGTAGGGTTTGACCCCCATTTTTCAAAGTTTTCCCAAAAGGGCAAACCAATTGGGGAAGGGTGCTGTACATGGTGCATAGTGTCCATCATGCACTGAGACGTCTCGCATCCTTCGTTGATGTGGATCTCCACTTGCACTCATTCTCCAGCTGTTGGGCGAGGTCACCCTCTTGGGTCCGTTTTCCTCCATCCTCTGTGTAGTATCGCTTTCTGTGCTGTCGACAGTAATGGACTTCTTAACTTGTTTGCGCCTTATATCCAGCACTGTAGAAAGTCCGTTGTTGTGGGGCCTCCATGCATCCTGTTGGTTGTTGTCCCCTGAGAACACAGAGATCGTTTTGCTGGTACCTGCGCCGTTAACTCCCCACATATGCCAAAGAGTAGATGCCCGTCACCCTGGGGCATAGACTCCCGGCAATGGCCATCTAGCCAGGTGGACTTCGCTGCGGCTGGGTGGTGCCCGTGGGGAGGGGCCCTGGTCGGAGTGGGTGGCATCAGGGCAGATTACACGCCATAAAGCATAGTATGTCATCTCTTGCTGGTGGTTGAACACCAGCAGACTCTAAGCGGTCAAGGTCTAACTTCAATGCTAAGAAATACGACCCCAAATCGTTCATTTCCCATGGGAGGAACACCAGGCTAAGGATGGCAGCGAAGCTTATACATCCCCGTACCTTGTATGTACGAGAGTTGATGAGGAATCTTTCTTGTCAATGAAACCTCAGTTCTTTTTGGAGCATTTAGAGGACAAGTTTGGGGAGGTGGAAGGCTTGTCCAAAATGCGGTCAGGGTCGGTCTTGATCGAAACAGCATTCTCTGCCCAGTCACAGGCTCTACTCGCCTGTGACAAGCTGGCGGATGTTTGTTTTTCCATCCTGCCCCATGAGAGCTTAAGTATGGTCCAGGGTATCATATGTCACAGGGACCTACTTTTGCAGTCTGATGATGAGCTGTACCCCAATTTAGAGTGGCGAGGTGTCCATTTCATCCGGCGCATCCACCCGGCGTCTGAGGGATAATCAGATTGCCACCAGTGCCTTCATCTTGGTCTTCAAGGGTGACATTATCCAAGAAGGTCAAGGTGATTGTCTACCGCTGTGATGTAAAGCCATATATCCCTCCCTCGATGTGATGCTGGAAGTTCGGCCGTATGTCTTCCAATTGTACTTCCAGCATCACCTGTCTGGATTGTGGACATCCTTCACATCCCAATACTCCCTGTGTCCCAACTCCCATCTGTGTCAACTGCGGAGAGCACCATTTGCCTTGCTCGCCAGACTGCAGGATTCTCCAGAAAGAAAGAAAAATAATGGAATAAAAGATCCTCGACCAACTGACCTACACTGAGACTAAGAGAAAATATGAGAGGTGACATTCTGTGCATATGACATCACCTACACCGCCGCTGTGACAACAGTTCTACCATCTTCCTTTTCGTCGTGTACAGTTGGCTCTCAAAGCCGTCAGACTCCACCTGTCCCCTTGATGATGGGGGTGGGGGGGGGGGGGCACTTCCCTCCCTGTTACTCCTGCACAACCTACCTCAGGAGCAAACCCCACCCCTCCGCCAACCATCGGCGACGTCTACATCTACATCTGCATTTATACTCCGCAAGCCACCAAACGGTGTGTGGCAGAGGGCACTTTACGTGCCACTGTCATTACCTCGCTTTTCTGTTCCAGTCGCGTATGGTTCGCAGGAAGAACGACTGTCTGAAAGCCTCCATGCGCGCTCGAATTTTACATTCGTGATCTCCTCGGGAGGTATAAGTAGGGGCAAGCAATATATTCGATACCTCATCCAGAAACGCACCCTCTCGAAACCTGGCAAGCAAGCTATACCGCGATGCAGAGCTCCTCTCTTGCAGAGTCAGCCACTTGAGTTTGCTAAACATCTCCGTAATGCTGTCACGGTTACCAAATAACCCTGTGTCAAAACGCACCGCTCTTCTTTGGATCTTCTCTATCTCCTCCGTCAACCCGATCTGGTACGGATCCAACACTGATGAGCAATACTCAAGTATAGGTCAAACGAGTGTTTTGTAAGCCACCTCCTTTGCTGATGGACTACATTTTCTAAGAACTCTCCCAATGAATCTCAACCTGGTACCCACCTTACCAACAATTAATTTTATATGATCATTCCACTTCAAATCGTTCCTTACACATACTCCCAGATATTTTACAGAAGTAACTGCTACCAGTGTTTGTTCCGCTATCATAATCATACAATAAAGGATCCTACTTTCTATGTATTCGCAATACATTACATTTGTCTATGTTAAGGGTCAGTTGCCACTCCCTGCACCAAGTGCCTATCCGCTGCAGATCTTCCTGCATTTTGCTACAATTTTCTAATGCTGCAACTTCTCTGTATACTACAGCATCATCCGCGAAAAGCCACATGGAACTTCCGACACTATCTACTAGGTCATTTATATATATTGTGAAAAGCAATGGTCCCATAACACTCCCCTGTGGCACACCAGAGGTTACTTTAACGTCTGTAGACGTCTCTCCATTGATAACAACATGCTGTGTTCTGTTTGCTAAAAACTCTTCAATCCAGCCACACAGCTGGTCTGATATTCCGTAGGCTCTTACTTTATCAAGCGACAGTGCGGAACTGTATCGAACGCCTTCCGGAAGTCAAGGAAAATAGCATCTACCTGGGAACCTGTATCTAATATTTTCTGGGTCTCATGAACAAATAAAGCGAGTTGGGTCTCACACGATCGCTGTTTCCGGAATCCATGTTGATTCCTACAGAGCAGATTCTGGGTTTCCAAAAACGACATGATACGCGAGCAAAAAACATGTTCTAAAATTCTACAACAGATCGACGTCAGAGCTATAGGTCTACAGTTTTGCGCATCTGCTCGACGACCCTTCTCGAAGACTGGGACTACCTGTGCTCTTTTCCAATCATTTGGAACCTTCCGTTCCTCTAGAGACTTGCGGTACACGGCTGTTAGAAGGGGGACAAGTTCTTTCGCATACTCTGTGTAGAATCGAACTGGTATCCCGTCAGGTCCAGTGGACTTTCCTCTGTTGAGTGATTCCAGTTGATTTTCTATTCCTTGGACACTTATTTCGATGTCAGCCATTTTTTCGTTTGTGCGAGGATTTAGAGAAGGAACTGCCGTTCGGTCTTCCTCCGTGAAACAGCTTTGGAAAAAGGTGTTTAGTATTTCAGCTTTACGCATGTCATCCTCTGTTTCAATGCCATCGTCATCCCGGAGTGTCTGGATATGCAGTTTCGAGCCACTTACTGATTTAACGTAAGACCAGAACTTCCTATGATTTTCTGTCAAGTCGGTACATAGAATTTTACTTTCGAATTCACTGAACGCTTCATGCATAGCCCTCCTTACGCTAACTTTGACATCGTTTAGCTTCTGTTTGTCTGAGAGGTTTTGGCTACGTTTACACTTGGAGTGAAGCTCTCTTTGCTTTCGCAGTAGTTTCCTAACTTTGTTGTTGAACCACGGTGGGTTTTTCCCGTCCCTCACAGTTTTACTCGGCACGTACCTGTCTAAAACACATTTTACGGTTGCCTTGAACTTTTTCCATAAACACTCAACATTGTCAGTGTCGGAACAGAAATTTTCATTTTGATCTGTTAGGTAGTCTGAAATCTGCCTTCTATTACTCTTGCTAAACAGATAAACCTTCCTCCCTTTTTTTATATTCCTATTAACTTCCATATTCAGGGATGTTGCAACGGCCTTATGATCACTGATTCCCTGTTCTGCACTTACAGAGTCGAAAAGTTCGGGTCTGTTTGTTATCAGTAGGTCCAAGATGTTATCTCCACAAGTCGGCTCTCTGTTTAATTGCTCGAGGTAATTTTCGGATAGTGCACTTAGTATAATGTCACTCGATGCTCTGTCCCTACCACCCGTCCTAAACATCTGAGTTTCCCAGTGTATATCTGGTAAATTGAAATCTCCACCTAAGACTATAACATGCTGAGAAAATTTATGTGAAATGTATTCCAAATTTTCTCTCAGTTGTTCTGCCACTAAAGCTGCTGAGTCGGGAGGTCGGTAAAAGGAGTCAACTATTAACCTAGCTCGGTTGTTGAGTGTAATCTCCACCCATAATAATTCACAGGAACTATCCACTTCTACTTCACTACAGGATAAACTACTACTAACAGGGACAAACACGCCACCACCGGTTGCATGCAATCTATCCTTTCTTAACACGGTCTGTCCCTTTGTAAAAATTTCGGCAGAATTTATCTCTGGCTTCAGCCAACTTTCTGTACCTATAACGATTTCAGCTTCGGTGCTTTCTATCAGCGCTTGAAGTTCCGGTACTTTACCAATGCAGCTTCGACAGTTTACAATTACAATACCGATTGCTGCTTGGTCCCCGCATGTCCTGACTTTGCCCCGCACCCTTTGAGGCTGCTGCCCTTTTTGTACTTGCCCAAGCCATCTAACCTAAAAAACCGCCCAGTCCACGCCACACAACCCCTGCTACCCATGTAGCCGCTTGCTGCATGTAGTGGACTCCTGACCTATCCAGCGGAACCCAAAACCCCACCACCCTGCAGATGGTGAGCTCTGCTTTCATCCCGCTAGCGAGACTGGCAGTCTTCACCAAATCAGATAGCCGCCGGAAGCCAGAGAGGATTTCCTCCGATCCATAGCAACACACATCATTGGTGCTGACATGAGCGACCACCTGCAGATGGGTGCACCCTGTACCCTTCATGGCATCCGGAAGGACCCTTTCCACATCTGAAATGACTCCCCCCGGTATGCACACGGAGTGCACATTGGTTTTCTTCCCCTCTCTTGCTGCCATATCCCTAAGGGGCCCCATTACACACCTGACGTTGGAGCTCCCAACTACCGCCCGGATCTTGCAGACTGAGGTGCAACCTCTGGAACAGGACAAACAGCCATGTCCGGCCGAAGATCAGTATCAGCCTGAGACAGAGCCTGAAACCGGTTCATCAGACAAACTGGAGAGGCTCTCCGTTCAGCCCTCCGGAATGTCTTTCGCACCCTGCCACACCTCGAGACGACCTCCCACTCTACCGCAGGTGAGGGATCAGCCTCAATGTGGGCAGTATCCCGGGCAGCCACAGTCATAGTCCGATCGGGGGATGCGTGGGACGAGCTGGCTGTCCCCGACAAACCCCTGTCCGGACCCCCACAGTGATGCCCATTGGCAACAGGTTCAAGCTGTGTGACCGAAGCCAACACCACTTGAAGCTGGGAGTGAAGGGATGCCAACTCGGCCTGCATCCGAACACAGCAGTTGCAGTCCCTATCCATGCTAAAAACTGTTGTGCAAAGAACGTCTGAACTAATCTACAGAGAGCACAAACAATTCGACACAAAATTTGTACGGTTATTAAAATACAAGATTGCCTAGTAAATGCAGTAATGCTGCTACTTGCGCACTGCTGACACACTGCTCGGCGGCGGAAGGAGACTACGCGATTTTACACTATTCAGGTACTACAATGCGATGCTACAACTCTCAAATACTATAATACCCCCGAAATTTATGAATTAAACAATGCAAATACCAAAAACACGCAAAGAAATTAAGAATTAAACTATGTAACAAATAAGTGGGCTAAGAGTATACGACTTGCTGCTGCAGCTGCTTATCCAACGGCGTCAGTCCCCACTTCTCAGCTGGAGAAACTTAAGTCTTTTCTCCCTTCCCAGGTTCTTACCAGTGGCAAAGCTGACGCTCGCGAAGGGCCTGAAGCAACCACAGGTAGCTGGTCATAGGGCTTCATGGTCCTCCTCAGTCCCTGAGACTGAATCAGTGAAGCCCTCCCAGCCAGACAAACCTAAGGAGCAACAAGAGAAACTTAAAAAGAAAAAGACCCCCAAGAACCAAGGCACTGTGGTCGCACCCGCACCACCACTACCTACAAGCTGTGTGTTTGAGGATGAGGTGGAGATTCTGGTGTCCGCTGAGGACCTAGAGCTTGCTGGGCCCTCAGACACAATGGATGTTTATCGCACTGGTCATCATCTGGTGGCAGCAGGTGACCCTGAGGCGTAGACTGCCTCATTTAGTGTTTCATTCCTCCCCAGTATCAAGCTTACGTAATCCTCCAGTGGAACTGTGACATTTTTTCCACCACCTGGCTGAGCTACGGCAACTGTTAAGCTTTACACCAGCTTTCTGCATTGCCCTCCAGGAAACCTGGTTCCCAGCAATGGGAACCAGGAACCCCTGCCCTCAGCGGCTATAGGGATATTACAGGAACTGTAGCGACTAAAATAGAATGTCAGGTGGAGTTTGCGTCTCTGTCCTGAACTCAGTATGTAGTGAACCTGTGCACCTTCAAACCCCTCTTGAAGCTGTAGCCATAAGGATAAGGAAGATGCAGGAAATAACTGTCTTTAATGTATATATTCCTCCAGATGGTGCATTACCCATGAATGTATTGGCTGCACTGATTGATCGACGCCCTAAACCTTTCCTACTTTTGGGAGATTTTAATGTACGTAACCCCTTGTTGGGTGGCGCCATGCTTATGGCCAAGGTAGGGAGGTCGAAAATTTACTTTCACAACTCGACCTCTGCCTCTTAAATACAGGTGCCCCCACACATTTCAGTGTGGCACATGGCACATATTTGGCCATTGATCTCAATTGGCAGTCTTGGCCTTCTCCCATCTATCCACTGGAGAGTACATTACGACCTGTGTGGTAGTGACCAGTTGCCCATCTTCCCGTCACTCCCTGGCATCATGCCCACAGATGCCTACCCAGATGGCCCTTAAACAAGGCAGGCTGGGAAGCCTTCACCTCTGCTGTCACTGTTGAATCTCCCCCTACATGGTGCCATCGATATTGTCATTGAGTTGGTCATCACAACAATCATTTCTGCGGCGGAAAACACGATCCCTCGTTCTTTAGGGTGCCCCCAGTGAAAGACAGCCGCTTGGTGATCGTCGGAAGTTGCTGAGGCAATTAAAGAGTGTCGGCAAGCTCTACAGCAACATATACAGCACCTTTCTCTAGAGCATCTAACAGTCTTTAAGCAGTTATGTGCCTGCTTTCACCAGCTTATAAAATGACGGAAACAGGAATGTTGGGAGAGGTACATGTCGACCATTAGGTGCCATATGTCACCCTCCCAAGTCTTCACAAAGATCAGACGTCTTTCTGGGCACCAGACCCCAACAGGTGTCCCTGGCATTAACATCAGGGGTGTGTCATCTACTGATGCAAATGTGATTGCCGAGCACTTTGCTGAGCAGTATGCTAGAGCCTCTGTGTCGGAGAACTACCCCACCGCCCCCCTCCTGCAGCCTTTCACACACTCAAACAGTGAATAGAAGGGAAAGTCCTCTTGTTCACTACACACCACAGTGAACCCTATAACACATTTACAGAGTGGAAGCTCCACAGCACCCTTGCACATTGCCCCAACACAGCTCCTGGGCCAGATCGGATCCACACTCAGATGATTAACTATCTCTCATCTGACTACAAGCAACATCTCGTTGTCATATTCAACCGGATCTGGTGCGATGGTGTCTTTCCATCACAATGGTGGGAGAGCACCATCATTCCGGTGCTCAAACCCAGCCAAAACCTGCTTAATGTGCATAGCTACCGGCCCATCAGTCTCACCAACTTTCTTTGTAAGCTGCTGGAATGTATGGTGTGTCAGCAGTTGGGTTAGGTCCTGGAGTCACATGGCCTACTGGTTCTGTGTCAGGGCGGCTTCTGCCAGAGTCTCTCTACCACTGATAATAGTGTGTCCCTCATGTCTTCCATCTGAACAACCTTTTCCAGGCACCAACATCTGGTTGCTGTCTTTTTTGACTTACGGAAACCATATGACACAACCTGGTGACACAATATCCTTGCCACATTGTATGAGTGGGGTCTCTGGCCCCCACTCCCGATTTTTATCCAAGACTTCCTGTTGCTCTGTACTTTCCGTGTCCAAGTCGGTGCCTCCAATAGTTCCCCCGTATTCAGGAGAATGGCATTCTGCAGGGCTTCATATTGCCTCTCTCTATTTTGAGTGGCTATTAAAGGTCTAGCAGCAGCTGTAGGGCTGTTGGTCTCACCTTCTCTGTGTAAGGGTGACTGCTGCATTTCGTACTGCTCCTCCGTACTGGTGTTGCTGAGCAGCGCCTACAGGGAGCCGTTCACAAGGCGCAGTCGTGGGCTCTAGTCTATGGCTTCCGGTTTTCAGCCGTGAAGTAGCGTGTTGTGCATTTGTCAGCATCACACTGTTCATCCAGAACCAAAACGTTATCTTAATGACGATCCACTCACTGTAGTGGAGACATATCAATTCTTAGGACTGGTTTTTGACGCCCGATCGACTTGGGCTACCTCACCTTTGTCAGCTTAAGCAGAAGTGCTGACAGCACCTCAATGCCCTCCTCTGCCTGAGCAGCACCAACTGGAGTGCATATCACTCTACACTGCCATTACAAAAGTGGGGGCTCAGCCGGGATCTTTAAGTGCATCGATGATAATAGTGCAGCGATAAATTTCGTAAGAGCTTAGCACTCCAAAAAAGTTTATTTGTGCAGTGTGGCAACAGTGAAAATATGTCAAAGTGGAAAAAAAAAAGTTTGTATGTGCGACTACGAAAAACTATCATCACACCGCTCGGAAGATTAACGTCTGGATTATGTCAATGGAATTCAGCAATCAAGACTTCAGCTTCGATAAAATCGAATAAAAGTGAAGAAAGCCAACAAGAACACCGATCACGACATCATAGCATAGCTACATAAAGCAAGGTATTTGTTGTTGTTGTCATTTTAAAAAAAATTAATAGTTAACATGTCTCTACCTGAGAGTGATGAGATCGTAGGAAATGTGAAAATTGAACCAGGGGATGGTGAATAATTAAACTTAACAGAGTGGCTAGCAGAGTTTGCAACTCAGATAAGCTCGCAACTTAAACAATTGAGTCAACAAGTAAGTTTGGAACTTAAAGAAAACACAGATACACTGGATAAGTTAAGTTTGAATTTTGATCTATTAAATACTCATCTCAATGAGAAGTGTGAGGAAATTAAAACTGCCCTCAGTAAGGACACTAGAGAACAGTTGATACACTTCAGAAAAGAATTTCAAGTTAAAGTTGAAAGTTTAAATGAAAACATACAAGCTAACACAGACAGCATTGCTGTCATCTACAACAGAGTAGATACTGAAGTTGAAAGATTAGATCAGAGAATAGACAAACCATCAGAAAACCTTAAACAAGAATACAACCTGTATATCACTAATGTAGATACAAAAGTAGAAAATATACACATTAAATATACACAATTGGAGGACGCATTGATGTCCAAACAAACGATTTACAATCAAAATATAATGTATGGGCACATCCAAGTGAAATGCTTTCCTGGTGAAAATCTGCACCCTATTGACTTTGTTCACCAATGTAAGGATATGTTTGTTGTCAGATAACATAAAAATTAAGTTAGTAAAACGGTTTCTAGAAGGGGAGGCCCTATGCTGGGCAAATGAGAATAATGATTCTTGGAATACTTTTGAAGAGTTTGAAGCTAAATTTATTAGTAAATTTTGGTCACAATCCATACAAGCCAGATTAAAGTCAGAATTTCTAAATGGACCAGTGTATCGAGGAAAAGTAGGGGGAATGCAAAAATTTTGCAGAGTTCAATTGAAAAAACTTGCTCACTTGAATAACTCTTTTGATCTTATGACACAAATTGATGTTTTAAAAAGAGGGTTACCAGAGAGACTGCAGTGGGAATTGGTCCATGGACGAGACGATTCAATGGAAGAGTTCCTGAAATTTGTAGATAGATTAGATAGGGCCTTGGAAAGAGAAAATAACCAAAGTTTTGGCTCTGGCAACAACCAGTATGGGGGGTGGAACAGGAATGTAAATAGAGATTATTATGGGAGGAGAGACTTTGAAAATTCTGGAAATAATGCTCCAAATAGGGGAGATAGGAGATATGAAAATGATTTCAGAAACAATACACAGGAGGGAGGATGGAGGAGAGATAACAGGAATGATAGAAATAGATATTGGGGAAGAGAACAAGATAGAAGGGGGTTTGTTGAAACTAGTGAACAAAATGACAACTACAAATGGACAGACCAAGGGAACCAGCTGGGAAATGGTGGACAGTCCCACTAGATGTCCGTAGTTTTGGGGCTACACAATGTTATGACAGGACAACACATAACCAAAACTGGAAAAGGAGAGGATACAATGTAAAGAATAAGTACCATGAAAATACTGATGTTGTTAGAATGAATAAATTAGAATTTAATAAAAGGTTTTGGGATACTATGAGTAAAAGTGATACAGTTAATAAAAACAGTGTTCAAGCACAGGTAGTTAGTGAAAGTGCTGAAGTTGAAGGTATTGCAGAGTTCCATAGTTGGTCTGAAAAAGATACTGGTGTTAATAACAAGTCAGACACACCACAAATAGAATCTATTTTGGGGGGTTTATTTGATAAGAAGGGGGATGACTAAGTGTTTAATGGAGCCAAAGACTCAATTGCTGAGATTCAGATACATAGGGGGGAAACTGAAGATGGGGTTGTTGTGGAGGAGGAGGAGGAAGAAGTAATAGAAGGACATTTAAATAATGATCCTAAATAAAGTGATGTTATTGATGAGGGTGTGGAGGAAGAAATAAAAGTATTTGTAGAATTGAAAGGTGATTATGTGGTAAAGGTAAGTGATGTGACAAACATGGGTAATAATGAGGTTAATTTAAGTGAAATGCGGACTAGGGAATGTGTATCTGAGGACAAGCTATTGCCTATTGGGAACTATGAAACACTAACCTATGAGAATGGTAATAATAATAATATTAAAGAAAATATAAAGGGGTGGAATGTACATGTGTGTTTTCAAGAAAAAGGGGAAAAGTTTTAGAAGTTTTGTGGAACAACTATGGAAGCTGTATAAACAAAGATGCCTTTTGGAAAGAATTAGCAAAGGTAAGTGCAACCTTGTATCCTACATGGTGGACAAGAATCCGTAGTGGACTTTATAAAAAAGGGGGTGAAAACAGTAGTTTAAGTGACAACACAGTGTTAAGAGGAACAGATGAAAACAAAGGTTTATGTTTAAATGTCAATGCTTTGCAAACAGAGAGGGATGTGTCTAAGTGTAGGAAAGAGACATTAGACTTAGGAACTAAAGAAATTGAAAATGATCTATTGTTTGAAAATACTGAAATAGACACAGATGTTGAGCTAGGTTGTCCACATGTTAAATTAATCATTGACAAGTGGGAAGGTAGAGTGTTAGTAGACACAGGAAGTCCTGTTTCTGCCATCACTTCTAGACTTAGAGATAAGCTCAGAAATTGTCAACATTTTCCTGAGATGCCAGTTGTTGGATTAAAAGGGAAAAGAAAAGCTACACAGTTCAAACCAGGGGACCTTGTACTCGTCAAGACACAAGAGAAATCAAAATTATTGTCCGCCGAACTTAAAAAGTTTTTTGATATTTACATTGGTCCATTTGAAATAAAAGAAAGCCCACATCCTAATGCGTATAGACTTATCTTTCCCAGATAAAGAAGGTTATTTGGATTAAGAAACATCACTGAATTAAAACCATATAAACATGATTAAGCACATTTCCCTGTTTGAATACAGTTACTTACCCATTTTCCGTAAAGCATGTTATCAGCAAAGATTTTTACTGGATGTGTCAAATAGCAACTACCACTCATCCTACAGACCCTGGAAAAGTTCCAGATCTCTGAGACAATGTTTTTATATTTTTATTGTCACTATTGAATATTAAATTTGGAGACATCTTCTTTACTTGCAAGGGGCAAGTTTAACCATGCACCCAAAGAGGTGACAAACATTTATTACTTTCTGTTTGTATTGTTGAATGTGGGACATACTTGCACCAAATATAAAAGACAATGTAAAAAATTGTTGTGCAAGACCCATCATTTTGTTACTATTCTTTTCTTAGGCATACGATTTGTGTACAATTTTCTACAGCTAATCAGATGTTCACCAAGTTTGATGTTTGTGTTATGTTGTGACCAATTTAAGTGTGCAATTTTGGTATTCATATGTTCTTGTACTATCTTGACTGTGTGTCTCAATGGGAGACAATATAAAAAAAACTTACCTTTTTTTTCAAATGCATATTATATTCATACATGTGACTTCTCTAGTGTTTGTGTTTATATATCATGTCCATACTTATAATTATGTTCTTTGTTTTCATTTCCTTTATGTGGCTCAAAAAGAGCAGACAGTTGCAGTATTTTCCTATGGACATCTGACTTGTACATCTATGTAATATATTTATGTTCCTTCTATTATCTTGATTATTCTGTGACTCAATGAGAACAGAGTTTGAAATAATTTACATATATTTTTTATATATCTTAAGATCGCGTGTGATATATTTGTGTGTGTTTTTTGATCATTTTCCATGTGGCTCACTGGGAGCAAAGATTAACAATTTTTTTTTACTTTCATATATTACTAAATATTTTTATTATGCTGTCATACTGAATGACATAACACAAAGTGCATTTGAAACAACACAACTAAAATATTTGCAGGAAAAAGTCATTTTGAAACGGTGTAACGGTCATTGTATACATACACATTATGCATAGTAAAACAAAAAAATTATTAAAGTAGTACTTTTCCAAATTTTAACTATTTGACACATTTGTCCTAGTCGGCTAATATCATTAACGTTCTGTAAATGATATTACCCGAGGGGGGGGGGGGGGGTATTGTAACGGAACATATTAAAGGCTTTACTTCGCTGAAGTATGCGATACCCTCCAAATGCAACCAGTTTAACGAGTATTTATGATTATAGAAAAGTTATTGTGTATGTTAACAATGATTGCATAACATGTCTCCATAAACAGTCAACCCATTAAATTATACTGAATAACTGACCCACACAAAAGTTAATATCACTCGATCACTGATACAGCAAATGTCATCATGTAAAAACACTAAGTTCATCTTAAATGATTAATATGAAGTACGAAAAATACTGGCCAACTTAGGTATTTTGGATCTCCTTAAATAAAAATCACCCAGTGATACCTATTTGTTCACTAGGAGCGTTTTCACTCATTATTCAAGTAATCAATCCTATTTTAGACTAAAACCAATGTAATTCTTAATAATTCATGTTATTTACTTATTTATGCAAATTAGAGAAGTCAATTGATGAACTTCTAAAAAACGGCCTTTTTGTAACAAAGAATTATTCTGTCAAGTCAACAAATCTGTCTGTCATTTTAATAAATTGTTAAATTATGTCACTCGATGCAAATTAATAACTTTTCTGCAGAAATTATGATAACAGATGTACATGTGACTTATAAACTATATCTCTTTTTAGTAGTTCTTTGGCAATGTTATAAATACCAGCAGCAAGAAGGGTCGGGGGCGCAGTCGGAATGTCACTTTGGTAAAGTGTGTTTGTGTGTTATTGTTTGAGGTGGATAAACAGTGCAAAGAACATGTAAAGGAAGTAGTACTTTGTGTTGTGTCATGGTCTTTGGTGGACAGTGGAATTAAGATGGCCACCAAAGTAATAAATATTTGAAGTTTACATATTTGTTGGTTTCGTTCGTTCTTTATCATCAAAAGCACATAAAAAACACGGGACCTTATGTTTTTAACCCTAGACAACCAGATTTAGAGCCAGCATCAGCATCGAGACACAGCAGCGATCCAGCAAGCAGCAGCGATTACCACAATGCATTTTAATGGCGCCAACCTAACATCAAGTGCTAACAAGCTCCGTAAATGGGAGTGAAATAGTGCGATTATAGCAATTAGGAATATCTACGACTAGGCGACCATTACAAAAGAGCCCTTAGTCAATCCTGCCTTGACTATGGGAGTCTGGTTTACAGTTCGGCGGCGCCCTCAGTGTTGCGCTTATTCGAATCCACTGCACTACTGTGGCGTTGGCCTAGTGAAGGGAGCTCTTAGAACGAGTCTGGTGATCAGTGTCTTGTTGGAGGCCGGAGTCCCTCCATTGAAGGTTAGGTGTGCACAACTTCTCCTATGTTACATTGCACACGTTCGTAGTTCTCCTGCGCATCCGAATTACCGTCTCCTTTTCCCAACCACGGCGGTTCATCTCCCGCAGGTCAGGGCTTAAGATTGCAGTTCACGTCTGGTCTCTTCAGTCTTAACTGGAGTCCTTACCATTACCACCTGTTTTCGAGGTCCATTCACGAACACCTCCATGGTGTACATCTAGGGCACAGATTCTTCTGGACCTTTCTCATGGCCCTAAGGACTCCGGAAACCCTGCAGCTCTCTACCATTTCCTCTTGATTCTTGATGTGTACCGAGGCCATGAAGTGGTTTACAATGACAGATCGATAACTGGTGGTCACATAGGCTTTGCGTGTGTTCATGGAGGACATATTGAACAGCAATTCTTGCCAGATGGCGGCAGTGTTTTCACTGCAGAGCTGGCAGTCATATCTTGTGCTCTTCAGCACGTGTGCTTATGCCCTGGTGAGTCATTTCTCCTGTGTACTGACTCCCTACTGTCACCATCCTTTGGTAGCATCCATTCAGGAGTCCATCTATGCCCTGGAACAGTCCCGTCGTTGAGTGGGGTTTGTGTGGACTCCAGGACATGGAATCCCAGGCAACAAACTTGCCAACAGGCTGGCCAAACAGGTTACGCGGAAACCGCTTCTGGAGATGAGCATCTGCGAAACTGACCTGCATTCTGTTTTACACCGCAGGGTTTTTCGGGTTTGGGAGACAGAATGGTATAACAGTATGCACAACAAACTGCGTGTCATTAAGGAGACAACAAATGTGTGGAAGTCTTCCATGCGTTCCTCTCACAGGGAATCAGTTGTCTGTCCTCTGCTGGCTCTGCATTGGCCATACGTGGCTAACGCATGGTTACGTCCTCCATTGCAAGGACCCACCTCGGTGTCACTGTGGCTCACAAATGATGGTCATCCAACTCTTGCTGGAATGCCCACTTTTAGCTGCTCTGCGGCAGACTTTTAACTTCCCCAGCACCCTACCTTCGGTGTTTGGTGACAATGTCTCAACAGCAGCTTTAGTTTTACGTTTTATTCGTGAGGGTGGGTTTTATCATTTGATCTAAGTTTTAGCGCATGTTCTTTGTCCCTCTGTGTCCTCCACCCTAGTGCTTTTAGGGTGGAGGTTTTAATGTGTTGTAGAGTGGCTGGCTTCTCCTTTTTATTCTCGTGGTCCGCCAGCCATGGTAATCTGCTCTCTTGTTTCGATCACTTCTACATGTTTCTTGCATCTCTTTGGTTTTCTTGTCCAATTTTGTCCATTTTAGTGTGTATTACCCTTCTGTCACTCTTGTGGTTTTCCAATTTCTTCCAACTGTGTTTTGTATGTCTCGATTATTTTACTCCCACCCATGTGGAATCATTTTAATTGGAACGAGGGACTGATGACCTAGCAGTTTCGGCCCCCTCCCCCCCCTCTTTTAAACCATCCAACCAACCAATCAATCAAATACTATTCTGGCACACAGTTTTAGTCTGTGAGGCAGTTTCACAATTTCAGAGATGTTACGGAGACTGAGAAGTAATCATTCTCAGCCACTAAAAGCAGCATTTTGAAAATTGAATGCCAAGAGATCTGTGTTTATGACATGAATTCAGGGAAAGTGGTTACATCAGAGGAGAGATTGCAAAAACTCTCAATTGCCACTGACAAGACACTTCATGACTGAGTGGAAGAGGCCAGGTCAGCTGCGTTCTTTCCATACTGTAGGGGCAATGACTTCCAAGACAGGTTGCATGCTGCATGGACGTAGACTGAGGCCAATGTTCCAGCCTGTCTCCCAGATAACATGTATTACAACCTGTAAATGACATCACAACTCGCAGAGTTCCTGGCATGTATGGTGTACCCTGCAAATGTGGTAGCTTTTACATAAGAAAAACTATTTACACTGTTTCTATGCACTATAAAGAGCACCCGCTATGCATAAAACGAAGGGAACTTGAGAAGTTGGCTGTGGTTGAGTGGACATTAGATACAATTTGAAAGGATGAATCTTGGCTCATGCATCATAATATTGGAATTCTGTTGTAAAGAAGGTGGTCAAAATTATAATAAACAGCAACAATTATAACAGAGAGCAAGAGGACACACTTTCTAGAGCGTGGGGTGTGCTTTGGGTGTCAAGGGAAAGCAAAGATGGACACTTACTGATGGTTTCAAATGTGGAACTGATCCCTCGTTCCACCTGATGTCACCCATACTGGGATTGGCCAGAGCTGCTATTGAGCTGCCCAACTCACCTTCTGTACATGCATCACTTTTGCCCTCTCTCGTAGGTTCCAGATGCTGCTAAGGCTTGGTCTCAACCAACGATTTCTTGTCGCATGATTTTTCAATCATAAAAATATTTCATTATTTCCACTACATAGCAATTAAAAAATTGCAACATGATCTATTTTTGTTGCAATACAACTGTCACTATGCCAAATAGATCACTTGAGTAGGCAAAGACATGCACCCACTTGGTGAGAGTTTATTCACAATTCTGAAGTTGGCTTGTGCTGTTTTGTTAGTCTTCCTTCCTAATTTTTCCATTCTTGTTAATTTTCTAATATGTCTGACAACAAATCTACTGAATGTGATGAACGTGTATTTACAGCGATTGATACAGAGTTACTTATTAAAGAAATTGAGAAGGGATCAGCTCTTAACAACAGTTAAAGGAATATAATGGACATAATTTCAAGGAAGAACTGTGGGTTGAAGTTCGCATGCATGTTATTCAACTGTACTATTGTCAAGTGCAATTTTGTTCATATCTGCCATTTGCATGTTTAAGTTTACCTTCATTTACAAAGTAGTTGCTAAATTTAGCCTGAATGTTATCCACTGATGAAATAGGCCCTCAATTTTGGGTAGCATTTATACTTGTAAGATTTCACTCTCAGATGTCTGCATGTTTCAATCCATCTTTCATTCGAACATTGTCGTGAAGCACTGTAATTGCTTTTACAATTTGTGTTCTGCACACTGACATCTAGTGGGTGATGTAGTATATCCCACTTATTACACATTAAACCAAAGTACAATCAGCATACCTGTGTGCTAAAGTTAGCCAATAGTGAAATAACTTTTTTCATAAGTCAGCTGCTTTCCACCATACTCGTTGCTGTAAACACTCAGCGCGGACATGGCCGGGGGAGTTACATGCAGCACACATCCTTGATTGGCTGTCGTATATAATGATGCCTCTAACCACAGATGCTGATGTACGATAGTACATGGTTGGGCAAGTATACCTTTAATTGTCTCACTTCATTGAGCACTTGGAATTTGCATGCATGACTACTGTTTGGCAACATTACTGAAAACTGTCCCGTATGGTGCTATCACTGCATTTATCTGTTCGGCTGGTTCTTTGAATGGCAATTCAAATATCCCGATCGTCAGTATCCCAAATCCTGCATGTGTTATGATGACTTCTCCTACATTTCCATTCTCAGTGTTTGAACTTCATAGTTCCTCCGCAAGACTCGACTACTTTGTTGTTTAAGTTAGCATACTTCAATTTGACAAAGACAACGCTGCTCACTATCGAAAGATGCATTTCAGTGACATCCTCTGAATCAAGTTTTACTTCATAGTCTATCCAATCTCTGATTTTGTGTAGTTTGGGTCGGGCGTAATTATGATCAAACGATAATTTCAGTGTATCTTTTCTGTTAAAGTGGGCCATCACGGTATCATATTTCAATAAGTGTAGAATTTCTGCAACACTGCAAGAAGCACTGCAACTTACCACTCTGAGGCATAGCGGACTGCGGTACATGAAACCCAGCACATGTCCGCACAGCATGGCTGATGGGGTGAGACTGATCACTTCACAGATGCTGTTAATGTGTAATGTGGAGCTATGTTGTAAATCCCTACCATGGGTTATGTTGAAAATTTGAAATGCTCTGTTGACAGCTGATTTTAAGTGAGCAATGACTAACCTAAGGCTGACAATGCCTTTTTTTTTTTTTTGTAGTGCTGAGTTTGAAATCATGTCCTGTGCTAACTAAAACCTCATGATGTCCAACATATCCGAGAAAATGGTGGTCAAAACTCTGCAGCACAACTAAAATATAGATCACTTTCTTCACAGCAATCAAAGCTAACCTCTATGAGCAACATCAAGAGAGAAAAAAATTAGTTTCAACACTTAAAGTAAACTGTAATTTCTCGTTATCATTGGTTACCAGGAACTACCATCACACTGGCTAAATGAGCTGCCCCATTACCAACCAATGAGCAGTTATGGTCGGCCCTTGGTTGCATTCTATAGGGGAGACAAGAAGATTCCAAATGAAAAAAGAATGATTAGTAGAAAAATAAGAACAAATAGAAAAGTCAATATCATGATAAAATGACATGGGGAAGTATTAGAAATAAAAATATTAAATTTAAACCAGTTAACTGAATAAAAATTATAATTGAACTGTTTAGTTAAACTTAGAAATAAAACAAATTTTTGCTATATTTGAAGACATTCAAACCTATGACCTTCTAAACATCATGGTTTGGGAGTGGAGGAAACCAGCTCCAGCACATGAAGAGTCAACTATCAAGTAATATTAATCAGACTATAGTCTGACCATTTCTTAGCAGCCAGCAGTGCTGTTCAGGACAAAAAATATATAAAGGTCACTTTTCCCATCCTGTATACTTATCACATCTTCCCCTACCAAACTTACTATTAATTAATGACAGTAACTGCAATATGAGGAATGATCACAAATGTTTACTAAATGTTTTGAATGTAATTTTTCTTGTACTCATTGCATAGTTTTAGAACAGCCTTAATTTGGTAGCATATTACTTCTTACAAACATGTATCACATTTGGAAATGACGGTCACTATAATGTGCAGTCACAAATCCACATTACTTTTGTTTGTCATATATATACCATAGCAGTTGATCAGTGCTAGTTGTGCACGCATGTGAGTTGTCAGCACTGGAAGACAATAAAATACTTCCCCTCTCACTTCTATTAACCCGGCAGTGGCCGCACTAAAAACCACTTGTTCACCACTGAATTTACCAACATCAATAAAATTAAACTCATCTTAAAATATTACTGTCTCTGTAAGTATTTTTGTTTGTTATTGAGCAATAAAAATGCAATTTTAAGAAGCTCTTTACATTAGTTTATGCTTCTGGATTCATCTGTTAGCTGCTTGATGCATATTATTATAAAATACAGCTGCAAACCACAGGCAGCACAAATACTTGATTTGGGCTTCTTGCGGCCCACGGGCTGCAGTTTGAGGTCTTCCTCCATAGGTGACTGGCCAGTGTGACAAATTACCATGCACAGGCACCCCACAGATGTAGAATACAGAGAGTGAACAACTATTTACAACTTGTACAGAAACCAGACAGTGCTTACAAGAGTCAAGGGGCATGAAAGGGAAGCAGTGGTCGAGAAAGGAATGACACACATTGGTAGCCTATCCCTACTGTTATTCAGTCTGTAAGTGGAGCAAGCAGCAAAGAAAACCAAATAAAAGTCTGGAGTAAGAATTAAAGTTCAGGGAGCAGAAACGAAAACTTTGAGGTTTTTCAGTGACACTGTAATTCTGTCAGAGGCAGGACTTGGAAGAGCAGTTGAATGGAATGGACAGTGTCTTGAAAGGAGGATATAAGATAAATATAAAAAAAGCAAAACAAGGATAATGAAATTTAGGTGAATTAAATCAAGTGATACTGAGGAATAAGATTGGAAATGACACACTAAAAGCAGTGGATGAATTTTGCTGTGTGGGGAGCAAAATAAATGATGATAGCCAGAGTAGAGAGGATATAAAATGTATTCTGGAAATGGCTAGAAGAGTGTTTTTGAAGAATAGGAATTTAACACTGAATATAGATTTAAGTGTTATGAAGTCTATTCTGTAGGTATTTGTCTGGATTGTAGCCATGTACGGAAGTGAAACATGGATGATAAATGGTTTAGATAAGAAGAAAATAGAAGCTTTTGAAATGTGGTGCTACAGAAGAATGCTGAGGATAAATGGGTAGATCGTGCAACAAATGAGGAGTTACTGAATAGAAATGGGAAGACAAGAAATTTGTGGCACAACTTCAGTAAAAGAATGGATAGGTGGATAGAACACATTCTGGAACATCAAGGTATCACCAGTTTAGTATTGGAGGGAAGAGTGGTGGATAAAAATAATAGAGGGACACAAAGAGATGAATACAGTAAATAGATTCAGAAGGATGTAGGATACAATAGCTATTCAGAGATGAAGAGGCTTGCACAATATAGAGTAGCATGGAGAGTTGCATCACACCAGTCTTTAGACTGGATGACTACAACAAAAAGGATGAGGATGCGAGGATCCCTAGCTTCATGATTTATGGAAATGGCATTTTGAAGACTCCTCGTACTTGTAGGATAGCAATTTTGATGGAACTAGGATTGATATGGATGTTTTATTTAGGAAAATAACTAGTACACAATAAAGTATTATCTGGATGGGGTGCTGGCATCAGAATGGGTGTGGGATTGTGGTTGTATGGAAGTGAGAATTGGAGCCCTCATTGTATTTAGTGGGATGGGTAAGGGAAGATAAGGATGCTAGGCTGAGTGAGTCATAGGGGTGATTTCCAAATCAAAGCATTTGTTGCATCATTTGGACTGGAACAGTGGAATGTGGGAGTGGTTTGGTTAAACTAGGGTAGATAAACAAGGGAAGATAAGTGTCCGTGGTTGTGCGAAAAGATGGCAGTCACACTGAGGTGGAAGACAGGCAGGGCAGCTAGGAAAATTTGTTGAAATGTGTGAGAATGATGGAAAGGATGGAGGTTTTGAAGGACTGGTGTGATGAAGCAGACAGCATCTTCAGTTGTGGAAGGGGAATGAATGACCGGGCCAGTTCGAACATTTTTACACACTATCTACTTTTCATTTGTGTCCTCCCCCTCCCCCTTCTTCCTCTTATATTTTCATTCCTATCAATTTTTGCTACTAATTGTGATACACACTGTGCAGAAATCTTGCACTCGGACACCACTCCCAGCTTGGTTCCCCTACTGGCCACTACTATTCGTAATGAGCCCTGTTTAGAAATCTTACAGCTATGGCAACTTTTGCTTGTTGTATATAGTTTCATGATTACTTTAAGCAGAACATCTGCGTCCCGCAGAACTCATGGAGAAATAAATTCAGGGAATCAAGTTTTTTTGCTAGTGATTAGGATGTGTAGAAAGAAGAAAGTAAATACTGTTATTATGCCAAATAAATTTATTTATTCACAGCTTAATATTTTTTGTGAGATTTTTCAAAACTTACTGGAATACATATTGGTACTTCACAGTAACTACCTATGAAATTATTCCTTATCTCTTACGTCTCTGTGCAGTGTGTACATCACGTCTTTGTGCTGCTTGCTGGAAAATGTTTTCCAAGTCCACATAAGCATGTAACACTACCGCCCTTTTGGACGTGCGTTAACTCTATAAAGCCTGTACTGTAATAAGTTCACGGGCTTTACCTTATAAACAAGGATTTTAGTACATGAGTTGACCGCGTGTACCTAATGGAAGCAAAATCGAACCTATATTCAGTCAGTAACTACAATGATGCGTCAAGCAAATGTAAAGTATAATTACGCGTTTGCATGGACAAGAAGTACATACAGTAGATATTACCAATGATTAATAATTCGGTCGCCAGCCTAATTAGGCATTGAGTGAGTTTTTCCCTGTACAAGTGGGTGCATGTACAAGCATAATGACACGTAGTAATGTTGCGTTTTATGGCAAAATTTAGAACCAGAAAGAATCTACTGAACTAAGGTTTTCTTCTTTTGTACTAATTTGTATGACCTAACATTTCACAACACCACACAGCAATGATTACTTCGAACTGCATTTTGTATATTGATCAGACTGATATCGGGCATAGATTACCCTAGGATTAGCAATTTTGAAAACATACATACAATGTCACTATTAAAATTGGAAAAACACTAATACACTGTAAACTTTCAGTTCGGGATACTCGGGTTGCACAGTGCGTGGTAAGGACCCTGTCTAGGTCAGTGATAAGGATGAGTAACGGCTAAGGCAATTCTGGTAAAAGTCACGTTATTATTGAACTGTTAGAACAGTTTCGACACTGGTCCACACAGATACACTTCTAAAGATGAAATAAATGTTTGACCTGTGCACATCGGTGCGGCGGATGGCGGGCAGCGAGATAGCGGGCAGCACAGCACACATACAAGCACGGCTAAGGCTCTCACAGTAACGGCACTTTCATTCTTCTTAGCGTCGTAATCTTTCCAATTTTGTGCCTAAGGATATAGCCATGCCAAGTAGTCGTCGGAATCGGCTCATCCGAGGCTCAACGGAATCCACTTTTCCTAGATAGCCTCCTCGGTACAGTACATGTTCCTCTGACCGATGCCCAACTCCAACTGTGTTACTGAGCCCGTTGTGCCGAACCGCGCCAGTGTGCGTTTTCCCGCGCTCGCCTGCATCCACCTTTTCCCGCTCCCCTACAGGTAGGGTATTCACCACAGGTTTTCTACTACACATATTCTAACGCATTACCTACGTATGGACCAAGTGTATAAATTACAATTTTCACATTTTACAATAGTTTTAACATTAAATACATTTCCTTTTGGTTATCAAATTGCTTGAAATCTAACATAAATAATAACATTCATTTCAAAAGTTGTTTACAGTTTCTTTAACATGACACGAAAAGAAAAAGAAATTCACAACATTACTTATATTACTTTACATAAATTCATAAAGAAAAATTTATCTAAATTCATAAAGAAAAAAATTATTATAGGTACAGTTGTTATTGTTACACATGCCCCTGTTTCCAGAAAATTTTCTTAAGTCTAAATTTTATGGGAACACTAAATTTAACAATTATACACTGGTTCTGAATCTTTACGTAAATGTCCAAGAAGATTTACACTACATATTTCCTTCCACTCACTGTATATAGGTTTACACTATTTTAACATATCAAGACCAATTTCTCGTTATTTACTTAAGTGCCTTTTGCACAGTCCAACTTCCCATCATAACATTACTAAAATAGCAATTTAATCATTTTTTCTAAATTTCTCAAAGAAATAATTTAAAATTCTGGAATACACACATTTAACTACAAAAACAAATGCATATTTCGTATACACTATAAGATAATTTGTCGCTGCTTGCTTTGAATAGCAGTCCATTTCCTAACTTACTAAACAAAACACACACACACATATTATTCAGAAAATTAAATACATGTATTTGCTGCCTATTATGCGGATTTGGGCAGTCCTTTTCACTTCATATTGTCACATCTCCTGGATCACTTTTACAATTTTCCATCGACTATTTATCTGCCCTCATTGGTATTTGGCAGTCCTTCATATTCTGGTTCATACACTGCCCATTTTCATTTTTTGACAGTTCCATCTTTTATCTGTCTGAAAGCATTTATCCTTTCTTTTCAGTCTTTTCCTCCATACATTTTTACAGTTACAGTACAATTGGTAATCTGAAACTCACATAACTACATTAGCACACTTTCAAGGGTATACAGACACTTACAAAGATTAGTTACATTTAGAATAACTTGGGTTCAGCATAAGATACAGCACAATTACTCGTTCCTGGGAACATACAGTTTCAGGTCCACAATATTTCTTACACCTAAAGGTCTTTTGGATTTAGGGTAGATCAGGTAGTAAGCATTATCGTGTGGAATGTTCTGTATTATATATGGTCCATTATAAATATATTTAAATTTTGAAACTTCATGGTTTAGTTCACTAGATTTTTCGTGGGTTTTTAGAAGAACATAATCTCCAATTTTAAATTTTGAAACTTTTAGATTTTTATTGTGTCTTCTAGATCTAGATCCAGCTTTTTGCTTTGTCCTTTTTTATTACCAATTCTTTCTTTTGATTCAATCCCAAACTTGTACAAGGTGGAAACTCTAATTTTTCTTCAATTAAACTTTTACTACTTCTACCTAACAAAATTTCTTCCGGTGGGAATCCTGTAGTTTCATGATGTAAAGTGTTCATGACATTCTCAAAATCCGATATGAATCTGCCCCAGGCTCTAATTCAACAAAACAATAATTCAATTTCAGATAACACTGAGTTACAGTAACAATAAAGTTATGCATAATATTAATAATATATACAAATACAGCATCCTGCCCCTGCTCGTCTCTTTATTAACATGGCAGTCTTTTACCGTTCATAAAACAGTCACTTAAGTCTGGTGGCTTCTTAGGCCTCTGGAGTTCAAAGTCTTTGCTTACTTGAACTCTTCGCAAAATAAACACTGAGTCGTCAGGTGGCTCTTTCTTTCTTTGTTGAGTCTCAACGTCTGGATTTTGTTTTGATACTTCGTCATCGTTAGGTACAATATCGTACTTAACTGCATCCCTATTAATTTCACTGATTTTCTCATATCCTCTTTCAGTAAAAGTATATTCACTTCCTTTTACACCTAAAAATACATTTTCACTAGAGTCATCACTACTCTCTTCCTCCACATCAGATTCGCTTAAGTACGCTACTTTTGCACAATAGGGAAATTTAGTATATTCAATTATGTCTGTATTTGCGTATCTTTCATCATCTGAACTCTCATCGGAATCCGACCATTCGGGATCGCTTTCAGGTTCTAACATAAAAGCTTTTCTGAGACAGGCACTAAGTTCTTCCCCGGTATTGTCGTCAGGCTTAGATTTTAATTCAATCTCCTCTTTTGGCAAAACGGCCTCATTATCAGCTTTATTTACATCTACTTTGACTTCATATTCAGTGTAATCCTCGTGGACTTTAATTACTTTCAGGTAATCATCTGCCCCTTCTCCACGGTGCCTCTCGGTAGCAGCTTGTACTATTGGCGGATTGTTAGCAGAAGTTATTTCTTCGTCAATGCTGAGGATTTCATCCTCCAACTCCTTCCTATCATTAACCTTCCTCTTATCGGCAGCACGCGTACTTTGCGCAGTGCTATTTATTTTCCCCTCTTCAAATTTGGGCCACGTCACTTTATTGACGCCCCTATCATTTCCTTTTCTATTAACTAATTTCTTCGCCTCATACTCCTTCTTACAATCCTCCCACTCACATTGCTTTAGGCCCTTGTACAGATCGTCGATCTGCACACGCCAATCAGTTACTTCTGCTAATTCATTATCGCCCTTTACCTCATTGCAAACACTGCTAACCGCACCTCTCTGTGTACTCACAGTCTCATTAATTGTTTCCTTTGCCACGGAATTATGACTCGTAAAATTTTCATTATCTCTTACGGCTACGTTCGTACCTACTGCCACCGTATTGCTAACGTCTTCCTTCCGAACAGATGTTCTGCTAGGCTGGGCCGTTGCCCTCTGATGCTCCACTCGCCTGTTAACCTGGAGCGCTCTGTACGGCCGAGATGACTCATGCTGGCTCGCACCTGACGCTTGTCTCGCTACAACTCGTTGCGTCGTTTTACGCCTGTCTCTAACCTGTCTCATTACATTGCGGTCGGTCCGGTATCTTTTCTTAAATCGGGGCCGGTATGTATTGTCCGCTTCCGTTTGGCCCGCAACGTTCGCGGAAATTAGTTTCCCGCATCGTTATTGTTTTGCGCGGTATACTCTCGACCGCGACCTGTATAATTTCCTCTGCCTCTTCCTCTGCCTCTTCCTCTCTGTATCATATTGACGCGAAATCCATCGCCGTCATTTCGTTCGTCATTGTTTCGGTTATTACGGTTGCCAAAATTTTGATAATTGGTACAACTTCCGTGCCAATGGTCTTCGTCTTCGACCCTTTCTAGAAATGCTTGGAAGCTACGATGGTTGCTTCCTACATACCTCTTAGAATCTTCTGGAAGCTTTTTATATAGCTCCCAGATAATTTCCGAATCTGATCTTCTACCTCTTAAATGTGTCAATTTTCGGTACCAATACTCGCAGAAATCTTTCAAAGAATTCCTGCCCCTGTTATCATGTTGTTTGGCCATGATAAACTCGCGCCATAAATGGTCCTGCTTTTGTTCAGACCAATATTCTTCTATAAATCTTTGCCTGAATTCTTCGAACGTCATTCGTTCGGTATTTAAATTTATTCCCCAGCGCTTAGCGTCACCTGCTAAGGCGCTAATTACTACATTTATCTTTTCCTGATCAGACAAGTGCTCAGGAAATACTCTCTCACAATTTTTTATGAAATCTAACGGATGCCACCCGTTATGTTTCTTGGCTGGATCGAAGCGTTCCTCTCCTTCTAACAGCTTCGTAATTGGTGCGCCATTACAGACCACACCAGGCCTATCTTTAATTTTGCTCTCCAGATCGAAAATTCTGCCTTGAATTTCCGTAGTATTTTGTTCACAATTTTGAATACATCCGGTTACTTTTTTATCTAATTCCCTTTCAGTGTCTAAAACTGCCTTTTTCAATTGTGATATCCCATGTTGACATTCGTTTACGATCTGTTTTAAGACCGAAAACCTTTTCGCCTACCTTAGTTTCAACCAGAGGTTCTACTTTCTCTTGGATGTTGAGTATTTCAACATCGAATCTACTATTAATGTTTCCAATTTCCTTCTGCATAGTATCCATATTTTTGTTAATGGTGTCAATTTCAAATTTCATATTATTTACCACAGAACTTAAATTTCCCACTTTTTGTCCTACCTGCTCTATTTGTTTACTAATTCTAATTCCTTGATCTTTGACCTGTGTTTTAATTTGATCAACGTGTGTTTTAAGCTGCTCGTTCTGTGTTTTGAGCTGCGCATCAACGTGCGTTTTTAGCTGCTCATTCTGCCCTGCAATTTGTTTGGTTAATTGTTCAAATAAGTCGTTCATGCTTAAAATCTTTACACTGTTTAGTTCTATGGAATCTGTGTTTTCCGATCTTACTTCAGAAATTTCTTTTGGTTCTTTCTTTATCTGTGGTGAATCAAATATGTCAGTGGATTCGTTCACGTACCCACTATCATCTACAAAGTCACCCTCTACTTCCTGTTTTGTCCCTTGCTGTGTTCGAGACGATCTCGACATTTCAATCTGTTTGTTGACGTGTTCATGGTATTGTATGTACGCCAATTGTCTTCCGCTAACGCCATCTGTTATCTGGCCGCGTAAACTCCTGCTACTGCTAGCCGCATTCTCCATTTCGCTCGGCACATCTACCCTGTCTACATTCCTGTCCATATTGAATGCCAACTACACCTCACTACTATACTTGATGCACACTGCAATTTACTTTGCTAAATATTATTGCTATTCGTGCCACTGAACATCCACTGTTCGGTCTTTACGTTAGTTTATAACCGACAACAACTGGATGTCCTGTCACCGGAAAGCCACTTGTAACACTACCGCCCTTTTGGACGTGCGTTAACTCTATAAAGCCTGTACTGTAATAAGTTCACGGGCTTTACCTTATAAACAAGGATTTTAGTACATGAGTTGACCGCGTGTACCTAATGGAAGCAAAATCGAACCTATATTCAGTCAGTAACTACAATGATGCGTCAAGCAAATGTAAAGTATAATTACGCGTTTGCATGGACAAGAAGTACATACAGTAGATATTACCAATGATTAATAATTCGGTCGCCAGCCTAATTAGGCATTGAGTGAGTTTTTCCCTGTACAAGTGGGTGCATGTACAAGCATAATGACACGTAGTAATGTTGCGTGAATCTACTGAACTAAGGTTTTCTTCTTTTGTACTAATTTGTATGACCTAACATTTCACAACACCACACAGCAATGATTACTTCGAACTGCATTTTGTATATTGATCAGACTGATATCGGGCATATTTTGAAAACATACATACAATGTCACTATTAAAATTGGAAAAACACTAATACACTTAGGTTTGATATAGAAATTGATTTTACTGTTCAAATCTGACCAGTACACTTCAAGATGTGAAAGAATGGACAAGAGAAGGGGGAAGGCCCTGAAACTGTTATGGTCGTTATACTGAAACTAGAAAGTCCTGAAGGTAAATTAACACTCAAAATTATCAATCTGTGGATAACTACTCTTTCCTCTTATTTTTGAATTAATTAGTTATCATTCTTTCTGTCTCAAATTAATTAAATACCATTGCTAGCTCAATTCAAACTTTATCTTTCAATTTACTCAAACTGTTGTTCTTTACTAACATTTACATTAACACACCTAACTTTAAACTTCTTTATAACATAGATTGGTCTGCAGATAATTTAATACTAACTGTAAACTTTCAGTTCGGGATACTCGGGTTGCACAATGCGTGGTAAGGACCCTGTCTAGGTCAGTGATAAGGATGAGTAACGGCTAAGGCAATTCTGGTAAAAGTCACGTTATTATTGAACAGTTAGAACAGTTTCAACACTGGTCCACACAGATACACTTCTAAAGATGAAATAAATGTTTGACCTGTGCACATCGGTGCGGCGGATGGCGGGCAGCGAGATAGCGGGCAGCACAGCACACATACAAGCACGGCTAAGGCTCTCACAGTAACGGCACTTTCATTCTTCTTAGCGTCGTAATCTTTCCAATTTTGTGCCTAAGGATATAGCCATGCCAAGTAGTCGTCGGAATCGGCTCATCCGAGGCTCAACGGAATCCACTTTTCCTAGATAGCCTCCTCGGTACAGTACATGTTCCTCTGACCGATGCCCAACTCCAACTGTGTTACTGAGCCCGTTGTGCCGAACCGCGCCAATGTGCGTTTTCCTGCGCTCGCCTGCATCCACCTTTTCCCACTCCCCTACAGGTAGGGTATTCACCACAGGTTTTCTACTACACATATTCTAATGCATTACCTACGTATGGACCAAGTGTATAAATTACAATTTTCACATTTTACAATAGTTTTAACATTAAATACATTTCCTTTTGGTTATCAAATTGCTTGAAATCTAACATAAATAATAACATTCATTTCAAAAGTTGTTTACAGTTTCTTTAACATGACACGAAAAGAAAAAGAAATTCACAACATTACTTATATTACTTTACATAAATTCATAAAGAAAAATTTATCTAAATTCATAAAGAAAAAAATTATTATAGGTACAGTTGTTATTGTTACAAGCACACATCAGGAACCCCTCAACCTCCTGGTTCATTTTTTGTGATGAATACTTTCCCTCCTCTTCTCTTAATATCTCTCCCAGTTGAAAGATGCCCTAGGGAAAGGAAAGTTGGTCACATTTTCCTCCATTAACATAGTTTCATACGATGAAACTGTTTACTGTTGTAACATCCGAAACAAAATAAAAAAGACAATGCCACCTCCAACCAGTAGCCTATCTTTCTCTCTGCTGGTCTAACCAGTCTTCACCTTTCATTACAGCTGTGTTCTCTGGTACAGATGCAGGGTAGGATATAGCCGAGGTTGTACCATCTCTATTTGTTCTTGTGATGAATGTCATATCTTACGGGTGGTGATCAGTTGATGTAATTGTGACTGACTTCTTATCTTACCTTTTTACTGCAGACATGCACTCGTTTGTACAGAAAAAATCTCTCCATGTTGTAATTAGTCCTTCCTCTTTATATTGTCAGGTAGGCCCTTCATATTTTGCCTGGTGGTGCTGACTACATAAAACCAGATTCATACTAGGATATCATTAGTCTATATCAGATGAAAAAATTGCTGAAGACAACAAGATGATGAATATTTATGTATGTCTCACATAGTCTCATTACAATTCCCTCTCCAAGAAAAAATTGGGTTCTTCTAGTTCTGTTCATTTTCCCATACATTTCAGAATGAGAAACTAAACCTCTTTTAGAGTCAGGTGAACACCAAACTTTGTAGCCATGCTTTACTGGATCATCAGCATATTCAGCTTGATTAATGATCAGCTGTTATAAGGTTTTGTGCTCTCATCAATAGCAATGACACTTAATGGAATGCAATTGTTTCAAACAAATATTAATCTAATCAATTATGTATCTTAGCTTGTGAAGGTGGTCATATTCAATGGTTCATCAAGGGTCAGCTTTTATATTGTTATTGCAGTGCAAATTTTCCACAGATTTCTTAAACTGTGCCTCTGTCATCAGCTCAGACACAGCAGTGGCACATAGAAGGGAATCAGTCGACCAGTAGTGTACCAGTGCGTGTAAAATGTATATACCTATCAAGATATGAACAGCAGAGAAAGTCTTCATTTCCTTTGCAGTAGTTGAAGTCCAATTATGACCCATCACTTTTACCATCTGTCATCCAATGCATCATTTTCTCTCTTGTGAGGCATAGTGATTTGTTTTCTCACAAAGCATTTCAATAATAGACTCAGTAAAAATGTAAAGGAAGTAATGTATTTCCTTGTCTTCAGTAGTCAGATGTGGACTCACAGTAGCAGTTTGATAAAAGCCACAATCATTATCAAAATCAGTTGTCTCATCTGACCTGTCATTTGTATATGGCTCTATTAATTCCAGCATTCAAACTAGACATTGGTAGGCTATTTTCTTTTGATGTATCACTGTCGTTAGCACTTATTTCTGTAAAACTCACATGTGAGTCATCAAGTGATATGAATTGTTCTGCTGCCTCTGCATCACTTTCATTCTCATAGTACACTTAATCACTGGCAGAGAAAACAAGTAGTCTAAAATTTCCACATCTGTCAGTCTTGACATGCCTAAAATCAGGAAATGACAATATATTCAAAAAAGTTACATAATTTATTTTCTTTGTGTGTTCTGATAAGTGTCAAATTGAATTTACCATCTTAGTTTCCAATGAAACAGCAGAGTGCAACATCGTGGCTTCCAATGCATAACTGTAATGAGCGTGCACTTACAGTAAGAGGTTTTTCCATTTCATATCAAATCAAGGGAAATAAAGTAAGATTAAAGCAACAAATAAAATATATAAAAGTAAAAGTTTAGATGAAAATGTGGACAAAACACACATTGGCCATAAGGGAAAACTATTAAACAAAGTCAAAGAAGTTTTATCATTAAATATGTGCAGAAATCTGTATAATTCTACCAAACAATGTGAAAAAGACAACAAATAACTTTACTGAGCTTATCAATTGTAGACAGAAAAAAATTCACATCAAACTGCCAAAACACAAGGCACACAATGCTCAACTCAGACGATTAAGCAGTTTGTCACACATCAGGTTCCAAACAATGAGACTGTTTGGCTCCAAGCAGTTGATACATTCAATGGTAGACTGCAGCACCACACAGATGTGGGACTCTTATATCCCTGTGAACTCGTGGAAATAAATTTGTGTTTGTGGCACTTACGTTCCACTGGTCATGAAAGGGTTACCGACCTTGCTGGGGAAGACTGTAGTTTGAATTACCTTCTGGACAGATGGGGGACAGTGAGTTTGGGTTTCACTGACTAAGGTTTTGCATAGAAATTGTCATCTAGTGGGACCAGTAACAGGCTGTATTCCTTGGATGTAAAGTAGGAACAGAACAATAATGCATGGAAATGGAAAATGGAGAAGCAAAAGATGAGCTGTATGAAGCATGAAGTGCTATAACTGATTTTATCAGAGAGAAATGTGATGGACAGATGAACAGTCATGAGCATTATGTTACAGATCAGCTAGACATAGAGACTGACACTTGATGAGGGATAGCTGATTCAGGTACAAGAGCAAGAACCTTCTGTGGTCCAGATCAGATTCTTGATTAGTCATTCAGCATTTGTACATGCAATAGAGTTTATCAGCACCTTTAGTTATTAATATTACAAAATACATATTTATATTATTGTATTTGGTGTTTTGAAAATTCTTCTAAGGAATAAAATTGGTTTTCTACCAAGAAGCTGTGCAGTTTTTCCTTAAAGGATTTGACTGGCATGCTTGTGATGTGTTTACGCAATTTGTGTGATTTGATTTCCTTGTAGGTATGACTATTTCTTTTTTTTTTTTCTAGTCTGTGTTGTTGTAAGAGAAGAGTAGTACTGCTTTTTGTATTATAATCTTGTTCCTCTTAAAACTGTTACTTCAGTGAGTATTTAATTAACATTTCTTGAATATATGAATTAATTAGTTAAAATCTTATACTCAGTAAACAAAGGTTTGCAATGAGTTCTGCTATCTGCTCTTGCCATTACTGTAATTACTTTCTTCTGAATTACAAGGATTTAATTTTTTCGTTATTTCCTCTGAGTATTACAAAAGTAGAATTAACAAACACTGGTTTGGGATTATCAGATCATAATGCCCTTGTCTTTAAAATTTCTTTGATACCACTGCAATAAAAAAAGTACTTCACGCATAAAAGAAATTTTTCACTAACTAGTGAGTCCTGGGCAGAAGTGCTGTCCCTAACAAACACGAATGATGCATATAACACTTATTCTTCAATTTGCGTGGATATTTCACAATGTGCTTTCCAAAGAAGCTGTCAAAAATTGTATCACAATATGAAGCCAAGTTCTTGGATCACAGTTGGCATCAAAACTTCTTGTGGAACTCTAAAGAGACTAAATTCAAAATTGAGGACATCTACACATCCACAGTTCATAGAATATGTTAAGAATTACAAGAGGGTATATCAAAAATTAATTGCCAAGGCAAAAGTTATGAGTAATGACAACTCTGTAAGACAGTCTTATAACAAAATAAAAGGCATATGGGATATTGTGAAGACTGAAACAGGAAAGAGATGCAAAGACCAGATTATCATTCTAAAAAACACAGAAAATGTCAATATTGGAAAACAAGATTTGCCAAATTACATGAACAATTATTTCATAAATGCAACAACTTTATTAATGTCAAAATTCACAAACCAAGAAAAACCAGAATTTCCAAAAGCTGCTTGTAGCATGATGATAGATTCAGCAGATGAACATGAAGTGTTCAAAGAAATAAAAAGCTTGAAACGTTAAATATCAGCAGGAGTAGATGAGGTACCTGTTTATATCATAACAATGGCAACTGCACAACCCCAACACTCCCTATTAACTGATCGATGAAGGTTAAACAATAGCATTCTGATAGACAGGGTAATTGAAATATTTAACTTTGTATTGACCAATACAAATATCAAATGCTAGATATAACCAGCTAACTTACAAGCAGTTCCTCTGATATCTGATCTGGTTCAGATCTAACATAATTAATACATAAACATGAAAATATAGAAATAAGGTGCACAAATATCATATCAAATCGCTGTAAGTTTCAGATCAATAAATAAAGTGGAATGCCTCTTTGGGCTGATCATCCAAGTGCAAAGAATGCTCTCATTTTGAGAAGTAGTTTCTCATGCATAATTAGGTAAGATAAACTTATCTGATGAATATCACTTTGTCAGAATTAGCAATATGTGTCACCGAGTATTCATAAATATATATAAAAACAAACACACACACACACACACACACACACACACACACACACACACACACTCTCTCTCTCTCTCTCTCTCTCTCTCTCTCTCTCTCTCTCTCTCTCTCTCTTCAAGCTTTTGCAACCCAAGGTTGCTTCATCAGGAAAGAGGGAAAGACGAAAGGATGTGGGTTTTAAGGGAGAGGGTAAGGAGTCATTCCAATCCTGGGAGCGGAAAGACTTACCTTGGGGGGGAAAAAGGACAGCCCCCCCCCCCCCCCCCCCCAAGGTAAGTCTTTCCGCTCCCGGGATTGGAATGACTCCTTACCCTCTCCCTTAAAATCCACATCCTTTTATCTTTCCCTCTTTCCTGATGAAGCAACCTTGGGTTGCAAAAGCTTGAAATTTGTGTGTGTGTTTTTTAGTGTCTCTATCAACGTACCAATGCTTTTGTTTGGTAAGCTACAGCATCTTTGTTTTTATATATATTTTTCCCATGTGGAATGTTTCTCTCTATTACAGGGTTATTACAAATGATTGAAGCGATTTCACAGCTCTACAATAACTTTATTATTTGAGATATTTTCAAAATGCTTTGCACACACGTACAAAAACTCAAAAAGTTTTTTTTAGGCATTCACAAATGTTCGATATGTGCCCCTATAGTGATTTGGCAGACATTAAGCCGATAATCAAGTTCCTCTCACACTCGGCGCAGCATGTCCCCATCAGAAAGCATCGTTGATGCGAGCTCGCAGTTCTGGCTCGTTTCTTGGTAGAGGAGGTTTAAACACTGAATCTTTCACATAACCCCACGGAAAGAAATCGCATGGGGTTAAGTCGGGAGAGCGTGGAGGCCATGACATGAATTGCTGATCATGATCTCCACCACGACCGATCCATGGGTTTTCCAATCTCCTGTTTAAGAAATGCTGAACATCATGATGGAAGTGTGGTGGAGCACCATCCTGTTGAAAGATGAAGTCGGCGCTGTCGGTCTCCAGTTGTGGCATGAGCCAATTTTCCGCGGGCTACGCGTGAAACTTGCCCGCACGCGTTCAACCGTTTCTTCGCTCACTGCAGGCCAACCCGTTGATTTCCCCTTAAAGACGCATCCAGAAGCTTTAAACTGCGCATACCATCGCTGAATGGAGTTAGCAGTTGGTGGATCTTTGTTGAACTTCGTCCTGAAGTGTTGTTGCACTGTTATGACTGACTGATGTGAGTGCATTTCAAGCATGACATATGCTTTCTCGGCTCCTGTCGCCATTTTGTCTCACTGCGCTCTCGAGCGCTCTGACGGCAGAAACCTGAAGTGCAGCTTCAGCCGAACAAAACTTTACGAGTTTTTCTACGTATCTGTAGTGTGTCGTGACCATATGTCAATGAATGGAGCTACAGTGAATTTATGAAATCGCTTCAATCATTTGTAATAGCCCTGTATATTCGGGTATTCATAAACTTTCATATAATTGCTAAACATCTTAAAGTCAGGTGTGAAGAGTGACAAAGAAAAATTAGAAAACTTTCTTTTTTAATTGCTACACGTCAAACCATAATCTATAATATTCCACCATAACATGGACATGAGTCATCACCACATCTCACCTTATTGAGTTTGTTATGTTTTTGTTTCATTTATGAATGCGTATCATTTCTGGCCAATATTTTCTTTCAGGAGGCAGGTCTGAGAGATACAAAATCAAGTTACAGAATTCTGGTCCACACATCACATACGTTCTCCTTCCAGTCGACAAGGCATATGTAAAGTATAAGTCCAATGAAATATTTCATGTAAGGAAATAAACTTCAAGTAATAGTGTATATAGTAGAGGTAAAAGGTACTTCAAGCAGAAGAGCGTGTAAATAAACAGCCACAAGTTTGAGAATGCGTAGACAATAAATGAGTATTGGAAATTATGTTACATGTAACAGTACATCAACAGTTGCCGAAGTTAAAATGGATCAAGTCAAACAGGTGATTACAGTGTGCATCATATCACACAAAGGTAGTTGCCAAGCAACTTGTATGAGATATTCCTTAGTGAAAGAAGTTAAACTTCAGCAGAAAACAGTGTGTCGAAATATCATGTCCCTACCTGCCTAAACATCCATTACATTCATATACACATCATCATCATCATCATCAACAAACCAAAATTGCAAATAGCAATGTATAATCCACTTCATTGCAAATCTGCTACCACAATACCATCACCTCTCATAGACTTCCAGAATTTCAATAATTTCTATGGTAACATACATAGTTGTGATCTGTCAAAGACATTTGACTGTGTAAATCACAATATCCTTTTAAGTAAATTAGAGTATTATAGTGTAACAGGAAATGCTGCAAAATGGTTCAAATCTTATATCTCTGGCAGGAAACAAAGGGTGTTATTAGGAAAGAGACATGTATCAAGCTATCAGGTATCATCCAACTGGGAACTAATTACATGTGGGGTCCCACAAGGTTCCATTTTAGGGCCCTTACCTTTTCCTGTGTATATCAATGACCTTTCATCAGTAACATTACCAGATGCCAAGTTCATTTTGTTTGCCGATGATACAAACATTGCAATAAGTAGCAAATCAAGCGTAGTATTAGAAAGATCAGCTAATAATATATTTGTGGACATTAATCACTGGTTCCTAGCCAATTCTCTGTCACTAAACTTTGAAAAAACACACTCCATGCAGTTCAGAACATGTAAGGGGAGTCCCACGAGTATATGTCTAACATTTGATGACAAGAAGATAGAAGAAGTGTACAGTGTTAAATTCTTGGGATTATAGCTTGATAATGAATTCAACTGGGAGGAGCACACCACAGAATTGCTGAAGCGTCTTAACAAATCTCTGTTTGTAATGCAAATTTTGTCATACATAGGGGATATAAAAATGAAAAAGCTGGCATACTATGCTTACTTCCATTCCATAATGTCATATGGGATTATTTTTTGGGATAATTCATCAAGCCAAGCTAAAGTTTTCCGGGCACAAAAACGTGCAGTAAGAGTTATATGTGGTGTGAACTCAAGAACATCCTGCAGAAGCCTATTTAGGGAACTAGGGATACTAACTATTGCTTCTCAATATATTTATTCCTTAATGAAATTTGTCATTAAAAATGTATCACTTTTTCAAACCAACAGCTCAATTCATGGAATCAATACTAGAAATAAGAATAATCTTCACAAGGATTTAAAGTCACTTAGTCTTGTACAAAAAGGTGTGCATTATTCAGGAACACACATTTTTAATAACTTGCCAGCAGCCATAAGAAGCTTAACAACCAATGAAATTCAGTTTAAGAGAAGCCTAAAGGGTTTATTGGTGGCCAACTCCTTCTACTCCATTGATGAATTTCTCAGTAAAACCAAATGATTTGTATATAACTTCTGCGCAATTTCAATGCAGTAATGTGTTCATTGTAAATAAGTATTATAGTAGTTGTATTACATGTTTATTACCTTATAAATAAATAAAAACTTTATTTTAAATTCAGTGCATTAGTATTTGTAAAATGATTTTCATATAGTGTTCATTAAAAAATGACGATCATTCCACTTGGGACCTGTGGAATGGTACATTAGCTTATTTGTTTTAGTTGTAAATATTTGTCATGTATTGTTGTTTTCTGACATGTTCCACATCCTGGAGGACCTCCTCACTACGGATCAATTGAAATGAAAGTAAATCTAATCTAATCTAATCTAATCTATCATGCACTTATCTCCATAAGAAAAATATCTCTAGTCGTAATCCAACATCAGTTCATTTCAAAAATTTCTCCTGTGTTACATTTCATAGGCATGGCTTACAAAATCAGCATAAAATCATACCACCTCTTACCACAAAAATCTTTCTTACTCTGTTATAGTTTACTGGTGCAGAGTGCCAAACTACTACATGTTGAATCTTAATACGAAAAATGGATATCATTTTCGAAAATACTGGTTACTAAAAAATGAAATTGGTGTTGTTTTCTTTTCCCCCACTGTAAGTTAAGTGACTGGTGAAGATATAGTCTTGTGTCTTTACGTGTTGCACACTGTATACCCTAGGATAGTAGAAGAAACCTAATTGCTCTATCTAGATAGGATAGCAGAAGAGGAGTGATTCCAGAAAATAAATATGAAGTCACTGGCTGGGGAAGGCACCATATGCCACATGGTGTATCTATGAAAGTACCACATCTCCCCTACCTGTTAAATTTCACCACAAAATTACTGAAAAAAAAAATGTTTCTGATGGGATTTTTACCCCCAGATTTTGCCTTGACTATACAGTGCACATAATGTAGTCTCAACTATTTCAGTTCCTCAAATCACTTTTTAATTCGTAATGCATGATGGATGTAAGAATTTAAAAAACCCAGGCATGAGAACAAATTTCATTCTATTAGTTACTTCACTTTCACTGGGTTAAAATACTCACCGTAGAGTTTGTATACAGTATGATCTTGACTGTGTAATGTAAGATGCATTTGAAATAAATTTCCAATGGTGTGTCAAAAATCAAAGAACTAATATCATGATGCCAAATGGGTAATTAAGGTTGTCTGTACACTTTTTGCTGCGTAACATTCATACATCCAAATAACCTTTTGGACTTTATGTATATACATGTCTGTATGCATTTGGATATGAGTTTTCAACAATTTCAAGTGTTCCTATATAAATATCAAAGAGTTTTTTAATTTCATTATTTAGAGCTTTAGATTTGGTGTAACTTTTTGTCAAAACTAGATCTCCAACTTTGAATTCTGTGTTTTTTATGTGTTTTTCATGCCATTTATTTCTTTTTTTGTAATATTCATTCATGGTTCTTCTAACTACTTCCACTGTTTCAGCTGCTGTTATGCTTTTACATGCTGGAAACTCTACAAGTTCTTTAATTAAGTAAGGTGGCTTTGCATCAAACATGATCTCGTAAGGAGAGTATCCTGTGGTAGTATGTGGTAGGCTATTCATAATATCTTCAAAATCATTGATATAATTTAACCAGTTAGTATGATCTTTATGGCAATAAGTTCTACACAATCTTCCAATTTCCCTTGTATTACGCTCAGTCGGGTTACAGTTTGGTGAATAAGATAAAATTATGATATGTCTGGTAATATATTATTCCACAAATTCCTTCCAAAACTTTGAAGTAAACTGATTCCCATTGTCTGATAAAATTGCTTTTGGTGTACCCACTTTAAAAAACGTAGTCTTTCACAAATTTGGTAGCTATTTTCTTGCTAGTTGCTTTCTTTAAAGGATAAAATTTTACATATTTTGAAAATAAATGTACAATAACGAAAATATACTGGAACCCTCCTTCAGCTCTCAGAAGTTGGCCATACAAATCTATTCCCACTAAATCCAACTGTTTATGAGGTATCACATTTTGCAAAAGACTAACTTTTGTTCTTTGACATAGATCACAACTGGTAAGCAAAGTCCTAACTCTCCTAGACATGCTATGAAAATATATAGATTCTTTGACTTTTTGAATACATTTCAATGCACCACAGTGTCCCGAAACTTTCATGTGTATATTTTATCAAAGCATTGATGTGAGAATCTGGCCAGCAAACTTACCATACATCACTGTCTGGGTTGTGTCTATAAAACAGAATATCTTTGAAGACTTGATAGTACATTTGTACCTTCTCATGACCTTTCTTCCCTAAACAGTCGTTTTCCCCTCGCACGAGTCACGAGCAGAGCAGATGGGGGAAATATGATTTTGGCGCGAATTGTGCCCTCTGCCACACACCGCTTGGTGGCTAGCAGAGTATATATGTAGATATGTAGATGTATAAATAAATTTTAACAAGCTTCCAATGATCATCACCATTTTGGTATCTTCTCAATTGATTACAAATTTTCCTAATTTCATTTTCTTCTTTCACATTTTTAAAGTACATAATTTTGAAATTGTTTCCTTGACTATCAGTTTCACTATTACTTACATTTCCTATTGGCATTCTTGACAGGGCATCAGCAATTGCATTTTTCTTTCCTTTTATGAAGTGAATTATATATCTAAACTGCTGTAAGAACATTGACCACCTGGTAATTCTCCCATGATACAATTTACATTCCTGTATGTAAGCTAATGCTTTATGATCTGTATAGACCTTGACTTCATGCCCAAACAAATAATTTTGAAATTTTTTGGATGCCCATACTATTGCCAAAGTTCCTTTTCTGTAATCATATAATTTCTCTGGTGTTTTTGTAAGGTTCTACTTGCAAATACTATAGAATGATGTTCTATTTCCCCATTGACTTCCTTTTCTTGGAACAGACGTACACCCAAACCATAATCACAACTGTCAGTCATCAAGCAAAATGGTAATGATAAATCAGATCTATAAAGGATTTACTTTCTATCAACTCTTTCTTAATTTCCTCAAAAGGTAATTGACATTCATCAGACCAATCCCACACTGCATTTTTTCTTAACAGGTTATTTAAACATGGTGCATTAAGTGCCTGTTTCTTCACATATTTTCAATAAAAGTTCACTAATCCAAAATATGACTTCAATTCTTTTTTATTCCTAGGTTCTGGGAATTTTGCGATGGCCTCAATCTTTTCTCCATCAGGTAAAATCCCTTTTTCACTTATGCAATGGGCAAGAAATTTTAATTGTTTCATTGCAAATTTACATTTTTCTAATTTTAGTGTCATACCCCCTGTCTCATTTCCTCTCCAATTTCCTTTAAAATTTGTATATGCTCTTCCCAGGTCTTGCTTGATACTAAAATGTCATCCACATATATGATTAATTTTTCCAAGAGTTCCCAAAAAAAGTCTAATTCTGCTACAGATACATTCAAACCAAATGGTACAACACAGCACTGAAAACTTTTTCCACTAAACAAAAGTGCAGTGTAGTTTCTATAATCTCTCTCCATTTCAATCTGATGAAACCCACAAATCAAGTCAAGGCTAGTCATATACCTTACATTTTCAAACTTGTTAAGCAGTTCATATATACATTCAGGATGGTCTCTAAGTACCTATTTAGATGTCTTGAATCAAGAACTAATTGGATACTCCCATCTCGTTTTGAAACCACGACTAATGGGTTATTGTATGAACTACAACTTCTTTCTATTATTTTCCACCTTTCTATTTTCTGAAGCTCTCTTTCCACTTATTTTCTTTTGCAGATGAGAATAGCATATGGTTTAATGAAGACTGGATGATGCACTTTTAATTTCACTTTACATCCTTTTACTCTCCCAGGTTTTACATCAAAGGTGTCATCATAATCCCACAAAAAATCCTCAAGTTCTCTTCTGTTCTCTACATTAAGGCTTTCAGTTTCAGACACATTTTTAGCTACCAGCTCACAGTAGGAGTCAACACTGTTATCATTAATACAAAATTCTTCCCCTTCCTCACAATAACCATCACTGTTAGTCTCTTGCACCCCCCTAATCAGATTACTTAGATCATGATCTTCCATTACAATACTAGCTTCCCCATGAATTCCACTCTTTGTTTCAACAAATGTCAGCCCAGATAAAACTTACTTTTGCCTTAAGCATCCAGTTCATGCCCAATATCAAGTTTTCTTTCAAATCATCAATCACTGAACATCCTTGTACATATTGCACATCATTAATTTTAAATTCTAGTAAGACTTGTCTGGTAATCAATTTACTACTTTTTCCTGTTGCACCTTTTACCCTTATCCCTGTTACTGCAAATTCTGTGAAATTCTCATTATTTTTAATCCTATCTCTTAGCTTCTTTGATAATCCTGTAATTGGGCTACCTGTGTCCACAGTTTCCTATCCAATCAGAAATCTGTACTACAATATATGGACTTCATTTTCAGACAACAGATCCTCCTCTATATCCCAGAAATTCACCCCTTTTTCACAATCATGTCTTTCTTCTACTGCTTCTACACATCCACTGATTATTTATCTATTAGATGGCTGTTTTAGATTTTCAAAACAACTTTCCTTCTCTGAATAAACATTTTGACAAATTTCAATTAGGATTTTAAACCTTCGGTCACTATGGTTACGTATAATATCAGTCACTAACTACACTACTGGCTATTAAAATTGCTACCCCAAGAAGAAATGCAGATGATAAACTGGTATTCATTGGACAAATATATTATACTAGAACTGACGTGATTACATTTTCATGCACTTTGGGTGCACAGATCCTGAGGAATCAGTACCCAGAACAACCACCTCTGGTCGTAATAACAACCTTGATATGCCTGGGCATTGAGTCAAACAGAGCTTGGATGGCGTGTACAGGTACAGCTGCCCATGCAGCTTCAACACGATACCACAGTTCATCAAGAGTAGTGACTGGCATATTGTGACATTTTCAATTGGTGAGAGATCTGGAGAATGTGCTTTCCAGGGCAGCAGTCGAACATTTTCTGTATCCACAAAGGCTCGTACAGGACCTGCAACATGTGGTCATGCATTTTCCTGCTGAAATGTTTCCACAGGGATCGAATGAAGGGTAGAGCCACGGGTCATAACACATCTGAAAAGTAATGTTGACTCTTCAAAGTGCTGTCAATGCGAACAAGGGTGACCGAGACATGTAACCAACGGCACCCCATACCATCACGCCGGGTGATACGCCAGTATGGCGATGATGAATGCACGCTTCCAATGTGCATTCACTGCAATGTCGCCAAACACGGATGCGACCATCACAATGCTGTAAACAGAACCTGGATTCATCTGAAAAAATGACGTTTTGCCATTCGTGCACCCAGGTTCGTTGTTGAGTACACCATCACAGGCGCTCCTGTCTATCATGCAGTGTCAAAGGCAAACGCAGCCATGGTCTCCGAGCTGATAGTCCATGCTTCTGCAAACGTCGTCCCCAGCTGTTGACTCAGAGATCGAGACATGGCTGCACGATCTGTTGCAGCCATGCGGATAAGATGCCTGTCATCTTGACTGCTAGTGAAACGAGGCCTTTGGGATCCAGCATGGTGTTCCGTATTACCCTCCCAAACCCACTGATTCCATATTCTGCTAACAGTCATTGGATCTCAACCAACGCAAGCAGCAATGTCGCAATATGATAAACCGCAATCGCAATAGGCAACAATCCGACTTTATGAAAGTCGGGAATGTGATGGTACACATTTCTCCTCCTTACATGAGGCATCACAACGAGGTTTCACCAGGCAATGCCGGTCAACTGCTGTTTGTGTATGAGAAATTGGTTGGAAACTTTCCTCATGTCAGCACATTGTAGGTGTTGCCACCGGTGCCAACCTTGTGTGAATGCCCTGAAAAGCTAATCATTTGCATATTACAGCATCTTCTTCATGTCGGTTAAATTTCGCATCTGTAGCACGTCATCTTCATGGTGTAGCAATTTTAATGGCCAGTAGTGTACTTTCACTGTTTTATCACTGATCAATTTTTCTCGCTAATTTTCATTAATCCATTCAGACACAATATCACTAACAACTGTTGGCATAATTAAACTATCTTGTACTTTTCTACTTGTTTCAAAATCATCACTCAAGCTTACATCAGAGTTTCCAGAATAATTCAGCATACACTTATCAACCTTAACTTCTGAATATACCATTCCATCCAGTTCTGTGAGCAATACAGTATAATCAACATCATCATCATCATCGTCAACCTCCTCCTCATAATCATCAACCTCCTCCTCATCGTCATCGTCATCATCATCATCATCATCATCATCATCATTGTCATCAACCTCATCATCAACATTATTAGCTTACTTAATATCATCTCTATTCATTTCTATCTTCACACACTTCTTCAAATACATCAACAACTTCAACACTATGATCATTCTGTTCTACCACATCATCATCTTTTCCCTGTTTATTGCTTACTGCAATTTTATCTGGAATAACACTGCCATTTTCATTTTCATTTCTAAGCACATGATCATCAGCTTCTGTACCTACAACACCAGTATCAGTTTTTTCAGTCAATTCACAATCACTCAACATTTTCGCTAAACCATACTCGTCAGATCTGTTCTCATCACTATCTGTTACTTCTATTACATTACTACTATTAAAGAAAGAAATTTGTCAAAATTATTTCCTCTATTTTAAATTTAGATTTTCTTTTCCTTTTTTGTTCATCTTTGTTTTCAGATAAAAAATTCTCCCAAAATTCCCTATCAAAATTGATTCTGTTCACTTCAGGTTGTCTTCTGGATACGTAGTTTTGGTATGCCCTATTTGCTCTACCCCCTTCCCTTTCTGAAATCACCACAATGAGCCTGATTATAAACACCATTTCTGTTTACCTCAGTCCACCAGGCTCCAAAAGAGGCAGGCCTTAGTTTCCCAGACATTCCTTCTGTTATCAAAATTGTTAACATTATTTCCTTGACCTTGTCCCCATTGCCTATTACTTGGTTCAAAATTTCCGTTCCCTGGTCTCTGCCTATCATTTCTTTCCCCATTTCTTCTGTCATCATTTCTGAATCAACTGTTCCCTTGGTACTCTCCCCTATAATTTTCATTTCTAAAATCTCCCCTCCTATCCGTATGTTCAAAATGATCATTAAAGCTCTGTTGTTTCTATTTCTACTGTCATCTTGCCTGTCATTATACTTTTCATTTCTTTCCCAGGCTAAGTCTAATTCATCAACATACCTCAAAAAGTCCTCAATCGTGTCATCAGGCCTATAGACCAGACTCCACTATACTCTTTGTGGTAAACGTCTTTTCAAAGCATCAATTTGAATCATCTCATCTAGCAGCTTATCTAAATGTACTAATGTTTTTAACTGCTGTTAACAAAATATTTTCATTCGACCACTACCTTGCTTGAAATTTGGACCATTTAAGAACTCTGACTTGATTCTGACTTGTCTAGTTCCGACCAAAATTTATTCATAAAAGCATGTTCAAATTCACAACAAGTCATGTCAGGTTTGATTGTCTTGTTAGCCCACAAAAGAGCCTCATCATCCAGGAATTTTTTATGAATTTAATTTTTAAATTGTCACTCATGCTACTTTCAAAATTGTCTTTAATTTGAAACATTAAATCGACAGGATGTATAGTCCCTTCCCCTGAAAAGGTTTTGATATTGATATTATTCCAAAACTGATTGTAGTTGATGAAAGATTTTATAGTAACAATGTCCTCAATTTCCTGAATTTTTTAATTGAAATTTGAAATTCACCCTAAACATGTACCTACATCTTCTTTTTAGTTCTGTAAAATTATTGTTCGCAATGTTGGTAAAGTTTTGTACACTTTTATCTATCCTGGTAAATTTTTTCGCTACATCTTTGTTAAACTTTTTTAAATGCTGAAATTCTGAGGTTGCAAATTTTTTGAAACTATTATCTTTTCTTTCTACAGAATCTAACCTTCCTTAAAAATTCTGCTGTTCTTGTTTTAAAGTAGAAATTTCTCTCTCTATAACTGACACATTTTCGTATTTTTGTCTATTTGTACCCAACATATTTCTAAGCTATCTTTTGTTTCACGTATTTGGTTCCCATGTCTATCTAATTTCTTTCCAATAGAGTTTTTGATTGAGAGAAATTTTATGTTCATCAATCGACTTTTTCTGTTCCTCCATTAGTTGAACTAATCTATCCAAAACAGACGCACTTGACTTGAACCCACGAACAGGTGAACATACACTTACATTATTGTGGTCACTGTTCTCCCCAATTCCCTTGTTTCGGTTAACTACATTATCTTCATCATGGATTGATGAGCAAATACTTGCATTATTATCATTTATTTCCTCCCCACTAACATTTGCACCATTATGATTATTTACGTCAACCTGCCTGTTGCCTTCCATATTAACAAACCTAGCAAAAAATTTTCAAACAATTAAAAAAATCATATAAAATTTGTACTTACAGTACTTTTCTTCTTCTGTACTTTTTGCTTATTTCAGTTTACCTCAATTTTGGCATTTATCATTACATTCTTCGTATTGTAGTGCTGCTGATTACCATCTTGTTGTTTTATTCACATAACTTTCAAATACAATATAGAATTACAAACTTTTCCTGAAACAAAATGTAAGATTAATTTACAGAATCATGACATATCCCAGCTCCATTCACCACATGTGAAATTACTATTAAAATTCTTATAATTTTGTAGGGTGTACTCATCAAATTGCTTTTTATCTGCTGCTGCCACAAGCACTGTGTTCCTTCATGTTCACTGTAACTTGGTTTTTACACCAAGAATGACCAATACTAACATTATGTTTCAGAACCTTTATTCTGGATCACATCATAATTATTATGTTACATTGTCAAAACTAAAAAATACTGACATGCTTACAACACTGACGCACATCTTACTTAGGCAGTTACATGCTTCTTGCACAAAATCTCATAAGACACTGACATAAAATGCCAACATGACTGCCCCTTTATTTATAATTCTGAACAATCCTTGGTATTGCTATAAAGGGTTTTTTAATAAAATTACAATTAAAACTGTTGCATCAAAATTAATAACATATTTCAACAGTTGCACTGGCTCTTATAGAGCAAATACATAAATGGATTTTCAAGCAATAACATTTTAGTAGTGTGCAAATACTCAACATATGAAATATTAACAATACTTTTACTATTTTTATAAAATGCAAAAGATACATGGTTCGGAAAATGTTCCTAACAGTTACAGGATCTATACACTTCAATACAATTATAATTTAGTAACCAGTTTCACTGCAATCATTCTACAAGCACAGATCCACCTTTTGGTTAAATGAGTAATTCCTGCTTATTTCACATTGGATCGAAAAATACGTGTTTTAAATGGGTTTCAATGGACTGTTACACCTCAACTGGAACTCATGACTAACATTTCAGTCAATGTGATAACTGTAGATCATCAAGGGCTGCTTTCACAGGTAAACTGGATGAAGAAATCCACATAGAGATATGTATATATTGTTATAATGCATCCATATGCAAGATAGGTGTACGATACCTTCTAAAATATGATGGATGTTATAATAATGTTTCATGTTTAGTGTGTATGTTGTGTAGAAAAATTCTGGTATAGTAAATACTAAGTCTTTGTTTGGTGTTTTCAGTAAATGTTTGTTGTTGTTGTACTCTGTTGTTATTTGCTTATATAAAGAAATTCTTCCAAGAATTCCTTGGAGACTGCAGATCGACTCAGGAGTTTCTATCACCTGTACAGTAATATCATAAACTGAAATTAGATAAACTACATCTCTGAATGTTCTGATGTAGTTGATCAAATATTTTCTTTTGATTGTTAAAAAAATGGATACATCAAGAAGTGTTATGCATTTCTTTTGTTTGTTGATACATGTGCTCAAATATGCTTGGGTGTACTCATTCATAGGAAGAGAGGAAATTTGAAAAATGGCCCATTACAGCTGCAACTTCAAGATAAAATGATTTGATTATGAGAGAAAAAGATATACAAAATACTGTTTTTCAGGGATTTAAGACATGAGAACACTACACACTGCAGTAATAATATACACTGCAGTAACTCAGTATTACATAGTAATGTCATCACTACTCTAGCTGCAAAAGAGAAAATCTTTTTTCAAGGATATTCGTTGAGTAAAATTAATAACAGAATAATGAAACATGGAAGGTTTTCAGTAAAACAGGTTAGACAGACATATTCCCTTTGCATTTATGATAACAGTTAGCTTGCAGCTTTTCTTTACCATCGTAATAGGTTGTGTAGTTCTCGTACATCATGTTTTGAAATGTAAGATTATGAGAAGAAAGTTACTATTTCCATAGTTAATTGTTCAGCTTGATTATCCATGTGTTCTGTAAGGTAAATTTCATCATAAAATACCGGAATATTTTAAACTTCTGATATACCGACTCATTACATATGATAAACAATTAAATGCAAGCAAAGTGTTTGACACAAGCAGGTGAAATTATGATAAAGTTAGCTCATTATGACAGTGCAGTTTGGCCATTCCAATTATTGAATCTTGATTAACAGGCTACATTTACATACAAATACACAGAAGTCACGAGTAATAAAAACAAATGAAGATTTTTCTATGCCTTTTTACTTTAGTGTTTTCCCTTTGTTGACTTAATAAATAGCTTTTCAAATTATGTCTCACCTAATAATGTGCTCTGTCCTGACAACACTGCACTTCTAATAACATTGTAGAGTTTATAAACTGACCTCAATGATAATAGGGAAGTTAGAGGTAAGTAATCACTGATGTCAGGCCAGCAAAAAGTGTACATGAATCAAGCAAAAAATGAAGCACTCTTCTTTACATTTAAAATAACAATGAATGTAAGAATTTGGAACTTTTTTGTCTATCGTTTAAACAAGCACACTCTTTGTAAGCACTAGTACATTATCACTGTGCTAAACTTGCTCATATGTACCGGTACATTTTGCATTTTCACATTGTAAATGACTGTACGGACTGTAGGGTACCAGAATGACTTTAATATGTTCCTGTTCCACTTGCAACTGCTACATGAGAAGGAAGACTGTCAGTACTACTCTACATAAATCTGCATTACTTTGATTTTGCCATCATGATTATTACATGAGAAGGATGCTGGAGCTGTTAAGATGTTTCATGATACATTATGAGGTATTGGCTCTCAGTATTTTGAGAGTAAGTCTCTCCATGATATACATCTTGTATCATCTCTTAGTGTAGTTTTTCAAATATTTCAATGATGCTCATGTGCTGGCCATACTAATCCACACCAAATCACAAATTTCTTATTTGGACTTTTCTCCATAAATCCCAACCTCAAGCTGTTTTAGATGTAACTTCCAGTATAAGCATATGCAATAGTTAGCCACGTGTCAAATGTTGCATTGCATCAATGAACCAAAAAGCATTTGCACTATACATATAAATGCAGAAAAATGAGCCACAATTTACAGATGAAAATACAGGTATAGATTTAAGAATACAGTCAATAAAAACAGTGTGCTGGTCAAGATATAAATGTATTACACATTTGAAATGTTTCTGCATAAATAAAGGTATGAAAAAGTTATTTGTCATCATATTCCTTAAAGTACTCTGATGGAGCTCCTCCACTATTAAAATGGTTAAACTTCTATTTGTTGTTACTATGGACTAGTGTGAGTTTCATGTATGGCAAATCATGTAGTTGTTAGTTTCTGCTGTCATGCTCCCATATCAAATTTTTCTAAGTCTTCATTTTTATACATTAAACAACTGTAAGTGTATAGACTAATAACTGTCATTATGTTCTATTATTTGAACTTCTTTTTGCAAAACTCTCTAGAATCTAGTACCTAATCACTAGGTAAATACAGTTTGCTCCTAGTAAATTTCACCAAACCAGCATTCCATATTGCAAATGTGAGTGAAAGAAAGCAAAATTATAAAAAAATAGTGTTTTACTGACACTGTTCTGTAACTAAAGTAACAATAGCATAAGAATATTTAACCAGAACACATTTGGTTAAAATCCATATGATGAAAGAAATTTTCATTGCTAAAATTTTAATGTGAAAAGTGAGGAAACAGTAAGATAAATTATCATGGGAACTGGCAGAGTGTGCACAAATATCTTGAATAAACTCCAAAGTTTTTCACAGTTTCTTCATAAGTGAAGAGTCTGTGAGTCAGGCTGGAAAGCTTAGCTTTGTGATCCCTTGATGCTTTCTGATATGAGCATGGACTTTACCTTTTCTATTTCTCACTCACATCATTAATGACATAGACATAAGATTACATTGTACATGCATTCACTTTATTCAGCAACACTTCATTGTTACACATTGAAAATCTCAGAAGTACAAGTTAGTGTAGTGCCATTTACAAGAGGGCACTGGAAACTAATGCCTCCCAGTTTTTTATGTGAAAACTTAAATTTTTAAAAAAAAATGAAACAGATGTCATTAATATTTTACGTCTTTATTCTGCATGTCTACATATTTGCAGCCCTCTGCCAGTAGAGGAATCTGAATTGTAGTGGTTAACATGGCAGAGTGCAACATAACTATGTCGGTGTGAGATAAACAGTGTGTTGTAATAAAAATTCAAGTTCCAAGAGTTCATTCACATGTAGAGCTCCCTCTCCTTCAACATGACAATGTGAGATCACACATGAGTGCTGCAACAATCTGACACTTTGGGTTCACTGTCAATGATCATGTTCTGTACAGTCCTGAAGTGGCAACATCTGATTTTCACTTGTTTCCAAAACTTAAAGAACACCTTCGAGAATGCCACTTTGATAATGATAATGATGAAGCAGTGCAAGTAGAAGCATGGCTCCATCAATGAAGTCAACTTTTCTGACATGACTGTATCAACAAATTAGTCTCTCATTGAGAGAAATCTGTTTGTCCCCAGGGTGACTATGTTGAGAAATAAATATGTAGACATAAAATAAACATATAGAACATTAATATAGTTTGTCTTATTTAAAAACCTTTAAGAGTTTTCACATAAAAAATTCAAAAACAGTGTTGCATCAAGAGTTGTCTACTAGCTTGATTAGGAATAATTCGACTGAATGTGAGCAACAAGCAAGAATGCTGTACAACAGGCTTCCTCTCACATTCTGTCAATATGCTGCTTCTTTCTGTAACAAAAGGCATGGCTAGAGGAATGAACAGAATAAATTTGAATTTAATCGTAAGATTAGATATTGTATCAACATGAGTTATAGTCATTGGAAAGTGTGTTGTCTGCTAGGAGATTGCAACTTCCATTATGCATTAGGCAATAGTGTTCATGATCAATATTTAGCATTATAATGTAGAGAACTATGGCTTACAGCTACAGTTCTTCTTTGTTGTTTGCCAAAGAAACATTGAACAGTGCAGAACACATCAAAACCATCTTTTGTTGACATTCCTACAACATAGCATACAAAGACAGTCACATTTTGTATGTGTCTGGCTGGTGCTCTGAAAATATATATTACTTTGAGATCTGAGCTATCATGACCCTCCATGATATTTGATTATGTACTGAATGGTCATCTTTTGTCATTCCATAATTTCTACTTGAATACTGTTTTCCCATTTTAAGTGAATATGCTAACTCTTACTAATGCTAATTATTTACAGATATTTCTGAGTATGAAATAAAGAATACTGAAGTTTTACAATTGAAGAACAAATAAATAAATGATGCATTTCAGTAGGTGATGGCTTTCTTTTTGACTTTCAGCAGGTTTTTATTACCACAGTGTATTAAAAAGTTGGCTGCCACATGATTGGTGATGGATATTTCACCAACAGGTCAGGCAAACAACATTAGGTGTGTGACTACTGTGGCTAGTGGTGGCCACTTGTTAGTCAACCTGTTAAAGTAGGGCTCATTTGCCTTCAAATTATAGTCACATGTATCAAACCGTGTGATATCTTTCAAATGCCAATATTTTTGTCACACCACATTCACATGTAAGAAGTAAGAATGTGTGTGTAAAAGATGCCCATAAACAAGTTAAATTTAGGAGACCTACATTAATTGGCTGGTGTCAGTGATATTGACAAAACTATTTCATAAGTAGTATCACTTCCACATCAATACAGGAAAACAATTTTAACACCAGTACATGCACTTTCAAGTTCACTTGCATGAGTGTCATCATGAAAAACAAGGCTGGTATGTAAGGGTTAGAGTGTGGATTGTTAGATACATTAATCTGTTAGGTAGGCTACAGAACCTTGTCAAGTGAGTACAGGGTTACAAATAAAAAAATGAAATAGATGTAATGCAGGAGAAGAGGTAATAATGAATAAGGAAATGGAAATGCAGCTAAGTTTCTACCAATAGCATAGTGAATTGTTACCAAGCTAAGGTAGACCACAATACTAACTTTACATGTCAGGTAGCTCCCCAGATGATGAAGAGATTGAAAGAATATGTGAGGACATAAAAGAAATCATTCAAATAGTTAAGGGAGGTGATTGTTTATTTGTAATGGGGGACTGGATTTTGGTAGTAGGAAAAGGAAGAGAAGGGAAAATAATAGGAGAATGTGGACTAGGGAAAAGGAGTGAAAGAGGAACCCACCTCATAGAATATCACACACAGAAAAATTTGATTTAAGAATCATTTGTACATGCAAGAGACCTGGAGATAAAGGATGTTTTCAAACAGATTAAATTACAATAAGACAGAGAAGTAGAAACTGGATTTTAAACTGCATAACATTTTCGGAGGCAGGTTTAGACTCTGACCATAATTTATTGGTTATGAACTGCAGATTAAAACTGATGCCATTTTTGAAACATAGGAAATTAAGGAGATTTGACCAGGCTAAGTTGGACATAACCAGAGGTGACTGAGAGTTTCAAAGGAAGCATTAGGAAAAGATTGACAAACAGAAATAAGGAACATAAGAAGCATGTACAGCTAGCAGAAAGATAGCTGATGCTTTTAGGAAGCTCAGAGAGACTTTTGGAGGAAAGACAAGTAACTCTATCAAAGTCATGAACTCAGGTAACAAGCCAGTACTGGTACTAAACAAAAAATGTGGAGGCTGAATGTGGAAGGAATATACAAAAGGACCATACAAGGAAAATGAACTTGAAGGCAATATTATAGACAAAACAGGCTCCCTGAAGTAGAAGATATTCCTCCAGAATTATTAAGATCTTTGGAGAACAAGCCATGAAAAAACTGTTCCATGTTATCTTATATCTTATTCAATAACCAGTACTTTGAAAAAGTGGGCAGTGACGGGTTGGAGTGTGGAATGTTAGAGCCATTACTTTGTTAGGTAGACTACAGAATTTACGAATGGAAATGGATAGGTTGGAGTTAAATGTAGTAGGAATTAGTGAAGTGTGGTGGCAGGAATAATAGGACTTCTGATCAGGTGACTACAAGATTTAAAATACGAAATCAAACAGCTATAGTGCAGTAGTGGGAGTAATAATGAATAAGAAAGTAGGAATGTAGCTAAGCTTCTATTAGCAGCACAGTGAGCACATTATCTTAGACATGTAGCCAACACCCACCATAATAGTAAGTTCATATACCAACTAGCTCCCCCGATGATGAGGGGCTGAAAGAATATATGAGGATTTAAAATAAATCATTCAAATACTTAAGGGAGGAGAAAATTTAACTGTAATGGGGGACTGTAATTTGATAGTAGGAAAAGGGAGAGAAAGAAAAATGTTATGGGAATGCAGACTGGGAGAAAGGAATGAAAGAGTAAACAACCTCATAGAATGTTGCACAAAGCAAAATTTAATTGTCGCTAACATTTGGTTTAAGAATTATGCCTACACGGAAGAGGCCTGGAGGTACAGGACAATTTCAGACAGATTACATTATGGTAAGACCGAGAATTAAAAACCAGATTTTAAACTGCATAACAGTTCCAGAGGCAGATGTGGACTCTGACCATAATTTATTGCTTACCAACTGTAAATTAAAACCAATGAAATTTCTGGAAGGTAGAAAATTAAGGAGATGGCACCAAGATAACTTGAAAGAACAAGATATGGTTGAGAGTTTCTACGGTTGCACTAGGAAAAAACTGACTGAAACAGGGATAGACAAAAAACAAGATCCCTGAAGCAGATGATATCATTTCAGAATTATTAAGATCATTGGGGGAACAAGCCATGGAAAACTGTTCCACCCTGTATGCAAAATTTATGAGTTGCATTGAACCAACTTTCTGGGGATAAATCTAGTAAGCAGAAAATAATTCAAAGTAAACATCTTTAGAAAATATTTGTTTGTCAATGGTAGCTGAAATAAATGTTTCTCAAAATTGGTAGGTTTGTTATACACACACCAAAGTAAGCTTTGCATCACCTCAGTTCTGAGAGTTCCAGAACCTGTACAGAAAATTGGACTAGAGATCAACATAAACATCAGTTCCTCCCTTTTTATTGCCTATGAAAACCACACATTTCATGTTGTACCACCATACAGCGAGACCTTCACAGGTGGTGGTCCAGACTGCTGTACACACCGGTACCTCTAATACCTAGTAGCACCTCCTCTTGCATTGATGCATTCCTGCATTCATCATGACATACTATCCACAAATTCATCAAGGCACTGGTGGTCAAGATTGTCCCATTCCTCAACAGCGATTTGGTGTAGATCCCTCAAGTGGTTGGTGGGTCACGTCGTCCATAAACAGCCCTCTCCAATCCATCCCAGACATGTCCAGTAGGGTTCATGTCTGGAGAATGCTGGCTACTCTAGTCTAGCAATGTCATTATCCTGAAGGTAGTCATTCATCTACATCTACATGATTACTCTGCAATTCACATTTAAGTGCTTGGCAGAGGGTTCATCGAACCACAATCATACTATCTCCCTACCATTCCACTCCCGAACAGGGCGCGGGAAAAATGAACATCTAAACCTTTCTGTTCGAGCTCTGATTTCTCTTATTTTATTTTGATGATAATTCCTACCTATGTAGGTTGGGCTCAACAAAATATTTTTGCATTCGGAAGAGAAAGTTGGTGACTGAAATTTCATAAATAGATCTTGCCGCGACGAAGAACATCTTTGCTTTAATGACTTCCATCCCAACTCGCGTATCATATCTGTCACACTCTCTCCCCTATTACGTGATAATACAAAATGAGCTGCACTTTTTTGCACCCTTTCGATGTCCTCCGTCAATCTCACCTGGTAAGGATCCCACACCGCACAGCAATATTCTAACAGAGGACAAACGAGTCTAGTGTAAGCTGTCTGTTTTGTGAACTTGTTGCATCTTCTAAGTGTCCTGCCAATGAAACGCAACCTTTGGCTCACCTTCCCCACAATATTATCTATGTGGTCTTTCCAACTGAAGTTGTTCGTAATTTTAACACCCAGGTACTTAGTTGAATTGACAGCCTTGAGGATTGTACTATTTATTGAATAATCAAATTCCAACGGATTTCTTTTGGAACTCATGTGGATCACCTCACACTTTTCGTTATTTAGCGTCAACTGCCACCTGCCACACTATACAGCAATATTTTCTAAATCACTTTGCAACTTATGCTGGTCTTCAGATGACCTTACTGGACGGTAAATTACAGCATCATCTGCGAACAACCTAAGAGAACTGCTCAGATTGTCACCCAGGTCATTTATATAGATCAGGAACAGCAGAGGTCCCAGGACACTTCCCTGAGGAACACCTGATATCACTTCAGTTTTACTCAATGATTTGCCGTCTATTACTACGAACTATGACCTTCCTGACAGGAAATCACGAATCCAGTCGCACAACTGAGACGATACCCCATAGGCCCGCAGCTTGATTAGGAGTCGCTTGTAAGGAATGGTGTCAAAAGCTTTCCGGAAATCTAGAAATACGGAATCAACTTGAGATCCCCTGTCGATAGCGGCCATTACTTCGTGCGAATAAAGATCTAGGTGCGTTGCACAAGAACGATGTTTTCTGAAACCATGCTGATTACATATCAATAGATCGTTCCCTTCAAGGTGATTCATAATGTTTGAATACGGTATATGCTCCAAAACCCTACTGCAAACCGACGTCAATGATATAGGTCTGTAGTTCGATGGATTACTCCTACTACCCTTCTTAAACACTGGTGCAACCTATACAATTTTCCAATCTGCAGGTACAGATCTATCGGTGAGCTAGCGGTTGTATATGATGGCTAAGTAGGGAGCTATTGTATCAGCATAATCTGAAAGGAACCTAATCGGTATACAATCTCGACTTGAAGACTTGCCCGTATCAAGCGATTTGAGTTGCTTCGCAACCCCTAAGGTATCTACTTCTAAGAAACTCATGCTAGCAGCTGTTTGTGTTTCAAATTCTGGAATATTTCATTTGACTTCCCTGGTGAAGGAATTTCAGAAAACTACGTTCAATAACTCCGCTTTAGCAGCACAGTCGTCGGTAACAGTACCATCGGCACTGTGCAGAGAAGGTATTGACTGCGTCTTGCTGCTTGTGTACTTTACATATGACCAGAATTTCTTCGGATTTTCTACCAAATTTTGAGACAATGTTTTGTTGTGGAACCTATTAAAGGCATCTCGCATTTAAGTCCGTGCCAAATTTCGCGCATCTGTAAATTTTAGCCAATCTTCGGGATTTCGCGTTCTTCTGAACTTCGCATGCTTTTTCCATTGCCTCTGCAACAGCGTTCAGACCTGTTCTGTGTACCGTGGGGGATCAGTTCCATCTCTTACCAATTTATGAGGTATGAATCTCTCAATTGCTGTTGCTACTATATCTCTGAATTTGAGCCACATCTCATCTACATTTGTATAGTCAGTTCGGAAGGAATGGAGATTGTCTCTTAGGAAGGCTTCTAGTGACACTTTATCCATCTTTTTAAATAAAATTATTTTGCGTTTGTTTCTGGTGGATTTGGAAGAAACAGTATTGAGCCTAGCTACAACGACCTTTTGATCACTAATCCCTGTATCAGTCATGATGCTCTCTATTAGCTCTGGATTGTTTGTGGCTAAGAGGTCAAGTGTGTTTTCGCAACCATTTACAATTCACATGCATTCGTGGACTAACTGCTCGAAATAATTTTCGGAGATAGCATTTAGGACAATCTCCATGTCCATGAAGACGAATGCCTCACCAATATGTTGCTGATATGGTTGCATTATTGGTTGGAGGATGGCATTCACATATCATAGAGCTGTTATGGTGCCTTCCATGACCACCAGCAGTGTACATTGGCCCCACATAATGCCACCCCAAAACAGCAGGGAACCTCCACCTTGCTGCACTCGCTTTACATTATGTCTAAGGCATTCAGCCTGACCGGGTTGCCTCCAAACACGTCTCCAACAATTGTGTGTTTGAAGGCATATGTGACACTCATTGGTGAAGAGAATGTGATGCTAGTCCTGAGCAGTCCATTCGGCATATTTTTGGGACCATCTGTACCATGCTGCACTGTGTCGTGGTTGCAAATACAGACTTTGTCATGGACATCAGGAGTGAAGTTGCACGTGATGCAGCCTATTGCGCACAGTTTTGAGTCATAACATGATGTCCTGTGCCTGCACAATAAGCATTATTCAACATAGTGGCAGTGCTGTCAGGGTTCCTCTGTAGGTAGTGGTCATCCACTGCAGTAGTAGACCTTTCGCGGCCTGAGCGAGGGATGCCATCAACAGTGTCTGTCTCTCTTTATCTCCTCCATGTCCAAACAACATCACTTTGGTTCACTCCGAGATGCCTGGACACTTCCCTTGTTGAGAGTCCTTTCTCATGCAAATTAACAATGCAGACATGATTGATCTGTGGTACTGACCATCTAGGCGTGGTTGAACTACAGACAACACCTAGCCGTGCACCTCCTTCCTGGTGGAATGACTCAAACTGATCAGCTGTTGGATCCCCTCCATCTAATAGGCACTGCTCATGCATAGTTACATCTTTGGGTGCATTTAGTGACATCTCTGAACAGTCAAAAGGACTATGTCTGTGATACAATATTCATAGTCAGTGTCCATCTTCAGGAATTCTGGGAACCGGGGTGATGCAAAACTTTTTTTGATGTGTGTATTAAATGTTAACCAGAACTTACCTTCATTTAATTGCTTTACTACAGGTGATGTTTCTTAAGTGGAAACAGGGTAGAGAACACCATGATTCTCAAAAGATATGAAAAGTCAGAGATTGTTTCAAGTGTATAATTTACTGTGTCACAGCAGGGTCAAGGTCTTACATCATACTAGGCTTCCCACACAATTTCTTGTGGGTCTTACACAGGGTGGAGAAAAATTGTGTCATGAAATTTTAACTCTGGATAGCTGATGCCGCTAGGAACCAAAATTAATGATGTTGTGTAGGTCAATAATGCACTATTTTTAAATTACGGAAACTTAGCTCCACTTGCTCCGATTGGCCAAGGGATTGCCCTGTTGCCGTTCATTGGTTGATGGGCAGTGCTATGGTTGTCAGTCCACACATACAAATGTCCCTTGCCCTATCACTGCCCAACGTGATATGCACATGTGCCGAATAAGTCTCGCTGTTTGTCTCCACCTCACGCCAGAGACATTCACACATAAGCCTCACTTTGGAGCACACACACATCATCTTTGAGTTAGTCACACAGTAAGCATATCGGCACAGTATTTATTTGAAGAACAATGAGATATGGTTTTCGTTTATAGGCTAGCTGATGGTAATGCACATGAAGATTGACGGTTGTATGAGAAACAGTACCCAGCAAGACACCACCTACACCCACAAACGTTTACAGCAATTCACCTGCGACTTTGTGAAACAGCCTCATTAGCGGAATATCATGGTGATGCTGGAAGAACTCGAACATGACAATATGCTGTGTTTGAAGAGATTGTTTTCGAGTACTTCGAGGAGGCACCTACGACAAGCACTCGAGTTGTTGGACATGACTTGGGGGTCACTAATCGGCTAGTCTGGGAGGTTTTGAGGGATGATGGTCAGCATCCATTTAGTTTCCACCCTGTCCAAGACCTAAATCCTGTGGTGTACTATGAACACAGGCTAGGATTTTGCCGGTGGTTTCTGTGATGTGTCGCATGAGATCCTGACTTCCCCACCATTGTGTTGCTTACCAACGAGTGCATCTTCCATTGGGTTGGCTTTTACAACACTCCAAATGTTCATTACGGGGCAAGGGGAAATCATGTTACGTATGTCCACGGACACCAGGAACAATTTTCGCTGAACATTTGGGTAGGTATTGTGTGTGATCATCTGATTGGGCTGGTCTATCTACATCCTCAACTTACGAGGGAAAACTACCTTTACGTTTTGCAAGAAACTCTACCCACCTGCTGGAAGATGTTCCCTAGGACATACAGCTACACATGTGGTTGCAGCATAATGGGACACCCACACATAACAGCTGTGCTGTGTGCAAATATTTAAATGATCTCTTTGATGGTCGGGTAACTGGCAGAGGTGCTCGTAGGACATGGTCCCCACGATCACCAGACCTCATGCCAACAGACTTTTTTCTGTGGGGCTTCTTCAAGGTCCTAGTTCACCCACCCACATGAAAACCACCTATAAACAAAGAGGGATTAGTGGATCACATTCAACATGCCACCAATCACATCAGGGCAATGCCAGGAATCTTTGAAAGAGTTCGGCAAAACACCGTTCAACATTACCAAGCTTGTGTTGCGTCAGAGGGTCACCAGTTTGACCACCTGCTATAAGTAAACAATGTCCTAGCTACAAAAAACACAATTTTTAAAAGACTTCCTGTACACAAACTAACAACTCTTGATGGGTTTGTTCCCGGTATATCTTATCATGAAACTACTATGGATGTCGCGATCCTGGCTGATTTGGGCCCAGGCCCCAGAGTGGAAGACGCATGCTACCACCGAGTGTGCAGGCTGCCTTGGATACATTACGATCTCCAGCAGACAAAACATTCGCGGTCATGCACTGTTCAGAGCATCCGGCAACAGGGCAGCCCTGTGGCCAATTGGAGCATGTGGTGCCAAGTTTCCGTACTTTAAAAATTGTGCATTGTCGACCTACACAACATTAGTAATTTTGGTTCCTACTGGCATCAGCTATACATGGTTAAAATTTAGTGAAACAATTTTTCACCACCCTTTATACTCTTGCTAACAACTGATGTATCATTGTGTATAGTAAATTCACTAATTACAATCACAGAAGTTGTTGCTAATTACAAATGATGTTATCATCTGGTGGTTATTATTGGAATGCATGGAATGTGATACAAAGATGATTACATGTATCTTGTTTTTACAGAAAAATAAATGAAATGATATGAATGGACAAAGCTAATTACATTTTTTGTTAATTACACTGGAACTTTGTTATTCCAAGTATTTCTACCATGTTTTCTATTTCAAATATGAGTATATTATCTTTTAGTGTGAACAGAATTTCAGTATATAATACAGAAGCCCAAAGAAACACTTTGTTTACATTGTTAATCTGGTTTCATTTTATGAATTACAGTAATTATGAAGTAATTTGATGTTGTTATGTTAACCAACAGCATAGCAAGCTGACAGTATGACAAACAGACTTGTTACAGATTTCAAACATTATAATTACTGTGTAGTGGTAACTCTTTTGTTATTCTATTGTTCACAAATGGAAAGCTCTAATTGCAATTGAACAAATTGACAATACATTATCCTACCAGTGGATGGAGATAATATTAGTCAGTACGTTGACATGAAGTTCTTGAAAATTATGTTACAGAGTTCAAAAGACCAAATTACTTAATGGGTCCTATCTAGTGACATAACATGTAATCAAGCAATCTGAATTAGTTCTGAAATTGTATGAAAAATGAGCTTTCACATTTCAGAATCACACAGATACCCATAGACTTTAGGAAAAATGCAATAATACTGAAGAAGGCAGGTACTGACAGGTGTGAATAATCCCAAATTGTCAGTTTAATAAGTGATACTTGCAAAATACTGATGTACATTATTTGCAGAAAAATGGAAAACTTGGTAGAAACTAATCTGATGAAAGATCAATTTGCATCCCAGAGAAATGTATGAATGTGTGAGGCAATACTGACCCTACAACTTATCTTACAAGATATATTAAAGATAGGCAAATGTATGTTTATAGCATTTGTAAATTTAGAGAACAATTTTTACAGTGTTACCTGTAATACTCTCTTCAAAATTCTGAAGGTAATGGGGTTTAAATACAGAGAGGAAAATGTTATTTATAACTTATACAGAAACTGGACTGCACTTGCTGCAGTTGCAGGATATGAAATGGAGCAATGGTTGGGAAGGGAGTGAACAGGGCTGCAGCCTATCTCCTTATGTTATTCAATCTGTGCATTGAATAAGCAGTGAAGAAAACCAAAGAAAAATTTGGTGAGGGAGCTTAAGTACAGGGAGAAATAATGAAAGCTTTGAGGTTTTGCTGATGACACTGTAATTCCGTCAGAGACAGCAAAGGAGTTACAAGAGCAGTTGAATGGAATGGATAGTGTAAGACAAACATCAACAAAAGTAAAACAACAGTAATGAAACTTCCTGGCAGATTATAATTGTGTGCCAGACCGAGACTCGAACTCAGGACCTTTGCCTTTTGCAGGGCATGTGCTCTACTGACTGAGCTCCCCAAGCATGACTCACACCGCATCCTCACAGCTTTATTTCCGTCAGTACCTTCTCTTCTACCTTGTTAAAAATGGGTGGGCTACATGTGCAGAGCATTAGGTGACATGCAGCCATTGCAAAAAGAAGGAACATATACCGACTGTATGCAACTCTCAACCTCCTTCACCAGACATGAATGTGGATATGATCAGTGTTTCCCAAGTGATTATAGCCCCAAGAAACTCTACATTGGAGTACATGTTATGGACAAGATGTTAAGAATGCAAGGGAACATGGGTGCAGCAGTGACTTTGTTAAATTTTCAGATCTATCTGGATATTTGATCATTGGCATTGTTCCCTGTCTCTCACCAGTTGTTCAGTTACAACGAACAGCAAATACCTGTACTGTGACAGCTTTCTATTTCCATTATGTATAAAGACTTTGATCTTTCTGATAGTGGATAATGCTAACACTGAAAACTTATTTGGGTTAGATGCCTTCAAAATTTTTGGATTTCCTATCTCCAACAAAGTGGATCTGGTATTGGATCAAATTCCATACCAACAACCATACATGCTCTGCTCAGAATATCCTTCCCTGTTTGTGGGAGGTTTACGATGTGCTACTGATTACAAGGCTCTCATTGCCATGAAACCAACAGCGCACCCCATTTTTTTCAAGCCCACCCAACCCCTTTACTTTACAGGAGCAAGTTAAATTAAAACTACATTGACTTACGTCTTTGGGTGTTATCATGCCTGTCTCCTCTAGTAAATGGTCTACTCTGTTGATAATTGTCACAAAACCTAATGGCAACCTTCGGCTCCATCGAGATTTTAAAAAGTCTGTAAATTTACAGTCTATTATTGATACTTATCCCTTACCCCACCAGGGTGAACTCTTTGCACAGCTTCCTGGGGTCAATAGTTTACCAAGATAGACTTATTGGGTGCCTATTTGCAGCTGCTTCCTCATAGTGAATAACCCATTCAGGCTACATTAATACTAATGCCTACCATTCAGCATGGCTAGCACCCCTGCTATTTTCCAATGATTTTTAGAGCAACTCACAGTCTCTGTGGTGAGGTGCACTCAGAAGATATTGTGGATTCAGGCTCCTCAACAAATGAACATTTGCAGAACCTTCATGCCTTGCTCGCAATGCTGCAGGCTGCTGGATTGAAATGTAGCTTGGACAATTTGATATTTTTTCAGCAATCTGTCATATATCTCGGGTTTGAGGTCTCATGTGCTGGTGTCAAGCTTTTGATGCCATTACAGTTTTGTCATGTCCTACCAATGTTAAAGAGGTGCAGGCCTTTCTCAGAAAAATTGTGTAGCCAGCAATGCCTCCCAGTATGATCTTGGGGCCATTCTCACACACAAATATTCAGATGGTTCCAAACTCCCTATTGCACATGCTTCCAAAACACTGAATCAGATGCAACAGCTATACTCACAGATAGAAAAAGATGACCTTGCTACTGTGTATGCACTCAAAAAGTTTTATGATTTCCTATGTTGTTGTTGTTGTGGTCTTCAGTCCTGAGACTGGTTTGATGCAGCTCTCCATGCTACTCTATCCTGTGCAAGCTTCTTCATCTCCCAGTACCTACTGCAACCTACATCCATCTGAATCTGCTTAGTGTATTCATCTCTTGGTCTCCCCCTACAATTTTTACCCTCCACGCTGCCCTCCAATACTAAATTCATGATCCCTTGATGCCTCAGAACATGTCCTACCAACGAGATCCCTTCTTCTGGTCAAGTTGTGCCACAAACTTCTCTTCTCCCCAATCCTATTCAATACTTCCTCATTAGTTATGTGATCTACCCATCTAATCTTCAGCATTCTTCTGTAGCACCACATTTCGAAAGCTTCTATTCTCTTCTTGTCCAAACTATTTACCGTCCATGTTTCACTTCCATACATGGCTACACTCCATACAAATACTTTCAGAAATGACTTCCTGACACTTAAATCTATACTCGATGTTAACAAATTTCTCTTCTTCAAAAACGCTTTCCTTGCCATTGCCAGTCTACATTTTATATCCTCTCTACTTCGACCATCATCAGTTATTTTGCTCCCCAAATAGCAAAACTCCTTTACTACTTAAAGTGTCTCATTTCCTAATCTAATACCCTCAACATCACCTGACTTAATTCGACTACATTCCATTATCCTCATTTTGCTTTTGTTGATGTTCATCTTATATCCTCCCTTCAAGACACCATCCATTCCGTTCAACTGTTCTTCCAAGTCCTTTGCTGTCTCTGACAGAATTACAATGTCATCGGTGAACCTCAAAGTTTTTATTTCTTGTCCATGGATTTTAATACCTACTCCAAATTTTTCTTTTGTTTCCTTTACTGCTTGCTCAATATACAGATTGAATAACATCGGGGAGAGGCTACAACCCTGTCTCACTCCCTTCCCAACCACTGCTTCCCTTTCATGCCCCTCGATTCTTATAACTGCCATCTGGTTTCTGTACAAATTGCAAATAGCCTTTCACTCCCTGTATTTTACCCCTGCCACCTTTAGAATTTGAAAGAGAGTATTCCAGTCAACATTGTCGAAAGCTTTCTCTAAGTCTACAAATGCTAGAAACATAGTTTTGCCTTTCCTTAATCTTTCTTCTAAGATAAGTCGTAAGGTCAGTATTGCCTCATGTGTTCCAGTATTTCTACGGAATCCAAACTGATCTTCCCCAAGGTTGGCTTCTACTAGTTTTTCCATTCGTCTGAAAATAATTCGTGTTAGTATTTTGCAGCTGTGGCTTATTAAACTGATTGTTCGGTAATTTTCACATCTGTCAACACCTGCTTTCTTTGGGATTGGAATTATTATATTCTTCTTGAAGTCTGAGGGTATTTCGCCTGTTTCATACATCTTGCTCACCAGAGGACTGGCTCTCCCAAGTTCCAATGGAATGTTGTCTACTCCGGGGGCCTTGTTTCGACGCAGGTCTTTCAGTGCTCTGTCAAACTCTTCATGCAGTATCGTATCTCCCATTTCATCTTCATCTACATCCTCTTCCATTTCCATAATATTGTCCTCAAGTACATCGCCCTTGTATAGATCCTCTATATACTCCTTCCACCTTTCTGCTTTCCATTCTTTGCTTAGAACTGGGTTTCCATCTGAGCTCTTGATGTTCATACAAGTGGTTCTCTTATCTCCAAAGGTCTCTTTAATTTTCCTGTAGGCAGTATCTATCTTACCCCTAGTGAGATAAGCCTCTACATCCTTACATTTGTCCTTTAGCCATCCCTGTTTAGCCATTTTGCACTTCCTGTCGATCTCATTTTTGAGACGTTTGTATTCCTTTTTGCCTGCTTCATTTACTGCATTTTTATATTTTCTCCTTTCATCAATTAAATTCAATATTTCTTCTGTTACCCAAGGATTTCTACTAGCCCTCGTCTTTTTACATACTTGATCCTCTGCTGCCTTCACTACTTCATCCCTCAGAGCTACCCATTCTTCTTCTACTGTATTTCTTTCCGCCATTCCTGTCAATTGATCCCTTATGTTCTCCCTGAAACTCTGTACAACCTCTGGTTCTTTCAGTTTATCCAGGTCCCATCTCTTTAAATTCCCACTTTTTTGCAGTTTCTTCAGTTTTAATCTACAGGTCATAACCAATAGATTGGGGTCAGAGTCCACATCTGCCCCTGGAAATGTCTTACAATTTAAAACCTGGTTCCTAAATCTCTGTCTTACCATTATATAATCTATCTGATACCTTTTAGTATCTCCAGGGTTCTTCCATGTATACAACCTTCTATCATGATTGTTAAACCAATTGTTAGCTATGATTAAGTTGTGCTCTGTGCAAAATTCTACCAGGCGGCTTCCTCTTTCATTTCTTACCCCCAATCCATATTCACCTACTACGTTTCCTTCTCTCCCTTTTCCTACACTCGAATTCCAGTCACCCATGACTATTAAATTTTCGTCTCCCTTCACTGTCTGAATAATTTCTTTTATTTCATCATACATTTCTTCAATTTCTTCGTCATCTGCAGAGCTAGTTGGCATATAAACTTGTACTACTGTAGTAGGTGTGGGCTTCGTATCTATCTTGGCCACAATAATGCGTTCACTATGCTGTTTGTAGTAGCTTACCCGCATTCCTATTTTCCTATTCATTATTAAACCTACTCCTGCACTACCCCTATTTGACTTTGTGTTTATAACCCTGTACTCACCTGACCAGAAGTCTTGTTCCTCCTGCCACCGAACTTCACTAATTCCCACTATATCTAACTTTAACCTATCCATTTCCCTTTTTAAATTTTCTAACCTACCTGCCCGATTAAGGGATCTGACATTCCACTCTCCGATCCGTAGAACGCCAGTTTTCTTTCTCCTGATAACGACATCCTCTTGAATAGTCCCTGCCCGGAGATCCAAATGAGGGACTATTTTACCTCCAGAATATTTTACCCAAGAGGACGCCATCATCATTTAATCATACAGTAAAGCTGCATACCCTCGGGAAAAATTACGGCTGTAGTTTCCCCTTGCTTTCAGCCGTTCGCAGTACCAGCACAGCAAGGCCGATTTGGTTATTGTTACAAGGCCAGATCAGTCAATCATCCAGACTGTTGCCCTTGCAACTACTGAAAAGGCTGCTGCCCCTCTTCAGGAACCACACGTTTGTCTGGCCTCTCAACAGATACCTCTCCGTTGTGGTTGTACCTACGGTACGGCTATCTGTATCGCTGAGGCACGCAAGCCTCCCCACCAACGGCAAGGTCCATGGTTCATGGGGGGGATGTTTTCCTATATGCTCTTAAATTTCATGTGATTACTGATCATAAACCTCTGGTTTCTCTTTTCCATCCTTCAGTGTCTTTACTGGACAAAGCTGCCCATCACCTGCAATGCTAGGCTCTGTTTTTGTCAGGCTATAACTATGAGATTTACTTCCAACCCCCCGCACAACATGCAGATGCTATTTCTCAATTGCCCTTTGACCCTGATCCTTTATGAGATCAGGATGAACTGTTGTTCAAATGGCTCTGAGCACTATGGGACTATATCACAGAATCTTCTACCAAAGAAGCCCTTAATAGGTTCTGGGGTTCATATAGGTTCACTCCCACTGTCAACAGTAGCTTGGCAGAGCTACTCCATCTGCTCCCACTGACACCCAACCACCAACTGGCCCCTGTCTTGCAATGATTCCATCTGGCCTCTGCCATCTGAAACCAAGTGTTTGGCCAGCACCCTAAGTAGATACCAGTATTCATCCACCACTGCTGAGACTGCCACCTCTATGTTATGCACATCTGTGATGGCTTGGTGTTATAACACTTTGACCAATTCCACACAGGCATGACTGACCATGTGCCAGAGAGCCCTTCATCCCCACTGCCACCTCCACCATTTGCATTGGCCCATGCAGCACGCTCCACACCCTCTCCAGCTCCTGCACTGCCTTCATTCTGGGTGACACTGTCACTGGGCAGAATAGGCTGTGTCACACCACCTCCATCTCTGTAGCCCCTGTCAAAATTGCAACCACCACCATATTCTCCTCTGCCATCACTAAGTGCTTGTGCAGATCTGGGCATGGATACAGTGCCTCTGACACTGGTGCTCCCTTACAGCGTGTCATGGGGGAGTGGGCACTGCTCCTGTTCATACCTGTGCCATTTCAGACCATATTCTCCTGTGATTTTATTTATTTATTTATTTATTCTTTGCCCATGGACTCCAGCTGAAAATCCAGCTGAGAGTATTGGGTGTGTCATACAATAGCCTATTAACCTCAAACTTGATTTCATTATATATAAATGAAACAAATAATTAAACAGAAATAGTCCATAATCATACAAAGGTTTTACATGTTTCACATTATATGTGACTGCTCAAGCAGTCATTCTCGAGGTCCTCAGCAGGACTAAAGTTTATGTGATGATTGTATGCTCATCTGTTAGACTGTGCTTACATGTGTTCTATAGTTAAGAGTTATTGTAACAATTCCTGCTTCGTTCAATATCTAGGTGTATCCCTTCATGTGGAAGCAGAATTAAGTTTTTTGGTGGGAGTTCTGATATTGTGTTTCCACAATGCTATAACAAAAAGGCAGATGAAAATTTAATAACCACGAAGAAATGGATCACTATAATAGAGCAAGAAAAAGAAGCCAGAGTTGTAGGAGAACACAGGCTTCACAATGGGAATAAGAAATTGAAAAGGCTCTTTGAGTTTTGTAATAAATGTCATCTAATAATAGCAATTTTACTGTTAAAAACTGCAGAGTAAGAAAGCATACCTGAAAATAGCCAAGAGATACAGAAAGACACCAGCTGCGTTATATCATGGAGATCCAGAGATCTGGAAATCAGATTTGGATTTCAAGTCATACCCAAGAGCAGGTATAAATTCCAATCATAATTTATTAAAATTAAAGAGTAGGCTATAGTTTAAGAGAATCATCAGGAGAATCAATGTACAAGGAAGTGGATGTACATTGGAAGTTCTCTGGTTGGTTGGTTTGGGGAAGGAGACCAGACAGCGTGGTCATCGGTCTGGAAGTTCTCTGAGGTTGTAGAATAGAGTATAATAGAAGTTTATTGTCTCATTAACATACAATTTCAAGCCATTGACTTAATGTACAGGAGACTCGTCAAAACACAAAAACTGGTTTACAAGTTTCCTTATAATATCCATAATGTAATATATGGTACTGAATAATTAATTAATTAAGCAAATAATAATTTTTCTTCAAAAGTAACAAACTTTTAAAAATTTACAGTGCTAAGTACTTGCTCTCTCCTGCTCAGATTTTCAGGTTGTCATTTATGAATTCTTCTACTGAATAGTAACATTTCTGTACTAGTTTCTATGGTGAGAAATTCCCTTCCTTTCACTTTGTTATTAATTTTCATACCCATATAATGTAGAATTTGAGCATAAAGTTTTAAATGGTGAGTGGGCAGCATATTTCTGGTGTTGTAATCATGTTGAAAATGATTTGCTACAAATAAATCAAGGTTACTGTGTACAAAGTCAATTGGCTCATATATGTATATTGAGGGAACACTTAATATACTTAGATTTTTTAGGAGTGGATGACATGATTTTCTTTGCCCTACATTGCGTATATTTCTACTGACGGTTTTCTGAAATTTTAGTATTCAACACATATGTTCTGAGTTACCACAAAATACAATTTCATACTGTCCTGGTGTAACCGCAAGCACCGGAATGAAGAGGAAGAACGCAATACCAGACAGGGCGGTGAGGCGATGTGAGCCAATAGCCTGCTGACAAGGACCGCACCACGACAGGAGCGACCCCTGCAAGAAGTGAATGTAAGTGCCACTCCTGCCAGCCTCATTGGGACATAAGTGGAGTATTAGCATGGCCTAGCAGAGAGTGCTGTGATATCAGATTTTTGTGATCCATATCCATTGCATGTTTGAACATTGTGTATAGCAAGGCCTCGGATTTGCGACACCTTTGTACATTCAACTTAAGTATTCAAACTGCTTTACTGAAATAAAACTTCTAATGTTATTTGCTTGAAATATTGTATAGCATTCCAAGAATGCAGCGTCCTTTAAGGCACCCTATACGAGACGAGTGGGAAAGACCCCAACACATACCTTATTACTGACTCAAAGTATCTGCGATATACTACTTTTTTATGCCCATACTAGTAGCATTGTACAATATCCTCATTGCAAATGCTAGGTTATTTAATTTATTTGCTAGGTACTGTATATGTGATCCCCATGAAAGATTTTTATCTAGTTGCATTCCTAGGAATTTCCCACAAGTACCTTCCTGCAAACCCTGATTTCTGTGACTAACCTAAATATCATTTAATTTTGCTTTTTCTTTCTTTAACAGAGTCTTTTCCATGTTTAATTTTAACCTGTTTAAATCAAACCAGGTATCTAATTTTTTTAAAGTACACTCCTGGAAATTGAAATAAGAACACCGTGAATTCATTGTCCCAGGAAGGGGAAACTTTATTGACACATTCCTGGGGTCAGATACATCACATGATCACACTGACAGAACCACAGGCACTTAGACACAGGCAACAGAGCATGCACAATGTCGGCACTAGTACAATGTATATCCACCTTTCGCAGCAATACAGGCTGCTATTCTCCCATGGAGACGATCGTAGAGATGCTGGATGTAGTCCTGTGGAACGGCTTGCCATGCCATTTCCACCTGGCGCCTCAGTTGGACCAGCGTTCGTGCTGGACGTGCAGACCGCGTGAGACGATGCTTCATCCAGTCCCAAACATGCTCAATGGGGGACAGATCCGGAGATCTTGCTGGCCAGGGTAGTTGACTTACACCTTCTAGAGCACGTTGGGTGGCACGGGATACATGCTGACGTGCATTTTCCTGTTGGAACAGCAAGTTCCCTTGCCGGTCTAGGAATGGTAGAACGATGGGTTCGATGACGGTTTGGATGTACCGTGCACTATTCAGTGTCCCCTCGACGATCACCAGTGGTGTACGGCCAGTGTAGGAGATCGCTCCCCACACCATGATGCCAGCTGTTGGCCCTGTGTGCCTCGGTCGTATGCAGTCCTGATTGTGGCGCTCACCTGCACGGCGCCAAACATGCATACGACCATCATTGGCACCAAGGCAGAAGCGACTCTCATCGCTGAAGACGACACGTCTCCATTCGTCCCTCCATTCACGCCTGTCGCGACACCACTGGAGGCGGGCTGCACGACGTTGGGGCGTGAGCGGAAGACGGCCTAACGGTGTGCGGGACCATAGCCCAGCTTCATGGAGATGGTTGCGAATGGTCCTCGCCGATACCCCAGGAGCAACAGTGTCCCTAATTTGCTGGGAAGTGGCGGTGCGGTCCCCTACGGCACTGCGTAGGATCCTACGGTCTTGGCGTGCATCCGTGCGTCGCTGCGGTCCGGTCCCAGGTCGACGGGCACGTGCACCTTCCGCCGACCACTGGTGACAACATCGATGTACTGTGGAGACCTCATGCCCCACGTGTTGAGCAATTCAGCAGTACGTCCACCCGGCCTCCCGCATGCCCACTATACGCCCTCGCTCAAAGTCCGTCAACTGCACATACGGTTCACGTCCACGCTGTCGCGGCATGCTACCAGTGTTAAAGACTGCGATGGAGCTCCGTATGCCACGGCAAACTGGCTGACACTGACGGCGGCGGTGCACAAATGCTGCGCAGCTAGCGCCATTCGACGGCCAACACCGTGGTTGCTGGTGTGTCCGCTGTGCCGTGCGTGTGATCATTGCTTGTACAGCCCTCTCGCAGTGTCCGGAGCAAGTATGGTGGGTCTGACACACCGGTGTCAATGTGTTCTTTTTTCCATTTCCAGGAGTGTATTTAATACAGTTTGTGGAATTTGGTCAGTACTGCAATACCATTTTTTATGGACTATAAGCAAAGGATTATAGGATGCACCTTAATTTTAAGCAATTTTTTTGAAAAATAATATAATTCATCTGAACTCTCTTCTTCTTCTTCTTCTTCCTCCTCCTCCTCCTCCTCCTCCTCCTCCTCCTCCTCCTCTTCCTCGTCATTGTCCCCACAACCCATGTTGGTTGCATCAGTGCACTGCTGCTGCCAGTTGAATCCAATGTTACCAGAGAGCGATAGAAATATATGGCCATTTTTAAGACTTACAGGAATTTGAATCAAACACTGTACATTTTTTATATTAATTTCATGTATAAAACACACATGAATTTTGGAAGAAGTTTTTTGAAGAAAGAAGTATGTCTTACAGTCTGTAAAGTGCAGTAATGAATAACATACAATGTAGATCAGTTGCGGAGGAATGTACATCTCTAAAACAGTTAATCACAGAAATTTGACAAATAAATACAAGAAAGAGTTAGTTAAGAAGAAATTGTTGGCTTTGAGAAAGGCAAAGGTATCAGAGAGGAAGTTGTGATGCTATATTTCATAACAGAAGCAAGACTTAAGAAGAATTAAGACATTTTCATAGGATTTGTCCCTCTAGAAAAGGGGAATGTGGCAGCAAAAGACTGGTGCCATTACTATTTATAATCTATTTCAATTAATTAGTGTGTACACCAGTGGCAGGTAATAAGGGGTTGGGGGAGCAATAGTAGTAGTAGATATTTAGTTAGAGGATTAGGGGCAGTCTTTGTTAATTGTAGAAATACAGGCAGAGCAAAATAAAACTGGCCCAGAAAATATTTCTAAGACTGACTATGAATTGACCCTTATTAATGAACAGGAGAACTGTCGGTCACAGAAAATGCTGGTAACTGTGGTTTCAATGCACTAATCAATTGCTGTCACATGCCTGTGCATGTGCTTCTCCTACATGGTCTGTGCCGAGTATTGTGTCATTACATCTGGATGATTGAGGGAAACAGATTCATTTCATGAGCAGTTGAATGCAACATAAAATGGTGTTCACAATAAAACAGTGCATGTTCATTGTTAAGTGTTATATGAACCACAGTTCATAGAAAATTTGTGCATAGTTGTTCACACAGGAGTTTATGGCTAGAAGTGTTTTGGTAAAACCTCCGGCAAAGTCTCCAATGAAAAATTTAATGGTAAAACGTAAAAAACAGGCTTTGTAGTGAATAAAAATTGTTTTTGTTGAGGTCTTCAGTCCAAATATTGGTTTGATGCAGCTCTCTGTGCTAAATTATCCTGAGCAAGCCTCATCATCTGTGAATAACTACTGCAACTTACACCCTTATGAATCTGCTTACTGTATTCATCTTTTGGTCTTCCTCTATGATTTTTACCTTTTCTTGATGTCTCAGAATGTATCTTATCAAGCAAGCCCTTCTAGTCAGATTGTTCCACAAATTCTTTTCTCCCAGTTCTATTCAGTACCTCCTCATTAGTTATGTGATGTACTCATCTAATCTTCAGCATTGTTCTGTAGTACCACATTTCTAAGGCTTCTGTTCTCTTCATGTCTAAACTGTTTATCATCCATGTTTCACCTCCATACATGGCTACACTCCACACAAATACTTTCAGAAAAGACTTCCTGGCACTTAAAACTGTATTCAGTTTTAACAAATTTCTCTTCTTCATTTGATTTGATTTGATTTGATTTGATTTATTTCATGTTCCATAGGTCCAACTGTGTTGGATACACAAGGACGTGGAACGAGTCAGTTTTTTACAAATACAATCTGATAATTTTATAGCATATACAGAAATTTGAGTACATAATTATATAAAAATTTATACAGTAAATTCTTTGGGCAGCAATACAGAAAAAGAAAATACATATTTTCTTAGAATCATTAAAACACTACAGAAAACAGATATGGAGCACACACAGTTACAGAGCTCAGGTTAAATAAAATTCATAGTGGCATTATGTCAACTTGTAATATATAGTATTAAAATATTACAATTTATTTAGTTAAAAATTCATCTAGACTGTAGAAAGCTTTTTCTAGCAAAAATATTTTTAGAGCTTTCTTAAACTCACTATTGTTATGAATCTTTGTCTTTATTTCGGGAGGAAGAGCATTGAAGAGTTTTGCTCCAGTGTAGTGGACACCCTTTTGTGCCAAGCTCAAATTTCTGAGTTCACTGTGTATGTCATTCTTCCTCCGTGTGTTATGCTCATGATAATTACTGTTTGGTTGAAATATATCTATATTTTTACAAACAAAACACATGAGAGAAAAAATATATTGGCATGTAGTTGTGTATATTTTAAGATTACGAAAACTATTTCTACAAGATTCTCTTGGGCACAATCCACATATAATTCTTAAAGCTCGCTTCTGTGCAATGAACACTTTCCTTGCTAATGGCTGGTTGCCCCAAAAAATAATTCCGTACTCAATGAGACAATGAAAATAGCCATAATATGCCACTTTTGCAGTGTTAGGTTCAACACATGTAGTGACAACACGTAAAGCATAGGTAGCAGAGCTAAGCCTCTTACAGAGATCAATAACATGTGAAGACCAGTTCATTTTCTTGTCAATGTGCACTCCAAGAAATTTTGTTGTTTCCATTCTAACTATTGGTTGATTACCACATGTCACACTTATCTCTCTCTCTTTTTCTGTTTTTGTACAGAATTGAATAAAGCTGGTCTTACTGGAATTTAATGAGAGACCATTCACCTTGAACCAATTAACCATATCTGAGAGTATGTGATTAATGAGTTTCTCAAGAGTGTTGTCTGTTCTACTGCTCATAAAAATTGTGGTATCATCAGCAAATAATGTAAATTTACACGGCAGGCTTGTACATGATGGTAAATCATTTATAAAAATCAGGAATAATAGTGGCCCAAGAATTGAGCCCTGGGGCACTCCACATGTAATGGAACTCCATTCAGAATCTGAGGAAGTGTCACATACTCCACCCGAGCTATTCAACACAACTTTTTGTTTTCTGTCTTGGAGGTACGACTGTAGCCAATTGCCTGCAACACCACTTATTCCTACTAATTATGCTTTTTGCAAGAGAATCTGGTGATCAACACAGTCAAACGCTTTGGATAAATCACAGAAGACACCAAGTGCTAGCATTTTTTCATTAAGAGTTTCTAGGACTTCATTTGCAAGTGCGTAGACTGCATCTTCTGTTGAACGGGAACACTTTTCTTGTCATTCCCAGTCTAACTTTTATATCCTCTCTACTTTGACCATCACCATTTACCTTGCTGCTCAAATAGCAAAATTTGTCCACCACTTTTAATGTTTTGTTTCTTAGTCTTATTCCCTCAGCATCACCTGATTTAATTCGACTGCATTCCATTATCCTTGTTTTGCTTTTATTGGTGTTCATCTTACATCCTCCTGTTCATTCCATTCAACTACTCTTCCAAGTCCTTTGATGTTTCTGACAGAATTACAACATCACTGGCAAACCTCTAAGCTTTTATTTCTTCTCCCTCAACATTGATTCATATTCCAAATTTTTATTTGGTTCTCTTTACTGCTTGCTCAATGTACAGATTGAATAACAGTAGGGATAGGCTACCAATCTGTCTCACTCCCTTCTCATCCTTTTCATGCCCCTCAACTCTTATAACTGCCAGCTGGTTTCTGTACAAGTTGTCAATAGCCTTTTGCTCCCAGTATTTTAACCCTGCTACCTTCCAAATTTCAAAGAGGGTATTCCAGTTAACATTATCAAAAGCTTTCTCTAAGTCTAAAAATACTATAAATGTAGGTTTCCCTTTCCTTAACCTATGTTGCAGGATAAGTTGTAGCATCAGTATTGCCTCACATATGCCGGAATCAATTTGATGTTCCTCGGAGTCAGCTTCTACCAGTTCTTCTGCAAAGAATTTGTGTCAGTATTTTCCCACTATGACTTATTAAACTAATAGTTTGGTAATATTCACATCTGTCAACACCTGCTTTCTTTGGAATTGGAACTGTAACTATCCAAAAAGTGTTTGAACACCAGAGTATGTTGCTGAAGTGAAAGAAAGCCTGGAACAACATCCAGTGAAATCTCAGTGCCATTTATTGGTGAAAGTAGGAATTGAAACATTGTCAAAAAGTACTTGCATCTGTATACTTGCAAATTTACTTTTATGTGTGAGTTAAGGTGACAAGACAAACTGTTATATGTGGAGTTCTGCCAGTGGTTTCTGAGTGATTTGGAATCAGGGTATTTTGATCCTCAGTTTTAATTACTTCAGATGAGGTCTGGTTCAGCCTGTCAGGGTATGTGAACTCACAGAACATGTGCCATTATGCCTCAGAAAATTTCCATCAGAACTTATAAGAGCCACTGAATGATCTCAAGATTGGTGTTTGTGCCCAGTGTTTGGTGTCCACATTGTAACATGATTATTTGATCAAACTATTAATTCTAACCAGTGTGTTCAGAAATGCTTTAATCTATATGTGGACTAACTCAAAAAAGATGAATGACTGTGTTGATATTTTCAGTAAGATGGAGAAATGGCACACTTCACCTTGACAATGTTGTCTCAAGTCGAAGAGATGTATGGTGCGATAAATTGAGCACAGCACTAACATCAACTGTAGCCATTTTCAGCATAATCTGTGGTGTTCATTAACAAGGGTCAATCTCATGTCAGTCTTGTGTATCATTAGTTGCTAACGTATAGGGGAAAAGCTGTTAAGGTAGTAACTTGAGTAAATCCTGAGTTTAAATAATAAGTAACAGGCTACAATGTAATAAATAAATAATATATGTTTGAAACTTATGAAAATCACATGCTATAGGCCACTTTCTCTTTTGTTTGCACAATTGTTTCCTTATCAGTCTACACTGAGACCTCTGCCGCACCTTGGACAGTACAACTAAAATTTAATGTATGGGTGAGAACAGTACATAATTAAAATATTGGTGATAATGAACATGTTTCTTCATTGTCTTCTAAGCCAGAAAGTAATTTTTTAAACATGCACATTACCAGCTCTTAAAACATCATCTTAGAAACAGTCACTGCCAGTGGGAATCTTTTATTTAAATTACCAGCAAAAGAAAAGTTTGTGGCATCTCTCGGATCATTGCCCTCAATTGGGTGTAATAGACAGACCACATCACTTGCTCTACCTTAGCAACATTACATTCATGAATGGGTGTAAAAACTGAACACACACACACACACACACACACACACACAAACAGAGAGAGAGAGAGAGAGAGAGAGAGAGAGAGAGTCCCTCTCAAGTCATTATGTTTTTTCCACTCAGGTGTTTCTAAAAACATTTTCAGTATTGTTTTTATGATTTGTACATGGAGTCAGCCCAAACAAAGAGGAATTTCATGCAGTTCCCACTGTTTGTTTCTCATTATACATGAAATTTTGCCTAAATTGTAATTATATCTGTCCAATAAATAAAGCAAATTCATATTAGACTGGCCCAATATTCATTTTGAGGATATTTATCTACAGTAGCTGCAGAACATAAGGAACAATCTGCATTTTCTATACCATCTGAAAACAGCTGATGTGCTGCACTGTCTTCACAATGCCATCACACATCTGTATGTAGCTAGTGTAGTTTAGTACAGCAGTCTTAGTCACTTACTGCTGAAAACTGATTATTTTTCATGTTTTTCTGTCACTAGCCAATAAATGCCATTAAACTGAATATCACACAACATTAATTTCAAGTTTATCCATTGACTGTGCACATAAAATTACAATTATAACATTTTCATTTCCTTTTCATTGTTGTTATTCCATCCTAGATATTCTGTTGTTCAATGATAACATTTTTTAGAGTAGGTATCATATGACACCCACCATGAGTAGTCTTTGAACTGATTACATCTATGTTCCAAAAAAACAATATGACTGAGATTTACAAAAAATGAAATGATCGTGTGGCATTGTTGGCCAGGAGGTCCCTTCCAGGGAACTTTGGCCGCTGAGTGCAAGTCTTATTTCAGTCAATGCCACATTGGGTAACTTGTGTGATGGTGATTAGGATGAAATTATGATTAGAACAACACAACACTCAGTCCACGAACAGAGAAAATATCCAACCTAGCCAGGAATGGAACCCGGGCCCACTGCATGGTAGGCAAGCACATTACCATTTAACCAAGCAGGCTCTGAGATTTACATTCATATGGAAATTCTCTGAAAAAAAAACAATACTTTACCACACAGTCCACCATCTATGGTTTGTGGCAATGTGATGCAATACAATGGCATTCATGATCTCAGCCCAGCCTGCAGTAGATGGCATCAGACTTTCAACACAGCCAGGTTACAGCCATTGCAGTATCACTCCATGACGCTGAAGAAGCTGTTCCTGTGAAAACCTTGCCAGTCATTAAATTTTGTGATTATATTCCATGATCTAGTACTCATTCATTACAGTATATTACCCTCTCCTGAACATTCATTCCATATACTCAACTGCCATAGCAGCAAGTGCTTTACAGGTTCAAATGACTAGCCAAGTTCCCAGAGTGTGATCATTTTACCCCACTCAGTCACATGTTAATACCATGCCTCTTAACCTGAATAAGGAATACTAGCACAAGCTTCCATATATCTACTTTTAGCTGATACCTTTTTAGGACCTGATCTTGGCATAGACTTGTAACAATGGCCACTTATGCCAAACTAAACTGGGCACTTCTGGGCCTACTTGTATGTTACTTGTGTAAAATATTAATGACTTCACTGATATACACAATTCTCTCATTTGTGTTCAATGAGTTCATTCTTTTTAGGTGTTGCAACTTCCACAAACATTTGTGTATTAGCATGTCTCATACTGATAGTGGTACGGGGTGGTTATAATTAAAGTGCAATATTCACAAAGGTCCAGTGTATTCTGTAATTATCATATGGCAGTAAAATTTGGTAGACATTATAATATATTAGAGCAGAACCAATTTAGATTAGAAGAGAATTAGTTTCAGTTTTGGCCACCAGGTGCAAATCTGGTGCAGGGAATGCAAGAAAGACGTGTAAAAATGTTTCCGTGTGTAACAGATTAGGAATGGAACATGGGCGGAAAAGGTCAAACAATTGAGAAAGGCATTCTGTTAATTTTATTATTAACTGCAGCTTATACAAGTGTTCAAAATGAACACCGGAGATGTTGACGAGATGCAGTACAGTGCCAGATTAGCACCTGGCAGGCCCAGATCAGGGAGGTGGAGGGTGGGGGGGGGGGGGGGGGGCAAAGTGCGGTATCTGCTCCGGGCAGCAGTTTCAGGGGGCTCCAAATTCATATTCTTGAAGAAACACACCTTGTTTCACAAAGCACCTAGTATACAGTGCACGTTGGTCTATCTATTATTCATATGATTTTGAAATGCATCACTGTTGGCTTTTGAACATTTTTGGACACATTCTAAGTTGATTTGTGAATGAATTCCAAGTTGGTTTTTGAATGTGTGCATACTGTACGTGTTGTCTCTGCCAAGGGAATATCCATCACATCTGGAAATAAAAAACTTTCCTGCAGATAAAAGGAGATGGTGATATACGAGCTGAGCAGAATAAACTCAAATGGGTAAATGCCATTCGCTATTTGTTTATGTGGTTGATTGGATTTGAAAATGATAAGTTTTATTATAATTATTGGCAAAATCCATAGATTCAGACTACCAGAGTAGAAATAACCAACTAACAGGAATAACAGGTAAGAAAGATTAAATATTATCTTCTCAGTGTATCCAAGAAAGTGAAATTTTGACAAAAATGTTTTGTCAGATTGCTACACTACTAAGGACTAGTTTTATAGTCCCCAGTTAGCAGCCACTTAAGTTCTATTCTGGGAACATCACGGAAAACGCCTTGTATGAGCATGGATAGCCTAACTGAAGAAAAAAGTGGGATAACAAAATCAGTGATTCTGGTAGGGTTAATGAAGTTAAGCAGGGAATAAGTTTTGACAATGGCAATAGTTTCAGAATTAATGATGACATGATTGTTTGCTAGAATTGGGAAGGAGAAGAAATGGGGACATCACACAAATTATATGAAAGAATATAACGATTCCAAATCTATATAAAAATTTTGTAATACTACTACTTTTTGATCTCATGCTTGAGAAACTGGAGCATATGAATGAAATGTGAAACTATTTCCTAACATAAAACTTTTTTGCTTGCAGTAGGCCTAATAGGCATTTGATATTGGTACTTCATGAATTATGTTCTGTCATGTTATTTGTGTACATAAGGTAGATAAAGATGACCATTTGTGCTGAAACAGTCTCGCTTATTTGGTGTGTGTTACTTTTGCTGCAATATTAGAAAATCCTACTTAGTTTTATCTAGCAGACAGTGACAAAATAGACATAATTAAATTGAGATACCACACCAGTCTTGGGTACTGTTCATATTAACAGCTTTTTCAGTATTAGACAATGACATTTTGATTTTTCATGTAGCAAAATGTTTGACAACTTTGATGAGGAATAGATTTTTTCACAGAAAGGAAAGCATGCCATGTAAAGCTGTAGCGTGATTAGAGAGAAAAAATGCTGGGACCTAAGGATTGAAGAAATGTATACTTTCTTGCTTGTCTCTTATTTTTACTGGTTTTATGTTTCTTATATTTAATTTTATGTTACATAAAAGTGAAAGTTATCAGCTAATAGGCAATAAAGAGTGCAAATTTTCTAACAAGTTCTTACTCTCCCCGTCACAAATAATCCCACCCAGTACTAATAATTGTGAGTAAGTTTTAAAGGGGAGAGGAGGGGGGGGGGGATTAGAATGTCAAACTGGCCAACTGGGAGCAGGAGAGGCACCACAGGACAATTTATTTCCACTCTCCTCAATATAGGTTTGATGGCTTCCATTACAAAATATACATGTCTGAATTCCACAGATAAAACTACAGTGACGTGTGACAGAAAAATTGATTTTTGTTTATAATTTTTCATGTCATATCTCAAATGCTCAAAGGGTGGGGGGGTTCACTATCAAGTTTTTGCCCCGGTTCAGAAATATTGTAGTTCTGGGGCTGGTACCTGGTGGCCAAAACTGGAATTAATTTTTTTTACAATGTAAACCAGTTCCATATTAACACATTAGCATATATACCAAATGTCACTAATACACAATAATTACAGCCCACACTGGACCCTCATGAGTAGCTGCACTTTAATTATAACCACCTGGTGTATTTCATGTTGACAAATTCACAGTTGCCAGCAGCGGGCATTGATTCTTTTTTTCAGATAGCATGGATATAACAGTGAATTATTATAGTGAAATCTGTTCTCAAACAAAACATCAGCACCATCTGGTGACATGGAGCAGCTATACCACTAACTCGGTTTTTAAATCCTAACTGTTAGTTGTTAAATACAGTGAAGCTATTGAAAGAGGATACAAATATTAAGCCTATAGCTTCAAGAACCATAAGTTAGAAAGTGATTGAAAACACTACTATAAATTTCTGATAGAATGTAATTTGATGTATGAAGCAGGTGATACAAAGTTACATACTAGAGTGAACTGCCTAAGAGCCAAGTGCATTTCAGTTTGTAGACCAAATTGCTTCACTTCATTTTATTTGCAGGTGTCCATGCCATGGTTTCATCTTTTTGAGCTGCTGTTGTCCAGAATAAATGTTTTGGTAACACTGTTTGAAGTGCAGTCATCAGGTTTGTATGACTCATGGTACTGTAATACAGGGTGTTTATAAATGAATGTCAAGGTTTTAATGCTTTATAATATTTATTACATTAAACTTACAGTTATAAATGATATGTCAAATGAAAGAGCAACTCAAACAGTTCTACCAAGAACCTTATAAATGTTCAATGTGAGCGCCATTTGTTACATGGCACACATCAAGTCTATAGCCAAGTTCTTCCCAAACGTTGGTAAGTGTGTCTTCAGTGATTGTAGCAACAGCTGCTTCAATCTGGTTTCTTAATTCAGTGAGGTCTGCTGGTAGTGGAGGCACGTACACGTGATCCTTGATTAAGCCCCAAAGGAAAAAACTGCATGGCGTTAGGTCGGGTGAATGTGGAGCCCATGCAAAGCAAGCCCTGTCATTGGGCTCCTTGCAGCCTATCCAGCACTTGGCTATAGACTTGACGTGTGCCATGTGACAAACGGTGCTCACTTTGAACATTTATAAGGTTCTTGGTAAAACTGTTTGAGCTGCTATTTCATTTGACATATCATTGATAACTGTAAGTTTAATATAATAAATATTATTAAGCATTAAAACCCTGATATTCATTTATAGTCTCCCTGTATATTATTTTTTAGTGTTTTCAATATCATTTTAGTCCTCTAGATATCTAGTGAATTTTAGGGCACTTATAGCCATGTCTCTGTTTAGCACCCCAAAATGCAAATCATAATCAGTCAACATTTAAAGAATATTCTTTTTTTACACCATGTAAAGCTAAATCAAAAATGTATGAAGTCTTCTAATACTCTTTCCTGCTCATGAAAACCATCTGTTCAGAGCAAAAAAAAAAAAAAAAAAAAAAAAAAAGTTTTGCTGTATTTTGAATTGTATCCTTACGCTAAGTTCACTGTACCATGACCTGTGAGCTCAATAAAACTGATCAGTTGTTTTCAACCTGCTAATTGTTTACTTGCTTGTTTGTTCAACTGCTTCTCCAGGAGAAATCATGAGCACCAATCACAGAAAGAGAAAACAAAAAAATCATATTTCTAAAATTCACAGCAGTACATTACTGAACCATTTTCAACAATATTATGATCAGATATTTTGTAAATAAAATATCAGGCCTTTCTCCTTACCTCCTTTCTCTTGACTTTTGACAGATCAAGAAGAAGTCCTTCATGATATTTAATTTCATATGATTGTATTCAAAATGTCTGCATGAATAAACACCTGCAGAACACTTTTTAATTATGTATTTCTGCACCATGGCTTCTAGTTCTATATGAAAAAGTTGTAACATCTTCTAGAAGAAGAAGAAGAAGAAGAAGAAGAAGAAACACACATAGTGAAATCAGGCTCTTTGAATGAAAGCAAACTAACAAGATGTTTGTTGAAGAACTGAAATGTATATGCAGATGTCTTCAGTCTTGTCAAAGTATGAATGGTGAGCTAAGCTAATGCATCAAGCAATGTGCAGATTACTTATTTCATTCATACAGAGAATTAACTGACTGTAACTGTGACAGTGAGAAAGTAACATCAATGTGATTTTTATTTCTTACTGAGCAAGGCGGCACAGTAATTAAAACAGTGGAATTGGATTTAGGAGGACAGTGGTTCACACTCCCATTTCATATTCAAGATTTCCACATTTTTCCTAAATCACTCAAGGCAAATGCTAGGATGAGTCCTTCACAAAGGATGTGGCTGATTTTCTTCCCATTCTTCCTCAGTCTGATCTTCTGCCCCATATCCATTGACGTCAGTGTTGATGGGGCATTCAAACCTAATCTTTCCTCCTTCTTTTGTTTCCTCTTGGCTTAACGTCATATAGATCCTATCACCATGGGGTTGAGTGACCTGCTGCTCCTTTGTAACCTTCCCCAACCTATCTCTCTTTCTCCCTGAGGAAAGGTTGTAATTTTGCCTCCTGAAGCAGAGTACTGGCTAGCCTTTTGGTCTCTATGACTTTATTGTCATCTCAAGTGAATTTTTTTTTATTACACTGTAACATTTTTTCTTAAATTGGTTTATAGATGTATGTCTATATAGGTATATATCCAACTGATTCTTTTGCCTTGATCGTCAGGTACACAAGACATCAGAAGTGATATGGAGCCCTTTTTTTCCATGACAACACAACAGCCACCAAAACATAAAAATTGGTCAGAGCAGGGCCAAAGACATCCCTCTGGACATTGTTAATGTGTGTTTACTAGCACTAAGTTACACAATCTTGTAGAGTCAGCACGTAATGTCCACAGAATGCTCACAGGACCACTTTAACACTATTCTGGAAGTATGCTCTATGCTTGTATATGCTATAAGTAGTATGTTCAGTCAACGATTTAACAATTGCAAATTTCAGGGAAAGCTTACAGCAGTTAGACTGGGATGAGGTGTGCCAATTTAAAATATAATTTATTTCATGACATTTTTGTAAATGCATTTGAAAACTGCTTCCCCAAGAAAATAGTTAAATATACTTGTAAGAAACCTTGTAACAAACCATGGCTTACTAAGGGTATAAAAATATCTTGTAACCGGAAAAGGGAAATGTATCTGACAGCAAGAAAGAGTAGTGACCCAGAAACTATCAAACATTATAAAAACTATTGTGTTATATTAAGAAAAGTTATTAAAAAATCCAGAAGTATGTGTATCATGTCTGAAATCAGCAACTCTGATAATAAAATTAAAACAATTTGGAATATTATTAAAAGAGAAACAGGTCAACCAAGAGCACAGGAAGACAGTATTACCATCAAATTGAATGAAAACTTTACGAACAAAAAGTCAGAAGTTGAACATATTTTTAATAATCATTTTCTAAATGTTGTGGATATAGTAGCATCCAGGTGTTCTTTAGAAGATGCTAGGCTGTTAATGGAAGAGGCCATACCTATGCAATTTGATACAATTGAAATCTCACCCACTTCTCCCTCTGAAATTAGGAAAACAATAAACTTGCTTAAAAGCAAAAACTCACATGGAATTGATGGCATTTCCAGCAAAATACTAAAAACTTGCTCTCAACAGATAAGTAAGATTCTCAGCCACCTGTGTAATAGCTCTCTGGAACAGGACATTTTCCCTGATAGACTGAAATATGCTATTGTTATACCTTTGCATAAAAAGGGGGATGGATTGGATGTCAACAATTACCGTCCAATCTCCCTTCTAACAGCTTTATCCCAAATTTTTGAGAAAGTAATGTATTCAAGAGTAGCTTCACATATCTGTAACAATGAAGTACTAACAAAATGTCAGTTTGGTTTCCAGAAAGGTTTTTCAACAGAAAATGCCATATATGCTTTCACCAATCAAATTTTGAATGATCTGAATAACCGAACACCACCCATTGGGATTTTTTGTGATCTCTCAAATGCTTTTGATTGTGTAAATCATGAAATTCTGCTAGACAAGCTCAAGTATTGTGGCATGAGTGGGACAGTGCACAAATGGTTTAATTCGTACCTAACTGGAAGAGTGCAGAAAGTTGAAATAAGTAGTTCTCATAATATGCAAAGATCAGCACATTCCTCAAAATGGGGAACTATCAAGAATGGGGTTCCACAAGGGTCAGTCTTGGGTCCTTTGTTGTTCTTAATACACTCCTGGAAATGGAAAAAAGAACACATTGACACCGGTGTATCAGACCCACCATACTTGCTCCGGACACTGCGAGAGGGCTGTACAAACAATGATCACACGCACGGCACAGCGGACACACCAGGAACCGCGGTGTTGGCCGTCGAATGGCGCTAGCTGCGCAGCATTTGTGCACCGCCGCCATCAGTGTCAGCCAGTTTGCCGTGGCATACGGAGCTCCATCGCAGTCTTTATCACTGGTAGCATGCCGCGACAGCGTGGACGTGAACCGTATGTGCAGTTGACGGACTTTGAGCGAGGGCGTATAGTGGGCATGCGGGAGGCCGGGTGGACGTACCGCTGAATTGCTCAACACGTGGGGCGTGAGGTCTCCACAGTACATCGATGTTGTCGCCAGTGGTCGGCGGAAGGTGCACGTGCCCGTCTACCTGGGACTGGACCGCAGCGACGCACAGATGCACGCCAAGACCGTAGGATCCTACGCAGTGCCGTAGGGGACCGCACCGCCACTTCAAAGCAAATTAGGGACACTGTTGATGCTGGGGTATCGGCGAGGACCATTCGCAACCGTCTCCATGAAGCTGGGCTACAGTCCCGCACACCGTTAGGCCATCTTCCACTCACGCCCCAACATCGTGCAGCCCGCCTCCAGTGGTGTCGCGACAGGCGTGAATGGAGGGACGAATGGAGACGTGTCGTCTTCAGCGATGAGAGTCGCTTCTGCCTTGGTGCCAATGATGGTCGTATGCGTGTTTGGCGCCGTGCAGGTGAGCGCCACAATCAGGACTGCAGACGACCGAGGCACACAGGGCCAACACCCGGCATCATGGTGTGGGGAGCGATCTCCTACACTGGCCGTACACCACTGGTGATCGTCGAGGGGACACTGAATAGTGCACGGTACATCCAAACCGTCATCGAACCCATCGTTCTACCATTCCTAGACCGGCAAGGGAACTTGCGGTTCCAACAGGACAATGCACGTCCGCATGTATCCCGTGCCACCCAACGTGCTCTAGAAGGTGTAAGTCAACTACCCTGGCCAGCAAGATCTCCGGATCTGTCCCCCATTGAGCATGTTTGGGACTGGATGAAGCGTCGTCTCACGCGGTCTGCACGTCCAGCACGAACGCTGGTCCAACTGAGGCGCCAGGTGGAAATGGCATGGCAAGCCGTTCCACAGGACTACATCCAGCATCTCTACGATCGTCTCCATGGGAGAATAGCAGCCTGCATTGCTGCGAAAGGTGGATATACACTGTACTAGTGCCGACATTGTGCATGCTCTGTTGCCTGTGTCTATGTGCCTGTGGTTCTGTCAGTGTGATCATGTGATGTATCTGACCCCAGGAATGTGTCAATAAAGTTTCCCCTTCCTGGGACAATGAATTCACGGTGTTCTTATTTCAATTTCCAGGAGTGTATATATTAATGACTTGCCATTCTATATTCATGAAGAGGCAAAGTTAGTTCTCTTTGCTGATGATACAAGTATAGTAATCACACCTGACAAACAAGAATTAACTGAGGAAATTGTCAATACTGTCTTTCAGAAAATTACTAAGTGGTTCCTTGTAAACGGACTCTCACTGAATTTTGATAAGACACAGTATATACAGTTCCGTACAGTGAATGGTATGATGCCATTAATAAATATAGACCTTAATCAGAAGCATATAGCTAAGGTAGAATATTCCAAATTTTTAGGTGTGGCCATTGATGAGAGATTAAATTGGAAGAAACACATTGATGATCTGCTGAAACGTTTGAGTTCAGCTACTTATGCAATAAGGGTCATTGCAAATTTTGGTGATAAACATCTTAGTAAATTAGCTTACTACGCCTATTTTCACTCGTTGCTTTCATATGGCATCATATTTTGGGGTAATTCATCACTGAGGAATAAAGTATTTGTTGCACAAAAGCGTGTAATCAGAATAATAGCTGGAGTCCACCCAAGATCATCCTGCAGACATTTATTTAAGGATCTAGGGATATTCACAGTAGCTTCTCAGTATATATACTCTCTTATGAAATTTGTTATTAACAACCAAACCCAATTCAAAAGTAATAGCAGTGTGCATAACTACAATACTAGGAGAAAGGATGATCTTCACTGTTCAAGATTAAATCTAACTTTGGCACAGAAAGGGGTGAATTATACTGGCACTAAAGTCTTTGGTCACTTACCAAATAGTATCAAAAGTCTGACAGATAACCAACAAGTATTTAAGAAGAAATTAAAAGAATTTCTGAATGACAACTCCTTCTACTCCATAGAGGAATTTTTAGATATAAATTTTTAAAAAAAATAATCAAAACATTAAAAAAAATAAAAAAAACACAAAAAATGAAAAAGTTGTTATATTAACTTAAGTATGTTGTTAAATTAATTTAATTATGTCATGTATTGGAAAATTTGACACGTTCCACATCATTACGAAATATCGTATTCATGATCCATGGAACTTGTATTAATCTAATCTAATCTAATCTAATCCAAAGAAGCTGCCAAGAATCACATCACATCACAATATAAACCCAAGTTCTTGGATAAAAGTTGGCATCAAAACCTCTTGTGGAAATCTAAAGAGACTAAATTCAAAATTGAGGACATTTACACATCCACAGTTCATAGAATATGTTAAGAATTACAAGAGGATATATCAAAAAGTAATTGCCAAGGCAAAATTTATGAGTAATGACAACTTATGAGTAATAACAACTTATAACAAAATAAAAGCTGTATGGGGTATTGTGAAGACTAAAACAGGAAAGAGATGCAAAGACCAGATTATCATTCTCAAAAACACAGAAAATGTCAATACTGAAAAACAAGATTTGCCAAATTACATAAAAAATTATTTCATAAATGCAACAATTTCATTAAGGTCAAAATTTAAAAATCAAGAAAAACCTGAATTTCCAAAAGCTGCTTATAGCATGAGGATAGATCCAACATATGAACACAAAACATTCAAAGTAATAAAGAGTTAGAAACCTAAAATGTCAACAGGAGTAGATGAGGTGCCTTTTTAAATCATAAAAACGACAGCTGCACAAATTGCAAGGCCTTTGGCATACATAGACAACTTATCATTTAGTGAAGGAGTGCTTCCAGAAAGGATGAAAATGTCAAAATTGAAGCCATTATTCAAAAATGGCGACAAGCATAAGGTAGAAAACTATCGGCATATATCTATCCTTCCAGAATTTTCCAAAATAATAGAAAAATTTATGAAGCATAGAATCAACAAATATCTAAATGACCATAAGTTATTAAATAGAAATCAGCATGATTTCCAGGCAGGTAAAAATACAGAGAGAGTATTAATGTGCTACACTGACTAAATGATCAAAAATCTAGAAAAAGACAAAAGCATAGTAAGAATAAATTTAGATCCCTCCATAGCATTTGACACTGTCAATCACAGCATTCTTTCAGAAAAACTGCAAGCATGGGACAGGCAAAACTTGGTTTGAATCATACCTACAAAATACAACAAATGTTGTAGAACTGATGTCAGATTATTCCAACCACAAAATAAATTTAGTATCAGATGCAAAGAAAGTGAAAATAGGAGTGTCACAAGGCAGTATTCCAGCTCCCTTATTGTTCCTTGTCTACATAAACGACTTTCACACCTCAGATGGAGCAGCAAAGGCCATACTATTCACAGATGACACTAGTGTGATAATAGGTGCACCAAAGCAAATGCTGCAAACAACTATTGATCAAGGAATGAAGAATGTCCACACTTGGTTCAATTCAAACCGGTTGACACTGAATGAAAATAAAACAAATTATATGCAGTTTGGGAAAATATGCCAAAATGTAAATCTTGATCTGTTGTTAGGTGACAAGGCCATAGACAAAGTGGCATCAACAAAATTGTTGGGGATTCATGTAGATGAAAATCTTAATTTTAATGATCACATAATGAAACTTGTGCTGGAACTTAGCTCAGCTTGGTTTGCTCTTAGAATTATTGCAAATGTTTGTACCGCAGAGAGTGTCAGGATGGCATATTTTAGCTATTTTCTGTCTCTTGCAACATATGGAATAATATTTTGGGGTTCCACCACTTACCATCTAAAACAAATCTTTCTGTTACAGAAAAGGGCTATCTGAATAATAACACACAGTAATCCACAGACACAATGCAAACCCTTATTCAACAAGCTGAAAGTTCTAACAATGCTTCCTAAGGTAAGTCTTTCCGCTCCCGGGATTGGAATGACTCCATACCCTCTCCCTTAAAACCCAAACCTTTCGTCTTTCCCTCTCCTTCCCTCTTTCCTGATGAGGCAACCGTTGGTTGCGAAAGCTAGAATTTTGTGTGTATGTTTGTGTTTGTTTGTGTGTCTATCGACCTGCCAGCGCTTTTGTTTGGTAAGTCTCATCATGACGTAGATTATTTACATATTGTTATGATATGGCCTTGAGGTCATGTTGTAATTAGAAGACTGAGTGAAGTGTGCCTTCAGAAGTCTCAGATGCTGTTGAACATTTGGCTGTCCAGTGAAATTTCACACCCTTCCTCAACAGATGATTTAAGGGTTCCATGATCCAGGCAAAGCCTTTCACAAACTTGTTTGTGGTCTGCTTGTGTCTGTGTATATGCGGATGGATATGTGTGTGTGCGAGTGTATACCTGTCCTTTTTCCCCCTAAGGTAAGTCTTTCCGCTCCCGGGATTGGAATGACTCCTTACCCTCTCCCTTAAAACCCAAATCCTTTCGTCTTTCCCTCTCCTTCCCTCTTTCCTGACGAGGCAACAGTTTGTTGCGAAAGCTTGAATTTTGTGTGTATGTTTGTGTTCGTTTGTGTGTCTGTCGACCTGCCAGCACTTTCATTTGGTAAGTCACATCATCTTTGTTTTTAGGTATATATATATATATATATATATATATATATATATATATATATATATATATATATATATATATATATATATATATATGAATATAATAGAGGGAAACATTCCACGTGGGAAAAATATATCTAAAAAGAAAGATGATGAAACTTACCAAACAAAAGCGCTGGCAGGTCGATAGACACACAAACAAACACAAACGTACACACAAAATTCAAGCTTTCGCAACAAACTGTTGCCTCATCAGGAAAGAAGGAAGGAGAGGGAAAGACGAAAGGATGTGGGTTTTAAGGGAGAGGGTAAGGAGTCATTCCAGTCCCGGGAGCGGAAAGACTTACCTTAGGGGGAAAAAAGGAGGAAAAAAGGAAAAAAGGACGGGTATACACTCGCACACACACACATATCCATCCACACATACACAGACACAAGTAGACATATTTAAATATGTCTGCCTGCGTCTGCACATGTGTGGATGGACATGTGTGTGTGTGCGAGTGTATACCCATCCTTCCCTCCCCCCAAGGCAAGTCCTTCCGCTCCCGGGACCGGAACGACCCCCCACCCTCCCCCTCAAAACCCACATCCCTTCGTCCCTCCCTCCCCCTCCTCTTTCCTGATGAGGCAACAGTTTGTCGCGAAAGCTTGAATTTTGTGTGTATGCCCGTGTTCGTTCGTGTGTCCGTCGACCCGCCAGCACCTTCATCCAGCAAGTCACATCATCTTTGTTTTTAAGGATATGAATATAATAGAGGGAAACATTCCACGTGGGAAAAATATATCTAAAAAGAAAGATGATGAAACCTACCAAACAAAAGCGCTGGCAGGTCGACAGACACACAAACAAACACAAACATACACACAAAATTCCAGCTTTCGCAACCAATGGTTGCCTCGTCAGGAAAGAGGGAAGGAGAGGGAAAGACAAAAGGATTTGGGTTCCAAGGGAGAGGGCAAGGAGCCACTCCAATCCCGGGAGCGGAAAGACCCACCCTAGGGGGAAAAAAGGACAGGTATACACTCGCACACACACACACATCCATCCTCACATACACAGACACAAGCAGACATTTGTAAAGGCAAAGAGTTTGGGCAGAGATGTCAGTCGGGGCGGATGTACAGAGGCAAAGATGATGTTGAAAGACAGGTGAGGTATGAGCGGCGGCAAATTGAAATTAGAAATTAGCGGAGATTGAGGCCTGGCGGATAGCGAGAAGAGAGGATATGTTGAAGGGCAAGTTCCCATCTCCAGAGTTCTGACAGGTTGGTGTTAGTGGGAAGTATCCAGATAACCCGGACGGTGTAACACTGTGCCAAGATGTGCTGGCCGTGCACCAAGGCATGTTTAGCCACAGGGTGATCCTCATTACCAACAAACAGTGTCTGCCTGTGTCCATTCATGCGAATGGACAGTTTGTTGCTGGTCATTCCCACATAGAACGCTTCACAGTGTAGGCAGGTCAGTTGGTAAATCACGTGGGTGCTTTCACACGTGGCTCTGCCTTTGATCGTGTACACCTTCCAGGTTACAGGACTGGAATAGGTGGTGGTGGGAGGGTGCATGGGACAGGTTTTACACCGGAGGCGGTTACAGGGGTAGGAGCCAGAGGGTAGGGAAGGTGGTCTGGGGATTTCATAGGGATGAACTAAGAGGTTGCGAAGGTTAGGTGGACGGCGGGCTGTTTGTTGGTAATGAGGATCACCCTGTGGCTAAACATGCCTTGGTGCACGGCCAGCACATCTTGGCACAGTGTTACACCGTCCGGGTTATCTGGATACTTCCCACTAACACCAACCTGTCAGAACTCCGGAGATGGGAACTTGCCCTTCAACATATCCTCTCTTCTCGCTATCCGCCAGGCCTCAATCTCCTCTAATTTCTAATTTCAATTTGCCGCCGCTCATACCTCACCTGTCTTTCAACATCATCTTTGCCTCTGTACATCCACCCCGACTGACATCTCTGCCCAAACTCTTTGCCTTTACAAATGTCTGCTTGTGTCTGTGTATGTGAGGATGGATGTGTGTGTGTGTGCGAGTGTATACCTGTCCTTTTTTCCCCCTAGGGTGGGTCTTTCCGCTCCCGGGATTGGAGTGGCTCCTTGCCCTCTCCCTTGGAACCCAAATCCTTTTGTCTTTCCCTCTCCTTCCCTCTTTCCTGATGAGGCAACCATTGGTTGCGAAAGCTGGAATTTTGTGTGTATGTTTGTGTTTGTTTGTGTGTCTGTTGACCTGCCAGCGCTTTTGTTTGGTAGGTTTCATCATCTTTCTTTTTAGATATATTTTTCCCACGTGGAATGTTTCCCTCTATTATATTCATATCCTTAAAAACAAAGATGATGTGACTTGCTGGATGAAGGTGCTGGCGGGTCGACGGACACACGAACGAACACGGGCATACACACAAAATTCAAGCTTTCGCGACAAACTGTTGCCTCATCAGGAAAGAGGAGGGGGAGGGAGGGACGAAGGGATGTGGGTTTTGAGGGGGAGGGTGGGGGGTCGTTCCGGTCCCGGGAGCGGAAGGACTTGCCTTGGGGGGAGGGAAGGATGGGTATACACTCGCACACACACACATGTCCATCCACACATGTGCAGACGCAGGCAGACATATTTAAATATGTCTGCTTGTGTCTGTGTATGTGTGGATGGATATGTGTGTGTGTGCGAGTGTATACCCGTCCTTTTTTCCTTTTTTCCTCCTTTTTTCCCCCTAAGGTAAGTCTTTCCGCTCCCGGGACTGGAATGACTCCTTACCCTCTCCCTTAAAACCCACATCCTTTCGTCTTTCCCTCTCCTTCCTTCTTTCCTGATGAGGCAACAGTTTGTTGCGAAAGCTTGAATTTTGTGTGTATGTTTGTGTTTGTTTGTGTGTCTATCGACCTGCCAGCGCTTTTGTTTGGTAAGTTTCATCATCTTTCTTTATATATATATATATATATATATATATATATATATATATATATATATATATATATATATATATATATATATATATATATATATAAGATGAAAACAGATATAAAGCAGAATTTAAAGAATTTATACTTGAACAATGTTTTTACTTGGTAAATGTCTATTTAGGCCAATAAATAATTCTGATAATGTTTATATTAAGGCAAAACTAAAAACACTGCCTTTCATCCACTAAATTTTCTGTTATTTTTTTTTTAAATTTGATGGACAGCTTCAGAGTGTGGTGAAATCATTACTGAATTATTGTAGTGAATATAAGGGCTTCCTGCTTAGGGAAGACAAAAGTAAAGACTTTAGGGCAAACAGACTACGCAGTTACAATACTGTTAGTATACATGTATAAAAAGTTGTATTATTCTGTCTTGTATGACCAAGTATTATTCTTTGTACAATTTTGTATGTATTATTCTTTGTAGTACTTCATGTAAAATTTTCTATGTTCCTTTTGCACAAATTGTTTCCCATAAATTTACAGGTACTTTTGGAGTACATCCATACAGTATTTATTGTCTATAGATGGATAAATGAAGAAATAAATAAATAAATAAAAATAAATAAGCCCAACTTATGTTCATTTATTTCTGTCAATACAGTAATCCAACAATGTTAGAATTCAATCTCTTGCATTTACATAATAGCATAAACTTTGCTTTGTTGTATAATATTCTTTGATATGTTCTAAATTGTAGTTTTCATTAAATGTGGTCCTGTTCTGCTACATTACATACTATTTCCCTCCTACCACCATGTTGCATGTAAGAATTATGGAAAAACTTTGTTTGTAATGATCTGCATTCACCAAAATAGAAAATTTTTATACAAAATGACTGTCATTCCTGTATCTGTTTGTGAAATAAAGTAGTGACAGATTTAGTTCTATTATTCATATTATATGGAAATATTACACAAAGTACAGCTTGAGCATATGTACATATCATGACGTAGATTATTTACATATTATTATGATATGGCCTTGAGGTCATGTTGTAATTAGAAGACTGAGTGAAGTGTGCCTTCAGAAGTCTCAGATGCTGTTGAACATTTGGCTGTCCAGTGAAATTTCACACCCTTCCTCAGCAGATGATTGAAGGGTTCCATGATCCAGGCAAAGCCTTTCACAAACTTGCAATAATAATTGTATAAACCCAGAAAGGAGTGAAGTCATTTGGTTGTTTGCAACATTTTGTTGTTTGCATCTGTTAGATGAAGATTGGTTTGAACACATTTCCTACCAATCACATGTCCAAGATAATTTACCTTTGTCTGCACAAAAGAGCACTTGTCTATGCGAAGCATCAGATGTGCAGATCACACATGCCCTGGCATATCCCTAAAAAATACAACCACATTGTCCAAATTCACCATGCAAATCTTTGGCTTTAACCACCATAGCACATCATCCAGTAACCTTTGGAACACTGCTGCCATATTTTTCAGTCCAAACAGCATTCGTTTAGCCTGATAATGTCCCCAAGGGTATGTGAAAGTGATCTTTGATCTGTTGTCTGTGGCTACCTCCAACTGGTGATATGTTCTTCTCAGATCTATTTTTGTAAAGTACTGGCACTGCCATAGATGGTCTAATTTTTCCATAATATTGGGGAACAGGTATGTACCTGTAACAGTAATTACATTTAAGTAGTGATAATCGCTACAGAATCCATACTTCTTGGTACCATCTGTTGACTTTTTTGGTGTGATGACAATATTTGTGACCCATGGGCTATAACTGTGTTCTATAATAGCCTCTACTTACTGCTGACCAATAAATTCTTCCATTGTGGTTTGAAGATATCTTGCTATGTGAATGGCTTCCCATAAACTGGTGCATTGTCATTTGTAGGTATACGGTTCTGGGTAAGGGATGTTGCTGGTAAAGGACTCTTCATGTTAAATAAATCCATGAACCACAGTACTAAAGCCTCCATTGCCTGCCGATCACTGCCTTGCAAGTCAATGTCCACTATGGTTGCAGTGGGCCCTTGCCCCACTGTGGGCATAGCTGACTCCAATGTCCGCAGAGTGATGCCCCACCAGCGTCCACAGTGAACATCTCCCAGTGGCACATCTCCCAAACCATAGCCGGCACCCATTCCAGCCACCAACGAAAGGCGCACACCCAGACTGGATCACCCACAGCATATCGCAAAGGGCACGGATGTGCCACAGGTCATGGTGCAGGAGAGAGCAGGTGTAGCAACATCCAGGGTTGTAGGCCATGGAGAACCCCTGCTGGACTGCAGCCAATCAGAAAAGAGGGTCCAGTAGGTGCTTAGGAACAGAGGTAATGGTGTGTTGGCAGGAGAGCCCACCAAGCACTTTGCCAGTTGCATCTTAAATGTAAGCACCATATGTTCTGCCTCGCCATTAAACTGTCATGAAATGGTGTGGAGATGAAGGGAGTTATACTGTTCCAGATGCATAAATTGCAGAACTATGCTATGTTAGAGCCTGCACAACACCTTCTGCCAATGTGGAGCACATGTGCATGATATATAGGTAATTTGCCAGTGCATTCACCATTACTAACCACATGGAATGACAAAAATAGGCCACAAAATTGCTGCGGACATCGTCCTACAGTTGATTGGGAGTGGGCCATGAACCAAAAGTTTATGGGAGGGAGGGGGGGGGGGGGGGGGCAGATGCCTGATTCACAGCACATTGTTTGCTCCCACAGATGAGCTTCTCAAACACTGAATGAATGTGGGGCCAGACAAAGTGCCTTGCTAGCATTTTCATGCAGGTTATGCCCCAGAGGCCACAGTGGAGAAGCACAAACTCCAGAACAACAGGACCAGCAGGATGATAATGCAGGCCTTGTCCAAATCCATACTAAGGAGGAGTGTTCTCTCAACCAGCTGATTATGAAGAAGAAAAAAATTGTGGAGCAGACCCAACTCTTGAGTGGGCAGCCTTTCAGGCCAACATTTCAACACAAAATAGGACATCTGATCTCAATGCACTTTGCTGTGACTGGGAGCCTATCCAACAGCTGCTGCTCATGATAATCGATTTGCAAACACACAGCTTCTGTTTTGACAAATTCTGGTCAGAACCAATGGGTAAACACATTAGTGCATCTGCATTGGTGTGACGAACAGTGCAACAATAATGAATCTCATACTGATACACATTCAAAATTAAGGTCCACTGCTGAAGTCTTTGTGCAGTTCTGTCAGGAAGCTGAGAATGGGAGCCAAAAAGTGCCATAAGTGGTTTATGGTTGGTGGTGAGATGGAATTTGTTTCCATAAAAGAAAATGTGGAACTCGTGGATTATATAGATAATGAGCAATGATTCCTTTTCTGCTTGCTAATAATTTAATGGAGCAGCTGTCAACATCTTTGAGGCATATGCCAGAGGTTGTTCAGATTCATCAGCTTCCCTGTGAGGCAAAACCAACTGGAGTACATAGTGGGATGTTCTTGTGGCAAGAATCATCTGTTTACCCAGTGTAAAAGTATCAAGACATGGGGAAGACATTAACAACAATGTGATGTGGGCAAACATCTTGTTGTAGTTCACTGAGCAAACAAAAGGAACACCTTTCTTCCATAAGTTCTTTAAGGTATAAATTGCATCTGCCACATAAGGGATGAATTTTGAATAGTAACTGACTTTTCCCAAAAATGCTTGGAGTTCTTTCAAGTTCCAGAAAAGTTGGCAATACAGCTGCTAGATGATGCACTTAAATCCTGCCTCTTTCCATTTAGTGGAAAGAGACTGAAAGTTGTCAAGATGTTTCTGCTGTGAGGACCCTGTGGAAATAATGTCATATAGATAGTTTGCACAAGAGGGGACACCACATATTAACATACATGAAGATGGTATCTGTTCTTTCAGACATGTGTGAAAGAACAGATACCATTGGTGATCTTGCAGCTCTCGAATAATGAAAGTACAATGAAATCCAGATCATTATCTGCTTACAGGCATTGATAAATATCAACAGGGACAGTTGAAAATGTGTGCACTTACTGGGACTCAAATGCGGAATCTGCTGCTTACAAGGCAGATGCTCTATCCAACTGAGCCATTGAAGACACAGAGAATAGTGTGACTGCAGGGACTTATCTCTGGCACACTCCCCATGAGACCCACATTTCCAATGTACTGCCAACGCACTACAATTTTAGTGCCCTTGCCCACTACACTCATTGCTTGCGGCAGTCAGTCTATTGATTCCCTGAGTTTGAGCAACGTGAGTGCATCCACACTGAAGAAGATCATTTCCCGGTAAGCCTTATCTATATGAAGATGGTATCTGTTCTTTCAGATATGTCCAGATTCAAGATGCATGTGACATTAAGCAATGCTAACATCTTGTCAGCATTTAACGTTGCTGCCAAAGGTCAGTGCCTCGGTCACATGTAGAGCTGGTGTCAGCAGTGGGCAAAGCAGGCACAGCCCACCAAATGTGCCCTGGTGATGCTGTTTGGCTCCCATCTCAGTGCTCTCAATGATCACTCCATCTTGCGCTCAGGCAAAGTCTGTTGATGGTGGTTCAGGATGCCACTTACCATACAGAGAGGCCCTGATCATTCACCATGGTTGACCAAGACTGCAGCAGGTGTTCACGAGTTGGCCAGGAAGTTGTATGAATGCATCTTGTCTGTTTGGTGTGAAAATGGCAGCTTGTAGATCACCTGTAATGGCCCAGTGGAGGAAGGGGGCTGGACTGGCTGTTTACTAGTCTGATCATCCACAATGACTCCACAGGCAGCAGCAGCAATCCACAGCTGTGGTATGCAACAGGTCTTCCTGCCCCTGTGTTGAATTCAGCAAACAGGCAGCAGGATGATCATCATCGATCAACTCATGATGGTTTCACTGAAACTCAGACTTTCATTCTCTCTGGTTCTTTAAAATGAAAAGAATGGCACCATGACAGCATGTGTCTTATGCTCCAAAGGCTTCATTATTTATAAGAGTTGAGCCCCTACCTATCATGCAGTGGCTCTGAGGACATGATCATATTTGTCCACATTTATCAGACCTGTCAGCACTCCTTGCCTTGCTGTGATAATTTCAGTAATGATTCTAGGCTGTTGAGCTCAACTTTTCTCTTGACGTCGGACTTGGTAGCGGCACTCAGCCACAAAGGTGCACAATGTTATCTTACAGTGCCTTGCTAAATAGTACAGTGATGCTTACTTTCCTGCCTGTCCCAGTCCCAAGGTCCATTCCATTGATGGTATGTCATATTGACATAACGACTGGCACACCACTTCAGTTCAATTTAGCCTAATGGACCTTTAGTAAAAATTTGAAGCCTGCACAATAAAGTTATTCTGCTGTGCAACAATATATTTCTGTCCCAGTCAGAATGTCTATTGCATTGTCATTATGCCATGTTGACATAACAACTGGCACATCAGTTCATCAAAACTACTCTGTTCCAGGATCGTCTGCACAATAAAGTTATTCTGCTATGCAGCGGTATATTTCTTTTTATAAATGTCTTCTCAATGATATTCCTTCATTCCATGAACTCACAGGCATGGCCAAAACTCATATTTCAGTGTCCTCCTCAGTTTCATTCAGATGATTTGTCTTTCTCTGAAATAACACGCAATCTTCATTACTATCAGTTCATTCAGAACACAAAAACAGAAAATATATACAGTTTTAAATGATTTATGCCTGTTTAAGCCTTGCAGTATCTAATACCACACAATTAAAAGTTAAATGTGTCAAGTAATTATATTATTAAATAGTACAAGTATATAGTTTAATCAGTCATGCTTCAGATTACAAAACTCAATTAAATATGCAGATTATGAATAAACAGGATGTTTTATTCTAGTATTGCAGATGCATGTAGTGTACATGGAGCCAAAGTTCACAAGATAAGGTGTTAATTAAATGTATTACTAATTAGAATCAATTCAGGTATTTTGTCAAATTATCGAGTAACATTTACACTAAAAGAGCACCTGCCAGGTTAGCCAAGAGTGCTAACGTGCTGCTTCCTGGACTCAGGTTGGCATGCCAGCCCCGGATCGAATCTGCCCGACTGATTAACGATGAGGGCCAGTGTGCTGGCCAGCCTGGATGTGGTTTTTGGGCAGTTTTCCCACATCTCGCTATGTGAATGCTGGGCTGGTCCCCATGTTCTGCCTCAGTTACATTGCTTGCAGACATCTGAACACATTCACCCTATTCCATGGATTACACTAGATGCAGACAGTTGGGGTGCACTAATTCCTTCCTGGGGGGTACGGGCTGGTGACGGGATGGGCATCCAGCCACCCCTTAAAATTAACATGCCACATCTGACTAACCAGCAGACCCCACAAGTCAGGATTAATGCTTAGAAAGAGATTCACAGTAAAATAGCTTAGGCAAAATGTAAGTGGTATTTGTATATGACATTCGTTTCATTTAAATGACATGGCAACACCTTCAGCATATAATCCATCATTAGGAAAATTATGTGTTTAAAATTACAGTAGTCATTTTGTTATCTAGAAAAAAAAACTGAGTTGCAGTAATTCCTGATGAAATGCAAAGGGTTCCACTGTTATGAAGTATCTTTGTAAAAATGCAGTAAATTGAAGTGAGCATCAATGTGCATTTTCAATAACTGCCAGTCCCTTAGCTCATACAAGAATAGTTGCATAGTATGTGCATTTATGTTCATCTTTGCAACACATTTTAGTGGTGTTGTTTCTTGAGCAGCTTTGCATCAGAATGAGTATGTTATTCATCATCCACAGCCAGTACAGGTTGTTACTCTTTGACAACAATTTCCTCCAATCATGATTCATGTAATTACACACCCATGATATAAACCATCTCATGTGTAATGAAGTGTGTGTACATTAAATTACTGCATAAACTAATTCTGCTTCATTGCATACAGACTTATGTTAGTACTGTTTTCGCAAAAGTATAATTCAATAATAATACACCTGCATATGCTTAGTTCAGCTTTGTAATTTGAAGGCACTTCACATTTCTTTCATTTGTTCACACTGGAATTAACTAGGGCTGGCGAGAACTAATAATGTGTGCAAGATGGTCGAATGGGAAGGCGGTGAGCATAATTAAATCATCAGGATAATGTTTAAAAAAACGCCACTTATTGGCGAAAGCATGTTAAAAATGGGTTACATAGCCAGGCCTAGGGAGGCGAGGGTGAGCCAGACTGTAGAGTTTGGCAAAACATAGTTTTCAAAGCTAACAAAAGTTGGTGTCTGCCAATCGGGCAAGTTCGAGTGGCATACTGGCTACGAAACTGAGTCCACAGTGCCACAGCACTGGGAGAAGTGGGAGAACTTCACTGTTACAGGGTGTGCATCCAAGAGAGAGTGCCTTGGTGGCAGGCAGCTGGGTACATCAAACGCGACCATGCTGCTGTCTCCGCCCTGATTGGTCAGAAGCCGAGGGTCCCCTGGGAGCGGCATGGAAATTTCCAGAGCGTGGCCTGGTCAGCATTGCATAGACAGTGTTACTTCATCATCACATGAGGGACGTGTGTGATCAAGGTAGCTTTCCTTGGTACTGACTTCCTGTTGCCAGACCATGGGCCGAGAAAATTTACAGTCAGCCTACACTGCCGGTCGATGCTTGGCCGTAACAAGAAAAATAAAGTTTCCTTTTGAAAGCTAATAATATAAGGTAAAATCCCCTACTGTCTGGCTCATCCTTACACTCCTCCCCCTTCTGTGGGAGAGGAAAACCTAAGTGAATTCACTTAAAAAGTGAGTTATGTGGATGTAGATCATTTTAGGTTGCAAAACAAACAAAGTAAACATTACTTGATTATTGAAGGCTTCCACAGAAGCAGGCAGGGGCCTCAACCTATGGGAGAGTGTAGAGATTCTAAAGACCTCCTAGGGGTCACAAAAGGACTTACACAAGTCAACAATATTATGTGTATACAAGAACAAGGAATAATTGTCATGAAACATAAAAACAAAATAACATTAATGAAACACATGAATAAAACACATTAGAAAATAATAGTGTGAATGAGGCAAACATGCTGAGTGTTCCTGTTTCTAGGATGAAGTTAAAGTGTCTTTTTTGCTTAAATAAGTTGAAAATGTGAACATATCACCATTGATGTCACACGCAAGGATGGGTGGTGCGAGGCGGTGTGTTGTGTTGTCCTCAGTGGGCAGTGCACAGGCTGCCGGTGGGAAGGGGCCATGGCTGTGGCCAAGCTCGTTCACTGGAACTCAGCACAGTGTGATATGAGGGGAGATCCACACATTTCAAACACATTTAAAAAGGGAGTTAACACTAGGGAAGCACTTCACTATACTGCACAAGTTTTCACATTGATATATAACACAGTTGACTCTTAAAGCTAAGGGAGGGCACATGCCTGATAAGTTCTTTCTTCTAGTCATGGGCATCATTCACCCTGAGGCTGGGTTCTGGAACCATTGGAGGGGACAATTTTAATCGTTTGCAGAATCGCTGTTTGTAGAAGGTCCATGTCACTACAATAATAAGAATAGCAGAGACTGGGGTTACTGTGGCTCTGGGTATAATGGTTGTATGTAGTTTAGTGGCTGTTTGACATTCATTTAGGTGTGCTAACAGGTGATCATAACAAATTTGTCTTTGCTCATGTTTTAAAAGGTCATCAATTGACATTATGAGGTGATCATTTGATATATTAGGTAAGGCAGGCAAATCAGTTGACAAGAGAATCACAAATGAGCTTCCAGGTATAAAGACATAGGCAAACAGGTGTGAATACTAAGTGAGTAAGCTATAGTGGCATGGAAGATTATTAATGGTGTAATAATATCACAATAAGAACAGTTTGCTAGAAATCTACTGTTTGAGATTTCTATCTCATATATCTGTGACTGGAAATTGTGTTCATAGGAATGAAGCGTTAATATCGTGATAGCACTAGTAATGCAGTGGGAGTCAGCGTGGCGGCTACGATAGAGCGGCGCGCTACAGATGACTTCAAGTCTATGCCACATCAGGGTGGCAGCTGGCTGCAAAGCCGAATCCTGCGCTACATCAGAACAGCATGTGGTAGCCGAGAAGTGAAGACGAGGCGGCTGAAACTGTCAAATGCTGCAGCGGCTCGCAGTAAGCACGTGCACTGTGCAATGAGCACAACACAATGCTGCACAAAACCTTCTAGATTTGATTAGAGATTTATGGGATCCAGAGTGAGAAGTGATGAATATAAATGTCACAAAAGGTGCATAATATTATTGATTAAAAGGGGTCGATGAGCATAATCGATAAGGTTTATTCAATGATGACCAACAAAACAGAAGTGGGATTACGCGTGACATCATGCTAGTTGCATTGTTACAATGGGTTCTGTTTAAAATTACATTATGCATTAGTAAATTGGTTCATAAGTTAGGCATTATACATGAAACATATTAAAGTAAATTCAATATCCTCAATAGTGCAAAAATGCTAGCTTGTTACCCGGATCCTCAACAATGACAAGTGTTGACATGATAATTGAGAAGGGTCTCAGCTCTATAGACATACGCATGTGGACAGAGGGATGATTAGCTTGGTACTCTGACGAGAAGTAAGAAATGAAATAGAAGATTCAGAGTGTTGGAGCTGAAGAAGAAAATATGATAAATGCCAAAGACAGGGAAAACCCCCCTATGACATCCATTTTAGCCCAAACATAATTGTTACATAAACATGAAAATATAAAAATGAGGTACACAAATATCATATTACATTGCTGCATATGCTATATCAATAAGTAAACAAAGTTAAAAGCCTCTTTGGGCTGACAATCCAAGTGTAATAATGTTCACATTGTGAGAGGAAGTTTCACATGCTTCAATATATTTGCTAAACACCATAAAATGAGAATGACAAAGAAAAGTCACACCAGTTTGGAGCAGATGGGGCATCTCATTGCCCAGGACTATGAAAAGTCACATAGCCTTGACAGTAAAAAAGTGTTAGTGTAGGAGGACAGTGTCAAATACCCGGAGTTACTAGTGTGTGTATGTAAAGCAATTCTGGTTAACCCCTTATGCCAGGGAAAAGAGTGGGGGAAGCAGTGTTGCTGCAGTGGTAGCATCATTGTGTAAGTCTGTAACAAGGTGGTATATCCAAGAATGCAATGGGCAGACAGCCTAAAAACATGCAGAATGCAGAGTGAATACTGCGAGAGAGTTCAGAAAGGCTGAATATGAGTGGTCCCATGGTGACTGGGACAAACAACAACAGAGACATTCCAATTGTAGTAATTGTATAGAAATATAACAGCATGCTTCACATCAGCATTGAAGAAATATCATCTGTTTACAATAGAGGAATAGCCTAAGAGTAGGCTGGGTGTAGGATGAATGCTGCTAGACTGTAGTAGTCATACTGAGATATGAGAGGTGATGATGCACAGATGAAAGAGATAGGTAGGCGACTGGTTCACGAAACCAAAAATTGAAGGTATAAATCAATCAGCTGGGCACTATGGCGGCACTAACCGCAACATGAAATGTACATGGCCCTGGAGGAACTTAACACTGTTGATAATGAGAGGAGACAAACAAAACTTGACGAGAAGCTAGGGACTTCCATAGTGGAAACAGACAGTGTAAGGAATTGGATTAGAAATGGCTAAATTAAGCATAATTTCTGAAGGACTTTTCCTTTATGAAGGTATAGTGCATGGCACATCATTGACAGAACAGTATCGCCTACTTAACTGTGAATATGACAATGCTGTGATTCCAAGAGAGGTGCTACATACTTCTTCTTAAAATTCAACATGTCTCACATAAAAAAAACTTTACTGTGTAACCAAATTCGCCATCTTCATCCTCTCTCCATTTGCGACTAAACTCGCCGCCCTTATAACTCCTAGGTGCTGGCCTCATTGGGCCCAGCTGGTTGCTTAAAAGTCCATCTATCCTTGGGTGTATCGCAGTGTCCTGAGACACATCATACAGATAAGTAATACTACTTCAGTAGTCAGTATTCCTTCAGAAAGTACAGCAGAAAAACAGTGTCGAAGAAGGCTCAACTTTTGAACAGAGATTTCCGTTTAAGAGTGGTTTAGCTGTGGGCTAGATGCTGTTCGTGTCTGATGGTGCCTGATCAGCTGTCGTCAGAGAGCACAGAATACTGTTCTCGTAAACTCTTCTTCGACATGAAAGATTAAGGTCTAACTGTGTTAGTTCACATGGGCTGAATAGTTTAGTGTTAGAATACCTCTGGATAATAAACTCCAGAAGGTGTTGTTCTGTTGAAATTTGACAGATGAAAGTAGGTAGGACAGACCATGCCATGAAATTGAAAAGTTAAGGAATGGCACAGACGGGTAGGGTCCCGCACGATTGCCAATTGCGTCACGTCAGGTATGTGCCCTTGCGTGTGATGCATGACTCTTTATGTGTTGTCCTGTTGATAGTTGAAAGATGGAAGTGGGCAGGATGGTCTATGCTGTGAAATTGAAAAGTTAAGGAATGGCGCAAATGGCTAGGGTTCTGTGTGATTGCCACTCGCGTCACATAAGGCATGTGCCCTTGCGGGTGTAGTCTTTGGTGCATCTAACAGCCAAGGCATATAGCCAAAGTTGTTTGTCCCATGGGCGTTATTCACTCTGTTCACATCCTCTACAGTGGAAGGCATGTGGCATATCCCTCCAGATAAACATTCAGACACAAATGAAATAAAACGGTTACATCTTAAATTACCCTTCCAAAATAGTTTCTTACCTAAGACATCATTGATAAACATTAAAATGATAGGTGATACTTGGGAACTTATTTTAGCATACTTCAAATCCCACAAATTGAATAATTATCCTTATAATTCTAGCAACAAAGTAACACTTGGAAGCATTAGGTTCATGGACACATACACTAGATTACTGGTTCTGGCAAAACTTTAGCAACATTCTCTAAATAGTTGGTAATAAAACATAGTCAAAATGAACAGTAATAAAAATGATACATAGACATAAGTAATTGGTCACAAGTAATTAGACATAAGTAACTGGCAACTCATCATAGTGATGCAAGCAGTGGAAAAACTGCAACAGAAACGAAAGTACAAAATATCATTTCCTTTACACAAAATTCCCTTATTCTCCAGTTACATTTCATAGCATAATAAGTGTAAGTATTCCTTGATATTCCTTTATTTCCATACAGATTGACATGTCTTTGGTGTGTCTACCTGGAAGAAGGCTGTTGTTAAGTTATGGGAATGTTATGAGTAATGCTGTGGAATAGTGCAGTAACACGTTAATACTTCCTTTAGCAAGGTTTAATTTTGAGTGGTTTTACGTCCCCTTCAGTTAACAGATCAATAATTGTTAAACATTTTGTATGAAATTTCCTGTGTTGATTTGTACTCCTTGTCCCATAATTGCGAATATTGGTGGTTATCAGTCTCCCAGTCAATCATTCAAGGGTATGATTGTTGTTCCTTTTGTTAATTCTCTCACCTACCTGTTCCATATATTCATTATTGATGGCCCGACAAAGCTGGTTGCCTCTCAAAGACGTTGATATGACTTACCTGTTGGCACTTTTTGTTTTTAATAGAATTGGGGTCCATTGCCATATATAGAGTGTATAGGGAGGAAGGTAATTTCCTTAGTGTGGAAAATGTGTGTAAAGTTATACCAAATATTCATCATGATTGGTTAAAAATTCTGTGTTGAGATTCAGTGCAGCCTGAGGTGCTAAGGTGCGACATGCGTCACCCACATAATATTGCTGAGTGCTGACAATACAGCTGACAGTATGGCTTGCGACCGGCTCTAACCAGCTCGGCGGCCGTACTAGCACCCGCGCACACGTATGCCGGAGCTACTGTACTTTGCTGCGGGCGGAATTATGCCTTACGAAAGGTGGGTTCAGTGATTGTTTTATAGCACTAATGGTGGCTACCAATGTGACGTGTACTTAATGTCCTAAATAGAGGTGTAGATGGCTTCTCAGGTAGCTCTTTACAGGTTATGAAAGTTTTATCTCTCCCTCTTTTACTGCTCCCAATTAATATGTACATAAATGGTTCTCAGTATTGCTGTTGCAACAAATTAAATATTAACTTCAATAGTAGTAGTGTTAATGAAAGTAAAATATGATTCCTTATAAAGTGTGGATATTTCAGTTACTTCCTGCTTTTACTATTGTTGTATACTGCACTAGGCAACACGGTCCCAATGCCTCAGGAATGCAGAGGGTGCGGACTGTCTCAGTGGTCATTTCTTTTTGCCTGCAGCTGGAGACAATGCAGATGACCGAGCCTGGTCCCGCTGCAGGGTGGTGAGGGTGGCATAGATCTGAATAGGCCTTTGTATGTGGGTGGCTGGGTGGTCATCCTGCTATGCTTTGAGTTTAGTGCCTTGGGATGGTCACAAAATTTCCTTCCAGAGTCAGCTTATGTTTTTCACGGCAGTTATTCATGGAGGGTGGTTTCAAGGGACTCAGATAACTCAATTGTTAAAATTTGCGAAATGATCATGACTCATTTATTTGCTTAGATACGCTGTTTTTTCTAAAATTTACATAATTTATGAATTTTCATACTTCTGTATAAATTGTGAAGATGACTTGGCTCTCTTAGAGATCACTTACTTGAAACTAGTGGCTAATAATGTCTGAACTGGACACCTTATGTTAGAGGTGTTACTCTGAATTAACATTAACTTGGTTTTTCTGGTCTTTGCTGTATGGTACGATGGCATCTCAAACTTGTTGCATTTGCTGACATGTTTCCCACACAGTGGTTGCTCACAGAGTAAATATCACAGCAAGGGCCAGCTTCCTTGATGCCATAATCATCTGTTTATTAACCGTGAGAGTGATAATACAACACAGCTGGAGACCGGTCTGAAATTCCAATGTCTCCCATTTCTGGGCAGTATAGGCAATGTTTTCAAGGAAAAACTTCTTTTCTCTCACGGTTTGGTTCTTTACTGAAAATTCAAATAAACAACGTAGATAGATTTCCATTATTGGGTAAGACTAGTAAAGTCTGCAGAGCAATAATAAGCTGGTGGATTTATTTTAATAACTGTCTTCTTGGATTTACTGGTTATGCTACAATGTACGAATGTACGAAGGCATAATGTGGGTGCTGGATTCATTGTGGCTGAGGCACGTGGCCTGCAGGGCGAAGGCGGATGGTGAGGAGGGATGAGGGGAGAGGTGCAGATACTGCCTGTGCTAAAGGCAGAGAGGGGGGGGGGGGGGCTGGGGGCTGGGGAAGGGAAACTGTAATGGCTGCTCCCTTGGTGGGGATGCGAGAGTGGAGGAGAGAGGGGCTGGCTATCTGCAAACAACTGTGGCCGGCAAGCTCTGGCTGGCGGTAACTAAATGACTTTTCTTTGGCATTTAATATACAGAAGCACGTAGCATCATGAAAACTTACCTTGTTGTCTCTTCAACATTGCATTACAAAAGCAATAAAATAGCACTTAAGGGAGTCTCCTTTTACTTTTAAAGTAACTTATTGGTTGTTTAACTTGGACATACATATTCTTTTTATCATCGGCGCATAAATATTCAGCATAAATACATATGTAATGGGGCATATTTCAAATGGTAGGTAGATGGCAACATGTTGTCACTGATCTACTGGCAGTTATGAAAGTGTATTAGTATAATGTTTTTATGACAAAGCTTTAACAGCTATGTTTGTGCACCATTCACTAAATCAACAGGTGAAGTCTAAATCCCTGTGACATATACAAGATTAACTAATTCTTAACTCAACATGTTCTATTGACAAGGACAACTTTCCCCTTAATTCAATTATCAATAAGTATTTGTTTTCAATTCTCCACTTCTACGACAATGTTACTGGAGACATACAAAATGATTACGGAAACTTCATTCACTTCCATTAACATGTGACATCCTAAATTCTATTACCAATGGTTGCCAATTCTTATGTCTACTTATAACTAATATGCACAACTTAAATGAATATATAGTAATGACAGTAGTTTCTGTCAATTTATTCTCTTGCTTCATGCAGGTCTTTTCCAACTGTTTGCATGTCTTCTGAGACCTAATTCCTGGAACATAACTCATAGGGGTGTTTAGACCTCAGAGCATATTTGGGTGGCCATCTAGGCAGTTGCATTACCTTCTTTCTTTCTTTCTTGGGTGGAACTACTGGCGTTGCAGGCTCTGTTTCACTATCGAGTGGAGGTGGCTCAGAACCCTTGTACAACTTCAACCTGTCAAAATGAACGATCACTGTGCATTCTGCTAACTGAATCTCCACATTTACTGGCAAGGTAAGCCGTGTGATATGGTATGGTCCTTCATACGTAGGTATAAACTTCTTTGTTCTTCCCTTTTTTATTACTGGATTGCGTAACATAACTAGATCTCCTGCCTTGTACTCAGGCATTTTTGCTTTCTGGTTATCCCTCTCTAAATGTTGAGCAGTGGCTTTTGTGTTATTCCCTCTTTCTTTCTTCCAAATGGCTTTAAGAGGTCAGGCCAAACCTTTTGGATTTAATTCCAGGGGGCAGTTTGTCAATCTCAAAAGGCGAATTCATATGGTGGCCATATACCGCTTCATAAGGCGAATATCCCGTCGCTTCATGGACATGGCTGTTGTAGGCTGACATGATGTATTGGACATACCTGTCCCAGTTAGAGTGATTTTTATTGACATAGTAAGAGAGCATGAGCATAACAGTGTGAGGGACTCGCTCCAGGCATCCATTCGCTTTTGGGTAAAACGACATTGTTCTCCACTTTTTGATTCGCAACAATTGACAGACTTCTGTAAACAATCCAGACATAAGATTTGTGCCTTGATCTGTAAGTACAGCTTCAGGACTTCCATAGGGTAACACCAAGTGGGTGCCAAATGTACAAGCTATGGTTTTGGCAGACATATCTGGTATGGGAACAAGAATTAATAACCTAGAGAAATTATCTATGATGGACAAAATACACCTGTTATTTTGTAGGCTCAAAGGGAAAGGACTGGCTATATCTGCTGCTACTAAAGCCCAAGGAGAAGTGGCTTCAGGTACTTGCTGTAAGAGCACTTTCATCCGAGGTGGCAATGACCTCTTAACACAAGGCAAACGATCTTGTATATACATTTGCACGTCTCACCGTCTGCCTTCCCAGAAGTAATGGGCGGCTATTCGGCAATTGGTGGCACAAAAACCATTATGACATGCTTGCAGGCTGCCATGACATTGTGCTATTATTTTGGAACATACTTCTTTCGGAATTACCACTCATTTACCCAGCGGGGTCTTTCAATACAAAATTCCATCTTCAGCAGAAAATTCAGGCAAAGTTTCATATTTCTGACATTCAACATCTCTTTGCTGTGCTTCCCTCAATTCTTCAATAGAAACATCATTAGTTACAGTCACTCTGACTTTCCGGCTTAATGCGTCGGCATTTTGATGCAACTTTCCCATTTGTGTTTTACCTCATACTCAGATTTGCTCAATTTTAAAGCTCAACAAGTTAACCTGCTGCTAAGGACTTTTAAGCTTAGCATCCACTGTAACGCAGCATGATCAGTGATGGCAGTAAATTTTCTCCCATACAAATAACATCGGATATAGGTTACACCAAACATGAGCACTAAAAGCTCCTTCTCAGTGGTACTGTAATTCGATTCTGCTTTGTTAAGCTGTCGAGATGCATAACCAATTGGTCATTCTTTGCCATCTATTTCTTGTGACAGAATGGCTCCAACAGCATAGTTGGAGGTGTCTACTGACAGAATGAATGGTTTTTCAAAATCTGGATATGCTAGTACAGGGACTCTAGTTAAAACATGTTGGATTTGTTGCATTGCTTCATCACATTCCTAGGTCCAGGTGAAACTAACTCCTTTTTTCAATAACTTAGTCAGGGGCTTTGCAATGGTAGCATAATTGTTCACGAAACATCTGTAATAATTTGCAAGGCCTAAAAATGACTGTAATTCTTTGATATTTGTTGGTGTTGGAAATTCCTTTACAGCTGTGGTCAAATGGGGATCCGGTTTGACACCTTCTTCACTTATTATATGTCCCAAATATTGTACCTGCATTTGGGCAAAGGCACACTTTTCCAGTTTAACACTCAAGTGAGCTCCTTTCAACCTTTCCAAAACATCCCTCAGCCTTTCTGCATGTTCTTTTATAGTTTTAGAAAAAATAATAATGTCATCTAAATATACCAATCAAGTGGCGGGAGCATTCCTCAAACCAAAAGGCATTCTTAGAAATTCATATAATCCTGTAGGTATGACAATAGCAGTTTTATGGTGGTCCTGGGGTGCAACAGGGATTTGATGATATCCGGAGTGTAAGTCAAGGGTGGTGAAATACTTGCAGTTGCCTAGGCAGCCTAATGTGTTGTCAATGTGCAGTAACTGATACATGTCTAGTGTGGTTACTCATTAACTGCCTGCATATCAACACATAAACGATAGGCTTTCTCTTCATTTACTGACTTTTTCGGTACGAGAACCCCAGGGGACGCCCACAAACTTGAGGAGGGCTGAATGATTCCTGCAGCTAATTGCTGCTGAATCATATCTTCAATGACAGATTGCAAATGATACGGTATACGATATGGTTTTTGTGCAATCGGCCATGCTTCACTGGTCGGAATTTTGTGCTGAACCAAATCCATGGCCGGTAGAAACTGCCTCTCAAAAAACAACCAAGAAAATTCCTCTAATGCTGGCTGCAACGCCTTTTTCTCCTCACTGCTTAAACGGTTTACCTTCTCTGTTAACTGATTCCTTAATGACGACATGACATAGTGCACTTCTCTAACTGGACACTTCTTTTCCCCCATCCCTGCTCATCTTTACTTTGCTGAATCTCAGCTCCTCCTACTTCTTCAAAACTTTCCTGTCCACTAGCAACAATAGTACCTTTTGGTATCACAACATCTTTCACACCAAAATTATCATTACTCACCAGTATAGCAAAACTTTTCTGTTTCCTTTCTAGTTGACAAATACTTCTCTTTATATGCACTGGTTGCTGATCTAATACATCATTCTGGGTGAGTGGATACACCAGAACATCTGTCTTCAACTGCTTCCAATTTTTGACCTCTATCCAAAGAATTTTTCCACTTCCACCTTTTATCCTTACAGGGTCAATGGTTTTTTATCACCCACATCTGTGGTTTTATGGGAGACTGAACAGTGCCTTTCACAGCTTACTCACGTCTGATGGGTTAGTGCACTGCCGAAACAGTGAATTGCTGCACCAAACTGCAAAGTTCACATTCAATAATTCACTATTCCCTGATAACAGAGCAAGAAGTCATTCCCTAATATGATGTCAAAATCACCTTTCTTTAACCTCACCACTTCCATCTCTTGACTGTATTTATTCTCATCTATTTGCAAATTCACTATACACAATCCTCCAGGGACAATTATTTCTTCACCAAGGCCACTGTATGAAATCAGGGTGGCTGTAGTACCCTTCGATCATTTTTATCTACAAATAACACACTAAGTTGTGCACCAGTATCAACCAAAATTCTAACTACTTTGTTCCTGAGTATGCCATTTAAACTAACATGTTCCACCTCTTTACATTTTCTGGTCCTCACCGGATTTATTATTTTTGTCGGGGGCACGAGTGGGTGGCGGAGCCTGCCCCCCATGTGTTTCTCTGATTCGACCCCGCATTGCGTTGGTGGCAGCGCATCTGATTAGAAAATTGGGACTTAGCTGGACAAACATTATTAGGGTGACCTACAGTCTGACAGATGGTGCAGAAAGGTGCATGACAGCACATTGCCATATGGTTGGGTCTCCCACAACGCTGGCAAAATACTTCCTTTGTTAATACCAGTACTGAATTTGGCAGACGTGGTGCAGCAGTAAAGAAGCCCAATACATGTTTGCGTACAATTTCCAAATGAACAGCTTCAAACAAAGAGGTGGGGGAGGCTGCTTTAACTTCTCCTCCGGTGGGGGGCTCAATACCACAAACAAATACATCAATTGCGTGTGCTTCTACTTCGGAGTGCAAATTTCTATTTTTACTGGCATTTTCTCCTGGCTTGTAAGTACGACAAGATATGGCTTATAGGCAATCTGGAAAAGCATCAAAATCCTCATTAGACTTCTGCCTAAGGGTTGATAATTGATCTCTGTAATATCCGATACTTCCGGCATCAGAATAATGCATAGTTAGTCTGCAAGCCCAAACTTCAAAGTCATGTGTATCACGCAATTCGTCCACTGTTTCTATAATCATTCAGACTTCCCCTGTCAACTTTAATCTGGCTATGTTGACCAATAGATCATCTGGGCAGCAACAAATGTGACCCACATCGTGAATATTCTGTATGAACATAGCCACATTTTTGTGGGACTTCCCAGAAAGGGTGGGAGTGAAATCATCCGCAGCGACTTAATGTTGCCGTGTTAGCTGAGGTTGTGGCAGTCACATTAGTGACCAAATTAGTGTTAGTGCCCATGGGTTGTGCACTTGTTACAGATGTGGAACTAGCCATAAATACGGAAGTTTGCATACTGGCTTCCAGCATCTGTGTCAAGACGCGGTTTTGCTCAAGTAATTCTTGATTTTGTGTGAACAATTGGTGCATTTGTGCATTAATAGCTTTGAGCAGGTCTTGCGAGGTTGGCACCTCTGCGGGAGTATCCCCTTCCATCGCTCTTGTTCCCATCAGCATATTTATAAAATTAGGGGGGATTAGCGACCCAAAAAAAAGATTATTACAAACAAAAGAATGGTCACAAATAACTTATTCCCACGGTGGCCAGCTCAATGTTAAAGTCAGAAGCATTGCAGCAACTTACATGAAGGTGGAGTTGGTGTGACACATTGGCAGCAGCGACGGTGTCATGGAGTGGTGGCAACGGGCAACGTGGCACCGTGCGGCGGCGGGCGGCAGTGGTATCTGGACTCTCGAGCGGCGGCAAATGTGTTGGTGGCAGACAGTGCTAGCTCAGCCAGTTTGCAACAGTGGATGGCCCCTCGCTTGGTAGCAACAGCAGCGGGTTGTGGCGGCGTCCGGCTCCCGTGGCTGGCTACCTGGGACTGTGTCACTCGTTCTGACGGACTCCGACGAGTGTGTCACTACAGTGTGCGCCCTGTGCGTTTCTATGGCCATGGCCCATGTGGGGCAAACATGTTGGCCAGTTGGCGCATTCTATGCACAAAATGCTCAGTGCTTCGCCAGAAAAATTTGGAATAGCAACAAAGTCGCTATGGGAACGCATCCCAACTTCTGACACCAGTTGTGCAGGATGGTCAGATGGGAAGGCAGTGGGCATAATTAAATGATCAGGATAATAATTAGACAAAGGCCATTTATTGGTGAAAGCATGTTAAAAATGGGTCACATAGCCTGGCCCACTGAGGAAAGGGTGAGCCAGAGTGTAGAGTCTGGTGAATCATAGTTCATGAAGCTAACGAAAGTTGGTGTCTGCCAATCATGAAAGTTTGGGCAGCATGCCGGCTGCGAAACTAAGTCCACAATGCCACAGCACCAGGCGAAGGGGGAGATCTTCACTGCTACAGGGTGCACATCAAAAAGAGAGTGCCCCAGTGACGGGCGGCCGGGTACATCCAACGCAGCCACGTGGCTTCCTCCGCCCTGATTGGTCAGAAGCCGAGGAACCCACAGGGGTGGCATAGAAATTTCCAGGGCGTGGCCTGGTCAGCATTACTTCATCAGCACACGAGGGTGGCGTGTGATCGAGGTGGCTTTCCTTGGCGCTGACTTCCTGTTGCCAGACCATGGGACTAGAAAATTTACAGGCAGCTGACACTGCCAGCAGAGACTTGGCCATAACGAGAAAAATGATGTTATCTTTTGAAAGCTAATAAAATGAGGTAAAATCCCCTACTGTCTTGCTCATCCTTACAAAGGGAAGAAATTTTACTGATTGTTTACTGCATTTTGATGTGTTAACTGTTTATTTGGAGATGGACATATTTCATTTTGTATAATAAGTTTGACAATAAAATTAATATCTATTATTGTTGTTTTATAGTTATATAGTCAATGAATTTTGTATTATATTCATGGTTATATTTCAATTTTACACTATCTAATTACTTGTGTTAAGATAGAAACAGCCAGGAATGCCAGAAATTACAAAGCAGACCTCCATCCATATTTGGTGTACCATCAATATACAAAGCAGGTTCATATATGTTATTGCAAATGTAAGATGATTATTAAATCCTATAATTTATCTATAAAAGCTAACATTTACCATTGTGGTAAGGTAACAGCCTGAAATTTCTTTTTATATGCAAAGATTTCAAACTTTTACCAATAGACATTGGTTGATCTAAGGATCTACCCAAGCAAACTGGTAAAAGCTGGTCTAAAGACTCCCACCTATACCATGCAGGTTCAGATATGTTTCTCTGTTGGCAACTTTTTCTTCTCAGTCTGTTCATCAATGTGTAGAGTATGCCTATGTTGAGTATCATGTGTGAATGTATGTTCATTTTTGCAACTCATTTTAGCGATGTTATTTCTTGAGCAGTTTTGCATCAGAATGACTGATGTTATGCATATGTCTACATCTGTGTCTGTGTCTATGTGATTACTCTGCTATTCACAATAAAGTGCCTGGCAGAGGGTTTAATGAACCACCTTCAAACTGTCTCCCTATCATCTCACTCTCAAACGGCACGTGGGAAAAACGAGCACTTACATTTTTCTGTGTGAGCCCTGATTTCTCTTATTTTATCATGATGATCATTTCTTCCTATGTAGGTGGGTGCCAACAGAATGTTTTCGCAATTGGAGGAGAAAACTGGTGATTGAAATTTCATGAGAAGATTCCATCGCATTGAAAAATGCCTTTGCTTTCATGATTGCGACTCCAATTTACATATCGTTTCTGTGGCACTATCTCCCAAATTTTGTGATAATACAAAATGAGCTGCCCTTCTTTGAACTTCTTCGATGTCATCCGTCAGTCCCACCTGATGCAGATCCCACACTGCACAGCTGTTTTCCAGAATAGGGCAGACAAACATGGTGTAAGCAGTCTCTTTCGTAGACCTGTTGCACCTTTTAAGTGTTCTGCCAAAGAATTGCAGTATTTGGTTTGTTCTACCCACAACACTATATATGTGATCATTCCAATTTAGGTTATTTGTAATCATAACCCCTAAGTATTTAGTTGAATTTACAGCCTTCAGGTTTGTGTGATTTACTGTGTAGTCGAAATTTAGCAGATTTCTTTTCATACTCATGTGAGTAGCTTCACACTTTTCTTTATTCTGGGCCAATTGCCACTTTATGCACCATACAGATATCTTATCTAAATCATTTTGCAATTTGTTTTGGTCATCTGATGACTTTACAAGATGGTAAATGACAGCATCATTTGCAAACAATCTAAGAGGGCTACTTAGATTGTCTCCTGTGTTGTTAATATAGACCAGGAACAATAGAGGGCCTATAACACTTCCTTGAGGAACGCCAGATATTACTTTTGTTTTACACAATGACTTTCCATCTATTACTATGAACTGTGACCTTTCTGACAGGAAATGCACAAGTAAGGCGATATTCCGTAGGCACGCAGTTTGGTTAGAAGACACTTGTGAGGAATGGTGTCAAAAGCCTTCTGTAAATCTAAAAATATAGAATCAATTTGACATCCCCTGACGATAGTACTCATTACTTTGTGAGCATTAACAACTAGTTGTGTTTCATAAGAATGATATTTTCTGAATCTGTGCTGACTATGTGTCAATAAATCATTTTCTTTGAGGTAATTCATAATGTTCGAACCCAGTATATGTTCCAGAACCATAGTGCAAATCAATGTTAGTGATATGGGCATGTAAGTCATCAGATTACTCCTGTTTCCCTTTTTGAGTATTGGTGTGAATTGAGCAATTTTCCAGTCTTTAGGTACAAATCTTTCAGTGAGCGAGTGGTTGTATATAATTGCTAAATATGGATCTATTGCATCAGCATACTCTGAAAGGAACCTGACTGGCACTGCCTCTATTGAATGATTTAAGCTGCTTTGCTACACTGAGGATATCTACTCCTATGTTTCTCGTTTTGGCAGTTGTTCTTGATTGGAATTCAGGAATATTTACTTCATCTTCTTTGATGAAGGAGTTTCGAAAATCTGTGTTTACTAACTCTGCTTTTGTGGCACTGTCATCAGTGTTATCGTGCAGTGAAGGTACTGATTGTGTCTTGCCACTGGTGTACTTTATGTATGACCAGAGCAACTGTTAGTGTAATACATAAAAGATTTTATGAACTTTTAAGTAGATCAGTGTATAAGATGAAGGACGACAGTATTTATGTAACTGTTGAGCAATATAATATTCTGGTAAGTGAAGTGAAAATGTAAAAACTGTTGTCAATTAAAAATCTGTTCACTACAGACGTTTGAAGTGATATGATGTTTTCAACATTGGAGGTGAAGAGAAACTCATAGCACCAGTGTCTGCTGGAAAAAAAGGAAACTTGTTATTGCATTTTTATAATGAACTGCTTAATGTAATACAGGCTACAGGCCATGCCAGTTGAACTTTGATGATTATGGAACTGAATCGTAAGCACAAGAACGTAACTCTTGAATCAATTGTTACTTGTTTGAGGTTATGTGAACCATGTCAGAAAAAAAACCATTGAAAATGGGTGTTGTAGTGAAAATAAAATCTTGACTTGACTGACATGCAGGCAAACCTGGAAAACATGTCATTTGACAAAATTTGTTATCCTTCGAGCATTAACTTTGAAAAGTGCTGATGTAGCAGCATTTCATCTTATGGATATTTTTATGACCATCAGTGTCCAAAATATCCTTCATTCTGATAATTTCATAGAGTTTTGTAACCAAGTTGTGATTAAGCAAGCTAGGATCTCTTTACTTCCTCTCTTATTTTGCCATCTGCATTCTGATAAAAGAGAAAGGTTGGATCCTAGTATTAAGGAATATAGCATCAGCTCTAATTTTGTGCTTAGTTTTGTGTATGTACTAGGTGCTACCGCACTTAGTACATGTCCACCGCGGTGCTTGGGGGCCACTGTGCAGTTGTGACACCTGAGGATTGACTTATGAGAGCCCAAAACTGGTCATGATAACAAAAGAAATTTACAACTGAAGCGGTATTTTCAACCTCTGGTATCTTATTTTTACAGTAACATAGGGATGCTAATTCCTATGCTGTAATAGACATATCTTAATAATTCTTATCCATTAAATATAAAGTTATTCTCATAAAAATTGCAGTTTAATAAGGGAAACATGTATATCCTATTAGTATATCAGTGGTATAATAGCTTAAAGATGTTCATAGCATGACATTTATAACATAAGCAGGTAATGACTATCTTAGCTGAATAAGTGATTAGTTAATTCTTGTGTTGTCTTTGTCTGTACATCACATAGGTAAATTGTGTGTGAAATATTTCATTACATGTGACTATCATTCTTATCTGTATTCAGTCAACCTTCACAGTGTGCAGATTCAATAGCCTGGGCATCTATGAATCAGCCAGGATTGACTAAAATGATTCTACGAATGTAGTTTGAATTGTGAAAATCAAAATTCTTCAGTGACATAAATACTTCATCTTGTCATCTCCACTTTCATAGCTAGGTTTTTCATTATTTATTTATTTATTTATTTATTTATTTATTTATTATTTATTTATTTGATTAGCCATCCGTAGACATTTTGCAATGTATGGATGTTGTCAGTTTGGATACAGTGATTTTTGCAGATACATTGACACTTTTATATGCATTTACAGAGTATACAAATACAATGACATTTATCACTTAAATTACATTCAAACAATTAAATATTCACTTATTGTTTAGAAACAGTGTTCCTGAAAATATAGTTTAAGGGTTTTTCTGTAACAGTGCATGTTGTTAATTTCTTTGATGTCCTGTGCAGCTTGTTATACATTTACAGAATATACAATACAATGTCATTATGTCACTTAAATTACATTCAAACATTTAAATATTCACTTACTGTGTAAAAACAGTGTTCCTGAAAATACAGTTTAAGAGTTTTTCTGAAACAGTACATGCTGTTAATTTCTTTGATTTCCTGTGGCAGCTTGTTATACAATTTTACACCCTGATACAAGAAACTTTTTTGGGTCTTAAGCTTATTTCTCCTATCTAGATGAAGGCAGTGGCTTGTTCTTGTGCTATAGCTGTGTAAAATGCTGTTTGTACTATAATTCACTATATTTTTCTTTATATATACTATAGTGTGGAACATAAATAAACAGGGAACAGTTAGAATACCAAGTATTTTGAATAGTTCTCTGTGGTGAGCCCACTTACTGCTTTTAGTTATAATTCTCACTGCTCTCTTCTGCACTTTAAAAACTGTTTGTAAGTTGAGTACATTATTTCCCCAGAAAATTATCCCATAGCTTATGACTGAATGTACATAGCTAAAATATACAGTTCTTAGACATTCATCGCTGCATACTGAGGAGAGAACTCTAAGTGCGTAACACGTTGTAGATATCTTCTTTGTGAGTTTTTTAACATGTTCACTCCACCTAAGCTGGCTGTCAATATGCAACCCTAGGAATTTTGTGGTGGGCACTTCGTCTACAGAGGTGTTATGTAGCTTTAACTTTAGGGGACTGTTTTTTCTGTTTATTCTAAAGCGTATGCTATTTGTTTTCTTAATATTTAAGGTCACTTTATTCTCTGTAGACCATTTGTAGACATCTTTCAGTGATTCATTACAATTTTCCAACATTTGTGCTGATGTCTCACTGGTGATTATAATATTGCTGTCATCGGCAAACAATATCTTCTCTCCATGTCGGATATATTGTGGAAAGTCATTTATATAAATCAAGAACAACACCAGACCCAGCACACTTCCCTGAGGGACCCCAATATTAATATGTTGTGGATCTGACAGGTGTTTTTCTATGAACTTTGATCTACTGGAGACATGCGAGATCTCTACCCACTGTACTCTATTTTTTAGGTATGAATGGAACCATTTGTTGATTACCCCTCTTACTCCTAGTGCTTCTAACTTCAGTAATAGATTCTGGTGGTCAACTGTATCAAAGGCCTTTGACAGGTCAAGGAATATGCCAGATACATAGTTGCCTTCATCCAGTGCTTCTAAAACCACTTTAGTGAAATGTGCTATTGCCATTTCTGTATCTCTGCCGGGTCTGAAACCAAATTGGTCATTTGAAAGAAGGTTGTATTTGTTTAGCTAGCTCATAAGTCTGTTCTTCATTATGGACTCTATTATTTTGGAAAATGATGACAGTAGGGCAATTGGCCTGTAGTTCTCAATGTTTTCTACATCATCTTTTTTGTGTAGAGGTAAAATTTTTGCATGTTTCAGATAATCAGGGAAACAACCGGCTTTGAAAGATTCATTTATGATATTGGTTAGGGGGGCTTTGATACTATTTATGCATTTTTTCAGCACAGACATTGGAATTTCATCTAAACCTGCTGAATTTTTGCTCTTTAATTTCCTTACCACATTACATACTTCTTCCTCAGTAGTGGGTAGCAATACCATTGAATTTGATGTATATTCCCGTGTTCGTGGATTATGAGATTTTGAAAAATTTTCCTGTAACTTTGTAGCTATACTACTAAAGTAAGAATTAACAAAGTTTGCTAGTTCTTTTGGGGTACTTGTTAGGTTTTCTTTGTTCCTGATTTGGGTGTTTATTTGCCTTTGTGTTGCAGTTCCTGTCTCTTGTTTCACTATAGTCCATGTAGCTTTACTTTTATTTTTAGCTAGATTTATTAGTCTATCATTGGCCTTTTTTTTTTTGCAACATTGAGCACCTTCCTATAGATTTTTTTGTAGTTTCTGTAGTAATGAAGAAAATCTGGATCACTGTTGTTGTTTTTTATAGAGTTTAGGTATTTAAAAGTTTGGGCAGATTTTCTAATTCCTGTGGTAATCCACTTATTTTTGGTGGATGTTCCAGTAGAACTTAGTGCTTTGGGGAAGGCTTCTTCGAATATTATCTTAAACTCCGACATGAATTTGGAGAATTTCTGATTCACATTATTTTCTGAATATACTTCTTCCCATCTTTCATGTCTTAATTGTAAGCAAAATTTTTGTATTGCTGCGTCTGAGTAGACTCTTTTAAACATGTGGAGGTTTACTGGTTTTTCTACAGAAGCTTTTACTTTTATGATTTGGCATAAATGATCTGACAGTCCAAGATTTTTGACAGTTATGACACAGTTTTCCCCACCTATATCTGTAGCTACATGGTCAATGGTAGATGTTGAGTGTTTGGTTATTCTTGTTGCAGAATTAACTAAAGAGGACATGCCAAAACTATTCAGAATATTCAGAAAAGTGTTACTGGTTTCATCTGCCTTAGCTGTGTTAATGTTTAAGTCACCACACAAGAGTATGTTACTTTTCAGGGATGACACTTGTTCTAGGCTTTGCATAAGTTTTGAAAAGAATGTTTCTAAATCACCACTGGGAGAACGGTATACACATAGTACAATTAGTTTTTTGGGCATATCTACAGCTGGTATCTCTACTGCTGACACTTCAAAATGCTTGTCTACACTTAGTAGGCTAATATCATTCCTAATTTTAAATGAAATACCACTCTTAACAAAAATACATGATCCTCCACCTTTCATTGAGTTTCTGCAATAAGAACAAGCTAGTACATATGAGGGCAAATTTATGTATTGAATTTCATTGACTTTGCACCAGTGCTCTGTGATGCAGATAACTGGACTGTCTAGGGATTGTAACTCAACTTCTAGCTGTTGCACTTTGCTTTTTACACTCTGAATGTTTTGGTGAAGCACTGTTAGAGATTTAATGTTACTTATCTTGGAGGTTTCTTTTTCATCATGCTTGTGACTAAAAAATCTTGCAGATGGGAGGGAGGCGCTCTCTTCCGTCTGCTTGTTGCTCCATGTGAGGTTGTGTACTTTTCTGCCACTGCTGATGTTGGAACTGCTGCTGCTCCTGTTGTCTGTACTGCTTCTGTTGATTGTGCTGCTGCTGACGGTGCTGTGTCTGCTGTTTCTGGTACTGCTGCTTTTAGTGACACTGGTGGCAGTTGTGCTGGTGTTTCTGCATCTATTTTTGTTGATGTTACTCTTACTTCTACTAGTGTTGAGTTTTCATCGTTTTTGCTATTGGGATAGCCTGGGATGGCGGCTAATTCTGCTGTCACCTCCTTTGAATGTGTGTTTTGGTCATCATTGCTTTCTGCATGAAAGTCCAGTGGCATAACAGTTTCAGTTAAAAAGTCGTCTTGCATGTTGAGTTTGTCTAAAGTTTCACTGATTTTTTCACTGAGATCATGATAATATCATTTCATATTAACTTCAGTTTTTAAGGCATCCCAATAACAGCAAAATAAAAAGTATTTTCAGTTATAAATGTGTGTTACTTGGTGCGTATATTTGTAGCTTGTAATTCCATATATAGAGTGCCAAGTAGGTGTAGATTGTGTGTGTGTGTGTGTGTGTGTGTGTGTGTGTGTGTGTGTGTGTGTGTGTGTGTGTGTGTGTGTGAGGAGGGGGGGCAGGAGGGAGTATTTCATTTTCATGTCTCAAAGAATACACATCTGATAAGAGTCTCCAAAGCAGTTCAGTATTCAGGACCATGATAATACATATTTATGAGTCTCCACGGAATACTTGATAATAAGTGTGTGCTTGGTATGACATCCCACGATATCTTACTATAATTATCATGTGTATGATAGAGTATAAAGCACAATATTGCTGTTAACTATGTAACACATAAGTCTACAGATCATCAGATTAATTTCCTGGCACAAGGTATACTAGTTTACACACTTCTTTTGCTCGAATGGTATATGGCCAGACAAAAATTTGTGACAGTTAACAAACTTTTTGTAATGTTTGTAGTCTGACATCACAGTGGATACAGTATGATATCACATTCACAGAGCCTAATATGAGGTTGAAGATAGTTATTCCATTGATCAACCTAAGTCATACAGTAACAGTAAATTTGATACATCATAAATCAGTGAGCTAGCAATGCAGAGCCTAGAACAGCTGGGAAGTAAATCTGTGCCAATATAACATAGTAATCTAGTCTCATTCGTACCATAACATTATGGTGAAATATTGACTCATAAATACTTGTGTAACATCAATCATCATGTGTAGTGTAGCATAGCAAAGCATAAATAAGATCATTGATGGTAATTGTTGTGTTCATTGACTTGTTTGCAAGTAGTCATAAATCATGCTATGTACCAATGAATAAAACAGTGTACAAGAGAAATTCAAGTGGTACTTCAGTGTTCATTATGTTATTTATTTTTTTTCTTCTAATAGATAATCAAGTGTTCATTCTGAGACAGAGCTAGTAACTTTCCATGTACTACTGTAATAACAATTGGGCTTCAGTGTTATTCCTTCATTTCCAGTATTTGTGCGTACATATATACTTAAGTGTAACATTACAATCTTTGAGAAGGAAAGTTGCTACTCACCAGGCAGCGGAGATGCTGAGTTGCAGATAGGCACAACAAAAGGGTTTCACACTTAAAGCTTTCGGCCAATGGCCTTTGTCAACAACAGACACACATACTATGCGCACGTGCGCGCACGCGCCCACACACACACACACACTGCATTTGTGTGTGTGGGCACATATGTGTATCTATAGTTGACAAAGGTCATTAGCCAAAAGCTTTAAGTGTGGAACCCTTTTTGTTGTGCCTATCTGAAACTCAGCATCTCCGCTACATGGTGAGTAGCAAGTTTCCTTCTCGAATATTGTTACATTCCATCAGGGAATTTTCCAAGTGTAACATTAGTCATATGAGTATTTCTGTGAATCTGGCAACTGACACAGTACAAAATGCGACACATGTATCAGAATATCATATCTCTGCTTGTATAATTCCTTATCCTATGCATGATGTTGACACAATAAAACAGACTCTGCATGATTTTTGAAATAAGAATCGCTTGACTGGGGATCTGTGTATGCCACACACTTGATGCATAAAGATGATGCAGCCCCCTTTGACATTTACAAAATTTCTTAATATTCATTTGCACTGTATTGCTATTCTTTTCCAATGATAGATTTGTGTACACGTTTTGGCTCCAAATTTATATAGCTTCAATTTTATAATATTTTTTAGTCCAAATAACTTCCTTGACTTTCTATAAATTAACCTATAAGCATTTTGATGAGGAATCTCCAACATTTCAAATGATCTAATTTAAATGTCAAAAAATTTCTTAATTTATTTAGTAATTGCTCTAATTTTTTCATTAGGTTTCACAAGAACCAGATCTCCCACCATAAACTGTATTGCTTTACCCTCCAATCTTGTCTCTACTTCCTAATGCTACACTATTCCTTCATATTTTTCCTTATTATCTCTTCTCTTTCTTCTGTTGCAGGACTTTTGCATGCAGGGAATTCTGTCATTTCATTTATTAAAATAATAGGTTTTTTTGTTATACATGATCTCATAAGGTGAAAACCTAGGCAATGAATCCTGCAAACTATTTAGTATATCCTCAAAACTACTTCTATGATCTTTACTGCTATAAGTCCTACACAGTCTCCAAATTTCCCTCATATATCATTCAGTTAGGTTGCTTGTTGGATTGTGTACTGATATTAATATGCGCTTTATACTTTCCTCTTCTATAAAACTCTTCCACCATTTAGAAGTAAATTGAATTCAACTATCAGAAAGAATATCTTTTGGGATTGCTACTTTTTCAAAGAAATACTTTTTAATTTTTTGTATGATGCTTTTAGTGGTTACCCTCTGTATTGGATATAACTTTAATAATTTAGAAAATAGATCTATCATAAAAAGATGTAGCTGTACCAGTCTCTTGTGTGTGGTAATTGCCCAAACAAGTTCCATCTGTTTTTTTTTTTTTTTAATATATTATGCATGTATCCCCTACTACTTTGGTAACTGACCACGACATGTTGACATCTGTCACAATTAGTTAATGTATTTATGACTCTTCTGGTTACATTGTAAAAAAATAAATTTTCTTGAAAAAAGCTCCACAGCATCCATAACTTTCATGTACATATTTTTAAGACTATCAATACTGTTTTAGCCCACACAACTTCCACTTATCACTGTCTGGATCTTTTTTTTCTCTAAATAACACTCCCTATAACGTTTTAAAAACTTCCAGATTTCATAATGATTTTGGTTTCTCCTTTTCTCATACACATCCTCCTGATTTCTTTCTCATCTTTAATTTCTTTCATATACATAACCTTGAAATTCCTTTCTTCTTGATTTCATCTCTCTTCCCATTAACCCCCCCCCTCCCCCACAGGTAATATTGATAATGGATGTGCAGTCCTAACATGTCGACTGCACACTGACCAGCCCAAAGCTGTGAAATGGCGTCAAGAAGGTGCTGACCTGAACACACATGGAAAGAGTGGGAGGCATCACATCTCCATAAGACAGAGTTCAGTGCCCCACATCAATACTGACTTAAACAGCCACCCATTGCTGGTCGGGTACCAGTTCGATCACCATTTTCAAGAGCATCAGTACTGAGTAATAGGAAGATGATACTTAGCCCGTATTCTGCACATAGTAATAGAGAAACATAATTGCGCATAGTAGGCAAAGGAAAGACAACAATCACATTACACCACTTCATAACAAGAAGTTAAGTTACGTTTCTTTTCTTTTTAGAAATAAAAAGTTCTATTAATTTGAAAGTGTTATCTACAGATCATATTGGATTCCTGCCACTGGCTATTACAATTTCTCTCCATCCTCATTTGTTTCAGTGATGACTCCCACAGTAGCCAATACAACATCTGGCATTTAGGATTCCAGGCCCAATGCTGCCGTTGCTCTTTGCTGCTTCATCACAGGGTGTCACTAATCATTCTTTCTTTTCTTTCAGGGGAGCATTGCTGCTAATTCTGTTCTTTCTTGCAGACTGGCCAGATTGCTTCTGCTATTTGTGTATCTGACTTGCTCCTAGTCATTTTGTTGCGGCACTCCTCGCATTAAAATGGCCTCTAGCCTGCCTCCTACATCATCTGTGCCTATGCCCCCAGTTGCTGCTGGCTTTGATGTAACATAGTTTATTCAGGTTCAGAACCACCAAATATTGCAGTTGATGATGGCAGTCCAGCAGGTCATTAATGCATGAGATACTGCTGCATCAGCTCCACCACAACAGTCAGCCACATCCGTGGCACTGCCTCCATGTGTCCCACCATTTTGACCTTGCAATTAACACAAGAAGAATGGAATGAGTACTAGGATCTGTTCAATGTTCATTGTGCTACACATCAAGTGCAAGATTCTGTGAATGTTTATTATTTCTTGTCAATGGCCAGCACAGGAGTTTACCACCTAGCTCAGAGGTTATTCCTGACTAGCAGGCCAGAGTTGCTAGTTTTTGAAGATTTAGTTTCTGCCTTCAGTAAGTATTACAAGGATCAGGTACAGATTGCTACAGCTCATTACAAGTTCTTTTGACTGTGGAAAAGGCCAGAACAGACGTACCATCAGTGGGTCACTGAACTTCAGACTTTAACATGACAGTGTCATTTTCATTATGGCTGTCGACGATGCTATAGTGACACAATGATTTGTGATGCAATTATGTACAATGTGCAAGACAGTAGGATTATTGAACAAATTCTCAACATTCTGGACCTACTTTGAAACAAGTGTTACAAATTACAACATCAGGACTCTTGTGATAGTGCCATCCTACTTTGAAACAAGTGGTACAAATTGCTGAACATCAGGACTCTTGTGATAGTGCCATGGAAAACTTTGATATAGTTCCCATTTTCAGTGTGACACAAAATGATAAACAAGTAAAGTCTTGTGACAACCACCATGTGCAAACAGGGCTCTGCACCATGGACAGTGTACACACGAACAGGGCACCTTGCTGTGCAGAAAGTAAACCAGTGTCAGTGAATATGTCTGCTGTGAAATAATGTCCCCACTGCTTTTCCATGCATAAAATACACCATTGCCCTTCACAGAATGTGATGCTTTGCTTGTGGAAAGCAAGGTCATATACAGTCTGTGTGCTAGCAACAGAAAAATAATTCTACCCACATTATCCCTCATAAGTGCAGAGAACCTTCTCACTCACTGAATGTAGTTTTTTCTAATCTGGCTACCAATATTAGTGATGACCAAATTCAGTATGTGCCTTCAACCCACCCAAGTTCTGTGCAATGGCAGTCAAACAAACTGTTTGTGAACTTAGTCATTTCCAGATGCTGTGTGGGACAGTTTGACACTGGTGCTTCTGTTACATTGTTTAATTGCGCCACTTATGAACTGTCAGACCCATGACAGTTGACAAACTCTTGCACACAACTTACTGCATAAATCAGTCAGGACAGTCCGGTGCTTGGTACATGTAATTTGTCTGCCACATTCCAGTCTCACAAGAGAACAGTGACATTTACAATTTTGTGTTCATGAGTCTGTGAAAATATATTTGGGTTAGATTCATTTGATTTGTCTGGTCTTCATATTCTGGACAATATACTTTCTATTTCTGTTTTCAACCCAAAAGACAGTGTCACTCAACTGATTGAGGAGTATTCTGATTTATTTTCTGGAGGACTTGGCAGAGCAAATAATTCTGTGCTGCACATTACAATGAAGGACAATGCACAACTTCAGTCTTTTTGGACACATCCCATCCCTCATTCACTTAGAGACAAAGTTTCAAGTCAACTTACAGAATGGCAAGACAAAGGTGTTATTGCTCCTATCCATGCTAGTTCATGGCCTTCTCCCTTAATAATCATACCGAAGACTTCGTCTGTGTGTTGACTTTAAATCCATTGTGAATCCACAAACAATAATTACGTGATACATATTTGCAAATTCCATTAGATGGGAACTCTAAAAAGTGTTTATTGCCAACACACATTTAGAGTTGTCAACATTTTTGTGCTTACTCTTTGGTAGTGTTTCTGCACCTGCCATATTCCAATGCTTCTTAGAACAGCTTACTACAAAAGTTCCATTCTGTTCAAATTAATTGGACAACACTGTGGTGTCAGAACCTGTACCAGAGGAACATATTAGTAACCTTCATATGCTTTTTCAAGTGCTTTCGGCTGCAAGTTTGAAGTGTCGCTTTGGCAAATGTGCATTTTTTCAGATTGCAATTCATTACTTAAACATTGTTCTTAATAGCCAAGGTTTATACTCAATGCAGCCCAGATTGCAGCTCTGTTTCAGCATTTGTACTGGAAGAATGTGCCTTTTGCTTGGACTAAAGAGTGTCAGGATCCCACTAAGCCTGTGGTTTTGGCAGTGGATGGTTCTTTATATAGAATCAGAGCTGTGCTATTGCACAGATTTGGTTCACAGGACAGGCCCACATCAAAGCATACAAATGCTGACATCCTTTCTCACCATCCTGTTGCTCCCAGTTCTGAATTGAATGCATTTGCCACTTCTTGTTGTCAGATTGATGTACTGGCCACTGAACTTTTACAGAATTTTCCTCTGCACAAGCCACGGAAGCAGACCCTGACATGAATCTTTTGTTGCACTATATCTCTGCTGTTTAGCCTCATTCAGTGAAAAACATTCAGAATCCTGTTGTGCACCAATTATAATTCTGCTCATTGGTGTAGCCTCTCCATCAAGCATGGTGTGATTTTATTGCAAAATGACCTTGGACAATAACATGTCCTTATTCCTAAAATGTTGCAAAAAGGTGTGTTGTGATAGATACACCAAGGGCATTGAAGAATTGTATGCAGAAAACAGTTAGCGCATCATCACTACATTTGGCTAGGCACGGTTGCCCACATTGAACAGATGATGTCATGGTGTTGTGCTGATGTTGAAAATCTATTGGCCCTGCCCCAAACATTCTTGACTTGTCCAAAGTCTCAGTCACCATGCAATGAGTGCATACTGACTTTGGTGGTCCCTTTTGGAGCACTCATTGGGTTATTGTTGTGGACTCTCTTAGCAAACATCCATTTGCAGTTCCCATAAACTTGACTATGTCATGTAGTACCATTCAGGCTTTGTGATCTATTTTTTGCTTCGAAGGTTTGCCTGAAGTGTTGTTTACAGACAATGGATGACAGTTTATGGCTCAGAACATTGAACAGTTTTGCACTGCCAGTGGTACCACTCATCTTACCAGTGTTCTGTTTCATCCTTTAGCTGAAAAATTTGTGTATATGTCCAAGCAACAGATGAACAAACTACATGCCACCCTTATATGGGGGCAAGCTGCTGCTCTTCCTCATGATATACCTCTCCTAGCCCAGCAATTGTCCTGTTGCTGCACCCACCTCAGCACACGGCACCTCCCACACTCCACTAGCATTGCTTTGCATCTAATGTTTTCATTCTTTTTAGAGTTTTTGGTTGTACCAGGTGCTGGGAGAGAACGATTCTTCAAAATTTGGGCACTTCTGTGTATTTAGTTCAAGGTCCTGCTGGGTTACTGCACTGCCATCAGAACCAGATTCGTGCTTGCTGATTGATAGGTTCTTCCACAAATTTTCTGTCACCAGATTCCAATCCCACCAGGATCTTGCAGCCATCACAGTCGCATCTGGGTGCCTCTTTGGTACAACCTGTGGAACCAATGGAGCTGGACTAACTTTGCCACCACAGCAGCTCAGTTTCCTGGCGTTCATCCTGGTGCCTGCCTTGGACCTGGTGCCACTGTCGTTACCATCACCACAACCATCATCATTGCCATCCTCTCCATTTATCTTTGGACTGGCTCAGGAAGAAGATGTGTGGTCTTTCAGGGGCTATTCAGGCAACATTCCCCTTGGAGCATGGGATGGGTGTTGGGGCATGGCTTGGTCTCAGCATTGGTCCCACGCCACCTGACACCACCCAGATTCCTGCCCCCCCCCCCCCCCCTGCAATTGCTGTCAGATGGCTCCCTATACAACAATGGTGTGGCATTTTGGGGGGAACGAATGTGCAGTCCTAACACACTGAGTACACACTGACCAGTGCAGTGCCACAAAACAGAATCAAAAAGATGACAATCTGCACGTCAATGGAAAAAGCATCAGTCACACACCTCCAGGAAGAGTCCATTACCCCCAGTCAGTGTTGACTTAACAACTGCTCATCATTGATCATGCCTCATTTCACTCACAGTCTTTGAGAGCATCAGTACTGAGTAATAGGAAGATGATACTTAACCTGTATTCTGCGCAATTGCATGTGGCAGACACAGGAAGCACATCAACCACATCACACCACTTCATAACAAAAGTTAACTTATGTTTTTTTTCCTTTTTAGAAATAAAAACTTCTATTAATTTGAAAGTATTATGACAGATCATTTTGGATTTCTGCCACTGGACATCACAGCTTGTCGCCATCCTTGTTTGTGTCAGCACTGACTCCGACAGTAGCCAACACAACAATGCATATGCAATTACATTTTCCTCTCCTTTTATGCATTTTGTTGAATAATGAAACTGTTCCAAGGAAAGTGCCCATCTTGTAATTATACTGTGATGCAATTTGCGCTCCTGCAAAGAACCCTTGTGGTCAAAATATACTTATGTCCCATTAAATAATTTCTAAATTTGGTAAAAGCCCAATGTACTGATAACTATGCTTTCTCAGTCACAGTGTAATTCTTCTCATGTTTTTGTAAGGTTTTGTAAGGTTCTGCTTGCAAATGTCATATAATGATGTCCTATTGTACCATTTGCTACTTTCTCTTGCAATTAGAATGCTACCCCTCCATTGTCACAACTGTCTATCATAAGGCAAAACTCTAATGTCAGATCTGGTCTGTGTAAATTTCTCCGATCACATAGCTGTCTCTTTATTTCAACAAAAGCTTGCTGGAATTCCTTAGTCCTTTTCCCATAATAATTTTTCCTTAAATGCTTATTCAGACTAGGTGCATTCAAAGTCTGAGACCTTTTTATAATTTCTATAAAAACAGCTAACCCAAAGAATGATTTAACTTTTTTTTTTTCAGGTAGGAAATTTTGCCATCTTATCATCACTGTCAGGCATAATTCCTTCCTGTACAATGCTGTGCCCAAGTAATTTCAACTGTTTCACAGCACTTTTTCAACTGTAATGTCATACCTCCTTCCCTTAACATTCTTCTTACTTCTCTCAATAATTCCAAGTGCTTTTCCCCTCTTTCCTGTTACTAAAATATCATCTACATAAATCGTCAATCTAGCAAGTAATTCCTTTCCCAAAGCAAACTATAAGCCTTGTATAATCTCTGCAACCCACATTTTTAACCTCAATGGTACCCTGCAGTACTGAAAAGATTTACCACAATATAGAAAAGCAGTGTATTTTCTGGAACTGTATTCAAGTAATATCTGACTACTGAGCCATCTGGACACTGCAGCTGCACCTACTATCCTAGCACACCTCCTGTTAGACCCAAACTCTCAACTTATGTACACACTAGTAACATAGTGTCCCTTGCCCATTACCCACATTACTCATGGCAGTTTGCTGATTCCTATAAGCGTTTGAGCCTGGTATGCATCTGTATTGAAGAGATCATTGTCCGTCCTTGCCTTAATTATATTTATTTGGTGTCTGTTCTTTTAGACATGTCTGATCTACCAGACATGTCAGAAAGAACGGGTGCCACATATATATAATTAATACAAGAATGGTGTGTGCATCAGCAAGAAGAGATCATTGGCTGTCCTCACCTTAATTATATACATGGGGTTTCTGTTCTTTCAGAAATGTCTGAAAGAACAGGCACCATTTTGATCCAGCAGCCATTATGAATTAAGACACAAAGGTATTACAGATGCTGGCTTCTCCCCCTTGATTTCAATCAATGTCTACTTGTGGCCAATGTCTGTAACTCCCTTGTGCCTTAATTCATAATGGCTGTTGGATCAAAATGACATCTGTTCTTTCAGATATGTCCAAAAGAACAGACACCACATACATATTTTATTCTACTGTCACTACTTTCATTACCATAGTGATCCCAAGCTACCTTTAAAAATTCATCATTGTTGCCTTAGACTGCAGTCATGTGTGTGTGAGTTACATTTTCATGTGTGTGTGTGTGTGTGTTTGTGATCTAATTTTGATGAAGGTCTTACTGGCCGAAAGCTATAATTGTGACAGTCTTTTTGTTGTGCCTGTCTGTGACTCAGTACCACCACTATATGGTGAGTAGCAACTTTCCTTTTTGCAATAGTGTTACATTCCATCCTGGATTTTCCATTGCTGGAAATGGGACTTCCTGTGTCTATCAAGTGTTTACTTTCCCAACCACCTATTTTCACTTTTATATATGGACAGCCTAGCTCATCATCTAGATATTTTCCCTCAGTATTCTCCAATAGTAAATTATTTTCTACTTCTTTAGAATTTAAATCTTCCACTTTATCCTTTTCAAGAAGTTACTCACTTTCAGTTCTCAACAGATTAACAATGACTCGTGACCCTTCATTTTTAACATTTTTTTTTTTTTACCATGGGCTATACACAAAACTAACTACTGATGTTCCTTTCTTTCTATTTCACTTTTCAGCTTCTTACACCAGTTTGGATGAGAGGCCTTATTGATTTTAGCAAGCATTTCCCAGAAATTTTCATTGCTGCTGTAATTCTCATGAGCATTCTACAGTAATCTTAAAATTTTTTGTCCCTTCCTTTGTGAGATGATGCATCACTCTATCTGACCCACATTTGCTCTGTTCTCTCTTCCCACCCCTTTAATGACTAAAGGCTGACAGGTATTGGTAGGATACATCTGTTTCTTTCACACATTTTGCCTTGAAACGTCATTCCTACCTTTACTATTAGAAGCACCACAGCACACGAAAGGCAGGGCCCAGAATCCAGGGAACCAGCTGGCAAAGAAGACACCACCCACACCTCAAAACAAGGAGTTTTTTTTTTACAGCTAACAATATAGATATAAAAAAGAGATTAGTGGTCAAGCAAGACACAATATAGTCCCTTGCTGCATACTTTAAATTGTTCCATCAGAATGTTCAGTCTCTTTCCAATAAGCTGAATGAAATACAAATCTTGTTAAATGATATGAGTGATACTTTTGTTTTATGTTTCACTGAGCACTGACTAAATAAAGACATGATAGAACTAGCACACCTGCCTCTATTTAAATTAGCTGGTACATTTTGTAGAGAAGTACTCAGGCATGGTGGTAGCTGCATGTATGTTCAAGAAGATATAGACTTCACTAACATAACCAAATTTGACAGCTTATCTAAAGAAAGAGACATATAACTCTCAACAGTATAACTGCCAACTAGAAATTCTGTAATCATCTGTGTATATAAATCACCAGATGGTGATATAAAGTTTTTTATAATCATATGGAAGAGCTGTTAGAGGATTTCAACACCCTCAAAAAATACTATAGTATCTGGAGATTTCAATGTTGATTTCCCCAAACCCAATATATTTAAAGATGAAGTCAGAGATTTACTGAAGTCCTTTAACCTAAAACCAACTGTAACTAACCCAACTCATATAATCACTACTTCTGCAGCAACCATACATCAGGAGTTTGTAAATACAGATAAATATACCTGCCATACAATTCTGAAATACTAACAATCGCTATTCCAGGAGACACAAAAGCCCAGAAAACTAGAGCTATTCTCAGAAAGTTTAATAATGAAAACATAGATTACTTTTTTTCTCTATTGAGAAGAGAAATCTGGACTGATGTTTACTGCTCAAATAACACAGGTGATAAGTTTGATAAATTTATGGCCATGTACAAACTTTTTTTTTTTTTAAATAGCCTTTCCTAAACAAATGTCACTTATAAATACTGTACACAAATCAGATAAATGGATCACAACAGGAATAAAAATATCATGCCAGAATAAAAGGAACTTATATGAATACTCAAAGCAAACCACAAATCCTGTATTTATCAACTACTTTAAACAATATAAACAAATACTGAGACACGTTATAACAAAAGCAAAGAAAATGGAAAATGACAAACAAATAAAAAATTCCATGAATAACACTGAAGCAACCTGGAGTATCATAAAAAGAGAAACATGTACTACATCATTAGTCCAGAAAAATACAGAACTTCATGAAAACAACAATAAAATAAGCAACCCCACAGTAGTGGCTAATAAATTTAACAACAACTTTTCTGAGGTAGCATACCACCTGGTTACCAAACATTAAAACTCACAACCAGACAGCAATACACTCCAGTTAGATACAAAAATTCTTACAAGAACCCTATTTATGTCTCCTACAACACCTGAGGAATTACCTGTCATTATAGAAAGGTTACCCAATAAGTATTCAGCAGATACTGATGAAATACCAGATATTTTCATCAAAGCAAGTGTAACATCTATCATAGAACCATTAACGGATATTTTCAATTCAACATTCATGAGTAGTTTATTCCCGAAAAATCTCAAAATGGCAAAAGTGACACCACTGTACAAGAAAGGGGGCAAACATGAAGCTGCAAACTATAGACCTGTATCAGTATTGTCAGGCTTTGGCAAAATTCTTGAAAAGCTATTTCTTAGAAGGCTGACAGCCTTTCTAAATAAAGAAAACATAATAAGTGATGCACAACACGGATTCAGAACTGGCAGATCAACACAGCCATCTGTATATACCATCTTAAATGAAATTCTAACTGCAGTAGATAATAAGCAACATGCGTCTGGCATATTTCTTGACCTTAGTAAAGGCTTCAATGTAATTGATCATAATACTCTGTTGCAGAAGCTAGGTAATTATGGAATATGAGGCCGGCCAAACAAGTGGATACATTCCTACCTTCATGACCATCAAAAGAACACTCAAATAAAATACAAAGACATAAAAACACAAAAAATTGTAATTTCTACAGTAATGCACAAAACATTACATATGGAGTTCCTCAAGGGTCAGTCCTTTGCCCAATTCTTTTTATTCTTTATGTTAATGATTTGTCAGGAAAATAATTAAAGGGACAGCAGTACTTTTTGTAGATGACACAAATATCCTAATCAAATCATGTGATGAGGAAAGCCTGCAAAAAACAGCTACAGCTATAATACAAAATTTAACACAATGGTTCGAACAAACAAGCTAATAATAAATAATGAAAAAACAGTGAGAGTCAATTTCCACAATACACTGAAACTACATCCTGCAAGGCTGATTTTTAAAACTGATGGAAAAACTGTCTCATCTGTGAGTGACACAAAATTTTTAGATATACATATTCAGAAAAACCTAAAATGGGACACACATCTTAATCATGTAAATAGAGTGTTAAACACACTTATGTATGCAGTAAGAATCCTCTCACAAAATACAAGCCATGCATCAGTGGTCACAATGTACCATGGCAGTATTCAGTCACTGCTGATGTACGGCGTTATATTTTGGGGGAACTCTGTAGGTACAAACAAAACATTTAAGCTACAGAAAAAGATTGTTAGAATAATAAACCATGCTAAGTACAGAGACTCATGTAGACCAATATTTAAAAATCTCAATATGCTGCCTCTTCCTTGCTTATGTATGTATGAAATTCTAAATTTAACAAAAGGAAGTATTTTAAAAGATGGAAATATCTTCAAGTATAACTGTGATAACCCTCATGACACTAGGCAGAAGCATTATTTGCATGTCAATACAGTAAGTACAAACATTTGTAAGAGAGGAGTGTATCATACTGACATAATGCTGTACAATCACATGCCATCCTATTTGTAACAGATGCAAAATTTACAAAAGTTTAAAGTGAAACTGAAAGAATACTTGCTTGACCACTGCTTCTATTCTGTTTCTGAGTTTTTAGAGTACCAGAAAAGTATAGTGTAACTGCTCAAATATTCTTAACCAATCTATCATTTTATTTTGTTATATTAATTTTGCCAATATTTAATTATTTATCTTTTCAAAATAACAATGTGTATGATGTTGTATATACTGTACCAGCCCGACTTATCATACATCATTTGTGAAAAATATGTACCTAAACATGATTTACAGGACCAATAAACAAATGCAAATACAAATTCTACTACCCAAAAGTTCAACATCACTTAACTCCATTGCCTCATCTACCTTTATTTCAACATAAAGTTTATCCTCCATTTCAACATCATTTTCCTCACCATTAGCAATATTATCATCATTTTCTTCATCATGATCACAGTCAGTATCCCTATTCACATCTTGTTCCCGCCTTAGCATCAGATCCTCAGGTTTTTGCTGCTGAATACTGACATTCATACAGTCATCTACTTTCTCTTCAACTAACCTCGCCAGATCAGGACTATTATGCTCATTACTTTCCTTCTTTATATTTTTTACTTCACTTTCCATCCAATTACAAAATTCAGTTATGGCTTCAATACCCATCTTTGTGTCTTTAAAGTTTTTACGATCGCATTCACTTTATGAAAAATCATCAGCTCTTATGGCATCCCAGAATTTTTTGTCAAACTCAAACTTGTTCATATGGAAAGTAGATTGGTTGTTCTGCTCCCATTTATTGTTACTGAATGTTCCTCTTCTATTTCAGTTCAAATTGGAGGTCTTATACATATTTGTTTTGTTTGCCATGAAGCTGTGGGCCTTCACTGAAACAAACTTAAGTTTTCCTCTCTGTTTTCTCTGCATCTTGCTCCATTTGAATGTGTTCCATTTCCTCCATCCTGTCTTCTATTCCTGTGGTCACCATTTCTTTCCCACTGTCTGTCTCTTACATTTTCATTATAATCACTTGCCCATTCCACCCCCATGGTAATTATGTTCATGGTTACAGTTTTGTCCAATATATCTATCCAGAGGCCTGTCCAATTTATTAACAAATTTCAAAATAAGTCAACAGAGTCATCTGGCCCATGAATTAGTTCCCTCTTTAACTTCTGAGCTAATCTCCCCTTAAGTGCATCAATCTCTTTCATTTCGTCAAAGGATTTGTCTAAGTGTACTACTTTCTTTAATTGGTTCCTACAGAAATATTTCATAGAGCCATTAATTTCTCTGTAAATATAACCATTCAGAAATTCACTCTTAATTCTAATCTGTTCTGATTCTGACCAAAATTTAGCTAATTTTTTTTTTCAAAATCCCAAAATGATGTTCACTAACCAAAATTAAGTTTCCCTACAACAACGCTTCTCCTTCAACAATTCTTTTGAAAAACGTAATTTTTAAATTGTCTTTCCTACCAGACACAAAGTTTTCTTTACAATACTGTAGAAAGTCAACAGGATGCCAATCGTGAAAGGGAAAATTTTTAACTGGTAAGCTGGACCACATAATGCCACAAAAGTTTCTTGAATCTCTACTACGTTTTGATCTAACTAATTATTCATTTTCATTGAATATTACAACTCCTCATTTATATAGTCACTGTTCGATTTCATTGATGATTCTATTTCCCCCATTCATCAACCACAACATTCATTGTTAGATTTTATTCACATCTCCAATCATCCAACTTTCTCTAATATTATACCTAAAATATCGATTTCATCTGGCTTTTCATCCACTTCTCCATCACTTAAATTGTCAAAAATATGTTGGCTTGCATCAGCCACACTGCCTACGGTACCATTTTTCTCTTTGTTATTATAATACATCTCAACATTTTTTAGCAAACCTTTAAGAGAAAGTGTTACAATTTTAATTATGCTTGAATACTTTGCTCATTGTTTCTTCCACAGTCTCGTGTGACGATTGTCAGATTTATTTTTGTATATTTTAATTTACTTGTGGTCCATGTATGCATAAAGCTCCTTTGCAGTTTCCAAATCCAAATTAGTGGTCCTTCAGCGTCCAGATCCCAAGCTCCTTCACAATATATTGCATACTGACGTTAATCAATGGCATTTTTTTTTTTTCGGCTCTTCTCCTCAATAGAAAAACTATTAACACCGCAGCTAAAGCAGACTGTAATCCTGGTGGCAGCTTCCACATATGATGCCTCTCTGACTTAGCATAAATGCAATTCACTCTTTAGCAAGAAATGTATATTCAAGTACAAGAAGGGTGACATCAAACAACTGCAAGAAGCTGATTTAGCTTTTTAAGATGACATCAGTGCTCAGAGGCATGTAGTTTATTTACCATTGCACATAAAATTTCACATGTAGTTTAACAACTTTATATGAAGATTTCTGCAAATAAAACAAAGAACTCTTACTATTTTCTAACTCCATATGCAGTGCAAAGATCTCTACAGGTGTTAACTCAATCATCGTCTGATGCATTTAATGTCTGCACACAACAATGTATGATAAGCTGCTTTCTCTCAAGGCTTCTAAAACTTTTGATGGGTCAACACTACATTAGTGTGATTTCTGTTTTTAGATTATTCATCGAATTTAGCTGACTGAACATTTCCTAAGGACGTGTACTTATGTGAAGGTAACAGCTGATAACAAAGGTTAAAAATTTGCAATTATGAAAACTGGAAACTTCCTGTTATGTAACAACAATGATTACATATTGGTATAAGAAATAAAAATATGTAAATGATCACAAGTTTTATTTGCAGCTGAAATAGTCTGTCAAAATTATTAAGAAATAATGTAGTTTTGTTTACAGAGGATTTGCAATTAAATTTTTGTAAACTAACCTTCAAAGTGCATCTTTGCATAAAGTGAACATATTGATGTATAAAAAAAATATATTAACAGCAAAATTTACAGTCAAGAGTTAGAAACATTTTCATACATCCATAGTAATGGATTATGTACTTTATAAACGAAAACAATGCCAAATAGGACCAGAAATTAGGTGATATCACATACTTCACTAGTTGGGAAAAACGTTCTGTCAGACCCTGTTTTATTACAAGAACCAACTTGTGCATTGTTTCATTTGTATTCTGACTATACAACTAATTTATATTTGTTGAGATTCTTTCAGAGTTCAGCAACTTGACTATTAGTATTTAAAATTCCGTTCCCAAATACTTTTATCTCGAAATTGTGGCACTGATTTTATTGTCTAATTCATTGTTTGATGCCTTGATTTTATTATTTGTTTACTCTAGTTTGCCACCCAGATTGTTATTTAGTTCTCTATTTTGTTTCTCAAGGTTTTCTTCAAGAATCTTTGGCAGGTTGTTCAAACGAACTATATTTTCCTCCTAGTTGTTCCCTATGATGAAACCTCAGAACAGACTGCAGACCATACAAAAATTAGCACTTACTGCTCCCTGGTCATGATTATGATTAAGTTAATCATTATAGTTCACAATTATTTCTGCCTCTCTAAAGCTGTCACTAAGGTATTTAAAACTGCCTCATTATTAGCTACTGCCTCCTGATTCACCATGCCTAATTATTGTTTAAACACTTCACAACCTAAAAACAAGTTTTTCTCATGACTTACAATGCTGCATCTAACTACAGTATGGAAAGGAAAAAAATTCAAAGTACTTACCTTTTCTGATGCTTTCAGTGATGATGCCACACATAATTAATTTTCATTCATTTAGTTCATCACATTCTTTGTCTGTCTACGTGTTTGATTTTCCACCTACTGTTCGTCATCATGATTCGAATTAAGTTCATCATTATTCTTCATAATTATTTGTGCCTCACTAAGGCTGTCCCCCTACCCCCATGAACCATGGACCTTGCCATTGGTGGGGAGGCTTGCGTGCCTCAGCGATACAGATAACCGTACCGTAGGTGCAACCATAATGGAGGGGTATCTGTTGAGAGGCCAGACAAACGTGTGGTTCCTGAAGAGGGGCAGCAGCCTTTTCAGTAGTTGCAAGGGCAACAGTCTGGATGATTGACTGATCTGGCCTTGTAAACAATAACCAAAACGGCCTTGCTGTGCTGGTACTGCGAACGGCTGAAAGCAAAGGGAAACTACGGCCGTAATTTTTCCCGAGGGCATGCAGATTTACTGTATTGTTAAATGATGATGGCGTCCTCTTGGGTAAAATATTCCGGAGGTAAAATAGTCCCCCATTCGGATATCCGGGCGGGAACTACTCAAGAGTGTGTCGTTATCAGGAGAAAGAAAACTGGCTTTCTACGGATCAGAGTGTGGAATGTCAGATCACTTAATCGGGCAGGTAGGTTAGAAAATTTAAAAAGGGAAATGGATAGGTTAAAGTTAGATATAGTGGTAATTAGTGAAGTTCAGTGGCAGGAGGAACTAGACTTCTGGTCAGGTGATTAAAGGGTTATAAATACAAAATCAAATAGGGGTAATGCAGGAGTAGGTTTAATAATGAATAGGAAAATAGGAATGCGGGTAAGCTACTACAAACAGCATAGTGAACGCATTATTGTGGCCAAGATAGATACCTACTACAGTAGTACAAGTTTATATGCCAACTAGCTCTGCAGATGACGAAGAAATTGAAGAAATGTATGATGAAATAAAAGAAATTATTCATGTAGTGAAGGGAGATGAAAATTTAATAGTCATGGGTGACTGGAATTCGAGTGTAGGAAAAGGGAGAGAAGGAAACATAGTAGGTGAATATGGATTGGAGGTAAGAAATGAAAGAGGAAGCCGTCTAGTAGAATTTTGCACAGAGCACAAATTAATCATAGCTAACACTTGATTCAAGAATCATGAAAGAAGGTTGTATACATGGAAGAACCCTGGAGATACTAGAAGGTATCAGATAGATTATGTAATGGAAAGACAGAGATTTAGGAACCAGGTTTTAAATTGTAAGACATTTCCAGGGGCAGATGTGGACTCTGACCACAATCTATTGGTTATGACCTGTAGATTAAAACTGAAGAAATTGCAAAAAGGTGGGAATTTAAAGAGATGGGACCTGGGTAAACTGAAAGAACCAGAGGTTGTACAGAGTTTCAGGGAGAGCATAAGGGAACAATTGACAGGAATGGGGGAAAGAAATACAGTAGAAGAAGAATGGGTAGCTTTGAGGGATGAAGTAGTGAAGGCAGCAGAGGATCAAGTAGGTAAAAAGACGAGGGCTAGTAGAAATCCTTGGGTAACAGAAGAAATATTGAATTTAATTGATGAAAGGAGAAAATATAAAAATGCAGTAAATGAAGCAGGCAAAAAGGAATACAAACGTCTCAAAAATGAGATCGACAGGAAGTGCAAAATGGCTAAACAGGGATGGCTAGAGGACAAATGTAAGGATGTAGAGGCCTATCTCACGAGGGGTAAGATAGATACTGCCTACAGGAAAATTAAAGAGACCTTTGGAGATAAGAGAACCACTTGTATGAACATCAAGAGCTCAGATGGAAACCCAGTTCTAAGCAAAGAAGGGAAAGCAGAAAGGTGGAAGGAATATATAGAGTGTCTATACAAGGGCGATGTGCTTGAGGACAATATTATGGAAATGGAAGAGGATGTAGATGAAGATGAAATGGGAGATACGATACTGCATGAAGAGTTTGACAGAGCACTGAAAGACCTGAGTCGAAACAAGGCCCCTGGAGTAGACAACATTCCATTGGAACTACTGACGGCCTTGGGAGAGCCAGTCCTGACAAAACTCTACCATCTGGTGAGCAAGATGTATGAAACAGGCGAAATACCCTCAGACTTCAAGAAGAATATAATAATTCCAATACCAAAGAAAGCAGGTGTTGACAGATGTGAAAATTACCGAACAATCAGTTTAATAAGCCACAGCTGCAAAATACTAACACATATTCTTTACAGACGAATGGAAAAACTAGTAGAAGCTGACCTCAGGGAAGATCAGTTTGGATTCCGTAGAAATACTGGAACACTTGAGGCAATACTGACCTTACAACTTATCTTAGAAGCTAGATTAAGGAAAGGCAAACCTACGTTTCTAGCATTTGTAGACTTAGAGAAAGCTTTTGACAATGTTGACTGGAATACTCTCTTTCAAATTCTAAAGGTGGCAGGGTAAAATACAGGGAGCGAAAGGCTATTTACAATTTGTACAGAAACAAGATGGCAGTTTTAAGAGTCAAGGGACATGAAAGGGGAGCAGTGGTTGGGAAGGGAGTAAGACAGGGTTGTACCCTCTCCCCAATGTTATTCAATCTGTATATTGAGCAAGCAGTAAAGGAAACAATAGAAAAATTCGGAGTAGGTATTAAAATCCATGGAGAAGAAATAAAAACTTTGAGGTTCGCCGATGACATTGTAATTCTGTCAGAGACAGCAAAGGCCTTGGAAGAGCAGCTGAATGGAATGGACAGTGTCTTGAAAGGAGGATATAAGATGAACATCAACAAAAGCAAAACGAGGATAATGGAATGTCGTCGGATTAAGTCGGGTGATGCTGAGGGAATTAGATTAGCAAATGAGACACTTAAAGTAGTAAAGGAGTTTTGCTATTTGGGGAGCAAAATAACTGATGATGGTCGAAGTAGAGAGGATATAAAATGTAGACTGGCAATGGCAAGGAAAGCGTTTCTGAAGAAGAGAAATTTGTTAACATCGAGTATAGATTTAAGTGTCAGGAAGTCATTTCTGAAAGTATTTGTATGGAGTGTAGCCATGTATGGATGTGAAACATGGACGATAAATAGTTTGGACAAGAAGAGAATAGAAGCTTTTGAAATGTGGCGCTACAGAAGAATGCTGAAGATTAGATGGGTAGATCACATAACTAATGAGGAAGTATTGAATAGGATTGGGGAGAAGAGAAGTTTGTGGCACAACTTGACCAGAAGAAGGGATCGGTTGGTAGGACATGTTCTGAGGCACCAAGGGATCACCAATTTAGTATTGGAGGGCAGCGTGGAGCATAAAAATCATGGAGGGAGACCAAGAGATGAATACACTAAGCAGATTCAGAAGGATGTAGGTTGCAGTAGGTACTGGGAGATGAAGAAGCTTGCACAGGATAGAGTAGCATGGAGAGCTGCATCAAACCAGTCTCAGGACTGAAGACCAGAACAACAACAAAAGGCTGTCCCCAGATTAAGGCTGTCCCTAGATTCCTTATTGGCATTTAAAACTGCTTCATTATTAACCACTTCCTCCTGCTTCAATATGCCTAATTATTGTTAAAACACTTCACATTCTAAAAAAAAAAAAAAGATTTTCACAGAACCAAAACACATTTTTTTTTGATGACATCACATTTAATTACTTTCCATTCATTTAGTTTCATCACATTTTTCTTGAGCATCTGTGTGTTTTACTTTTGGTCAATAATGTTGTCTGTGCCACCCATGTCTATAATTTAAAATTTTGCTTAAAATATTTTTATTGTTAAGTGTGGAAACCTGAAACTTAGAAACTAACACAACTGTTCTAATCTTTTCAATATATCCCAGGTCCAAACACCATGTTAAAAGGGAACCAGCTTTCATGGCAACATTTCAATTAATTAACTTGCTGATCATCGAAGATCTTGACTGAGGTGTGTAACCCAGAATAATTGTGCTTCCTCCAGCTGAAATAACATCTGGGTCCAATTTCTACAACTAAGGCGATTTTTTTGAGTTAATAAAATAAATGACATAGCCAATAGAGTCAAAATACTTTTGAAACAGGTTTATTGTATCACAACACAGATAAAATTGATATGGTTTTTGTGTCTGAAACACGACTTAAGACTAATGTACCATGGTGACTGCCATTCTGCCTTACATAGTTAAGAATTGCAAAATTACACTGTACATTGTTTCTATCAGACTTATTTGAAGTAACAATTAACTTTTCAATGCCCTTTATAAAATTGGTTATGTTATTTGGCATAGACATATTATAACTGCCATATGTAAATTATGTGAAATGTGCATCCATAACAAGTCTTACTTATTTCTGTTAATTGCTTTAGAAATACAGAATGATTTTAGTTCTCAACATAAATCCCGTGTCTTTGCTTTTGGCTGCATCATAGTTGTTATCACTTTTCTATGAATGAATCCTATGAATGATAAACTGCCTTTTTTACGTTATTTTTGATATGTTTTTAGTTTGTAGTTCAATATCTTTATAAAATAATTACAGTTGTTCTTAACTGATCACAATCCATATTGTGTTGACTTATTCTCATAAATACAATAATAGAACAGCATTACAATTCACACTCTTGCATTTTTGCCCCTTTCTGCTAAATTACAAAAGGGGTCAGTTTATTATTGGAGGGAAGTGTGTGTGTGTGTGTGGGGGGGGGGGGGGGGGGGGGGGGGGGGAGAGGGTGGGGGGTTGCATTTCTTATCTGTTGACTTCTTGCAGAGAGAAGACTTTACTAAACCCGGTTTGCATTTGCATGCAAGTGGAAAGTCACTCCTTGGACATAAAATTGTAAAATTGCCAAATAAAAAAAGGATAAAGAGACCATTGCCATAGTCGGTACTCCAACATGTTATAGTCTTAGGTGGAGATTTCAATTTACCAGATATAGACTGGGACACTCAGATGTTTAGGACGGGTGGTAGGGACAGAGCATCGAGTGACATTATACTGAGTGCACTATCCGAAAATTACCTAGAGCAATTAAACAGAGAACCGACTCGTGGGGATAACATCTTGGACCTACTGATAACAAACAGACCCGAACTTTTCGACTCTGTAAGCGCAGAACAGGGAATCAGTGATCATAAGGCCGTTGCAGCATCCCGGAATATGGAAGTTAATAGGAATATAAAAAAAGGGAGGAAGGTTTATCTGGTTAGCAAGAGTAATAGAAGGCAGATTTCAGGCTGCCTAACAGATCAAAACGAAAATTTCTGTTCCGACACTGACAATGTTGAGTGTTTGTGGAAAAAGTTCAAGGCAATCGTAAAATGCGTTTTAGACAGGTACGTGCCGAGTAAAACTGTGAGGGACGGGAAAAACCCACCGTGGTACAACAACAAAGTTAGGAAATTACTGCGAAAGCAAAGAGAGCTTCACTCCAAATTTAAATGCAGCCAAAACCTCTCAGACAAACAGAAGCTAAACGATGTCAAAGTTAGCATAAGGAGGGCTATGCGTGAAGCGTTTAGTGAATTCGAAAGTAAAATACTAGGTACCGACTTGACAGAAAATCCTAGGAAGTTCTGGTCTTACGTTAAATCAGTAAGTGGCTCGAAACAGCATGTCCAGACACTCCGGGATGATGATGGCATTGAAACAGAGGATGACAAGCGTAAAGCTGAAATACTAAACACCTTTTTCCAAAGCTGTTTCACGGAGGAAGACCGAATGGCAGTTCCTTCTCTAAATCCTCGCACAAACGAAAAAATGGCTGACATCGAAATAAGTGTCCAAGGAATAGAAAATCAACTGGAATCACTCAACAGAGGAAAGTCCACTGGACCTGACGGGATACCAATTCGATTCTACACAGAGTACGCGAAAGAACTTGCCCCCCTTCTAACAGCCATGTACCGCAATTCTCTAGAGGAACGGAAGGTTCCAAATGATTGGAAAAGAGCACAGGTAGTCCCAGTCTTCAAGAAGGGTCGTTGAGCAGATGCGCAAAACTATAGACCTATATCTCTGACGTCGATCTGTTGTAGAATTTTAGAACATGTTTTTTGCTCGAGTATCATGTCATTTTTGGAAACTCAGAATCTACTATGTAGGAATCAACATGGATTCCGGAAACAGCGATCGTGTGAGACCCAACTCGCTCTATTTGTTCATGAGACCCAGAAAATATTAGATACAGGCTCCCAGGTAGATGCTATTTTTCTTGACTTCCGGAAGGCGTTCGATACAGTTCCGCACTGTCGCCTGATAAACAAAGTAAGAGCCTACGGAATATCAGACCAGCTGTGTGGCTGGACTGAAGAGTTTTTAGCAAACAGAACACAGCATGTTGTTATCAACGGAGAGACGTCTACAGACGTTAAAGTAACCTCTGGTGTGCCATAGGGGAGTGTTATGGGACCATTGCTTTTCACAATATACACTCCTGGAAATGGAAAAAAGAACACATTGACACCGGAGTGTCAGACCCACCATACTTGCTCCGGACACTGCGAGAGGGCTGTACAAGCAATGATCACACGCACGGCACAGCGGACACACCAGGAACCGCGGTGTTGGCCGTCGAATGGCGCTAGCTGCGCAGCATTTGTGCACCGCCGCCGTCAGTGTCAGCCAGTTTGCCGTGGCATATGGAGCTCCATCGCAGTCTTTAACACTGGTAGCATGCCGCGACAGCGTGGACGTGAACCGTATGTGCAGTTGACGGACTTTGAGCGAGGGCGTATAGTGGGCATGCGGGAGGCCGGGTGGACGTACCGCCGAATTGCTCAACACGTGGGGCGTGAGGTCTCCACAGTACATCGATGTTGTCGCCAGTGGTCGGCGGAAGGTGCACGTGCCCGTCGACCTGGGACCGGACCGCAGCGACGCACGGATGCACGCCAAGACCGTAGGATCCTACGCAGTGCCGTAGGGGACCGCACCGCCACTTCCCAGCAAATTAGGGACACTGTTGCTCCTGGGGTATCGGCGAGAACCATTCGAAACCGTCTCCATGAAGCTGGGCTATGGTCCCGCACACCGTTAGGCCGTCTTCCGCTCACGCCCCAACATCGTGCAGCCCGCCTCCAGTGGTGTCGCGACAGGCGTGAATGGAGGGACGAATGGAGACGTGTCGTCTTCAGCGATGAGAGTCGCTTCTGCCTTGGTGCCAATTATGGTCGTATGCGTGTTTGGCGCCGTGCAAGTGAGCGCCACAATCAGGACTGCATACGACCGAGGCACACAGGGCCAACACCCGGCATCATGGTGTGGGGAGCGATCTCCTACACTGGCCGTACACCACTGGTGATCGTCGAGGGGACACTGAATAGTGCACGGTACATCCAAACCGTCATCGAACCCATCGTTCTACCATTCCTAGACCGGCAAGGGAACCTGCTGTTCCAACAGGACAATGCACATCCGCATGTATCCCGTGCCACCCAACGTGCTCTAGAAGGTGTAAGTCAACTACCCTGGCCAGCAAGATCTCCGGATCTGTCCCCCATTGAGCATGTTTGGGACTGGATGAAGCGTCGTCTCACGCGGTCTGCACGTCCAGCACGAACGCTGGTCCAACTGAGGCGCCAGGTGGAAATGGCATGGCAAGCCGTTCCACAGGACTACATCCAGCATCTCTACGATCATCTCCATGGGAGAATAGCAGCCTGCATTGCTGCGAAAGGTGGATATACACTGTACTAGTGCCGACATTGTGCATGCTCTGTTGCCTGTGTCTATGTGCCTGTGGTTCTGTCAGTGTGATCATGTGATGTATCTGACCCCAGGAATGTGTCAATAAAGTTTCCCCTTCCTGTGACAATGAATTCACGGTGTTCTTATTTCAATTTCCAGGAGTGTATATAAATGACCTAGTAGATAGTGTCGGAAGTTCCATGCTGCTTTTCGCGGATGATGCTGTAGTATACAGAGAAGTTTGTAACGGAACATATTAAAGGCTTTACTTTACCGAAGTATGCGATACCCTCCAAATTCAACCAGTTTAACGAGTGTTTATGATTATAGAAAAGTTATTGTGTATGTTAACAATGATTGCGTAACATGTCTCCATAAACAGTCAACCCATTAAATTATACTGAATAACTAACCCACACAAAAGTTAATATCACTTGATCACTGATACAGCAAATGTCATCATGTAAAAACACTGAGTTCATCTTAAATAATTAATATGAAGTACGAAAAATAGTGTACAACTTAGGTATTTTGGATCTCCTTAAATAAAAATCACCCAGTGAAACCTATTTGTTCACTAGGAGCGGTTTCACTTAGTATTCACGAAATCAATCCTGTTTTAGACGAAAACCAATGTATTTCTTAATAATTCATGTTAATTACTTATTTATGCAAATTAGAGAAGTCAATTGACAAACTTCTAGAAAACGGACTTTTTGTAACAAAGAATTATTCTGTCAAGTCAACAAATCTGTCTGTCATTTTAATAACATGTTAAATTATGTCACTCGATGCAAATTAATAACTTTTCTGCACAAATTAGGATAACAGATGTACATGTGACTTGTAAACTATATCTCTTTTTAGTAGTTCTTTGACAATGTTATAAATACGAGCAGCAAGAAGGGTCGAAAGGCAGTCGGAATGTCACTTTGGTACAGTGTGTTAGTGTGTTATTGTTTGAGGTGGATAAACAAGGCAAAGAACATGTAAGCGAAGTTGTGTTGTGTCATAGTCTTTGGTGGACAGTGGAATTAAGATGGCCACCAGAGAAATAAATATTTGAAGTTTACATATTTGATGGTTTCGTTCATTCTTTATCATCAAAAGCACATAAAAAACACGGGACCTCATGTTTTTAACCCTAGACAACCAGATTTAGAGCCAGCATCAACATCGAGACACAGCAGCGATCCAGCAAGCAGCAGTGATTACTACAATGCATTGTAATGGCGCCAATCTAACATCAAGTGCTAACAAGCTCCGTAAATGGGAGAGGAATAGCGCGATTATAGCAATTAGCAATATCTACGACCAGGCGACCATTACAAAAGTGGGGGCTCAGCCGGGATTTTTAAGTGCATCGATGATAATAGTGCAGCGATAAATTTCGTAAGTGCTTAGCATTCCAAACAAAGTTTATTTGTGCAGTGTGGCAACAGTGGAAATATGTCAAAAATAAATAAATAAATAAAGTGTGTTTGTGCGACTACCAAAAATCATCATCACACCGCTCGGAAGATTAACGTCTGGATTATGTCAACAGAAGTCATCAATCAAGACCTCAGCTTCAATAAAACCGAATAGAAGTGAAGAAACCAACAGGAACACCGATCATGACATCATAGCATAAAGCAAGGTATTTTGTTGTTGTTGTCATTTAAATATAATTAATAGTTAACATGTCTCTACCTGAGAGTGATGAGATCGTAGGAAATGTAAAAATTTAACCAGGGGATGGTGAACAATTAAACTTAACAGAGTGGCTAGCAGGGTTTGCAACTCAAATAAGCTCACAACTTAAACAATCCAGTGAAGAAATAAGTGTGAAACTGAAAGAAAACACAGATAGACTGGATAAGTTAAGTTTCAATTTTGATGTATTAAGTACTCATCTCAATGAGAAGTGTGAGGTAATTAAATCTACCCTCAGTAAGGACACTAGAGAACAGTTGATACACTTCAGAAAAGAATTTCAAGTTAAAGTTGAAAGTTTAAATGAAAACATACAAGCTAACACAGACAGCATTGCTGTCATCTACAACAGAGTAGATACTGAAGTTGAAAGATTAGATCAGAGAATAGACAAAACTTCAGAAAACCTTAAACAAGAATACAACCTGTATACCACTAATGTAGATACAAAAGTAGAAAATATGCACACTAAATGTACACAATTGGAGGTCGCATTGATGTCCAAACAAACGATTTACAATCAAAATACAATGTATGGGCACATCCAAGTGAAATGCTTTCCTGGTGGAAATCTGCACCCTATTGACTTTATTCACCAATGTAAGGATATGTTTGTGGTAGGAATGTCAGATAACATAAAAATTAAGTTAGTAAAATGGTTTCTAGAAGGGGAGGCCCTATCTTGGGCAAATGAGAATAATGATTCTTGGAATACTTTTGAAGAGTTTGAAGCTAAATTCATTTGCAAATTTTGGTCACAATCCATACAAGCCAGATTAAAGTCAGAATTTCTAAGTGGACCAGTGTATAGAGGGAAAGTAGGGGGAATGCAAAAATTTTGCAGAGATCAATCGAAAAAGCTTGCTCATTTGAATAAATCTTTTGATATTATGACACAAATTGATGTTTTAAAAAGAAGGTTACCAGAGAGACTGCAGTGGGAATTGGTCCATGGACCAGACGATTCAATGGAAGAGTTCCTGAAATTTGTAGATAGATTAGATAGGGCCTTGGAAAGAGAAAATAACCAAAGTTTTGGCTCTGGCAACAACCAGTATGGGGGGTGGAACAGGAATGTAAATAGATATTATTATGGGAGGAGAGGCTTTGAAAATTCTGGAAATAATGCTCCAAATAGGGGAGATAGGAGATATGAAAATGATTTCAGAAACAATACACAGGAGGGAGGATGGAGGAGAGATAACAGGAATGATAGAAGTAGGTATTGGGGAAGAGAACAAGATAGAAGGGGGTTTGCTGAAACTAGTGAACAAAACGACAACTACAAACGGACAGACCGAGGGAACCAGCCGGGAAACGGTGGACAGTCCCACTAGATGTCCGTAGTTTTGGGGCTAGACAATATTATGATAGGACTACACATAACTGAAACTGGAAAAGGAGAGGATACAATGTAAAGAGTAAGTACCATGAAAACACTGATGTTGTTAGAATGAATAAATTAGAATTTAATAAAAGGTTTTGGGATACTATGAGTAAAAGTGATAGAGTTAATAAAAACAGTGTTCAAGCACAGGTAGTTAGTGAAAGTGCAGAAGTTGAAGGTATTGCAGAGTTCCATAGTTGGGCTGAAAAAGATACTGGTGTTAATATCAAGTCAGACACACCACAAATAGAATCTATTTTGGGGGGTTTATTTGATAAGAAGGGGGATGACGAAGTGTTTAATGGAGCCAAAGACTCAATTGCTGAGATTCAGATACATAGGGGGGAAACTGAAGATGGGGTTGTTGCGGAGGAGGAGGAAGAAGTAATAGAGGGACATTTAAATAATGATCCTAAATCAAGTGATGTTGTTGACGAGAGTGTGGAGGAAGAAATAAAAGTATTTGTAGAATTGAAAAGTGATGATGAGGTAAAGGTAAGTGATGTGACAAACATGGGTCATAATGAGGTTAATGTAAGTGAAATGCAGACTAGGGAATGTGTATCTGAGGACAAGCGATTGCCTATTGGGAACTATGAAACACTAATCTATGAAAATGGTAATAATAATAATATTAAAGAAAATATAAAGGGATGGAATGTAAATGTGTGTTTTCAAGAGAAAGGGGAAAAGTTTTTAGAAGTTTTGTGGAACAACTATGGAAACTGTATAAACAAAGATGCCTTTTGGAAAGAATTAGCAAAGGTAAGTGCAACCTTGTATCCTACATGGTGGACAAGAATCCGTAGTGAACTTTATAAAAAAAGGGGGTGAAAACAGTAGTTTGTTAAGTGACAACACAGTGTTAAAAAGAACAGATGGAAACAAAGGTTTATGTTTAAATGTCAATGCTTTGCAAACAGAGGGGGATGTGTCTAAGTGTAGGAAAGAGACAGTAGACTTAGGAACTAAAGAAATTGAAAATGATCTATTGTTTGAAAACACTGAAATAGACAAAGATGTTGAGCTAGGTTGTCCATATGTTAAAGTAAACATTGACATTTGTCCATTTGAAATAAAAGAAAGCCCACATCCTAATGCGTATAGACTTATCTTTCCCAGATCAAGAAGGTTATTTGGATTAAGAAACATCACTGAATTGAAATCATATAAACATGGTTAAGCACATTTCCCTGTCTGAATACAGTTACTTACCCATTTTCCATAAAGCATGTTATCAGCAAAGTTTTTTACTGGGTGTGTCTAATAGCAACTACCACTCATCCTACAGACCCTGGAGAAGTTCCAGATCTCTGAGAGAATGTTTTTATGTTTATATTGTCACTATTGAATATTAAATTTTGAGACATCTTCTTTACTTGCATAGGGCAAGAAGATGACAAACATTTATTACTTTCCTTTTGTATTGTTGAATATGGGACATACTTGCACCAAATAAAAGACAATGAAAAAATTGTTGTGCAAGACCCATCATTTTGTGACTATTGTGTTCTTATGCATAAGATTTGTGTACAATTTTCTACAGTTAATCAGATGTTCACCAAGTTTGATGTTTGTGTTATGTTGTGACCAATTTAAGTGTCCAATTTTAGTATTAATATGTTCTTGTACTGTCTTGACTATGCGTCTCAATGGGAGACAAGTTTTTTAAATATTTCCTTTTTTTTTGCAAGTGCATATTATATTCATACATGTGACTTCTCTAGTGTTTGTGTTTATATATCATGTCCATACTTATATTTATGTTCTTTGTTTTCATTTCTTTTATGTGGCTCATAAAGAGCAGACAGTTGCAATATTTTCCTATGGACATATGACCTATCCATCTATGTAATATATTTATGTTCCTTCTATTATCTTGATTAATCTGTGACTCAATGAGAACTGACTTTGAAATAATTTACATATATTTTTGATATATCTTAAAATCGCATGTGATATATTTGTGTCTGTTTTTAATCATTTTCCATGTGGCTCACTGGGAGCAAAGATTAACATTTTGTTTACTTGCATATATTACTAATTATTTTCATTATGCTGTCATACTGAATGACATAACACAAAGTGCATTTGAAACAACACAACTAAAATATTTACGGGAAAAAGTCATTTTGGAACGGTGTAACGGTCATTGCATACATACACATTATGCACAGTAAAACAAAACAAAAATATTAAAGTAGTACGTTTCCAGATTTTAACAATTTGACACATTTGTCCTAGTCGGCTAATATCATTAACGTTCTGTAAATGATATTACCCGAGGGGGGTATTGTAACAGAACATATTAAAGGCTTTACTTTACCGAAGTATGCGATACCCTCCAAATTCAACCAGTTTAACGAGTGTTTATGATTATAGAAAAGTTATTGTGTATGTTAACAATGATTGCGTAACATGTCTCCATAAACAGTCAACCCATTAAATTATACTGAATAACTAACCCACACAAAAGTTAATATCACTTGATCACTGATACAGCAAATGTCATCATGTAAAAACACTGAGTTCATCTTAAATAATTAATATGAAGTACGAAAAATAGTGTACAACTTAGGTATTTTGGATCTCCTTAAATAAAAATCACCCAGTGAAACCTATTTGTTCACTAGGAGCGGTTTCACTTAGTATTCACGAAATCAATCCTGTTTTAGACGAAAACCAATGTATTTCTTAATAATTCATGTTAATTACTTATTTATGCAAATTAGAGAAGTCAATTGACAAACTTCTAGAAAACGGACTTTTTGTAACAAAGAATTATTCTGTCAAGTCAACAAATCTGTCTGTCATTTTAATAACATGTTAAATTATGTCACTCGATGCAAATTAATAACTTTTCTGCACAAATTAGGATAACAGATGTACATGTGACTTGTAAACTATATCTCTTTTTAGTAGTTCTTTGACAATGTTATAAATACGAGCAGCAAGAAGGGTCGAAAGGCAGTCGGAATGTCACTTTGGTACAGTGTGTTAGTGTGTTATTGTTTGAGGTGGATAAACAAGGCAAAGAACATGTAAGTGAAGTTGTGTTGTGTCATAGTCTTTGGTGGACAGTGGAATTAAGATGGCCACCAGAGAAATAAATATTTGAAGTTTACATATTTGATGGTTTCGTTCATTCTTTATCATCAAAAGCACATAAAAAACACGGGACCTCATGTTTTTAAATCTAGACAACCAGATTTAGAGCCAGCATCAACATCGAGACACAGCAGCGATCCAGCAAGCAGCAGTGATTACTACAATGCATTGTAATGGTGCCAACCTAACATCAAGTGCTAACAAGCTCTGTAAATGGGAGAGGAATAGCGCGATTATAGCAATTAGCAATATCTACGACCAGGCGACCATTACAAGTTGCAGCATTAGAAAATTGTAGCGAAATGCAGGAAGTTCTGCAGTGGATAGGCACTTGGTGCAAGGAGTGGCAACTGACCCTTAACATAGACAAATGTAATGTATTGAGAATACATAGAAAGAAGGATCCTTTATTGTATGATTATATGATAGCGGAACAAACACTGGTAGCAGTTACTTCTGTAAAATATCTGGGAGTATGCGTGCGGAACGATTTGAAGTGGAATGATCATATAAAATTAATTGTTGGTAAGGCGGGTACCAGGTTGAGATTCATTGGGAGATTCCTTAGAAAATGTAGTCCATCAACAAAGGAGGTGGCTTACAAAACACTCGTTCGACCTATACTTGAGTATTGCTCATCAGTGTGGGATCTGCACCAGATCGGGTTGACGGAGGAGATAGAGAAGATCCAAAGAAGAGCGGCGCATTTCGTCACAGGGTTATTTGGTAACCGTGATAGCGTTACGGAGATGTTTAACAAACTCAAGTGGCAGACTCTGCAAGAGAGGCGCTCTGCATCGCGGTGTAGCTTGCTCGCCAGGTTTCGAGAGGGTGCGTTTCTGGATGAGGTATCGAATATATTGCTTCCCCCTACTTATACCTCCCAAGGAGATCACGAATGTAAAATTAGAGAGATTAGAGCGTGCACAGAGGCTTTCAGACAGTCGTTCTTCCCGCGAACCATACGCGACTGGAACAGGAAAGGGAGGTAATGACAGTGGCACGTAAAGTGCCCTCCGCCACACACTGTTGGGTGGCTTGCGGAGTATAAATTTAGATGTAGATGTAGAACATCAGCAGCAGTATCCAGTCCAGTAACAGCACAAACAGCAGAATCCCAACCAACACTACAACCAGCTTCATCTACAGCACCACCAACAGTGTTAGCAATGAGTAATCCAGGAACCACCACAACATTCTTAGCAACAATAGCAGAAACCAAACCAATACCACAACCAGCTTCAGTAACCACTTCATCAGAACCAAGAACAGCAGCAGCAATAATTTCTGGGCTAGCAATTAGTCCAGTAACAGCAGAAAAAACAACAGAAGCCCAACAGACATCACAATCAGCTTCATCTGCAGCACCACCAACAGTATCAGCAATGAGTAGTCCAGGAACTACTACAACGGTCTTAGCAACAACACCAGAAGCCCAATCAACACCACAACCAGCTTCAGTAACCACTTCATCAGAACCAACAGCAGCAATAATTTCTGGGCTATGAATTAGAAGAAGTGTGAGGCAATCAAATCACCTCAAGGATTTTTTATTGTCAAGGAGCCTGAAGAAAGGAACATTGAGAGAAATAATGATTTATTTAACTTTGCATCTCAAAATCAGTTTTCAGTCCTATATCAAAATGTACATGGTTTATGTAATAAGCTGGGTGAACTTGAAGTCTTGTTATGTGACAGTTTTAACCAGATATCTGTTATATGTGTCCGTCAACACTGGTTACAAAACTCTCAAATATGTACAGCAGCCCTTCCCAAATCTAAAATCATAAGTGGTTTTTGCAGAGAAAAGTACAGATGTGGAGGTGTTGCTATTTATGTTAGAGACAATCTTAATTCTAAACAAGTAAAGTTAAGCAATGTAAAGTGTATAGAAAAAGAATTTGAATACTGTGTCTGTGAACTGACAGACTGTGGTTTGCCAATTGTCTGTATATACAGATCACTTCCTGGGAATATTGCTTTATTTTTTTAAAAAAATCTTGAGGATCCAATGAATGAGTTGAGACTTAGGTCAAAATCAACAGTTGTACTGGGTGATTTCAACATCAAATTTAGAAGTAATAATAATGCACATAAGGATCAATTGCTAAGTCTCTTCACCTCATATAATTTAGAAGCCACAGTAACTGATACCACCAGGTCTGGAGATGTGTGTGAGACAACAATTGATCAGGCGTTTATTAACAAAGAGGCCTGTAGTTATGAGGTTGAAGTAACAGATACTGGTTTCTCTGACCACATGGCAATCAAGCTCTTACTAAAAATATTGTTATGAAAAACACAGCAGTGGAAACTACATAGAAACAAGATACATTAATGAAAGTAGCCCTTGGAATTTTCATAGCATGTTGCATAGAGTTGAATGGGACAGAGACCCAAAGCTGTAGACTCTAAATGTGAGTCATTTTTCTGTGATTATAAATACTGCTTTGATGTTGCTTTTCCCCTTAGAAAAGTAAAAATCTCTTTCACATCGAATTCATGGTTAACGGTGGGTGTTAAGAAATCTGCAGGTACTCTTAGAAATCTGGGTTGGCATTCAAAGTGTAATGCAGCATTAAAGCCACATCTTAGATGCTACAGAAATGTCTTATAAAAGTTATTCATGCAGCAAAAAAACTGAACAATGATTTAATTATCAGAAAAGGCAGCAATAAAACCAAATCAATTTGGAAGGTCATAAACCACAACATTGGTAAATCCAAGTGACAAACTATAATCTTATCATAAAAAAGGGAGGAAAATTTGTTGAAGACAAAATCAATAATAAAGCTACTTTATAAAAAAGACTGCCCATCTACCATACAAAATTATAGACCATTGTCACAACTGTCAGGTTTTGCTAAAATAATTGAGAGGATTATGTATAAGAGACTGTTGAGTTTCTAAACAAGTGCAAAATTCTAACCAATGCACAGAATGGGTTCATGAAAAACAGGTCTACAGAAACAGCTGTATACTACTTCTTGGATCAGGTTTTAACTGCAGTGGATAATGAGGACTTAAACTGTGTATATTTTTAGCTCTATCCAAGGCATATAACCTAATCAGCCCTGGTATTTTGCTAGAGAAACTGTGGAGTCCATGGAAAAGCAAGCATATAGCTGGTTTCAATCGTGACTGTGCAACAGACATCAAAGTGTTGAAATAATATATAATGGCACAAAATATTTCTCAACATATCACAAAATCAACTGTAGTGTACCCCAGGGTTCTGTTCGAGGCCCTCTGCTCTTCTTAGTTTTTATTAGCGATTTTCCTAACCATCTAACTAGAGCGGAATCAATACATTTTGCAGGCGATATGAGCCTTTTTATCAAGGGAGTTGGTGAAGCTGACCTACAAGGAAAAATAACTTCAACAACGAATTTATTTATTTCTTTTATTTTTATTTGATATGCGTATTCCATGGATCCATACATGCGAGTGATTCGCCTGGATGTGGAACGTGTCAATACAATTGTACAAATACAATTAATGCTACAGAATAGTAATATAATACAATGATATAGATATTAATAAGTATCACTTTTTCTCATTTACAAGCTGTCATTTAACTAGTATAGCAATTCACACCATAACATTATAAGTATAACATTAACACTATAACATTAACATAATATTGTATCATCCATCTAATAACTAAGAGATTAATACATCTATTATTAAGGGAGTGCCACCCGTACCACCCGTCCACTACTGGGTGATGGCAACGGCGATCGACGGTGACGGACAGCTGCCAATTGCACTGACGTTTTCAAAACACGTGACGTCACGCCGCGGCGCGCGAGGAGCGCGGACACGGAATTTAGCGGCAGTCACTAGCGAGCCAGTGGGTGTGTTGGACCTTCCATCGACCTACGGACCCCCTTGAAGATGTCTCCCGCAGTTGGAGACGAAACGTTGGGAATTGAGACGAAATTCATCGACCGACCACGGCATAACAGCCCGGATAATTATAATGGACATGATATTTCCGGCCGCGAAAGTCTACATTTTAGTATCAGACGCCTCTACGGGGAGGAGATGTCAAGAGAAGTGCGACGCCTGGAAGGACTCCAGAGGAAGAGAGCGCAGCTTTTGTGTTCCCTCACATTCCTGTCTCGTTGCAGAGCCGTCGGCGTTATACCGAAGTTTCTGAAGATAAATCGACTGTTCTATTCGGGAAAGGCACAACGCATTTTCAAACGGACTGAGGAGGCCTTACTAGGAGAGCACATTCAGCAGACCCGACGGGACTTGGCAAGCACAAAATGTAAGTTAATGTCTCTCCATATTATGATCAGTAATAAACTGTGCAGCAGTGACTGGGATAAAATTGATAGACTACTGCATGATACCATGGGGAAGCGTATGTTGACAACGTCTAGTAGACAGAAGAAGTTTGATAATTTGCTACCTAATCAGATTGTTCGGCATTTAGACGTTTCCCGGACCGTTATCAATTTGTCCAAACGTTCGTTATCTGACGATGAGACATCTGTGCTTGCCAAGGGAGGAAATTTTGCTGTTAGTCCGCGTTTTGTGCCCACGGAAGAAATTATAGCCAGTGTAGAAGCAGGAATTCGCAGTGTGGATTCTGTAACAGCTGAAGAAATCCGTATAGAAACAGTGAGAATATTAGCCAATGCAAAACCGCCGAAAAGTAATATAACTGTGGGTGAGAGAAGAGCTTTAAAACTCCTGAATGACGATGATAGTATTTTGGTTCTCCCAGCTGACAAAAGAAGCGCAACGGTGGTTATGGATGTGGCCGACTATCGGAGTAAAATTATTGATCTAATGGATCTGCAAGCATATAGCAAGCTGAATAAGAACCCCACTAACAACGTTCTCAGAACTGTGTCGCGGTTAATAAAATAGTCCTCCATTGAAGAGAGTGTACAGAAAGTGTGGTGTCACCACCAGACACCACACTTGGTAGGTGGTAGCTTTAAATCGGCCGCGGTCCATTAGTACATGTCGGACCTGCGTGTCACCACTGTCAGTAATTGCAGTCCGAGCGCCACCACACGGCAGGTCTTGAGAGACGTACTAGCACTCGCCCCAGTTGTACGACGACTTTGCTAGCGACTACACTGACGAAGCCTTTCTCTCATTTGCCGAGAGATAGTTAGAATAGCCTTCAGCTAAGTCCATGGCTACGACCTAGCAAGGCGCCATTAACCATATCTAGAGAGAGTCTCACTTGTATCATCAAGAATGCTGTATACAAATGATGGATTAAAGCTAAGTATTCCAGCAGCTACGTACTTTTCTTCTAGCCTTCATTACGTATCCTGTTTCAGACATAACGCAAGCCTGCGTGTGTAAACGCGTGCCTTTCGGTTACCCGTCACTGTGGACTGGCTGTCTTGTCAGTCCACAACAGAAAGGTCTCTGCAATTCGGTTGCGCTACCACCGAGGCTTTATGGATTGCCCATAAGACCGATACTAAGTGCCATTGGTTCGCCCACCTACTCGTTAGCCAAGTTTTTGACTACGCTGTTGAAACCACATGTGGGCCGTTCGGACTCTTATATAAAGAATTCGACACATTTCATCAGCAGATTGAATGGCATAGTGGTCCAGCCGGAGGACATATTGGTCAGCTTCGATGTGGTATCGCTGTTTACCATGGTTCCACTTAATGATGTATTGGAACAGCTGGATCGAATTTTTCCTGCCGATATTTCAGAACTGTTTAAGTGTTGTTTGACGACCCCATACTTCAAGTGGAATGAACAGTTTTATGAGCAAACAGATGGCGTGGCTATGGGAAGCCCCCTAAGTCCCGTAATTGCAAACTTCCTTATGGAGAAATTCGAAGAACAGGCCTTAGGTACTGCCAGCAAAAAACCTAATGTATGGTTCCGATACGTGGATGACACGTTTGTGCAGTGGAGATATGGTAGGGAGGAACTAAGCCGGTTCCACGAACATCTCAACAGTATAAATTCGAGAATTCAGTTTACAGTGGAGGAGGAGGTAGACGGCAAATTACATTTCCTCGATGTGCTTGTTTTTAGAAACGGAAATGGTAGTTTGGGCCACTCAGTATACCGCAAACCCACGCACATGGACCGTTATTTGCACCGGGATTCGAACCGCCACCCACAACAGAAGCGGGGTGTTATCAAGACGTTAGTGGACAGAGCTAGAAATATTTGTGAACCTGAGTTGCTCGACGCTGAGATGGAACATCTCCACAATGCACCAATGAAGAACAGATATTCGTCCGCCGAAATAAAACGTGCAATGAGGCAGCCACGCAGAAATCATACTGACGTACAGACTACTGCAAAATCTAAGGTTTTCCTGCCGTTTGTTAAAAATGTAACGGAAAGAATAGGGAGGATCTTGGCGAAGCGGAATATTACCGTAATTTACAAGCCCACCAGGAAGATACAGAAATACCTTAAGCCTGCCAAGGACGCTCGCAAACCTTTGGAAAAAGCTGGAGTGTATAGGATCCCATGCAGCTGTGGTGATGTTTATGTAGGTACCACTAAAAGAACTGTTTCTAAACATTTGGAAGGGCACAAGGGAAATTGTAGAAGAAGTTCTGTTTATGTAATCACACTTAAACATATCTCATATCTTCATTATCTAGCTTGATGTGATCCACATGACAAAGGTATCTTATATATAGTGGTGAATTTGTTCTTATTGGATTATGCTGTGAATTTCACTGGCTTATTTATTATAGGTGTTCCCATAATTACGAATTATAATTTCTTCTTTGCACATGTTAATTTAAATACACCAAATATGGTCAAAACTTTATCCTGAGTTATAAAAGTGATTATTCCATGACATTGGCCACTGCACATGAAATTGGATGCTGTAGTTGCCATCTGCATAGCTACTGTACGTTACCTTGGCTGTAGCACAGACTGTAATTTTTAGCCTTTGCATAAATTATTAGGGTACACAAAAGATTCACCCTATCATACATTGGCATATTTACATTGTATTTGTTTGGGCAAATAACAATATTATTATCACCTTTCTCTATGAATGGAACCGTGTGCATACTAAATGGATTGTTGTTGAACAATTTAGATGATTAGCTCTCAGTTCCGAAGTAACTGACGGGTGCAGGAACTCAATCATAAAATTCATCCACTATTACAATAACACTGCCTTAATCATAGCACCGCCTACATTCAGTATCATTTGATACCATGAATTTATTTATCCGTTGAACGTCTTATGATGCAGTTCCAGAAAACTAGGTGATTGTGTCTTACCTTATTGAACCGTTTGAAAGAAATATTATGTCTGGGTTCTTGAAGTTACAAAGCCCTGTAGGAGCTAATTTAATTTTAATTAATTTTTAAATTTACTGTGAATTTAAAAGCAAATTTATAAGCTGTGCTTTATATTCAGAACGCTGACGTTGGATGCAAGCGATATTGATTCTAATGCCATGCTCTGGCAGCCATTTTTATACTGTTTTTATGTAATGAATTATTGCAGACTGGATTGTGAGCTTTCAACTAGCAAAATTTATGCCAGCAAATGGAAAAAATAAAGGTGACCACTGCATACAGCTTAAATTTGTCCAGTTTGAATTATCTGCATCATTAGCATTGTATTTTGATGCACCATACTAAATTCTGAAAATATTATTACAATTCTTAAGATCATAGTTCTTATATAAGTTATTATATGTAATAAATTACAAAGGAATTAGGATAGAACAGTGATGAATTGATCAAATAAAAGTCAGATCAGTGTTTCTAATTACCTATAATTTCCAGATTAATTATTATTTTACTTTGCCCAATCACAATTTTTACTCCATTTATGAAAGTACTTTACTGAACAAAATGAAACCTAGCACTGTCGTGGTTTGTGATGTTGGAAGAGAGTGACTGTGGTTGTGTCATTGGAATGATGGTGGGCAGTCATCTCATACGGCTTCTTCACATCATAGATAAAATGAATACATGCCGAGCAATATGATGCTTCCCTGAGACATTGTTTCAGTGTCAGGCATGGCATACAGATTTTCACAGCATCATCAGCCTGAATATTCTTGCATCCATGACTTGATGGTTTCAGAGATGATTTAATAGCGTGTAAATGAAAATCAACACCGTTTTGATGAAGATTCAATGCACTTTTTAACACCATTGACGAAGTGTGTACACCATTCAAGGCTTCACCACTGTCTGTCTTCCCTCTCCTTGTAATGGGACACTCTCCTGTAGCATTACTTTTCTTCAGCAGTAGTTGTCGATACCAGTATTATTTTTCAAATTTTGGACAGGTTAGTATTATCTCAGCTGCTTTTCTGAGAAGTTTCATGAAGTTTTATGCACAATATGTTATATTTCAAGCTATAATTCATGAAAATGAATTATTTTATTTTCAGTGTTACAATCGATAAGTACTATCTCTGAATTTACAGTTAACATTATTTTTCAGGAACATTTGAAATTACGGGTTATTTGGCACACTTAAAATTTCTATTATTAATTACACAATCTATTAGTGTTTACTATGTTTATTTCGGGATTCATTTATGAAATAATAATCGAAATTAACAGAAATTCATTTACCAAGAAAAACTGTAAACCCTTTGGAATATGGTTATTACCACCAACTGAAGTAGAAGTAAGCATTCCTCTGGAGTGATCAGATGTATTTTTGTATTTTGTGCAAACAATGTAATTTGGTTTTGTTAATGTGAAAAATCAGAAGACTATGATATACTAAAATGTGACAAAATACAGGGCTATTACAAATGATTGAAGCGATTTCATAAATTCACTGTAGCTCCATTCATTCACATATGGTCACGACACACTACAGATACGTATAAAAACTCATAAAGTTTTGTTCGGCTGAAGCCGCACTTCAGGTTTCTGCCGTCAGAGCGCTCTAGAGCGCAGTGAGACAAAATGGCGACAGGAGCCGAGAAAGCGTATGTCGTGCTTGAAATGCACTCACATCAGTCAGTCATAACAGTGCAACGACACTTCAGGATGAAGTTCAACAAAGATCCACCAACTACTAACTCCATTCGGCGATGGAAGTGCAGTTTAAAGCTTCTGGACGCCTCTGTAAGGGGAAATCAACGGGTCGGCCTACAGTGAGCGAAGAAACGGTTGAACGCGTGCAGGCAAGTTTCACGCGCAGCACGCGGAAAATTGGCTCATGGCACAACTGGAGACCGACAGCGCCGACTTCATCTTTCAACAGGATGGTGCTCCACCGCACTTCCATCATGATGTTCGGCATTTCTTAAACAGGAGATTGGAAAACCGATGGATCGGTCGTGGTGGAGATCATGATCAGCAATTCATGTCATGGCCTCCACACTCTCCCGACTTAACGCCATGCGATTTCTTTCTATGGGGTTATGTGAAAGATTCAGTGTTTAAACCTCCTCTACCAAGAAACGTGCCAGAACTGCGAGCTCGCATCAACGATGCTTTCGAACTCATTGATGGGGACATGCTGCGCCGAGTGTGGGAGGAATTTGATTATCGGCTTGATGTCTGCCAAATCACTAAAGGGGCACATATCGAACATTTGTGAATGCCTAAAAAAACTTTTTGAGTTTTTGTTTGTGTGTGCAAAGCATTGTGAAAATATCTCAAACAATAAAGTTATTGTATAGCTGTGAAATCGCTTCAATCATTTTTAATAATCCTGTATATTAATGTAAGAACAAAAATTCTGCACTAACAATCTTAAAATTTATTTAGATCAGTTCAACCCTGAGGAACTAAAATGTGAGAATTTGAGCTTCAGGAAGCAGACCCCTAGACAAGAAGAACTGGAACCAACTCTACATTAAAAGCTATTTAAACTTGAAAGTTTACTGTAATCTTCACTCCTCTCAAATTTTTCATAAAAGACTTTGCTTATTGTGGACTATAACTGCAATTATGAAGGAGGGGGGAGATTACATCCTGTTGCGCACATCACCATGGAGTGTGCCAAGCCAATCGACCAATCTAATTACTTGATTTTTGCACTATTAAATTTACTTTTAATTACCTCATTGGTAATGCAACTTCTTACAATTAAGGAAATAGGTTTTATATCCTTCCATCATTTTAACTTAATGCACATACAAAAACTAATACATTTTACAAGTTTATGAAGATATCTCTACAGCCATCCTTCACATACTGTTTTGTGATGAATTGATCAATAGTTGCATTGAAAGCAATTTTGAGAAAATTCATTATTGAAGGATGTGTTTCGGTACAGCTGTTAAAGTAGAGTTGTTTAGAAATGTATTCCAACATTCTTCAACGTGGGATCATTTACTACGTCAATAACTCTTTCAAAAAAACTACAGAAACAATCAAAAATAGAAAAACTATTCCCAGACTGTTATAAAAAAGACAGACAGTGAACTAAAGAGAAATAGTATTTACTCTAACATTATAACGATGTGAGTTGCACAATTTATACTGACTTCATTCCCCTGACTCAGAGTATGGATCTATGATCCTAGCCCATTGTGACTACTTGGACGTTAGCGCTATGGGCTTCTTAGCAGGTCTAGTCTAAGCAATGTGCAGACAGAACCTAAGAGTAAGTTCAGTGTCCTAATACTGCTCTCATGTGTGGTACGCTGATATAAACAAATTTCTTTAGTATCCCACCTACAGCATGTATCGATAGTAGTAGTGATGCAAAGGTGCTACATGTTGCCTGTAGGAAAGTCGGTATGCCTGGCCACAAAAGTCGTACCATCATGTCACATAGGTGGTTTGCAATGTGGATTTAAACTGGCCTGCAGACAGCATCTACTCATTGTCCATGCTGTATGAAGCATTCAGTTCATTGTCGTATTACTGTAGTTACTATGATCTTGATTTGCTTTTGAACTGTTTTGTTTTTGCTGTTGATACACATTTAGTGTGCAGTCAACAAGGATTTGACCTCTGTTTATAGCCGCTTTTGTATTTGGAGTGGACAGAAAAATCTGAACTCCGTCTCAACATAATGAAGCAAATAGTTTACACACAAGCTAACAAAACAGTTCCCCGCAGTTATTTAATGAACAAAGTAAGAGCATATGGACTATCAGACCAAATATGTGATTGGAATGAAGAGTTCCTAGATGACAGAACACAGCAGGTCATTCTCAATGGAGAGAAGCCTTCGGAAGTAAGAGTGACTTCTGGTGTACCACAAGGGAGTGTCATAGGACCATTGCTATTCACAATATACACTCCTGGAAATTGAAATAAAAACACCGTGAATTCATTGTCCCAGGAAGGGGAAACTTTATTGACACATTCCTGGGGTCAGATACATCACATGATCACACTGACAGAACCACAGGCACATAGACACAGGCAACAGAGCATGCACAATGTCGGCACTAGTACAGTGTATATCCACCTTTCGCAGCAATGCAGGCTGCTATTCTCCCATGGAGACGATTGTAGAGATGCTGGATGTAGTCCTGTGGAATGGCTTGCCATGCCATTTCCACCTGGCACCTCAGTTGGACCAGCGTTCGTGCTGGACGTGCAGACCGCGTGAGACGACGCTTCATCCAGTCCCAAACATGCTCAATGGGGGACAGATCCGGAGATCTTGCTGGCCAGGGTAGTTGACTTACACCTTCTAGAGCACGTTGGGTGGCACGGGATACATGCGGACGTCCATAGTCCTGTTGGAACAGCAAGTTCCCTTGCCGGTCTAGGAATGGTAGAACGATGGGTTCGATGACGGTTTGGATGTACCGTGCACTATTCAGTGTCCCCTAGACGATCACCAGTGGTGTACGGCCAGTGTAGGAGATCGCTCCCCACACCATGATGCCGGGTGTTGGCCCTGTGTGCCTCGGTCGTATGCAGTCCTGATTGTGGCGCTCACCTGCACGGCGCCAAACACGCATACGACCATCATTGGCACCAAGGCAGAAGCGACTCTCATCGCTGAAGACGACACGTCTCCATTCATCCCTCCATTCACGCCTGTCGCGACACCACTGGAGGCGGGCTGCACGATGTTGGGGCGTGAGCGGAAGACGGTCTAATGGTGTGCGGGACCGTAGCCCAGCTTCATGGAGACGGTTGCGAATGGTCCTCGCCGATACCCCAGGAGCAACAGTGTCCCTAATTTGCTGGGAAGTGGCGGTGCGGTCCCCTACGGCACTGCGTAGTATCCTACGGTCTTGGCATGCATCCGTGCGTCGCTGCAGTCCGGTCCCAGGTCGACGGGCACGTGCACCTTCTGCCGACCACTGGCGACAACATCGATGTACTGTGGAGACCTCACGCCCCACGTGTTGAGCAATTCGGCGGTACGTCCACCCGGCCTCCCGCATGCCCACTATACGCCCTCGCTCAAAGTCCGTCAACTGCACATACGGTTCACGTCCACACTGTCGCGGCATGCTACCAGTGTTAAAGACTGCGATGGAACTTCGTATGCCACGGCAAACTGGCTGACACTGACGGCGGCGGTGCACAAATGCTGCGCAGCTAGCGCCATTCGACGGCCAACACCGTGGTTCCTGGTGTGTCCGCTGTGCCGTGCGTGTGATCATTGCTTGTACAGCCCTCTCGCAGTGTCCGGAGCAAGTATGGTGGGTCTGACACACCGGTGTCAATGTGTTCTTTTTTCCATTTCCAGGAGTGTATATAAATAACCTTGCGGATAACACCGGAAGTTCACTGAGGCTTTTTGCAGATGATGCTGTAGTATATCGACACATTGTAACAAAGGAAAATTGTTCTGAAATGCAGGAGGATCTGCAACGAACTGACACCTGGTACAGGGAATGGCAATTGAATCTCAATGCAGACAAGTGTAGTGTGCTGCGAATACATAGAAAGAAAGATCCTTTATAATTTAGCTACAATATAGCAGGCCAGCAACTGGAAGTAGTTAATTCCATAAATTATCTGGGAGTAGGCATTAGAATTGCTTTAAAACGGAATGACCATATAAAATTAATCGTCAGTAAAGCAGATGCCAGACAGATTCATTGGAATAATCCTAAGGAAATTAAGTTTGAAAACAAAGGAAGTAGGTTACAGTACACTTGTTTGCCCACTGTTTGAATACTGCTCACCGGTGTCGGATCCATACCAGATAGGGTTGATAGAAGAGACAGAGAAGATCCAACAGAGAGCAGAGTGCTTTGTTACAGGATCATTTAGTAATCACGAAAGCGTTACGGAGATGATAGATAAACTCCAGTGGAAGACTCTGCAAGAGAGATGCTCAGTAGCTCGGTACGGGCTTTTGTTGAAGTTTCGAGAACATACCTTCATCGAGGACTCAAGCAGTATATTGCTCCCTCATACGTATATCTCACAAAGAGACCATGAGGATAAAATCAGAGGGATTAGAGCACACACAGAGACATACAGACAATCTTTCTTTCCACAAAAAATACGAGACTGGAATAGAGTAGAGAACCGATAGAGGTACTCGAGGAACCCTCCGCCACGCACCGCCAGGTGGCTTGCAGAGTATGGATGTAGATGTAGCTGTAGAACTATGGATATGCAGCTGGTTTCCATCAAACTTTCCATCTTTATCTTTGATGCATAAAAGGGTTGTAGTAAAGAACCTAGTAAGGATCTGTCAATTTAAGTGATATGATCAGAAGCACATACTCATGAAAACTCTTCTCCATTTAACTATTAAGTATTGGTGATGAAAATTTATCTTAGCATTTTCAAACCAGGATTCTTTAGAACAACCACTACCTCACTTCCACGTGTTAGCAACCTCTGCTACAGAGCTAAATGACTTCAAAACCCTAACTTTCTAACAAACTTATGAAGAAATACCTTCTTACAACTACAGATACTTGAGATGTAAGTTCTGTTAGAATGTCACCAATGTTAGAATATATATTTTAAATTACTCCAATTAATTCCAAAAACAACAATCCTCCACTAATAAACGTCTATGGATAGACAGTGGTGATATTTATGTCATGTAAGAGTGAAACAAACAGTTCTTCCTATTCTGTCTGGGAATGTGGTTCAGCTTTATTTCAAATCATATGGTACTGCATTTTAAGATGATCAGATTCAGTAGCAGCCAGTTATCGTGTGCTAATGTGCTAGAGCACACTATAAATACTGCACTAAAATTATGCCATTGTTGTGCAAATGTGTGATGGAAATTGCACTATTCTGCCATTTCTCTTTGAATGTGAGTCACAAATTGCACTAAAATTATGCCATTTCTCTTCAAAGTGTACCAATACGCAAATAAAATGGACTAAAACATGTTTTGTAGCGTTTATTCTGCAGTGTCATGTGCTGAAATTATGGTCAGCGGCAGTATGATCAACTCAGACAAGGGATACAACTGTCTGTTTTTGACCACATATGCACTGGTGTCGTGTCATACCTTTCAGAACTACAAGTGCTATGTTGCTCTAAGTACCAGGTAAGTATTTTTCTTTGAAACTGTCTGTAGCATGAGCTATTTTTGAGGAGCCACTTTGTAATGATGCCATGGCTAAGTGGTTTAACACACAGACTGGCAATTCGTGGACCCAGGCTCAACGCCAAAGTTTTTTTCATTCTATTTTATTCTTCTGTTAAAGAGCCAAACTGCTTCAGAAGCCAAACCATTAATTATACTGTCCAGTCACATTAATCCACCTTTTCCAGTGCAGACTGCTGCAAAACGTGCAGGAAACGAGTGTGTTAATCCAGTATGCCTTCCAGAATGATGAGATCACCTAGGGAATGCCATGAATGTTACAAATGTATATTACTAACACCTTATCCTCTTTCTGAACTCAAACTTTTGTTCATTACAGAGAGATTCTGGCTCAGTTTTTAAGGCGTACAAATGGGAAGCTGTGGCGCTTAAAATGGAAATCAAACCTTGTTGCTATGGTCATGATGTTAGCTGCAGGTATGTGTAATATTACATTATAGAATAATGTGTATAGAGTGTATAGCGTGTGCAGTGATAGAGTGAGCAGTGTGCCACTAGCCACTTACGTTATTAAATAACCTATTTGCAGAACAATATTGCACATTAGAGATAACCTGAATGAGATAGCACTTGTTAGGATAATTCTCCCTTTAAAAGCACAACTGTTCCGTCCTTGTTGTACTAGACCTATAAGCAAGTAAATCCCTGTATATATGAATTAAACCAAGAGATGGCCAACATTCTTCTTCTTTAAGTGCCATGTCCCCCTAAAACAGTGGCAATTAGAAGCATGATGTGTTTTTTGGCCATGACTTTTCTGAACAGTAATTCTGTGCTCAGCATAAAACACTGGCTTAAACTCCTTAGCCAGGATAATCTTCTACATCTTGGACCATGCCTGCCATCAATCTTTCCTTGAAATATTATTGGAGAGGGGGGGGGGGGGGGAGTTCAGTAAGTAATGCAACTCACTTTTTTCTGAAAGCAAAATGGTTTTATTATTATTCCTTACTCTTTTGCCTATGAAACCCTATTTTTCAACATAATCTACATTCACTGCTATGGTCCTATGCCACCGTACTGAGAGCTCCTGTATGCCTGCATTGTACCACTCCACTGGAGCGAATGTCTTGCTGCATCAGTAACCTCCCATCATTCATTGGTAAGTGCAAGATCAGGTCTGTAGGGTGGATGGGGAAGAACACCTCAATGAAGTTTTGTGAGCTCCTCTCAAATGTGAACACTTCTTTGAGACCTTGCCTTGTCATGGAGAAGCAGAAGTTTGTTTGCATTTTTGTGGTGACGAACATGCTGAAATCGCTTCCTGAGCTTCCTAAACGTAGAAAAATACACTTCAGAGCTGATCGTTGAATGATGAGGAAGGACATCAAACAGAATAACCCCCTCTGGGTCCTAGAAGACTGAGAAGACTTTCACCATGACTTTACCGGCTGACATGCAGTTGTGAACTGTTTCTGCAGAGGAGAGCTGGTGTGACGCCACCACATGGATTGCCATTACATTTCTGGTTTGAAGTGATTTACCCATGTTTCGTCACCTGCGGTGATGTTAGACAAAAATGGTCATAATCAGCCTTCTAATGGGCAAGCAATTCAGCACAAATGTTCCTTAATTGTTCTTTATGTACTTCTATTAAGTGGCGACGGACCTAGTGGGCACACTACTTTGAGTAGCTGGTGGACGAGTGCCTCCGTGCTGTGAAAAGAGACGTTCAGTTGAGCACTGCGGTGTTTGATTGTGATACATCAATCACATTGAATGAATGATAATTAATGGAAACCCTCAAGTGCCCAGTATTGTTGATATATCTCAATGGGGACAGGTGAAAATGTGTGCCCAGACCAGAACTCGAACCCAGGATCTCCTGCTTACATGGCAGACTCTCTATACATCTGAGCCACCGAGGACACAGATGAATAGCGCAACAGCAGGGGCTTATCCCTTGCACGCCTCCTGTGAGACCCACATTCCTAACTGTCCACAATCTACATATGTAATGTACCTAATAGGTATTTGCCCATCCACTCATTACTCGCGCACACTAAGGTGATGATTCCCGTAAGAGTTCGGGCAACCTGTGCGCATTCGCACAGACGAAGGTCAATGGCTGGGTAGCCTTTAACTATATATATGAAGATAGTAATGTGGGTCTCACTATCTTCACATAAGCATGTGCACCATATATAGTCCTCGCAGCACCTGACATTTCCTGTGAGCTCAGTTGGTCATCTACCATGGCGAAAGACGCACCCAAACACATGCTGGCCTGACATGCGATCAGAGCACCCTCCACGGGCAGCGGTCACTCTCCAAACTGTAATTCAACGGCTGTGCTGGTTCCCCTTGGCACAGAGGCATTACTGTTTCTGGCCCTGACCTGCTTGCTTGCTTGCTTACTGCCATGCTTAGATTAGATTAGATTAGTTTTTCATTTCATAGATCCGTGCTGAGGAGATCCTCTTGGATGTGGAACATGACAATTTTTTTAATTATTTTTTATTTTTTTTTGTTTTTTAAGCTGAAATAACTAATAGTATGAATAAAAACAATACATAATTTGCCTCTATTAAAAAATTCGTCAATGGAGTAGAAGGAGTTGGCCACTAGTAAGTCTTTCAGGTTCCTTTTAAACTGATCTTTATTTGTAACTAAATTTTTTATGTTTGCTGGCAAATTATTGAAGATGAGTGTTCCTGAGTAGTGGACCCCTTTTTGAACTAAAGTAAGTGTTTTTAAGTCCTCGTGCAGATCATTTTGGTTCCTGGTATTGTATGTATGAACTGAGCTGATTGTTGGAAAAAAAGATATATTATTTAGAACAAATTTCATTAAGGAGTAAATATACTGAGAGGCAGTAGTTAGTATACCCAGTTCTTTGAAGAGGTTTCTACAGGACGTCCGTGAATTTACTCCAAAAATAATACGTATTACACGCTTTTGGACTCTGAAAACTTTTGTTTGACTTGAAGAGTTACCCCAAAATATTATACCATATGACATTATAGGAATGAAAGTAAGCAAAGTATGCAAGCTTTTTCATTTTTATGTCGCCTATGGCAGCTAACACTCAAATTGCAAATACAGATTTGTTAAGGCGTTTCTGCAGTTCTGTGGTGTGCTCCTCCCAACTTAATTTATTATCAAGTTGTAATCCCAGGAATTTAAGACTGTCAATCTCTTCTATCTGCTCTTCTTAATACTTTATGCATATGCTGGGTGGAAACCTCTTACAAGTTCTGAATAGCCTATAGTGAGTCTTTCCGAAGTTTAATATCACTGAGTTGGCTTTAAACCATTTTTAATATCCATGAAAATATCATTAGCAGATCTTTCTAGAACTACACTCAACATATTATTTATTGAAATACTTGTGTCATCTGCAAACAAAACGAACTCTGCTTCTAGCAGTGTAACTGATGAGAGATCATTAATGTACACAAGAAAAAGCAATGGCCCTAAGATCGATCCTTGTAGGACACCACATGTAATTTCTTCCCATTGTGATGATGACTGATGACTTAATTGACTAGTCCCTTGCACTGACACCCTTTGTTTCCTGTTAGCAAGGTATGACTTGAACCATTTTGCAGCACTGCCCGTGACACCATAGAATTCTAATTTATTTAAAAGGATGTTGTGGTTCACACAATCAAATGCCTTTGACAGATCACAGAAAATACCTGCTGCTTGTAGTTTGTTATTTAATGAATTAAGTACATTTTCACTGTAGGTGTAAATAGCCTTCTCGATATCAGAACCCTTCAGAAACCCAAACTGTGTTCTTGATAATATGTTATTGGTTGAGAAGCTGCCTGTACATTACTTTTTCTAAAATTTTTGTGAATGCTGGCAAAAGTGAAATTGGTCTGTAGTTTGATGGTATCTGTTTATCCCCTTTCTTGAATAGAGGCTTAACATCTGCATATTTTAGCCAATCAGGAAATGTCTCAGTTATAATTGACTGGTTACACAAGTAACTTAGAATTGTACTAAACTCACAAGGACATGCCTTAATTAACTTTGTTGATATTTCATCATAACCACTAGAATGCTTTGTTTTTAAAGATTTTCTAATGGAAGTTATTTCTTTTGGTGAAGTGAGTGACATATTCATGTACCTGAAGCTATTTGTAAAGGCTAGTTTCAGATATACAAGAGCATTATTTACTGATCCTGACAATCCAATTTTATCAGTAACAGATATAAAGTACTTGTTAAATACAGTAGATTTGCCACACTATGCCCATCGGTTACTAATGTGTCATCTACCCTTAATGCTATTGGCTCCTGTTCCTTTCTGGTTCAACCAGTCTCCTCTTTCACTATATCCCATATTGTTTTTATTTTGTTCCCTGACATTGCTGTCTTCTTCTCGTAGTGCATTTGTTTAGATGTCTGAATTACTTTTTTTAATATTTTACAGTATTCCTTGTATTTAGCTAAATCATCAGCACTGGAGCTAGTCTTGGTCGACAGATACATTTTCCTTTCTGTCTTACAGGAAATCTTTATTCCGTGTGTAATCCATGGTTTTACTATAGACTTCTGTTTAATTTGAGTAACTTTTAGAGGAAAACAGTTTTCAAACATACTACTGACATTGTTCATGAATGTGTTATATTTTTCATTCATGTCATGAGCACTATAAACATCTTTCCAGCAGTTTTCTAAAACACTCAATTTTTGGTTGATTGACTACTCTCCTGTACTCAAATTCAGCAGTCTTGATAATTTGCTTAGAATTTACATCTAAAACGAGGAGGTGCATATCATGATCTGATAGTCCATTTATTACAGGTTTTATGATATGATTTTGTTCCTTTGATTTGTCTATAAAATGTTATCAATGGCTGTCCTTGAGGATTTAGTGATCCTAGTTGGAAAGTTTACAGTGTGAGTTAGATTGAAAGACAACATTACTAACTGCAGTTAATGTTTACTGGAAGATTGCATTAGAAAATCTGTACTAAAGTCACCAGCAATCAAAATTTCTTTGTTTCTTCCTGTTAAATAACCCAAAAGAGCTTCTAGATGATTTATGAATAGATTATAATTTCCTGCAGGTGCTCGGTAAATAGTTACTATTATATAGGATCTGTTATGGAACTCTACTTCTGTTGCACATGCTTCTAGATGCTGCTCTAAACAGAATTTATTAATGTCAATGTTCTTGAATTTATGGCAGTTTTTAATAAATGTGGCAACTCCTCCTCCATCCATATCTACTCTGCAGAAATAGGAAGCTAGCTTAAATCTTGAAATGTCTAACATATCTATACCAGTGGTCACTTGATGTTCAGAGAGGCAGATTATGTCAATTTGGTTAGATGAATTCATTTCATCAATACATATGAGTAGTTCATCAACTTTATTTCCGAGTCCCGGAATGTTCTGGTGTAATAAAGATAACTGATACTGCATACTAATGGGATTATAACTGCTTTGGCAAAGATGAACTGGCAGCTTCTGATTACTTTCTGTTAGACATTGTTTAAATGGAGGCTGTATGCTAAAATCTGACTCCTGCTCATCTGTTTTCTCAAACTGAGTAAGTCTGCCAATCTCTCTTAAAACTCGTTTTCTTTCCTCCTTCCCTATCCTAAAACAGGCATCCCTCTGACACCTGTGACCACTGGTATTTTACCACTTGTGACAGTGTCCCCCCTTAAGTTTTCTGCAATCAACCCAAACAGTTTTCCCTTCCCTTTCCTATTGAGGTGAAGGCCATGCCTAGTGTAGCCCCACCTATCGATAGCATCCACAGGAATCAAACCAATATGGGACCCTATATCCGTCCTAGGCAGCCACTCCAACTCCAAGTTCACCCTCCCGACGGAAGAGTTCAAATGAGGCCGATCATGGCGTCTCAACACAGACACAAATCCTACACTCGTATGCTTTCCACACCCATCTCCATTCTCTGGCATTACAAGAACACATGTATTTTCATATGGTTTGCCAGAATATCATACCATTTACGCGATAGTTATCCATATCAAGAACATAGCAATATCGCTTGCATAGCAGTATCGCTTGCACAGTATTTATTATTATTATTAATTATGTCTCTAAAAACCCGAAAGTTAAGCGAGGTGTAATGTGCTGAAAACCACTGAGTAACTAGAAACGTATCTTGTCTGCGAAGATCTTTACATAAAAACTCGAAAAAATAGACGAAACGTAGTTACACTCGCGAATACTGATGTCAGTGATAAAACGGAGTCCAGATCAAAGTCAACTAAGATGTTTCTCATGTCTAGAGAACCAGCAAACATCTTCTCCAGCTGTCTTTCACCATCCAGATGCACACAACACACACCACAATCGATGTTTTCTCAACCAAATAATGACGGGAAATGCGTAGAAGCAGTCGACTGAACAATTTACATGGGAAGGAATAACTGTCCACTTCAAAGACACCCACATGTTGAATCTTCTCAAATTTCCACGGAGAACACACATGGTCAGGAAGGCTGCCCAACACATACTGAGTATTAGTTCACTATTCACCTGCCTAGAGGGCGACAGGTTTAGTTCAGCTACATTCCCGTACCCCAGCCAGCTTCTCCAGTCTGGACAGCACCCACCGTAAGCCAGAAATGTCAATCGTTGCGGCCACAGGCCACCGCCGATACGTGCTCCTCGCGCGCCAGGCAGAAACGTCCTAGGAAACCAGCCACATATATCTTACAATTAAGTATTACAATTGCAGTCTCAATCTGACGACATTCGACAATGAACGAAGTATCGGAAATACCCCCTCCTGACGGCTGTGGCTCTGGAAATATAGATATCTATAGCATTCTTATGACAGGACAGAATTTTTCACTTAAAAAAATATTTCATTCCCATTACAGCTATCATAGTTTTCCACGTCAAATCCGTGACTTCCTTATGACAGGACATAGTCATTTTCTTTGTACAGGGCTATTACAAATGATTGAAGCGATTTCATAAATTCACTGTAGCTCCATTCATTGACATATGGTTACGACACACTACAGATACGTAGAAAAACTCATAAAGTTTTGTTCGGCTGAAGCCGCACTTTAGGTTTCTGCCATCAGAGCGCTCGAGAGGGCAGTGAGACAAAATGGCGACAGGAGCCGAGAAAGCGTATGTCGTGCTTGAAATGCACTCACATGCGTCAGTCATAACAGTGCAACGACACCTCAGGACGAAGTTCAACAAAGATCCACCAACTGCTAACTCCATTCGGCGATGGTATGCGCAGTTTAAAGCTTCTGGATGCCTCTGTAAGGGGAAATCAACGGGTCGGCCTACAGTGAGCGAAGAAACGGTTGAAGGCGTGCGAGCAAGTTTCACGCGTAGCCCGCGGAAAATTGGCTCATGCCACAACTGGAGACCGACAGCGCCGACTTCATCTTTCAACAGGATGGTGCTCCACCGCACTTCCATCATGATGTTCGGCATTTCTTAAACAGGAGATTGGAAAACCGAAGGATCGGTCGTGGTGGAGATCATGATCAGCAATTCATGTCATGGCCTCCACACTCTCCCTACTTAACCCCATGCTATTTCTTTCTGTGGGGCTATGTGAAAGATTCAGTGTTTAAACCTCCTCTACCAAGAAACGTGCCAGAACTGCGAGCTCGCATCAACAATGCTTTCGAACTCATTGATGGGGACATGCTGCGCCGAGTGTGGGAGGAACTTAATTATCGGCTTGATGTCTGCCAAATCACTAAAGGGGCACATATCGAACATTTGTGAATGCCTAAAAAAACTTTTTGAGTTTTTGTATGTGTGTGCAAAGCATTTTGAAAATATCTCAAATAATAAAGTTATTGTAGAGCTGTGAAATCGCTTCAATCATTTGTAATAACCCAGTACATGTCGGAGCACACATACTTTATAAGCTCGCTAATCAAAGCGAATTTATCACATATCCTCTAAGTGCTAACTAAATGCTGGTGATACCAAACAATACTGAGTGAAAATCCGCGATGGATGGATATGTCTCATTTGTTTTTCTAGCGAGTAGTACTAGTATGTTAGGAACAGATTCAAATGGTTCAAATGGCTCCGAGCACTATGGGACTTAACATCTGTGGTCATCAGTCCCCTAGAACTTAGAACTACTTAAAGCTAACTAACCTAAGGACATCACACGCATCCATGCCAAAGGCAGGATTCGAACCTGCGACCGTAGCGGTCACGCGGTTCCAGACTGAAGCGCCTAGAGCCGCACGGCCACACCGGCCGGCTTTAGCAACGGAGACATAATCGTCTTATAAGTGACCAGTTACTAAGAAAACACGATTGCACTGGCTATTGGTTCTAATAGTGCGGACAAGTATCGCTAACGATATCCATGTTAAAAACTATACAGGCTATATAAATCGAGGTACGGTATTTCTTCCGAATGAAGTAGTCTTCCACACACATACTGCGACATTGAATATAGATGGTGATCGCTGGGATGTGTATTAATAGGCCGGAAGCACGGGGTGCACGTCGCCGGCGGTGTAAGCTCGTAATAAAATCACCGGATTTAGAAAGTGATTTGGTTGGGGAACGCGGTATGAAGACAGTATTTGCAACTACCTCATGGCTCAAATGGTTCAAATGGCTCTGAGTACTGTGGGACTTAACACCTATGGTCATCAGTCCCCTAGAAATTAGAACTACTTAAACCTAACTAACCTAAGGACAGCACACAACACCCAGCCATCACAAGGCAGAGAAAATCCCTGACCCCGCCGGGAATCGAACCCGGGCGTGGGAAGCGAGAACGCTACCGCACGACCACGAGATGCGGGCCAACTACCTCATGCTACACATAGATATTTCTCTAGTATTAGTAACATATTCAATCTCAATGCCATATCACAGGTTCTGCGACATATCCACTGGGTTATAGGCAATGGTTGATTGAGAATGATCGCTTACAGTATATGGTGTGCTAAATGCAACGCTAGATTGTGGTTGTAAGGTTTTCAGATCTATAGTGTTATGCTTTCAATGTTGTCTACAATTTGGAATCAAGTCTTTCCATTCAACCACAAACCTGCGTTGGATCCTATGGAGATGTCTTTTCATGATTACAGCCACTAGCGAATCATAATCGTGGCACTCTCATATCTCGAAACGAGTCACCTTTTTCGAACCTATCTCCTACAGTAAGATTCCAAGTGGTCTTTTAGACAGCCCCTAGGCATCTTGTAACTGTTCTTCAGTCTCTGGAGCTTTGTCTATGTGATCATTCCAGTTTAATTCGGAACTGAGCAGAAGTCAGACAGGGCTATTATCTACTAACTTCTGCAACCCATGTAGAAACAGAGTGTTGTGGACTGGCAAGACAGCCAATCCACTAGGAGGAAGCCGAAAGGCACGCGTTTAAGCTCACGCCGGCTGGCGTGAGGTCTGGAACAGGACAAGGTAATTATAATAGCCAATAACGTACGTAGCTGCTGGAATACTTAACTTTAATCCATAATTAATGAACATCGCTCTTGACGGTACATGTTTTACAGCATCAATAGTAACTGGTAATGGCGCCTTGCTAGGTCGTAGCAAATGACGTAGCTGAAGGCTATGCTAACTATCGTCTCGGCAAATGAGAGCGTAATTTGTCAGTGAACCATCGCTAGCAAAGTCGGCTGTACAACTGGGGCGAGTGCTAGGAAGCCTCTCTAGACCTGCCGTGTGGCGGTGCTCGGTCTGCAATCACTGATAGTGGCGACACGCGGGTCCGACGTGTACTAACGGACCGCGGCCGATTTAAAGGCTACCACCTAGCAAGTGTGGTGTCTGGCGGTGACACCACACAGAGTGAGCTGAGTTAGTGCGACAGGACTATGTTTTGACCATTCGGTGGAAATGGAAACATGTTGTCATAACTCCGCAAATACTGTACGATGTGTAAGGCCAACGCCAAACAAACCTTTCTCCCACAACATACACACTGGACTAGTTTAAATGAAAGACAGTCACAACATATGAAACCTGGAAGAGTTTTGCAGTGTTGTGGAGCGTTGTCAAACAGCTGTCCGAAGGTGATTGACGGCCTCTACATTTAAACTCGTCTTTGACAGTGACGGGATAGTTGATGCCTCAGTGTTCCATTTCGATTGATTCCTCTTATTGCAATCATGTACGCGATCACTGTTTGGATGTTACCCATCCCCGGAAGGTGTTGCCCCTCCACGAAGACTCTTTCTCCATCTCACACAAGAGATGTGAGTCACTCATTTTGTCGTAATCAATCTCTGTATTGAAGTGGCCTGCACAGAGTCCTGACCTGAATCCTATAGAACACCTTTGGGATGTTTTGGAACGCTGACTTCATTCCCATCCTCACCGACCGTCATCGATACCTTTCCACGTTTCCGACTTTGATGAAGGTCGGATTGTAGCCTATCGCGATTGCGGTTTATCGTACCGCGACATTGCTGCTCGCGTTGGTCGAGATCCAATGACTGTTAGCAGAATATGGAATCGGTGGGTTCAGGAGGGTAGTACGGAACGCCGTGCTAGATCCCAACAGCCTCGTATCACTAGCAGTCGAGATGACAGGCATCTTATCCGCATGGCTGTAACGGATCGTGCAGCCACGTTGCGATCCCTGAGTCAATAGATGGGGACGTTTGCAAGACAACAACCATCTGCACGAACAGTTCCACGACGTTTGTAACAGCATGGACTATCAGCTCGGAGACCATGGCTGTGGTTACCCTTGACGCTGCATCACAGACAGGAGCGCCTGCGATGGTGTACTCAACGACGAACCTGGGTGCGCGAATGGCAAAACGTCATTTTTTCGAATGAATCCAGGTTCTGTTTACAGCAGCATGATGGTCGCATCCGTGTTTGGCGACATCGCGTTGAACGCACATTGGAAGCGTGTATTCGTCATCGCCATACTGGCGTGTCACCCGGCGTGATGGTATGGGGTGCCATTGGTTACACGTCTCGGTCACATCTTTTTCGCATTGACGGCACTTTGAACAGTGGACGTTACATTTCAGATGTGTTACGACCCGTGGCTCTACCCTTCATTCGATCCCTGCGAAACCCTACATTTCAGCAGGATAATGCACGACCGCATATTGCAGGTCCTGTACGGGCCTTTCTGGATACATAAAATGTTCGACTGCTGCCCTGGCCAGCACATTCTCCAGATTTTTCACCAATTGAAAACGTCTGGTCAATGGCTGCCGAGCAACTGGCTCGTCATAATACACCAGTGACAATCTTGATGAACTGAGGTATCGTGTTGAAACTGCATGGGCAGCTGTATCTGTACACGCCATCCAAACTCTGTTTGACTCGATGCCCAGGCGTATCAAGGCCGTTATTACGACCAGAGGTGGTTGTTCTGGCTACTGATTTCTCAGGATCTACGCACCCAAATTGCGTGAAAATGTGATCACATGTCAGTTCTAGTATAATATATTTGTCCTATGAATACCCGTTTATCATCTGCACTTCTTCTTGGTGTAGCAATTTTAATGGCCAGCAGTGTATTAAGGCGCGTCTACACCGGACGCGTCGCACCCCGCAGCAACTCACCGCGCACAAACACGTCGTGCAGTACGGCGCAGAGCAGGGACTGTTCGTAGGCGCGCAGCGATGTTCCAGTGTGAGCGAGCGCTCGTCAATAGAAATGGAAAACGAGAAACGCTGTCCAGACAGACCCCTGCACTAACGAACCATTTACTTTGATGCACCGACACTGCTCATAGCTTGTTTGTTGTTGCGCAAAGCGGCGCGGTTTGACGTCCACTCCGGCCGCGCTGCACTGCGTCGAACCTCTTTCCTTGGTTTTGCACGGCGCGGCGCAGCTGGTGTCAACGCGGCTTGAAAACGAACAAGTAGGGTAATATCAGTCTTTAGAAAATTTAGCTCACAGCCCTTCATTACCTCATTTGATATTTCGGTAGCTGAAATAAGTAACTGCCGTGTTGTTAAACAGTGTTAACTACATTCGAAGCAATTTTTTGCTCTTATTACTTCTATACTAGTAATTGACTATCAGTTATGTTTGTGATAATGTCATTTTAAAACACGTTTGTAAAAATTTCATTACATTTTTTCTTTTATTCTTTTGTTTTAAGTTATGCTGTTGCAAAATATATGTAACCGGTGCATACGGGGTTAAGAGAATCACATTTTGGGGTTAACGGGTCATTCGTTCAGTTTACTCGACTCTCACCCATTTCATTATGAGTCACCCCTGACTTTGAGCTCATATTACGGTTACATCACACGACGAACATCGATGTGTTGCACCTTACCGGAATAGTGAAAATATCTACGTTTATTTCGTGCGTATATATTACATGTTAGTTGAAAAGGGGGTGACATACGTGTTAATATTTAAGAGGAATCGTTTTTCTAGAACTTTTTTTGGCGAATATCAATTCTGGGGTGTCACGTAAGCCATACCAGAACTAGGAGACAAATTTCTTTTACACAGTTTAAAGAGACAAACTTTTTCTATTTGAGGGAGGATTTGTGTTATTTTCTGATAAGTCGTTTCATCGCTATAAAGTCAAACATAAGATACTGCGACTGAGGTTACCATTGTAGATATTGCAGCAGGGAAAGCACAGGTGTAAAGCTTGAACTTTCGTTGGTTGCATAGTATGTCATTTCTAATGAGCACTACCCGTATTTGTCAGTTGAGTTTGTGAAGCAACTGTGTTAGTAGCTACAGTTCATGGAAGGCTGTGTCAGAGCGAGCTATCACCTTTGTACTGTGGGACAAGCTCCACTCATCAGCAAAGAATAGTACTAGCATTCCAACGCGGCACTGACGTATTCCGTTGCTGTTGCAGTAAAGGGTAATAAAATTAAGCCAACCATACTTTTTCACATGAAAACACGGGACACCTACAAAGACCGTGATCAACTGATCAATAATTTCTGGAATACTGTGTTGACAGTACATTATGATGACGCACACGGATTAACAATGTTTATTAATACCCCAAATGAAGTGCTCTTACAAATATTTCATACAACTAGAATTTTGAAACTTCCTGGCAGATTATAAACTGTGTGCCGGACCGAGACTCGAACTCGGGACCTTTGCCTTTCGCGGGCAAGTGCTCTACCAACTGAGATATCCAAGCACGACTGAAGCAGAAGTAAAGCTGTGAGGACGGGGTGTGAGTCGTGCTTGGATAGCTCAGTTGGTAGAGCACATGCCCGCGAAAGGCAAAGGTCCCGAGTTCGAGTTTCGGTTCGGCACACAGTTTTAATCTGCCAAGAAGTTTCATATCAGCACACACTGCGCTGCAGAGCGAAAATCTCATTCTGGAAACATCTCCAAGACTGTGGCTAAGTCATGTCTCCGCAATATCCTTTCTTTCAGGAGTTCTAGTTCTGCAAGGTTAGCAGGAGAGCTTCTGTAAAGTTTGGAAGGTAGGAGACGAGATTCTGGCAGAAGTAAAGCTGTGAGGACGGGGTGTGAGTCGTGTTTGGATAGTTCAGTTTGTAACGAACTATAACGAACAAAATGAGATTAAAAAAAAAGAAAAAAAAATAGTTGTTAGAGCACTTTCCCGCGAAAAGCATAAGTCCCGAGTTCGAGTCTCGGTCCGGCATACAGTTTTAATCTGCCAGGAAGTTTCATATCATCGCACACTCCACTGCAGAGTGAAAATCTCATTTTGGGAACTAGAATTTTGTTTGTGTTTTTCGCTTTAATGTATTTGCATTTGGAGCTGCGTATTACGTAACAATCTCACGTAAAAGTGCACACGAAATGCTTAGATTACACTTGAGACTTGCTGCACCGTCAATTGAGCTGCACAGGGTGAACAGTAATAAAATCCACAAACTGCAGGGACGGATTGCTGACTGGAAATGGAGGAAAAAAGATCCTATGAAGATGTGCCCGGAAATGCATCGGTGCCACGGTAGATGGCGCTGAGGTCCTCTGACGAGGTGCAGTACGTTCCTTTTACGTTGCAGGCTGTGTGATTGACGCAGCGAACAATAAGCAGCAGAATGGCTCGGTATTCACGTCGGCCGGCCTTAGTGGCCGTGCGGTTCTAGGCGCTACAGTCTGGAGCCGAGCGACCGCTACGGTCGCAGGTTCGAATCCTGCCTCGGGCATGGATGTGTGTGATGTCCGTAGGTTAGTTAGGTTTAAGTAGTTCTAAGTTCTAGGCGACTGATGACCTCAGAAGTTGTCGCATAGTACTCAGAGCCATTTGAACCATTTATTCACGTCGGGAACAAGCCGAGGTGGTAGTCTGTGTACGACTGAGCAGATGGAAACGGTCGAGAGCCAGTATGACTATACCAAAAGAAGTACCCTCACAGACACCAACTACATCACACAACATTTCAAGCCTTTTGTGGGCGTTTGTGTGATCGTGGGTCCTTTCACACAGAAGAACCTGCTGGAAGGCGGCGGACTGTGCCTACACCAGATTTGGAGGACTGGGTGCTAGAAGATACTGAGACGAACCCTAGTACAAGCTCCAGGCAAGTGGCCCGTCAACGTGGTGTAAGCCAAAGGACGATTATGTGTACGCTGCATGCCAACCGCAATTATCCCTGTCACCTGGAATCCCATCGAGGCCACTTTGAACACCTGTTGCGACGTGGAACCGATGCAGCTCTGTACCGTGTTCCGGGGTGATTTGTTATTGCAGACACACTGTCCATTTCCGGACACGTATTCATAGGACTTTTTTTCGTCCATTTCTGGTGAGGAACCCGGACCTGCAGTTTGCTGGCTTCATTAATGTTCACCATGTATAAAACGTTTGTTTTACCATGTGACCAATAATGACTCTTTTTTTAAAAAAAAAACAAATGCTCAATTCCTGCATTCGACCCATGTATGTACAGAGAAAATTCTACAGTTTTAGAAAGTACTTTTACTTTTATGCTCTTTTCCTTTAACATTTTTCCAACCCACCAATTATGGGCTTCTTCCTTGGAATCACTCCAGTAACTTAATTTCTAAGCTATGGTGATTTTGAAAATACAATATTCATCAAACTGTTCTGCACTATCAATTTCTGCACTGATCACTGTCTGAATCATGGTCTATTTCATTCTGTGTCACTCCACTGTAGCCCATTTTTCAAACTGGTCCAACAAAGTGAATTACAGTCTGTAAACCGCCTCCCCAATGAAACGAAATATTCAAGTGCTACATTATACAGTGAATGAACATAAGAATAAAACCTACTGTGAGTAGCTTAGTCACCGTAATACACTTCCTTCAATATTGATCTAAACTTAAAACTCACAAAATTACCTATTTTATATCCTATTTTTTATTTTTGTTATGAGTAATTCATAACAAGACATTGTCTCTGCAAGGCAGGCATTCTAATGTTTATATCTCGAATGGTTGTTTCAAGAAGATTGGTCTGACTATGAGCAAACCACAACCACAATTCAGAGTCCTCATTGTTGAAAACGGATGGCAGTGATAAAGGACAATTTGATTCAGAAAGGAAAAGTGATTTTAGAGCAGAATATGCATTCAAAACTCTTTCAAGAGATATAAATGTAAATCTTTCAAGATCTGGAAGCGATGTCAGTCGTCTTGTACTACTGTAACGTACCAATTGTCGGTAACTGACATTTGCAAAATTCTACAACTTCGTGGGTCTGTCCACCCCTACAGTATAAATATGGAAACAGTTAATGAATTTTACAAATGATATTCGCTATATCAAATGGCAGATTCCCAACTGCTGTTTCCACACTGTTGTGGATATGTGCCATGCAGCCTGCATAATTCCCAACAAGACTTGTAATTTAGCAAAACTATTTTCTCTGCCACTTCTGTTTACTCCACCACACATACTGTTCGTACCGTCAGCAGATAATCACACAAACTTTGATTCTAGGCAATGATCATGCAGAACCAACATCACATTTTTAGATATTACATCAGAAGCTTCATTTTCGATAGAAATGAACTACAATGTTTTTCGTGCATTCTGCTTTCTAAAGTGAAATATTTAACTAATACTGGAAGAAACTTTGTTGATTTGCGATTACTGGTTTCAATGGATAAATTTTCAAAGTTTATATAGTCAAGATGTTCATTGAGAAGCTGTCTGCACCAAAGAGTTAACACATCGTTAACTGTGGCCTCAGCTTTGCTTCGTCTATAACTTAACTTGACATAACAGAGTTTTAATGACATCAGTTGTGCAATCCACTGTAGCCCATATGGCCTCTACATTTTCTGGAATTTCACAAATTACTCTTTTATTATTTATGTACCCATTCTATCTTGATAAAAAACTAAAGATAACGACTGTAAAATATGTGGTTCCCTCTATACAGAGCCAACTTTAATCAAATGTCTTATAGCAATTACGGTGAAGTATCAGATCAACCCTTCAATATAACATCATATTTTTCGCTATTATAATTAATGTAAAGTTCTGTGATTTTAAATCAAAGATTTGATTTCGTGATAACCCTTTGGCCATGGTAAAATGTTAATGCTATCTTAAAGAAGCCACACTTTTTTTCTTAGATGCTTTGGCTTTTGTTGTTTATCCAGTGTGTGTATCGTTGTAAGCTGTTACACATTACAATAAACTCTCCACAAACAGGCTTATTCTCGTGATTCATTTACTGCGCCTGATCACAGGTTATGGGCCCAAGTGCATAAGTCTGTTTTTCAGTCTAGTGGCATAGATTTGTTTGGTGGTGACGTGCGTAACAGCAAAATTTGACATTGGCGGCGTAGTGTTGGCGTTGTCTACGCACCAGTTTCAGTGTTTAAAGTAGTCTGGAGGGGACAATTGGGCGGTGTGGAAATTCCAGATGAAAGTGATATTCAGAGGAAAGGGTCTTTTAGGTATTGTCAGCGGCATTGTTATTTAGCCGTCCAGGAGAAAGAAGAAGATGTAAAAACATGGCGGGAAAAGGACGCAAAAGCACAGGAACGTATTGTGACTGGGACGGAGGTAGCACCACTCACTCATCTACTTTCGTGTGCGACGTCAGCCGGCATGCGGACGAAACTGAAGACTGCACATGGAAAAGAGTCTGCAGTGAGTATTCTACTTCAGCACAGGTTTTTCTCGTTCCAGTTTGGTGATGGCTCGGTGGTTACAGTAATGTCGAAAACAGAAGAAATCAACACAAAATTGAAGCAAGCAGGTGGACCACTTTCAGATAAAACGATAATAACAAAAGTGCTTATGTCTTTGCCGTTCCGCATGGGAGTCCGTCCCCTTTGAGAAGCAAACGCTTAATGAATTAACTTCAAGACTGATCATTGAGGAAGAGGGAAATAATCAGTCCGATCAACAGGAGGTAGCTTTGGCCAGTGTAAGCAGGCAGCAAAAAATTACCTGTTATACTTATGGTAGGGAGGGTCATTACGCAAAGGACTGTGAAAGTAAAGTGAAGAGAGAAACGAGAAGCTGCAATTATTGTAAGAAAAGACGTCATTTGATGTCAGATTGCAGGCTGTTGAAATCGAAGGAAGGCAAAATGGCTCAGGATTTAAATGCTTTATGTGTATGAATGAAGGAGTTGACCTAGAGGATTATTGGATCATGGATACAGGTGCTAGCAAGCATATGCGCAATAACAGAGAACTATTTACGAAACTTCACAGTGTGCAAACCTCAATGAAAGTTTCTGTGGGTGACAGTAAAGTTCTTGATGTGATTGGGCGTGTTATTGTGGAACTGCATGCATGGAACGGGATTAAATTTATGAAAACAGTACTTAGTGGAGTGCTTCTTGTTCCTGAACTGAAATTCAATCTGTTTTCTGTAGGAACTGTGTTAGACAAAGATATGTGAATTCTTGAACAGTAAAGGTGAAGTTCGTGCATTATCCAAATGTGTCAACAAAATGTATAGTATGTTTTTTTTCACTAAACGGAACACAACGAAAACTTTCAATGGTTACTTTGACGTGTGCGGATAAAACACGCACTTTGGTTGACAGTAATGACACTTGTGAGCTTTCGTCAGTCAGTATTAATAGTGGCCTGGTCAATTTCCGTAAACGTGTTAAAAAGATGTCAGGCATAAAAAATAGTGCCATCAGAGCATTAAGAATGTGCAAGAGTTCTTCTCACGTAAAGTGGTGAACTTCATTGACGACTTTGTCATTTGTGAAGAATGTTTGACAGGTAAACAACACTGCTTGCCTTTCCCTGTCAGTTCAGCAACTAATGCCCCGCTTGAACTGGTTCATGCAGACCCGTGGAGACGCATTCTCTTGGAGAAGCCAGATTTTTTGTTTCTTTTTTTTTTATTTTGAAGGATGACTACTATGATTATCGCAAAGTACAGAACAAAAAAACTTAAAAGTTTGCTCAGGAATTTTATTGTGAAAACTGAGAGAGAAACTGGTCTGAAAATTAAAGTTCTAAGGAATGATAAATGGAGTGGAGTTTATGATTACTGACTTAGGTACATTTTTGGTATAAAATGGCATAACCCATCATTACAGCACAATGGAAGAGCCGAATGGAAGTGCGCACATCGGTTGAAGCTGCTCGTACAATGGTTTCAGGAATGCCCAAACATTTCTGGCCTGAAGCAGTTAACAAGGCGGTATATGTTCGAAATCGAACTGGGGCAAGTCCTGTTGTTTTTGAAGCATTTTATGGCAGATAATTACCCTTAGCAGATTTGAAAATATTTAGAACTCGTGTGTCTGCCCTTGTACTCAAAGGAAAGAGACTGAAACTACTCCCCAAAAACCATGTAGGTTTATTTATGGGTTATGATAATGATGTGAAGTGGTACGGAATATTTATACCTTATACAAAGAGAATTGAGTTGCATCGAGATGTAATTTTCTTGCCGCCAGCAGTATCTAAAAGGGAGAAGAAAACTGATGTTCATGTAAAAGAATCAGATACTATTTGTTGTGATGAAGAGAACATAGATAAAGCTGCAGATTCAGAGGAACGGAAAGAAGAAATGAGGACTGAGGATGTGGGAGAAAATAAAAGTCGTCCTAGAAAAAACAAGAAAGCACTGAAGACAGTGGAAACAGGGACATTTCTTTTGAGGATGCCGAGGAAGATGTAGTTTTGACGGCAAGAAGACATACAATCTTAGATCTAGGAGGAAAATTTAACACACAAATTACTTGGAGGATTATGAGCTGGGCCTGTTGACAGCAGTGAATGATGAAGACTCCAGCACCTACGCCGAATCAATGTCTTGTAGTTAGGCTAAAAATTGAAAAGATGACCACATTTTTGCATCCATAAATTTTGTCACTTCTTCGTTAATTTTTGTAAATGCTCTAGGCTGAAGAACAGGATATTGTACCACTAGCAGCCAATTGCTCACCCATATGGAGTGAGGGAGATGAAATAACAGTAAAGAGAAAAAAGGACGGCTCTTTGATGTTTGTTTATGTTATTGTCGGTAAAATCCACCTTCCATTCCCCACACAATTTTTTTATAGTAAATTTTACAAGCATAGTGCCTGAACCTATTTTTTCGGCTTTGGAGCCCCTACACTTAGAACTACTTAAACCTAACTAACCTAAGGAGATCACATATAGCCGTGCCCGAGGCAGGATTCGAACCTGCGACTGTAGCAGCAGCGCGTTTCCGGACTGAAGCGCCTAGAACCGCTCTGCCACAGCGGCCGACCAGCCCCCTGATAAACAACTCATATAGTGTGAGCAGCTCATATGTTTGCTAGAAATGGACAGAGTGGGAAAGTTAGGCTTAATTGTCTCTCATTGTAATAAGAGTTGTGGCTTGGTATACGTCTGCAAAATGAATACACACTGAGTAGGTAGAAAACCGCTTATTGTTTTTCATTTTACGCCCAACACAGTGCAGTTTAATGGGTGGAGGCCCAACTATCTGGCATCGGGCATTTACATCATAACGTTTATAGGAAGGCCCGTACAGAGAAAGAAGTTCATTTTTAAGCACTTGAGATAGTAACTTAAATCTTTGTGAAATGCCACATAGCAGAGATATAAACTATGTAGAAAACAGGTAATAGTCTACTGCTTTTAAACTTGTATGAATTTCAGTAAGTTTGCTATAACTCTCCAAAAGCACTTTACAAATATTTCGTGATTTCAGCCTCCCGAACATGGAATAGCCAGTCGTAGGTCGCACGTCATCCTCTTGGAACTCCTAACCCTCTAGCTGAATCGTTGTAGCATATTCAGAAATTCCAGAAAGTCTAGATTAAGTCGTTTTATTAACTATACCAAAGTTGTGCCGTCGCTAAATATAAATATAAATTTAATGGTCGACACATCGGCGGATCTCACTTGCAGTACAAGTTCACTAACCTCGCTTAAGTTAATGATGAGCACAGTCGCTCCACAAATGATCATTCTGTCGTTGTTCTGGCTACGAACTGGTCATAGAAGCCAGCTTGTCCATCATTTATACACTTCTTTTTATGAATGGCTCACCCAGTCATGAGAGAACCGGCAAAGGGCAAGATGTCGAGGCGCGTAGGAGCAGCAGGTGAGGTGATGAGGTCGCATGACGTGGTAATCAGGCTGTTTAACGTTAGCTACTGTTTAAACAACACAGGCTGTAAATGCGTCAGTTTCAGTATGATATCTGACCGAGAGTTCTCTCCAGTGGTCGTATTTAAAAATCCACGATTATGTAATGCTAAAGTGATACTGAAGTGGCCAAGAAATCTCGTCGCCAAAAGTAAAATGTCCCGTCAGGATGATGCTTGGGTTCTGAGGCAGAAACCAAAAGAATTGAGGAAACATAGTCACTGAGATTAAAATTATTACAATTCTCAATTTTTGTACTATGGCTCCTCATTGAAATCCAAATTCAAGTCCTTCGGAATTGGTGATACAAGTTAAACACTTTAACTGTTCACAAGAAGCGTAACTTTGGAGGACAGTTCTGAGGTACGACTTCCAAGGAGAAAGTTACGTCTGCAGTAAGAGGATACTAGATGTCTTTAAACTGGAGCCACAACAGCTCCGCTAGCACTCCGTAAGAACTCGCATGAACTCGATTGGGGAGGAACTGGTTGAGCTGCAGTCGGGTAGAGTGACCTTATCCTTGTGATCCGCGGCGCCTCAGCTCAGGGGGTGTGGCACTCGTGCCGCTAGCGGTCGGGCGTCGCCGGTCACGTCATTACTGCTGTCGCACGGCGGGGGAAGCTACAGTGCAAACCTCGGAGCCTCGAACCATTGCCCCTTGTACGGTATTGATCGCTTACGATACCGCAGATATTATCTGTGGCTGAATGATACTGACTTTGTCATATGTCAATACACACAGTGTGCGTCAAAAAATGTATACACGCTTTGAAGCGTCATAGAAAATTTATTTCCCGTTCTACAATGTTACATTTCTGGAAATGGAAAGCTTAAAGTCCAACTGGGAAAATAAATGTACTTTGCAAATGTGATTAATGTTCAAACTGGTGGCCAGCATCAATACATTTCTGAGTACGAGTCACCACTGATTCCGTACATCGTACCGAAGTGTCCAATGAGATTTCTGCACACACCGCCTGAATCTCATTCCAAAGTGTGTCCAGGTTACGTGGTTTACGTTTGTACACCTCATCTTTTACTGTGCCCCATAAGAAGAAATCCAGCGGCGTGAGGTCTGGAGAGTGTGCAGGAAACTCGATTGGTCCCCTGCGTCCTATCCACTGGCCTGGCACATTGTCATCCAGGTATGCTTGTACGTCCCTATGATAGTGCGGCGGGGCGCCATCTTGTTGGAAATAAAACTCATCATTACCGTATAATGCACGAATGGCAGGGAATATGGAGCCAGCAAGAATTGTTAGGTACGTTTCTCCAGTAGCAGTACCTTCAAAGCGGAAAGGCCCAATGAGTCCCCTTGCAGACAAACCACACACACATTTACACCAGGCAAATTCACAGCCTTTTCAACTGTAATGTGAAGATTATCTTCAGCCCAGTACACACAATTGTGCCTATTGACAGTTCCATTGAATTTGAATTGGGCTTCATCCGACCAAATTATGCTACCCATAAATTCCGGTTCACGTCTCACCATCTCCTGAACCCATTCACAAAATTCTAATCTTCGATTTGGATCGTCGTCACTTAGCTGTTGCACCAGGCTTGGAATGTACACACGAAACTTGCCTTTCTTCAGAATGTGTAGCACACTACTAGTACTTACATTACTCTCATGTGCCACTTGCCTTGAAGATTTTTGAGGCGAACGCTGAAACAGTTCCAAGACCGCAGTTGTGGAATCATCACTTGTAGCTGTACGAGGTCGCCCTGATCGACTTTTATGCACATCACACACTGTTCCATGGATTTCGAATTTGTCTCGTAGACGTGTAATTGTTAACCTTGAAGGTAGCTCTGTACCATACTCACTTCTCCACTGTCTTCGAACCGCAGCTACATTCTCAAACTTCCAGTACCACTTAATTATCTGCTTCCGCGCTTCAAAGCTCAAACGCACGTCCGCCATGTTGCAGTTACTTCCTTGCCACTGCTGCCACCTGTTGAAGAAACATAACATTACTTTCTCACAGATACGAGGGCAGTTCAATAAGTAATGCAACAATTTTTTTTCTGAAACAGGGGTTGTTTTATTCAGCATTGAAATACACCAGGTTATTCCCCAATCTTTTAGCTACACAACACTATTTTTCAACGTAATCTCCATTCAATGCTATGGCCTTACGCCACCTTGAAATGAGGGCCTGTATGCCTGCACGGTACCATTCCACTGGTCGATGTCGGAGCCAACGTCGTGCTGCATCAATAACTTCTTCATCATCCGCGTAGTGCCTCCCACGGATTGCGTCCTTCATTGGGCCAAACATATGGAAATCCGACGGTGCGAGATCGGGGCTGTAGGGTGCATGAGGAAGAACAGTCCACTGAAGTTTTGTGAGCTCCTCTCAGGTGCGAAGACTTGTGTGAGGTCTTGCGTTGTCATGAAGAAGGAGAAGTTCGTTCAGATTTTTGTGCCTACGAACACGCTGAAGTCGTTTCTTCAATTTCTGAAGAGTAGCACAATACACTTCAGAGTTGATCGTTTGACCATGGGGAAGGACATCGAACAGAATAACCCCTTCAGCGTCCCAGAAGACTGTAACCATGACTTTACCGGCTGAGGGTATGGCTTTAAACTTTTTCTTGGTAGGGGAGTGGGTGTGGCGCCACTCCATTGATTGCCGTTTTGTTTCAGAATCGAAGTGATGAACTCATGTTTCATCGCCTGTAACAATCTTTGACAAGAAATTGTCACCCTCAGCCACATGACGAGCAAGCAATTCCGCACAGATGGTTCTCCTTTGCTCTTTGTGGTGTTCGGTTAGACAACGAGGGACCCAGCGGGAACAAACCTTTGAATATCCCAACTGGTGAACAATTGTGACAGCACTACCAACAGAGATGTCAAGTTGAGCAACTGAGTTATTTGATGGTGATCCGTCGATCATCTCGAACGAGTGTGTTCGCACGCTCCGCCATTGCAGGAGTCACAGCTGTGCACGGCCGGCCCGCACGCGGGAGATCAGACAGTCTTGCTTGACCTTGCGGCGACGATGACACACGCTTTGCCCAACGACTCACCGTGCTTTTGTCCACTGCCAGATCACCGTAGACATTCTGCAAGCGCCTATGAATATCTGAGATGCCCTGGTTTTCCGCCAAAAGAAACTCGATCACTGCCCGTTGTTTGCAACGCACATCCGTTACAGACGCCATTTTAACAGCTCCGTACAGAGCTGCCACCGGTCGGAAGTCAATGAATCTATACGAGACGAAGCGGGAATGTTTGAAAATATTCCACAAGAAATTTCCGGTTTTTTCAACCAAAATTGGCTGAGAAAAAAAATGTGTTGCATTACTTATTGAACTGCCCTCGTATTTAACCTTGCAGAACGGGAAATAAATTGTCTATGACAGTTCAAAGTTTTTTGACGCACCCTGTATATCTGCACTGTTCCATGGCAATTTTCATTCACTGTCAGTAATGCTGGGGGATCGTACTGTCACAGTAGGAGACTTCCTTGTAACTATTAAAGTATGTAACAGCAGGGAGTGTATACATCTGCAGGCATTAAGAATCTGATGGCAACAAGTCATAGTGTAAAGTATTCTGTAGACTTCCGACTAAGGTGGCAATTGTTCATTCACTGATTCTTCAAGCATTGTGGAGTCTGCTAACCGAACTCTGTGTCCATCATAAGAAACCGTCGCTCAGTTGTATGATTCATGTTGCACCGGAATGGAGGCGGAAATGTATGAGCCAAATGTGCCAAATAGAGGCACAGAGCTGTGCTTTTATTTAAGGTTGTTCATACACCCCCGATATGTAACTCTTTATAAAAAAAAAGTTTAGTGAGTGGTCGCTATAAAATGCCCTACATGACAATATGGTCATATAATTGTCATGGCGGAGTGGATAATGTGGTGTCACCGCCAGACACCACACTTGCTAGGTGGTAGCCTTTAAATCGGCCGCGGTCCGTTAGTATACGTCGGACCCGCGTGTCGCCACTATCAGTGATTGCAGACCGAGCGCCGTCGCACGGCAGGTCTAGAGAGACTTCCTAGCACTCGTCCCAGTGGTACAGCTAGCGATGGTTCACTAACAAAATACGCTCTCATTTGCCGAGACGATAGTTAGCATAGCCTTCAGCTACGTCATTTGCTACGACCTAGCAAGGCGCCATTACCAGTTACTATTGATACTGTGAATAATGTACCGTCAAGAGGGACGTTCACCATTTATGGATTAAAGTTAAGTATTCCACTAGCTAGGTCAGTTTTTTCTACAGTCTAATTTCCTTGTCCTGTTCCAGACCTCACGCCAGCCTGCGTGAGCTAAAACGCGTGCCTTTCGGCTTCCTCTCATACCGGTGTTGGCTCTCCTGCCAACCCACAACAGATAAAACATCCCTTTCACAAGAATCTTGTGATAACCGACTGGTCTTGCAATGATGATGTTGGGAACCAGAGGAGGGTTGTGTTGATTTGGGGGGGGGGGGGGGGGAGGAGACCAAACTGCGAGGTCATCGGTCTCATCGGATTAGGGAAGCATGGGGAAGGAAGTCGGCCGTGCACTTTCAAAGGAATCACCCCGGCATTTGCCTGAAGCGATTTAGTGAAATCACGGAAAACCTAAATCAGGATGGCCGGACGCGAGAGACAACTGTCGTCCTCCCGAATGCGAGTCCAGTGTGCTAACCACTGCGCCACCTCGCTCTGTGAACCAGAGGAGAAAGAAGAATGGCTCACTGCTGTCCAATGACATCTGTGCTTCAGTTGTGGGTTCTTCAGGGTGTGGAAAAACTAATTTAGTTGTAACACTTTCAACACATCCTGTAATGTCCGGTTCGAAGAAGTTTAAATTTTTTCAGAAACCCTGTTTCAGCCAAAATGCCAGCTATTGCAAGAGATATTGCATGGCATTGAGGGGGCAACATGCCAGACGTTCAGCGAATGCATTGATATTCCACAATCTGAAAAAGTGAACCCAAACCGTGTGTCCATATTTGACGATGTCGCTGTGGAAAACCAGAATGAAATCAGAAACTATTTCTGCTTTTGTTAACATCTGCCAAGTCGATATAATTTATTTGGGCGAGACGTACCCGAATCTCCTGAAGCAGCTGATCTGGGGTAATGCAAACATTATTATAGCTTTCGAGCAGAACAGTCTCGATTTGAAGCATATTTGTCGAGTTCACGTAGGAACCGGCATGTCATTCAACAAATACGTCACCATATCTGGGGATTGTTGGAATAACTTATACTACGGTTTTCTGGTTATTGATAAAATGAAGAAACTGAATGAGAGGCGATGTAGATCGAACTTCAAAAATAATGACCACAGCTCGTCGGTCACTGAAGAAGAAGAAGAAACCTACTGGGTTTTTAACCCTTGAAGTGTACACCAGGGTCACTCTGACCCTGGAGTTTTTTCTCTGTTTTAGTGCATGTGCCGCTTCACATACGCACTCCGCTGCTACCAATGTACAGGGTGTTTCAAAAATGACCGGTATATTTGAAACGGCAATAAAAACTAAACGAGCAGCGATAGAAATACACCGTTTGTTGCAATATGCTTGGGACAACAGTACATTTTCAGGCGGACAAACTTTCGAAATTACAGTAGGTACAATTTTCAACAACAGATGGCGCTGCAAGTGATGTGAAAGATATAGAAGACAACGCAGTCTGTGGGTGCGCCATTCTGTACGTCGTCTTTCTGCTGTAAGCGTGTGCTGTTCACAACGTGCAAGTGTGCTGTAGACAACATGGTTTATTCCTTAGAACAGACGATTTTTCTGGTGTTGGAATTCCACCACCTAGAACACAGTGTTGTTGCAACAAGACGAAGTTTTCAACGGAGGTTTAATGTAACCAAAGGACCGAAAAGCGATACAATAAAGGATCTGTTTGAAAAATTTCAACGGACTGGGAACGTGACGGATGAATGTGCTGGAAAGGTAGGGCGACTGCATATGGCAACCACAGAGGGCAACGCGCAGCTAGTGCAGCAGGTGCTCCAACAGCGGCCTCGGGTTTCCGTTCGCCGTGTTGCAGCTGCGGTCCAAATGACGCCAACGTCCACGTATCGTCTCCTGCGCCAGAGTTTACACCTCTATCCATACAAAATTCAAATGCGGCAACCCCTCAGCGCCGCTACCATTGCTGCACGAGAGACATTCGCTAACGATATAGTGCACAGGATTGATGACGGCGATATGCATGTGGGCAGCATTTGGTTTACTGACGAAGCTTATTTTTACCTGGACGGCTTCGTCAATAAACAGAACTGGCGCATATGGGGAACCGAAAAGCCCCATGTTGCAGTCCCATCGTCCCTGCATCCTCAAAAAGTACTGGTCTGGGCCGCCATTTCTTCCAAAGAAATCATTGGCCCATTTTACAGATCCGAAACGATTACTGCATCACGCTATCTGGACATTCTTCGTGAATTTGTGGCGGTACAAACTGCCTTAGACGACACTGCGAACACCTCGTGGCTTATGTAAGATGGTGCCCGGCCACATCGCACGGCCGACGTCTTTAATTTCCTGAATGAATATTTCGATGATCGTGTGATTGCTTTGGGCTATCCGAAACATACAGGAGGCGGCGTGGATTGGCCTCCCTATTCGCCAGACATGAACCCCTGTGACTTCTTTCTGTGGGGACACTTGAAAGACCAGGTGTGCCGCCAGAATCCAGAAACAATTGAACAGCTGAAGCAGTACATCTCATCTGCATGTGAAGCCATTCCGCCAGACACGTTGTCAAAGGTTCCGGGTAATTTCATTCAGAGACTACGCCATATTATTGCTACGCATGGTGGATATGTGGAAAATGTCGTACTATAAAGTTTCCCAGACCGCAGCGCCATCTGTTGTTGAAAATTGTAACTACTGTAATTTCGAAAGTTTGTCTGCCTGAAAATGTATTGTTGTCCCAAGCATATTGCAACAAACGGTGTATTTCTATCGCTATTGCCGTTTCAAATATATCGGTCATTTTTGAAACACCCTGTATATTCAGCATTGAGTAAGATCTAGTAGCGAACGGACGTTCGAAGTTGTGAGACGTTGTTGTTTAATTAATTTGACAGAAATATTTTTAAGGGTCAGTGTGACCATGGTGTGCACATCTTGTAACTGTTCTGTGGCTGAGCGTGAGGTTCATTTATGTGAAAATGGCAATTAGGAATGACATTTTCCTAACAGAAGATGCTATGCGGGAAGCTTAGTTAGAAGAACTCAGTTTGAAAACGACGTGACTTTCGTGATGGAAATGATTCTGAAGCTGATACTCTTGCAACAATTATGGACAGTGGCGAAACTGAGCAGTTTTCCAAATCTTCATTCAGCGAAGAAGAAAATACTGTCGTCCAGAGCAGGAGTGGCTATTATTGGAACGCAGCTGTCCCACTCCGTTCAGGCCTGCCAGATGCCGATAACAACGTAGTCCATATTCTAAGAGTGTGCAAATAATGACCGAACGAATCTATGAATAATGGAGACCACCTCAAAATATTCGTGTAATATGTGCGATTCATTACATGAATAGCATCTTCATCTGATTAAACAGCGAATAAAGTCTATAGCACTGGATTAGTTTCATGTTTATAATTCAGGGTCACTGTGTCTCTGCTTTTCACATCATGTGACAATTTCAGAGGTGTACACTACTATGGTTGAAAGGTTGCATCCAATCAGCGGTGATAGGGGCAAAAAGCGTCACGAAGAAGAATCAGAAAGGAGTGTTAAACAGTCCAGGGTCATGCCAATACTAAGACATGATGGAATGGTTCAAATGGTTCAAATGGCTCTGACCACTATGGGACTCAACTGCTGTGGTCATAAGTCCCCTAGAACTTAGAACTACTTAAACCTAACTAACCTAAGGACATCACACACATCCATGCCCGAGGCAGGATTCGAACCTGCGACCGTAGCGGTCGTGCGGTTCCAGACTGTAGCGCCTTTAACCGCTCGGCCACTCCGGCCGGCACATGATGGAATCATCCCGTTTCTAATTCCAGATTTAGTAGGGCTATCGGCAGTTGGGTCCCTGGCAGGTGGTGCTGCCGCCATATCCCCTCACAGTGAAGAATGCGCAAAACCCTCAGGAGCAGGTGCAGGAATCTAAGAGGCATAAGAGGATGATGGAGGGTGTCGCTATCAGTAAAGGTTTATACTTAAAACCATATAAGATAGGGCTTGGACTTTTTATTAAAAATAAGTCCCGCAAGTGTACTACCTAACAGACCTCTTACAATATTGTTCTACTTAAATTCGTCAAGAAATCCAAAATTCTAAGATTTCATAGTGTGTTTATGCGGAATACTTTGTCGAGGAAGATCTGGAAATGCAAGGAGTGTCGGATAGTAAATTTAGACGTCGCAGGAGGATGTGTAATGCTCTGTGTTGTATATGTTGCGAGAAAGCAGAGTAACATCTTGTACTTTGGCTCGTACGGGGATTTAGGCACATTGAAAGAACTGCGCCGATAATTCGCCAAAAGTCGTGTGTCCTACAAATTTCTACGCTGCCGAGAGTAATAACACCTCTGTGGGCATTTCTGTCTAATGTTTCTCCTGAAGAATGCACAAAAACAAGCAGCGTGCACGTCATAACGTCAGTTGCGAATGAGATGACATGTCGTACACTTCGACTCTAAAAGAGCGCTCGTCTCTATAAAGTGCACATTATTGGATACACGTTCCGCATTTTACACATAATCCTGCTTTCTCTTGCCGTCCAAACATGTCTCGACACCTCTGTGCCATCATAAGTGGGTTTCGTTTATTGAAAAACTTGATTTTATATTAACGGATTTGCTGAACCATCTATATAGTGTCGTGTACTGATAGCGTGTCATGTTTTGTTGTGACAGATCCTTCTTCATTCGCGTTCTGAGAGCAATGCATGCACTTATTAATTGTACTTTGTATAATTTTGGTTTAACAAACGCCTTTTCACCTTGCAAAACGAGGGGTAAACGATGCCAAAGACGCGTCAATAAGGTACCTTGAACATTATAAGTTCCCTGCTCTTCAAAGAGTGTGGAAAACGTGTGGATACATAAGTGATCATATTTGTAGTTCAGTAAATGTACAAATATTTTAAGTTGGACAGGACTCTCCAAATAGTGGTGGCAGCTCAAGGGCTAACCATCGCCGACTCGTGACCACTGCCTGTTGCTTCTTCTACCATTTGCCCGCATCTCGTGGTCGTGCGGTAGCGTTCTCGCTTCCCACGCCCGGGTTCCCGGGTTCGATTCCCGGCGAGGTCAGGGATTTTCTCTGCCTCGTGATGGCTGGGTGTTGTGTGCTGTCCTTAGGTTAGTTAGGTTTAAGTAGTTCTAAGTTCTAGGGGACTGATGACCATAGATGTTAAGTCCCATAGTGCTCAGAGCCATTTTTTTTCTTCTACCATTTGAGGGAAAGTCCTGCAACTATTTGAAGTATTATATTCAGCAATGGATGCTCTGCAACTCACGTACGGCCTTAAATATGACATATTGCACACTTTCGCTGACATATAACACCGGTTCTGTGCCACAAAGTAGCGGTAAAAATACAGCTCCTTTATCGCAGGATGTGTTGTGGCGCATGCATGATAATGCTGCCGAAATGTGGTGGATGAATAAACTGTTTTCAATCACAGGATGCTGCCAACAAGTCCTGACTCTCCCGCGACTACGCATGCGGGAATCAACTTGACCCTGCAGCCATAAGTGTTCCTGGAATAGGTAGCACTCGCCTATATAAAGTGGGCGCTCCAGAGCAGCTGATCATTCGAGACTGATCCCGTGACAAGTGTCACATCCTTGAGCTAGTGTCTTAGACTGGTCAAAGATATATTTGGTGCTTCTCACTGGCTATTCCTGCATTGTAATCACTCACTTCCTGTTAAGTAGGTTGCTTAGTGCTTCTCAATAACTTCTTATTCATTTCCACTGCTGTTATCCATATTCACATTCTTCGCAGCAGACCACCCCCGACGTGTTCACATGTTTACCCAACGACACAGTCAATTTCTATTGCAGTGGGCGCGGGACCATCGTGACTCGGCTGTGTATGACTGGAAACGTGTCAGCTCTTCGGGTGAATCATAGTTTTGCTACACTAGGTCGCCGGTCGTCTCCACAGCCGCCGTCATCGAGTTGAACGGCGACTCGAAACGTGCGGCGCGACACGGACGCAAGTTGGTGAGAGCAATATTATGCTATGGGAGACATTCTCCTGCGCTTGTGTGGGACTTGTGGTAGTAATCGAAGACACGCTGACAGCTGCGAACCACCTGCATCCCTTCATGCACGATGTCTTCCCGACAGCGATGTCATCTTTCAGAGTTTCTGAGCCAGAACCGTGCTACAGTGGTTTGAGGAGTATTATAGTGAACTCACATCGAAGTCTCGGCGAACATATTGGCCTTATGTAAATCCTTTGGAATCTATCTGGGTCGCTATCAGGCGCCTCCACCGCATACCCGTTATTTACGCGAATTACATGACGTGTGCGTAGATGTCTAATGCCACAAACCGTCACAAATCGTCACAAACCTACTAACAAACTGTCGGATTCCTGATATGCATAATCAGTGATGCATTTAGTTCCAAAGACAGACAAACAAGCTGTTAGGCGGGTGGTCATAATGTTTTGGCTCATCAATGTGTACAGAAACAAAATGGGAAGCGTAGTATTTAAACTCTTCTAGCATCAGTGTAAATAAATGTAGCTGATAGTCATAAGAAGAAAATACTTTTGCGAATGAAACCATTGTATATGTCTAAGAAAAAAGAGTAGCTATGTAAATACATCAATAAAAATTGTGTGTGTATGTATGTATGAATGTATGTATGTGTGTTTGTGTGTGTGTGTAAGAGAGTGAGAGGGGGGGGGGGGGGAAGGGGGGGCTGGGAAGGGTGTAAAACAGTTGAGAAAGACCGATGTTTGAATAAAGTATGCAGGTCGAAGTCGATGGAGGTTGCAGTAGTTCTGTAGTGGTATATCTCCTGAGACAACGTCTCCACATGCACTAAACGTTTTCGGTTTATGATGCATATTATCCAATATTTGTCTTCCCGTACAGTTTTTCTTTCTTCACCTGTCTCCAGTACCATAGATGTATTTTCCTTATGTCTTAACTCGTGTTCTGTCACACTCTTTTAATTACACTACTGGCCATTAAAATTGCTTCACGAAGAAGAAATGCAGATAATAAACGGGTATTCATTGGACAAATATATTATACTAGAACTGACATGTGATTACATTTTCACGCAATTTGGGCGCATAGATACTGAGAAATCAGTATCCATAACAACCACCTCTGACCGTAATAACGGCCTTGATACGCCTGGGCATTGAGTCAAACAGAGCTTGGTTGGCGTGTACAGGTACAGCTGCCCAAGCAGCTTCAACACGATACCACAGTTCATCAAGAGTAGTGACTGGCGTATTGTGACGAGCCAGTTGCTCGGCCACCATTGACCAGCCGTTTTCAGTTGGTGAGAGATCTGGCCAGGGTAGCAGTCGAACATTTTCTGTATCTAGAAAGGCCTGTACAGGACGTGCATTATCCTGCCGAAATGTAGGGTTTCGCAGAGCTCGAACGAAGGGTAGAGCCACGGGTCGTAACGCATCTGAAATGTAACGTCCACTGTTCAAAGTGCCGTCAATGCGAACAAGAGGTGATCGAGACGTGTAACCAATGGTACCCAATGCCATCACGCCGGGTGATACGCCAGTATTGCGATGACGAATACACACTTCCAGTTTGCGTTCACCGCGATGTCGCCAAACACGGATGCGACCATCATGATACTGTAAACAGAACCTGGATTCATCCGAAAAATGACGTTTTGCCATTCGTGCACCCAGGTTCGTCGTTGAGTACACCATCGCAGGCGATCCTGTCTGTGATGCAGCGTCAAGGGTAACCGCAGCCATGGTCTCCGAGCTGATAGTCCATGCTGTTACAAACGTCGTGGAACTGTTCGTGCAGATGGTTGTTGTCTTGCAAACGTCCCCATCTGTTGACTCAGGGATCGCAACGTGGCTGCACGATCCGTTACAGCCATGCGGATAAGATTCCTGTCATCTCGACTGCCAGTGATACGAGGACGTTGGGATCCAGCACGGCGTTCCGTATTACCCTCCTGAACCCACCGATTCCATATTCTGCTAACAGTCATTGGATCTCGACCAACGCGAGCAAATATGTCGCGATACGATAAACCCCAATCGCGATAGGTTACAATCCGACCTTTATCAAAGTCGGAAACGTGATGGTACGCATTTCTCCTCCTTACACGAGGCATCACAACAACGTTTCACCAGGCAACGCTGGTCAAATGCTGTTTGTGCATGAGAAATCGGTTGGAAACTTTTCTCATGTCAGCACGTTGTAGGTGTCGCCATCGGCGCCAACCTTGTGTGAATGCTCTGAAAAGCTATTCATTTGCATATCACAGCATCTGCTTCCTGTCAGTTAAATTTCGCGTCTGTAGCACGTCATCTTCGTGGTGTAGCAATTTTAATGGCCAGTAGTGTAATATTTTCCAAGTATTCCTTTGGTGGTCATTTCTGCAGCGATGCCCTTCATTTGTTATCAGGCACTCAGTTTTCATCATTCTTCTGTAAAACATCTCAAATGAATCGACTTTCTTTTTCCAGTTCTCAAACGAAAATACAATTGTCTCGTAAGAATTGTCAAAGATGAACGTAAAATTTTGATAATGAGCAATTCCAGTAGTTGGAATACATTAGACATTTGTCTAGTGTGATAAAACATTGAGGAGAGCCGGTATTTCGATTTTCGGTAGCAGTTTTGGGCTTTTGTAGAAAGGGGCTAGCCGGCCGGAGTGGCCGTGCGGTTCTAGGCGCTACAGTCTGGAGCCGAGCGACCGCTACGATCGCAGGTTCGAATCCTGCCTTGGGCATGGATGTGTGTGATGTCCTTAGGTTAGTTAGGTTTAATTAGTTCTAAGTTCTAGCCGGCTGATGACCTCAGAAGTTAAGTCGCATAGTGCTCAGAGCCAAAAAGGGGCTAACTTGTGAAGCCGAAGTAGTGCATCGAAAGTCATGTGTAGACGGGACTGAGTCCACAAAAATGTATTATAGTCTTCAGAACTTTCATGAAGGATACGCTAACTTTCAGTAAAATTCTGAACAGTGAAAAATAGATGGCGGCGAACTGATTATTTACCAAACTGTAACACATAGAACATTTACAGTGACCGTCATTTTACTTGTGTACCAGCCAGCAAGATATGTTAGGCAAATTATCTGTGGAATTAACACAGTAAGTATAGTAAGCAATGAATTACGGCAGTGATCAACCAGCTGCTGAGAACAGATAACCCGGTACAACGAAGAGCTTGCACGCGTGTACCACCAGTTCTGATTGTCAGCTGATACAACACTGTCTTCGCGTTTTTCACAAGGCAGTCAACATTACTTTCAGACCAATTCGGAACTCATTCTGCAAGTCATCAGCAGATGAAACAAAATTAAAATTAGCGTCAACTACTGTGTCGTATTCAGCCACAAGTGGAGGAATATTTAACATAGTGGTCTGTTTTAACAATTACGGTTTGATAATTCTCATTTGAAAAGTCTGATCTCCTACAGGCTTTGCTAGTATGTAACAGTCGGGAATTAATTGTAGAGAAAACATCGCCAATTGCAAAGCGCTGCATAGAAACTTCACACCACGCTCAGCTTGATAGACCTCTTATTGATATTTTGGTTTCCCTCCGTCTGCAGTGTACTGAAAGTTGACCAGGCCATTTATCACACGCATTTCGTTTTCACTGACAAAGCAATATCAGCGATTGTGCTGTAATCACTATGAGTAGACGACGTTATTCGTTATTTTGAATATTGCAGTCTGAATGGCAGTTTCGGTTAATGAAGACATATTACAGACACAATAGACAATATTGTCAGTTTTGTGCCCCTTTTTACATGTGCTGAAGACAGCTGCTCCTCCCTTCGTAATCTAGTTAGCGCTGCACACACCCACTGTGTCAATTTCTTTGCGAGTTTTTGAGCCCACTTCACTTTCCTGATGTGAAACTTTATGCTATTCGTACCTTTACGGATAGTGCCTATGAAAGTATTCTTAACAAAAATTGTTTTTAAGTTTATAATGATCAAAAGAATAAAAAATATCATCTCCTCGTAATGTTTACAGCATAGCCATGACTGATGCTGGAAAATGAAAATAAGGGAATCGTGTCTGGCGAATGAGTCTCTCAGCCTGACGAATATATATATATTAAGCCGTAAACTAGGATCACGTGAGCCCTCAGTGTTATCTTCAGCCCAAAAAGAAGAAAAAGTTTCGGTCTGTTGTCAGAGGCAACAATTACTGATGACTGTTAGAACTATGGTTTTCCGATAGGCAGCAGCAGTGCCTTTAGTACGGATTTTTTTTTTGGCTTACTGTTTCGTTTAGTTCTCAACAAAGATTGCTTGTAAGTGATTTTTTTACAAATTTCATACCTTTTACGACTTTATCCGCACTCGTTTAATGTTGATTTAAGAGCTTGTCGACATAACAGTGCAAAAGTCGGCTGCTCTAGTCCACTGTTTTTGTCATACGATTAGCGCTCAAGTGACCCGAATCACATTTCTAACCGTCAAATGCGATATTAGTGTGGGCTCAAGTACGTTATTCAAGGGTTTACGAGTAATTACGAAACACAAAAATGGCTCTGCGCACTATGGGACTTAACTTCTGAGGCCACCAGTCCCCTAGAACATAGAACTACTTAAACCTAACTAACCTAAGGACATCACACACATCCATGCCCGAGGCAGGATTCGAAACTACGACCGTAGTGGTCGCGCGGTTCCAGACTGTAGCGCCTAGAACTGCTCGGCCGCTCCGGCCGGCACGAAATACAAGACATTGTTGGAAAAATAAAACCTTCGAAACATGTGAAGTAAGTTCTTTTTACAAGTCACTCCGAAGCATAATATATCAGGCCCAGCGATACATTTTTTGTGTGAGTCAGTAGTTATCTGAAAAAAGGAAAGGTTTCCCCTTATAAATATGATTCACAAAACATCATTTATTTAATTAAATTCTGTTCAGTATAAAAAGGCAACTGCATAATGTAAAAGCTGTGCTGCACTTTGCGTGTAGTTAACAAATCATCTAAATCGATTCTATCTTTATATATGTACACTTACAATATGGTTGAGTCGTTCTTGCACCACTGTTGATCTTAAATAAGATTTTAATGGACGTAAAAAAGAAAAACATCGTCCATTAGAACAAGATGATGGAGGAATTGAAATAAGCATGCGAACAAAGTGCACAAACTGTTGGAATTAGTCCTCTTGCCCATTCATATCTTTTAAGAACACTGCAACTTACTTCAAGTTCTTCTCCTGCCCATTCTGTCTTTTCAGAACTTCCGAAAACGTCTCTATCGCTTATTAGTCTCTCTCCATCAAAATCATCCTTGGAAAATTTTACAATTTTATCGATGTGACGTCTGAGGGACTGAATGATGGTCAGTGTGGAATCCACGACTTGCAGTGTGGCGCGAGCAGAATGAAAAAGGCGTTTCGGGACAAAGGCGAGGCCGCTGCTGGACTGCTCCGATTCAGTCAGGCGGGACGAGATGAGCCACGAATGTGCTTCCGCGATCTCTGTGGTCGCCGACATTCAACCGTGACAGCTACAGAATGGATTGACTTACAAAGTGCTCCGTCCATAAATCGAGCTTCGTAACTAAAGTGATTTTAACTCAGCGACAGGGAATCGCGAGGTACTGCAAACCCAGTGTACACATTTTCGTGACAGTTTCTCTGTGTGGAAGAGACTGTGTTTCTTTCATGGAGTTAGTGCAGCATGGCACACAGTTTCACATGTTAAACACTGCAGCTATGCCTTGCCAATACTTTGTTGGTGCTGACGCTAGACACTTGATAACATAGTTGATTTACGCAAAATGCTTCAAACTCTACCCATCTGGAGCTCAATTATGCACAATGCTGTGGAACGGTCTTCGCTGAACGGCAGTTACGGATTCGGTCCGCTCTGTTCCTTCACGAGGTGTGGAATGTGGTGTGTATAGTATCATCCTACTACTGGACAGCTGCAAATTAAATTGGGGACGGTGTTGCTGGGAGGATTGGTCAAAGACAATGAGGGGAGATCTTTCAATCTCCAACTTTACCCTAAGAATAGGAGAATTCTCTGTGACTCCCATCTGTATAGGGAAAGATGGGCAATCCTAATCGTAAATTACGCACTATGATCAAAGTGCTAGAAATGTGTGTATCGGTACATTACGCTGTCTGGTATACTATGGTATTGCGAATTAACAATGAATGGACGTACTGCACAGTTATCTATCTACATTCGCAATCTACACTCCTGGAAATTGAAATAAGAACACCGTGAATTCATTGTCCCAGGAAGGGGAAACTTTATTGACACATTCCTGGGGTCAGATACATCACATGATCACACTGACAGAACCACAGGCACATAGACACAGGCAACAGAGCATGCACAATGTCGGCACTAGTACAGTGTATATCCACCTTTCGCAGCAATGCAGGCTGCTATTCTCCCATGGAGACGATCGTAGAGATGCTGGATGTAGTCCTGTGGAACAGCTTGCCATGCCATTTCCACCTGGCGCCTCAGTTGGACCAGCGTTCGTGCTGGACGTGCAGACCGCGTGAGACGACGCTTCATCCAGTCCCAAACATGCTCAATGGGGGACAGATCCGGAGATCTTGCTGGCCAGGGTAGTTGACTTACACCTTCTAGAGCACGTTGGGTGGCACGGGATACATGCGGACGTGCATTGTCCTGTTGGAACAGCAAGTTCCCTTGCCGGTCTAGGAATGGTAGAACGATGGGTTCGATGACGGTTTGGATGTACCGTGCACTATTCAGTGTCCCCTCGACGATCACCAGTGGTGTACGGCCAGTGTAGGAGATCGCTCCCCACACCATGATGCCGGGTGTTGGCCCTGTGTGCCTCGGTCGTATGCAGTCCTGATTGTGGCGCTCACCTGCACGGCGCCAAACACGCATACGACCATCATTGGCACCAAGGCAGAAGCGACTCTCATCGCTGAAGACGACACGTCTCCATTCGTCCCTCCATTCACGCCTGTCGCGACACCACTGGAGGCGGGCTGCACGATGTTGGGGCGGAGCGGAAGACGGCCTAACGGTGTGCGGGACCATAGCCCAGCTTCATGGAGACGGTTGCGAATGGTCCTCGCCGATACCCCAGGAGCAACAGTGTCCCTAATTTGCTGGGAAGTGGCGGTGCGGTCCCCTACGGCACTGCGTAGGATCCTACGGTCTTGGCGTGCATCCGTGCGTCGCTGCGGTCCGGTCCCAGGTCGACGGGCACGTGCACCTTCCGCCGACCACTGGCGACAACATCGATGTACTGTGGAGACCTCACGTCCCACGTGTTGAGCAATTCGGCGGTACGTCCACCCGGCCTCCCGCATGCCCACTATACGCCCTCGCTCAAAGTCCGTCAACTGCACATACGGTTCACGTCCACGCTGTCGCGGCATGCTACCAGTGTTAAAGACTGCGATGGAGCTCCGTATGCCACGGCAAACTGGCTGACACTGACGGCGGCGGTGCACAAATGCTGCGCAGCTAGCGCCATTCGACGGCCAACACCGCGGTTCCTGGTGTGTCCGCTGTGCCGTGCGTGTGATCATTGCTTGTACAGCCCTCTCGCAGTGTCCGGAGCAAGTATGGTGGGTCTGACACACCGGTGTCAATGTGTTCTTTTTTCCATTTCCAGGAGTGTAGTATGTGGTACTCGCAAAGTAGTGGAGGGGTGATTTGATGATGATACAGGTTGGTGTCAACATTTCGAAAAAACTGGTAAAATTGCTAAAATTGATCGCACTATCAACAAGACATTGATGACGACAAAGGAAGTGAAAATTAATGTTCTTGCTCCTGTTGCTGTTGATTCGCACGAGGAAGTGGTATGAGTCAGGCAAGTGTCCTATGGATTCCCCATCTACATAGGTTCTGTCCCTGTCACATCTCTATCCAATAAGAGCTGCATGGAAACGACTATGAGACTCGTGATAACCTCTGTACACAGGCACTAAGAGAAGATACTCCAGATGTATCATGTATCTTGTTTAATGATGAAGCTACGTTAACGAGTCATGGCCAGGTAAACAGCCAAAATATGCACTATTGGTCTGATGATGAACCCCATTGACTTCGTCAGACAGAACGTCGGCGTCCATGGAGTGTAAAAGTGTGATGTACAATAGTGACAGTTCCGTTTTTCATAAACGGAGCACTGAACGCGCATAAATATTGCAGCCTCACAACAGACCATCTTCCATGGATGCTAGAAGACGTTCCTCTGCAGATTTGGAGTAACCTGTGGTACCAACATGAAGGCTGTCCAGCCCACAGTGCACAAAGTACTAGAGCATGTGTTCATGAACTGCTACCAAATCATTGGACTGGATGCACAGGTCATGTACTTTGGCAGGCCCGTTCCCCACACTTGACACCTAAAGACTTCTTTCTGTGGGGAAGGCTGAAAGATGCTGTCTACAACGACATACCAACTACACCCAATGATATGCAACGACATGTTACTGCAGCCTGGTCGCACACCCCAGCTGAAATGCTAGCACATGGGCAGCAGTCGCTCCATACAGACTTCAATCGTGTATTGCAGCTGCCGGTGGTCATTTTGAACATAACCTATGATGGCCAGTTGTCTCATTACTGGTCAGAATCCACATAACTAGTCCATGTACTTACGTTGTTCTTTAATGTGTTCTACCGCAAGTATTTTACAAGTGTCAGTATGTGAACTTTTCGAAATCCTGTGTCTCCTAAACGACTCGCACTAGAATCCTGCAACAAGCCACTGACATTCTAATTTACTCTACTTTTTAGTGTCAATAGACATTGTTCCATTTGAAAAAGTGTATGTTTGCACAAACAATACACTTTCTAAGTATTTTTACAATATGTTGATTGGCTAGCGATGTGAGCTCCCGACTACTATATGGGTGTGGCGTCTTCTGTAATGGTCTAGTGCCGTGACATGCGTGGGTGTTTGAAAGTACAGTGCCGGGAAACTTTCCCGTTGGACGCCCGAGACGCTATACACAAGCGACATTCGTTTTGTGATTGACTCTTTGATTGTTGATTTCTGTTCCACGTTCTACTCCTTGGCGAAAGCGTGAATCCAAGTGTGTTAGATACGGAATAATTTAACGTACTGAACTTTTCTCACGCCTTCACACGAGTTATCGGTTGCAGTGTATTATTGTCTGGGTTTCGTTAATAAATTATTCCATCAAGTTGAATGTTCAAATGTGTGTGAAATCTTATGGGACTTAACTGCTAAGGTCATCAGTCCCTAAGCTTACACACTACTTAAGCTCAATTATCCTAAGGACAAACACACACACCCATGCCTGAGGGAGGACTCGAACCTCCGTCGGGATCAGCCGCACAGTCCATGACTGCAGCGTCTCAGACCGATCGGCTAATCCCGCGCGGCCCATCAAGCTGAGACAAACCTGATTCCCTTATTCAGCCTACAAGCACACGCAGATGTTAAACCGTCCATCGCGGTAATTCAAACCGGTACCGACAAGGTAGTGACCCCGACGTGATCTCCTGCGTGCACGTTGAATTTACGAGAAGTCCTTCCAAGAAATTGAGATGGCGAAACCACCAGACCCGACAAATACTTCTGTGGCGCGTCTAGCGGTGCGACTACCACCCTTCTGGCCGCACAATCCATCCCTGTGGTTTGCGCAAGTAGAAGCAAATTTTTCCTACGCGGGTATCACGGTCGACGCCACGAAATTCGCGCTGGTGGTCAGCCAACTAGATCATCAGTACGCCGCTGAGGTCCAAGACATCATAATTAGCCCCCCGGGAACGAACAGCTACGACCGATTGAAAGCAGAACTAATTCGGTGCGTGTCCGCTTCGCAAGAAGAACGAATCCGAAGAGGACATCGGCGATAATAAACCTTCACAGCACCTACGTCATCTGCGGAGTAAAGTAGACGCAGGTACAGTCCCGGACAGATTACTGGGCAAGATCTGGAGCAGCCGGTTACCACCACCATTGAAGGCAATCGTGGTGTCGGGGACTGACGCGTCTTTAGATGCAGTGGCTGAATTTGCCGATTAGATCCAAGATGGAATGACGCCGTCAATAGTCAGCTCCGCCGCCGCGGCATGCGCCTGCGCGGCGACAACTGTCTCACGCGCGGATTATGATGTTCTCGCCAACAAAGTGGACTTATTATCACGGCAAATCAGCGAGCTGTTAAACTGCCGCGACACGGACAACAGGAGCCGACATCGATTCCGTCGTCGTTTACGCAGCCAATCATCGACAGCCTCGACTACGACAGGGACAGAACAAACAGTCGCAAGTTTGGCGAGCAAGCACGTAAGTGTGCGACACCCTGCGCCTACCCAAACGGCAGCGGCGATCGGAAGTGAGCGCCTCCTCCGGTTGCTGTACGACATCCAGGCGCCTGTTTGTAAGTGACCGACGTTCCACCTGGAAGTACTCAGTAGACACTGGTTCCGATTTGTCAATCTTTCCTCGAACCGTGCTACGTCAGAAGCGACCGTCTACGCCCATTTGCCTCACAACTGCTAATAACTCCCGGATTACGACGTATGGCACGATGCGCTTGGAACTCGACCTCGGGTTGCGGCGCGCTTTCGCGTGGGACTTGACCGTCGCGGACGTCGTCGAACCAATCATCGGAGCCGACTCCCTCGCCCACGACAACCTGCTGCCTGACATGAGGAATTCTCGCCTGGTCGACAACACCACCGGCCTAACAATTTACGGATTCCATCGAGATGCCGCTGTCCATACTGCCAAGGTAATCCAGGTAGTGGACGGCGAGTACGCGGAGCTGCTGCGAGGATTTCCAGCCCTTATGCGACCACCTGGAGAACTTAAGGGGGTAAGACATGACATCGTCCATTATATTGAGACTACTGATGGACCCTCTACCTCTTGTAGGCCCGTTTAGCCCCAGATCGCCTCAAAATAGCAAAGGCACAATTTGACTGTATGTTGCGTGAAGGTGTAATCCGGCCTTCGAACAGCCCTCGGTCCTCACCATTACATCTAGTGCCAAAGAAGGAAGGTGCATGGAGGCCGTGCGGCTATTATAGAGCCCTGAACGCCCGGACAATACCTGATCGTTATCCCATACCCTTGTAGCGCGATTACAACTACGCATTGAGTGCTTCAGTAGTGTTCACTGTGTTAGACTGTGCAAAGGCCTACACATAGATACCTGTAGCCGAACGTGACATTCCAAAGACTGCCATCATCACTCCTTTTGGTTTATTCGAGAGCATGTTCATGACTTTTGGACTCAGGAATGCCGCATAGACATGGCAGCGCTTAATAGATTCTGTGATACAGGGTTTACCTTTTGCGTTTGCATACCTGGACGACATTTTGGTTTTTTTGTCGTCGCCTGAGGAACATCGCCACCATCTAATCGAAGTATTCGAGCGATTGGAACACCACGGAATAGTGCTCAATACCTCAAAATGTGTCTTAGGCCAACCTGAAGTAGAATTTCTCGGACATAGAATTTCTACGGCAGGATCGCTACCACTACCTGAGAAAGTGGAAGTCATTTCGCTCATTCCGAGGCCCACTGCAGCCAAGGCACTACGGCGTTTCCTCGGGATATTAAATTTTTTCCGCCGCCATTTACCACACTCTGCTGAGCTATAGGAACCTTTGGACGCAGCGCTAACTGATACGAAAGCCAAGGGTAACGCGCCCATAACTTGGACTCACGAAATGACTGTCGCATTTGAAGCGGCCAAGAAAATCATCGCCAACGCAGCCCTGCTGGCACATCCAGATCCTACCGCCACGTTAGCACTGGTAGTCGACGCTAGCCAGACCGCAGTCGGCGCTGCGTTGCAACAACAATGTAGTGACACGTGGCAGCCACTCGCATTTTTTTCACGCAAGTTGACAACCTCACAAAGACTTTGGAGCGCATACGACAGAAAACTTCTGGCCATTTACGAATCTGTCAAGTACTTCAGACCGAAACTAGAAGCACGTGACTTTGTTATCTTTACGGATCACTCCGCCACTAACATATGCATTCCGTCAGAACAACATGAACTGTTCCCCCAGACAACACAACCAGCTCATGTTTATTTCTCAGTTTACCACTGATCCACGTCATGTGTCTGGGGTCGACAATGTAGTGGCCGATTGTTTGTCCACAGTCAGCAGCATCGCCGATACGATCGATTACGCCAACCTCGCTGCAGCAAATGGTGAATCAGCGCTAGACCTGCAGCTGGTATACATTACTGGAAGCGACGTAAAGCTATATTGTGACATGTCCACATCGAAGCCGAGACCCTTCCTACCTCTGGAATTTCGGAAGGACGCTTTCCATTCGCTGCACAACTTATGTCACCCAGGCACACGAGCTACGACACGCTTAGTAACAACGCCTTACGTGTGGCCTAGAATGCCAAAGGACTGCCGCGAATGAGCGAGATGCTGCTTGAAATGCCAGCGTAGCAAGATAAATCTCCACGTCCACTCACCTGTAGGAAGCTTTCCAATACTACAGCATGATTCACGCATGTCCACCTTAACACTGTTGGCCCACTGTCATCATCCGATGGTTACCGTTACATACTTACGATGATTGATCGGTACACTCGATGGCCGGAAGCTGCACCAGTGGACAATGTTACAGCAGAAACTATTGCTTTCACCTTCATCACACACTGGGTGTTACGTTTTGGTTGCCCCCTTCACATTACGACAGACAGGGGACGTCAATGCGAGCCCGATTTGTTTCGAGAGTTGACAAAATTTTGTGGCACACATCACCACCGGACGACGAGCTCTCACCCTGCCAGCAATGATTTAATAGAGCGATGGCCCCGTACCCTAAAAGCTGCGCTAATGTGTCATGACACTGGATGGACCAAAGCACTTCCTGTGGTATTACTTGGACTCCGAAGCACATTCAAGCCAGACCTGGATGCTTCTTCAGCCGAGTTGGTTTACGGCGAAGCATTACGCCTGCCGGGAGAATTCGTGGCTACCGACTCTCTGCCGAACCCTACGGGCGACCAGCCGGAATTTCTCCAACTGCGCCAACATGTGGCTCGCCTCCGTCCGCAGCAACCTCATCGACACGGGACTCCTGCTACGTTTGTCCATCGTGACCTATCCTCCTGCACACACATAATGTTACAAACGGAAGGTATTAAACCCTCGCTCCAACCACCATGTTCCGGCCCACACAGTGTCGTAATCAGAGGAAGCAAGACCGTGGACAATTTGATCAATGGGAAACCGACTACAGTCTCCACTGATCGTGTGAAACCAGCGTACATCTTTCCGGGAGCAACGACGCCTGACCTACCACGACTTCCGCCCCACTCAACAATCACTCCGTCAACGTCGTCGCCGACACCGACGCAGCCGGGGGCCGCAGTTGACCCACCACCATGCACCTCAAGATACGGGCGACATGTCAATTTTCCAGCACGCCATTTGGAATGACACTCCGCTTCCACCATGGGGGCTGATGTGGCGTCTTCTGTCATCTTCCAGCGCCGTGATGTGCGTGTGTTTGAAAGTAAAGTGCCGGGAAACTTTCCCGCTGGACGCCAGAGACGCTATACACAAGCGACATTCGTTCTGTGATTGACTCTTTGATTGTTGATTTCTGTTCCACGTGCTACTCCTAGGCGAAAGCGTGAATCCAAGTGAATTAGATACGGAATAATTTACCGTACTGGACTTTTCTCACACCTTCGCACTAGTTATCGGTACAGTGTACATTACTGGCCATTAAAATTGTTACACCACGAAGATGACGTGCTACAGATGCGAAATTTAACCGACAGGAAGAAGATGCTGTGATATGCAAATGATTAGCTTTTCAGAGCATTCACACAAGGTTGGCGCCGGTGGCGACAACTACAACGTGCTGACATGAGAAAAGTTTCCAACCGATTTCTCATGCACAAACAGCAGTTGACCAGCGTTGCCTGGTGGAACGTTGTTGTGATACCTCGTGTAAGGAGGAGAAATGCGTACCATCACGTTTCCGACTTTGATAAAGGTCGGATTGTAACCTATAGCGATTGCGGTTTATCGTATCGCGACATATTTGCTCGCGTTGGTCGAGATCCAACGACTGTTAGAAGAATATGGAATCGGTGGGTTTAGGAGGGTAATACGGAACGCCGTGCTGGATCCCAACGGCCTCGTATCACTAGCAGTCGAGATGACAGGCATCTTATCCGCACGGCATGGACTGTCAGCGCAGAGACCATGGCTGCGGTTACCCTTGACGCTGCATCGCAGACAGGAGCGCCTGCGATGGTGTTCTCAATGACGAACCTGGGTGCACGAATGGCAAAACGTCATTTTTTCGGATGAATCCAGGTTCTGTTTACAGCATCAGGATGGTCGCACCCGTGTTTGGCGACATCGCGGTGAACGCACGTTGGAAGCGTGTATTCGTCATCGCCATACTGGTGTATCACCCGGCGTGATGGTATGGGGTGCCATTGGTTACACATCTCAGTCACCTCTTGTTCGCATTGACGGCACTTTGAACAGTGGACGTTACATTTCACATTTGTTACGACCCGTGGCTCTACCCTTCATTCGATCCCTGCGAAACCCTACATTTCAGCAGGATAATGCACAACCGCATGTTGCAGGTCCTGTACGGGCCTTTCTGGATACAGAAAATGTTCGACTGCTGCCCTGGCCAGCACATTCTCCAGATCTCTCACCAATTGAAAACGTCTGGTCAATGGTGGCCGAGCAACTGGCTCGTCACAATATGCCAGTCACTACTCTTGATGAAGTATGGTATTGTGTTGAAGCTGCTTGGGCAGCTGTACCTGTACACGCCATCCAAGCTCTGTTTGATTCAATGCCCAGGCGTATGAAGGCCGTTATTACGGCCAGAGGTGGTTGTTCTGGCTACTGGTTTTTCAGGATCTATGCACCCTAATTGCGTGAAAATGTAATCACATATCAGTTCTAGTATAATATATTTGTCCAATGAATACCCGTTTATCATCTGCATTTCTTCTTGGTGTAGCAATTTTAATGGCCAGTAGTGTATTATTGTCTGTTCCGACCACAGGGTTTTGTTAGTAAATTAGTCCATCAATCTGAGACAAGCCTACTTCCCTTATTCAGCCTAGAAGCACACGCAGATGATAAACCGTAGATCGCTGTAATTCAAACCGGTACCGACAATGTGCAAAGTTGACACTCGGCGCGGTGGCTGATGGGAGCGACCGTAAAGGCATTTCCCATGTATAGTCGCTCCCATGAGCCATCGCGACGGGTGTCAACTTTGTTTGCGCGAATAATACTTCTCCATTCTGTATAAACTGCACATCAGTCCCATTTCTGTAATATTTGTAGTGCAAGTTTTAGGTGATTTATTCTGTATATTTTCTTTGTTGAATCTTTCTTAAATATATGTCGTTTTTCTTTGCTCTTTGGGACAACTCAAACAAGAAAGTCGTATAATGAATCTTCGAAAACGATTTGTTTAGCATAATGGAAAGCGTAGAACACACTCAAAAAATTAGGCAGGGAAAATAAACTTTAACGTTCCAATCTTCTGATTATAAAATCATTAACGAAATATTGCTACACATTGCCAAATGCCTCAATTGATTTTTTGCTTAATTCCGTAAAATGGGGTGGGGGGTGGCTGGTGCGGTAAACTTAGGGCTCGCGCCAGGTGGCATAAATCCACGCTACGCCGCTGGGGCCATACAAATAATTTTCCCTGCTCTTTATTTATGGTGTTCCCACTGCTGTCGGTGAAACTGGACATATTTCGTAACTACGCTTTAGACCCATATCATAGAGACAGAAATGCGAATAAAACTTACTGGGCTATACCTCAAATATTTCGGCTGCCAATCAATAGCGATCACCAAGCGACGGCCGCTGTGACCGAGCGATTCTAGACGATTCAGTCCGGAACCGCGCTGCTGCTACGGTCGCAGGTTCGAGTCCTGCCTCGGGCATGGACGTGTGTGACGTCCTTAGGTTAGTTAGGTTTAAGTAGTTCTAAGTTCTAGGGGACTGATGACCACAGAAGTTAAGTCCCCCATAGTGCTCCGAGCCATTTGAACCATTTTTGAACCTCATATATTAAGTCCCATAGCGCTCAGAGCCATTTGAACCATTTTTGAGCGAACGTATTTTTCCTGCTGCTAGTCTGATGGAGAATTGGCAGTGTAGAATAAGTCTGGCTATTATGTGACCATTAATTTGTTTGTTGGAGTGGATCAGAATCATAAAAGAAAAAGTGGTTCAAATGGCTCTGAACACTATAGGACTTAACTTCTGAGGACATCAGTCCCCTAGAACTTAGAACTACTTAAACCTAACTAACCTAAGGACAATACACACATCCATGCCCGAGGCAGGATTCGAACCTGCGACCATAGCGGTCGCGCGGTTCCAGACTGCAGCGCCTAGAACTGCTCGGCCACTCTGGCCGGCTCAGAATCTTCCTGCTAAATTCAGTTGATATTTCGTTGTCGTTACCGACAAGTAATCTGAATGATTCTCACTTGAGGTGTAAGACTGGGTAGTTGAATTTATTATTTGATTTCAGTAATGTCGTTCCACACAGAATGTATAACTGATCCCATAGTCAGCATTACCTCTGTTAACGAACACTACAGCAAAGATAGCATCCTGCTAACAGTAATGGCTTGCAAACTAAGTGGTAATGTGGTTTATTCTCTTACTGAGCTATAAACTTGCATGTCGAAAGCCATTAGGAAATCTTAACTTCACTATCTTTAGTCTTATCCCAATCTCGATTTGGTACCGCCTACCTCTAAAAGTTGAAAATTGAAGAAATTTTGATATTGCACCCTTGTTAAAACTTACATTTTTGTGCTTATACCAACGTGTTTCTTAGTTTCGTGAATGCACAGTTCAATTGATTAAACTGTTCTACCAAAAAAACCTTTTTTTCTATTCCTGATAAAAGAAATTGTGATCCTAGTTGTATTTTGAGTGCTGAATTGGAAACTGTTTTTGGTTTTTTTCTGTCAGGGATAGTTTATGAGTAATCCCCGTTTTATGTCTCTTTTCACTTTCTGATATAGAGCAGCAAACGTGAGGTGAAATTCGACAAACAAATGCACATCTTTATGATGTTATAAGTTCATCACATTAATGGAGGGTGGGATCTAACATATAACACAGTAACCTTTGTGTATATACTTTGAAGCATTTACTTGACATGAGAAATTACAGAAAATTGACAAACAATGAGCCACTGCCTTGTAATACACATCACTTTTTTCTCTTGTATTGTGAATCTTTCTTACATCTACATCTACATTTATACTCCGCAAGCCACCCAACGGAGTGTGGCGGAGGGCACTTTACGTGCCACTGTCATTATCTCCCTTTCCTGTTCCAGTCACGTATGGTTCGCGGGAAGAACGACTGTCTGAAAGCCTCTGTGCGCGCTCTAATCTCTCTAATTTTACATTCGTGATCTCCTCGGGAGGTATAAGTAGGGGGAAGCAATATATTCGATACCTCATCCAGAAACGCACCCTCTCGAAACCTGGCGAGAAAGCTACACCGCGATGCAGAGCGCCTCTCTTGCAAAGTCTGCCACTTGAGTTTGTTAAACATCTCCGTAACGCTATCACGGTTACCAAATAACCCTGTGACGAAACGCGCCGCTCTTCTTTGGATCTTCTCTATCTCCTCCGTCAACCCGATCTGGTACGGATCCCACACTGATGAGCAATACTCAAGTATAGGTCGAACGAGTGTTTTGTAAGCCACCTCCTTTGTTGATGGACTACATTTTCTAAGGACTCTCCCAATGAATCTCAACCTGGTACCCGCCTTACCAACAATTAATTTTATATGATCATTCCACTTCAAATCGTTCCGCACGCATACTCCCAGATATTTTACAGAAGTAACTGCTACCAGTGTTTGTTCCGCTATCATATAATCATACAATAAAGGATCCTTCTTTCTATGTATTCGCAATACATTACATTTGTCTATGTTAAGGGTCAGTTGCCACTCCCTGCACCAAGTGCCTATCCGCTGCAGATCTTCCTGCATTTCGCTACAATTTTCTAATGCTGCAACTTCTCTGTATACTACAGCATCATCCGCGAAAAGCCGCATGGAACTTCCGACACTATCTACTAGGTCATTTATATATATTGTGAAAAGCAATGGTCCCATAACACTCCCCTGTGGCACGCCAGAGGTTACTTTAACGTCTGTAGATGTCTCTCCATTGAGAACAACATGCTGTGTTCTGTTTGCTAAAAACTCTTCAATCCAGCCACACAGCTGGTCTGATATTCCGTAGGCTCTTACTTTGTTTATCAGACGACAGTGCGGAACTGTATCGAACGCCTTCCGGAAGTCAAGGAAAATGGCATCTACCTGGGAGCCTGTATCTAATATTTTCTGGGTTTCATGAACAAATAATGCGAGTTGGGTTTCACACGATCGCTGTTTCCGGAATCCATGTTGATTCCTACATAGTAGATTCTGAGTTTCCAAAAACGACATGATACTCGAGCAAAAGACATGTTCTAAAATTCTACAACAGATCGACGTCAGAGAGATAGGTCTATAGTTTTGCGCATCTGCTCGACGACCCTTCTTGAAGACTGGGACTACCTGTGCTCTTTTCCAATCATTTGGAACCTTCTGTTCCTCTAGAGACTTGCGGTACACGGCTGTTAGAAGGGGGGCAAGTTCTTTCGCGTACTCTGTGTAGAATCGAATTGGTATCCCGTCAGGTCCAGTGGACTTTCCTCTGTTGAGTGATTCCAGTTGCTTTTCTATTCCTTGGACACTTATTTCAATGTCAGCCATTTTTTCGTTTGTGCGAGGATTTAGAGAAGGAACTGCAGTGCGGTCTTCCTCTGTGAAACAGCTTTGGAAAAAGGTGTTTAGTATTTCAGCTTTACGCTTGTCATCCTCTGTTTCAATGCCATCATCATCCCAGAGTGTCTGGACATGCTGTTTCGAGCCACTTACTGATTTAACGTAAGACCAGAACTTCCTAGGATTTTCTGTCAAGTCGGTACCTAGTATTTTACTTTCGAATTCACTGAACGCTTCACGCATAGCCCTCCTTACGCTAACTTTGACATCGTTTAGCTTCTGTTTGTCTGAGAGGTTTTGGCTGCGTTTAAACTTGGAGTGAAGCTCTCTTTGCTTTCGCAGTAGTTTCCTAACTTTGTTGTTGTACCACGGTGGGTTTTTCCCGTCCCTCACAGTTTTGCTCGGCACGTACCTGTCTAAAACGCATTTAACGATTGCCTTGAACTTTTTCCATAAACACTCAACATTGTCAGTGTCGGAACAGAAATTTTCGTTTTGATCTGTTAGGTAGTCTGAAATCTGCCTTCTATTACTCTTGCTAAACAGATAAACCTTCCTCCCTTTTTTTATATTCCTATTAACTTCCATATTCAGGGATGCTGCAACGGCCTTATGATCACTGATTCCCTGTTCTGCACTTACAGAGTCGAAAAGTTCGGGTCTGTTTGTTATCAGTAGGTCCAAGATGTTATCTCCACGAGTCGGTTCTCTGTTTAATTGCTCGAGGTAATTTTCGGATAGTGCACTCAGTATAATGTCACTCGATGCTCTGTCCCTACCACCCGTCCTAAACATCTGAGTGTCCCAGTCTATATCTGGTAAATTGAAATCTCCACCTAAGACCATAACATGCTGAGAAAATTTATGTGAAATGTATTCCAAATTTTCTCTCAGTTGTTCTGCCACTAATGCTGCTGAGTCGGGGGGTCGGTAAAAGGAGCCAATTATTAACCTTGCTCGGTTGTTGAGTGTAACCTCCACCCATAATAATTCACAGGAACTATCCACTTCTACTTCACTACAGGATAAACTACTACTAACAGCGACGAACACTCCGCCACCGGTTGCATGCAATCTATCCTTTCTAAACACCGTCTGTGCCTTTGTAAAAATTTCGGCAGAATTTATCTCTGGCTTCAGCCAGCTTTCTGTACCTATAACGATTTCAGCTTCGGTGCTTTCTATCAGCGCTTGAAGTTCCGGTACTTTACCAACGCAGCTTCGACAGTTTACAATTACAATACCGATTGCTGCTTGGTCCCCGCATGTCCTGACTTTGCCCCGCACCCGTTGAGGCTGTTGCCCTTTCTGCACTTGCCCGAGGCCATCTAACCTAAAAAACCGCCCAGCCCACGCCACACAACCCCTGCTACCCGTGTAGCCGCTTGTTGCGTGTAGTGGACTCCTGACCTATCCAGCGGAACCCGAAACCCCACCACCCTATGGCGCAAGTCGAGGAATCTGCAGCCCACATGGTCGCAGAACCGTCTCAACCTCTGATTCAGACCCTCCACTCGGCTCTGTACCAAAGGTCCGCAGTCAGTCCTGTCGACGATGCTGCAGATGGTGAGCTCTGCTTTCATCCCGCTAGCGAGACTGGCAGTATTCACCAAATCAGATAGCCGCCGGAAGCCAGAGAGGATTTCCTCCGATCCATAGCGACACACATCATTGGTGCCGACATGAGCGACCACCTGCAGATGGGTGCACCCTGTACCCTTCATGGCATCCGGAAGGACCCTTTCCACATCTGGAATGACTCCCCCCGGTATGCACACAGAGTGCACTTTGGTTTTCTTCCCCTCCCTTGCTGCCATATCCCTAAGGGGCCCCATTACGCGCCTGACGTTGGAGCTCCCAACTACCAGTAAGCCCACCCTCTGCGACTGCCCGGATCTTGCAGACTGAGGGGCAACCTCTGGAACAGGACAAGCAGCCATGTCAGGCTGAAGATCAGTATCAGCCCGAGACAGAGCCTGAAACCGGTTCGTCAGACAAACTGGAGAGGCCTTCCGTTCAGCCCTCCGGAATGTCTTTCGCCCCCTGCCACACCTTGAGACGACCTCCCACTCTACCACAGGTGAGGGATCAGCCTCAATGCGGGCAGTATCCCGGGCAACCACAGTCGTAGTCCGATCGGGGGATGCGTGGGACGAGCTGGCCGTCCCCGACAAACCCCCATCCGGACCCCCACAGTGATGCCCATTGGCAACAGCCTCAAGCTGTGTGACCGAAGCCAACACTGCCTGAAGCTGGGAGCGAAGGGATGCCAACTCAGCCTGCATCCGAACACAGCAGTTGCAGTCCCTATCCATGCTAAAAACTGTGCAAAGAACGTCTGAACTAATCTACAGAGAGCGCAAACAAAACGACACAAAATTGAAGCGGTTACTAAAATACAAGATTGCCTAGTAAATGCAGTAATGCTGCCACTTGTGCACTGCTGACACACTGCTCGGCGGCGGAAGGAGACTACGCGATTTAACACTATTCGAGTACTAAAACGTGATGCTACAACTCTCAAATACTATAATACGCCCGAAATTTATGAATTAAACAATGCAAGTACCAAAAACACGCAAAGAAATTAAGAATTAAACTATGTAACAAATGAGTGAGCTAGGAGTATACGACTTGCTGCTGCAGCTGCTTATCCAACGGCGGCAGGGAGCACACTGACTGTGACCAACCGACACTGGCCGTTCAAAACAAAAACAGTTGACAGACGACTACGCGAATTTACACTATTCAGGTACTAAAACGCGATGCTACAACTCTCAAATACTATAATACGCCCGAAATTTATGAATTAAACAATGCAAGTACCAAAAACACGCAAAGAAATTAAGAATTAAACTATGTAACAAATGAGTGAGCTAGGAGTATACGACTTGCTGCTGCAGCTGCTTATCCAACGGCGGCAGGGAGCACACTGACTGTGACCAACCGACACTGGCCGTTCAAAACAAAAACAGTTGACAGACGACTACGCGAATTTACACTATTCAGGTACTAAAACGCGATGCTACAACTCTCAAATACTATAATACGCCCGAAATTTATGAATTAAACAATGCAAGTACCAAAAACACGCAAAGAAATTAAGAATTAAACTACGTAACAAATGAGTGAGCTAGGAGTATACGACTTGCTGCTGCAGCTGCTTATCCAACGGCGGCAGGGAGCACACTGACTGTGACCAACCGACACTGGCCGTTCAAAACAAAAACAGTTGACAGACGACTACGCGAATTTACACTATTCAGGTACTAAAACGCGATGCTACAACTCTCAAATACTATAATACGCCCGAAATTTATGAATTAAACAATGCAAGTACCAAAAACACGCAAAGAAATTAAGAATTAAACTATGTAACAAATGAGTGAGCTAGGAGTATACGACTTGCTGCTGCAGCTGCTTATCCAACGGCGGCAGGGAGCACACTGACTGTGACCAACCGACACTGGCCGTTCAAAACAAAAACAGTTGACAGACGACTACGCGAATTTACACTATTCAGGTACTAAAACGTGATGCTACAACTCTCAAATACTATAATACGCCCGAAATTTATGAATTAAACAATGCAAGTACCAAAAACACGCAAAGAAATTAAGAATTAAACTACGTAACAAATGAGTGAGCTAGGAGTATACGACTTGCTGCTGCAGCTGCTTATCCAACGGCGGCAGGGAGCACATCTTCTCTCGAATGATATTCCAGCAATAATCTGCTAACATTGAAGGTACCCACTTCCCTTGATAGCGCCTTTCTATGGTAGAAATGTCTCTATGGAATGTTTCCCCATGTTCATCCGATACGTCACTACAACTCTCTGTGAAGTAGTCCAGATGAGAGTCCATCATATGTACGTTCAAAGACATATTGCACCCCAAATCCTGATATGCTTTGATCATAACCTTCACCATTGCTTCGTAGTTAGTAGCTCTTCTTCTTCCGAGGAAGTTTTCCGTCACCATCTTGAAGCAGTCCCATGCGGTTTTTTCTTTATCAGTTAAACATGCTTCAAAATTTGCATCTTTCTGCAGCTCCCTGATTTGTGGGCCCACATATACACCTTCCTTTACTTTTGCAGCTGAAAGGCGGGGGAATTTGGTAGCTAGATATGCAAACCCACAGCCTGTTGGATCCGTGGCCTTCACGAATTGTTTCATCAGGCCAAGTTTGATGTGAAGCGGTGGAAGTAGTATATATTCAGGAGCTACCAGACTTTCTCATTGTACATTCTTTTCGCCAGCTTTCCATCTTCGCCTAGGCCATTTCTTTTTCACGTAGTGAGAATTTCGGTCTCGACTATCCCACTCGCAAAGAAAACAGGCATACTATGTGTAGCCTAGTTGCATTCCCAGTACCATAGCAATTACCTTGAAATCTGCACATATTTTCCATTTGTGTTCATTGTATTTTAATGAATTTAACATCCATTGTATGAATTCGTAATTCTCTTTTGTCAAACTAGCGTAAGCTACTGGAACAGAGGGTATTTTATTTTCATTATGGAGCAAAACACCCTTCAGACTTGTTTTCGATGCATCTATGAAAAGTCTCCACTCCTGTGAAATATAAGTGAAGTTCAGCACTTTCATCAGGCCAGCAATGTCATTGCAAAATGTCAGTGCTTCGTCAGTTGAAAAATAAGAAATAAAGGCATGTTCTCTGAGAATGAACACACTGATTTTAGTACTTTGGTGCAGTAGATTATACTCTTGTAATCTTGAACCAAGCAGCTGCGCCTTTTGTTTACTTAGTCCTAGATCACGTACTAAATCATTTAAATCTGCCTGTGTTAACAAATGTGGCGATGACTCACTTGTGCAGTGATATAAAGAATCATCATCTGTAATTTCTTCAGTGCTACTTATTTCACTGTCACTCGGAATTTGACCTCGAGCTCTTGAAGGTACTGGAAGGTTGTCGGAATGCTGCACTGGCATTCTCGCTGAAGGCAGATCTGGGCAAACAATGCGCCTCTTCGACTTTTTGTTTGTAAAACCCTGAATGTTTGTTAGACAGAAATGACAATCAGTAACATGGTCCTTAGGCTCCTTCCACACCATGGGAACAGCAAACAACGCCACATTCTCTTTACCTTTCCACCACTGAATTAGTTTGCAGTAACATGTAGCACAACAGAAATGTGGTGCCCATTCTTTATCTTGGTCTCCTACCTCTACTCCAAAGTAATGTTTGCATGCTTTCTTTATGAGTGAAGAAATTTTCTTCCTATTTCTGGCAAAAGTGAACTTCCCACAGATGTAGCAGAAGTTGTCCGGCTTATATCGACATCCACGACGACGTGGCATTTCTGCAAATTTAAAAATACCACTTTGGAAATACACCTGTATTAAATTAATAGTAGGGAACTAGAGGAACGCTGATGTGTAGAACAAGCATTCGTTTTACCTTCAGCACCAGGCTCAATCAGTTTACACACAGGAACTAAAAAATTCAACCGTGCTTGGAAATATAACAGACACTTACTTGTCAGCCAAAACACCCACTCGTTAAGACTGACACAAATTGCGGCTAACACCACTGTTGTAAACTCAATGCACCTGCCCCAAGGAGGCGTGAAGCTTTACTGCCGAGGCAGCTACCGGCTGTCGCCGTTCGAGTTAATGGGTGGTCTTCATGACATATGTGTGGCGGGGGATAACCTAATGATGACTGATTCTTCCCACCTGCTGTTGCACAAGAAATTAGCACGTTCTATCACTACTGGATGCGGCAACATACCCGTATTTCTCTATAAGGTCTCTGTGTTTTCCATGAATTGTGAATATACATATATATACATATTACATAAAAAGTATCCCTGATAACGACATTTTGTTTACATATTTGAATTTCCCACGGTAAAATGCTCTAGAAGCACATACTTTAATATTAGAAATAGAACCCATGTCGAACAGTGTTATTTGTGTCATTGAATAATTTGTTGATTGGGATTCCATCTGGGTCTACTCTCACTGCAGTGTTTACATATTTTACTGGTAATTCTGAAATGCTTCGTGGATAGGACACTGGACTTAACATGGTCCCACCTCCTCACCGAGCAGGGTGGCACAGTGGTTAGCACACTGAACTCGCATCTGGGAGGACAATGGTTCAAACCCATCTCCGGCCATCCTGATTTAGGTTTCCCGTGATTTCCCTAAATTTCCCAAATGCCAGGATGGTTCCTTTGAAAGAGCACGGCCGATTTTGTTGTGGATTGGCAAGGGAGCCAACCCACTATGAGAGGAAGCCGAAAGGCTGGCGTGAGGTCTGGAACAGGTCAAGGAAATGAGACTAGCAAAAAAAGGACGTAGCTGTGGAATACTTAACTTTAATCCGTAAATGGTGAACATCGCTCTTGACGGTACATGTTTTACAGCATCAATAGTAACTGGTAATGGCACCTTGTTAGGTCGTAGCAAATGACGTAGCTGAAGGCTATGCTAACTATCGTCTCGGCAAATGAGAGCGTAATTTGTCAGTGAACCATCGCTAGCAAAGTCGGCTGTACAACTGGGGCAAGTGCTAGGAAGTGTCTCTAGACCTGCCGTGTGGCGGCGCTCGGTCTGCAATCACTGATAGTGGCGACACGCGGGCCGATGTATACTAATGGACCGCGGCCGATTTAAAGGCTACCATCTAGCAAGTGTGGTGTCTGGCGGTGACACCACAGATTTCCTTCCCAATCCTTCCCTAATCCGAGCTTGTGCTCCATCTCTAATGACCTCGTTGTCGATGGGATGTTAAACATTGATCTCCTCCTCCTCCACCTCCTTGTTCCCCCTCTCTCTGTCCATCTCGTCTACCCCTCTCTCTCTCTCTGTCCACATGCCCCTACCCTTCTCTGACTGTCCATCTTCCCCTAATCTCTCTCTCTCTGTCCACCTCCCCCTACCCCTCTCTTTGTCTATCTCCTCCTACATCTCTCTCTGTCCATCTTCTCCCCCTACCACTCTCTGTCCATCTCCCCCTCTTTCTCTTATCTTATCTTCCCTGTCCCCTCCCCCAACCTGTCCATCTCCTCCCGTTCTATTTCTCTGTCCATTTCCCATCTCAATGTCCATCTTCTCTTTCTACACTCTCTGTCCATCTCCCCCTCTTTCTCTTATCTTATCTTCCCTGTCCCCTCCCCCAACCTGTCCATCTCCTCCCGTTCTATTTCTCTGTCCATTTCCCATCTCAATGTCCATCTTCTCTTTCTACACTCTCTGTCCATCTCCTCCTCCCCATCTTCCTGTCAATCTCCTCCCCCCCCCCACTGTTAATCTCCTTCTCCCTCTCCTCTCCGTACATATCCTCCTCTTACCTTTCTCTGTTGACCTCCTCCTCTCCTCTCTCTATGCCTCACCTCCTCTTCTCTTTGTCTATCCATTTCCCCCTACCCCTCCCCTGTCCATATTCTCACCCCCATTCTCTGTCCATCTCCTCCTGACCCTCTCCCTGTCACTCCTCCATCTTCCTCTTCTTGTTGTTCATCTTCTTCACCCCTCAATCTGCCTGTCTTGGCCCCTCCCCCCATACATTTCTGTGCAACACCTCCTCTTTTCTTTCTCTGTCAATCTCCTTCTGAAGCCTCCAACTGTCCATGTCCCTCTCCAGCTCTCCTTCCATTGACTCCTCCTCCTGATCTGTGTACATCTCCTCATTCCTCTCTTGTCTGTCCACATCCTCCTTCCCCTTCACTCTCCATATTATAACCAACAACCCAATAGGAGGCAGGTGGTTCTTCATCTACGGTACTTCTCCCCAGATTATAAAAAATAAGAATACCAAATTTGATAGCAATTGTTCCGTGGGCTTAGGATGAGATTTTTACCCGTGGCTTTCCCCATATTTAACATATTCCACACGTCCTTGTTCACAGCTTTCAGCAGTATCACTAGCAAATTTCCCCTGCAGTTTCATTTTCATTCAGCTCAATGTTTGTTATGTGCTGTACAATGACATAATTTTTGAAGGTACATCTGGTGGTATATGTGACTACTGTCTGCAAAATATGATGTGAATAGAATTAGTTGTACAGAAGTAATAAATTAAAACATTATACATGATGAGACAGTTTTTCATGCATCTCAGTATTTCATGACATATCTCATATACCATGTGTCATACAATGATATAATTTTGCTGCTACATTCAGTGGTATATGTGAATAATGTCTCCAAAATGTGTCAATAGTTCAGTTAGTAGTAAAGAAGTACTTAATTAAAATATGTTTCGTAGGGCAGTTTTTATGCACTCACAGTTAAAATGCAGTAAGCCATAAACCTTTTTACTTTCATTGTTTTGTGGTGGTTATCAGTGAGAAAAAGTTTCATAAAGATTTGAAATAATGTGTATATTTTGTTGCAAGTCACTAACTGCCTCCGTCACAAAAACCGGATGAAGAAGGTATGGATATTAACACACCGTGGGCTGCACTGTTTTTTCACCCCCTCCTCTTTGGTAGGTATGATGTTCTTACCCCCACAGCGACTATTTCTAGACAGCAGATGATATGTGTACCAAGTCTATTTGAAATCATTCCAGTGCTTAGAAGGAGATGGTGAATAACATATGTACATATATACACACATACGTTTTGTAATATGTATGGAAAAGTTGCAATATAGTACTTGCAGCAAATGTGCAAACAACCAACCCATCTATGACCACTTTGACAAGACAAATGGTAACTAAAACAAGGCTTCCCCCAAATTCTTTTCAGGTTATGGATCTAAATATTCAGTGGCTAAGGAATAAATACCTTGAGCTAGAAGTTGCCGTAGGCGAGTTTACCATTGTGTACTTGTGATTTTTGGAGTATCAGTGTAGAGAATATGAGTTAAACATCATTATACATTTTAGACTGGCTAGCTTTTACTGTAGGTAAAATGCCAAAAATGGTGGTGTGTGTACTTTTACAAAAACAGGCTTAAAATTCAAAATGAGATGTGATACTGAAAAGTTAAGTGTAGAAAGCCATTTTGAAACAGTTGCTACTGAACTGCATGGTGAGCAAAGGAAAACAGTAGTGATGACTGAGTACTGGTCACTATGTGGAAATGTAGATAAATTTATTTCAAAACTAGTAATGAGGGTAACCACTGAAGACAATGAAAAAGTTACTGTGCTTCTTTGTGGGGTTCCGAGGAGGAGAATACAGTCTGAGGTTATTTTTATACACACAGGAAACAGGTTTCACTAGTTGCCAGAGTCAAGAGCAGAGGAATCTCAGATAGAAGCAGGAATACACACTAGACTCCAACTGAAGTCTAAGAGTGTGCAAACACCAGGAAGAAGAATGTTCTGCAACTGGGCAGTAACCATGGGAATGGTGTAGGTGCTTAGTTACAGAAAATACTTGGCACAGAATACCAGGTTACCTTCATTATAAAACCAAGCACAGGATCAAATCAAGTAATAAAGGACTTAAGATCATTATGTAGGGATTTCAGTGAGGAGGGTCTAATAATAATGGGTGGGGAAGGATAGTTTGGATAGGGACTGGTCTTACGGCCTGCAAGATAATGTCGATGACTAGTGGCACCAACATGCAGTTTTTTTAGCTGTCACTGCATCATACTGTCCATGTCTTAATGATGCTGTAAAGAGGATTAATGCATGGCTGGAGATGATAGTGATGATGACTGACTTCAGGCACATTGCACTGTTAAAAGTTTGGACTATTCATGGACCAGGTTTTAAAAAGCAGGGCCTACACCTGATCAAGGAAAGTTGGTTGAGCTGATTAGTAAAAGTACATGGGATGGGACTTGGCCCACACATGATGAAATAGCTGTTCTCATAGGTAAGAGAACCAGGCCTTTTTTAAAGACAGCAGGTGTCCCTCTTTAATCAATGTCTTCATCAATTTAGTAGTTTCTCCAACTATCCTCCCAAAACAGATTTCAGTGCCTCAAAGAATACCTCAAAACAATTCTGCATGTATCAATGTAACAATTATTCAATGAAAAATGTAGTCGCCAAAAAATAAAATACAGCACTTTGAAGTGGATCTTCAGTCTTTACATAGCATGTTAGTATGCAAAACAGAGCAATGGCTTAAAGAGATGGAAATCCAATTTATTGCATTATTCTTGTACGAAAAAGTAAGTCGTCATTGAAAGGCTTCCTTAAACTGTGAGGATCATGCATAATTGGCAAAAATGTTATGTGCAGATAAATGTAAAAATATGCATTTTACAGACAAAATCAGTAACACCCTCATTAAAATCTTTAAGAACATTGGCATCTCATGGTTGGTAAACCATGCGATAAGAGTAATTAAAATTCAGTATCATTAAATAGTTGTGCAGTTTCAAAAATATACTGGCAACAATTCAAGGTATCTGCAGAAGGTCTTGGACACTGTGATCATTTTTTCCCAAATAATAGGAGTAAAAGGTAGTACTGAAAGGCCCATTAAACTTCTGGCCTACAACACATGTTTTGCAAAACATAAAATGTAAAATCTTTTGAAGGTATTGTTAAATTAAAGCAGGGGGAAGTCTGTGCAGGAAAATGCTGTTGTAAAGTTGTCTGCACTATTTAAACTGTTATTTGGGCTGACATTTCCAAAAGTACCCATTTCATGAAATATCCAATAAAAACAAGAGGATGACAGCAGGTGTTAGGAAATTCTCCCAGATCTGTAATGATCTTTGCCGCCACTCATACCTCACCTGTCATTCAACAACATCTTTGCCTCTGCACTTCTGCCTCGACTGACATCTCTGCCCAAACTCTTTGTCTTTAAATATGTCTGCTTGTGTCTGTATATGTGTGGATGGATATGTGTGTGTGTGTGTGCGAGTGTATACCCGTCCCTTTTTCCCCCTAAGGTAAGTCTTTCCACTCCCGGGACTGGAATGACTCCTTTCCCTCTCCCTTAAAACCCACATCCTTTCGTCTTTCCCCTCTCCTTCCCTCTTTCCTGATGAGGCAACAGTTTGTTGCGAAAGCTTGAATTTTGTGTGTATGTTTGTGTTCATTTGTCTGTCTGTCGACCTGCCAGCACTTTCATTTGGTAAGTCACATCATCTTTGTTTTTAGGTATATATATATATATATATATATATATATATATATATATATATATATATATATATATATATATATATATCCCTCTCTTGGTATTGTGACCATCTGGAGGGTGTTTTTTGATATTTAACCATCTTAAATCATTATCATCAAACTATTTTTTCATCGGGGCTCAAACATGCTACAGGATGGTCACATCACTATCTGAATATTGTTTGCAACTTGAAAATTTCTTTTATGTTTTGTGGACTTCATATCAGTGTATTTTTAAATGTATTTTGAAGACCACTTTAACACTTTGAGCAGAGGATTGACAATGGAGCTAATAAGCTAAGCTAAATATTTCATAAAGATATAGCTGATTGGTTCATTTCCTTTCTCTACAATATAAATGTAACATCCTGAGGAAAGTACAGTTTGGTTTCTGTTGGAGTTTACAGGCAGAACACTTCAGGATTTGGATGACAATAACTGATTGGAAATCATATTATTAGAACCATACAAAGCCTTCAACTAAGTTGACCATAAAATTCTGTTGTGGAAGCTAGATTCATTAGGAAGAAGAGAAGTAACAAATGACTGATTCTCATAATTTCCAAAAACAGGGTACAAATGGTGGAGATAGTAGGTGTACCAACCTTAAGCAAAGCAAAATTTTTGATAAAGCATTTATAACATTCAAAATACATTTCATGATACACATCATTCATTTTCTAGGTAGCCTTAGATATAAGCAAAATATTCTGTATCTGGTTGACAACAACAGCGTAATTACAGGTACAATACCTGAACTCCTACAAGAAAAAGTGAATGAAGCATTCACAGTTGTTGACATCTGTTCAATAAGCAGCACAATTATACTGAACATAAGGAAGACAGACATCATAAGTTTCAGTTTAGGAGGAAAAATAATACTGTTACATTAAACATAGGTGATAATTGCATAGGTTTTGTACCAGGATGTGATCTGTGCTTTTACCACTGGATGGATAGCCTAGTGTGTTAGTATATATATGACAACTATATTACACACTTTTCTTGGGTATAATGCCTATTAATTAACAGTACCTTTATAAACTCCTGATTACCTTCTAAATGTGTCTTAAAGGATTATTTACAAAATCATACTAAAGTATGTACTCGTCAACTTACAGAGCTTAGTTGAACAGTTCAGCTTAATGAGATTGCTCCTGAAGATTTGAGGATTTGCCAGTTGGTATGTAAAGGGCGCTGTGGTGGTAAGACTTGATCCATCTTGCTGCAAATTATTTTTCTGCATCAGAGCATTACAGTGGAGGTGGAGGTCAATTTATTTAAATAAAAAGTAGATTTGAAAATGTTGGAATTCGTAAAGATTTTTCTGGTCAGTCAATGCTATATTCATGGCACTATATCCAAGTCACATTCAGTCACAGATGTATGCATAATTTCAACTGCTGCCACAAGTTCTTTTGCAGAAGAGAGGATGTGTTGAGGATTTTGTTTATAGATTTGAAAATCTTTAAATAATGACACACACATGCTTTCACTTAATTTCAAATCCATCTTCTTACATAAATAAGGAATTGATGTGTCACCACAAAACACATGTTCATATTTGTCTTAAGGCCATGTGTCTGAATTTAATACAGCTGCATCTGAAAATAAATACAAGTCTTCAAAGTGGTTTTTATATTGTCTACCAAAGACTGAAGAAATTCTACTTAAACATTTGAAATTTGTTATATTAATCACAAGATTGTTCCTTAAAAGCATCTCCTTTTGTGCATTTTCCTCCAGCTCTTGCACTACCATCCATCCTAAATGCACCGAGTTGTTTGTTTTCAGTGTTTAAAGAGTTTTTATAGTGACATGAATTTTTAGTTTTGCATTAAGGACTGAACAATTTATGTTTTGCAAAAAGAATGATATTACCTGCAAAACAACTAAGGCCTCACATAGAAAAACTAGTTCCATTCTAAACAAACACTTTGTGAAACATTTTAGCAACTCTCCAAATTTAGATCTCTCATGAGTTAATCGGGAACCATCATGACTCAGTTTTTCAGAAACATGGGCAAGAGGACTCTGGGTTACAAGAAGAGCTCAAACAGCATTAAATGATGAAGCATCTGAACATATGTGAATAACATGGTGTAATTTTAATAGCTGAGATGATAATTCTTGTAAAAGACCCTGTAGGACTGTATCATTTTTGGGACTTGGATACAAAACAAAATATGAGGAATCTAAAGAAATATAATTATAGGATACATCTGCCCCATCATTCATCAAATTGTGATTCATAAAATGTATGATAATTAACTTGCTAGGTGAACAATTATGCAATAGAGCAGCTACACATTTGTAAGGTGGAAGCATTTTTGATGCACCATCTGTTCTGATACCTACAAGGTTTTTAGTATATCATATTTAATGTCATACTTTTCAAGAGCTGCTAGCAGTGAACTGAAAATATCATCTCCAGTCTCACATTCTGACTCAACAATATAAAGAAATAACTGTAATCATATCCATCACATGACAAATGTACATATATAATTAAACAGGATTTATTTGAAATTGTACCTTTGTCCCTCATGATACTAAAGTGTGAACCTGATTCTATAAGGACATATCAAGAGTCGTTTTGATTTCTTACTCTACATACATAATGATATTTTGGCATGCATGTTCATACTGGAGCATATTACTAACTGATAAACCATTAAAATTCTGTAGTTCAATCACTGCTGAATACAATTTTGATAATAATTTCAGGTATTACCTATGCGGATTGAATAACACAACAGTTGTGATTACTACTTCTTGATGAAGCTTTCCCCACATCTTTTCACTTTCATTCACACATTTTGTATACTTTGCATTTCTATACTACATCTGATTTCAATGAATTTCATGTAGGAATTGCACTTTGTCTAATCACTGATTTTAACATTTAGTTTTTTTGGCATTACTATCAGGAACACCACCTAAAGGCATATTGTCACTATACACACATTCCATGCTTTCTACATTAATATCTTGAACATCTGAACACACTGTACATATTACCAAGTTTTTTGCATTTACAGACAGTCACCGTTTTGCCAGTTTTGAAAACATGTGAAGCAACACAATTTCCCACTGGAGTTTATTTATTTATCCAGTAAAATAGTTTATGCATACAGTGTGTGACAGATATTGGACAATATTTGAGAGTATAGTAATATTCAACAATTATTCCAGTTTGTTACCCATCTAATCACACACACTGTAAAAACAGTTCTTTGATGTAAAGAATTGATAACTTTTTTGAATGCATTTACTTGACTGGAGCTGTTTATAATTTCTGACAGCTTATTGTATAATTATACACCTGAATGATAAGTACCCTTTTGACACAGAATTGTGCTGACAGTTTACATGATTATTTTTTTCTTAACATACTATAGTGCTCATACACAGCACTGTTTGGGATAAAGACATAATCCTTCTTCATCATACTTTTTCTTACAAACAGCCCAATTTCTAAAATGTAAAATAGGAAAGAGGAAGAATATTTAAAGCACATAAATATCTATTCTTTGATTTTTATTATTCTGATTACTGTCTTTTGCTTTGTGTGTTGAGTTAAGAAATATAAGTGAGTTCCAATATGAGATTTCCTTGCAGGTGAAGGCCTAGAAACTTTGTCTCCATGATATTTTGAATGTCTTGGTTCTTCATGTGAATTAATAGCTTTTTTGCATTTTTATTTTGCTGGATCTGCAAGTTTGGGTTTAAGATGAGCCTCTTTCTATAGCAGAACTTCATCTGTAGTGACACCTGCAGAAGTAGTAAGATATTCTCTAGGTTTAGTTTCAATAAGCAGACTAGTGTCATCTGCAAGTAATACTGCTTATGCATTGTCTACACATGAGGACAGGTGATTAATCTACACCAGTCCTAAGACTGAGTCATGTGGTGCACTGTGTGGCAGTAAGAATGGCCATGGAAGGTAGTTCCATGTGGTGCTACCATGCTTGTGCTTGACCTCTGTAATCTGCAATTCACTCCTACCTTGAGACTTTCCACAGTTTTCAGTCCCTGAAGATTCACTATCTTTCTCTTTGTTACCACTATTATTACTGTTTTGTTTTTTAGAGTCATCATCTGTTTCAACTCTGTTTAGTACCACTATTAGTATCTTAACTGTAATGTTTGCACACATATCCAGTACCATCATCCACTGCTCTTAAGAAATGATGAGATTTTGCTTTGGTTGAAAGACTTGGTGAAATTCTACAGTTCTTACAGTCCTGCATGGAGTCAGCTTGTTAATAACATCACTTGCCTGACAAACTTACAGGTAATGGATGTCAAAGCTTAGATTAAAGCAGCAATGGCAGCATGAGAATGACAATTGAGTTTGAAATGTTTCAATACATAACACTTTTTCCAAATTAATGAACAAATGTGTTAATGTTGTAGTGGAAATAGCATTTTAATTTTTTCTGTGTACAAGTCCACAAATTTAAATTAAATGTTATGTTTACATATTGTATTTGTTATATTCATTGCAAGATGGTTCTTAAACATAACTCCTTTGCGCATTTTTCCTCCTACTCATGCACTACCATCCATCTTAAGTGCACTGAGTCATCTGTTTTCAGTGTTTAAAGAGTTTTTATAGTGAGATCAATTTCTAGTTTTGCTTTAAGGACTGAACAATTTCTGTTTTGCATAAAGAGTGATAACAGCTGTGAAACAACTAGGGCCTCACAACCCACAACTAATTCCATTATAAGCAAACATTTTGTGAAACATTTTAGCAACCCTCTAAATTTAGATCTCTTATGAGTTGCTCAGGAACCATCATGACTCAGTTTTTCAAAAAGATGTGCAAAAGAGCTTTTGTTTACAAGCAGAGCTAGAACAGCATTCAATGATGAGGCATCCCAACATATGTGAAAAACATGGCATTGAGTTCCATAACCCATTTGCCACTGTAGAGCCATGTAGTGGCAGTTAGAAAACTGGGGGTCAGACTGTGTGGTATAATTTGATGCCTTTCGGGAAACATTTTAACCTTATGTGTGTAAGTGGACTTCCGAGGTCCTTTGTGCATGCAGGTAAGGCGCTCAGCTGTTGTAAGCAGCCAGCAGGTAGCCTGGATGCTGCAAGCAGACATAAGTCTCATCCAGCCAAGTTCCATGGCTTGCGGGCATCTTGTGCAATTGTTAAATATTGTTGAATAGTACCTGTAAAGTAATATGGAATAAAGTGTTTATATATCTAAAAGGTTGTCTTTGGTCTAATTATTGTGGTGGAGACAAGGGGAGGACAGTGAGTTCTCTCCCACTACGTGCTCAAAACTTAAATATACTAACACAGGACCGGAGGCTTGCAAGTGAACTCCGTACATTTTTTTGGTCCTCCGGGCCAGATACAGTTAGCACATGGAATAACTATGCTCATGCACATCTTTGTTCTGATATTTGTGAATATATAAGAAAACCTGAGATGATAACCATATGTGGGTTGCACACATTCTGGTTTTGTCAGTAAGTGCTGCTGAGTATTCCAAGGCCTGTTTGCAACTTCAATAACAACAGCCTTAGCACCAGTGATCGGAGACATTTTTCACCCATGTTTTATGTATTTCGAGCTCTACACATGAGAAGTACAGACATGGAGAGTGCCATCACCTGTGACATCACCTCCTGCTCTCACCAAAACTTCATGCCATCCGAGACTGCAACCAATAACATGCCAGCTGCCATTGCCCGTGATGGTGCTACTGTTCCAGTTCATACTGCCTTGTACTGCCATTGCAACCTGGTAAGTGCTACTGTTAGCTTCCTGTTATCATCCGCCGATTCCCAAAATGGATTCCTGTGACAGAACAAAATTAGTCAAACAGAGAGTGGTTTCAAAGGCTGTTCTAGCACGCATACGGACCTTTTGGTAGAATACAGATAGTGCTTGCATTGAAATACTGGAGGCAAAATTAAGCAGACTGACGTGGGTTCAGACTGACTTTGAGTCATCTCAAATTCAGCTGGAAATTGAAGACGAATCTGTGGATCACAGTAAGAATAGGGAAGAATTTGAGGATTCATGGGACATGACTAAATAGACTATCAGGGGTTTAATCAAGGGGCATGCTAACTTATAGCCTATGGAACTGAATCCAAGAAGCAGTGCCAGTACTTTAAAACTACCTGCAATTAATCTGACAAATTTCATAGGGGACTACAGAGATACCATTTTTAAGTCTCATTATGAACAATAATTCAGTTGATGATGTACAGAAATTTCATTACCTTAACTCCTTCTTGTGATGTGAAGCAAGGAACCTTTTGCAACATATACCTATAACATCAGGAAATCTATCAATTGCTTGGTGACTTATCATGCAGGGGCATGACAATCCAAAAATAATTGCAGCCAGACATGCAAAGGCTTTGTTAGCTCTGCCTACAATTGGCCATGGCATGGAAACCGATTATAGGCAATTAATTAATCACGTGTGTAGCCATTTGAAGGCCTTAGAAGCTCTTAAACTTGTCCCATTTCATGAAGTGATTCTGTCTGAAGCAATTTTGGCTGTTTTGCAACCCACAGACAAGCTTGAGTGGGAGGTTAAAATGTCTGGGTTCATGTTCACCACATTAAATCAACTGACAGATTTTTTGGAAACAAAATGTCAGGCTATTGAGTTGATCAGATTCAAGGACATCACCTCAAGGGATCCACAAGGAAATGCCAGTAACTTAAATCAAACTATTTATTTATTTATTTACTTATTCTTTGCCTATGGACTCCAGCTGAAAATCCAGCTGAGAGTATTGGGTGGGTCACACAATAGGCTATTAACATCAAACTTGATTTCATTATATATAAATGAAACAAATAATTAAACAGAAATAGTCTATAAGCATACAAAGGTATTATATGTTTCACATTATATACACACACACAAATCCAAACAACATACAGAAATGATAATTTTTAAAGGTACATTTCAGTAATGATATAACATATTTAAATGCTATCTTAGTATTCACTCAAACTGTATATACATTTCGCTGTGAGATATAGTTTCAAATGATTTTTAAAACATTTTAGGTCTGTTTCTTTTTTAATGATTTTGGGGAGTTTATTAAAAAACCTTTTGCCTGCTGCTTCTTCAGGGGCAGTCATAGACACTTTTAGATTTCTGTTTATCATGTAGTAATTTTCATTTCTTCTTGTACCGTGTCTGTGTACATCTTTATTTAGGAGGTGTTTATCGCTTGACCTTACCACCATTATGCTTTTGGTATATGTACTGTCATAATATTACAGTGTACAAAAGCTTGCCTAAAGGTCTGTCTTGGTGGTATTTTTGCAGTGCATCTCACTGCCCTTTTCTGAATTGTGAATATTCTTTTTAAGTAGCCAGCTTGTGCACTTCCCCATATATGAACTGAATAAGACAAATGTGGGAAGACAAGTCCATAATACATTGATCTGAGGACTTTATCATCCACAGTCTTAGCTGTTTTATGCATAATGAAGATCTGGTTGTTTATCTTTTTACACAGTGTATATGTGCTCCCCCCCATGCCAAATGTTTGCATATTATAGTTCCTAGAAAGTTTGTGCTGGTTACTTCTTTAATGGTCTTTCCATTTATATTAACATTTATATTATAATTTTCACTATGCTTGGTCTGAAATACTACATTCATTGTTTTAGACTGATTCACTGTGCATGAGGAAGGCTCATCTGGCTAATGCTGATGATGCTGAGGGGGCATGTCAATTTTGTAATCAACCTCATGCTATAAGCAAATACAAGGGGTCAAACACTAAATATCAAAGATGGATGGTCATTTGTAATGAGAAATAAGCTTTGTTTTTTGTGCATGTGCCCTGGTTACTTACTGAGTAAATGCAAGATTTCTCCTTGTAAGGTCTGTTAAGGGAAGGCACAATATACTATCCACAAGACATCTGATTCAAGGGATAGACCAAATGGTGAATCTGGAAGCCACTCCTTGGCCTGTTAGGCTATGAAGGGGAGATATAACACAAATTGTAATGCTTTGTTGGAAACTGCTGTTGTCAACCTTAAAGACGGCATGGGTAGGCAGCAGTCTTGTAGGGTGCTGCTAAGTAGTGCGAGCCAGCTGTCCTATATATCTAAGAGTATGGCAGATAAATTAAAACTGTAAAGAAATAAACAGTCATTTTCCTGGCATGGCATAAACAATGCCCTTGCAGCCTCAGTGTCTTACACCTGTAATGTTGAACTGTCATCTAGGCTTCATGACTTTCATATCAGAACCACTTGTGCTATTGTTGAAAATGTCACCAGTGACCTACCAGCAAGCTATATAGACATAAGAAGCTGGAATGTCCCAGTTAAGCTACCACTTGATAATCCTGAGTTCAACAAGCCTGCCAAAGTAGATTTAGTTCTTAGTGCTGAGGTTTTCTTTGATGTTGTTTGTAGGGAATGGCTGGAGAAACCAAATCATGCATCACTGACTGAAACTAAATTCAGCTGGAGTTTGTCTGGCAGGATTTGATCAACTTCACGCAGCGTGTCTCATTCTACAGTGACCTCATGCTTTGTTAGAGGTGACAATTTAGATGCCAAACTGAGAAGTGCATTGGTTTTTGACTTGATTCTAGACCATTTCAGGTCAAATATACTAATCTCAAATAATGACCATCTATTTTATATGGCCTGTATTGCCGGATGTTACAGATTAGATATAGACTTGTTCATAAGTTCAATCATGACCAATTGTGTGCTAAGTCAATAGGATGTTCATGCATTGTAACCATAGCTAAGCAAGTGCTTAACAATTATGTCTTAAAAATTTCTAAACCTAGTCATAATAATGATGATGTTGGTTTTCTATTATCCTTCCCATTCCTAAGTTCTTTTTAGGTGATTAAACTTCACGCTTACGCACAAAATTTTCCTAGACAGGCCATACCTTGTATGCACACGATGTCTTCCTCATATCGTGACCAATGAATACTTCATAAATGTTAAGACAGTCAATCTAAGTACATTCTGCACAGGATAACATATATGCCCTTTTCCTCAGCTATACCTTTTATTTCACTTTATTAATAAATTCAAGGTCAGGAGTTAAGCTCACATCTTGTCCCAACAAGTAACTATCATACAGTTTATGTGGCAGGTGCAAGGCATTGTGTCTGAATAGGTGGGCCTCATGACGCTACGCTCAGTTCCAGTATAGCACTCGTGGCTGCCGCATCACAGTCACAAAGTGGGGCCGAGGCAGTTTCAGATAAGTTTTCACAGTCTGATGTAATATATGGATTTGTAGTTTTAGCTTGACGATGTCCACTATGGACAAACGGTAGTTACTGTTATTCTGAAGAAGGTTCGGTTATCCCAACTGAAACCTAGGAAAATTCTAGGTAAATGGTGCAACTGAGGCTGTTGATTATTAAAATTAAAATTAATATTTATAAAGTTGCTGACAGGGCCACAAAATGTTGAAAATATTTATTGGAAAATGTTTGAAGTGGTTTTGGTTCAACTCACAGACTGAAGTTCAACTTATGAAACTACCAGCATCTATAGTAAGCCAGTCTCATCCTTTCCAGCATTTTGGAGTGGATTATGCAGGCCTTGTCACTGTGAAGCATGGTGTAAGACAGAGTAACATTACTACCAAGGCCTATATTGCCTAATTCATTTGCATGGCAACCAGATCCATCCATCTAGAGTTAGTTAATGACTTAGTAACCAGCTCATTCATAGCAAGAAGAGGAAAACCTTCTCACATGTATAGTGATAATGACACTACATTTGTAGGTGCACATAATGAACTTAAATGTTTTTTCTACAATGATGCTACAGTTGAAAGTGTCGTGAACATTTCAACCTCGGAGAGTATCAATTGGCATTTTACTCCTCCTTGTTCCCCCTCACTTTGGTGGGCTGTGGGAAGCAGGAGTCAAATGTATGAAGTCATATCTCAAATGTGTCATTTGCAATACATTATCTCAGATACAAGCACGCCTAAATTCGAGGCCATTGTGTGCTCTCTCTGGTGACATAGATTCTTCATCTGTTCTCGTTCCTGGGAATTTCCTCATTGAACAGCCACTTTGTGCCCATCCAAAACCCTCCGTCGTTGAGATTCCTGCCAACAGGTTGCACAGGTGGCAACTCATACAGCAGCCATATGAGTCCTTCTGGAGGAGGTAGTACACTGAGTATCTGCATCAACTACAGCAATTCAGTAAATGAAAATCAGAAGGAGCATGGCAGCACCAGATAGGTGATCATGTCCTGGTCAAGGAGAATAACTTGCCTCCCTTGGTGTGGAGGATGAGCATCATTGAGCAACTGTTTCCTGGACCTGATAATCATGTACGTGTGCTGATGGTGAAAACTGCTAATGGGCAGGTTAAGAGGCCTACAGAAAAATTGTGTCTCCTGCCTAGGCAGTGCATCACTTAAGTGTTCCCTAAGATTTGTGTAGTGGTACATGAAAAAATCCTCAATTCATAATATCAGCCTTAGAAGCTGTGCATGTTTCTTTTGTGGACTGACTGTTGTCAGTATTGACTTCATACATTTCATATGCAGTGTGATAGTAATATTTTGTTGCTTTTCTGTTTCATGTTAGTACCTTTCATGTCTCATCAGCTTGACAGAAACATTTGCTGGTTTGTGCAAACAAAAGTTAGTAAATTTCATATTTATGTGCATTGATTTTGTGTCTAGTATTATTTTTGTTGTTTGCCTTGTTTTGAACCTTGTTGTTTGTTAAATTTATGTCTATTTGTAAAATGAGGAGATTCATTTTAGAGTGGGAGTATGTCGAGTCTATAACTCACTTGCCACTGTAAGAGCCATCTTGCAGCAGTTTGGAAACTGAGTGGGTCAGACTGTCTGGTATAATCTGCTCCCTTTTGGGAAACATTGTAACTGTGTGTGCAGAAGTGAATTTCCCAGGTCCTTTGTGCATGCAATCAGCCTGTAGTCGTCTCTCATTTTTGGGACATAGAAAAAATACAGAATATGAGAACTCTAAAGAAGTCTATAAATAGGCCACATCTGCCACATCATTCATAATATTTTGCTTCATACAGTGTGTGATAATTAAATTGTTATGTGAACAACTATGCAGCAGAGCTGCTACACATTTATATGGTGGAAGCATTGTTATTGCACCATCTGCTTTTTTACCTACTGGATGGTTTATTTAGTGTATCATATTTAATGTTATACTTTTCAAGAGCTGCTAGCAGTGTACTGAAAATATTATCTCCAGTCTCTACCCCTAACTCAACAATATAAAGAAATAATTGTAAGCATCTTTCTCACAGGACATATGTACATATACTACTAAACAGGATTTATTTGAAATTGTACCTTTGTCCCTCATAATACTAAAGCATGAATCCAGTTCTATGAGGACATGAGCAAGATTCTTTTTCATTTCTTCTTCTATGTATGGAATGATATTTCTGTATGCATGATCATGATGGAGCATATTACTGACTGATAAACCATTAAACTTCTGTAGTTCAATTACTGCTGAATACAATTTTAATAATAATTTCTGGTATTACATATGCAGGTCCTAATAACAAAGTAGCTGTGATTACTTTTTCTTGGTGAAGCTTTCCCCACATCTTTTCACTTTCACTCATATGTTTTTCTATATTTTGTTTTTCTTTATTATGTCTGATTTCTATGTATTTCATGTATGAACTGTACTTTGCCAGATCACCAATTTTGTTATTTCGTTTTTTGGCATTATTAGTAGGAACACCAGCTAAAAGCATATTATCTATATGCACACATTCCATGCTTTCGACATTAAGATCTTGAACTTCTGTACACAAAATGCATATTACGAATTTTTTTGCATTTACAGACAGCCTTGTTTTCACCAGTTTTTAAAACATGTGAAGCAGCACTATTTCCTACTGCAGTTTGTTTATTGATCTATTAAAATATTTTATGCAATGTGTGACAAATGTTGGACAATATTTGAGCGTATCTTAATATTAGACAATTATTATAGTTTGTTACCCATATAATCAGACACAGTGTAAAAACAGATCTTTGATGAAGAGAATTAATAAATTTGTGACTGCATTTACTTGACTGGTGCTCTGTACAATTTGTGACAGCTTATTGTATAATGCTATACCTGAATGATAAGTACCCTTTTAACACAGAGTTGTGCTGAAACAGTTTACACGAATATTTTTTCCTTGACATAGTATAGTGTTCATACGCAGTAGTGTTTGGAATAAAGACATTCTCCTTCTTCATCACACTTTTTCTTACAAACAGCCCAAATTTCTAATATGTAAATTCAGGAAAGAGGAAGAATATTTAAATCTCAAAAAAATGCTTACATGAGCATCTATTATTTGATTTTAATTATTCTGATTACTGTCTCTTACTTCTTGTGTTGAGTTAATAAATATATGTGAGTTCCAGTATTACAGATTCTTGCAGGTAAAGGCCTAGAAACTTTTCTCCGTGATATCTTAAATTTCCTGGTTTTTCATGTAAATTAATAGCTTTCCTGCGTTTTTATTTTGCTGGATTTGCAAGTGTGTGTTTAAGATGGGCCTCTTTCTATAGAGAAACTTCATCTGTGGTGATGCCTGCAGAAGTGGTAACATATTCACTAGTTTTTGCAGACTGGTATCATCGTGAGGTAGTATTGCAGCTGCATTCTCTACACATGAGGGCAGGTGATTAATCTACACTAGAAAATGAAATAGCCATAAGACAGTGCCTTGTAGTGCAATGTGTGACAGTAAGAATGGCTCTGAAAGGTAGTTGCTTGTAGTGCTACTATGCTTGTGTTTGACCTCTGTAATCTGTGTTCATTCCTCCCTTGAAACTTTTCACAGTTTTCAGCCCCAAAGATTCACTACCTTTCTCTTTGTTAACACCGTAATTCCTGTTTTGTTTTCTCAGGGATGCACAAAATGTCAGCAATACTTTAAACAAACATTATATTGAAGTTGTGGACAAATTAATTATTCAAAATAATACTTCCAAAATAAACACAATAAACATTCCATATGAGACAAAATGCTTATCCCTGACCCCAACTAACGAATCAGAAATTGTAAAAATAATACATAGTCTCAAAACAAAAAATGCTGAGGGACTAGGTGGTATATCCATGAAACTAATTAAAAGCTGTTTACAATGGGTGGTAAAGCGATTAACCTGTCTGATAAACTTATCTATAGAAAAAGGAATATTTCCAATGTGCCTGATAAAGAGTAAAGTAATTCCTATGCATAAAGGAGGCTGTAAAAAGTCCCAGGAAATTACAGACCTATAACTATTACATCTGTACTCTCTAAAATAATAGAAACTGTAATAGAAGAGAGAATATTAAATTTTATACAAACATGCAATATTCTCAATGATGAACAACATCGATTCAGAAAGGGCAAATCTACCAAAACAGCAGTAGCTGAATTCATGACACTTGTAACTAAAGCACTTGATGAACAAAAGGAAGTCTGCGGTATGTTCCTGGACCTATCTAAAGCATTTGATTGTGTATGCCATGACATCCTGTTAGGAAACCTTCATTGTTATGGTATAAATAGGAAAGCAGTAGACATCATTAAGTCATTTTTGGCAAATAGAAAGCAGAGTGTAGAAATAAAGCAGAAAGTGAAAAATAATATGCAAGTGTCTTTCCAAATTCTGAAACTGAAAAATATGGGGTTCCTCAAGAATCTGTCCTTGGTCCACTACTTTTCATTCTGTATGTCAATGATATGACCAAAACAGTATCTGATAGTGTAGTCATGTATGCAGATGACACTTCATTTGTTGTTACCAGTTCTACAACAAATGACCTACAAGAGAAGGCTTCACTAAATATAAAAAGTGGAAACACTTATTTCAGGGATAACAATCTCTTCATAAATGGAAACAAAACAACACACATGCAGATACATGCAAACTAAAAACACACTTCGGCCAGCATCACAGTCAGGCTTGGAGGCCTAGAACTAAAGGAGACAAAACAGCTATAAATTTCTGGGTGTAACAGTGGATAGGTATATGACATTGGAGAATATCATAAATAACATGTGCCGCAAAATAGGTTCAAGCATACTTCTGAAGAGAAAAATGTCAAAGTCAATAAATAGACACATGGTACAAACAGTGTACTATGGACTAGGCCATTTGCACCTCTCATATGGCATCCTGGATTGGCAAAATGCAGCAAATGTGCACACACAAAGAGGATTAATATTACTAAACAGAGCTGTATGATGCATTGCAAAAGTATCACCTAGAGATTCCTGCAGAAATAAATTCAGGGAGCTAAAAATTTTAACAGTGGTATCTGTATATATATATGTGAAACAAATATCTACTTAAAAACTAACTGCACTGCATTGCTAAACAAAGAACATCATGAATATAATACAAGAATAAAAAATGACTATCATATAGAAGGAAGTAGGCTAAAACTAACAGATAAAAACCCTGTAAATACTGGGCATGTACTGTACAGCAGTTTACCACAATGTATAAGGATTATAGAAAGTATGTCTCATTTTAAAAGAAAATTAAAAAGACATCTCATCAATATTTGCCCTTACAGTGTTAAAGAATATTTTGAAATAAAAAATTAAATAAAGTGGCAGTATACATTTTTTTTAATATACTTTTAATGACATTTTTTGTGAAAATTCTATTATATATATATATATATATATATATATATATATATATATATAATCATTTGGTAAGTCACATCATCTTTGTTTTTAGGTATATTTTTCCTTCATGGAGTATATATACTCCATGAAGGAAAGTATATATATGAAAGGAAGTGTGTATATATATATATATATATATATATATATATATATATATATATATATATATATATATATATATATATATATACTTTCTTTTTGTGACTAGCAAATATATGTAACAGACAGACTATAAATGCAATCATACACCAACTGATATAAATCAATGTATTTTTCCGCTATGTATATGCAAGATTTATGTAAACATGAAGTGTTGTAAGAAATAATCCATGGACAAAGAATATAGATTCTACTTCAAGTCTGTTTAGCACCGCTGTTAGCATCTTGAATGTCAATGTTTGCATACATATCAAGTACCATCAGCCACTGCTCTTAAGGAATGATGAGATTTTGCTTTGATTGAAAGACATGGTGAAATTCTGTAGTTCTTACAGACCTATATGGAGTCATCTGATTAATAATATTACTTGCCTGACAAGCTCATACGTAACAGATGTCAAAGTTTAGATTAAAGTAACAATGATAGCACAAGAATGGCAATTCAGTTTGAAATATTTAACTACATAACACTTTCCACAAGATTAATGACCAAACATATTAATTTTAAAATAGGAATAGTGTATTAATTTTTTTGCTGTGTACAACTCCATAGATTTAAATTAAATGTTAAGTTTTACACATCCATTGACTGGGAAATAAACATCCCAGGTTAGGATGCGTAATTTAAAATCAAAGAGTGGGATGGTTTGACACAGAGAGGTGAAAAACCCTCCCCTAACCCCTTTCACCTTCTGCAAACCACACACTGTTTAGCAACAAAAGCAACTTTCACGATTAAATATTGGCATCAACTGAAGCTGAATGAGCACACACATATGCTAAGAACAAGCATGTCATCAGCATATTAAGCCCTTTGGTTTTACTGTCACTACATATGCACTGAATGATGTATATCATGAAATCTATTTCAAATCTGATAAGTGTTTCATTAAAATTTTTATTTTGTTTAAGGTTGGTAGGTCTACTATCTCTACCCTCTGTACCCTGTTTTGAGAAATTATCAGAATCAGTGTATCATAATTGCACCATATTCTTTGCGTGATATAGGAGTGAAGGAGAACATTCACTGAATATAAGAAAAACTCTCTCTCTCTCTCTCTCTCTCTCTCTCTCTCTCTCTCTCTCTCTCTCTCTCTCTCTCTCTTTCTCTATCTGCTTGATTCATAAAAACAGAGGTTCTGGTATTGTGACCATTTGGAGTGTGCTTTTCGACATTTAAAAAGCTAAAAATGTAATTTTAACTCTATTTATTATTTTTTTCATGACAGTTAAAACATGCTACAGGATGGTCACCCAACAATGGAACTGTAAAGCTTAGAAACCTGTCTGTTAAAAATGTCATAAATTTATAGCTGCTTAGGAAAGTACAGTATGGCTTCTGATGTAGCAGAAGTGCAGAACCATACATACTGGAGTTTGCAAAGAGGATGATGATAACTGATTGAAAGTTATATTATTAGAGCCACAATAGTCCTTCAACAAAGTTGACCATAAAATTCTGTTGTGGAAGCTAGATTCATCAGGAATAAGAGAAGTAGCAAATGACTAATTCTAATAATTTCTCAAACCAGGGTACAAAAGGTAGAGGTTATAGGCCTACCAACCTTAAACAAAGCAAAAATTTTAATAAAACAATTATCAGATTCAAAATATATTTCATGATTACATCATTCAGTTTCTAGATAATGTTAGGTACAATGATAATATCCTGTTTGTTGATGACAGCAACATTCTAAGTACAGATACAGTACTGAACTCATAATAGAAAAAGTGAATGAAACATTCAAGGATGTTGGCGTCAGTCCAATAAGCAGTATAGTTATACTGAACATAAGGAAGACAGACATCATCAGTTTCAATTTGAGGAGAGAAAAAATAATATTGTCACATTAAATATAGATAATAACAGAATAGGTGTCTTAACATGATGTAATCTGTACTTTTACTACTGGGTGGGTATCCTAGTGGGTTAGTATATAAATGACAACTATTTTATGCACTTTTCCTTGCGTATTATGCCTATTAAATACCAGTACCTGTTATTAACTTGTGATTGCCTATTAGATATAGCTAAAAAGCACATTATAGATAAAGCTTATTTGTGAAACCATACCACAGTATAACTTATCATTTTAACTTACATAGTTTAGTTTAACAGTTGAGATTAATGAGGTTGTTCCTGAAGATTCGAGGATTTGCCAGTTGGTGTGTAAAGGGTTGCACTGAAGCAGCTTACATGAATATTTTTTCTGTGCTGAAACTGTTTACATGATAATGATACACACACACACACACACACACACACACACACACACACACACACACACACACACCACACACACACACACACAGATGCACACACACAAACACACACACACACACACACACACACACACACACACACAGATGCACACACACACACACACACACACACACACACACACACACACACACACAGATGCACACACACACACACACACACACACACACACACACACACACACACACACACACACACACACACACAAATTTTGCTGTTTCCATTCTTTCTATTGGTTGATTACCACATGTCACACTTATCTATCTCTCCCTTTTTCTGCTTTTTGTACAGAATTGAATAAAGCTGGTCTTACTGGAATTTAATGAGAGACCATTGACCTTGAAACAATTAACCACATCTGAGAGTATGTGATTAATGAGTTCCTCAAGATTACTATCTGTTCTACTGCTCATAAAATTTGCGGTATCATCGGCAAATAATGTAAATTTACATGGCAGGCTTGTACATAATGGTAGATCATTTATAAAAATCAGGAATAATAATGGCCCAAGAATTGAGCCCTGAGGCACTCCACATGTAATGGAACTCCATTCAGAATCTGAGGAAGTGTCACATACTCCACCCGAGCTATTCAAGACAAGTTTTTGTTTTCTGTCTTGGAGGTATGACTATAGCCAATTGCCTGCAACACTACTTATTCCTACTAATTTTGCTTTTTGCAAGAGAATCTGGTGATCAACACAGTCAAACGCTTTGGATAAATCACAGAAGACACCAAGTGCTAGCATTTTTGCATTAAGGGTTTCTAGGACTTCATTTGCAAGTGCATATACTGCATGTTCTGTTGAATGGCCCTTTTGAAAGCCAAATTGGCTCTTGCTGAGAACTCCATTCTTCATGAGATGATCAGTAATTCTTACATGTATTAGCTTTTCTAGAATTTTGGAGAAAGCTGTCAGCAAAGAGATAGGTTGACAGTTAGTTAGTTCAGCTTTATCACCCTTTTTGTACAGGGGCTTCACAATGGCATACTTAAGTCTACTGGGAACAACACCTTTTTGAAGGGGAGCATTGAAAATATGACAGAGAATGTCCCTTATCCACACACAAGAATGTTTCAGTAAATTACTAGATATATTATCAACCCCTGCAGAGTTCTTACTTTTTTGAGACATGATGATTTTATGAATTTCTTCTACAGTGACAGGATTCAGGTGCATTTCTGAAATTTAATTTGAATACACTGCTTGACAAAGAGTTACAGCTTCATCAACATTGGGCTTGCAACCAATCTGTTGAGTTACTGATAGGAAGTGTTTATTAAAAATCTCAGCCACTGTTTTGGGGTTATCTACTAGGGTACCTTCATATCTGATTTTATTTACATCTTCTTTGCTTGTTGTATCTCTTCCTGTTTCTTTTTTTACAGTGCTCCAAATTGTTTATATTTTATTATTAGAATTATATATTTTCTTCTCATAATAAAGGCCTTTTGATTTCCATAATAGTTTCTTCAAAATTTTCCAGTATAATCTATAGTGTTCCCATTTTTCTACATCTGTACAGAATCTTATTGCAGCATAAGTTTCCCTTTTGGTTTTACATGACTGTTTTATACCTTTTGTAATCCAAGGCTCACTTACAGAATTGGAAGCACTGTTTCTGACCCATTTCTTGGGAAATATTTCTTCAAAAAGAGAACAGAATTCATTTATAAAACAGTTAAATTTAGTATCAACATTATCATTGCTATATACTAAAGACCAATCCATTTGCTGCAACCTGTGGTTGAAAGTTTCTTTTGCCTCTTCATTCATTACACTTATGAATTTCCATTAAGGAAATGGAGTTCACAATGTGCGAATCTTTTTCTATTGTTTTACTAAACACTTTGGCACAATTTTTGGTCGGCTCATTTACATTGACCTCATTCACGGTTGTTTGCGGCAGTAAATTTTCTTCTCTTACCTTATTCACAGTGCCTTTTTGCTTTTCCCATCCTACATGTGAACTGTAAGTTGCATTTTCACTATCAGTGGTTGAAAGTACTTGAAATGTGTTTTCATGCACAAAGCTTGAGTAACTTTCGCAGGTTTTCCGAATCTGCACATTGCTGTTGCTGTTATTTATGGGTAATTTAAAATTGAAGAGTTGGGTGGTTTAAACAGACAGAGGAAAATTCCACCCCTCCGCTCCCCAATTTGCCCACCACGAATTTAACATTGTTTTGTAACAAAAGCAACTTTCTAGGTTGAATATTGACATCAGCTGAAGTTGAATGAGCTCACAAATATGCTAACAAAAAGGATGTTATCAGTATATTGTGCCCTTACTGTTCTGTTGTCACTGTATATGAGCAAGTGCATTTATATTAGCAAGTGTATCATAATTTTACCATATTCTTTACAGAATATATGAGTAAAGGAGACCACTCACTGAATATCAGAAGCATTTGAAGCATTGAGTCATCAACAGGCACACAGAAAAGAGAAATAAAACTTGCTAGCTCTCATTATATATCCTTTGTCAGGCTAGAGCATGCACACACACACACACACACACACACACACACACACACACACACACACACACACACACACACACAGACTCACGTGCATAACTATACTCCTACAATGTGCCGACTTCATACACAACAGTCATCATTTTCCATACCCCTCACACACTCCTAATTCTCCCACCATTTCTAACAATAATCTACAAAGGAGTGCTCCCTTTGGCATTCAGTATCACTACGGACTGTGAAATATGCTCACTATTTTTATATACTTGAATTTAGCATATTTTGTGACAGTACTCACTTTCCCATGGATGTTTATAAGTTGATATTTGACTTTTTGTGTTGGCTTCAGTTGTCTACTGAAAGTATGATTCCATAATGCTGTTTTGTTGGCTGCTGAAATGTCCTGGTTCAATGCATTTGCCTCATTTTTGGTGCTTCAAATACCACTTTTCCGAATGTGCTTCCTTCTTGATGTTTCTATAAAAAAGTAGTAGAATAACTCATTTTTGCTGGTCACTTGCAAATTATTATAATGGGGACCTGTACATAGTTCCACCATCACACACCGAGTGTTCACTGCCGACTGACTATGGTCAAAGACGACTCCAGCTTCAAAGACATTTCACACAATACACAAGCTTCCACTTGTAACCAGTCTCTTTGATATTATTCATCACATCTACTAATATTAATCAATATGCTGTCACTCTCAAACATATTAGCAAATTAGCATAAAATAAGGCAAATTACAATTCACAAAAAATATTCTGACAAAAATATAAGAAGACATATACAACCCTCATTAGATTTGGTATTGACAAATTCGGTAGAAAATAACACATCTCCCAGATCCATTACAACTGGAACACCTGGACCATATCTATTGCCAGGGCTTTTTATTATCTATCATCATGCCCAGAAATGATGTGCAACATACTAGAGAGCTTCTCCACCCCCACACCCCCCACCACCCCAGCACCCCAAAGTGGTATTCCATTGCCTACCTAGCCCACAAAACATCCTGCTCTATCCCAATCCCTTGCAACAGGGGTCTCCTGGCTTCAATCTCGATTAACTTACTGTCCCCACAGCCTCCACCCAACTATTTTCCTACCTTACATTCTGTCACTTCTTCCAGTCCACATCTCTATGTCACCTTCATTGTACACTGCATCCCACTTTCTCAGGTACTCATGCATCACCGGCCTAGCCTGTGCACCTGTGACCCCTACCTCTTACATTTTTAGCAAGGAATCTTGCTGCCCCCTTCCAAGCTGCTACCCAAACCCAACCTCTCTTCCTGCCTCCCACCTCTTTTTCCCTCTATCCACCCCAGCTGAGACAACCCCCCTCCACACACCTGCTTCTGCAGTCCCAGACTGTCTGATATATTCATATTCTTTAAACTTAGCTCTTAGCTTTGGTATATTTCTTGTAATTTTGTTTGGGGGGTGAGGGGTGAAGGGGGAATTGGGTGCACAGTATATGACCACAGCAGTGAAACTATGGAAAAGTGCTGCCAAATCAATAACAATAAACAGTTATTAGACCATTGTAAAAATCTATTTAAAGAGTTAAGGATCTAATTGCGCCATATGATCTGTCACTCCATTATGCACACTTAGTAAAACATTAGTATTTATCACACTAACAGCTCTGTTCATGACCATGGACCAATGCTTAACTTACACATTAAGAAAAAAATTAAATAAAAATCTTTCTATCAGGAAATCAAATTGTGCAATAAACTACACAAGGAAATGAAAGAGATTATTAAAACCAGTCTGTTTAAAACATCATTTAAAACATACCTCTTAAGTAATGCATACAGTACAGTAAATGATTTCTTAAATAAATTGAAGTATGGGTGTGTAAGAAATATTGTGGTTGCTAAAAATTACAAAAAGTAACATCCCTGTCATCCCACAATACTCTTCCAGAGTATAATGCCTGTTTCTGGATTATTGTATGCCAAGATATGTGATGGAAAATGGTAAACTCATTTCATCTTCCTGGGTGCCTTTATTGTGGACTCAGATATTCAGATAGATGTTATGTGAAAATACAAAAATTGTAATGGAGAGGCAGAGGTATCATCATAGTCCTGGTACCAGCCAAAAGAATGAGTATGTCTTGTGAACAGTGAGTGCAATGTGTGTGGCGATTCACAATGAAATGTGGATAAATAGTATTACATTAGCTGTAAGCAATTATACACCTGCATGCTTGTTAACTTTTAATTGTGTTTTATTGTAATAGTATAGTATTCCTTGTAAATGATATAGGGATAAATAAACAATTAACTATATACGATTTTTCTCCATATGAGTTTTTATTTGTTTTGCCTATATTTAAGACACTATGATGTTAATGTTTTGAACATGGCTGTGTGTTTTATGTTTTTACTTTTGTTTTGATGTTTTTATTTTATTTTAATCCTATTGGCTTCTTTCTTCATTATATGCATTTGTACAGTTGCTTCTTTCCAGGAGTCACAACAGTTATTCACATTACAGTATTTTCCCGAGGGGCTTCTCTACATTTCTCACTAATGAATAAGTTGTCAAAAAATTTAGATAACTGTGTTTTCTGTGGTCACATTTTATGATTTTACCAGAACAGTTTCTGTCAAATTATGCATCCCTACACCACTGGTCTTTGCTAGGTTGATACTTTTGTGGTCAGCTTTCCACACTCTGATGCCTGCATTGCCCTTTTCTGAGAGCTGCAAGCAACAACTCTGTATGCCAGTAAAGAAAGAAGTCTCTTTTCTTACACAATCAAACCAGTAAGCTTGTTCTGAGCTGTCATCTAAGTCAGAATTTAAAATATAGCAGCTAAACATCATCTGAAATGCTCAGCTCTTTGACAAATATTAATTTCATGTCATGTTACTTTTCAAGTTACAGTCACAGAGTATGGAGCTGAAGATAGAAATGCCTGTATAAATTTGATGTTTTCTGTGCAAAATTTAGCTTTTAAAATTACTTTAGATCATGTTGTTGTTGTGGTCTTCAGTCTAAAGACTGGTTTGATGCAGCTCTCTGTGCTACTCCATCCTGTGCAAGTCTCTTCATCTTCGAATAACTAATACAACCTACATCCTTCTGACTCTGTGACTCTGCTTACTGTATTCATCTCTTGGTCTTCTTCTACAATTTTTACCTTCCTTCCCCTCCCTCCACACACAAACACACACACACACTTCTCTCCAATATTAAATTGGTGATCTCTTGATGTCTCTATCAACCAATCCCTTCTTCTAGTCATGTTGTGTCTGAAATTTCTTTTGTACCGAATTCTGTTCCATTCTTCTGTAGCCCTACATCTCAAAAGTTTCTATTCTCTTCATGTCTAAACTGTTTATTATCCTCGTTTCACTTCTAAATTTGGCTACACTCTGTCCATATACTTTCAGAAAAGACTTGCTGACACTTAAACCTACATTTGAAATTAAAATTTTCTTTTCTTCAGAAATGCTTTCCTTGCTATTGCCAGTTTACATTTTAGATCCTCTATACTTTGGCCATCATCAGTTATTTTGCTGCCAAAATAGCAAAACTGATTGATTACTTTAAGTAACTCATTTCCTTATCTAATTCCCTCAACATCACCTGATTTAATTCCACTACATTCCATTATCCTTGCTTGCTTTTATTTATGTTCATTTTATATCCTCCTTTCAAGACACTGTCCATTCCATTCAACTGCTCTTCCAAGTCCTTTGCTGTCTCTGACAGAATTAGAATATCATTGGCAAATGTCAAAGTTTCTTTTCTTTTCCCTGGACTTTAATGCCTAGTCAAAATTTTTCTTTGGTTCCCTTCACTACTTTCTCAATGCGCAAATTGAATAACAGCATGGACTAGCTACAACCCTGTCTCTCTCTCTTCTCAACCACTGCTTCCCTTTCATGCCTCTCAGCTCTTATAACTATCATCTGGTTTCCATAAAAATTGTAACTAGTCTTTTTCTCTCCATATTTTGCTCCTGCTACCTTCATAATTTCAAAGAGAGTTTTCCAGTCAACACTGTCAAAAGCTTTATCTATGTCTGCAGATGCTATAAATGTAGGTTTGCCTTTTCCTAAACCTTTCTTCTAAGAGAATTTGTAGGGTCAGTATTGCCTCACAAGTTCCTACACTTCTACAGAATCCAAACTGATCTTCCCCAAGGTTGGCTTCTATCTGTTTTTCCATTCTTTGGTAAAGAATTTGTGTTACTATTTTGCAACCATTCAATAATATTCACACTTGTCATCACCTGCTTTCCTTGGAACTGGAATTTTTATATTGTTTCTGAAGTCTGAGCATATTTCAGCTCTCTCATACATCTTGCACACTAATGAGTTTTGTCATGACTGGTTCTCCAATGGCTATCAGTCATTCTGACAGAATATCACCTATTCCAGGGGCCTTGTTTTGAATTAGATCTTTCAGCAGTCTGTCAAATTATTCTTACAACATGATACATCCCATCTCATCTTCATTTACATCCTCTTCCATTTCTCTAATATTGCCCTCAAGTAAATCTCCCTTCTTATCTTAGGACTGGTTTTCCATCTGCATTCTTCATATTCATATAGCTGCTTCTCTTTTCTCCAAAGGCTACTTTAATTTTCCTGTCGATAGCATCTGTCTTTCCCTCAGTGAAATTTGCTTCTAAATCCTTACATTTGTTTTCTAGCCATTTCTGCTTAGCCATTTTACACTTCCTATCAGTCTCACTTTTTTGTATGTTTGTATTGTCATTCACCTGCTTCATTTGCTCCATTATTACATTTTCTCCTTTCATCAGTTATATTCAGTATCTTCTGAGTTATCCAAGGATTTCTACTACTAATAGGTAAAAACCTATTTGGTCCTCTGATGCCTTCACTATTTCATCTCTCAAAGCTACCCATTCATCTTCTACTGTATTCCTTTCCCTTGTTCTTGTCAATCATTGCCTAATGCTTTCTCTGAAATTCTCAGCGACCTCTGGTTCTTTCAACATGTCCACGCCCCATCTTTTTAATTTTCTATCTTTCTTGCAGTTTCTTTTGTCCTAATCTACAGTTCATAAGCAAAAAATTGTGGTCAGAGTCCACATCTGCCCCTGGAAATGTCCCACAATTTAAAATTTGGTTTTGAAATCTCTGTCTTATCATTATATAATCATCCTCAAACCTTCCAGTGTCTCCAGGTCTGTTACACATGTACAGCCTTCTTTCAGTATTGCTAAACCAAGTGTCAGTTGATGGTTAAATTATGCTCTATGGAAAATTTGGCCAAGTGGCATCCTCTTTCATTCCTTTCCCTAGTCCCTATTCACATACTATTTTTCCTTCTCTTTCTTTTCCTACTATGTAATTCTAGCCCCACACCACAAATCAGTTTTCATCTTCCTTGACTATCTGAATAATTTATTTTATCTCATCATACATTTCTTCAATCTTTTCATCATATGTGGAGATAGTTGGCATATAAACTTGTACTATTTTGGAGGGTATGGGCTTCATGCCTATCTTAGCCACAATAATGTGTTCACTATGCTATTTACAGTAGCTTACCTGTGTTCCTATTTTCTTATTCATTATTAAACCTACTCCTGTAGTATCCCTATTTGATTTTGTATTACTAACCGTGTATTTACCTGACCAGTAACCTCATTCCTCCTGCCATCGAACTTCACTAAGTACCACTATATCTAACTTCAGCCTATCCATTTCTCTTTTTAAATTTTATGACCTACCTGTCTGATTAAGGGCTCTAACATTCAACACTCCCATCTGTAGAATGCTAGTTTTGTTTCTCCTGATGAGACGTCCTCCTGAGTAGTCCCTGCTGAGAGGTCGGAATGGGGGACTACTCTGTACTATTTTACCCAAGAGGATGCCATCATCATTTAACCATACAGTAGAGCTGTATGGCCTTCAGAAAAATTACAGCTATAGTTTCCCCTTGCTCTCAGCCATTCGTAATACCAGCACAGAAAGACAATTTTGGTTTATGTTACAAGTCAGTAAATCACCCACACTGTTGCCCCTTCAACTACTGAAAAGGCTGCTGCCTCTCTTCAGTAACCACACATTTGCCTGGCCTTCCTTTGTGGTTTCACATACAGTGTTGCTATCTGTATTGCTGAGGCATACAAGCCTCCCCACCAACAGCAAGGGCCATGGTTCATGGTGTGGGGTGTCAAAATAATTGAAGTTATGAAGGAGAAGCCAATCAGTCATACATTCTGAGAAACCTTACTATTTTGCAGTCTGTGTTTGGGAAGTGTTGAGATCAGGGGTCTTTCTCTATAGAATAATTAAAAGTGTTAATCTGAAAATTATGTAATTTGTTCCAAGTAATATGTCATAAAGTCAGTCTACAAATTACCATTTTATAACATTGCAACCATTAATTATTTTCAGCTGTTTTGATAAAGTTTATTATGTTTGCTCCTCAGGTGGTACTAGAAAGGCTTATTTTGGTTATTTCCAGTCCCCTTTAGCTTACTGAATAGTTTTCTAGGGTGAAAGTAATAGTTGCTTAAGTGAACTTTTGACATCACAGAAAAGAACTATCTGAATCTTGTTATGTGCTCTGTTATGGCCCGCTGCAAGCCCCTATTTAAAAAGTTGTGTTTGCATACTGTATCCTCCTTGCACACATTCAAATGTGTGGATGACAAGAACTAGGCTTGGTGACCTGCAAACCAACTCTGATTACCACAGTCACAATACTCACAATTGTGCATCCCTCCATACAGATCAAGTTAGAACAACCCATACTCAAAGACATGTGAGCCACTTCAGTGTCATTCACTATAATACACTGCCAATGCATATATAGAGAATGGAGCAGATTAAAATCACTTCTTGTTCAGAAGCGTTTCTACAACGTAAAAGTATATGTTAACTTACAGGAATACTAGGCCCTCATTTATCATTTAGTTCTTTTGATTCTGTTACCTGATGTACCATTGTTGTGCTTGTGTTTGAATACTGTTTCTGCTACTGGTTTTCTGTTGCTTGTGTTTCAAATGCACTGCATTACACCTTCTCTGAGAAGGGATCTGGTGCTAGACAATTTGTGGTGAATATAGTGTCAGCAGGTTTCTGTGTGTTTATGGATTTTTCAGCTGTGTTATATAAGTGTTCAAGTGGTTTTGTTTAATCACAGAGTCCTCTACAACAAAGTTTCATGATTTAGCTACTTGACTGATTTATTTATTGTGCATGTTGTACTTTTTGGAAGTGTTATATAATATGTTGCTTTTTCGTTTTTTCAGTAGTGTTTTTATTTTCAAAATTTATTCTTTGTTGACTTACTTCTTCTCTGTGCTGCAGTCATGTAGACGGTGTACTTGTGATCTCCACTCCTACCACGTACTGAGCAATATCACTACACCAGTCTTTGGGAGGACCTGATTAAGGTTTTCCATGATTTCCCCAAGTTGCTGTGGTGAATGTTGTAATGACTTCATGTCCTATCCTCACCTAATCCTGGCCTACACTGTTAATGTTTTAGATAAAGATATATCATTTCTGTAGTGTATCTGACATGTCCAATACCATTGTACTAAATGCTCTATGGATGAATAAATAATTAATAATTAATAATAATAATAATAATAATAATGATGATAATGACAGTGGCAATATAATAATAATAATAATGATAGATATTTGGTAAGATAGCATTGTGGATTGATGTGCTAGTCAATCACTTTGAAATTTTCATTTTTTGTCATAAAAATGTGATCTAAAGTGTAAGCCTATGTCTTGTTTTTGTGTGTGTGATGCACTTGGTGGTTTTGGCAAACACAAGTACATTAAGTGGAAGTTGTTGTGGTTTCTCTTACTACAATCCAAGAGAAACAACAATCATCAAAGGTTTTGAGAATCATGAAGTGTGTGTGGAAAGCACTCTTCAGTGTGAACTTTCAGCAGCAAAAAGGTATGTTTGAGAAATTGAAGATTCAGTAAGTTTGTTTTGCAATGGAAGTACATTATGTGACCTGTGCAGAATGACGGTTACTGGAGGCCAAGAAGATTGTTTCGGTTATGGCACATTGATACACAACTTGTGTTGAGGACTAACAATAAATTTCCAAGTCCTGGATTGGCTGAATCTATATCTGACACACTTTTGTCAGCCTCAACAGCCAGTACGATGGTTTGTGTGAGTGCACATAAGCTGCCATAATACAAACAATTGCAACAAGAGAATATGTCAAAAAGAAACGTGTGACATTACCATATTGTCTGACAGCCATGGAAGGGATGTAACATCTATTGCGGCTAGCTAGTGAACCTGGTTTCAGTATTGTGGATATCACCAATACCAGAGTTCCCCTCAAAGAAGAAACAAAAGACTGTGAGAATTTAATTAAAAATGACAGTGACTGTGTGCTAATTGGAGCTGCAAATGACATCTATAAGAATTAGTACAAACGTGCCGAGTCCATTCTATAGAAACTCTGCAGGAAACACTAGAAGTGAATTTCAACATTGATATTATAACTCACAGGTATGACCTTTTGGAAAACTCATGTGAACCATGTATTAAAGTACATGAACAAAAATCCCAAAAATGTCTGCAGACATTCTATGAATTCAACTTGTGTTTATGCAGACTGTAATGGTAGAGACCATTTCACCTGGCATGGTCTCTACTGGAATAGAAAGCGGAAAGACGTTGAGGCAGTTTAAATCCTAAGGACCTTGAACTCAATTACTGTTGCAGCTGAGATCAGGTCACACACAGTTGAGGTAAGCCACCTACATCAAAGGTTACATCAGCCACAGCAGATGCCAGGTCATCTACAGCTGAGGGTGGTACACCTCCAGCAGAAGATGTTACATGAGCAATGGAGGACACCTCATCAGCAGTGGAGGACACCTCACCAGCAGCATACGACACATCACCAGCAGCAGAGAACACTTCACTGGTGGTGGGGGCCATTTCACCAGCAGTAGCCCCCCAGCAGCAAGCTCACCACTCTTTGGTGAGTTCATACTTGCAGCACCTCTTCCCTTTCTGTGCTGCAAGTCTATCCTCCTGCTGTTCTTTTCCCCCTCCCTTTGGTATCATGTCTTGGATAGTTTCTGGAATGCATTTCAAAGTTTTGATAGCCCAGTATCAGAACAATCCCTCATCTGTCTTTTCTTTCTTCCTTCATCCTCTATCTCCTCCCCTTCCTCTGCTTTCATGTTTGAGGTTTCTTCTTTCTTCCTGTGTGCTTCTGAAGGCTGGCCCATGCATTTGACACATAATACTTGACTGTGTACTGTGCAATTCACAGCCCCAGGTCAACAGGTGGGTTTGCACATACTCCCTAGTACATGCCAGGCCCAGGGAGGGGTGATTGCCTGAGCTGTTACTTTCCCAACTACCAACTGGTCCCTCACTGGGAATTCAGGAAGTGTGACATGAGGTGCAAGCAATCACTTAAGGTAGGTGAGGCGCCCTCTGAGGGGGCCCCAGTTGGAAGGAGGGGCACCATTTTGGATGCTGGCAATCATGGGGGATTTTTTCACAATGACCTAATCACCATCTCAGTTTATGTCTACTGAACATAAACAGAACGAATCTAAAATTTTGTGGTATCATCTGCCGAAGATGGTCAGTCCTTTGCTATGGTTAAGCTGTTTATTATCCAAAAAAGTCTTGACGCAGTTGCAGGCCCTGTGAAATTCTGCTCTCACTTACATAATGGGTCTTTGCTTCTGAAGACCATTTGTGATTCTGAAGCCCATTCCATGTTACAAGTTTTCTCCAATGGAATGTTCATAGCATTAAATCCAGCATGGGGGATTTATGGCTGCTCTTTGAATCAATGCTATTTTGTGCTTCCAAGAAATAAAACTATGTCCTCATGACCTCTTAACTTTCTTTCCAGTCTGCTTTGAGATTCCACTCTAGCACAGCATTCCATCTCATGAGGGGTAATGACATCAATAGACAAACCATCTCATTGAACACCTGGCTACAAGATGTTGCAGTCCATACTTTTCTTCCTCATTTCACGTTTTCTCTTTGTAATATCTACATCCCTCCATCATTCACTGTCACCACAGCAGGCTTACTCCAGATAATTGGTCAGCTCCCTCACCACTTTTTGCTGCTCAGCAACTTTAATACCCGCTATCTCCTTTGGAGCTCTGCTCTTCAAGAACCTGTCTGAGAGGTTGACTCTTGGCTGGCCTTCTCAATCAACTCAACCTCATCTGTCTTAACACTGGAACATCCACATTCTTTTCAGACTCCACATACACCTATTCCCATTTGCACCTCTCATTCTACACTCCCAGCTTACCAATTATCTCAAGTGGTCTGTTCTCTCTGACACGTACTCGAGCAAACTATTCCCGTGTGCTATCCCTTTGCTGGCTCCTACGCCACCTGCATGTAAACCCAATTGGAAGCTTTCTAAGGCCAACTGGAGGCTTTACTCATCACTGGTGACCTTCAGCCAATGACGTTTACTCAGTTGTGATGACCAGGTAGAGTATCTTACAAATGTTCTCCTCACCACCACGGAACATTTCATACCTTACACTAATTTGCTGCACTGTGTCCTGGTCCCCTGGTGGACTGAGGCCAGCCACAACATGATCTGTGCATGGAGATGTGCTCTCCACGTTTTTAACTGATATTGTACAGTTGTGTGTGCATTGCTGTCACATTCTTCAGCATAGCAAAAAAGCTAGCTGGATTTCATTTACTTTTTTCTTTAACAGTTTCACTCCCTCTTCCATCATATGGGGAAACCTCCATCGGCTCTCTGGGACCAAGGTCCATTCCTCAATTTCCCTGTGAGAGATTAAAGTCCTCCTTTGGGCATGGGTGTGTGTGTTGTCCTTAGCATAAGTTAGTTTAAGTTAGATTAAGAAGTATGCAAGTCTACAGACCAATGACCTCAGCAGTTTGGTCCCATAGAACTTACCACATATTTCCCCAATTTCCAGCCTGACCATAGTTGATGATGTCATTGTGGGCTCTATCACAATGGACCACTTTTTTGTGAATATTTCAAGCTCCACCCACTATCAACCCACCTTTCTCCCTCAGAAACAAATGGAGGAGACTCAGGTGATATCCTTCTCCTCTCAGAATTGTAAGTGCGACAATGATGCCTTTACTAAGAGGGAGCTAGACCATGCTCTCACTTCACCCTGGTCTTCCGCCCCCTGGGCTGGATATGTTCACATTCAGATGTTGCAGGACCTTTCTCTTAGGGGTAAGCACTTTCTCCTTCATACATACAATTGTATTTGGGCAGATGGCATGTTTCACAGATGCTGGCATGAAGCCACTGTCATACCCATACCCAAGCCCAGTAATCACAAACATCTTCCTTCCAGCTACTGCCCCACTTCTCTCACCAACTTTGTTTGCAAGATGATGGAATGTATGATTCATGGCTGGCTAGTATGGTGGGTTGAGTGTTGCAATCTACTAACCACTGCACAATGTGTATTTTGTGCACACCATTCACAGTTGACCATCTTGTCACTTTGTGAACCCATGTCATGAATGGATTTCTGCAGATATACCAGACTGTGGCTGTGTTTTTTGATTTGGAGAAAGCCTATGACACCTGCCGGAGGACTGGTATCCTCCATACTCTACACATGTGGGGCTTCCGAGGCCACCTGCCTCACGTCCTTCAGGAATTTTTAAAAGAGAGTTTTCAAGGTACATGGGGGTTTGGCTTTGTCAGACATTTTTCTCAAGGAGAACGGGATGCCTCAAGGCTCTGTCCTGAGTGTTGACCTCTTTGCTATAGCCATTAAACCTGTTATGGACAGCCTCCCACCAGGCATCTCTGACTCTTACTTCATCAATGACTTTGCAATCTATTGCAGGTCTCCATGGGCTTATCTCCTCAATCAGTGTGTTCAACAATTTCTAGATCATTTTTACTCTTTGGAGCACTGACAATAGCTTTCGCTTTTCCACCGACAAAATAATTTGTATGAATTTCTGGTGGCACAATGGGTTTCTTGCACTGTCTTGCATCTTGGGCCTGTTGTTATTCCATTCACTGAAACTACAAAATTCCTGGAGCTCATGTTTGATAGGAAATTTTCTTTGTCCTCCCATGTTCTTACCTGGCTGCATGCTGTACCCAGTCCCTTAATGCCCTATGTGTCCTAAACAGTACTTCCCAGGGAGTGGACCAGACCACCCTTCCCTCTTTGTACCGATCCTGTGTCCAAGGAAAACTATACTAAGGGCAATTTTTTTATTCCTCTGTGTGTCCATCCATATGCCATCTAAACTCAATCCACTATCGTGGAATGTCCAGTCACTGGTGCCTTTTACACTAGCCCTGTTGAGAGTCTCCAAGCAGAAGCTACTGAACTACCACTTTCATACCAGCATGATGTCCTCCTTAGCAGATACACATACCGTTTGTCTGCCATGCCCGGCCACCCATCCAATGCCCTCTTTTTCGATGACTCCCAAAACCACCAGTATGGGGGCACGCTTCTTCTTTGTTGCCTCCCGGAGCTTGCTTTCAGTGACTGCTCCAGCAGTTTAACTCCATACTACCTGCCACATTCCCAATGGGTATGAATCCTTCACCACCTTGGTTCATGTGGTGGCCAATGTTCATATTGGTCTTCATTCACTTCCTAAGAATATTACTCTGGATTCAATCTATCGCTGTAAGTTTCTTGATCTTCGCATGCAACTTACTTATAACATCATCATGTATACTGATGGCTCTAAGACTGACTATGGTGTCAGGTGTGCCTTCATCAATGGCACTGATCATTTTTGATATCAGCCTCCAGCACACTCTTCAATTTTTACAGCAGAGCTCTTTGCCCTCTATCAGGCCATCAAGTACAATCAGTGACACAGGTTTTTTATTTGAGTCATACATTCTGATTCTCTCAGTGCCCTTTAGAGCCTCTGTGTGCTGTACACAGTCCATCCCTTATTGTAAAGAGTCCAAGAAAACATCCACTTGCTTGCTGTTGAGGGAGCTACTGTGATGTTCATGTTGGTTCCTGCTCACATCAGTCTGATGGGAAATGAGGCTGCTGATGCTGCTGGCAAGGTTGCAGTCCTCCTACCTCAGTTTACTAGCTCTTCCATTCCTTTGTATGATCTCTGTGTTGCTGTCTGTTGGAAACTGGTATCACTTTGGCATCACCATTGGTCTTCTCTTCACGGGAACGAAATCCAAACAATAGAATTCTCCTAGTGGCTTGTCTGGTGTCCTCTTGGCCCTCTTGTCATGAGGAGATCATTTTAGCTGGGTTGTGTATTGAGCACTGTCTTTTTAGCCATCACATTTGTTAAGTGGTGACTCCCACCACTTTGTGCTCATAACAATGTATTGGCTGTCGACCGTGTTTTACTTTTTATCTGTTGTAGCAATATGGCAAAGGACATTTCATCCTTAGTTCAGGGTCTCCACTGTCTCTATGGCATATTTTGTGGACCTTTCTACAAGAGGAAGTCCTTGCTCTTAGCTTTCTTTCCTTCTGTCGATTGGGCTTAACTTAACTTCATGTTCTGAGGCTGTGACATGGACAATTATGACTGCAGCTGTTTTTGCACCCTAAAACAAAACCCAAAACAGCAGTGGGAGATCCTTCACAGGCAGTTTATGGCCTTACATTGGCAGTCAGAGGTCAGACACCAGCAGCAATAGAAGACCATTTTCTGGCAGTTGTTGACCCAGACTCACCCGTATCTCCTGTGCAGCACACTACAATGCAGCCATAAGGAAGACCTGCAAGATGCAGAAAACCTGTAGTACACAAGGATTTTTGGTACCTTACCTCAAAACAGCATCAGCTATAACACAACAAAGTGTAAGTGCAACCATCACAAGTCTCTATTCTAGGGTTTTCATATTTTAAGCTGTAATATCCAGTCTGAGGTATAACTTTCTGGAACTTGAAGCTGCTGTTCAGGATGTGAATATTGCCCATATTTATATTATGGAGCACTGCTGCAGGAATTTTTAATAGAATTTTGTTAATATTACTCATTACAGTTTGGATAGTGAGGTTTGCAGGAGAATGCCAAAAGTGGTATTCATATTTTTTATAAATCTATTGTGGAATGTTCAAGTGGGTGCAAGGCAGAAGCTCTGAGAACTGGAAAGTATTTTGAGGCTGCTGTTGTTCAGCTCCATGGTGATCTGGGTAACGCAATAATTGTAGCGGTTTATAGAAACTGGGTATTCTAACAACTGCTTCTCAGTGTATTTATTCCTTAATGAAATTTGTTGCAAATAATATGCCTCTCTTTCCAACCAATAGCTCAATACATACTATCAATACTAGGAATATAAACGATCTACATAAAGACCTAAAATCACTTACTTTGGTCCAAAAAGGGGTCCAAAATGCAGGAACACAAATTTTCAATAAATTGTCAGCAACCATTAAAAACTTGGTTTCAGATAAATCACAGTTTAAACCGAGTTTGAAAGACTTTTTGGTAGGTAGCTCCTACTCTATAGATGAATATCTTAACAGGAACTGTTAGACCACTTAGGTAAAAATGTCTGTTAGATTTAAACAATGGAAAATCCACATGGCAATATCAACTATGTAGGAAAAAATAGGGTGCTACTTACCATGGAGAAGACACATTAAGTTGCAGAGAGGCACAATTAGAAGTCACTTACACAAAACTTTTGGCCACAGCTTCATCAGCAAAAGAGAAGCAGAGAAACACACACAAGCAAGCACACCTCATGCACAAATGACTACCAACTCCAGCAGCTCAGGTCAGAATGCAGCTATCACATGTGATGGCAGCAACAATCTGGAGGGGGCGACGAAGGGAAGGGATAGTAGTGTACGGATGGGGGATAGAGAAACACTGTTTAGGGGAGTATGTAGGGACTAGAATTCCAACAGGCATGGTGTCAGGAGGTTGTGGGATAGGGAGGTGGGGAAAAAAGGTGTGAAAAGGAGAGAAGTGGTGAATGATGGGCATATGCATTTGCAGAGGGCAGCAAACAAAAAGGCTGGGAGACAAAAATGGGGAGAAGATGATAGAACAGACAGTGTGGAAACTGTTGGGTCGAGGGTGTGGGGAAACTAAGTTATCATAGGCTGACGCCAGGATAGTTCAGGGAACGGAGAATGTGTTATATGGATATGGATAACTCCCATTTGCACAGTTCAGAAAAGCTAGTGGTGGAGGGTAGGATCCAGATGGCTTGGGTAGTGAAGCAGCCATTGAAATCAAGCATGTTATGCTCAACTGCATGTTGTGTCATGGGGTGGTCTACTTTGCTCTTGGCCACAGTTTGGCAGTGGCCATTCATCCTGGTGGACAGTTGGTTGGTAGTCATACCAAAATAAGAAGCTGTGCAATGATTGCAGCAGAGCTGGTAAATGATATGGCTGCTTTCACAGACAGCCCGGCCCTCAAGGGCAAGGATAAATCTGTGACAGGACTGGAATAGGAAGTGCTGTGTGGGTGGATTGGTTCAGGTCTTGCACCTGGGTCTTCCCCAGAGATATGATTCTTGTGGCAAGGGGTTGCTTTGTGTATGTGTTTCTTAATTTGCCTGTCTGCAACTTAACATGTCTTCTTTCTGTTGCATTTCAGTTTTGACAGAATTTGGTCACAACAATCAAGATTAGGAGTTTTATGTATGATAAAGTGTATTAATTCCAAAAATATTAACAGTTCCTGTTTACTGTGATGTATTCACATATCTTGACAATCTCCTGACAAATGATCAATGAAGTGAGTAATATATTCAAATGTTCTACGTTTTTCATGTTATACTTTCTGAGATGTTCCACACCCCTGAAAATCATCTCATTTTAGGGTCTATGGAACAAAAAATGAATCTAATCTAATCTGATCTTATCTCCAGAGCACCTAGTGGGGACATACAAATGATCACTAATAAAATAGAGTCTCTGCTGGACATTATGTTTACTGAAAAAGCCACTACAACTGTCTGTGGGGATTTCAGTATAGACCTTATGAATGAATCTGTATCTTAATGTATTACACAGCTTCAACATGTTTCCTCTTACAATTAGTTCACTGCTTCTATACAGTTGCAGAATTCTTAAACCATGTGAAGTACAATAGACACAAAGCAAAAATATGAAAGACTGCTACTGCTGTTAAAGCAAGGTAAAATATAATGAATTAATTGTACTATTAAAATAAATTTTGAAGTTATATGTAACCTGTGTGCACATCTCTGTATGATATACATATATATATACACACACACACATAGCCACCCCACAATCTGCAGAGATTTACTGGATGAATAAATAAATATAACAGCTAGAAGATAAAGTCTTACTGACAACATATTTTCAAATGTTGATACAACTGTAATAGAAATTAATACTGGCTTAGGCTATCTGATCACAATGCCCTCATCCTTACAATTCGATCTATATATGTGAAAGAAAGCAATGTACTTCTTACTTACAGAATACATTTTTCTGTGGGAAATTGTGGTAGATTTGTTGGTAATCTAAATAATGAATTCTAGTTAGAAGTACTTTCACAGTCAAGTACTAATAATGCTTACAATACTTTGTCTTCAATATTCATGTTCAATTTTGAAACGTGTTTTCCTAAAAAATTGACTAGTCCTTTCACGTCAGATCATTAAATCTAGTTCCTAGATTATGTCAGGTATTAAGATTTCCTGTAGGCCTTTGAAAAGCCTCAGTTCACCAATGAAAAGATCCACAGGTCTCCAGTTTATAGAATATGTAAAGATTTGTAAGAAAATATACTGACAGGTAATTGCAAAGGCAAAGATTTTTAAACAGCATATCACTTATCTTTGGTGAAGAACATATTTATATTCAAAATTGAAACTAAGAATGATGAGAACCTGAATGGTGGTCCTACTTCACATAAGGTTAGTGATGAGGCATGTCTAAATCTATTCCTTCAAATCATCCAAGCTATTTCACTTATTTATTTTATTTATTTATTTGTCCATAGACCATTTAGTATGATTTAGTAATAAGAATGACAGTAAAAAATCGAAATTTATGTGGTATATTGTAAAAAGTGAAATACAGAAAATATATAAAGAGCAAGAAATTACACTTACAGATGTTTATATTATCAATATTGGAAAAAAGACTCGCCAAATTACATTAGTAATTACTTTATAAATGCTCCTCAAACACTTATGTCAAATTTCACAAAGTAAAATGAACTTATGTTTTGGACACCAGGATATAGCATGAGGTTAGTTTCAACTAGTGAGCATGAATTAGTAAAGGTGATTAACAGCCTCAAATGCAAAATGTCAGCTGGTGTAGATGATGTACCATTGTCACTTACAGTCCTTACTGCTTCACAAATTGTAAAGCCCATGGCTCACATTCTTAATTTATCATTCACTGAGTGAGTGTTCCACAAAAGATTAAAAATATCAAAAGTGATACCTTCATTCAAGAGTGGATATAGATATAAAGCTGAAAATTACAGACCCATTTCACTCCTTTTGGCATTCTCTAAAGTAATTGAGACATTAATGAAACAATGAATTACCAAGTACTTAGATGACCATTGTATAAAAATAAGCATGGTTTTCAAACAGATAGAAGTCCAGCAACTGTGGTAAATCATTACACTGATGAAACAATTAGAAATTTGGATAACAACCATAGTATTGTAGAAGTTAATTTAGACCCTTCTAAAGCTTTTGATATGGTTAGTCATGAAATTCTTTTAGATAAGTTGGAAGTAATGGGGATAGAAGGAATAGAAAACAGGTAGGTTCAATCATATTTGTGAAAAAGACCACAGGTTGTGGAGCTCAGATAAGTTCATGCTAATTATAACATGGGGTTAGTATCTGATACAAGGAAAGTTGTAACATGTGTACCCCAAGGTAGTGTGTTAAGAACTATTCTGTTAGTTATTTATGTAAATGACATGCACGCATCAGAAACTGCAGTGGCGATAATGTTTTTTTCATATGACACTAGTATAATAGTAAGTGATGTTAAGGCATCTCTCGCCAATACAACTGATCAAGTCCTCACGTCTTTACATTCATGGTCCAGTGCAATAGGCTGACCCTTAATATCAAGAAAACAATCTATATACAATTTCAGGAGATGAATCGAAACCAAGGTATCTGTCTGGTGCTGGACGAAAATGAGCTAAAAAAGGAATATGATCCACAAAACTTTTGGGAAAATATATTGACCAAAAGTTAAACTGCAAAGACCATGTAACTTAACTGTCCCAGAGACTCAGTTATGCATGTTTTGCCCAGAGAATTATTTGTATAATTTGCTCCTCAGATGGTGCTAGAATGGGTTATTTTGGTCACTTCCAGTCCCTTGTAGCTTATGGAATACTTTTCTAGGGTAAAATTAGTAGTCAATTAAGTGAAATTTTGACATTACAGAAAAGGGCTATTTGAATATTGTAAAATAGCTTTACTAGAGCCCATTGCAAGCCCCCAATTTAAAAAGTTGTGTTTGCTTACTGTACCATTCTTCAACATACAGGGTGTACATAAAGTCCTGGAACACTTTCAGTTATTAATTGCGCACAAAAACCAAATATTGTACAGATATCATACATATGTCATTTTGAAGAGAAACCCTGAAAGTTTTTTTTCACGTATACTGCCAGAGCATAGTTTGGTAATTTGCCAATAGTCAGCACTAGTCGCAAACATGCAAATTCAGATGCGGAGCGAGCTTTCTGTGTGTTGGAGTTCGACAAAAACAAGTGTGCTACAGCTTTTAAATGGATGTTTAGAACCAAGTACAGTAAGAAGCCACCAACAAGGAAGGCCACTGGCACAACAAATTTGTTATGACAGGTTATTTGTGCCTGGCAATGAGAAGCGGACGTCCCAGTGTAAGTGAAGTGAATGTGGAGTGTGTATGAGAGACATTCATAAGGAGTCCGAAGAAATTGGTACGTCACGCATCCTGTGAACACAGAATGGCTCCAATGTCAGTGTGGAATGTCATGTGGCAGAAGTTGTCTATTAAACCATTCAAATTGGAGCTAATGATGTCTGCTGGGTCACTCATGGTTCGCTTATCAAATGTTTGTAAAAAAAACTTTCATAGTTTATCTTCAAAATGCAATATGTATGACATATGTACAATATTTAGTTCTTGAGCAATAAATAATTGAAAGTGTTCCTGGACTTAATGTGCACCCTGTATACATACTTGGTGACCTGCAAACCAACTCGGATTACCAAAATTATAATCCTCGCAATTGTCGGTTCCTCCATACAGATCGAGTTAGACCAACCCTTGCTCAAAAATATGTGAGTCACTTTGGCATCATTCTTTATAATGCCCTGCCAACAGACATAAAGAGATTGGAGATGGAAATGACTTTAGAGCAGATTAAAATCATTTCTTGATGTGAAGTGTTTCTGTATGTAAATGAATATGTTAGCTTACAGGATTACTATGCTCTCATTTTTTGTTGAGTTCTTTTAATTGTTTTAACTGATGTACCATCTATGCTTTTTTTGTCTTTGAAAAGAATGTTTTTGTTGTTAGTTCTCTGTTTCAGATACAGTGTAATACACCTTCTCCAAGAAGGGATCTGGTGCTAGACTGTTTGTGATGGATGCATTTTCAGCAGGTTTTCATTTATAATGCATTATACTTTTCAGCAGTGATATGTAATTCTTTTTTCAGGAGTGTTTTATATCAAAGTTTCATGATTTACCTACATCATTGATTTACTTATTGTGCATGTCATACTTTTCAGCACTTTTATGTAAAGTGTTTATGTGTTTTCATTTTTTCAGTAATATTTTTATTTTCAAAATTTCTTGTTCATTAATGTACTTCTTGTGCATGTTGCACTCACAACATAGACTGTTAATAGGTGATACCCCTTCCAATCACGTTCCACTCATGTACCACTCTTAATGCAGTGGACTCTCATTTGGGAGGACTGGGGTTTATTCCCTAAGGCCATCCTGACTAGGTTCTCCATGGCATCCCCAATTTGATAAAGTGAATGCTGGGAGGATTCCTTTGGTTAAATATTGGCTGACTTCCGGTCCTGTCCTCACCAAATACTATCCCACTTTGTTAAAGTTTTACATATGTATATATTATTTCTGTAATGTATCTGAGACGTCTGATGCTATTGTACTAAATGGTCTATGGACAAATAAATAAATAAATAAAATAAGTGAAATAGCTTGGGTGATTTGAAGACTAGATTTAGACGTGCCTCATCAATAACCTTATGTGAAGTAGGACCACCATTCAGGGTCTCATCATTCTTAGTTTCAATTTTGAATAGAAATATGTTCTTCACCAATGATAAGTGATATACTGTTTAACAATCAGTATTCAATTTTCCAAATATGTAAGATCATTATTTATTTACTATAGTTAAACACCATTAATAGAATAAACAACCAAAGTTTTATTTATCTATTTATTCATCCATAGAGTATCATTTTCCAATGATATAGGAATTGTCATGGCAATACACTAAAAGACAATTGCTCAAAACATAAGCACACATGCATGTGTGTGCAAACACACACATACACACATACACACACACACACACACACACACACATGCACACACATGCAAACAAACAAACAAACAATCAAATCACAATTTATAAGTATGCTTTATGAGAATAGAACATGTAGCCATCTATTGCCCTGATGAAGTAACCATCCCAGCAATTGCCTAAAATAATGGAGGAGAACCTAAATCAGGAAGGCAGGACAGAGCAAACTCCATCCTCCCAAAGATTTGGCCAGTGACTGTCTCATTCAGTTGTTCTCTGTAGTACAATGAGTGCAATGTTCTATGATTTACAGTCAATATGCCTCATGTAACTTGTTATAAAAAGTATATTGTTAAATAATAAGACTGGAAAACATGGGATAAAGGGGACCTGAAGCTCCACACTTCTTTTTGCTTTTTATATGCACACATAACTGAAATATTTTCTGATCTGTCTGTAGGTAAGAAGAGTAGTCAGTAGATAGCTGATGTACCATTGCTATTGACAGAAACTGCACTGGAAGACATATTTAGCTTTGACATAAGGCATGAAATATTTTAATTACAAACAGAGTCATATGAGTTAATTATTTAAATACCCTTCGTTATCTTCACTTGATGGAATTAAGCACGGAATCAACTGTGTATCCTTTAGATTAGAACAAAGTAGATATACAGCTTGTTCCATAGAATAATAATGAAGAGATAGCCATTAACATGGCATAAGTCAGAAAAAATAACACCTATGTTACACAAGAATTTATATGGTCTGATCTAATGCCCATTTCATAGATCCCTATGTAGGGTAGTCCCACACATGAGGTAAAAGTAAAAATCTCAATTACACTTTCAGATTAAGACAACTGTTCTCAAAAACATCAAAATATATTCGAGTCGCTTAGATGCAAAACTGTCCATGTCCACTTTTTAAAAAAAAATGATATGGCAACTCTCCTGCAGGAGAGCTTCTGTAAAGCTTGGAAGGTAGGAGACGAGGTACTGGCAGAAGTAAAGCTGTGAGGATGGGGCGTGAGTCGTGCTTGGGTAGCTCAGTTGGTAGAGCACTTGTCCGCAAAAGGCAGAAAGATCCTGAGTTCGAGTCTCGGTCCGGCACACAGTTTTAATCTGCCAGGAAGTTTCATGTAAACATTGTACTTGTGTGGTCTCTTACAGCTGTTTATTCTGAAAGCTATACACATTTTGCATCTAAATAAATTACAAATTATGGAACATAATCAAGGCATGACAGAAAGACAATCTGACCGTTTTAGGAAGCAGGTACGCTGTGAAGACCAGTGGAAACAAAATATGGCAAAACTGAAGAGGTATGTATTATTTTTGTCTTTACATCATGCATTAAATGATGGAGATCTGAACATTAGAATAACAGTTCAGGGTGTTAAGAAAAAATGTATACCCTATTAGTCTTATTTGTGTGAAAGTAATAAATATGTGTGTTGAATATTATTATTGATATGACAAAACATTGATCTATGAATAACTTTTTGTTTATATGTGTGATTTCAGATATTCGTCAAAAGGATTTCCTGAGTATCAAAAAAGTGGTCATCAAGTCAGATAGGACTGCGATAGCCTGACAATGACAGATAATAAGTTTTTTCATATCAGTTATTATGCAAAGTGTGATAAAATTTACCAAGATAATTTCCTTCTGAAATACATGAGTATCAAGACACCTTCGAGATCTCATTTTAGGGGAGAAAGACAAATCAACTGAGGACAGACAATCTCATTTTGTACGAAAAAAAGTACCTGGTGGGTCAGTGAAAGTTTGTCGTGAAACATTTTTGAACATTCTTGGTGTTTCAAAAGCAAGAATGCAAAACATCACACACCATCACCTCAAGACTGGATATATTGTTAAGGAGTGAAGAGGAGGTGATCGCCAGATGATGAAGAATGAGCCCAAACGACAGGAAGTAATTGCTCATATAAATAGGTATGTTCGAACTGAGTCACATTACTGCAGGGAGAAAAGCTGTCCCGTGTATTTACCTGCGACTCTCAACTTTAGAAAGATGTGGCAAAAATTACAATTCCATGGTTACTCCTGAAAAGTGAGTCACGCAGAATTTTTTTAGGAAAACATTTAATACAAAATTTAACATTGGATTTGGGTCTCCAAAAACAGATGTTTGTTCCATGTGCCTCAGACTTTTGGAGCAGATCAAAACTGAAAAGTGTGTCGTTAAGATAGCTCAACTTATGGGTTGAAAGAGACTTCATAACCTTAAAGCAAACAGTTTCTATTCACTGCTGAAGGAAAAGCAAGACAACCTTCTGACAATGTCCTTTGACTGTCAAAAGAATTTACCCTTGCCAAAAATACCTGATCAGAGTGTCTATTACAGTAGGCAATTATACCTATACAATTTTGCCATCGTAGTACGGTCCTCTAAATCAAAGTTAACCACTAATAATGTCATCATGTACACTTGGCTTGAACATGAAAGTAAGAAGGGGTTAAATGAAATATGTTCAGCTCTTTACCACCGTTTGTGCCATACAGACATGAGCAACGGACAAACTTTGAGATTAATTGCTGATGGATGCCCTGGGAAAAATAAGAACACAATAGTTGTCTCAATGCTGTGTCACTGGATGTACAAACATGCAGCAGGCGTAAACAAAATAGAAGTTATTTATCCCATAACTGGACATTCATACATGCCTCCTGATAGAGTTTTTGGGCTCATCGAAAGGCAACTGCAGAAATGAGAAGCGATAGTTCAGCCATCGGAGTACCATACCATCTTGGAACAGTATGGGACCCTTCACATTCTAGGAAGAGACTGGAAGGTAGTTGACTGGAAAGGAGCCATTCAAAACATCACTAAACCTGCAGCATCATTCCCCTTCCAGATAAAGAAAGTAAAATGAGTGATCATCATCTGTGATTCTCAGAATGCTATAAAAGTCCAAGGGGAGCCTAATTATGATTTTGAAATCAACCTACCAGTGTCCGTATGCAAATATGGGAAACACTTAGGACACATAAGCTCAAGCTGCATTACGAACACAGTTGTTCCTATTAATGAAAAGAAACTGGATGATTTTTCAAAACTCCTCGAGAAAGACTATGGTGAGTCCTGGAGGGAACGTGAATCCCTGTCGTGGTACATGACATTACTAGGTTCCAGCGGGTCAGGGGCATCAGTTGAATGAGAATGCCTAGCAGGAGAAGATAAAGACATTGTTCCATATATGACATATTAAGCGGATTGGAGTTTGTGAGTTGTTACACCATGTACCTTCAGCAATATTAAAAGAAATTAAAACTGAATACACAGTTATATGTTCACCCCATATTCTCTCCTCATGTACATTTAGTCAGGTTCAAAACTGTCCATGTCCATTTCAGTTGCATGCAAAAGTGGCCATCTGCAAAGTCAGATGCAATACTGTCCAAGTCCATTTTTGTTTTGCTTACATCTTAAATGCATTGAGTTCCTGATTTTTTTCAATAGCCCAAATGGTTTTGTAATAATCCATCTTATGTATACAACATACCATGTAGGGCAGTGTGTATTTACCCAATGAAAACAGTTTTTCCACTTTTTCTCAAAACCGGTTATGGAGGACATGGACAGTTTTGCATCTAGGCGATTCATTTATACTAAAATAAATAAAACAGCTCGTATGTTATTGCAGCCAAATATAACAAAGAGAAGTGAATTTTCAATCATTACTTAAACTGAACATACTATAATACACAAAACTCATATTATGTGACACTGTTGACTGTAATTTATCAGCAGAAATTTCTATTCTTGTAATATTGCACTCCTTTTGGACCAAAGTAAGTGCCTTTTATTATTTATGTAGATATATGTACTCCTAGTACTCACTTCATTAACCATTCTGTAGCTTGAAAAAAGAATGTTATTCATGACATATTTCATCATGGAATAACTATAGTAAAAACAAGAATTAGTAAATCCAATTCATTGGATATGGTTATTACAGGATCTTCTTGAATCCACAATGCAGATAATTCATATTACACACTTTGGCTTGGCTTGAGGATTATCCTAAAATTTAATACTGTAGGATATTACCAACATCTGTTACTATATATATGCTCCATAAGGCATTGTACAATGCATGATGGAGGGTATTTGATACCAATGTTAATGACTTGTTGTCCTATTCCATTTATGTATTGAGGAAGGGAAAAATGGTAGTTTCTCTTCCTTTGCACATGCCCTCATGTGTTATTTTTACATGAGATGTATGATGAAGGCAGCAGCTTTTATTTATATTCTTCATGAACAAGTGTGGAAGTGTGTGTAGTGATGCAACAACTGGACGTCAAAATGGAGTCAGACAGATGGACACAAATCGAAAAAAGCCACCTATACTGTCGCAGTAAGTAAAAAACTAAATATACATCCATATCAACAGATAAGCTATAGTCATGGCGATACATTAAAGTGTGTTCCATATTTTTGTCATAGACCCAGCACCCAGCATTATGCTAGCAATAATGGTGTAACTTCCTGAAACCATCTGAAGATAAACCTGAAAAGGTTCGAAATCTGGTTTATGGAGTAAAACATAATTATTCAAAAAAGTGACTGGTTGCAGTTTTGCATAACTTATTTACATTCTATATACAGTCACAGTTCTAAAATATCCATAATGGATAAGCATAATCAAATTATGTAACTACGCATTAGGAAAGAAAATGTTAGCTGGCAGCACTGACAAGGATCCACAGAAAAAAGCAATTTCAAATCATTTATAAGGTACTGCAATATTATTTGTTGAAATAATTCAAGTAACATAATGCACATACTGAAACTAGAGAAAAGAATCATTAAAAACACATGTGCTGTACATCAAAGGTATTCATGTCACTCATTATTTCAAAATCAAAAATTGAGGTTATTAATATCCTACACGCACACACACACACACACACACACACACACACACACACACACACTATCAACGTTTTACACAGCAGATTGAATTATTCATGGAAAAATATTCTAATCACTCATATAATACAAAAAATAAAATAATTTTATGGTCCCTGCTCATCATTTAAACATGTTCACAGACTCCCCAACATATTTGAATAAAAATTAACACCAAACTAAAAGTCAAGAACAATCTGAATATGAAGCTACACTCAATGACAAAATAAGCTTCATGATGCTTTAGTTCAATGATACTACTATTCAGTTGGAGATTTCATGAAGGATGAACTGAATATTTGAGCAAGCTGTAGTTTTTCAATACTCTTGTTATATAAATTTAGCTACAACTTTGCAAAGAATTACATTAAAGTTAAAATACTCCTCTATTATAACTTTATTTCAGTGAAGTTGTATTACCCATTTTTTATGTGTCTCATTTTTTTATCAAATGATTAGCATCTGTATGTTATGAAACAAATAAATTAGAAATCACAATAGTGTCAGTTCCACTTGAGCAGTAACAGTGTTCAGATGTGTTTACTCCTTAGCTCTGCCGTAGTGCTTTGAGTCATGCTGTGTGTTCATTTCTGTGCATACTTCAGTTGAATAATCATCTTTATCTGTCTTTCATTGTGTTTTGTTTGGTGGCAGATTCATTTACTTTTTTTCTCCATGGTGACCCTGATGATTCCACAAAAAGGTACTCTCAGTTTTGTGTTCTATAAGTCCACCCATAAAGTGTAACCAAGTTCCCTCAAAATTCATGATTGGTTAGTGGAAGCATTTGGTGTTACTTCAGATTGGGGCAACACTGCATATTTTGAAACTGAGCTTTGTCTTCTTTGTAAAATTCATGAACCTCTCCAAATAAGCAAGTTGTTACTTAAACATGGCAATCAGCTTTCGTTCCACCATAGGGATGGGTCAGTTAGTGTTGGTGTCCTTGCTAGTATTGACTTTGAATATACCAATTTGTGGTTTTCAGCTTGCCACCATAAGTAGATGATCAATATCTTAAGGATGTGTTCCTTAAACTTGGTGATGTTAAAGGCATTTGCTGGGTGTGCTGGTTGAATCAATACTGCCTGCAGTGCTATAGTGGTATGTGTTCCATTGAGATTTACATTAAACACAACATCATGTCACATCTTCAGATTTGTGGTTATCAGGTCCATGATACATAATCACAATGATAGTGGTCACCAATGTTTCAATTGCCTGAAGAGGGTTTCTGTTCTCAAAAATTCTTTAGAACACCGACATAAATTGATGGTAGCAAATCTCATTCCACCTGGTGCTATTTTTAGTGAAAATTGAAGACAGACTCTGCACCATCTGCTCCCTGTGCCAATGCTCAGGTGCTGCAACATAAGAGATGTCATACCAAGGATGCATATGTTTCTGATGTGGAATCCCCCGTGTTATCCCCCCTGCATCAACTGTCTCTCTTAGTGACGCAAATTGCATAGTAGCCTCCTATCCTCCAGTGGAGGTTGTAGGGATAGTCGATACAGTCATTTGTTCAACCTCTACTGTGGATCTTATGGAATCACATCAGGGATTTGGTGCATATGATTCGTCTCCCTCGCCAATCCCACAGATATCACAGTATGATGAACAGTGACACATCCCTGTCTCCATGTTGACCACCATCAACAGTGCTTTAGTTCTGCAATCTCCAGAGTTTCTGCCACTGAATCTTGTCCCAAGTTGTTTCAGTTTTGCTGCCTGATGAGTTTGTTGTTCCATCCCTGTCTGTCATGCCAGATTATGCCCCTGCAGAGAATGTTGCTTTCCTTCATCCAGTGCAGCAGATTCCAATCTTGTGCTTGATTCCCCTACTCCTCCTGCTGCTTTGGCAATTTTGTCTCATGTCCAACATACAGAGTGTGTCCAACCAGATCATACTGTCTAGCACAAGACATCACAGCATAAGGGTTCTGCAAGGCATGGGGCTACTTCCCTCCCCCAGACTTGTCTATGGATTCAGCAATGGACTAATGGTCAGAATGTGGCAGAGATGGACGTTACTTTTGTTTCACTTTGGTGGGTGACTTGGCATACACACCTATTACTTTGAATGTCGGCTGCATTGAAACTAAGTTACACCTCACTGCTCTCCATCAGTTTATTTATGATTCTAGTGCAGACATTATGTTGTTGCAGGAAGTAATGTTTACTACCTTTCCAGTCCTGGGGTTTCAGATCTTTTTTAATATGGTGCCTGGAGATTCAATGGACACTGCTCTATTTTATGATGAAGGTATTTCTCTCGCTGACACTGAAGTTCTTGATTCTGGACACAGGATTTGTTGTCGTCTTTTTGACATTATGCTGGTTCTGCATGATCTGACATGGATAAAATGGTGGCATGCTCAAAATTTTACAGAGAGCAGCACCCTTTTCTTTTGTGTAAGAATCCTCAGAACGTGCTGCTGGGTGGTGACTATTTGTTTCATCCCATTGATCAGTCTGCTCATTTAAATTGTAGTCATGATCTCCATGAACTGGTTCATTTGATGCATTTGAGGGATGTTTGGGAACATAAATTTCCAACTGCGACATCTACTAGTGGACTTAACTGGTTTTATTCGACTGATGTTTTGTGTCATAAGATTCTTGCATATTATGTTATTCTTGCACCTTTCACTGATCACTGTGCAGTTGCAACTATCAACCTCACCAAACAACTTGCGAAATACTGTCGTACTCAGTGGATGCTCAACATTTCCCATTTTGGCCTTTTTTTTCCATGACATTTTCTCCTGTGTCAATAATATGCTGTGCAAATTTGACACCATTCTGAACAGTCGTTCTCTTTCTGCAGCATTTTGAAACATTGAAAAGCAAAAGCCCTGCTCAGTCATGGAAAACAGACAAGAACCCAAAACCTTACTTGACCCTAAGTGCTTTAAATGAAAAACTGATAAAGAAACTAAGCAATTCCAAAACAGAAGACTATTATGGACTCAGTAATTTCATCACAATGTATATGGTAATGGAAATCATAATGCCACCCTTCCATCTGTCAAACATAGTACTATAAGCACCAGTCAACTCTAAACCAAACACCCCCCACAATGGGGCCATGGAATGGTTCCATTCAAATGTAATCACCACATGGATTAACCGAGCGAGGTGGCGCAGTGGTTAGCACACTGGACTCGCATTCGGAAGGACGACGGTTCAATCCCGTCTCCAGCCATCCTGATTTAGGTTTTCCGTGATTTCCCTAAATCGTTTCAGGCAAATGCCGGGATGGTTCCTTTCAAAGGGCACGGCCGATTTCCTTCCCAATCCTTCCCTAACCCGAGCTTGCGCTCCGTCTCTAATGACCTCGTTGTCGACGGGACATTAAACACTAACCACCACCACATGGATTAAGACATTTATCTCACTGAGAAGAGATGAGACAGTCAATTCTTGTTTCATACAATGCAGTCAGCTGCTGATGGATCCACAACCATTCCCAATCTTGCACTTTCTTGTCTGAGTGGAACCGATGTGAAAGCATGTCTTTCTTCAAGTCTCTTAAGATGTAAAAATCACATGCTGAATGATCCTGACTGTATGGAGGATATTGCAGTGTTTTCCAACCATCTCGCTGAAGTGTAGTCTTTGTCCAACTGGCAATGTGGGGGCAGGGATTATTTTGCAACAGGATGATTATGTTTGACAGCATTCCTGGGCGTTTTGACTTCATGGTGTGTTGCAGTTTCTGCAAAATATCTTCATAGCACAGTGTATTGATTGTGGTTCCACACTTGAGGAACTAGATGAGCAGAGGGCCCCTGAAATCATAGGTCATCATGACCTTACTGGAACTTGTCTGAATAGCACTGGATTTCTTTGGCAGGGGAGATCCACTGTTTGTTTTGCCTTTTGCCCTCAGGCTGTCAGAATGCTGTTGTATGGAATCATCCTGTTGCACGGTAATCCCCTCTCCTCCCCCCCCCCCCTCACCCCACTGCAACATCCTCTGATCAGATCTTTCACTTTGTGATTTTCACATCTTTGGTGACCCAAAGAAAGATATACTTGGATATCAGTTTTTGTCAGACAAGAAAGTGCAACAGTGGGTGTAGTTTTGTAATTGTCAGTGGCCAACTGCATTCTGTGGGTTGGGTTGGGTGGTTTAGGGGAGGAGGCCAGACAGCAAGGCCATCGGTCTCATCAGATTAGGGAAGGACGGGGGAGGAAGTCGGCCGTGCCTTTTCAAAGGAACCATCCTGGCATTTGCCTGGTGTGATTAATGGAAATCACGGAAAACCTAAACCAGGATGGCCAGATGTGGGATTGAACTGTCGTCCCCCCAAATGCATTCTGTGAGAAAGGAATTGATCATCTTGTCTTAACATGAGTGGTGGTTAATTTTGAATGGAACCATTCTTTTCCTGGTTCCACTGTAGCAGGTGTTCGGTTTTCATTTGCTGCCCCTCACAGATAAAGAAATTTTTCTAAAATGTCTTAAGTTCACAGTTACATTGCCTATGTATAAAAAAATGTGATAAGAAAATATCAAATAACTAAAGATCCATTTCAATAGCACCAATAATATCCAAGATAACAGAAAATTGCACGTGTAAAAAGATAGCTATTTTGAATGCAACAGAATTTTAAATGAATAACAATTCACATTCAGGTCTCACCTATCAACTGTAAAAGCAATAGAAGGCTTTGGTGAATATTATTTATGAAGGGTAAGAGAAAAGGCTGTCTATGCCTGGAACACAGTCATTTCAGAAAAGTGTTTAACTCAGTGTCACATGACATAATGAACAAAATTAATACTATGGCATGGAATATAAATCACTCCATTTATTCAAATCTTATTGAAGCAGCAGGTTACAGCTTGCATAAGCAAATAAGCAGAGATCAGAAATACTCCCAATAAAAAGAGGGATACCCCAAGCCTATGGTCTTGGACCTTGCCTGTTCATTGTCTATATTAAAGACTTTTCAAATTACATATGCTGAAAATGTAACACTAATAATTTCAGAAAAGAATTTACAAAGTGTACTAGATAACAACAGAGAAATTATGCAAATCATTAATCACTGTGTCAGGGAAACCAGTTGTGCATTAACAAGACAAAAACAGAAGAAATAATTTTTAATATGAAGGCAACGAAAAAAATTAATACAAAAACAGTGAAAATACTTAGACTGATTAGAGACAAAATAATTCTCTTGGGAATGACATATCAATTATCTCTGCAGCAAACTAGCTCATGTGCTTTTTTTATTACAACACTTGAGAATGGCATGTGCTAACAGTTGTTACTCCACTCATACTTTGCTTTTTTCCAGTCCCAATTGCAGTGTGGAATATTATTATGGGGTGATTCCACAACAGCTAAATGTATTTTCAGATAGCAGAAGAAAACAATTTCTATCAGGAATATTACCTAGAGGATCCTCCAGGAACTACTTTCAATGTCCTGGGATAAAGAGAGTGCCAAAGCTGTACATGTATAATTATTTAATACATGCTAGAGAATGTCTGGAAAGATTCAAAATGTGATATGATTTGCATGTACAAACTGCCAGAATCAGTTACTTATTGGGGTTGACTTCTTCAAGACTTGCTGTTCTCAATAATGACTATAAGTGTGAGGGTCATTCAATAAGTAATGCCCCACATTTTTTTCTCAGAACATATTAATTGTCCTATTTTTCTACTTAGTCTCCAGCACATTCTATGCCTGTATGCCAACATTGTGGAAGAGCATGTATTCCCTTCTGGTGAAAGCTCTTGTCCTGTAGGCATAGCCACGTTTTCACTGCATGAATGACACTCTTGTCACCTTCAAAGTGTGTTCCCTATAGAGAGTCTTTAAGCAGCCCAAAGAGATGGAAGTCCGAAGGTGCCACGTCTGGACAAGGCAATTTGGCAATGTGTTCCCAGTAGTTGCAGACACACTTCCAATGCTGACCAACAACTGTAGAGTCAATTGTCAAGTTGCGATGCACCAGCCAGCATGAGTAATGGCATCTGCACGATTAAGCATGTCTGGGGCAATGGCTGTGATAGGGCGTCCCCAGAATGGCTGATCATGAAGCTTTGTTTCTGCTTTCTTTACCCATTGCCCGACTGTATTCCTATCAGCTGCAGCATTGCCATACACTGCACACAATCATTTATGAATGTTCACCATGGTTTCTTTTTCTGCATACAAGAATTCAATAACAGCACACGGCTTGTAACATGAGTTTATGTAGGCGCCATCTGCCACAGTGGTTCGAAACTTCACCAGCCCACAGAACAAACATCAAATCTGAAGCACCAACAAGGACATTTTATTATGTAGCTTAATGCCTTTTTAAAAAATGTGGTGCATTACTTATTGAACAACCCACATACTTACCATATTTTGCTCATACAGTACCACTAAACAAATATAAGTGTGTGCTACAAAATTGGCTAAAATATAATGAATTCTATTTAACTGAAGAACTCATAGAAACTATTCATAGAAACTAATCATTATACACTCCTGGAAATTGAAATAAGAACACCGTGAATTCATTGTCCCAGGAAGGGGAAACTTTATTGACACATTCCTGGGGTCAGATACATCACATGATCACACTGACAGAACCACAGGCACATAGACACAGGCAACAGAGCATGCACAATGTCGGCACTAGTACAGTGTATATCCACCTTTCGCAGCAATGCAGGCTGCTATTCTCCCATGGAGACGATCGTAGAGATGCTGGATGTAGTCCTGTGGAACGGCTTGCCATGCCATTTCCACCTGGCGCCTCAGTTGGACCAGCGTTCGTGCTGGACGTGCAGACCGCGTGAGACGACGCTTCATCCAGTCCCAAACATGCTCAATGGGGGACAGATCCGGAGATCTTGCTGGCCAGGGTAGTTGACTTACACCTTCCAGAGCACGTTGGGTGGCACGGGATACATGCGGACGTGCATTGTCCTGTTGGAACAGCAAGTTCCCTTGCCGGTCTAGGAATGGTAGAACGATGGGTTCGATGACGGTTTGGATGTACCGTGCACTATTCAGTGTCCCCTCGACGATCACCAGTGGTGTACGGCCAGTGTAGGAGATCGCTCCCCACACCATGATGCCGGGTGTTGGCCCTGTGTGCCTCGGTCGTATGCAGTCCTGATTGTGGCGCTCACCTGCACGGCGCCAAACACGCATACGACCATCATTGGCACCAAGGCAGAAGCGACTCTCATCGCTGAAGACGACACGTCTCCATTCGTCCCTCCATTCACGCCTGTCGCGACACCACTGGAGGCGGGCTGCACGATGTTGGGGCGTGAGCGGAAGACGGCCTAACGGTGTGCGGGACCGTAGCCCAGCTTCATGGAGACGGTTGCGAATGGTCCTCGCCGATACCCCAGGAGCAACAGTGTCCCTAATTTGCTGGGAAGTGGCGGTGCGGTCCCCTACGGCACTGCGTAGGATCCTACGGTCTTGGCGTGCATCCGTGCGTCGCTGCGGTCCGGTCCCAGGTCGACGGGCACGTGCACCTTCCGCCGACCACTGGCGACAACATCGATGTACTGTGGAGACCTCACGCCCCACGTGTTGAGCAATTCGGCGGTACGTCCACCCGGCCTCCCGCATGCCCACTATACGCCCTCGCTCAAAGTCCGTCAACTGCACATACGGTTCACGTCCACGCTGTCGCGGCATGCTACCAGTGTTAAAGACTGCGATGGAGCTCCGTATGCCACGGCAAACTGGCTGACACTGACGGCGGCGGTGCACAAATGCTGCGCAGCTAGCGCCATTCGACGGCCAACACCGCGGTTCCTGGTGTGTCCGCTGTGCCGTGCGTGTGATCATTGCTTGTACAGCCCTCTCGCAGTGTCCGGAGCAAGTATGGTGGGTCTGACACACCGGTGTCAATGTGTTCTTTTTTCCATTTCCAGGAGTGTATATATATATACACTCCTGGAAATTGAAATAAGAACACCGTGAATTCATTGTCCCAGGAAGGGGAAACTTTATTGACACATTCCTGGGGTCAGATACATCACATGATCACACTGACAGAACCACAGGCACATAGACACAGGCAACAGAGCATGCACAATGTCGGCACTAGTACAGTGTATATCCACCTTTCGCAGCAATGCAGGCTGCTATTCTCCCATGGAGACGATCGTAGAGATGCTGGATGTAGTCCTGTGGAACGGCTTGCCATGCCATTTCCACCTGGCGCCTCAGTTGGACCAGCGTTCGTGCTGGACGTGCAGACCGCGTGAGACGACGCTTCATCCAGTCCCAAACATGCTCAATGGGGGACAGATCCGGAGATCTTGCTGGCCAGGGTAGTTGACTTACACCTTCTAGAGCACGTTGGGTGGCACGGGATACATGCGGACGTGCATTGTCCTGTTGGAACAGCAAGTTCCCTTGCCGGTCTAGGAATGGTAGAACGATGGGTTCGATGACGGTTTGGATGTACCGTGCACTATTCGGTGTCCCCTCGACGATCACCAGTGGTGTACGGCCAGTGTAGGAGATCGCTCCCCACACCATGATGCCGGGTGTTGGCCCTGTGTGCCTCGGTCGTATGCAGTCCTGATTGTGGCGCTCACCTGCACGGCGCCAAACACGCATACGACCATCATTGGCACCAAGGCAGAAGCGACTCTCATCGCTGAAGACGACACGTCTCCATTCGTCCCTCCATTCACGCCTGTCGCGACACCACTGGAGGCGGGCTGCACGATGTTGGGGCGTGAGCGGAAGACGGCCTAACGGTGTGCGGGACCGTAGCCCAGCTTCATGGAGACGGTTGCGAATGGTCCTCGCCGATACCCCAGGAGCAACAGTGTCCCTAATTTGCTGGGAAGTGGCGGTGCGGTCCCCTACGGCACTGCGTAGGATCCTACGGTCTTGGCGTGCATCCGTGCGTCGCTGCGGTCCGGTCCCAGGTCGACGGGCACGTGCACCTTCCGCCGACCACTGGCGACAACATCGATGTACTGTGGAGACCTCACGCCCCACGTGTTGAGCAATTCGGCGGTACGTCCACCCGGCCTCCCGCATACCCACTATACGCCCTCGCTCAAAGTCCGTCAAGTGCACATATGGTTCACGTCCACGCTGTCGCGGCATGCTACCAGTGTTAAAGACTGCGATGGAGCTCCGTATGCCACGGCAAACTGGCTGACACTGACGGCGGCGGTGCACAAATGCTGCGCAGCTAGCGCCATTCGACGGCCAACACCGCGGTTCCTGGTGTGTCCACTGTGCCGTGTGTGTGATTATTGCTTGTACAGCCCTCTCGCAGTGTCCGGAGCAAGTATGGTGGGTCTGACACACCGGTGTCAATGTGTTCTTTTTTCCATTTCCAGTAGTGTATATACCTAAAAACAAAGATGATGTGACTTACCAAATGAAAGTGCTGGCAGGTCGACAGACACACAAACGAACACAAACATACACACAAAATTCAAGCTTTCGCAACAAACTGTTGCCTCATCAGGAAAGAGGGAAGGAGAGGGAAAGTCGAAAGGATGTGGGTTTTAAGGGAGAGGGTAAGGAGTCATTCCAGTCCCGGGAGCAGAAAGACTTACGTTAGGGGGAAAAAAGGACGGGTATACACTCGCACACACACACATATCCATCCTTCTATTATAACTATATATATATATATATATATATATATTTGACCTATAGGTGTAAATATGTAAATATGCCAAAAGACTTGAAGAAACTCTCCAGGATGTCCTTTTAATAAGCACTCTCACTGCTCATTTTTAAAATTTGAAAACATTTTCAACTTGTGCAGCATTTCTCCAGAAGGTTATGTCCTAGGAGATTATGGATTATGCATAATAATTTTTTCAAAATAGTCAAATGTTATGTGAAATGATTTGTCCCAAAAAAAAAATAATAAAATAAAAAAATAAAAATAAAATAGCTTAGAGAAACCTTTGGCATGACGTAGAATGATGCTCAAAACCATGTATAGAGAATGAGGTGCCTACTGAGAATTTAAAATTCTGTTTAAAATAGAATCTTAGAATTTGAAAGAGTAGTAGAGGATATTTGTCTTGTGAAACTTTAAATTCTTAGTCAGCAGCTCATTTTATGTACATGTGTTTGAGCATCATTTAAAGATGTTTCAAAAGTTTCTCTATTTTATTTCTTACTTTTAAACAAATGGTTTGACCATTTTTTTTAATTTTCAAGTTTTTTCTTAATTAACCTGATTACTTTCAAACAATTGAATACTTTTTTGCAAAACTAGAACTCATACTGATCAATTTGATTCCCTGTTTATCCATTTTCCACTCTTTATTTGACTATGAAGATTCAGACAAAACTCTATTATGTGATTTCTACAGAGTCTTGTTTTTGCTCAGCTTAAACATGTGACCAAAGACAGGATGAAAGTATTTTGCTACATCAATAAAGTGAGGAAAGGCTCTCAGTGCAAAGCATGCTGAGATAAGTTTCTTGAGCAGCTGACAAATTTGCTCCTTTCATCTTAACTGATTGTCCATCTGGATGCCTAAGAGTTTTGTATGTGGTGTTTCATTAATTTTCTGAATGTTAATATCCATTTAAGGAACTTTTAATTTTTTATTTGCTATATGGAACTATATAATATTAGTTTGAAAACTTTAGGATTAGGCCATTTGCTGTGACCCATTTGTATACTTGGTTAGTGACTGTCTGGGTTGTGTCTTGTGTTGTGGAGTTTTCCCTTTATATCAGCATATTTGTATCATCAGCAGACATCACTTTTTTGCCCTGTTATTAATTTTATTTGGTAAATCATTAATGCAGATCAAGAAAATTAGTGGCCCAAGTCGCAATCACATGTGAACTCTGTACTTTACATTTCCCCAGAGTTGTTACATCTGCTTCCATTAGGTCAACTCTTTGTTTACTGTTTTAAGCAAGATTCTAGTCAAGGCTGTGGGTAGTCTTGAGCCCCACTAAATAAATGCAAAAAATTAAACAATTTTTTAACTAGTTAAGTTCTGTTATTATTATAAACTGCATTTACATTGAACTTTTCAAAAAATTGAAGTTTTTGGGACAATGTGAAAACTTCCAGGTAATTCTGCTGTGTAAAATAACCTTCCAGAACAATCTGGAAAGGCACAGAGAAAAATAAATTATGTTTAATTAATTTATACAGCTAATGAATATAATGAATTTGTTGTTTTTTTGTGGTTGTAATTCAGATATAAAAATAGTTTTTCAGTTAATTCTGGAATTAACATAACTTTCTAGAACTATCTGAAACTGAACATGTAATTCAGTTTGTCCGCAGCTTGTGGTTGTGCGGTAACATTCTCGCTTCCCACGCCCGGGTTCCCGAGTTCGATTCCCGGCGGGGTCAGGTATTTTCTCTGCCTCGTGATGACTGGGTGTTGTGTGCTGTCCTTAGGTTAGTTAGGTTTAAATAGTTCTAAGTTCTAGGGGACTGATGACCACAGATGTTAAGTCCCATAGTGCTCAGAGACATCTGAACCATTTTTTTGTAATTCAGTTTGTTGGGCACAGCATTTCACCAAATTTGTTATCAAATAGCATCAATAATCTTTTTGTAAAAGTTCTACTGATTAATTTAGAGTTTTTTGTGGGAATAGGTATGCATGAAATGTCTTCTGACTGGGGCCACAGGAGAGTGAAGATGTTGACTATTTGTACATCCTGTAAAGATTGATATATAAGACCAGGTATAAAGAACATATTCCATAAAGTTGGTAGTGTAAGTGTTCATTTGAAGACTCTGTTTCAGAATAAAAATGTTTTCAGTTATGACGTCCTGTCTTTAAAAGGCTTTGACAGCATATCAACACTAAGGCTGCAGTGCTCTAACAGTATTGGTGGTGCTTCCTCTGTGTGCTGCTGATGGCAATTTGTTTCCATTGGTCGTAGCCTCTCGGGTGGTAGTTTATGGTTGCCAATGAGAATTGCTGATTCTAACCAGTTTTTCACCTGTAGATACGTATTGATTACTTTTGTACCTGACATGGAGAGTTCAAGATTGAAGATTACTGATCTGGCTCTTTTATGGGTTAAAAGAGTGGCTGCTGGTTTCCATATTTATTTCTAGTATTATTTTTCTCAAAATATGACATGATTACTTGGGATATTGTTTTGTATTACAATGTTATAGTTTTCTGTGAGTTGGCAAAGCCAATGAATGTGACTGGAGGAAAACAGGCTGTGGTGACAGACTGATCTTGGTGATCATTTCAAAAACTTTGTATGGTATTTTTAGACTTTCTGGATTTCTGAGGAGGTGGTGAAGCTTAAACATAAGATTAAGGTTTAAATGCTATAGTATATTCTGTTTTATATGATAGCACTCTGCACAGTGTATTCCATTACACTGCCACATAATATCATATATTCAGTATTATGATGGCACTTATCGAACATTATTTTCTTACTTGTTCAACCATCTCATCTAATTATTCAAATTATGATTTGTCATCTTCACTTGCCATCAATCACTGCACAGACAGTTACCAACTACAGCACGCAACAGAAAAATCTGTTGATACCATAAGTGAACTTTTACCCAACAATAACACTCAGATGGCAAAAGTAACCTCCTAGGGTGTTGATGATATAGCTTTTATGTCTGCAAAGGAAGAGTAACATTCTCTGAATGAGTAAGCTCAAGAGGTTAGTGTTAGTCCTGTTAAGAAATCATGGTCAGTTAAGTATTGAGGTGCTTGCATGAATAAAGCACAAAGAATTGATTAAAGCTGATGCCGATTACACCAAAACAAAACTGACCACACTTCAAAGTAGAAATTCTGTGTTTCAAAGAAAATGAACTAAAAGAAACTTGTGCAACTTAACAGGAATTCTTATTCAACATCAATTCAGCTGTTTAATTGTGGCATTCCACATGACAGGTACAAGTTCTAACAGTTATCTTAGCATCTCCTTCAAAGAAAAAGATTTTACACCCCATTCTATCTGCATCAAAATACACGGTGAAAAAAGCAAGAAATGGAGGACTCTTACAAGGAGTGTTTGGAAAATGAAATCCTTGTTATGGTCATACTGTGAACAAAGCCTGTGTTTATATTGCACAATTACTTTTTGTGTAAGTTAAATGAGACTGTTCTTGCTGGCAAATGCCAACAAAAAAGACACTACCACCATAACAGCTACAAGAGACAAAATTGTTAAAATGAAAAGATACATGACCAGCATTTTAAGAAACTTCCACTATATATAAGAAGAAATGTTCAATATTCCACCTAGTAGGTGCTTCCACACCTGCCTAAAGACGTCTCTTTATGTGTGTACTGTACAAATATTGAACTTTGCATGGTACCTTCGAAGGAGCTGCTGAAAACTATGACACATGACACCTAAGTTGCAGATGTGAAGTCATTAATAGTATGTGACATACAGCAAGAGACTTGTTTGTTTTAGATATGTAGCAAAGGAAGGAAACAATATTAGAGTTTACCATATCATTGATAGGGAGGTCATTAGAAACAAAACTCAAGTTCAGATAGTTCAGATTATGAAAGGATGGGGAAGAAAATTGGCCATGCTCTTTCTAAAGGAACCATCCTGGTATTTTGCTGGTGTGATTTAGGGAAATCACAGAAAACCTAAATCTGATGGCCAGACAAGGATTTGAACAGTTGTCCTCCCAAATGCAAATGCAGTGTGCTAACTTCTGTGCCACCTCACTTGGTAGGAATGGAGTGACTTCCTTGGAAAGGTGGTGAGGAACTCACCTTACAGGCATTTTTTCTAAAAAAATATATTAGATAGCTCTTCCTAAGTTACATATCCAATATGGGAGGAGAATAAATGCATTAATAAAACTGTAGTCATTAATAATTCCATTGAAAACTTGTGACCTGCACAGTGACATCAGTAAAACACGAAATCTGAATAAACTAGAACAACTTATTTTGCAGACTTGAAGGGGCATGTAGAGGCTGAACAATTGTGTTTAGTGTTTCACTGTGTTTTCTCTGAGAACTGTTTTGTGATTCTGCCATGAAAAATACAGGGGTATCACTGGAGTAATGACCAAGTTTCACTTTTTGCCGGGGTCACATATTTTCAAACAAGGCCACAAGTGTTTCAATCATGAGTAACGGCTTAACGCATGCATTGCTGGCAATACAAAACATTTTTCAACAGGTGCATTCACAGGCATGACAGATGATCATTTTGTTTGATTATGACCCTAGTCACTTCAAAAATTACTACCAACAGTTTAAATACACAAAGTTGCTTGTGTCAGTGGAGAGGGTATACAATGCTACTAGTCAGAAAAATGGGCCTCGCAATGACATAGGAGCCATGCTGAAGATCCATGCTACAAAGCATAATTTTTTCAGCCCAAGTACAGCAGCAATTCAGAATGCTGAGTATTCAAAAGAATGGTGAAGTAATGCACATCAACAGCACTCATGCTGTTGCCCAAAGAGAAAGTTGATGAACTCTGCTGACAGAAAACAGAACAATGGTATAGTCAGGCTACCTCTGGTAAAGGAATTCTGAATAAGCATGTCTAGACTCAAAGTAATGGGCAATCTTATATTACACAAACTTTAAGGAGCAAGAAAGAAACAAATTCATTTGTCCAACCTATATATCAGAAAAAAGAGTAAAATAGTCAGATTCACAGCCTGTAAAGAGTGACATTTGTCACCTGGTTGATTGAGAGATTATAGACAGCAGATGTGAGTTAAATGAAATTGTAGTTAGCTTTGTGCTATCACTGCTGGATACTGACTATCACTTGCAAGACTGCAACACTACTATCACTACTCACTTCCAATCTTCAAAAATTATGAGTACCCTGTCAGGGGAAGATACTGACCCAGTTAAATAGAGACAGTGTGTTGCACTGCTAATTTCACTTCAAAGTGGAGTGCACAAATCTTTGAAATATTCATATTTTGGAATTAGCAGAAATATTGTGGAGCCTTTTTGGATGCTTGAAAGCTATCCATTAGATATCCTTTAGAAGTTTTAAAATGTTGTATCAAAAGAGACTAGATTTTGATTCTATTAGATCATCATATGAGATTCTTGTAATGAAAATTGGTTTAATATATGAAATAACTCTAACTTTTTTTTATAAAACCTGAACTGTAGAAGTTCTCATTTTCAGGGAGTGTAGTAAATTAAAATGTAATCAACACGTTTGTAAGCTTACTGAAGATTTTAGCTCACTTCATTTTGCAGTTAGAAGTAGTGAGTAGCATAATGCTAATCAACAGTTTAAAAAATTGGTAAAACATTTCATTCTGATTAGACAGGTGCAGTAAAAGAACTTGGACACATGTTTCCATACCAAGGATATAATATTAATTAGCAAATTATTTTATTTCAAGTAAAAGAAACAATCAAATTTGTTAAACTGTTCCAGAGACAGAACATTTTAGTATGTTACGCACACACACACACACACACACACACACACACACACACACACGGAATGGATGTCACCTGAGAAACAATTTTCAGTGGTCTGTATATCACATGAGGAATTTTTTCAGTCAAAATAAGAAAATAAGGAATTATTACTGTGTCCTCTGAGACTATGAAGGTAAGACTTTTTATTTCGTATATTATATGTATTTGTAGAAAAGTAGCTACTAAGTCCATGTTCTTGCTCTTGTAGTACACACCTGCTGGTTTTATCTACTGTTTCATATTATGCATTTATGTAAGCTTATTGTTTTCTGAGAGAACTGTAGCTTCCTATACACTGGAAAAGCTGTGACGGGTATAATAGGAAAAATTAATGTTAGCTTTATTTTATGTAGTTGCGTCCAAATATTCTGTTCACTCACAGAAGCAGTGACAAATAACATTCTCTTTATATTTTTGCAAATATCCGAGGATTTCAATTTTCCTGCCTGATGTTTGTAAGCAGCCTGTTAAAGATCTTTATTGTGAAATACAAAATTCAATTCTGAGCCTTACATAGAGACACAAAAGCTACATATATTGTTTTGAATCTAATATTATGGTAATTAATTTCTGGTTCCTTTTAAGTCTACTCTTCTTATTAACCAAAAATAACATTTGGGAGTAAATATATTGGCAGGTGACTGAACGAATCCTAAGATGCCTGAAGAGGCTTCAGTAAGATTTTCTAGTATCAGCCTTACACAATATTCTTATTGCACATGTCTGTAAAATTAATACCTTGTTTACCTTATCTGCATTGTCCCAGAATATTAAGTCACAGGATATTATTGAGTGGAAGTATGTTAGCAAACCCATGTGTTACGGCATCTTTTAGGTCATTTATTATTTAGGGCAAGAGTCAACCCAGCATCAAACTTCAAGGGACTCCATATTTTATATCTTCCTGTTCTCAGTTCAGAGTTTTACTCCTGGGCTGCAGTTTATGTCATTGTGATCTACAATTTTCTCTTATGAAGATAAAAATTCATCCATGAAAGAAGGGTGAAACCTTACTTCACACAATGTACAATAGAGTTTCTGGAGACAGTAAATCTAAATGGAATCAGTGCATTTACATGCTTACTGAAGAATTTAGCTCACATCACTTTGCACTGAGAAGTATCTCTCATTGTTTTGATCTAGAGGCAAAAATGTTAGCACATTTTGCTTTCTTCCATACACTGCTGCCTTATGAAATACTCTGCTGGGGAAGTTCAGCTAAGGTAAATACATTCACGAGCTTAAACCCTATGACCACCTGCTTAACAGCTTGTTGGGCCTTCTTTGTACTACAATATATCACTTATTCCCAGTACCATAGATTCTACAGTTTGATGGCAGATCTGTGGAGCTATGTGACACCAGGTTTCTATGCACAAGTCACGTAATTCCCGTAAATAATTGGTCCCCGATCTGTGTATGTGGTGATGGCACTCGATAGCGATCCAAATGGCAACCGTCGGAATCACATCCAGCGAATTTGGTGTCCATGACATTAACGTGATTTCACTATCATGCTCCTCAAACCACTGTAGCACAATTCTGGCCTCGAGACAATTATACTGGTGAAAGAGGGTATTATCGCCAGGGAAGACATCAAGCATGAAGGTATGCAGGTGGTCTGCAGCTGACCTCGTATCTTCGATTACTACGACAGGTCCCATGCAAGGGCAGGAGAATTTCTATCATAGCATAATACTACTGTAGGTTGCATTAGTTATTCGATGATGAAGAGACTTGCACAGGATGGAGTAGCACAGAGAGCTGCATCAAACCAGTCTTTAGACTGAAGACCACAACAACAACATGATCTAAACGTTGAAAATAATCACGTAGTGTGTGTGTGTGTGTGTGTGTGTGTGTGTGTGTGTGTGTTCTACATCTCCCCCTAAACCACAGGCCACATTTCAGCCAAAAAATAACGAGCATATGGCATTGGTGGCCGGGAGACCACGAAAGTATCAACCTAGCAAAGACCAGTGGTGTAGGGATGCAAAATTTGACAGAAACTGTTCTGGTAAATGTGACCACAGAAAACACAGTTACCTAAATTTTTTGACAACTTATTCATTAGTGAGAAATGTAGAGAAGCCCCTCGGGAAAATACTGTAATTCATTTAAAAAGGACTTAATTAATTAGCAATTAATAAGGATTTAATAAATTTACTGGCTTACTGGTGTAAGAAGAGGCCTCTACATTATGTTCAGTTATCAAATTTAAATATTAATCTTACTGCTCACATGTGGACAATAAATACTTTATTGGCGTTACCTGCATTTATCCAGAAGAATGCTCCATCACATACGCTGATAAAGGCAAAATATTATGAGCACTGCCCATTGCAACGTAGAATACCTCCTGGTGGCGTTGTGGGCACGCGACACAGTAAGAAAAGTAGAGGCGGGTGGGGGATTACCCTAGCGAAGATATGTGCTGAAAATGGAGAAATCCACTGAGATACGCAACTAATTACGCAGAGCTTGTGAACGAGTATTTTTTGCATTTTGTTCATTATTGATCGTTCAAGTTCGGTGGGCGATCGTTCCACTCTGTTTTTTTATTACAGAGGCCAACCGGCTCTCTGATCGAACACGCTGAGCTACCGTGCCGGCTGTAGCTACTCAAGCACGACTCACGCCCCGTCCTCACAGCTGTACTGCCAGTACCTCGTCTCCTACCTTCCAAACTTAACAGAAGCTCTCCTGCGAAACTTGCAGAACTAGCACCCCTGAAAGAAAGGATGTTGCGGAGACATGGCTTAGCCACAGGCTGGGGGATGTTTCCAAAATGAGATTTTCACTCTGCAGCGGAGTGTGCGCTGATATGAAACTTCCTGGCAGATTAAAACTCCCGAGTTCGAGTCGCGGTCCGGCACACAGTTTTAATCTGCAAGGAAGTTTCATATCAGCGCACACTCCGCTGCAGAGTGAAAATCTCATTCTGTAAATTGAAAATGATCAAATGTGTGTGAATTCCTCAGGGACCAAACTGCTGGGGTCATTGGTCCCTAGACGTACTCACTACTTAAACTAACTTATGCTAAAAACAACACACACACCCATGCCCGAGGGAGGACTCGAACCTCCGGCGGGAGGGGCCGCGCAAAATTAAGTCGGAATGTCGCCTCAAATACGTTCGTTTAACACAGTTGGAACACTAACTGCTTGACCACAATGAACTGTAACATACAGCCCCTACGCACAGATACATCCGTTACACAATAGACGCGTGAAACTTCTCTTGCGATTTTCTTGGAATTACCAGTGTAGTGCGACTTACTACTTGAAAATTATGTTGTTTTAATGGCCTACTAAAGGTGTACGGAGTATGAAGTAAATCTGCGATCCCAATGTCGTGGTTTCCCCTTGTGAGATGTGTGAAAACTGCCACATTATGCATGGAGTTTTAATACATTTATACTTTAGTAATAAGACACTCCTGTAATCGAATCCCTGACGCCTGGCTGGATACGCTTTTAACAACTTTCAACTGCGAAGCACAAACGGTTGTAGACGAAAACTACAGCCGCCAATAGAGTTACGAACATGCTTTGGTATAGAGACGTTTATAAAATCGATTAGTACACACGCGAAGCAATTTCGCCCAGCGTGCAGAAACTGTCGGGGATACTGTACTCGTACACATTTGTACACTATGCATATTTCTTTGTACGACTGTTTCATAATTTTAAAGGTGTTTTCGCGAATACATGGAAGTGAAATTTTTTAAATATTACACTCCAAATACAGTTCATTTTCTGTTTTCGCTTGTTATAGAAAATTGGCAACATGAATACCCTGGCAAAGCCGAGTTTGTCAGCTAGCACAAGATGGAGAGATAATTTGCGTGTTGTCTCTCCATCCCTGTCAAGAATGCAAAGTTGAATTATTTACTCTTGTTATTTCTCGCTTAATGCACAGAAATAAAACATGAAATTGGGAACATCAACAAATGCAGAACTAAATAAAATGTACTTACTTCATAAGTTATCTGAACATTTGAAAAATGAAAGAAAGAGTCATATTGCGTTGTAGGGTAGGAGATATGAATATCGGCTACGCTTCATCCAACAGACAGAACACCGTCAACAGTGTTTCATGCACTCCCTGCATGAGACGATGCAGAGAGGTTTTGAATTCAATCCAGGACACTGACGCAAAGTCTGATGATAAGGAACTGCATGTCACTATATCTCCTCCCATATCCTGCCAAATACTGCTGGTGTAAATTTCTGCCGCCACCAGGATTCCAACCAGATACCTCTGAGTTGAGCATTACCATACAGGCCCATACAGGCAGCCAGTAGCAACCTTCACTACTGATTTTTTTCCCCTTCAATCTCTCGATCTGCAGGCATGCGCATTACCGCTCTTTTTCTTTTAATGAAAAGACTTAAAATGCAGCAACAGACAGCTGTTGTTGTTGTTGTTGTTGTTGTTGTTGTCTTCAGTCCAGAGACTGGCTTGATGTAGCTCTCCATGCTACTCTGTCCGTGCAAGCTCTTCATTTCCAAGTAACTACTGCACCCTACATCCTTCTGAATCTGCTTAGTGTATTCATTTCTTGGTCTGCCTCTACGATTTTTACCCTCCACGCTACCCTCCAATACTAAATTGGTGATCCCTTGAAGCCTCAGAACATGCCACAAATTCTTCTTCTCCCCAATAATGTTCAGTACCTTCTCATTAGTTACATGATCTACCCATCTAATCTTGAGCATTCTTCTGTAACACCACATTTCTAAAGCTTCTATTCTCTTCTCGTCTAAACCATTTGTCGTCCACGTTTCACATCCATACATACACTCCTGGAAATGGAAAAAAGAACACATTGACACCGGTGTGTCAGACCCACCATACTTGCTCCGGACACTGCGAGAGGGCTGTACAAGCAATGATCACACGCACGGCACAGCGGACACACCAGGAACCGCGGTGTTGGCCGTCGAATGGCGCTAGCTGCGCAGCATTTGTGCACCGCCGCCGTCAGTGTCAGCCAGTTTGCCGTGGCATACGGAGCTCCATCGCAGTCTTTAACACTGGTAGCATGCCGCGACAGCGTGGACGTGAACCATATGTGCACTTGACGGACTTTGAGCGAGGGCGTATAGTGGGCATGCGGGAGGCCGGGTGGACGTACCGCCGAATTGCTCAACACGTGGGGCGTGAGGTCTCCACAGTACATCGCTGTTGTCGCCAGTGGTCGGCGGAAGGTGCACGTGCCCGTCGACCTGGGATCGGACCGCAGCGACGCACGGATGCACGCCAAGACCGTAGGATCCTACGCAGTGCCGTAGGGGACCGCACCGCCACTTCCCAGCAAATTAGGGACACTGTTGCTCCTGGGGTATCGGCGAGGACCATTCGCAACCGTCTCCATGAAGCTGGGCTACGGTCCCGCACACTGTTAGGCCGTCTTCCGCTCACGCCCCAACATCGTGCAGCCCGCCTCCAGTGGTGTCGCGACAGGTGTGAATGGAGGGACGAATGGAGACGTGTCGTCTTCAGCGATGAGAGTCGCTTCTGCCTTGGTGCCAATGATGGTCGTATGCGTGTTTGGCGCCGTGCAGGTGAGCGCCACAATCAGGACTGCATACGACCGAGGCACACAGGGCCAACACCCGGCATCATGGTGTGGGGAGCGATCTCCTACACTGGCCGTACACCACTGGTGATCGTCGAGGGGACACTGAATAGTGCACGGTACATCCAAACCGTCATCGAACCCATCGTTCTACCATTCCTAGACCGGCAAGGGAACTTGCTGTTCCAACAGGACAATGCACGTCCGCATGTATCCCGTGCCACCCAACGTGCTCTAGAAGGTGTAAGTCAACTACCCTGGCCAGCAAGATCTCCGGATCTGTCCCCCATTGAGCATGTTTGGGACTGGATGAAGCGTCGTCTCACGCGGTCTGCACGTCCAGCACGAACGCTGGTCCAACTGAGGCGCCAGGTGGAAATGGCATGGCAAGCCGTTCCACAGGACTACATCCAGCATCTCTACGATCGTCTCCATGGGAGAATAGCAGCCTGCATTGCTGCGAAAGGTGGATATACACTGTACTAGTGCCGACATTGTGCATGCTCTGTTGCCTGTGTCTATGTGCCTGTGGTTCTGTCAGTGTGATCATGTGATGTATCTGACCCCAGGAATGTGTCAATAAAGTTTCCCCTTCCTGGGACAATGAATTCACGGTGTTCTTATTTCAATTTCCAGGAGTGTAGCTACACTCCATACAAATATTTTCAGAAAAGACTTCCTGACACATAAATCTATACTCGATGTTAACAAATTTCTCTACTTCAGAAACGCTTTTCTTGCCATTGCCAGTTACATTTTATATCCTCCCTACCTCGACCATCATCAGTTATTTTGCTCCCCAAATAGCAAAACTCCTTTACTACTTTAAGTGTCTCATTTCCTAGGCTAATTCCCTCAGCATCACCTGATTTAGTTAGTTTACATTCCATTATCCTCTTCTGCTTTTGCTTATGTTCATCTTACAGCCTCCTGTCAAGACACTGTCCATTCCGTTCAACTGCTCTTCCAGGTCCTTCGCTGTCTCTGACTGAATTACAATGTAATCGGCAAACCTCAAAGTTTTTATTTCTTCTCCATGGACTTTAATTCCTACTCCAAATTTTTCTTTTGTTTCCTTTACTGCTTGCTCAATGTATAGACTGAATAACATCGAGGATAGGTTACAACCCTGTCTCACTCGCTTCCCAACCACTGCTTCCCTTTCATGCCCCTCGACTCTTATAACTGCCATCTGGTTTCTGTACAAATTGTAAATAGCCTTTTGCTCCCTGTATTTGACTCCCGCCACCTTCAGTATTTGAAAGAGAGTATTCCAGTCTACGTTGTCAAAAGCTTTCGCTAAGTCTACAAATGCTAGAAACGTAGATTTGCCTTTCCTTAATCTGTCTTCTAAGATAAGTTGTAGGGTCAGTATTACCTCATGTGTTACAAAATTTCTACGGAATCCAAACTGATCTACCCCAAGGTCGGCTTCTACTAGTTTTTCCATTCGTCTGTAAAGTATTCGTGTCAATATTTTGCAACCGTGACTTATTAAACTGATAGTTCGGTAATTTTCACACTTGTCAACACCTGCTTTCTTTGGGATTGGAACTATTATATTTTTCTTGAAGTCTGAGGGTATTTCGCCTGTCTCATACATCTTGCTCACCAGACGGAAGAGTTTTGTCTCCCAAAGCTATCAGTAGTTCTAATGGAATATTGTCTACTCCCGGGGCCTTGTTTCGACTTAGGTCTTTCAGTTCTCTGTCAAATTCTTCACGCGGTATCATACCTCCCATTTCATCTTCACCTGCGTCCTCTTCCATTTCCATAATACTGCCCTCAAGTACATCGCCCTTGTGTAGACCCTCTAATACTCCTTCCACCATTCTGCTTTCCCCTCTTTGCTTAGAACTGGTTTCCATCTGAGCTCCTAATATTCATACAAGTGGTTTTCTTTTCTCCAAAGGTCTCTTTAATTTACCTGTAGGCAGTATCTATCTTGCCCCTAGTGATAGATGGCTCTACATCCTTACATTTATCCTCTAGCCATCCCTCCTTAGCCATTTTGCACTTCCTGTCGATCTCATTTTTGAGACGTTTGTATTTCTTTTTGCCTGCTTCATTTACTGCATTTTTATATTTTCTCCTTTCATCAATTAAATTCAATATTTCTTCTGTTACCCAAGGATTTCTACTGGATTTCGTCTTTTTACCTACTTTATCCTCCGCTGCCTTCAGTATTTCATCTCTCAAATCTATCCATCCTTCTTCCACTATTTTTCTTTCCCCTGCTCTTGTCAATCGTTCCATAATGCTCTCTCTGAAACTCTCTACAAAATTTGTTTTTTTTCAGTTTATCCAGGTCCCATCTCCTTAAATTTCCACCTTTTTGCAGTTTCTTCAGTTTTAATCTACAGTTCATAACCAATAGATTGTGGTCAGAATCCACACCTGACCCTGGAAATGTTTTACAATTTAAAACCTGGTTCCTAAGTCTCTATCTTATCATTATGTAATCTATCTGAAACCTTCCAGTGTCTCAGCCCACTTCCGCATATAAAACCTTCCTTCATGATTCTTAAACCAAGTGTTAGGTATGATTAAGTTATGCTCTGTGCGAAATTCTATTAGGCGGATTCCTCATTCATTCCTTATGCCCGGTCCATATTCACCTACTACTTTTCCTTTTCTTCCTGTTCCTAGTATCGAATTCCAGCCCCCCATGACTATTAAATTTTCGTCTCCCTTCACTATCTGAATAATTTGTTTGATCTCATCATACATTTCTTCAATCTCTTTCGTCTGCGGAGCTAGTTGGCATATAAACTCGTACTATTGTGGTAGGCGTGGGCTTCGTATCTATCCTGACAAAAACATTCCTAAACGTGTCTTTATCCCTATATATAACAGAGAACACAATCGGCGAAAGAGCTTGCCGAAGACAGAAACTAGGAATGATAAGGGTAATATAACACGACTGGGTGCCTCGACGTCTCTGTCAGGTAAGGGCCACACACGCAGACCATCTCACCCAACACCCTGTCTCTTAAGTGCATGATTTAGAATGTTAGCAAAATTGTCCCGATAACGGGGCAATTGCGAGGCGTCCAAATATGCAATAAACATGTACTGCTGAAACGTCAAAAAGTCATTCCCCTTCACACCAGTAACAACAAAATGAGCAACAATCATATCACGGAATTTAGTCTTCGACTTCGGAAAGTAGGAGGAACCCGTCCGCAGGATATTGACGGTGGCGTAAGCAGTGACAGACGTCCTAGTGAGCAAAGAAAGTTTGTTCCGCAGCCAGAGCCATTTGGCCAAGTGACTACTGCAGGTAAGTCTATGTAGAAGCATGTCCAAGGAACAACATTGACAAAATGTAGCAGTGTCACTAAGTACAATTCCGTGTAGACGTGCATTACTAGGTAATATAAGTTATTAATGACTCTTGACCAAGAGGAAGCCACTTCCATCTTGTGACTCGGGAAACTGATGTTGGTCCATACGACCTTTCAAAGAACAGGCGGAGTTCATCGGGGCTGTGGCAGACCACCCCAACTCCACGAGCAAGCACGAATTGTGTCGTAACCACTTGCCGTCTCAATATGTCGTCCCTCAGAAATATCACCGCAATATAAAATTTCCAAACGTGATACAGTTTGAAATGAATGCGATCTACGTCAACAGGCGAAGCAAGAATCACTGGATGTACGGGAGTGAAGCGTCGTGAAGTGATAGTATGCAGTTCACTGGTAAAAATCAGCAGGACCGTATTAAGGCAGGTGCAACATGTGTAGCTTCACAGGGTGGCAAAACTTTGGGGTCTGCAAAATGTTGCCATAAATAATAATAATAAGTGTAATTTTAATGTTCACTCCGTCAGCATTCAGGTATTCAATAATTTGTTGGCAAAGTACTGACAAATATTTGTACCTGTCATTAAACCCGAATTTTACTGTTAGTCTATCTGTAAAACGTCTTCCATGTGCGCGCGCATTAAAGCTCTGTCAAACAGGGAGCAAGGAACCTGCGCGGGCTCTGTGTTGCAAGCTACGCTGTAGCATCGTCTCGCTTTTTTTTTTTTTTTTTTTGCTTTTTTTCTGATCTCATTTTGTTCGTTAATGTTCGAATGTTCGTTGCATTTGTTCGGGGTGGACGTCCCATAACAACACCTGTTCAAGTTCATCGTTGATACGTTCACCCGGTTTCTTTTCAAATTCCGTGTCGGGTAAATGTGCGCAAGATACCGACATAAACAGAAAGACTGACTGAATTGGTACGCGCAAATGTATTTTGGTACGATATACGGTACTGTGATTCTAAAAATGTGATGGAAAAGGCCACAAAACGGAAGAAAATTGACGCAAGTGTGTATGAAACAGGTGTTTTCTTTGTCTACAAATAAATGGGCAGTTGCATGATACAGTATCAGATGAATATTGTGATGTACAATACATTTCAGCTGAAATAATAATGTGGGTGCACAAACCAGTGGTGTCACTGTAATACAATTTAAGCTACAAGTATGCCCGTTTGACAACTGCTTCCGCAGTACCGATTGTAAGTCCATAGGCCTTAAAATGGCTCATCACTCCCACCACACGACGATCCCTGCATATTTGTTTACTTGCAATTGCTTTTGAAGGATCTTCCAAGGCCGCTGATTTGGGAAAAGGCGTCATCAGATAGGTTCGTAATTTAAACTCTTCATCAGCTGTCAGTGTGTTGCCGGCCATTGTGGGCGATCGGTTCTAGGCGCTACAGTCTGGAACTGCGTGACCGCTACGGTCGCAGGTTCGAATCCTGCCTCTGGCATGGATGTGTGTGATGTCCTTAGGTTAGTTAGGTTTAAGTAGTTCTAAGTTCTAGGGGACTGATGACCTCAGAAGTTAAGTCCCATAGTGCTCAGAACCATTTGAACCATTTTTTTGTCAGTGTGTTTGGTTTCGGAGGCAGAATACATTTTCCTCGTATGAGTCGCGGCAAAATGCACAGTTTTCAAAATTTGTGCTGTCACAGTGTCTGCCATAGCTGCCCACCACGATAAACACGGAGTTGTAATCGTGATAAATAACTTCAAGCAGGACTATTGAAAATAAGGTTTTGTAACAAAAATTAGAGCCACTGTTTTTAGAACACTTCATTCTAAAATACTTCCCATCCACGCTGCCAGAGCAGTTAGGAAATTGCCACCGTTCCATCAATCCCATCTCAATTTTCATCCAGATTGCCTCTGCTGGTTAAGGTTCCAAGTCTTTCCTCGGAACCTACGGGCTTTCACTAGTTCGTTTCAAGTTTTGACATTTTCGGTTAGTGAGCTTGTGTAACGTTTCCAACTGTTCTCGAGACATTCGACAATAAATGAAGAAACGATCTCCACCACACTACAGTTCCCTGTAAAGACGGTGAAATTCCCTGTCGTCTTGTCGTTTAGTCTTAATTTCGTGTTTCCACTTTCTTCGTTTCCTCGAAGCGAGTGCAGATAAAGATAAGATCGTCATGAGAAGTGCTACTTATGTTTACTGGACGGTAGCTGATTCGCTCGCAGCGAGAACCTATTCGACAACTGGATCGCTGCGTCCTGCCCACGCTCTGTGTTAGCCACAGCCGACCTCAGCGGCAACAGCGTTCTGTGCGCAACGGCAGCCCGCTCTCCTGTTTGACACAGCCTTGGGCCGTACGCACACGGGTCGATTCGGACTCGTGGTGGACGCGACTCGTTCTCGAATCGATTCTATCCCCATTCGGCTACCCACGTAAGTGAACAGGTGGCCACCAACAGATCGATTTGTAATCGTGTCGTAATCGTCTCGAAGTTGTTGCGAGCTACGCCAATCTCTTGCGTCTTGCAGGGCACGGGGAAGATCGAGCGTGACGAGCAGATGTCACGTCATAGAGGTAATTTGTTTTGTAATTCCGCATAATTTTTTTGTACCTCGGCTGCATGAAGTACGTAAACACATTTTATAATGTCACTCATCGTATTCTCACCCTCGTATCAGAGTACCAAGACTTGGAATTCTTTAGTCATCACACCAAACGTGCATTCAGTTGATTAAGCGGTAATTGAAAATTTTGGTTATATTGTCAAGAGCCCATTTTTAGTAAGTTCTAAGGAAAACTTACACGGCGGTGGTGTGTTAATCTGCGAATTAGATAAAAGCTTGTAATCGCCGAGACTCTGAAAATACCTCCAGCACTGTTTCTACCAGCGTACCCAGTTTCAATCATCGTTAAAATATCATTAGCATCACAGCACCCTAGTAGTACTGCAGAGTGGCATGATTTATTATTAGGCGAACCAGTATTAGGAATTTTCTCTATGCGAACATGTTTCCCGTCTATTGCGCCTATACAATTCGGAAGGTTCCATAAGCACTGAAAGCGTTTAGCAATTGTTTTACCGTGATCTTGAGTGGAACATGTTATGTAGGCATCTTTCAACTCATTTCATATGATCTGCACGGTTTCAGATACTATTAGCCCAACTACAGTTTGTCCCCGACAAAAGCAGAGTCCCAACGAAACGAATGTACACCCTGTAGCCAACATCTGAAATTAAACATACAGATAAGCGAAAATATTGTCTTCAAATACATAGAGAAAAATATTTATTTATAAACAATTATACTCTTATCTATCAAAAATTATGTATTTAGTTTTCGGTTTCGGTGGATGAACGCAAGAAAAATGGAGGAACCTGCGGAATGCGTTCGTAAAGAATCTCAAGCCCACACCGAGTGGTAGTGGAGCAACAAACAAGTAACCTTGTTACCTGATGGATACAATGCAATTAGCTATTCCTTTCGTAAAAGTAGCTGGCGTCCTACTAGTAAATTATCTAAAATCCGTCATCCCTCACCCACACCAGAAGCTTCTGAAATGGAAAATCTCAACGAAATAACCCTCTTCTCAGAAAGTATTTCGGTGAGCTTGAAGTTATCACAACTGACCAGCAACAACCACCCTCCTCCACATCATTCAAATATTCAAATGTGTGTGAAATCTTATGGGACTTAACTGTTAAGGTCATCAGTCCCTAATCTTACACACTACTTAACCTAAATTATCCTAAGGACAAACACACACACCCATGCCCGAGGGAGGACTCGAACCTCCGCCGAGACCAACCGCACAGTCCACGATTGCAGCGACTCGACCGCTCGGCTAATCCCACGCGGCTCCACATCATTACGCCAACCCACACCGCCAGCCGTGACGCCAGGACCGCCTTCGGCAATTCATGACAGGGTGACACCATCACCTGATCCCACTGGTACGAGAAGACGAGTCAGAAAGAGAAAATGTTCAGTCTTTCAAAGTGACGCAGGCAAACTTTTGCTGAATATTTTTCAGCAAAGGCGGTGAAGAATTCAAACACATCCACCGAAAAAGATAAGAGAGAGCCCAGTATACAAAATTTCCTGGTCAGCCTCGCCACAGACCTCATGCAGATAAGCGATACAAGAAGGCGGCGTCATTCTAGCAGGGCATGGCAGGATTCGGCGTCAACGACGATCACTTTTAAACATTGAAGAAAGACCAACGGAAAGTGATTTTTCCATGTTGACAGAGCCTGCAAATCACGCTGAGCATCATAGCACCCCCTTATCACTAGAACCGTTCATTATGCAAATGGTTATTGAAGGAATTAACCGACAAAAGTTTTGTAGGTCTCTGTTGGAATTCGCGTGCGGCGTGTTGTTTAAGTCTTCATTCACTCATGGTTATGTTGCCATCATACATAAAATTAAGGTATGTAATTCGAGTAATGACTGATCATAATGAAGTTCGTTCTTTGTATTTGATATAATCGAAGTACAGTGGACTCTCAACTGTCCGATCCGTGACTATCTGGCCTCTGGACTATCTAACCCACTTAGTTAATATCATAATAATACTTTTCCATAGTAAACTGCGGATTAATTTGTCTTGCATATTGTACTTTTCCAAAGCTTTAGCAAGCAGGCTACCTGCTGCAGTGCTGAGTGACCTTTCAAAATGTTTTATACATCTTTTGTGCTTTTAAAACATCTGGAGTCATAATTATAGTACTGAATAAATTACGGGAACCACTCTTCGAAAAACGATGCTTACAATTAGAATAGCTCACAAACAACAGTAAACAAACGTTGAGAGCAGCTCCCTTAACAATCCTGTGTTCTTTGTTTCTTCAGCTGAATATCACACTACCAAAGTGAGTACGTTTTTAAATTGTTATTTTGTGCGGTCCTTTGTGTTTTAATTAAAGAGTCCGAAATGAGTGATAAACGAAAAAAACTTATAGTGATCATGTAAGTCGGAAAATCGGTAGGTGTAATAGACAGCCAAACAGTTGCGATAAATGGTGACATGTAGCTATTGACATGGTCTGTTATTTTAAGAGATTGGTTTTACTGATTTTAGGGGCCTTAGCTTTGACATACGAACATACAGGCCGTTGCCGACACATGTCATAGGTCATAGCTTTACTGACTGATTGCTAATTTGAAGTTTGTTGTCCTTCTGAGGAAGATGGGTTTAAATCCGTCGAAACCATGGTAAAAAGGTTATTTGGAAACCACCACTTATTTCAACTGATTGGCTGTATCACACCTCCTGTTCTGAAACAGATGCTGTAGTGCAGCCATGTTCAAAATATTGAAGTCAGAAAATGTTAATAAAAATGGGTTTTAATGTAAAAAGGTTGTTTTTAATGGTCCTGTTGGCTTCGGAAGACAGAATTTATAAATCCCCAGGCTATATGATTTATTTTTTGTCAGGTTTGACCTACTGCGACATTAGTTCAAATAGTCTGGAGTCTACTGTATGTTCAGTACCCAACACTCTACATAGCAATTTTTTTCTAGTTCACGAAAACGGTATAAATGGATGGTCTAGGTTAAGTGGTGTAGCATATCGAAAGAAAGGTGAAGAAAAAAGACAGAGGGATAGCAAAGTTACCGCGACTGGACTCATAGTTTTATGGTGAAAGTGAACCGTTGTGGCTCTGGACGTGCAGGTGAAGTAACGGTTCAAAACTGTAACAATGAATAGTTTTGCTCCGTAAGTGCAGACGAAATTAGAGTTCTAAACGGTAAACAGAATCGAGAAATTCTAATTTTCAGAGTTCCGGAAGGATGTCAAGTATCTACCACTCGAAAGCGGAGGATTATATTGGGAAAACAATGACCAAACACTGGATTATTTGGTTAAAATGGTGTGATCTAAAACAAAACTGCTGATTTTTCTAAGTCCTCGCGACGGATCTCACCGATTTTGCAGCAAAATATTGATTCTGAAGGTTTTGGTGAATGGGGAAATTATCAGTCGTGAATATTTTGTATATTCTCTGAACCGTGACGAAATGTCACGGTTGGTTCTCTGCGTTTCCTCCTTGTCTGTAGCGCGTTCCTTTCGAAACTCCCGCTTCGCGCTCTGTTGTTTCCTTACCCTAGCCAGAGGGCGCTGTGGCGTTGCTGCGGCCGGCTGCCTGCCGTGTGTGCGAGGGAGCCTCGGTCTGGAGGAGGAACTCCTAGCTGCGGACGCCTGGGAGCGTACAGGAGGCCACGCCGTTTTGTTGATGTTTGGCGTGACTCGTGTCAGGTGTGATGCATCGTTAAAGCCGTGATAGCAGCCAGTGTTACTGTCTTGGTCGCAGATGGATCAAACGGAATGAGGCCTGGTTGTCCATTGAAACTCCTATCCTACAGATGTCGTCGGACTTAAAGTAAGACGTTTTGACCATATATATGGGTGGAATCTAAATTACTATCTAATTACTATTGAGCTGTACTTAATGCCATATTCATATTGTAAAGAAAGGGACTTATTGGAGATTAACTGTCGCCGTAAGGTGTCGTGGACGGTGCCCTTTCCTGTTATTCATTTTAATGTTCTAGTCAATGGGTAAACTTGCTAATTATTTTCTCTTTACATGGGGTGTGCCTGCCTTGATGTTATAAGTGACTGTTTCATAATCAGTTCTTTAACGCACCTACGCACATATTTATATTTATGGGAGAACTTAAATTGTGTTCCCCTGTTCAACTTCAACTAAAGTGCAGAAAACTGAATCAGGTGTTTATTATTGTTCTAGTGCTATTATCTGTCAAGTGTAACACGCGACGTTTTCGTGGTCTCTTACCAAGTGTTACAATAAACGCAAATTGCAGTGAAGCGATGCACTATTTCAGTTGTTCCCGTGATTTCCTATCTCCGCATTGGTTAATCTAAACTCATAATAGCCGGCCGCGGTGGCCGAGCGGTTCTAGGCGCTTCAGTCCGGAACCGCGCAACTGCTACGGTCGCAGGTTCAGATCCTGCCTCGGGCATGGGTGTGTGTGATGTCCTTAGGTTAGTTAGGTTTAAGTAGTTCTAAGTCTAGGGGACTGATGACCTCAGATGTTGAGTCCCATAGTGCTCAGAGCCATTTGAGCCAAACTCATAATATTTAATTGTCAAAATACTGGAGGCAGGTGCGTGTGTGCCACGCATACTCCACCTGAAGGGAAAATAATTAGCAAGTTTACACATTGACTAGAACATTAAAGTGAATAACAGGAAAGTACACTGTCCACAACACCTTACAGCGACAGTTAACCTACAATAAGTTCCTTTCTTTGCAATATGACATTACGTACAGCTCAATAGTATTAAAAACAAACATTTGGATTCCACAGATTTATATACAGGGTGTTACAAAAAGGTATGGCCAGACTTTCAGGAAACATTCCTCACACACAAATAAAGAAAAGATGTTATGTGAACATGTGTCCGGAAACGCTTAATTTCCATGTTAGAGCTCATTTTAGTTTCGTTCTTCCACCTACGCTCAATGGAGCACGTTATCATGATTTCATACGGGATACTCTACCTGTGCTGCTAGAACATGTGCCTTTACAAGTACGACACAACATATGGTTCATGCACGATGGAGCTCCTGCACATTTCAGTCGAAGTGTTCGTACGCTTCTCAACAACAGATTCGGTGCCCGATGGATTGGTAGAGGCGGACCAATTCCATGGCCTCCACGCTCTCCTGACCTCAACCCTCTTGACTTTCATTTATGGGGGCATTTGAAAGCTCTTGTCAACGCAACCCCGGTACCAAATGTAGAGACTCTTCGTGCTCGTATTGAGGACGGCTGTGATACAATACGCCATTCTCCAGGGATGCATCAGCGCATCAGGGATTCCATGCGACGGAGGGTGGATGCATGTATCCTCGCTAACGGAGGACATTTTGAACATTTCCTGTAACAAAGTGTTTGAAGTCACGCTGGTATGTTCTGTTGCTGTGTGTTTCCATTCCATGATTAATGTGATTTGAAGAGAAGTAATAAAATGAGCTCTAACATGGAAAGTAAGCGTTTCCAGACACATGTCGACATAACATATTTTCTTTCTTTGTGTGTGAGGAATGTTTCCTGAAAGTTTGGCCGTACCTTTCTGTAACACCCTGTATATATGCGCATTATCACGATTAAAACTGGTGGGAAAACAACAAATTGGAAACTGACAAATCTATACTGAAAGCAGCCACACTACACCTAAACACCTCCAAAATGGCAACTTAATGGCTACCTAGAGTTAACATGAAGAACAGCATGCTTGTAGATTGAGTAGAATAATGGAATAAATAACACATACATGGATTCTGACGTCCGACAAACTGTGTTGGGCTATTGAGCAGTGATTAATTGAAGCTAGCCACAACATACGCTATCTGAGAGGTGACATGCCTTTACGATGCACACAGTGACTTGCCGCCTCTCATATTTATATCTTACTCTGAGTAACTTGGTTTGGGGAAGTATAGCCGAATATAGTCATAAAAAAAAATGTTCAAATGTATGTCAAATCTTATGGGACTTAACTGCTAAGGTTATCAGTCCCTAAGCTTACACACTACTTAACCTAAATTATCCTAAGGACAAACACACACACACCCATGCCCGAGGGAGGACTCGAACCTCCGCCAGGACCAGCCGCACAGTCCATGACTGCAGCGCCCCAGACCACTCGGCTAATCCCTCGCGGCCGGTCATTAAAAGGCTATTAGTATTGAGAACCCAGAAGATCTGAATATTTTCCTCTCTAATTGCATGCGGTGAAGAGTTGCTATTTCTTCCCACGCTATGTCTCTCGTCGCCTGTGTGGTCCGGAAAGACAGAAGTGTTCTGCTGGAGATGAAAGGATTATGCCGATGGGGGTGAGGGAGTCGAGTGGATGCTGTCCAGACGCCGACATTGTCATAACAGCGGGGGCGACACGCCAACAGAGGCCTGAGGGAGCGGCTGGAGTTAGAGATTCCGTTACTTCGCAGAAACATAGTGAAAACACTTCCTGACGGGCTACGAGAGAGGCGTGGGAATGACTTGTGTTCCCAGGCATCTTGGCGGGCAAATTCCCGCGTTTTCTGTAAAAGATTACCTATGCTTGACTTGCTCAGAGGATAGCTCCGTGACGTAGCAAAATCGGCGCAGAAATTGGCGCCAAGTATCTCCATTGTTGGAATAGTAGTGCTTCGGCAATAGAGTGGAATTTTCCGCCGGTTTTCGAGTTGCTGATTGGCACGTTTAACCATGGCCGCTGTCGTGGGGGCGGTAATGTTCTGTGTTTGGCTTGTACGCGTGCTCTTGAGAGAGGTGGCTCTCGCCCTTCGGTCGGAGTAGGTTAGAAGACTGAGCTCTCGTTGCTGTGGACAACCTGTCTTCCGTTGGCTGTCTAATATACTTTCATTTAATTGTAACTGTTTGACGAAGTTGCTGAAGTTTCGACTTCAACATAACTTTCCGAGTACAGTTACCAATTGAGCGTTCTGCGAACAGGCGGCCTGCGTTGTCCGTCTTGAGCAGTTTTGGCTAAAGTTGACTGTATCGGAGTTACTGTGAGACTGCGCTTGTTGAAATCAATCACTGTACCGTCAGTGATTGTGTGGCGAGCCTTCTTCGTCTCCCTCAGAGGCGCATTTGTATCGCTAGAAAGTCTTTAGTCTGGAACAACCAGACCAGGATAATTTGTTTCGGGCTATACTTGTAACATTATGATCACCACGACAGGATGTCGAAGCAACCAGCCATCGCCTCCGGTACGCCAGATCGTGTCCTTGCAGTTAAGAAGACAGCTTGGTAATGTCTGTCCGCAGCACCGGCAGATTAGGGAATTTAGCTATGTGACAATCAGAGCTCAGCAGAGCGCGCCTGTTCCCGTCTTTTCTAACGTGGTTCTGTCTTGGGTGTTCATTGTCTGAGTTCTCACTACTACAGCAGCAATTGATGTTGGGTTGGCTGGGTGTTTCTCTTAATATTTGAACTGCAAGGAATTGGCTCCACATACCACTTGGTCATAAATGTCACAAGCTAGTTTATGGACAACTTCACCTTCATAGCATTTATTTGAGTATTCAATTGGGTGTATTGTAAATGTTTCATGTGTTTTGTTTATTATTTTGAGTTTAGTCATAATAAACCAAATTGTTATTTTGGACAGAACTCTCATTCTGTAGATCGGTAGAGCAACCCTTTCATTTCTCATTACGTTAATGAAACTTTCCTTTATCAAATTAAATTATTGCAGGTACCAAACTCTTTTCTACCCCACTTGCAGGGTCGATTACAGTCATTTCGCGTTTCTTCTTAATCCATGTGTAACAGCAAAAGTCGGAGTTAGGAAAGTGGGGGGGGGGGGGGGGCGCCTTAGAGCGTCATTTCCAAATCTATACTCAAAGGAGCCACACTCCACCTAAACACCCCCAAAATGGCACCTTAATGGCTCCCTAGAGCAACAGAATTAAGGAGAGCATGCTTATAGATTGAGTAGAATGAAGGAATAAATAACACATGCACGGTTTCTAACGGCCGACAAACTGTGTTGGACTATTGAACAGTGATTAATTTAAGCTAGCCACAACATACGTTAACCAGGTTATGGTTCAAATGGTTCAAATGGCTCTGAGCACTATGGGACTCAACTTCTGAGGTCATTAGTCCCCTAGAACTTAGAACTAGTTAAACCTAACTAATCTAAGGACATCACAAACATCCATGCCCGAGGCAGGATTCGAACTTGCGACCGTAGCGGTCTTGCGGTTCCAGACTGCAGCGCCTTTAACCGCACGGCCACTTCGGCCGGCCTAACCAGGTTAGCGGCGTATTTAACGACAAGCATCGAGGAAGAACCTTGGTCAGAAGGTAATGGAACCAGTACTAATTTACAACTAACTACAGCATTGAAATCTACTGATGACAGGTTGACCACTACCGATGTGGCGTTACGATGGACAGTCAACAGACTGAACACTCAGCTGGAACACAAACTTTATGCTAAGGGGCGAAACGCCCAGGCCAAAGCATGTTTAGCGCAAACACTTAGTTTGAGAATAAACAACCATGAAACAACAGGATGATATTGCAGCTTGCAGTAGAAATGCCAGAGCCCGAATATAGCCTTAACCCAAGGCAGGACTAAAGCACACTAGTTTCTCTCTCAACTAAAGTTTGCACAACAATCAAAACTAGCAGGATTCCCTTACACGGCAGACGTGCCAACACTTCGGTTCATACACCTGAATCAACAAGTGCCACATAAATCATTGACACATATCGGTTAATATTTCAAAACAACGTACTTAAATACATTTGTTTACCACAAGCCTTAATTAGTTAACAGGTTAGGCTCTGTTATTGAAGCCACGCAAATGAGGTAGCAAGTTAAGGTCTGCAATTCTACTTTGCCATTTAACACGCGTCGTGACGAGGAAAAGGAAGAATCCCAGTAATTAATTGAAAGTCACTACTTGGATCCTGTATTTGAAGATGCGCTCAAAATCAACAGACAAAAGTGAGAGTCAAGTTTTCACACGCAAACAGCACACTCAGAACACGAGCACTAGGTGAACATTAAGTAAACTGCTCCTTGTTCAGTCATTTACACATCGACGAACAAATCTTCTTCGCCGAATTACTGTAGACGCCGGAATGCCCAGTTGCTTGCAAATAACGCAAAATAATGGTCAAAACGTCTTACTTTAAGTCCGACGACATCTGTAGGATAGGAGTTTCAATGGACAACCAGGCCTCATCCCTTTGGATCTACCATCAACAAAACGGCGTGGCCTCCTGTACGCTCCCAGACGTCCGCAATCAGTGTTCCTCCTCCCGACCGACGCTCTCCCTCACACACGGCAGGCAGCCGGCCGCAGCAACGCCACAGCGCCCTCTGGCTGGGGTAAGAAAACAGCAGAGCGCGAAGCGGGAATTTCAAAAGGAACGCGCAACAGACAAGGAGGAAACGCAGAGAACCAAATGTGACATTTCGTCACGGTTCAGCCTCCCCCACCAAAACCACGCTCTGCTACCACTGAGACACGCGCACCTCCCTCCAATATTTCAACAAAGCTTAATCAGTCTTATATCAAACATTTAAATATTACAGGGCTATTACAGATGATTGAAACGATTTCATAAATTCACTGTAGCTCCATTCATTGACATATGGTCACGACACACTACAGATACGTAGAAAAACTCATAAAGTTTTGTTCGGCTGAAGCCGCACTTCAGGTTTCTGCCGTCAGAGCGCTCGAGAGCGCAGTGAGACAAAATGGCGACAGGAGCCGAGAAACCGTATGTCGTGCTTGAAATGCACTCACATCAGTCAGTCATAACAGTGCAACGACACTTCAGGACGAAGTTCAACAAAGATCCACCAACTGCTAACTCCATTCGGCGATGGTATGCGCAGTTTAAAGCTTCTGGATGCCTCTGTAAGGGGAAATCAACGGGTCGGCCTGCAGTGAGCGAAGAAACGGTCGAACGCGTGCGGGCAAGTTTCACGCGTAGCCCGCGGAAAATTGGCTCATGCCACAACTGGAGACCGACAGCGCCGACTTCATCTTTCAACAGGATGGTGCTCCACCGCACTTCCATCATGATGTTCGGCATTTCTTAAACAGGAGATTGGAAAACCCATGGATCGGTCGTGGTGGAGATCATGATCAGCAATTCATGTCATGGCCTCCACGCTCTCCCCACTTAACCCCATGCGATTTCTTTCTGTGGGGTTATGTGAAAGATTCAGTGTTTAAGCCTCCTCTACCAAGAAACGTGCCAGAACTGCGAGCTCGCATCAACGATGCTTTCTGATGGGGACATGCTGCGCCGAGTGTGGGAGTAACTTGATTATCGGCTTGATGTCTGCCGAATCACTAAAGGGGCACATATCGAACATTTGTGAAAGCCTAAAAAAACTTTTTGAGTTTTTGTATGTGTGTGCAAAGCATTGCGAAAATATCTCAAATAATGAAGTTATTGTAGAGCTGTGAAATCGCTTCAATCATTTGTAATAACCCTGTATATGCGGAAATAGGAAATCACGGGAAGAACTGAAATAGCGCGTCACTTCACTGCAATTTGCATTTATTGTAACACTTGAGCCGGTCGGAGTGGCCGAGCGTTTCTAGGCGCTACAGTCTGGGACCGCGCAACCGCTACGGTCGCAGGTTCGAATCCTGCCTCAGGCATGGATGTGTGTGATGTCCTTAGGTTAGTTAGGTGTAAGTGGTTCTAGGGGACTGTTGACCTCAGAAGTTAAGTCCCATAGTGCTCAGAGCCATTTGAACCGTTTTGTAACACTTGATAACAGACCAAGAAAATATTGCGTGTTACACTTGACAGATAATAGAACTAGAACAATCATAAACATCTGATTCAGTTTTTTGCACTTTATTAAAGTTCAACAGGGGAACAAAATTTAAGCTATCCCATAAATATAAATATGAGCGTAGGCGCGTTAAAGAACTGATTATGAAACAGTCACTTATAACACCAAGACAGACAAACTCCACTTAAATGGAAAATAATTAGCAAGTTTACCCATTTACTAAAACATTAAATTGAATAACAGGAAAGTACACCGTCCACAACACCTTACGGTATTTGGATCATTATTCTGTTCATGCTGAAAATTATTTGGTGGCGCATATCAATTTGCAACATCTGGTTTCAGTGTTTGGTGCCATGCTGGAATACGAATAGCTGAACATGAAAATTCTACCTCTAACAGAGACTACTTGTTAAAACTGAAAAACAGAGGAAAGGAGATGAGTAGAACTGACAAACAGTTGCTCACCCAGAACGAACATGAAGTTACATATTGGAGAAATGTTCTAAAAGAACAGCTAAGAAGCAAGTTTCTTGGGGATCTAGCATTTCGTGGAGACAAAAAGGTGTTTGGCTCCGTAAAAAATGAGGATTTCATGATGTGTGTGGGTTTAATTGCGGAGTATGATTCTTTTATAGCTGAGAATACATCAAGTTTTGGCAACCCTGAAAAGGGATTTACTTCAAACTTGCCACCAACAACTTACGAATATTTATTACGTCTTATGAAGAAGTCAGTGACTCAAAAGATATGTATTGAAGTTATTTCTTGTAAATATTTTTCAGATTTTACACCATATATATCCCACGATGACCAATTAAGAATAATAATTAGATACATAAACGAACATGGGCTCTCAGTTGGAAGAGTCCCATGTTTTATATGCATAAAAAGCGTGCAGGTCACTGTTAAGGAGAGAAGCTTTCTTAAGCAGTTTTGAATTTCTTAGAACTACATGGCGTGAAATTAGAGGAAAGTAATTCGATAACACAGTCATATTCAGGCTTGGAAACAAGGCTCAAGAGACCGAGACTCTGTAATTTTATTCATTCCATGTGCGGCTTACTCGCTGATTCTAGTTGCACAGCTGCCATGTTGTTTGATTCACGGTTTATACAACTTCTTTGCGTATTCTACAGGCAGATGGAACACCTTGGAAACGTTTTCTGATTCTGTGAATATGATACTGAAGTCACTATGGTGTGCATGTGAGGGTTCTTGTAAGAGTTTCAATGCAGACTGGAAACCTGTATCTTCTGCAATAAGAAAAAATTCAGAAAGTGAGAGTGATAAAGTTAGATATGACGCTGAAGGTCTTCTTAGAAAGTTAAGTAGTATTGAGGTAGCTTTCGTGACGTCAGTATGGGGTTGTATTCTGCAACACTTTGGCCAAGCAATGAAAAAATTGCAAGCTGAGGATGTAGACATTTCTACTTCTATTTCTGTATGAGTCTCTTGCAATGTTTTTAGCCGAGCTTCAGACATCTTTTTCATTTCACATGGATTCAGCTGAAAAGTAACTTATGAACATCAAGAATTCTGAATCAGTTCCATCTCCTTCAATTGCTGATAACCAAAAAAGGAAATGTCAAATTAAACACAAGAGATATTTTGATGAATCATCTGACTCAGAAGACGAACACAAATGTCCTCAAGAAGAAACGTGATCAGACTGTGTTGAGATCTGGAGAAGAGTGAAAATGTCGTATTTACGATTATACAAACTCTTCAGGAGGAGTTACAAAATGGTTCAAATGGCTCTGAGCACTATGGAACTTAACTTCTGAGGTCATCAGTCCCCTAGAACTTAGAACTACTTAAACCTAACTAACCTAAGGACACCACACACATCCATGCCCGAGGCAGAATTCGAACCTGCGACCGTAGCGGTCGCGCGGTTCCGGACTGTACCGCCTAGAACCGCTCGGCCACCCCGGCCGGCGATGAGTTACAGAAGAGAGTTAATATCTACTGAGAACATAACTTAAGATTTTAATTTCTCTCAAATATCACCGAGCTAGAAGCTGTTCAAATTTGTGATGCTGCAAAGAAATTTAGAGCCATCTATAATTCTGACAGAGAGAACAACATTGGTGAAGAATGTATTCATTTTAAAAGCGTTCAGTTGGCATGGAGAAAGAAGATGGTGACATGTTGTCCTTTCTTCCCTTTCACTGCGGAATAGTCGTTTAAAAATGGTGATATCTGTCCAAATGTGTACACAGCACTCAAGATTTACAACTGCACTCCAACAACAAACTATTCAGCTGAAAATTCCTTTTCTGTTTTAAAATGGAGTAAGAACTATTTAAAGACAACAGAAAACCAAGAACAACTGGTCGATATTGGAGTACTAGCCGTAGAATCAGTTATGACAGTTAGTCTGGATTTTTAGGAAATGATAAATGAATTCGCAAATACAAAAGTGAGAAGGAATTTATTTATCTAAATTCGCTATATTTTGGAAAAGGTCAGTTAAATGGTATTGCATCATGTATTTGAGGCTGACTAAATTTCACATTTAAGTGAAGTAATTTTGGTATGTGGTATTAAACTGTAATGATTTTTATTGTATTTGTACCATATACTGTGTCCAAGATTGATGTATGGTAATTTTTCAGTAAAAGTGTTTCTTTGTGTTCCAGCATAACGTCAAGTGCTGGCACGCCAGGCAGGAAAGTTAGAGCAGAGAGGGCTGTGAGACGACGTCAACCAACCAGTGTGCTCCCTGCCGCCGTTGGATAAGCAGCTGCAGCAGCAAGTCGTATACTCCTAGCTCACTCATTTGTTACATAGTTTAATTCTTAATTTCTTTGCGTGTTTTTGGTACTTGCATTGTTTAATTCATAAATTTCGGGCGTATTATAGTATTTGAGAGTTGTAGCATCGCGTTTTAGTACCTGAATAGTGTAAATTCGCGTAGTCGTCTGTCAACTGTTTTTGTTTTGAACGGCCAGTGTCGGTTGGTCACAGTCAGTGTGCTCCCTGCCGCCGTTGGATAAGCAGCTGCAGCAGCAAGTCGTATACTCCTAGCTCACTCATATGTTACATAGTTTAATTCTTAATTTCTTTGCGTGTTTTTGGTACTTGCATTGTTTAATTCATAAATTTCGGGCGTATTATAGTATTTGAGAGTTGTAGCATCACGTTTTAGTACTCGAATAGTGTTAAATCGCGTAGTCTCCTTCCGCCGCCGAGCAGTGTGTCAGCAGTGCACAAGTGGCAGCATTACTGCATTTACTAGGCAATCTTGTATTTTAATAACCGCTTCAATTTTGTGTCGTTTTGTTTGCGCTCTCTGTAGATTAGTTCAGACGTTCTTTGCACAGTTTTTAGCATGGATAGGGACTGCAACTGCTGTGTTCGGATGCAGGCTGAGTTGGCATCCCTTCGCTCCCAGCTTCAGGCAGTGTTGGCTTCGGTCACACAGCTTGAGGCTGTTGCCAATGGGCATCACTGTGGGGGTCCGGATGGGGGTTTGTCGGGGACGGCCAGCTCGTCCCACGCATCCCCCGATCGGACTACGACTGTGGTTGCCCGGGATACTGCCCGCATTGAGGCTGATCCCTCACCTGTGGTAGAGTGGGAGGTCGTCTCAAGGTGTGGCAGGGGGCGAAAGACATTCCGGAGGGCTGAACGGAAGGCCTCTCCAGTTTGTCTGACGAACCGGTTTCAGGCTCTGTCTCAGGCTGATACTGATCTTCAGCCTGACATGGCTGCTTGTCCTGTTCCAGAGGTTGCCCCTCAGTCTGCAAGATCCGGGCAGTCGCAGAGGGTGGGCTTACTGGTAGTTGGGAGCTCCAACGTCAGGCGCGTAATGGGGCCCCTTAGGGATATGGCAGCAAGGGAGGGGAAGAAAACCAAAGTGCACTCCGTGTGCATACCGGGGGGAGTCATTCCAGATGTGGAAAGGGTCCTTCCGGATGCCATGAAGGGTACAGGGTGCACCCATCTGCAGGTGGTCGCTCATGTCGGCACCAATGATGTGTGTCGCTATGGATCGGAGGAAATCCTCTCTGGCTTCCGGCGGCTATCTGATTTGGTGAAGACTGCCAGTCTCGCTAGCGGGATGAAAGCAGAGCTCACCATCTGCAGCATCGTCGACAGGACTGACTGCGGACCTTTGGTACAGAGCCGAGTGGAGGGTCTGAATCAGAGGTTGAGACGGTTCTGCGACCATGTGGGCTGCAGATTCCTCGACTTGCGCCATAGGGTGGTGGGGTTTCGGGTTCCGCTGGATAGGTCAGGAGTCCACTACACGCAACAAGCGGCTACACGGGTAGCAGGGGTTGTGTGGCGTGGGCTGGGCGGTTTTTTAGGTTAGATGGCCTCGGGCAAGTGCAGAAAGGGCAACAGCCTCAACGGGTGCGGGGCAAAGTCAGGACATGCGGGGACCAAGCAGCAATCGGTATTGTAATTGTAAACTGTCGAAGCTGCGTTGGTAAAGTACCGGAACTTCAAGCGCTGATAGAAAGCACCGAAGCTGAAATCGTTATAGGTACAGAAAGCTGGCTGAAGCCAGAGATAAATTCTGCCGAAATTTTTACAAAGGCACAGACGGTGTTTAGAAAGGATAGATTGCATGCAACCGGTGGCGGAGTGTTCGTCGCTGTTAGTAGTAGTTTATCCTGTAGTGAAGTAGAAGTGGATAGTTCCTGTGAATTATTATGGGTGGAGGTTACACTCAACAACCGAGCAAGGTTAATAATTGGCTCCTTTTACCGACCCCCCGACTCAGCAGCATTAGTGGCAGAACAACTGAGAGAAAATTTGGAATACATTTCACATAAATTTTCTCAGCATGTTATGGTCTTAGGTGGAGATTTCAATTTACCAGATATAGACTGGGACACTCAGATGTTTAGGACGGGTGGTAGGGACAGAGCATCGAGTGACATTATACTGAGTGCACTATCCGAAAATTACCTCGAGCAATTAAACAGAGAACCGACTCGTGGAGATAACATCTTGGACCTACTGATAACAAACAGACCCGAACTTTTCGACTCTGTAAGTGCAGAACAGGGAATCAGTGATCATAAGGCCGTTGCAGCATCCCTGAATATGGAAGTTAATAGGAATATAAAAAAAGGGAGGAAGGTTTATCTGTTTAGCAAGAGTAATAGAAGGCAGATTTCAGACTACCTAACAGATCAAAACGAAAATTTCTGTTCCGACACTGACAATGTTGAGTGTTTATGGAAAAAGTTCAAGGCAATCGTTAAATGCGTTTTAGACAGGTACGTGCCGAGCAAAACTGTGAGGGACGGGAAAAACCCACCGTGGTACAACAACAAAGTTAGGAAACTACTGCGAAAGCAAAGAGAGCTTCACTCCAAGTTTAAACGCAGCCAAAACCTCTCAGACAAACAGAAGCTAAACGATGTCAAAGTTAGCGTAAGGAGGGCTATGCGTGAAGCGTTCAGTGAATTCGAAAGTAAAATACTAGGTACCGACTTGACAGAAAATCCTAGGAAGTTCTGGTCTTACGTTAAATCAGTAAGTGGCTCGAAACATCATGTCCAGACACTCTGGGATGATGATGGCATTGAAACAGAGGATGACAAGCGTAAAGCTGAAATACTAAACACCTTTTTCCAAAGCTGTTTCACAGAGGAAGACCGCACTGCAGTTCCTTCTCTAAATCCTCGCACCAACGAAAAAATGGCTGACATTGAAATAAGTGTCCAAGGAATAGAAAAGCAACTGGAATCACTCAACAGAGGAAAGTCCACTGGACCTGACGGGATACCAATTCGATTCTACACAGAGTACGCGAAAGAACTTGCCCCCCTTCTAACAGCCGTGTACCGCAAGTCTCTAGAGGAACAGAAGGTTCCAAATGATTGGAAAAGAGCACAGGTAGTCCCAGTCTTCAAGAAGGGTCGTCGAGCAGATGCGCAAAACTATAGACCTATCTCTCTGACGTCGATCTGTTGTAGAATTTTAGAACATGTCTTTTGCTCGAGTATCATGTCGTTTTTGGAAACTCAGAATCTACTATGTAGGAATCAACATGGATTCCGGAAACAGCGATCGTGTGAAACCCAACTCGCATTATTTGTTCATGAAACCCAGAAAATATTAGATACAGGCTCCCAGGTAGATGCCATTTTCCTTGACTTCCGGAAGGCGTTCGATACAGTTCCGCACTGTCGTCTGATAAACAAAGTAAGAGCCTACGGAATATCAGACCAGCTGTGTGGCTGGATTGAAGAGTTTTTAGCAAACAGAACACAGCATGTTGTTCTCAATGGAGAGACATCTACAGACGTTAAAGTAACCTCTGGCGTGCCACAGGGGAGTGTTATGGGACCATTGCTTTTCACAATATATATAAATGACCTAGTAGATAGTGTCGGAAGTTCCATGCGGCTTTTCGCGGATGATGCTGTAGTATACAGAGAAGTTGCAGCATTAGAAAATTGTAGCGAAATGCAGGAAGATCTGCAGCGGATAGGCACTTGGTGCAGGGAGTGGCAACTGACCCTTAACATAGACAAATGTAATGTATTGCGAATACATAGAAAGAAGGATCCTTTATTGTATGATTATATGATAGCGGAACAAACACTGGTAGCAGTTACTTCTGTAAAATATCTGGGAGTATGCGTGCGGAACGATTTGAAGTGGAATGATCATATAAAATTAATTGTTGGTAAGGCGGGTACCAGGTTGAGATTCATTGGGAGAGTCCTTAGAAAATGTAGTCCATCAACAAAGGAGGTGGCTTACAAAACACTCGTTCGACCTATACTTGAGTATTGCTCATCAGTGTGGGATCCGTACCAGATCGGGTTGACGGAGGAGATAGAGAAGATCCAAAGAAGAGCGGCGCGTTTCGTCACAGGGTTATTTGGTAACCGTGATAGCGTTACGGAGATGTTTAACAAACTCAAGTGGCAGACTCTGCAAGAGAGGCGCTCTGCATCGCGGTGTAGCTTGCTCGCCAGGTTTCGAGAGGGTGCGTTTCTGGATGAGGTATCGAATATATTGCTTCCCCCTACTTATACCTCCCGAGGAGATCACGAATGTAAAATTAGAGAGATTAGAGCGCGCACAGAGGCTTTCAGACAGTCGTTCTTCCCGCGAACCATACGCGACTGGAACAGGAAAGGGAGATAATGACAGTGGCACGTAAAGTGCCCTCCGCCACACACCGTTGGGTGGCTTGCGGAGTATAAATGTAGATGTAGATGTAGAAATCCCTCTCTTGGACGGCAACGCGATGGCAGCGACCTGAAGAATGGCAAGATGGCGTCAGTTGCGGAAGTATTGAATATAGAAGTTCGCGAAAATAGTGTTATACAGTGTCAATCTTGCAAAAAGTGCACGAAACCTGTTAAAAGTGGCTTCGTCTGTGTCCAGTGTAACCATAAATTTCATTTTCGTTGCGGAAAGGTTGATCCTTCCCTGAGAAGCGATGATAATTGTGCGAGTATGTGGAACTGTGCGGATTGTAAACAAAAGGCTGCATCCCTCAATGATCAAGAAACGTGTACGTGTGATGCAGCAAGGAAGACCGACAGTATCAAAAAGGAAAACCTATCATATATTACAATTATTGGACTCTTACAGAACGAATTAAAAAAACTGTACGAGAAATATGAATTAAATCCACACAAGTCGGAGCAATGGCGTGGTGAAACAAAAACCAAAGATGTGAAAATCGGTGCTTCATCCTCCGAAAATGATCTGTTGTTAATTATTGCTGAGCTACGAGAGGACACAAAAATTCTGAGTGATGAAAACAGAAGACTCAAGCTTAAATTGGAAGAGAGTGGTCATCAGGTATGTCTTAATTTCCCCAAACCTATGGAAGGATTGCCAGAAAGTGAAGCTACGACGAAAACGGCTCATAACAGGCCTAGCAGTAGATAGGTAACTGTAAAATCGAAGGGGAGCGCTTACAAACATATTAACAATAAACATAGGCAGGACTTTGTGTTACCATTAAATAACAAATATAATTCGCTTCAAAACACAGATGACATAGAAACTGTATCAGCACACTCATCTGATAAGGTGGTGCAGGACTCTCAAAACTTAGGGAACAGCCAAGTAAGGTATAAGAAAAAACGTAAAATCAAGATTTATTCAGACAGTTACGCCAAAGGATTATCAGCTATGTTAACGGAAAGCGGACCTCGTGTGATTAACGAGTTTGAAATAGAAGTTACCGTTAAATCAGGAGCTGGTTTACGAGATGTTTCAACATCAATCAAGAAAGAAAGTACTGTCCTCGCGGACAGAGACTTTGTAGTGGTAATGGCCGGAGCAAACGACGTCAGCAGAAACGAAAGGAAGATTGCTACTTCGACACTGAAGAAGACTCTTGGAATGTTAACCCACACCAACGTGATTGTTGTTACTGTGCCACATCGACATGATTTGCCCCAGTGGTCATATGTGAATAAGGAACAAACGAGGAGTACAAAGCTATCTGTAAGCACTTCAAGAATGTTTCCTTAATTAACACCAGTAGTTGTAGCAGAGAATGGCATACCAAGCATGGTCAACATTTCAGTTATGTAGGTAAACGTGTTTTAAGTGATACAATTATCGGAATAGTATTGGGTAAGCTAGAGAAGGAAAAAAGACCAGTAATGTGTTTGGATTATGTTTCAACTGAGATGACAAAAAACTTGTATGCAGACACCAGGTTGGGTGTTCTAGTAACATAAGGACACAACCTGGTCAACTTTCATGCAGTAACAGTAGGTCATGTCAACTAAGAGAATATGCAAAAAAAGAAATGCCTAAAGTAGAGTTTAAAATATGCTACCTGAATATTCAGGGTATGGCAGAAAAAACTTAATTGTCAACGAATTTTCAAATAAAAACGTGCTAGATATTCTATGTTTAAGTGAACATTAGTGTAAAGAGGTTGAGCTTAGGTACAAAGTATTGGATGATTACACACTACTTAGTTGCTATTGCAGAAAACAGCACTTACGTGGTGGGGTAGCAATAAATGCAAAAACACCTCTTGCACCAAACTGTAGCAGGATAGATCTCAATACCCTTTGTGATGAAATGCATTTTGAAATGTCAGGTCTAGTAACTGAGAGCCTTAAGCTAATGGTAGTAGTACTGTACAGGCCACCTAGTGGTGACCCCCATATCTTTCTGGAGAAACTTGAGGAACTCTTAATGTACATATGTATACCGAAATGGAAAAAATACAATGTTGTCATTGGAGGGGATATCAATTCAAGTTTTGATGTCCTGCAGGACAGAAAAACTGTGACAGAGCTCAAAAATGTGCTTCGACAATTTAACCTGTACTATGTTAACTGCAAACCTACCAGAGGCTCATCCTGTCTAGACAATATATTTACAAATATTAACAGAACTTGTATGTCCACTGATGTAATTAGTTTCCCTTTCTCAGACCATGATGCAGTATATCTTAGTCTTAATAATGTAACTTCAGACTGCACCAAACCAGAATCTAAAACTGTGATTACTAGACCAGTGAGCAGAGAGTGGATGGATAGGTTTAGACATGCCCTCACTTATTTCAGTTGGGACACATGTTTTATTAGGCTTCAACACTGTTCAGCTGATATTGTATTCACGAAGTTTTTCTCCATCTTTTTAAATGTATTTGAACATAACATCCCTCTGAAAAAATGTACAGTGAATATTAGTAGTAATTACAAGAAAAGAAAAACGAAGGAATGGTATACTCCACAGTTAGAGCAACTGAAAAATACTGTTATGCTGTATTCTAGTCTGTACAAAACCAGTAAATCAGAACTGTATAAAGACCTGTATGCTAAAGCTAAATGCAAGTATAGGAAGGCAATAAATGAAGCAAAGAAACTGCATAACATAGTAAACATTGAAAAATCTAACAATAAATGCAAGAAGGCCTGGAGTGTAATAAACTCCATTACACACACTAAACACAAAGAGTAAATTGCCATTACCCCAGAAGAATTTAATAAATATTGCATTCAGTCCATTGAAAAAATTAGTAGTTCAATAATCAAACCACCTGATAATGCACTTAGTATTATGGACAGCTGCTTTGAAAAGCTTCCCCCAAGCACCTTCACTTTCACAGAAGTGAGCCCAAATAATATCCTAAAAATAGTGAAAAATTTCAAACCTTCAGTTAGTGTTGATTACTATGATATGTCATGTAATTTGTTGAAAGATGTTATTGATTGTGTGATTTATCCTTTAACCTTTTGTGTTAACAAATGCCTAGTTGAAAGTAAGTTCCCCGACATACTAAAAATTTCTAGAGTTGTGCCCATATACAAAAAAGGGGAAAAGAACTGTCCCGATAGTTACAGACCTATATCCATAACCCCAGTTTTTTCAAAAAATTTAGAAACGATTATGTATGAGAAAGTTAGTGCCTACTTGGATAAACTAAATATAATTAGTGATAAACAGTTTGGATTTAGGAAAGGTAAACCCACAACGGATGCAATGCACTCCCTCGTAAAATTAGTCCTAGATGTGTTTGAGGCTAGGGACTATGCCCAGACTACATTTTGTGACCTGAGCAGAGCCTTTGACTGTGTAGAGCATGACACTGTGCTGAATAAGCTAGCTCACTATGGTTTTGATGACAACAGTATAAATATGTTCAGGTCTTTTCTAGAGAACCGTCAACAAGTTGTGTGCATTGGTAGGGAGAAATCAAATTTGGTTAATGTTAGGTATGGAGTGCCTCAAGGGTTGGTGCTTGGACCTTTACTGTTTATACTAATGATTAATGACCTGCCCTTATTCATAAATTCTCATGCAATATTGTATGCTGATGACACAACTTTTCTACATAAAAGCTCTGATCTAGGTACACTGAAAACACTGACCGAAAATATCCTTGCTCAGTCCTCATTATGGTTCAAAGCTAATGGCTTCTTGCTAAATGAAAACAAAACCCAGACACTTTACTTCAGCCTCAAAGGGATTCCTAACTACCAAGAATTTGAAACTGTTAAATTTTTAGGTGTTACAATTGACGATAAATTGATGTGGGAACCACACATTAAAAATACACTCCTGGAAATTGAAATAAGAACACCGTGAATTCATTGTCCCAGGAAGGGGAAACTTTATTGACACATTCCTGGGGTCAGATACATCACATGATCACACTGACAGAACCACAGGCACATAGACACAGGCAACAGAGCATGCTCAATGTCGGCACTAGTACAGTGTATATCAACCTTTCGCAGCAATGCAGGCTGCTATTCTCCCATGGAGACGATCGTAGAGATGCTGGATGTAGTCCTGTGGAACGGCTTGCCATGCCATTTCCACCTGGCGCCTCAGTTGGACCAGCGTTCGTGCTGGACGTGCAGACCGCGTGAGACGACGCTTCATCCAGTCCCAAACATGCTCAATGGGGGACAGATCCGGAGATCTTGCTGGCCAGGGTAGTTGACTTACACCTTCTAGAGCACGTTGGGTGGCACGGGATACATGCGGACGTGCATTGTCCTGTTGGAACAGCAAGTTCCCTTGCCGGTCTAGGAATGGTAGAACGATGGGTTCGATGACGGTTTGGATGTACCGTGCACTATTCAGTGTCCCCTCGACGATCACCAGTGGTGTACGGCCAGTGTAGGAGATCGCTCCCCACACCATGACGCCGGGTGTTGGCCCTGTGTGCCTCGGTCGTATGCAGTCCTGATTGAGGCGCTCACCTGCACGGCGCCAAACACGCATACGACCATCATTGGCACCAAGGCAGAAGCGACTCTCATCGCTGAAGACGACACGTCTCCATTCGTCCCTCCATTCACGCCTGTCGCGACACCACTGGAGGCGGGCTGCACGATGTTGGGGCGTGAGCGGAAGACGGCCTAACGGTGTGCGGGACCGTAGCCCAGCTTCACGGAGACGGTTGCGAATGGTCCTCGCCGATACCCCAGGAGAAACAGTGTCTCTAATTTGCTGGGAAGTGGCGGTGCGGTCCCCTACGGCACTGCGTAGGATCCTACGGTCTTGGCGTGCATCCGTGCGTCGCTGCGGTCCGGTCCCAGGTCGACGGGCACGTGCACCTTCCGCTGACCACTGGCGACAACATCGATGTACTGTGGAGACCTCACGCCCCACGTGTTGAGCAATTCGGCGGTACGTCCACCCGGCCTCCCGCATGCCCATTATATGCCCTCGCTCAAAGTCCGTCAACTGCACATACGGTTCACGTCCACGCTGTCGCGGCATGCTACCAGTGTTAAAGACTGCGATGGAGCTCCGTATGCCACGGCAAACTGGCTGACACTGACGGCGGCGGTGCACAAATGCTGCGCAGCTAGCGCCATTCGACGGCCAACACCGCGGTTCCTGGTGTGTCCGCTGTGCCGTGCGTGTGATCATTGCTTGTACAGCCCTCTCGCAGTGTCCGGAGCAAGTATGGTGGGTCTGACACACCGGTGTCAATGTGTTCTTTTTTCCATTTCCAGGAGTGTATATTAGCTAGGCATTCAAGAGTTATTTGTCTAATTAGAAATTTAAAGACATGTTCCCAATGACTATGTGAGATCAGCATATTTTGCCTTCTTCCAAAGCATCATCTCTTATGGAATTATACTGTGGGGTAGTAGCTGTCACGTAAATGACATTTTACTTTTACAGAAGAAAGTAATAAGAATAATAACGGATTCTGATAAAACAGAACATTGTAAACCTCTGTTTATTAAATTGCAGTGTCTTACAGTAGTAAAATTATTCATCTAAAATGTTTTAATGTACATTAGAAACAATGTGTCTAATTTTGTGTTGAGAAGTGATATTCATAGCCATAATACTAGAAACAGAACATCTGTAGACGCACCATATCATAGATTATCAAAATCGCATAACTCTTACCTAGTTCTTGGACTAAGGATGTTTAATAGACTAAGTGCTGACTTTAAAGAACTGCCTGTAAATATCTTTAAAGCTAAATTATACAAGCTACTAGTGAACAATCCGTTGTACACCATTGATGAATTTTTTGAAGATGAAAATACTGTATTCTAACGTGTACCTATTTTATGTAAACCGATTTACATCGCTATAGTAGTTTATGTTGAAATATATGCTCTTGACTTTGTCTATTGCTGTAATCAGCTGAACGACAGTAAAATTATTATTATTATTATTATTATTATTATTATTATCTACACGAAGAGGGCATAAGCGCTGCGCCGCCTGGCTGTGGCCCCCTTCTACAGCAGCGAGTTCAAGAATAGCATCGAGGCTAGTCATTTCGCTTCTGCTATGCAGCATTGTCTATACGGAAGAGGTTTCTTATTTGTATGTCGCCCTTTGCTTGTGACACTTCTGTGCTATTGTCAGAGTTAAGTAGTGTCACTGATTCATTTCTGTAATAAAACTCTTTGGCTGGCTCAAATGGCTCTGAGCGCTATGCGACTTAACTTCTGAGGTCATCAGTCGCCTAGAACTTAGAACTAATTAAACCTAACTAACCTAAGGACATCACACACATCCATGCCCGAGGCAGGATTCGAACCTGCGACCGTAGCGGTCACGCGGTTCCAGACTGAAGCGCCTTTAACCGCACGGCCACACCGGCCGGCAATAAAACTCTTTAATACGATTTGATTGAATTGTTGTCTAGCGATCCGAGAAGCAGGTTTCCTAGACACCGCATCTTTGACAATTAGGCAGGATACAACACTTTGAACTGTAGCTGTTCTGGCGTAACCACAAACGCCGGAACGAAGAGGAAGAACGCAAGAGCAAAGAACGCGGTGAGGTGACGTCGGCCATTAGCGCGCTGACCAGGACGTCGCCACGATAGGAGCGGCATCTAGCCGAGGTGAATATAAGCGTCGTTCCTGCCAGCCTCGGCCGGACATTCGCAGAGTATTAGCATGACCTAACAGAGAGTGCTACGAGAACATTTATTAGTTATCCATATCCATTGCTTGTTTAGACATTGTCTGTGGCGAAGAACATTATTGTTTGTACGCTGCCCATCATTTGCAACGCTTATTGTAAATACAAGATAAGTATTGTCAATCTGCTGTATTGAAATAAAACTACTACTGCTGTTTGCTTGACTTGTTGTACATCATTCCGAGAAGGCAGCATCCCTTAGGCACCCTATACACGACGAGTGGGCAGGACCCCACATTTGGCGACGACGACTCTACAGTAGTACCTGTTTTAGTGTTTTTTAATCTTTAACTTGCATATTTGCTTTGTGATACATGTTATTTAGATACTTCAGGAAAGTTCAGAATTGAATTTAATGATTACACGGCTTTATTGTTGGTAGTCCATTAATGAGTAGCAATACTGAAGTTTAAGAACGCGGGGCGTAAAATAAATTACTGCACAGGGACGTCACACCCTAAACACGGCCCTGACGATCAGTATCGTGCATCGAACACACAGTGTAGGCACCTTGCGCGTGATATCTGAGAAAGACAATGTTCCTCCCGTGCGCCGATTTGTCAGAAGCTCGTAACGTAGTTTAAATACACAGTCTTTCCATATAAATCGGCCAGACAGTTGCTGCAATTTTTTTGCTATAATTTTGGGATGGAGAAAGATCTGCATGATATAACATGCCTTACACAAAATATAGGTATCCAGTATCTGTACTTTCTGCAAAATGGTAAGCGAGTGTCGTTCATGTTCCAGTTCGGCACCCTGAATATTACTAGTAATAGATTTCCATTTCAAAGCCGCCATCTTCAGTAGGCAATGGTCAGCGACAACCCCCAAAGATGTGTGCCGATCCACAGAGGGCCACCTTTTTTAGGTTAGGATCAAGTTTAAGGCACCATGTTTTGAAATAAATATGTAATCCATCACTAAGTCAAGGCATTTTTCCAGAGAGACTAAAGGTGCAGTTGTTAAACCCCTCTTTATGAAAGGTGATAAGAGTGACGTCAGTAACTACCGACCCATTTTACTGCTGACATCATTTTCCAAAATTTTTGAGAAGGTGATGTATTCTATAATAGAATCTCACCTTGGCAACAATAATATCTTCAGCAAATCACAGTTTGGATTTCAGAAGGAATGCTCTACTGAGAATGCCATTTAAATGTTCACACACCAGATATTACAAGCATTAAATAGAAAAACAGCACCGGTAGGTATTTTCTGTGGCCTATCCAAGGCACTTGATTGTGTGAATCGTAGTATACTCCAGATAAATTGTAGTTTTATGGGACTGATAGTATAGCTAACCAATGGATCATATCATATCTAACCAAAAGAATGCAGAAAGAAGTTATTCAACCAACAGATTCCAGTTACATAATTCTGACTAGGGAGAAATCATGTATGGGGTTCCCCAATACTCAATCTTAGGTCCACTACTGTTTTCATATACATAAATGATCTACCGTCTCATGCACAACAAGCAGAATTAGTTCTTTTTGCAGATGACACCAGTATTGTAATACTCCCAATCTATATACAAAAATGGAAGAAATGGTGAACAAAGTTTTCAAAAGTATCATTGCCTGTTTTTCTGCGAATTTTCTCAGCCCGAATTTCACAAAGACATGATATTCAGTTTGGCACCTCTAGGAGTACTGCACCAGCGATAAGTGTAACACATGGGGATGAAATAATAGATAGGGTGGAAACTTCAAAATTCTTAGGTGTCCATATCGATGAGAATTTAAATTGGAAAAAAAACACATTTTGGAACTCCTAAAACAACTTAGTTCGGCCTCATTTGCACTTAGAATCATAGCAAATTTTGGACAGAGAGAAATCAGTAAGTTTGCATATTTCCATTCGGTAATATCATATAGGGGTAATTCACCTTTAAGAAAGAAGGTATTCATTGTCCAAAAACGGGCTATAAGAATACTATGTGGTGCCCACCCGTGATCATCTTGTAGACATCTGTTTAAGGAGTTGGGTATTCTGACTACTGATTCAAAGTATATTTATTCACTCATGAAGTTTGTTGTAAATAATCCACAACAGTTCAAAAGGAACAATGAGGTACATAATTACAACACTAGAAGAAAAAATGACATTCATTACTCAACATTAGGGTAGTATTTAGCACAGAAATGGTTGCACAACGCTGCAACAAAAATGTTTGACCACTTACCCAGTGATATAAAATGTGTAACAGACAGCAAGGTAAAATTTTGAAATAAATTGAAAAAGTTTCTGCTTGACAACTCCTTTTATTCCGTAGAATAATTTCTATTTTTGTAATGTGTAAAAGGCCGTGGGTAGGAATTGAAAACCAATTCAATCTGTATATCTTGTTTTCATTTCAGGGAAAAAAATAATTATATGGTGATGTTTAGAGTACAGATAGATGTACAAATTAATTTGCAATATGAATTTAAAATGACTCCTTCCACATCATGACGATTTATTGTGCAAAATGTTCCTTGGAACATGAAAGTAACTAATTAACAAAGCACACCCAAGAAGGGACAGCGTCAACGGAGCTGCGTAGGGTGAGCAATTTGCGTTTTTCTTCATTTAAGCATTCACTTGAAGTACGACAAAAACCATCAACTATCACTTTTAAGAAGAAGATTTCCTCACTTCGGGGAAGGAGCACCACCTTGTCATCGGCATACTCCCTAAGTGTGATGTTCCCCCATGCAAGTTTTAAGTCTGACAGTCGATCAGCATCTTGCCGCAACAACAGTTCAAGAGACAGGACAACAGAGCCATAAGGGAACGGACTACCCCGAGAACACCAGGGGGCGTCAACCGTTCTTTGGCCACCACTGACACTGCAATGTTCTCGCACAAGTTAGAAAGAACGAGACGCGCACGAGTGGTAAGGCCAGCAGTCTCCAACAGGCGATCGAGATACACTACAATAACGTGATCAAATGCCTTCGAAAAATCTAAAAAGGCAACAGCACAATAAATATATGTAATAGCCACCACCGATACCACATCCCTATGTTCTACCACTGGAGCGAAAATTGTATAGTCAGGGAGACAACACTGATGTTTAGAAATCATACGATCAAACAATAAAGACAACCTGCTGTTCGCAGCCCGTGCAACGGTTGTGTAGTAAGAATTGAGTAGCCTGAGGGGACGAAAATCAGCAACTGTTAAACGTCCAGGATGCTACGGAAATAGAACAATTTTCCCCATCACAATGTTTGCGGGACATCTCTCGCCTGCAAAATCTCGTTTAAAATGGAAGTAATAGCAGAACCCATGACATGCCAAAAAAGTAAACAAAATTCTTTTGGTAGGCTTTCTGTACCAGGAGATTTGTAGGAGGGGGAATAAGCAATAAAATCAAACACTTCATTGTCCATAAGCTTTATTGACAATGAAGTGTTTGATTTTATTGCTTATTCCCCCTCCTACAAAGCTAAAAGCTCAAAATTCTGGTCAGGCGTAATCATCGCAGCGAGGGTCGCAAAACTAGACCCACGGTGTCGTCACACCTCGAGCAGTCGATTGACGACCGTCATAAGAGTGTGTCGACGAAGAAAGTGATGGTGAAACAGGCGGTACAAGGATGTCAGTTCCTTATTAATGAGAGAACATGGCTTAGACTTCGCCCTCAACCCTTCCATCTGTTGCTTGATCAGCCGAACTTAAGCGATCCTCACAGGGTGATCACCTGCTCGTGCATGTAATTCACGAAGAACAGCATTCGATGGCACTGTAAGCGTCTTAACTTAAATGGGAACTGCTACAAATCCCAGATGAATCGCAATACGACGGCTACGGTTTGAGTTGCACATTGCACCATCCGTACTGTTCCATGTGCACGACTGCACAAGTTCAGCAGTCGACAATTGTGACACTGTTAGTTAGGTAAGCCCACCCACCACGGCAAGGTCGTCTCATATCGGATGGAAAAAATCGGTTTTTAATTGCCCTGAGGCCAAAAACCGCATAAAAAGCAAGATGGCATCGATTTTTAATAGTCCTGAGGCCAAAAGTGCATAAAATGCAAAATAACATCCGTTTCTAATTGTCGTGAGACTGGTGGAAGGCATATCCAGTATACTGTCCACCGTTTTGTGCCACAAGGTGAAATGATACACAACAGATCGGAGTGTGTCGGGCGTCACGTTCAAAATGTATTTCGCAATACGTGCCTTCAGTCCATCTACGTGCGTAATTGTAGCATATTACAGATAATCCCACACCCAGAAGTCATATGGATTAAGATCAGGTGGTCCGGACGGCCAGGCTGTAGGGAAATGACGGCTGATAATCCGAGCATTTCCGAAATGCCCCTGCACAAGGCGCTTCACAGGCTGTGCAATGTGCGGAGAAGTCCCATCTTGCATAAAAATGACCGCACCCACACATCCATGCCGTTGAAGGTTTGGAACGACGATGGTGCTCAAAAGACTGTCGTAGCGTTTATCAGTGGCGGTACAGGTAACAGACCCACAAGATTCATCTCCTCGAAAAAACGAGGCCCTATGATAAACGAGGCCGTCAACCGGCACCACACACCTTTGTAGAGTGTGATGGTACCGGTTGATACGCGTGCGGATTGTCCATTGCCCATATTCTGCAATTACGAGTATTGACATGCCCTTGCAAATGGAAATTGGCTTCGACTGTCCTCTGAATCATCCGTAGACGTACACTGTCCACTTCCGTACGAGAAAGAGACTCCATAGCGAACGTTTCCCTTGCTGGCTTGTCAGCAGGAAGCCACTCCTCAAAATGGGTGATTTTGTATAGACAGCGATGCAAGATGTTTCATGGGATTTTATACGTTGAGCTCGTAGGCATGTCCAACGTTCGGGCAATTCCCGTACACTGCATGTTTGCACATCACCGCCCGACCACTCCTGCAGTGCTGTGGCCAAATCTTCGACAGACGTCGGATCAACTGCTTCTCCCCTCGGCTACACTGTACTTCAAAAGAACCTACCTTTTCGTATTTCGTAATCATTTTCTCCAGGCCCTTAAAAGACATCGGACCAATGCCTTTCTTCAGAGCGTTGAGTGTCCGGAACTTCTGCAGGGCTGCTGGCGCATAGGCACCGCTCTTGTAAAAGAACTTTACCAGCAGGGCGCGATCCTTCACGGAAACAGTCATATTGGGCGTCTCGGACGTAAACTGAGGAACAGCCGTGCACCGCGCGTCTGTTGGTATGCATGTTCTGACGCTTTCAGCACCATCTAGTGGTCAAATTTTCGCTGTTTTTCCCATGACATTTTCCCTTGTGTCAATAATATGCTGTTAAAATTTGATGTCATTCTGAACAGTGGTTCTCTTTCTACAGCGTTTTGAAACTGGAACTTTCATTATGGACACCCTGTATGTATATTTTTGTGTAAAAATGCTTATAATAAAAATAAAACATCAAATCAAAACACATAGGTCCAAGAATTAACTTCGAAAGAAAAAGAACCAGTGTGGTATGTTTTTCTTTTCAAGATACGTCGTACTCTCGGATACACGCCTCCTGAAAAATTCTCAGAATTATTGCTTTTGGGATTACAGAATTATAAAATAACTGCAGTAAATAAATTAGACACAGATGTTAAAGCACGAAAACTGTTTATAAGTTTAAGCTGAGATATGTAAGTTTTCCTTTTCAGGATCTGTAGTGTTGTATAATACTTACCAACAGTAAAAACATCAACATCTTTAAAATTGACATTTCTTGGAAAAATATTTTGAAATTTTAATAATAAAATTGTACACCTATAGTCAATGAATTTGGACACCTATTTGCAAACCAAGGATATCATTTTAATCAGAAAATTAGTCTTAGAAATAAAGTAAAAAACAAAAAGATATCTTGAACCATTCCAGAGATTGTCATTAACTTACCATTAATTGTAGCTGGTCATTAGTATACTACAATATATGTAAACTATTTTTAGTAGCTGTTTTTGTCTGTTGCTGTGTAACTCGTGTCATTCCACATCCTTGAAAGCTGTCCTTTATTATGGGATTTACAGAACGTTATGTGTGAATCAGTGATTAATAGATGATTATTGCTTAAGTGTGTAAGAAATAGTGGACACCACAAACATATTAGAACAAAATGTAAGCGTATTTTACATGCAAATTAACCATAAAATACACTCCTGGAAATGGAAAAAAGAACACATTGACACCGGTGTGTCAGACCCACCATACTTGCTCCGGACACTGCGAGAGGGCTGTACAAGCAATGATCACACGCACGGCACAGCGGACACACCAGGAACCGCGGTGTTGGCCGTCGAATGGCGCTAGCTGCGCAGCATTTGTGCACCGCCGCCGTCAGTGTCAGCCAGTTTGCCGTGGCATACGGAGCTCCATCGCAGTCTTTAACACTGGTAGCATGCCGCGACAGCGTGGACGTGAACCGTATGTGCAGTTGACGGACTTTGAGCGAGGGCGTATAGTGGGCATGCGGGAGGCCGGGTGGACGTACCGCCGAATTGCTCAACACGTGGGGCGTGAGGTCTCCACAGTACATCGATGTTGTCGCCAGTGGTCGGCGGAAGGTGCACGTGCCCGTCGACCTGGGACCGGACCGCAGCGACGCACGGATGCACGCCAAGACCGTAGGATCCTACGCAGTGCCGTAGGGGACCGCACCGCCACTTCCCAGCAAATTAGGGACACTGTTGCTCCTGGGGTATCGGCGAGGACCATTCGCAACCGTCTCCATGAAGCTGGGCTACGGTCCCGCACACCGTTAGGCCGTCTTCCGCTCACGCCCCAACATCATGCAGCCCGCCTCCAGTGGTGTCGCGACAGGCGTGAATGGAGGGACGAATGGAGACGTGTCGTCTTCAGCGATGAGAGTCGCTTCTGCCTTGGTGCCAATGATGGTCGTATGCGTGTTTGGCGCCGTGCAGGTGAGCGCCACAATCAGGACTGCATACGACCGAGGCACACAGGGCCAACACCGGGCATCATGGTGTGGGGAGCGATCTCCTACACTGGCCGTACACCACTGGCGATCGTCGAGGGGACACTGAATAGTGCACGGTACATCCAAACCGTCATCGAACCCATCGTTCTACCATTCCTAGACCGGCAAGGGAACTTGCTGTTCCAACAGGACAATGCACGTCCGCATGTATCCCGTGGCACCCAACGTGCTCTAGAAGGTGTAAGTCAACTACCCTGGCCAGCAAGATCTCCGGATCTGTCCCCCATTGAGCATGTTTGGGACTGGATGAAGCGTCGTCTCACGCGGTCTGCACGTCCAGCACGAACGCTGGTCCAACTGAGGCGCCAGGTGGAAATGGCATGGCAAGCCGTTCCACAGGACTACATCCAGCATCTCTACGATCGTCTCCATGGGAGAATAGCAGCCTGCATTGCTGCGAAAGGTGGATATACACTGTACTAGTGCCGACATTGTGCATGCTCTGTTGCCTGTGGTTCTGTCAGTGTGATCATGTGATGTATCTGACCCCAGGAATGTGTCAATAAAGTTTCCCCTTCCTGGGACAATGAATTCACGGTGTTCTTATTTCAATTTCCAGGAGTGTAGCTTTGTGCTAGATAGATTGAATAATCATGAAAAGCTAGCAGGAAATGAATTTATCAACAGTGTTAGGATCGTTATAAAAAGAGCACAACAGTGGATGGAACTTCAGTCCTTTCACTGCACGCTGGAAATGAAACAGCAATGACAGTAGAGCGTGTATCCCCAAAACTCTGCTCCAAAAAAGGTCAAATCAATTAAGGCATGAAAATTGTATTAAATATATTGGTGACCTTGCAAATGATAGGACAATGAATAGCAAATACTGCACCACTCTTCTGTACCAACTGAGAATTAAAAACTGCATTGAAAGAGCCATGGACTGGAAAAGATTATCACGTCAGGATAATTCATCTGCTTACAGAAAGCTTTGGCAGTGGGGAAAGTGAGACATTTGAAGCGCGAACTGTTGCGCACCATCCACCCTATTCATCAGATTTGCACTGTTTGATTTCAGTGTACGCCCGCGTCTGAAGACATTTTTGGGTCGGAAAACTTTTGAATCCAGTATGCGCGTTATGGAACTGCAGATGGGTATTTTGCAGACTTTCCCAGAAATCCACTAAAGCGAAGCATTAACTCCAGAATCAGGGGCGCCCGCGGTTTTCATCTCATTAAGGGCAAAAAATTTTCTCCATATATGTCTTTTAAAAACTTTGAAGACATTGTTATCTGATCATTATTTTCTTATTGGTTTCTACAGGGCACTTGAAATAGTTAGTCACTATGCACTCACTCAGTCACTCTATAGCTACGTCTATATCTACATACCTACTCAGCGAGCCACCGTACGCTACCTGACGGACGGTACCCTGCACATCTCCTGGTCATTTCCTTTCCTGTTTTATTCACAAATAGGGCGAGGGAAAAACAACTGCCTATATGCCTCCGTATGAGCCCTAATTTCTCGTATCTTATCTTTGTACTTCTTACGTGAAATGTCTGTTGGCGGCAGGAGAATCGTTCTGCGGTCAGCTTCAAATGGCGGTTCTCTAAATTTTCTCATTAGTGTTCCTCGAAAATAACTTGGAATTCCCTCCAGGAATTCCCATTTAATTTCTCGAAGTATCTCCGTAACACTTGCATTGCACGTTGTTCGAACCTACCGGTAACAAATCTAGCTGCCCGCCCCTGAAGTGCTTCGATGTCTTCCTTTAATCCGACCTCGTACGGATCCCAAACACTCGGGCAGTACTCAAGAACAGGTCGCACTAGCATCCTATATGCCGTCTACTTTACAGATGAACCTAACTTTTCTAAAATTCTCCCAATGAACCGATGTCGACCATTCGCCTTCCCTACCACAATCCTCACAGGCTCGCTCTGTAACGTTACGCACAGACATTTAAACGAAGAGACTGTGTCGAGCAGGATACAACTAATGCTGTATCCGCTTTTCCTACTCATCCGAATTAACTTACATTTTTCTACATTTGGAGGTAACTGCCATTCATCACACTAACTATAAATTTTGTGTAAGTCGTCTTGTATCCTCCTGCAGTCACTCAACTTCGACATATTCCCGTACACCACAGCATCATCAGCTAACTGCAGATTGCTGCCCACTCTGTCCGCTTGATCATTTATTTATAGAGAAGTTGATAGCGGTCCTATCACAATTCCCTGGGACACTCCTGACGATGACCTCGTCTATAATGAACACTTGCCATCGACAAAAACGTACTGGGTTCTACTATTTAAGAAGTCGTCGAGCCACTCACGTATTTGGGAACCTATTCCATATGCTCGTGTCAATTTCTTTCTTCTTACATAAAGCAGTTACTGTTTCAGTTGTTTCTCAACGCCAGGGATGCTTATTACTATGTCGTCCATACGGGAGTCTGTTCGATGGTCACACGGCATTATGTTCATACGATTTCCCTGCGTGAACGATTTCTTAAACGCGAAATTTAAAACTTCTGCGTTCGTTTTGCTATCTTCAATTGCCACACCAGTCTTATCAACTAGAGGCTAGATGGAAGCCTTAGACCCAGTTAGTGATTTTACATAGGACCGGAATTTTCTCGAGTTCTCGACCATATCTTTTGCTAAGGTGTGACGGTGATATATGTATGCTTCGCACATCGGTATTTTCACAGATGCACAAATCTACACTACTGGCCATTAAAATTGCTACACCGAGCAGAAATGCAGATGATAAACGGGTATTCATTGGACAAATATATACTACTAGAACTGACATGTGATTACATTTTCACGCAATTTCGATGCATAGATCCTGAGAAATCAGTTCCCAGAACAACCACCTCTGGCCGTAATAACGGCCTTGATACGCCTGGGCATTGAGTCAAACAGAGCTTGGATGGCGTGTACAGGTACAGCTGCCCATTCAGCTTCAACACGATACCACAGTTCATCAAGAGTAGTGACTGGCGTGTTGTGACGAGCCAATTGCTCGGCCACCATTGACCAGACGTTTTCAATTGATGAGAGATCTGGAGAATGAGCTGGCCAGGGCAGCAGTCGAACATTTTCTGTATACAGAAAGGCCCGTACAGGACCTGCAACATGTGGTCGTGCATTATCCTGCTGAAATGTAGGGTTTCGCAGGGTTCGAGTGAAGGGTAGAGCCACGGGTCGTAACACATCTGAAATGTAACGTCCACTGTTCAAAGTGCCATCAATGTGAACAAGAGGTGACCGAGACGTGTAATCAATGGCACCCCATACCATCACGCCGGGTGATACGCCAGTATGGCGATGACGCTTCCAATGTGCGTTCACCGCGATGTCACCAAACACGGATGCGACCATCACGATGCTGTAAACAGAACCTGGATTCATCCGAAAAAATGACGTTTTGCCATTCGTGCACCCAGGTTGGTCGTTGAGTACACCATCGCAGGCGCTCCTGTCTGTGATGCAGCGTCAAGGGTAACTGCAGCCATGTCTCCGAGCTAATAGTCCATGCTGCTGCAAACATCGTCGAACTGTTCGTGCAGATGGTTGTTGTCTTGAAAACGTCCCCATCTGTTGACTCAGGGATCGAGACGTGGCTGCACGATCCATTACAGCCATGCGGATAAGATGCTTGTCATCTCGACTGCTAGTGATACGAGGCCTTTGGGATCCAGCACGGCGTTCCGTATTACCCTCCTGAACCCACCGATTCCATATGCTGCTAACAGTCATTGGATCTCAACCAACGCGAGCAGCAATGTCGCGATACGATAAACCGCAATCGCGATAGTCTACAATCCGACCTTTATCAAAGTCGGATACGCAATAGTACGCATTTCTCCTCCTTACAACATTTTATCAGGCAACACCGGTCAACTGCTGTTTGTGTATGAGAAATCGGTTGGAAACTTTCCTCATGTCAGCACGTTGTAGGTGTCGCCACCGGCGCCAACCTTGTGTGAATGCTCTGGAAAGCTAATCATTTGCATATCACAGCATCTTCTTCCTGTCGGTTAAATTTCGCGTCTGTAGCACGTCATATTCATGGTGTAGCAATTTTAATGGCCCGTAGTGTATGCTAACCAGCTTGTCGTCGTTTGTGCGTTCTCTTTTGAATTGGGAGTGCAACAGCCTCTGCTCCAGTGGCACCTTAGGGTAGTGACGATGCCACGCCGCTCCACTATCTGCCTCCAGTTCTTCATGCCTGGCACCGCTTCCTTCCATTAAGTGACACCCATCACTCAGCAGTCTGCGGTTACCTCATCTTGCCCTCTGCTTCTTGATCGTCCATGTGGTCTTGAGCCTTCCATCTTCTTGCCATATATCTGACGGACTTTTCTGTCAGAGTCCATTCTAACAACCTTGCCCAGCTCGTTGTAAACGTCTCGCTTTGGCGATGTTCACTGCCGAAGGTTGATCGGCTACCTTAGCTAGTTCTTCAGTGGATCTCCTAGCCTATCTTTTTGTTGCATGATCAAGCGATGACTGAAAAAAATTTCACTTTCTGTACACTTTATTTCCGAAGTCTCAAAGATGTCGCTCTTCTCTTCTGCTCGTGCTCCAAACAGTAGCACTGGCCTAATTATTGTTTTGTAGCGTTTCGGCTTCGTTTTCCTGGTCGCGAATTTGGAGGATAAAGTAATTGTAGAGGGAAAGTAAACTTTATATGCATTCCGTTGTCTAATTTTGTATCGACGTGTCTTCAATTGCAATCATTTATTTTTACTCAGCGTATTTAAAGCTGTGAGTGTTCTCGAAAGTATAGTTTCCTACGTGAAGGTCTTCACTTTGTTCTGTAGTCATGTTTTCCCTTTGTATGGTCATATAATCTATCTTTTTCTCATTAATTTTGTAAACCTATATTCTTGGTGGTTTCATTTAGTTTCTTGAACAGCGTTTCAATTTTATCACTGTTTTTTCTATTAAAACTATGACATCTACATAGGTAAGTGTATTTGGTTGGTTATGTGTGATATTATCATGGTTGCTTGTTTCGTTTCTCTTGCTGTTTGCTCCATGAAAAGTTTGAAGCTAGGTGGGGATAGCGCCTCATCTAGCTTCTGTCCATTTTTTTCTCAAAACAGTCCGATAAAGAGCCCCAATATGTCGTCCTCCTTACTAGCTTCTCCCAACACGTTTAGACCAGGCTGATGAGCTACTTAGGGATTCCTTATTGTGCCAAGATTTCCCGTAAGGTTTCACTGTGGACTCAGTCTGACGCCTTTTGAAAGTCAATGAACAGATAATGAATTTTACTTTTTTTACTCCCATACTTTTCCATTGATTGATGCTGTTTGATATTGATCTATTTTTCCGAAAAACATTTTGGTAGTTCTGTATTATATCGTCGGTACGGGTGGTGAGCTTTTGCGATATTATACTTGACACTACTTCGTGTGTTGTGACTAGTAGGGGAATTCCTCTATAATTCCTGCAGTTTCGTTTATCTCGTTTCTTGTATCTAGGGATAATGATTGATTCCTTCAATTCATCCGATATTTCTTATTCTAAGAATAAGATGAAGCAATTGTTCATGGATTTTACGAACGCCACATTTCAGCAATTCAATTGGTAATCCGTCAGTCCCAGCTGTTTGTGGTTTTTAATTTTTTTCAAACTGTTGGGTACCTCTTCGTACGAGTCCTTTACGTGAGCTTCAGCTGTTGGACGGCAAGTTTTCTCAGTTCATTTTCCGGATCAGGGCGGCGCAGAAAGTCGTCAAAATATTCTTTAGAATCCTTCGAATCCTGTGCTAGATCACCTGATCCAGCGATAATGTTACCACTAATATCGTGAAGAGCTGCTGTTTGAGGCTGATACTCCTTCTTGATACTCGGCCGGCTGATTTTCATATCGATTAATGAGGAAACTACGATATGTTCCCGCACACACACAACCTTAGGCTAATGCATAACGTAAAATTGCACAGTTTCTTTCAGATTCTAAATGAGTTTAGGTTCTGTGAGAAATATAGGTAGGATATTTAGGGGCACCATCGAAAATGCGTGCGCAATGTTTCGTCGCCTGACAGTGCTCTGAACTGCAATAATTAATCAAAAACAGCATTTTAAATTGTTTTTGCTGTGAATGGAAAGTCATGTACTGCACAAAACCATAGGCAAAAAACACCTGATTTCATATGAGCGCAGTTAGTTTCTACAAATTTCGCAAGATTCTCATAGACGACTACACATGTAGTAGTTTCTACATTTTAGCTTTGCTCGTTACAATATTGAAAAAAATAGCTCGACTCTTCAACTGCATAATTTTGCCATTCAAGATTCATACGAAATTTTGTAGATTCGTCAACTTTTTGAAATTTCTGAATTATGGATGTGCCATGATGACTTTCATGAATTATACGTGACCGAAAAGGCACACAAGATTATAAAATGCACCTTTACTTCCATTCGAATAAACCAACCGTGATTAGAATGACAGCCAGTCCACTAGAAGTACTCCCTTTACACTGAGGGGATAAAATTCATGGGATGCCACCTAATATCGTGTCGGCCCTCTTTTTGCACGGCGTAGCACAACAGCTTGACGTAGCATGGACTCAACAAGTCGTTGGAAATCCCCTGCATAAATATTGAACCATGCTGCTTCTCTAGCCGTCCCAAATTGCGAAAGTGTCTCCCCTGCTGGATGGCGTACACGAACCGACCTCTGGATTACGTCCCGTAAATGACCGATGGGACTCGTGTCGAGCGATCTGGGTAGCCAAATCTTTCACTCGAACTGTTCAGAATGTTCTCAAACCAGCCGTGGATAACTGTGGCTCGGTAACATGACATCGCTGTTTGAGAACATGAAGTCCATGGAAGGCTGCAAATGGTGTCCAAGCAACCGAACATAACCATTTCCAGTCAACGATGTTTCAGTTGTACCAAAGGATCCAAATGTTCGATGGGACTCGTGTCGTGAGATCTGGGTAGCCAAATCTTTCACTCGAACTGTTCAGAATGTTCTCAAACCAGCCGTGGATAACTGTGGCTCGGTAAAATGACATCGTTGTTTGAGAACATGAAGTCCATGGATGGCTGCAAATGGTGTCCAAGCAACCGAACATAACCATTTCCAGTCAACGATGTTTCAGTTGTACCAAAGGATCCAAATGTTCGATGGGACTTGTGTCGTGCGATCTGGGTAGCCAAATCTTTCACTCGAACTGTTCAGAATGTTCTCAAACCAGCCGTGGATAACTGTGGCTCGGTAACATGACATCGTTGTTTGAGAACATGAAGTCCCTGGATGGCTGCAAATGGTGTCCGAGCAACCGAACATAACCATTTCCAGTCAACGATGTTTCAGTTGTACCAAAGGATCCAAATGTTCGATGGGACTCGTGTCGTGCGATCTGGGTAGCCAAATCTTTCACTCGAACTGTTCAGAATGTTCTCAAACCAGCCGTGGATAACTGTGGCTCGGTAACATGACATCTTTGTTTGAGAACATGAAATCCATGGAAGGCTGCAAATGGTGTCCAAGCAACCGAACATAACCATTTCCAGTCAACGATGTTTCAGTTGTACCAAAGGATCCAAATGTTCGATGGGACTCGTGTCGTGCGATCTGGGTAGCCAAATCTTTCACTCGAACTGTTCAGAATGTTCTCAAACCAGCCGTGGATAACTGTGGCTCGGTAACATGACATCGTTGTTTGAGAACATGAAGTCCATGGAAGGCTGCAAATGGTGTCCAAGCAACCGAACATAACCATTTCCAGTCAACGATGTTTCAGTTGTACCAAAGGATCCAAATGTTCGATGGTACTCGTGTCGTGCGATATGGGTAGCCAAATCTTTCACTCGAACTGTTCAGAATGTTCTCAAACCAGCCGTGGATAACTGTGGCTCGGTAACATGACATCGTTGTTTGAGAACATGAAGTCCATGGAAGGCTGCAAATGGTGTCCAAGCAACCGAACATAACCATTTCCAGTCAACGATGTTTCAGTTGTACCAAAGGATCCAAATGTTCGATGGTACTCGTGTCGTGCGATCTGGGTAGCCAAATCTTTCACTCGCACTGTTCAGAATGTTCTCAAACCAGCCGTGGATAACTGTGGCCTGGTAACATGACATCGTTGTTTGAGAACATGAAGTCCATGGATGGCTGCAAATGGTGTCCAAGCAACCGAACATAACCATTTCCAGTCAACGATGTTTCAGTTGTACGAAAGGATCCAAATGTTCGATGGGACTCGTGTCGTGCGATCTGGGTAGCCAAATCTTTCACTCGAACTGTTCAGAATGTTCTCAAACCAGCCGTGGATAACTGTGGCTCGGTAACATGACATCGTTGTTTGAGAACATGAAGTCCATGGATGGCTGCAAATGGTGTCCAAGCAACTGAACATAACCATTTCCAGTCAACGATGTTTCAGTTGTACGAAAGGATCCAAATGTTCGATGGGACTCGTGTCGTGCGATCTGGGTAGCCAAATCTTTCACTCGAACTGTTCAGAATGTTCTCAAACCAGCCGTGGATAACTGTGGCTCGGTAACATGACATCGTTGTTTGAGAACATGAAGTCCATGGATGGCTGCAAATGGTGTCCAAGCAACCGAACATAACCATTTCCAGTCAACAATGTTTCAGTTGTACCAAAGGATCCAAATGTTCGATGAGACTCGTGTCGAGCGATCTGGGTAGCCAAATCTTTCACTCGAACTGTTCAGAATGTTCTCAAACCAGCCGTGGATAACTGTGGCTCGGTAACATGACATCGTTGTTTGAGAACATGAAGTCCATGGATGGCTGCAAATGGTGTCCAAGCTACCGAACATAACCATTTCCAGTCAACGATGTTTCAGTTGTACCAAAGGATCCAAATGTTCGATGGGACTCGTGTCGAGCGATCTGGGTAGCCAAATCTTTCACTCGAACTGTTCAGAATGTTCTCAAACCAGCCGTGGATAACTGTGGCTCGGTAACATGACATCGTTGTTTGAGAACATGAAGTCCATGGATGGCTGCAAATGGTGTCCAAGCAACCGAACATAACCATTTCCAGTCAACGATGTTTCAGTTGTACCAAAGGATCCAAATGTTCGATGGGACTCGTGTCGAGCGATCTGGGTAGCCAAATCTTTCACTCGAACTGTTCAGAATGTTCTCAAACCAGCCGTGGATAACTGTGGCTCGGTAACATGACATCGTTGTTTGAGAACATGAAGTCCACGGATGGCTGCAAATGGTGTCCGAGCAACCGAACATAACCATTTACAGTCAACGATGTTTCAGTTGTACCAAGGGATCCGAATGTTCGATGGGACTCGTGTCGAGCGATCTGGGTAGCCAAATCTTTCACTCGAACTGTTCAGAATGTTCTCAAACCAGCCGTGGATAACTGTGGCTCGGTAACATGACATCGTTGTTTGAGAACATGAAGTCCACAGATGGCTGCAAATGGTGTCCAAGCAACCGAACATAACCATTTCCAGTCAACGATGTTTCAGTTGTACCAAAGGATCCAAATGTTCGATGGGACTCGTGTCGTGCGATCTGGGTAGCCAAATCTTTCACTCGAACTGTTCAGAATGTTCTCAAACCAGCCGTGGATAACTGTGGCTCGGTAACATGACATCGTTGTTTGAGAACATGAAGTCCACGGATGGCTGCAAATGGTGTCCGAGCAACCGAACATAACCATTTACAGTCAACGATGTTTCAGTTGTACCAAGGGATCCGAATGTTCGATGGGACTCGTGTCGAGCGATCTGGGTAGCCAAATCTTTCACTCGAACTGTTCAGAATGTTCTCAAACCAGCCGTGGATAACTGTGGCTCGGTAACATGACATCGTTGTTTGAGAACATGAAGTCCACAGATGGCTGCAAATGGTGTCCAAGCAACCGAACATAACCATTTCCAGTCAACGATGTTTCAGTTGTACCAAAGGATCCAAATGTTCGATGGGACTCGTGTCGTGCGATCTGGGTAGCCAAATCTTTCACTCGAACTGTTCAGAATGTTCTCAAACCAGCCGTGGATAACTGTGGCTCGGTAACATGACATCGTTGTTTGAGAACATGAAGTCCATGGATGGCTGCAAATGGTGTCCAAGCAACTGAACATAACCATTTCCAGTCAACGATGTTTCAGTTGTACGAAAGGATCCAAATGTTCGATGGGACTCGTGTCGTGCGATCTGGGTAGCCAAATCTTTCACTCGAACTGTTCAGAATGTTCTCAAACCAGCCGTGGATAACTGTGGCTCGGTAACATGACATCGTTGTTTGAGCACATGAAGTCCATGGATGGCTGCAAATGGTGTCCAAGCAACCGAACATAACCATTTCCAGTCAACGATGTTTCAGTTGTACCAAAGGATCCAAATGTTCGATGGGACTCGTGTCGAGCGATCTGGGTAGCCAAATCTTTCACTCGAACTGTTCAGAATGTTCTCAAACCAGCCGTGGATAACTGTGGCTCGGTAACATGACATCGTTGTTTGAGAACATGAAGTCCATGGATGGCTGCAAATGGTGTCCGAGCAACCGAACATAACCATTTACAGTCAACGATGTTTCAGTTGTACCAAGGGATCCGAATGTTCGATGGGACTCGTGTCGAGCGATCTGGGTAGCCAAATCTTTCACTCGAACTGTTCAGAATGTTCTCAAACCAGCCGTGGATAACTGTGGCTCGGTAACATGACATCGTTGTTTGAGAACATGAAGTCCACGGATGGCTGCAAATGGTGTCCGAGCAACCGAACATAACCATTTACAGTCAACGATGTTTCAGTTGTACCAAGGGATCCGAATGTTCGATGGGACTCGTGTCGAGCGATCTGGGTAGCCAAATCTTTCACTCGAACTGTTCAGAATGTTCTCAAACCAGCCGTGGATAACTGTGGCTCGGTAACATGACATCGTTGTTTGAGAACATGAAGTCCACAGATGGCTGCAAATGGTGTCCAAGCAACCGAACATAACCATTTCCAGTCAACGATGTTTCAGTTGTACCAAAGGATCCAAATGTTCGATGGGACTCGTGTCGTGCGATCTGGGTAGCCAAATCTTTCACTCGAACTGTTCAGAATGTTCTCAAACCAGCCGTGGATAACTGTGGCTCGGTAACATGACATCGTTGTTTGAGAACATGAAGTCCACGGATGGCTGCAAATGGTGTCCGAGCAACCAAACATAACCATTTCCAGTCAACGATGTTTCAGTTGTACCAAAGGATCCAAATGTTCGATGGGACTCGTGTCGTGCGATCTGGGTAGCCAAATCTTTCACTCGAACTGTTCAGAATGTTCTCAAACCAGCCATGGATAACTGTGGCTCGGTAACATGACATCGTTGTTTGAGAACATGAAGTCCATGGATGGCTGCAAATGGTGTCCAAGCAACCGAACATAACCATTTCCAGTCAACGATGTTTCAGTTGTACCAAAGGATCCAATTCACTCCATGTAAACACAGCCCAGACCATTATGAAGCCACCACCAGCTTGCACAGTGCCTTGTTGATAATTTCAGCCAACGGCTTCGAGGTGGCTGGGCCACATTCGAACCCTACCATCAGCTCTTACCAAGTGCAGTGATGACTTATCTGACCAGACCACCTTTTTTAATTCGTCTAGGGTCCAACCGATACGGTCACGAGCCCCGGAGAGGCGTATCAGGCCATGTCGTGCTGTTAGCAAAGGCACTCGTGTCGGTTGTCTGCTGTCGTAGCCCATTAACGCCAAATTTCACCGCACTCTTCTAATGGATACGTCCGTCTTACGTCCCATATTGATTTCTCCGGTTATTTCACTCAGTGCAACTTGTCTGTTAGCACTGTCAACTCTACGCATACGCCGCTTCTGTCGGAAGTCAAGTGAAGGCCGTCGGCCACTGTATTGTCCAGGGTGAGAGGTAGTGCCTGACATTTCGTATCCTCGGCACACTCTTTGACACTGTGAATCTCGGAATGACCTAACGAATTCCGAAATGGATCGTCCTGTGAGGGGCCGGCCTAAGTGGCCGTGCGGTTAAAGGCGCTGCAGTCTGGAACCGCAAGACCGCTACGGTCGCAGGTTCGAATCCTGCCTCGGGCATGGATGTTTGTGATGTCCTTAGGTTAGTTAGGTTTAACTAGTTCTAAGTTCTAGGGGACTAATGACCCTAGCAGTTGAGTCCCATAGTGCTCAGAGCCATTTGAACCATTTTTTTCGTCCTGTGAGTGTAGCTCCAGCTACCATTCCGCGTTCAAAGTTTGTTAATCCCTGCCATCTCTGTATGTGCCTGTTGCTACCCTATTGTTTTGTCACCTCAGTGTATGCCATTCTTGAAATTATAATTTTTGTCAGGTTGCCATGGATCATTAAAATGTTTTAGTTTAGGGGATCGTCAATCTCTCTCTTTTTTTCCCTTTTTAACGTAATTTTCTACGTCGAAAATCCTGACCAGGGGACTACTATCCTTTTCAACAAAGCACTTGAAGCCAGCAAAAATACTGACTAGGTACAATTACTGGGATTTTTGATAGAGGTATTTGAGTGTGCTCGCCCTTATATGGGATATTTCATGTCCGGTAGTATATTTTTCTATCTCCTCACTTCCATTTTCGGTTTTGATTCGTTTATGAAGTTCAAAACAACTTACGAATATCCGTCATTTTTTTCACCTTCTTCACTGTGCTTTCTCACTCCACAATGCACAAAATTCTAAGAAAATCACGTTCACGTACCATTGCTCACTTGCAACTCATTGTTGACTATGGAACAATTGAGAGATGACTTCATTCACTGACGACACTTTCCCTGCGTACGAATCAGGTGAATTTCATGGCAGTGCACTGTAGGTACGGCCATGCTCAAATGTGATGCTTACTTCCAGTAGTGATTATCAAACTAATTAAATGAAATTTGTTATGCAAAAATTAGTCGATGCGCGTCGCCTACTGTTAGACCGCGTAGGGTGTCAGTAGTTCCAATGGCGACGTCTGTTTACTTCTACCCGCAAGTATCGAACAGCGGCCACACAGTACAAATGAACACTCTTTCAGCAAATGAAAAGAAATGTAATACAATATGTTACTTTAAATTAGAGTCTGACAGTTGCTGAATATTATTTGAATTTTGAAGGAGAAGCGCAATGGATGACATTTTTAATGGGACCGCGAACACATATAGTAGTTTCGTTTTTCAGTCTACCGGGAGCTTCATTTTATTTTTATTATAGCTTATTAGTATTGCCCGGAGTTTGTTGACCTGTAACCTTTCTTTCCTTTTTAGATACACATTGTTCACAAGTACGACACTACCGAACATTCTGGTTACAGAAGTGTACATTTGAAGGACTTATTTCAATAGTGGTACAAGTCCATTTTTGTTCATTTTGAGTTAAATGAGCGCTAAAAAATATGCAGTTGAGATACCAGAAATATTCAAGCATATGGATTCTTGCTAGAGATGAACCTTTCTTTCTGTTTGTTTGGATCATTAATTTCAGAAGCATTATAGGCAGAAAAGTGCGTCCATTTATGACATGACAATTCATTCTTTAGGTGTTGACAACAACGGTCAAGTGCACGTACATCTAGGCAAAACGGAACAATATTGTTCAAGAATATATACGTGCACGTTGAAAATAAATTGATGGTTCATCTGTTTTATGTCATCGTCGCGTCACTTGCTGTTGTTGAGTAGCAGGTCCATTTTGTATCGATATTGTACCAAATGTATTGAAATATCGTTATCCATGTGTCGACTTTTTTAACATTCGTCTTAGAAGTTAAAGGAAAAGCACTGAGTGCACACTCCAGTTGTTTCAGTAAATACTGAAAGTTTTTCTAACTACAAGTACATGTTGTCTAACAAAATACTTTCCCTCATTTTCAAGAACCTCTCTGCTTGCTGCTGCTATACACTACAGTAATGTGACATAGCTATACGACAATTCTCGTACATCTTCAGAGAATGAGCTTTCTTAAAGAAGAACATTGCGATTTTGAATAAACTATCCTTTTGGTACTTCAGCTCCAACCTCCTACAGAGTTTTACCTTACTTAAGTACATTTTATAACTCAAGTTACACATATTCACGTCATTTTATCGATATTTTCCGAGAATTTTAGTGTTACTTTTAGACTTATTTTATGTTATGAAAATCAGGGTCCTGCGGTTGCAGATCCTTTCCATATTCGGAAACTACATGAGTTCTCACAAGGGGCAATGGTCCCCACTGAACCCTCCCCCGCCCCCCTCCTTACCTTCTGCGGGCGTTTCTTGCCTAGAGGAACTACGTCGAAAAAGAAGTGCATTTTTACGGAAAAAATGTAGCCCTCGCAGCGAGAGGCATAAATTCTTACTTGGGCTTGGTAATGCTACACAGTACAACATGTAAATCCCTGTTGTATTTTTTCTCCATGTGACAGCCTCATTTACATGTGAATTCATGCGCAGGACAACGAATAACAGCTACACGGAGAATTTATTATATACGGTAATTTAGTGAATATTACCAAACCAATTTTGTTCTAAGGTATCATTGTTGCGTGGGATGTTTTAAAAGTCAACATAAAAAACCGAAGAACTAAAAGACTTTGTTGCTGGTATCTGTCTCGTTGTACTTGGTTTCAGATTGAGGGTGCTGAGTGATTCTGCTTAGTTTCTTCTACGCTCCGTATGTAGAAGCATTCGACACAAAGCTACTACTAATATGTGGAATATATCAACCCGGTTTGTTGATCACGATGTTCAATATTTTTTACAGTGTCAGTTAGAAGAAAGACAACTCTCACAACAACAGTTATTACTTTTTGATCTGCAGTCACTTGACATTGTAGGTTTTGCTACAGCCAAGAAGTTACACGAGTGAGAAGTAGTGACCGGAGCACGATAATTGTCCATAACTCCCTCCATATTGACGTCAAAATGGCCATGGGGCATGAATGACAACTCGTGCTTAGAATCAGTTCCGTTGGAGCACTGCATCAAAAAGAAATCGTAAGTCCCGCTTAGCTCTCTTGTAGTTCCACAGCGCGTCACAGGCGGCGCGCGGTTCTGTTTGGGTACCGCGTGCTGCCATCTACCGACATTTTCTGTCTAGCGGAATTGACCGAGCGCTGGAGTGGGAGTAGTCTGTCGTACGAGAAGTCCGTGGCGGGACAGACCATACGGCAGACGGAGTAGAGAAGGTCTCGTGGACGGATGTTGTGTGTTGTGTAAGTGCTGAAATTTCGTCTTTGTAATCGTAGTGTCTCTGAGGCGATTGATGGACCGAATGAAGATGTTTATCCTACAAAATTGTTGGTGTTGACACAGTGAGTGAGCGTCAGTTGTCGACAGTGCCTGACTGTTGGGTTAAATTTGCCTAGTAAACAGCAAAGCGAGGTGTTGCATTAGTTGGGTGCGCGGAAGGTAAGATAGCAGCTATCGGAAGCCCTGGCAGATTTAAGCGTCACCATCATGGGCAATAATGCCGCAACGGCCAACAAGAAAGTTGACGCAGCCGAGAGTGTCAAGGAATTTTTGGATCAAGCCAAAGAAGATTTTGAGGAGAAGTGGAAGAAGAATCCAACGAACACTGCAAGCTTAGACGACTTCGAACGAATAAAGACACTTGGAACGGGCTCCTTCGGCAGAGTTATGATAGTTCAACATAAGCCGACGAAAGAATACTTCGCAATGAAAATCCTGGATAAGCAGAAGGTTGTCAAACTGAAGCAAGTGGAGCACACGTTGAACGAGAAGAGGATTTTACAAGCCATCAGTTTTCCATTTTTGGTGAGTCTCAAGTATCATTTTAAGGACAATTCCAACTTGTATATGGTGCTGGAGTATGTGCCGGGTGGTGAGATGTTTTCACACCTTCGTAAGGTCGGCCGCTTTAGCGAACCACATTCACGATTCTATGCAGCTCAGATTGTACTTGCATTTGAGTACCTACACTATTTGGATCTGATTTATCGTGATTTGAAGCCAGAAAACTTGCTAATTGATTCTCAGGGTTATCTGAAGGTAACTGATTTTGGATTTGCTAAGAGAGTGAAAGGCCGTACCTGGACCCTGTGTGGTACTCCAGAGTATTTAGCACCAGAAATTATTCTTAGCAAAGGTTACAATAAGGCTGTAGATTGGTGGGCTCTAGGGGTACTTGTTTATGAAATGGCAGCAGGTTACCCACCATTTTTTGCAGATCAGCCAATACAGATTTATGAGAAAATTGTGTCTGGGAAAGTAAGGTTTCCTTCACATTTTGGCTCTGATTTAAAAGATCTGCTTAGAAATCTTCTGCAAGTTGATCTAACAAAGAGATATGGAAACCTAAAGAATGGTGTCAACGATATTAAGGGTCATAAGTGGTTTGCATCAACAGATTGGATAGCAGTGTTCCAGAAGAAGATTGAAGCACCATTTATCCCACGCTGCAAGGGACCAGGAGATACAAGTAATTTTGACGATTATGAGGAAGAAGCACTAAGAATCTCTTCCACCGAGAAGTGTGCCAAAGAATTTGCAGAGTTTTGAATAATCCTCTGTAGTTAATGGGCCCTGTTATTGAGAACTTGGTGTCACAGGAAAAGGTACAAGTCTGTTTTCACCTCTTCATTTAGTAAGCCTGAGACATGCTCATGCGTTGTTAAATTAGCAGTGTGGGATCTGATATATACCAGTTAGCATACAGTCAGATGTATTTTAGATGCTAAAGTAATGAGTTTATATAGTACTACTCTTATCCTGTAGTAATTCGTGCCGGTTCATCTAAGAGAATGCATGTGATTGTGTTTTTTATGAAGTGTGCCCTGGGTAGTAGATCGTGTGTATAATTAGATCTTAAAATGACATGTGAAAGCAGACTTTCAGAAAGTACTCTTTTGTTTTATTTTGAGGAGTTTGCACCAGAATTCGGAATGCAGTATCGAAAATTGCCATGCTTCTGGAATTTGTGTGCAATGTACAAATATAATTTCAGAATAACAGCACCAGAAGTAATTATGCTGTGTAAGAGAGTAAGCTATGAACGTGCCCCAGTTTCAATGGCATATCTGTTAAATCATTCAGTGTTGTACTTTCTTTGTGATAAAAATTAATTTTTGTGTGGTTCACTTCTGAATCAATTTGTAGGAATAACAGTTTGTGGAATGGTTCAGAGTTGTTTAGTAGTTACTTCATGTGGACGAGAATGTGTGAAAGTTAACACTGTTGACAGTTCAGGAGCATTACATAATCTGACAGTTGGTCTGGCTTGTCAGTGATGTATAACAATTTGCAGCCCATTGTAATGTCACATCACTCCTAAAATTTCTTGTCATAAATGCAAGAGATGTTATTAGCAAGAGAAACATTAATTTTTGTTACATATACAGATGTTAGTAGAAAACATTTGTTTGCATTAAAACAGGTGATGAAGGGACTGTTGGTGTCTGCACGTAACATAGAGGAAAACTGGTGCCATAACTTGAACTCCAGTGCAATAATTTAATAGTATATTTATTTATTTTTAATTACTGCTGCATAGAGCTTGTGTGTTCTCCATTTCTTGTAGAAGCTAAAGTAGTGTTTAGCTGTTTGAGGAATTGTCCTTCTTCTAAATGGGGTAATGCCACAAGTACAAATATGAATTATTTATTTATAAATTTTGAGGAGGGTGGAATCATCATAAATATATTTTTAAATCTAATGTTACAAGAAATTTTGTTCCTTCTTTTTCACTTGTCATTTGTGGCATGTGAACTGAAAACGCTTCTCAGTCTGAATGGCTGTAGTCAGTAGTATGGATTTCGTGTCTTCTTTGGATGTTGCTTCAGTTTTGCAGTCACTTAAGAAGTGCATAGCTTTATGTAGCAGTACTACTACTGTGGCCCCATTTTCTTCTTCTGATCATTTATTGGAAGTGTAAGGAACTGTGAAGGTTCATTTGCTAGTGTTCCAATTGAAGAACATGTTGTTACATGATGGTTAACTAGATTAGGTAACCAGCCATCTTTCCTAATTGTTTTCCATAAGGCATTGTTGTCTTTACAGATTGACTGGATTAAACAGATTTTCATAACATTAGGGTGAATCTAATAGTTTAGTTTTAGACTGTTAGTGTAACATTTTCAAAGTATTGTATGGGAGGTTTTATATAAGAAATTTATCGTTTACCGATGTCAGAATACAAAAGCCTTTAAAGTTTGATGCTTTAACTTCTCATAATGTAGTGTAACAGGCACTTATTTACATATCAAGAAGTTCATTAGTATAAATGTTAGTTCACATTGAGATAAAAATGGCAGCTTGTATTTTAATTTTTATTGGAAGCAGGTTTCTGCATATGGAACAAAGCTTGACTTTTGAAGTATTGTTTTAGTGAGTATTAGTAAATTAACAAATGGACTATATAACTGGACAATTTGAGACACTTGCTTGATTTAGTCTTTATCAGTACTTCTCAATGACTCCAGAGCAATCTGAATTACATGTGGATTTTTAGTTCATTTTTTCCAGCTTGAATATACTGTATGGTCCTAACTATTGGATGAGAGATATCTGTGATTAATTTTTTTCTTATTTCAAAATCTCTTGGCTGCTGAAAGAAGAAAACTGTTTTGTTGTTGCCAGGTTTCCATACTTTATTTGAAATACAAAATGAGCTATATGGTTTATATAAAATATGAATCTCAAGATAAGGAAAAATAAATGTTATTTTGGGAAACTACAGTTATAATACATTAGTGGATTTTGCATTTTGATGTGTTGAAATGTACGAAATCACTACTGCCCAGTATGGATTTTACGGAAGGCTGATACTGTTTAAATCCATAAAGTACGGTCTGTTGTTTTTGTCCACGCAGTGTTTTAGATCAGATGGAAAGGGGATGTTTGCTAGTAAAGATTCTCTTAGTGTTCATACTGATCTAACACTGTTCTGTAATGTGTGGGTCTACAGGAAGTAGAATGGCTGATATGTTGACATTGAAATTATAGTGGCTCAGCTACATTACTGTCAAAATTTGTTGCAGATTCATAATTTCATTTTTGTGTTTCATTAATGTATTATTTTTGTTTCGTAGCTCTAATGACAAAACTGTGTGAACTGTTAATGCGGGTAGCAGTGTGACTGCAGATTAATGGAAATTTGATGACTCTTCATATTTGCAAGAACTGTCATTGTTGTTATGAATATTAGGAGGTTTTTCTTCCCCTGCCACTGTTCCATGTATAAAGAGTTAATGAGACATAAATGCTTCTCATAAATGCTGTAATTGTTAAATTTTCAGAATATTCATTTCACTGCCAGTGCATTACGAAAGCAATTTATTGCTATTGTTGTTGGAAGGGGAGCATAAAATTGTTAAAATAATTCAAAACTTCGAATGGTTGTTGCAGTATTAAGATGATTTGTGACCTCCATTTAAACACCATTAATGATTATATTCATAGGCTCATGTTTGATACAGAGTCTGCACATGACACCAGAATATGATGTTGTATTTGTACAAATATTTTATAGCATTAAATTAAAAACACCTCAGAATACCTTATTTTATGAAATGCCTTTTGTAGAATAATGTTCTGATCCTTAACAGTTTTTAAAATAAAAAAATTGTCAGATGCTTTTGTCCATGTAAGTGTTCTTGCTGTGTGTTGTGATATTTTGTCATTTGCCTCATAATAATGTTATGTTCATTAATTTTTGTTGAAGACTTGTTATAGTTGATACTAAAAGATTCAGTAATAATGATACACATAACAAAAACTCTGTTTCTTGTCAAATGCCTTCCTAAATTCCTGTATCTTGTGAAGGTATTTAATGAATATGAACATTCACATTTCATGAATTGAGTACCATGATATAAAGCCTGACAGAATCATGTAAATAATGCAATAATGAAGGAAATGTATCACAAATAGCTTCAAATCTTAATATTTGAAGGGAAATCCTACTGGTCAACTGCTTACTTTATCAGAATCATAAACAGTGCAAACCTGTTTGCTTTGATGTTTGTGAAGAGTAGAATACTATGAAGCAATACACTGTAAACTGATACTTACCAAATACTAGCTACTTTCGGTGTTTGTTTACTCTGTGGTAATTGTTTAATCTAGTACCTTCATTAAACTGACTTTCTATATGTAGTTACAATGATTTAAAAGTTTATTCTGTTTGACTGAAGATAATGGCAGGTTTGGACATGGTGCTGAGAACTAGTTGGTTTTCTTTAAAATCAGGTAGAGGATGGTTGAATCCCAATCTTGCCATACTGATCCAGTTTTAATGTGGTTCCCAGTGATCATCCAGTGAAATTAACCTGTCCTGCCAACCATATGGTGGCAGAGCAATTTTGATAGACTCCAGGCAGTAGCTTTGTGACCTTGTTGAAAGAGGTATCCAGAAAATGTGTAAGCTGGCAACAGAATGGCAAGACTAATAAAAAAAGTGCTTTGACAAGTGCTCTCTCTCTCTCTCTCTCTCTCTCTCTCTCTCTCTCTCTCTCTCTCTCTCTCTCTCTCTCTCTCTCTCTCTCTCTCTCTCTCTCTCTCTCTCTCTCTCTCTCTCTCTCACACCCCCCCTTCCCTTCACCCCCCCTTCCCTTCGCCCCCCCCTGCCCCCTCCCCACTATGTATAACCCTCAACCCATTCCTTACCACTGCTTATCAGCAGATTCACCTATCATGAAATGATGATAATCTTACTTATTTCCATTGTGACTGAGTCTAAGATGTTGGGGTTACATCTCTTATATTATTTAGAATTGTGGTCTGCAGCAGAATATGGTAAACATTATTGTTTGATTGGCTGGAGTTAGTTTTTTGCTTCATTTAAATCAGTAATTTCAGCCGTCAAAATGATTACTAAATGCTTCCTCTCACAAGTGCATAAAATGATGAAATAATGTATTGAAAGGTCTGGTTGAGAATTTAGTTATTTAGGAATAAGGGAGATGACTCACCAAAGGCAGAACTGCTGCACCTTTGATAGGTATACAATCAAAAGTTACAGAGCTTTACTAGCTTTTGGCATGCACTTCCTTTTTCAAGCTTGTAGGGAAAACTTGCACAAAACACTCACTGACATGCACACAGCTGTCTTCCTACACCCTGCTCAATCAACTGAGCACTATGTAGGGAGACAGACGTGTGTGTATGTGTGTGTGTATGTGTGTGTGATTTCTCTAAAAGCTTGGAAAAGGAAGTGCATTCTGAAAACTAGCAAAGCTCTGTATCTTGTGTTTGTATACCTATTGACTATGCTGCACGTCTGCCTTTCGGTGAGTGTTCTCCCTTACTCCTAAATAAAATCAGTGAAAGGGTGTTACAGTGTTGCTGATGTCCACCTTGTACTCTGCAGCAAATCTAAAAATACTTCTAAAGTATTCATTGTGGGTATCCAAACATATTTTTGCAATGCTTGTAATCGGCTGTTATTGACATTCAAATGAAGCCATGAGAACTAATTTAGATAAGTTTGGAACAGCTACATTACCTAGGAGAAATATTCTTAAAACTGATAGTGTCCAGAAGAAAGAAATTGTTTGCTGGGCTTACAATGGCCAGGGTATTTGATGTATTCAAAAGTACTGTCCTTCAATTTTCTGTTCAGCATATATCTGCAATGCACAGCTTACTTTAACTAATGGGCTGCTCACAGCAGTTTGGTCATCTTTGAGGAGAGCATTTAGATTCTGATTCCTGAGGAAAAGCAGTTGCTTTGCTCATTACTTAACTTCCAAAGAACTCTGTTTTAACACTGCATGCTAGGCTGCTAACAAGTCCCTGAACTGGATTAGGAAATATTAGTGTACCATGACTTGTTCCGTACTATTAGAAGTAGTTGAAAAGCAATTGGTATCACATGAATCAGTTGTCTTTTTTAAAAATGTCATTTCTGCTGTATTTGGAGGTCGCAGTACTTTACCGTTGAGCGTGAACTCCTGACATTGGTTTGGATCATTTTTGTTTGGCCTAAAACCAAGCAGTTACAGTAGAAATGACATAAAATATTTTATTACTATTAAGTACAGGGTACCTAAACTTTTTGCCTTAAAGTACTGTAAATGGCTGCTTCAGAGCTGAAAGCTGTTGCTGTATAACATAGTTATTTAGACAGAATATTAGTATCATTTGTGAGTTTGTATAGTAATGAAAAATTATTTAATCTTGCTGCATATTAACATTTCCAACCAAAGAGGTTCAGGTACTACTCTCTCACTGGAGAAGTGAGGTTCAAATCTTCATTTGGCCATCCTAATTCAAGTTTTACAGACACAAAGTGGAATTAAACTGGGATGTTTTCTTCTGTGCAGAATTGCCAAATTTGTAGCCTGATCATTTGCTTTCATAGATTTGCTACACCTCTGCTGACCTTGCTAGCAAGATCATAAAAACCTTACATTCCGTCACTTCTTTTGCCCAAGTTTGTTACAGAGGTGAGGTTATGCCAAGAAGATACAAAAACAAATTTATTGCATTTGAGGCTTTTATAATTTTTCAGAATTGTGTAAAGACTAAAGTAGTGCATATTTTAGGATGTGTGTGTGCTACCTGCCAAAACTATTCGATGTTACCATGAATATAGATGGCATAACATATGTCATATCCTGGTAAATTTAGAGAAGGTGAATTAGAAAAAAAATTCCTGTAATAAATACATGAACTTAGCCTATATCTGATGAACTTCAAAATTCTCAGGGCACTTTTGAAGGTTTGCTAATCAGTGCATGTAATTATTCATAGCATTTCTTCCCCTCAGACCATTAGACAGATCTTCCCTGAAGGCTATGACAGTGTACTTCCAGAACTCAGTTCAAAAGATCTCTGTATACAAAAATGCTACCGCTAACAAATGTGGAGGGATGCTCTTGTAAACACAGGTTTGCAACATGTAATTCTACCAGCTCTGAAATAATTTAAAAAATTAAGACACGAGTGAAAAGTGTTTTCCTGTGACTAACAGAAGACTGAGCCTATATAATAAATATTTTTATGAAAACTGTAAAATACCAATCAGAATGGCAAGACCATATGTGGACTGGCTGAATATGGCAGGTTGTCAAACTGTTATGTTCTTCCAAATTTATTCCAAACTTTAAGGGAATATATATATAAATACAGTAAATTCCAGTTGTTTACTGATGTGTTTGGCAACATAAAGAGACTGATGACTGGTTAAGTGTTACAGTGAATTGGCAGTAATTTTTGATGAAATACATCAGAAGGTGTTGCCATATATGTATATGGTTTGATGAATTAAACTGGATGCTTTCCAGTAAGCAAGGTTACAGATTCAGAAACAATATAGCTCCATATTAGGTGAATTTTTAATTGCAGGCTTATCACAAATCAGTAAATTTGTTGGCTTTGTGAAATATAACTACTATGTCACTAGGATGGATTTGTGTGCTTTGCACAGTATGCACTACTTCCAGAATACTTTGTAGTGAAGTTACGTCCTATGCACTCAATCCACTGATGAGTCTTCAGAAAGAGGAGCACTTCTGAATGTTGGTGTGCTGGTTAGCTATATTTATACCACTAACAGTTGCTCGTTTAATGGGTATTTTTAATGAATGATCCTTATTTCATGTGCAAACTGTTTTCACTTACATAACTTTATGAAGGCAATGTTTCAGTCAGCTGACCAGAAAGTTTTTGTTTTCTTCTTTTACATACTTGGTGTGAAGCTACATATCCTGCCCAAATTTCCACCAATCATAACCTGAGAAATATGCAATGCAAATCTCCATAAAATTTGAAGTTTCGATACATATACATTACAGCGAAAGTAGTGGAAATGGGACATTACATTTGGAAAATATCATCTGGACCACTCATAGATGATTGCTAATTTAATAATAAGTATCAGTTTGCAGGTTGCCTATCTAAAGACTCCCAGGGGCAACAAAAAATTAATTTAACATATTTCGCGTAATTATTGACCGAATTTAAAATGCTGTCCAAATATACTTGTTTATGGGTACTCGTAAGCTTACGTTAAAAGTTTGACACAATAAGGCAAGTATTACAGTTAGAAAGTGTGTATCGGTCTCGGGGCATTGTAACTGATTTCACACAAATCCCCAGACCATAGTCAGCCAGTATTTGAGAATATCATTTAGCGACTTCCAACGAACTTCACACACAGTTTCAAACCATTCCTAAACGTTTAACGCTTACATTCTCAGACATTGAACACACATTTTTCTAATCAGACATCTTCAAAGAATGGTGGGTTTACAGGTACCTCACATACTAGGCACACACAGTTAGTGGATTTAATAAATACTTGGCATGTTGATTCTGCGTTTAAGGTATCTACACAGTAATAGAAATGAGATTATCGTGGATTTAGTAAATCACGCCCCATTGTATTAAAAATTAAAAATGTCTACTATACGCGGTTACAGCATGTATTGCGGCCGCGAATACAGACAATTTGTTGCTGTGTGTAGTGTGGTCTTTGAGTTCTCAGTGTGAACATCCAGCGAAACTACTGAAGAAAGAGGTACAGTAAATGGTGCCACCCGAACATGACTGAATGTTAATGATCTACGGCTGACATCCAAGGTACACACAGGTTTCGATTCTGGAGGAGGAAGTTCAGGTAAATGTCACCAAATAGAAATGTCAATGTTGTATGCAAAGCACGAGACTAGGCCTGGTAGTGTAGTGAGCAAAACTATAAAAAGTCCTGGCACGTAAACAATTGTACGTCAGAAGCTCATTTTTAGTAACTTTGCATCTGTAAACAAAGAAATGGCGAGGCAATATATCTCCCGACGAGAAAAAAGTGGCGTTACTACGCTAATCAGGTCAGTCTTTCAGAATGAATGTTCTATTCAAGAAAACAGTTGCCGAAGAGGCTGCATCACAAAACCTCTACGTTCATGCTGTTACACTAAGAGAGAGTTCACCTGACCTGTTATGATCACAAGAAATTGTTTCCTACTTCTACATAAAACGTAAGGTAAGAAATTTGACCTGCACGTCGTTCGAAAAACCTGAGAGCTGTAATCTGCAAGAACAAGCGGTCACAAGGGCTAACAAAAAAGTGTGTGTGTGTGTGTGTGTGTGTGTGTGTGTGTGTGTGTGTGTGTGTGTGAGAGAGAGAGAGAGAGAGAGAGAGAGAGAGAGAGAGAAGCTGGACACAAAGCTGTCTTGCGATTATCCATTATGTGATGTTTGCATACTTGCCGTAGGATTGATAGCAGCGAACAGCTTGTTGGGGTCTTGACTCCAGATGACGCAGAGAGGCGTGTATGTCCCTCCCTTTAGCACTAGACTAAAAGGGTTCCTATTTAGTTGGGTTTTCAACGTAATTAATGGAAACAACAGAATAGATTTCAAGCAGAAGCAGTGCGCTTATGTTAATTGAGATGATGCTTCCGTTCGGAAATTCGGCTGTATTGATTAATACTGCACATACGCATCAACAGCGTTAGGTTTTGCGTCAGTCTTGAGGACGTATCGAACGCACCACATATTGCAGCGCTACTTATCCAGCTATCTACATGAGCGACGTTGCCCAACAAGTGTTCCGCTTATGCAAATATTAAACTTCAGGCGCTTAAGAACGTTTTAAGATACTATGATTGCTGAGAGATAAAACGCGTTTGTGTTCGTTTTACAATGGAACATGAAAAGACGTTGTTTATGATGCGCGACTCTTTTCTATGCGGAATGATAGGTTTCCTAGTGTTCTGGACAGTTACTATTATCTGGAAAATCTGTAACATCAATCGTTTAGCCCCTTGGAATTTTTGCGTTTTAAAATAATGTGGATTTTGTCCTGTAGTATGTATCGTGATTTGTATGTAACTTAATCCTCCATGTGTTTTGACCTGTTTCGTCGAGTAATGGACCATAACAGGATGTGTAAGCTGCATTTCTAAGATTGTCTCCTTTTCCCCTCCTGCTCCATTGTGTTACATTATCGCAACTTCAGTTAGAAACGGTCGCCATCTTTCCGAATGCCCTTCCATAAATAACTTCAATATCGTACGCATGCCAGGTGACGTAATTCGGAAAGAAATGTGAAGCCGCTTCCCTTCCTCCGCCTCCTTCCCCCTCCGTTCCCCCTCTCTGCGTCTCCCTCCCCCCCCCCTCTCTCTCTCTCTCTCTCTCTCTCTCTCTCTCTCTCTCTCTGTAATCTTGTCTTTTCATTTGTGTTTTTGTATATCGACTCCGTGATAAAAAATTGCGAAGACACAAAACTCGCTAACTGGAGCAAGTTAGGCGGGTTTGCAACGTTGCGTAGATCCGATGCGTCTCCAATTCTGACGTATCGTTCTCGCTCCATTCTCTTTCTGACGCCTGTGGTTCTAGATTTCAAAGCAATAAGTGTCCATGTAAACTCTGTTAAGTTAATGTTGAAAATAATGATTTTCAGTGTAAGATGAACTGTAGGGAATTGTAATCAATAGGGTAAGCAGTTATTCTTGTATTCCGGTGAGGGCTTTATAGTGTGACGTTCCTCTGCGCGGGATTAGATGTTGATAGTTGTACAGAGCTGTGGTTTCCAAATTCAACTGACCGTTTTGCATGACCATTGTGCTAAGTGGTTATTCATATGTTGCTGTACTGCGGACTTAAGTTTGTCTTTATTTTAATTCTCCCTTTAGAGCCATGATGTTACGCGGAACGTATTGTAATGACTACTTGTATCCATACTGTTTGTAACGATTCGTACTCCTTAGGAAACTTTCTCTCTGCGACTGAGGATTATTTGGCGTCCAAATGTTGTTGCGGAGGACCATCCTATTCAGTTATAATTTTTTATATTATGTGCATTTTTCGTTGCACTTATTTCCTTCTGGATACGTAAGTACGATTTTGGCTTTGTAGCCAGTCACGTGGTTCTGAAATTAACGCACACATCTTAATCATTACTACATTCATATAAAATTACAATTTACACCACAAAATGTCGTACCACGTGTACTGTTAATAGTTGACATTCAGTTAGTGTCTTTTCAAAATTAAATTTTTCTTTGTGCTAGTGGAAGGACGACTGAGATGGAGCGTTCGCTGTTGACGTAAGAGATTCCATTAGGTAGAAGGAAGTACTTGAGTTACCTGTTGTTCTCGATACTCTTTTTCACTTTATGAATTTAAACGAAAACTAAACTCCGTTCGAACAGGCCGTGGAGGCCCAACGGTACCGGCCGGCCGCCGTGTCTTCCTCAGACCACAGGCATCACGGGATGCGAATACGGAGGGCATGTGGTCAGCACACCGCACTCCCAGCCGTTGTGTTTTCGTGACCGGAGCCGCTACTTCTCAATCAAGTAGCTCCTCAGTTTGCCTCACAAGGGCTGAGTGCACCCCGCATTTTATGAATTTACCATTTAAGATTTCTGTTAACGCTAGATACGCTCACAGGAGCGCTATTGGCGCGTGAAGGTATATGATGTGCAATCGTGCATCTAAAAATTTAAGTTTAGGTTGCACGTCGGTGATACTGCAGTCAAAAATAAAATAATTACGTGCTTTACTAATAAACGCGAAGTGTTCAACGCTAAACACACAGACAAGAAATCAAAACGCAAGCATTGCAGACAAAACAGAAAATATGAGAATGGATTCTTGCAGAAAATAATGACCATTAACAAGAAACAGATACAGTAGTACCCATACGTTAACTCGCTGACTGCTGATCCACTCCCTTTAGTACAGTATATCTTTTAATGGTGTGTGAAGTTGCACAAAAAAAAAGAGCTGAAAATACTGAACATAGCGGGACTTCTGGCTGCTGGTGGTTACGCGGCGTCGGGCCGTAAACGTCTGCTGTGACTGTGGCCTAACGCAAGCGTCGTATTAAAATTTTTATACAGCTATTGCATTTCTATCGGCCTGCTATAACTTCATGTTGTAGATAGTTTTACATAGAAAGTAATTGTACAAAGTTAACGAGATTGTCACTACAAAGGCGATTCTTTTTCATTTATCATATGTTTCTATTTAAGTAAAAACCATCTAGCAAGACTGCTGCTTACACGCTGCTGAAAACAGCAGTTGCGTTGTGTTGTCCAGCCATTACTTTGTGGCGTGCTGTGAGGGACTGTATGAGACTCAAATTTCGCTCGCATATTTACCCTATGATCGTTAGTAAAGTTTTTAGAGTTGTTTGTGCGTTGAAGTAATTAAGTTTCGTAAGATAGTTTCCAGTTGACGTATCTTATTGTTTGTAGTGAAATACTTCAGTAAAATTTACATTCACTGTTTTTAATTTAATGGAGTGTTTCAGTGGTCGCTTGAATTTTTGGTTTTAGATAAGAACTTGTGTGAAGTTTTGGTGGTATTAGTTGTCGTTTGATTGTATTAATAAAAGTAGTTGCTTTCTTAGCAGGGAGAGAATTTCGAAATCACTGTTGTTCTTTAAATAGTTCCACTGTAGGTAACGGGGACGTGGCTGTTTAGGTTTTTGAGTAACTGGTAAAATTGTACCATGAGTGAGAAGTGTGGGCTTTGTCGCAGGTTTGCGAGTTGTGGGTTACGGTGTGAGATTTGTTCAAAGTATTTTCATGCGAAGGAAGACAGGTAGTGATTGTGGGTGGAGCGGGAAATGGTCTTGTTTGGGATGGGGAGTATGATGTATGTGGTGACCTGGTAAAGATAGCTACTCAAACTAGTGGCACTAATGTGCACTTCGTGCAACTGTTTAAACGTCAAGATCGGCCTCACCTTAACGCTACTGTTCGGCGTGTTAACATGGGGCTGGAGAAGGCACTTACGACGGAGGGCATGGCTTACATTGCAGTGGTGTCAGTTGAGTCTGTCAATAGATCGGGTATCATTTAGCATGGCCTGCACCTCAGTAGGTATGGGAAGGGGAGGCTGGCAAAATTTGTGACAGTGTAGTGGGCGGTGGTGAGAGCACTCGTGGAAAAATTCCTGTAGTAGTTGGTGTTAAAGGTGCATCTTTTTTAGACTGAAGTCAGCTGATAGGTATCACTGCTCGAAGTCCCTCTAACAAAGGAATCTCCTTCAGAGGTGGTCAGGTATCAAGAACTGGAGGAATCAGCATATTTCATCAAAATATAAGAGGTATTAGAGATAAAGTTAGTGAACTGTTTATAGAGGTTTATTGGTATATCGGAGTACCATTTAAATAAGCTAAAATTCAGAGGCTTCCTTTACGAGGATACAGATTAGCTGGCTGTTTTTCAAGGCGTTCTTTGCAGAGTGGGGGAGTGGGTGGCCATGTACATTAAAAAAAAAATATTCCACTTGAGTCCGTAGACGTATCACGGCACTGAAATGAACAGGTATTCGAAGGTTGTCTAGGGGCAGTTGAATATAGTGAAACGAATTTTCTAATTGTTGTGTATAGGTCCCATTACTCTGACTTCAGAGCATTTCTGCTCAAGCTAGAGAGGGTTTTTGGTTCACTTTATAGGTTCTTGGTTCACTTTATAGGAAGTACCATGACTTCAATATTAATTTTGTATGTGATTGTGCAAGAAAAAGGATGTTCGATGATATAAATTCATATGATCTGATGCAGAGTGTGTTTCTTCCAACCAGGGTGCAGAGGAGGAGAAGTAGTGATAGAAAACATTTTTATTCATTCTTCATTACTAGGTGGGCATTCTGTTGGTAAAAGGGTGGATGACCTTTCAGGCCACGAAACACAAATTTTAACAGTAAAGGGTTTCTGTACTCAAACAAATGTTATATATAATTACAAACTGTACATTCGACAGCAAATTATGTGAAATAAAGTAATAACTTATCCTTACATACACAGCCTTTTCAGTAACTTTTGCAAATACTGACGGCATAGAAGTAGGTCTAAAATTGTCTACATCATCCGTTTCAATAGTAAAGCAGAGCGAATAGTAAAACAAAACCCGACGTTTTAATTTCACAGAATGGGCATATGGTTAGTGAAACTGAAAAATTCAAATTTCTAGGTGCTCAGATAGATTGTAAACTGTCGTGGAAAGCGCACGTTCACGATATTGTCCAAATACTTAATGCTGCTATTTTTTACTGTTAGAATATTCTCTGAAATAAGTGATAGTTCTACACGAAAAGTTGTGTACTTTGCTTTTCCAAGTCCTTTTTTTGTCTCTAACAGAATTACAATGTCATCGGCAAACCTCATTTTTTTTATTCTTCTCCCTGGACTTTAATTCCTACACCAAATTTTTCTTCGGTTTCCTTCACTGCTTGCTCAATGCACAGATGGAATAACATCTGGGACAGGCTACAACCCTGTCTCACTTTCTTCTCAGCCACTGCTTTCCATTCACATCCTTCGGCTCATATAACTGCCGTCTGGTTTCTGTACAAGCAGTAAATAACCTTTCGCTCTCTGTATTCCAAACAACATTGTCAAAATCTTACTCTTTAATCTACAAATACTATAAACGTAAGTTTGTACTTCCTTAACGTTTCTTCTAAAAGAAGTTGCAGGGTTAATATTGCATCGCGTGTTTCTACATTTCTCCGGAATCCAAACTGATCTTCCCAGAGATCGTTTTCTACTGGTTCCTCCATTCTTCCGTAAATAATTTGTTATTTTGCGGCCTATTAGTTCCGTGATACTCACACTTGTCAGCACCTTCTATTTTTGGAACTTAAATTATTGCATTCTTCTTGAAGTCAGAGGGTATTTCGCCTGTCTCATACGTCTTGCACACGAGGTGGAATAGGTTTTTTTATGGCTGGCTCTACCAGGGATATCAGTGTTTTTGAGGGACTTTCGTCTACTCTGGGGTTCAGTGATCTATCTTCCCCTAGTTATATAAACTTCTATTTCCTTACATTTGGCCTCCAGCAATTCCTGCTTAGCCATTTTACATTTCCTGTCGGTCTCATTTTGTAGACGTTTGTATTCCTTTTCGCCCGCTTCATTTGTTTCATTTTTATATTTCATCCTTTCATCAGTTAAATTCAATACATCCTGTGTTATCCAAGGATTTCCAATAGGCCTTGTTTCTTTACGTATTTGGTTCCCTGCTACCTTCACTATTTCATCTCTCAAAGCTATCATTTCGTCCTGTACTGCAGTCTATCGTTGGCTAATTCTCCCTCTGAAACTCTCAACCTCTGGTTCTTTTGTTTTATCCGTGCCCCATGTCCTTAATTTCTGGCCATGTCTTCAGTTTTAATCTGCAGTTCATAACAAATTATGATCAGAGTCCACATCCGCGACGGGAAATGTCTTACCGATTAAAATCTGATTCTAAAATTTGTCTTATCATAATACAAGCAGTCTGACATCTTCCAGTGTCTGCAGGTCTCTTCCATGTATTCAATCTCCTTTAATGATTATTAAACCAAGTGTTAGAGATGATTAGATTATGCTCTGTGCAAAATTCTACCAGGCGGCTTTCTCTTTCATTCTTTTCCCTCCATCCATATTCAACTATTTTTCCCCTCTTCCTACTATCGAATTCCAGCCCCCCCCCCCAAAAGGTTAAGTTTCCTTCTCCCTTAACTCATGATAGTGTGCAGCATTAATCTGAGAATGCTTTTCCTGGATCTACGAGCAGACGATATTGCTTTCCATTTACGGTTAATTTTGTATCTCAAATTATTAAAATCTGCGAAAAGAAATCATATCTATGCCAAGCTAATATTTTTAAGAACTCTTTCTGAGAATGAATGTGCCAACAGGCGTTGTGATGATAATATGCATTTTTTTCATTTTCGTCTTTTAGTTATTGAAAAGTGCTAAAAAAATCCGCGCGGAAATTTTTTACTGCAATTTTTTTTATCGCTGTTGTTGGTACAAGCCTTTAATTATAGAATAAATGCGCAACATATGATTTGCCGGAAGACTCCATGGTCGCTGGGCAAATTACCCACAGTGCGCTAAATGTAGGCGTAATGCAACTTGAGTTTTCCTTTTGGCGTATTCTCGGTTACTCTTTGATGACCACATTCACTGCAGTGTAAACTTAGAACTTGTTTTGTTTGGGGAATTTATTGTTTAGTATATTCTGCAGTCACTGAACAAATACAGTAATTTGAATAACTTAGGTGCCTGGTAAGGAAAAGGAAAATCGCATTGCGCTAATAACATCGTTGCGTTCAATGCTAGACGTTGAAAATCCAATAACAGTTGACGAAAGTTCGGAAACAGGAAATAAATACAGATCGCTTAAAAGATAGCATGTGTCAAGCGGAAACAGTTTCTGCTGTCCATACACAATGATTAAACACGGTAACTGGATGCTCAGAAGGTTACTTGACTGATTTATTACAGAAACGATGTTACAGATTAAAATTTAAATAGACGAATGGGAGACCTATTTTTGTGTAACAAGTACAAGACGTGTACTGAAAGAAGCCAATGCACAGCTGAAATATGGACAGACAAAGGAAAAGGTAAGTGCACGTAAAACGATAAAAGAATAGTCAATAATCAATTTACATATAGTTGCATATTTAGTTTAGTAGGCAGGAGTATATAAGCTTTTGATATGTGATGCTGCAGAAGAATGCTGAGGGTAAGATTAGTAGACCTAGTAAATAATCAAGAGGTAATGAATCGATTTTTAGCTAAAAAGAAATATATGGCACAACCTAACTAAAAGAAAATGGGTCGGTAGCCAGGATACATCCCGAAACATGAAGGAATCATCAAACTGGTAAATGAAAGAAGTGTGGGTGGTTAAAACTGTAGGAGGAGACCAAGGTCCAAATATAATAAACAGGTTGAAATGGGTATTGGTTGTAATAGTTACGAAGAGATGAGGCGTGCACAGGATAGGTTGACACGAAGAGCTACGTGAAATGTCATCGGACTGAAGACCCACAACACCACCACACAGGATAACCCATGGTACTGAAATGGTTCGTAAACCTTGTCAGGTGGTACTTGTCATTCATTCGTTATGATTTATGAAATGTAGAAAATACCGGAATGCTTCCTTTGGAACGGGTACGAACGATTTCCTTGTCCATTCTTTCCGTAATTCGAGCTTGTGCTCCGTCCCTAATGACCGCGGTGTCGACGGGACGTTAAGCTTTAATCCTCCTTCCTTTTTATGTGCCCTCAAAAGTCGAAGGCCGTTGATGAACGGAGTCGACAGTAAACGAGGCTTTAATTTCCACCGTTCTACAGTTAATTCGCCCGAAACTGTCCACGCATCGGGAGTGTGATAAGAGTGAAGACACAAATCACTGTGGAACATAGACGGAGATTATTTCAGTGTCTCTTTTGTGTATTATACGGTTAAGCTTCCACAAAGGAGGGACAAAGTCTGTAAGTTGTTTGCTTGTAAATTTTCTTGCCTCTCATTTTGTGTAGCTCTCAAGGTCATTCGATGCAAAGAACAATACGGACAAATTTTTTTCTTGAACCAACGTACCACGAAGGTGCCATTTTCATCTGTTTGTTTCGTTTTACTTATTCTTTTTTATTTTAATCTTAGAACCTTAGACATATTTGCTATGTCAGAACTATGTTGCTAGTTACTACTGAAATAAGAAGCATTGTCTTTCTACGGTTGTCCGCACGGAGATAAATACTTAACAGCACAAGAAACTATCAATTAGATGAGAGTAGAGTGCGAGATCCCCTCTTCTTGATCGCCAAATCGTGAGCCAATGCCCAGGGTTAAAGCTCATAATCTGTCACATTACTGTTCTAAGACGAGATGATGCGATACTGTTACTGGTCATCTTTCGGATCGTAAGCCCGGGGCTCCCTCGTCGTTTTTCAAGACGAGACGATATACATTAGTCGTTTCCGGGTTGGAGTTTCTAATCTTAATTTGATACATTTGGCCTTCTCCGTCATCTGGGGAAAGTTTGTCATCACGGTAACATCGTGTATTGTCTAGATAAGATGAGTGACAATTAACTGATCAAAGTCCTTAACTCCATACATGAAGCGCTGTAAACCCGCAGCACTCGACATTGAACTCGGTAAGAGTGACCCTTAATCCATAGGTTTCAGCTTGGTTGGTACTTGACCCTCCGGACATGACTGTGATCACCTCTGCGGTCAGTGCTTTCCTCCCGGCGAAGAATTTAACAATTTTTTTAGCTCCTTCTTGGCCTACATTTCACCTAGTCACTGTCCTCCCTTAAATTAACTGGCTCATCAGCGGCTATTATCTTTCGAACTAGGCACCATTTCATTATGCATTTATTATTCCAGTTTTTCAACAACTACATCTGTCGTTATCTGTTTAATTGATTGTGCAGAGATGTTCAGCGTACTTTTCACATCCTGTCTGCACATAAACCATCCACTTTCAAGGGATCAGGTGACACATTTCCCACGTTCCCTGAGGTCTTGTAAAACTCTACACACTCTTCTTCCTGTATTAATGCTGTTATTCATACATAGTTATCTATTTGTTACACTCTTTTCTGCCCGTGCCTGTTATTCCCATACCTTTGCCGGCTTTAACTTTTCTGAGCCAGTATTCCACACCCCATGTGATCTGCAAGTCGACTGGATGTATTTCAACACTGGGAATCCTTTTAATGACACTTCAGTGTGCCTTTTGAATGATTTTAATGACGCTTCATTCATTAAAGCCTTAACGACAATATACTTGCACTGGAACTGACAATACAGTTATGGAGCCACATGATAAAGTTTAACAGAATGCGAGGGTAACATGAGATTTGCTTCAGCTTTAATGTTTTCACACACTTTCTGAATATGAAACTCTTGTTTAAGAAATGTCGGAAAATCTAAATCGGGTTGTCTGGACGGCAATCTGCATCCCGTTCCTTTCAAATAAGAGTCCAGTATCTTAATCACAATGCCACATCGATTGGGTCATGCACAGCATTCTAAAAGGCCCGATGGGGCTGGACTCGGAACTATCGATCTTGTGGCCTTCAGTCGACTTATGAATACTAGCGGGAGTGCGTAGACTAGTAAAGTACTTTATCCCGCAATACCCAATAACTACAACAATAGCCTCGTATGTATTAAACTGAACAAGACATTTCCATGCACTCTTTGAGGCCTCGGGGTGGGGACCGAGTAGTTACCTTTTGCAACATAAACTCGTGTCCAGAAACGCGCATGTTCGGTGCAACAACTACTAACTTACGAAATAACATATGCAGTCTCGTGCGTCTGCTGCGTGAGAACGCGCTGGTCTGGTAGTTATTGTAACTATTGAGGTGACATAGCCAATGCTAACCGCTGTAGAACACGAAACGCTCTATAACCAGAAGACTGCACGTGTACAATGTGACATGTGAATTCTATACGTGCCATTGATCACATAGCTTTGGACGCTGTCACGTTAGTTAGTTAGGTACTATCGACAAAATTAATAGCGTAGTAACAGATTTCTCGAGGAATTTCCCAAAGTAAAATTGGTGTTTTTATTTATAAGCTCTCCTGCCTTTGCAGTTCAGCCACAAAGTGCCAATAACGCCCAAGCCATTTTTCCCACAGAGTATTATCCACGCATGTCTTATTCAATTCGATCGTTACACATGCTGTTGACCAATCATATTTGGTTTGTGACCATGGCGCCCCTTCACCAGTCAGTCCCGATTTACCAATTATTCCTATCGAAGCAGGTAACAGGAAATATCACTCTCACTCATGGGACGCTATTTTGACTCGACTATACGACTTGCCGAAGTTCTTGTTACCTCTCGCTATAACTTCACAGAACAGTTGGTTTGAGCCATCAAGGTAATACACTGTTCTGAAAGTAATCGTTCATCTGGTTGCTGTCCACCTCTGTTAAAGAAGTCAGTTTTCTAATGAGTGTGTCATCGTGTTCTAATGTATAGAACAGTGAATTTGGCTGCAATTGCAGCTTATGCATGCCTTTCCGTTAAAAAGATTTCCACTGACACGGAACACGGTATGTAGTATATGTTACAGCAGAAACGGCAGTGAAAGTCTTGAAATATAATTTAATATACGTCAGCTGTCGCATTCAATTCAGAGAACATTTCAGAGAAGTAGTTGATGCAATTATTATTTGAATTTTGGAAAAACAGTCTCCTACTGCTGACAGTATAGGGAAACTAATAATGTTATTCCTATGTTTAGATGGTGGTAGTACATTATATTCATTACATTTTGTATACGTTACACAGAGTTGTGCCTTCCTAACTACCAGAGGATGATTTAATGAACACATTTGACATTGTTCTTCAAATTTTCTCTTACCGTACTAGTATTCTTAGATATTCTTTCCATGGGTCAGTCCCGCCCGGAAAACACCAGTAAGTCGGATATGGGCTTCAAAGTCATTCGTCTTTGAGGTATCTGCCGATCTACAAGCAGGCAAACTACTACACAATCCTTCGAACTATTCTACGAAATGTAATCATGCCGTAAACTTTTCCTTTATCGCTCGTCGACTGAGCAGTGTCGAGCTTACTGTGCACATTTCACTACCTACCAAAATGGATACGGCTCTTTTAGCCACGTGTAAGCCATCTGGGACTGGAGCAGTGATGATAGCTATTCAGATTATTTTAATTGGATTTCCAATTCCGATATTTGCCTTAGAGACTAGAGAAACATAAAAAACTTTGCTGAGAGTAACAGGCGATTTAACGTGCTTCGAACTTTTACGTGCACGCATATGAACAAGACCATGCATTTCTATTTATGTACTTGAGAGTATTTAATTGACTCCTTAGGCTGCATTCCCCCCACCTGCCGCACTTTGGTCTTGCACTAGTGATGTAGTACAGAAGTCTTGTCCAAGGAGTAAGCTCCCGTCTCGCACCTAACGTCCCAATGAAAAACAAAATGCAGTGTAATGGACGTTCCGTAAGAGAGCAGCATTAAACATCCTCGGCATGGCGTTGAAAGACTCTGTTTATAGTTGAATGTAACTATCCAACGCTTTTTCACTGGTCATATCCCACACCCAAAGTGCGATTTTGAAAAGTGTGTAAACTAAGCATCTAAGGCTGTTGTAACCTCTTCATCACACCACTGACGATCCAGAAACAGATATCGCAAGATACAGAAGTAGTTGGAAGGCATAGGTTCACCTAATCTGTCGAATATGGCGAATGTTTCGACTAGTTCTACTCCGGATCTCTGTTTCCTCATTGACAAATAACCTTCATGGGCAGATGGATCGTCTTTATGAAATATGTTTCTCCACTGCAAAGAAGTCCTCTTCTGCTGAATTTTTTTTAGCCAGATGGCCGAGAAGACCTGCATGATTCTCTTCAGTTATTGACTTTCCGCTATTTGCAAGGTAATCGGTATGATGAACTCATTTTGCATTCCAGGCAGTACTGGTAATACTCTTTCTGATGTTTGTAATCAAATACGCCTGTTTTTATTCGACGCATCTACTGATTTGGAGGTTTTTCATTTCTGACGTGTAATTGAGCACACATGTAACTCGTTAGCGTCACTAACAAATCGAAGCCGAAAGTCGAGTTGCTTTTTTTAAAGTGTCTAAACATCCGCACTTGATTTTGATCAGCTTGAAAAAGTGTGACCACCCGTGTAGTACAAAACTCTTTCTTCTAATATGCTTATGGAGTCGTCCAATATTTTATTTTATTTTGATTTATTTATTTACCATCATATGTGAAGTCTGTCGTTTAGTAGCTATGGCAAAACATGCTAACTGCCACAGAAAAAGGGAGGTATATTACAATTTTATCATACAGAATATTTCGTTACTTGATTCTTCGAGAATGTGTCGCTGATCTACTTCAAGGCGTATTTTTTAAATTCATTTTTCTTCATAGTTACTGAAACTGCAACAACACTGCATGTAATTTCCAACCTACTACTACTAAAAATTACATTTCTTACACTGAATGCTGCCAGACGTCAGCCGCCTCATATACGTACACCCAGAGAAGGTCGCCTCAGTAGCTGTGCGGTCAGCGCGGCGGATCGCTTACCCGGGGTTGATTCCCGGCCAGCTTGGAGATTATCTTTACTCAGGGACTGGGTGTTGTGTTGTCCTTACGTCCGTATCTTCGTACTGACATTCCACTGTTGAGAATGCTATACGGGCATGACACGAAAACCAATGAATTAAAAAAAAAATCCACGGAAGTCACAGCTGCATTGCTCTGTTTTAACCACATCGCTAATCAATACCTCCCCGACACTCAGATGTTCTTAAGCTACATTCATCTAGTAATCCGCTTACAGATGTCCTGCAGCAGTAGATCCGTCACGTAACCCAGTCTCCCATTGCCATATTAAATACTTTCTCTGCGGTTTCATCTGTGATTTCATGTTTGGAATGCTGTTCGAGAGAATCGTGTTCAAAAGAAGTACGACCACGTTTGAATTCATCCATTTGACTGTTGAAAATGAAGAGCAAACTCTTTATAATCCTTCTCCACCTAAATATTAATTGCCGTTGGCAATGAACCATCTAAAGCTAAGAATTTTACAATGAGATGGTATTCCAGTGCACCCATCTGAACGAAACAGGTCACGGCTGCTCCAAAACTCCGTATAAGCAAAACTAGTTCGTAGAGCAATTTGAGATCCAAGTTACTGATTACGCGATATGTATCAATAAAACAAAATCCGCCAATATCAACATCCTCTCGATGCCTAGCCGACCGAGCGAGGTGCCGCAGTAATAATACACTGGACTTACATTCGGAAAGAAAAAATGGTTCAAATGGCTCTGAGTACTATGGGACTTAACATCTGAGGTCATCAGTCCCCTAGAACTTAGAGCTACTTAAACCTAACTAACCTAAGAACATCACACACATCCATGCCCGAGGCAGGATTCGAACCTGCGACCGTAGCAGCAGCGAGGTTCCAGACTGAAGCGCCTAGAATCGCACGGCCACAACGGCCGGCATTCGGAAAGAAAAGGGAAGGAAGATTACGACTTTACGTCCAGTCGACATCGAGGTCATTCGAGACCGCTCGTCTTCGGGAAAGCGACGCTTCAAATCTCCGCCCGCCGAACCTGATACAGATTTTACCTAAATCACTTGACATGGATTTTGGGATGGTTTCTCTAAAAAGGATGCGACAAATTTCTTTCCGCAAAACGGTCTTGTATCCGTCTAAATTTTCCACGTCGTCAACCAGACGTTAAATCGCCGTCTTCCTTTCTTCTATGTCAGACCGTAAACTTTGCACCTAACCTTAGTATGGCCGATGTTGAAAATGAGATATCAGATACCTTATGCGCTTGTTGCACCTGTTCCTCTATGGTGCTTTGACTGTTCATACGCAGAAATTTGATAATTTGTGATGGAGATACGCTGTTCGTGCGAAATTTTCCGGTTGTTTAAGTTTGATGGTTTGGGAGCTGAGAGCCGAAGAAAACTATCACTGACCGCATTAGATATTGCAACGTTACCTGAGTCGTCTGACACTCATTGCTGTGTGGAAAAATAATATAGACCCAGGTGGGGACGTTATATGCCGCTGTGCCGTCTCGTTTTAACACAATTATTCGAATTCTTTCACTTGCAGAAATGACAGTTATGTCTGTTTATAAACATCACAACTATTGTGATGACAGCTCTCCGCATTGCTACAAAATGTTATCTGGTAGCTCCAACTAGTCAAGTTGCTATTGCAAAAACATTTCAATAGATCATATTTTCCGCTCGTGGAAATAGGGGGTTGGGTTGTTTGGGGGAAGAGACCAAACAGCGAGGTCATCGATCTCATCGGATTAGGGAAGGAAGACGGCCCTGCGCTTTCAAAGGAACCATCCCGGCATTTGCCTGGAGTGATTTAGGGAAATCACGGAAAACCTAAATCAGAATGGCCGGACGCGGGATTGAACCGTCGTCCTCCCGAATACGAGTCCAGTACCTCGCTCGCTCGATGCGGAATTAGGAATTAGACTAGCGGACAGAAATTGGCATCCACTACGTGTTTCTTTAAAATGCTTGTAATTGCATAATTTCTACGAAAATGTCTTCCGAGATCTCTCGGTGAGATTAAGAGTATTAGCAAGGTATGAGTTGGGTCTCTTCTTTCATATCACATCTTCAGGCGTCTCACAGCTGGTGCTCATCCAGGGCTCCGTGTAAAATTAATGTACACGAGCACAAAGGGAACAAAAATGAATCAAAACCAACTACTGTCCTCCAAAATAGTCGTCCAGCGCATACACACAGCGTTGTCAACAATGACGAAGGCGTCGAATGCCATTGGAATTGCCATTAGTGTGTGCCACCTGTCGCCGAAATACCGTGAGGTCTTTCACCATGTTTCCAAAGCCCTCCCACGCAGTGGTTTCCTCAGTTGTGGGATGAGATAGAAGTAGCATGGATTGAGGTCTGGTGAGTAGTGTGGGTGGGGAAGGATTTATCGAGTAGCACGGCCAACCTCACACTCAGTGGCTGAGCTGAGGGGTGGCTCGCATGCAGTCACAAAATGTCGGTTGATTTCGGTAATGTTTGCCGCACGATTACGAATGTGTTTACGGTGATTCCACACGTTTGTGCTATATACCATAGTTGCTATGACTAATGGAGTGTCCCTTATTATTGCTTAATAATAATAATAATAATAATAATAATAATAATAATAATAATAATTTTTTGCTTCAGTGAAGAGTACATTAGTTTAGATAAAAGTCCAAGTAACTCCCGTCAGAGAGGTACACCATTCGAAAAGCATTCGAGAACTACATGTGCCATGCGGTTGATTTAAGAAGTATAATAACAACAAAATCTCACAACTCCGACAACAGCAAAATTTACAGGGCACAAACTCAAAGTTTGCATTCACCATTCTCAGTATTTCACTTAGCACTATAGCACTATGACTGTGAACACAGGTATGCAGACTACGGCTATGCGAGCGTGAAAATGCCCTGGGAATGTTATTTGTCGCGGTCGTTACCGACTTCATTCGAGAAGTCAGTAGTCCCATTTTTTGTTAGTGAAGGGTTTTCACGTTGCTTTATTCTCGGAAAATTAACTGAGAAAAATGCAAATCGATTTTACAGATACTGTAGCCCAGTGGTCGTCAAAGTTTTTTCCTTGAGAGCCAATACTGTGATTGCAGGGCCACAGAGAGAAAGGGGGGGGGGGGGAGATAAGGAGAGAAGTAGTAAAGTGGCCACTGAAAGGTAAATTAAAGTTTCACCAAACCATGGTTACTGATAGAAACTTACCACTTAAATACCGTTACATTTTTAATCTACACATTATTCTATACAACACAATTTTAAGTGAAAAAGAAAATAATATAGTTTAACCACATCCATTTTTCTGAAGAGTTAGATAGTGACTAATTTTCCGTACCTAAGCCGGTAGTGTGGCCAGTGCCATCGCAGCAGGAGCCCATGTTAGTTTTTCTGCTTGTCGGCACATTTTCTAGGCACCTTCACACCTTACTATCTGAAAGAATACCAAGCAGCTGCAGCAGACCGTTTTCAATCGGAATTTTTTATTAGGCCAAATATAACAGAGAGGGCGACTGCTTTAAATAATATAACTTAATTCAAAATTGTCACAAACGGATAGAACGGCAGATGATAGCTTTGTACATAAAAGGGTTTAGAAGTCAGTTTTATGTGTTGTATTATGCCTGTTTTCCAACTCCTATTGGGGTGAACACGTTGACCACTTTTCCCGACGAGTAGTGTATCCACATTTCCAGATCGGGCGCCCACCGAAGGAACTACCCAATTGAAATAAATAACCGGGAACTACATTTGTAGGTAAAAAGAAGTTGTTTAAACATTGATATTGCACTCCACACAAGTGAAGTAACAAGGATAATACGCGTATAAATGACACCAAACAAAAAAGCTTTCTTCTAAAAGGTAACGGAAGAAACTTCCTCTGTCAATCCAACTGAAAAGAACGGCGATGTATATTAGAACTTGTGTGACAACGTCTCGGCAGACAGCAACGCAGTTTAGGGCACAAAATACTCCGTGACCGCTTTTCCCATCCTGGCCACTTTACCACACCTGCCCCTACCGACCTTTCTATTAATTGGTAACGTACTTGCATTAGTATGTTATATTAATTAGTAACAGCAACTGCAATATGAGACACGATCACAGATGTTTATTATATGTTTTGAATGTCATTTTTATTTTCCCCATTGCGTTGTATTACAACAACGTTAATTTGATTTCATATTGCTTGCTACAAACATGTACCACATTTGAAAATGACAATCTCTATAATGCGCATTCACGAATCCACGTTAGTTCCGTTTGACATTTATACCGTAGCAGGTGATCGGTGTCCTCTGCGCACGCTCGTGAGTTGCCAGCATTGCAAGAAAATGAAATATTCCGCCTCTCACTTATATTAACATACAACGTTTCCATGACGTAAGTGCCAAACTTTACTTAGCTGACGGCCGAATTCATCGATGTCAATTAAAATTAAGCACATTTTAAAAATATTACTCTCTCTGTAAGTACACTCCTGGAAATTGAAATAAGAACACCGTGAATTCATTGCCCCAGGAAGGGGAAACTTTATTGACACATTCCTGGGGTCAGATACATCACATGATCACACTGACAGAACCACAGGCACATAGACACAGGCAACAGAGCATGCACAATGTCGGCACTAGTACAGTGTATATCCACCTTTCGCAGCAATGCCGGCTGCTATTCTCCCATGGAGACGATCGTAGAGATGCTGGATGTAGTCCTGTGGAACGGCTTGCCATGCCATTACCACCTGGCGCCTCAGTTGGACCAGCGTTCGTGCTGGACGTGCAGATCGCGTGAGACGACGCTTCATCCAGTCCCAAACATGCTCAATGGGGGACAGATCCGGAGATCTTGCTGGCCAGGGTAGTTGACTTACACCTTCTAGAGCACGTTGGGTGGCACGGGATACATGCGGACGTGCATTGTCCTGTTGGAACAGCAAGTTCCCTTGCCGGTCTACGAATGGTAGAACGATGGGTTCCATGACGGTTTGGATGTACCGTGCACTATTCAGTGTCCCCTCGACGATCACCAGTGGTGTACGGCCAATGTAGGAGATCGCTCCCCACACCGTGATGCCGGGTGTTGGCCCTGTGTGCCTCGGTCGTATGCAGTCCTGATTGTGGCGCTCACCTGCACGGCGCCAAACACGCATACGACCATCATTGGCACCAAGGCAGAAGCGACTCTCATCGCTGAAGACGACACGTCTCCATTCGTCCCTCCATTCACGCCTGTCGCGACACCACTGGAGGCGGGCTGCACGATGTTGGGGCGTGAGTGGAAGATGGCCTAACGGTGTGCGGGACCGTAGCCCAGCTTCATGGAGACGGTTGCGAATGGTCCTCGCCGATACCCCAGGAGCAACAGTGTCCCTAATTTGCTGGGAAGTGGCGGTGCGGTGTCCTACGGCACTGCGTAGGATCCTACGGTCTTGGCGTGCATCCGTGCGTCACTGCGGTCCGGTCCCAGGTCGACGGGCACGTGCACCTTCCGCCGACCACTGGCGACAACATCGATGTACTGTGGAGACCTCACGCCCCACGTGTTGAGCAATTCGGCGGTACGTCCACCCGGCCTCCCGCATGCCCACTATATGCCCTCGCTCAAAGTCCGTCAACTGCACATACGGTTCACGTCCACGCTATCGCGGCATACTACCAGTGTTAAAGACTGCGATGGAGCTCCGTATGCCACGGCAAACTGGCTGACACGGACGGCGGCGGTGCACAAATGCTGCGCAGCTAGCGCCATTCGACGGCCAACACCGCGGTTCCTGGTGTGTCCGCTGTGCCGTGCGTGTGATCATTGCTTGTACAGCCCTCTCGCAGTGTCCGGAGCAAGTATGGTGGGTCTGACACACCGGTGTCAATGTGTTCTTTTTTCCATTTCCAGGAGTGTATTTTTGTTTGCTACTGAGCAAGAAAAATACACTCTTAAACAGTTGTTAACGTTAGTTGCCGCTTTTGGATTCTGCTGTTAGTTAGTAGAGACATATTATAAAATACGGCTGAGAACCACGTGCCGTACGAACATCTGACTCGGATCACAGTTTGACGACCACTGACTGCCCTAGCCTCATACTGACTAGCGTCGAGGTTCTCTTCCATTCTCGCATCTCTGCAAATTTCTCCTGCAAAGTAAAAAGAATCACGTGTCAAAAACTCAAAGTTTGGAAGAAAAAAGCGCTATCATTGAGAAAAAAAGAAGTTGCTTATCGAGCGTAAGCTATAATGGGGAGTATAACAGATTTTGAGTGGTTTTAGACTCGTCATGCACTAAGCGAAGTTCGATGTACAGGGGTCAGATAAAAATATAGAAAAACCGAGAGAAATGTATGCTCGAACATAAATGCAGAAATAGCCGAGTCTGCAGGCGGCGCTGTTAAATTTGACCGCGAAGTTTCAAATGTCATTCGTTGTCACAACGGTGTTCTGTGTAGTTGTGAGTGCATTATGTCGGGGATAAGTGAATTTGAACGCGGGCAAATTGTTGGCGCCCGTATGGTGGGTGCTTCCATTGCCAAGGTAGCCGAAGTGTTTGGTGTTTCGAGAGGCACCGTACCGAAGATTTATACCGTATACAGGGAAAGCGGAACAATATCATCCGCTAAGTCGCTGCGTCACAGACGGTCATTGAAGAGGATTGTTACGAAAAACGGGAGGACGACAGCTGAAAAGTCATTGCACAACTGAATGTCGCACTCGCGAACCCTGTCAGCACAAAAGCAAAACGAAGGGTGGTGCATAAGCTGGGAATTGCAGGTCCATCCCAAGCTTACGACGCAGATTGCTGGCTGGCCAGGCATTTCAGTGTGTTGTAGTTTTGGCGTTTCCATATTTTTGTTCATCCCCTTGTAGATTCATAAGAAAATGCTCAAGTCAGGTCGCATTTAGACAACCTCACTCATTATGAGATGTAATCGGCCTGCCAAGGTCAACATGAACCGAGCACCAACGTAGCACTTAATCGTACACTGTAAATCACTGGGGATCTGAACCGAGAGATAAGAGCGCCAAGATAAACGCGGTGTTTCTGATTTCGCGGGAGTGTTTAACGCCAAGAAAATCCACGACTGTCGTGGAAAATTTGCGTTGCGAATTGTTGTTGTGCAGTGGGTGGGGAAACTTCTGTCCAGGTCAATGTGCGACTCTGTATAAGACAATGAAATATAGGTTGATTGTTTCTAAGAAGGAGACAGCAACCAGCCATTATTGAGAAGGCTATATATTTACGTAAACAGGGCCGCAACTGGTTTCGAACCGACAGACGGCTCTTCACATCGAGATACACATTTTTTTTGAAGTTTGCGTAAGTTTTCGGCTCTTTATTCCCCCTTTTGGTGACAGGTTCTTGAGATGGTGGTGGCCTACGGTGAAAAAAGGAAAAAAAAACAATGTTAGAAACTAACTGTTTAAACTTAACAAGCCTTGATAACGACCGAACAAAATGTAAACAAATATTTAAGACTGAATAGTTATAGCACATTTTACTTGCTTCGAAAATCCCGCGTAATGTTGTTGGAATGTTGCTGGCTTGTATTCACGAAATACTGTAGACTATATGCAGTACTTATATCATTTGCATATAACCGCATTGCGTAAAGCACCACACACACACACACACACACACACACACACACACACACACACACACACACACAAAAGTTTTTGCCACGTGGGCTATTTACACCAAGATAGATATATCACATATACAACAGTGCCAAAAAATTCTTATGTAAATTCGACAAATGTGCATCTTGAGGTGAACAGTAGTCTGAAGAAAAACCTGTCGTTTCGAAACCGCTTACGGCATTATTTACGTAAATAAATATCATTCTCAGTAGTGATTCGTTGCTGCCTTCTTCTTTGAAGGAATCAACCTACATATTGTACAGTTTCGAAATGTCAATTTTTCACAAAATAGCAGACAATAAAGTACGTGTACGTTTATCTCCAAAGTAAGAATCCATTTAGAATATTTTAGAAAGCCAGTATCTCAAGTTCTCGAATATTGTATACGTCTTATATTTTATATCTAGTTAGTTTCTCCATTCACGTTACGAAAGGGTGCCGAGAAATGACTTCCGATGTTGCAGAATTCGGCTGATTTAAATCGTTTCAGCGCACCAATTTTAATAGAAATTTTCGTGCTAATATATTTCTTACGCCATTCCCACGCAAAATTCTGGACGCTTTACATGACATACTATTAAGAAACGCCATTGAGAAAATGCAGGGAACCGGCATTTGAAGCTGACTGCCGAACGATTCTAATGCTCCCAACAACACTACGCGTAAGGTCCACCAGAATAGGGTACGAGAAATTAGGGCTCATACGGAGGCATATAAAGTGTCATTTTTCCTTCGCTCTCTTTGCGAGTGGAACAGGAAAGGAAAGGACATGACTAATAGTGGTACAGGGCACCCTCCCCCACGCACCGTACGTTGGCTTGCGGAGTATCTATGTACATGTACATAGCAAGTTAATGTGTGTCAGCTTGGACCTAATTGCTGATACAGTTTAAAGATATCCTTACTGACACCAGGACTGCCGTACCAGCAGTTTCTGTTTGTTACATCTAGTACAATAACTTCAGTTCCCTACTTCCGAATGAAGTTTTTCATATGAAAAATGCAAAAGCTTTGATGTTTAACTAAGTTTTTTGATAGTGAACATAGAAGGTCCAAGCGCAATGGTTCTTTGCTTGTTCTACGTATTATGTAGACATATAATTTTGACGACAATATTTAAATTTCGTTCATATTCGTTCGTAGCTGTAGCCTGTCGCTGTTGGTCATCCGCCGGTTTTTTGTTTTTCATAGAAACTCATTAACTACCCTAACTCTATGTCGGAAAGTGTAGTAGAAGTCTGTTAGTGACTTTTCCTGGAGACGCTGTCAATTTTTTCCGAATATATCTTCTTATTCTTTCAGTAAATTGTGAAATAAGAATAATTTATGAAACGATCGTGAGAAGGATAATATGTTTCCCAAGAGACTTTCCCATACATGAGCAAAAACCTGCCTGTAACTGACGATCTGGAGTCACTGCTTGCAGACCATGGTATTGGGGAGCCAAGTTCCTTGTTAAAATCTGTACAATAGCATATAGAAACGGGAGATACCTGACGCTGGGCGTCAAAAATATTTTCGTTATAATTAAATTTCATTTTTATTCGTAAATGGCCGCCAATTGGAGCTTGAGGAAGAATCGCTAAATCCGCCAACTATAAATTTACACCGTTCAGTTTGGTAAAGAGACTTATCAAAATATTTTGGCAGATGACGTACTATTTTAAGCCAGCTAGCGGTCACACTTGATGAAACAATTTGCGTGCGACCATGAGTCGGGAGTAAACGTTTAATTTGTTATTCATTTAATGGTCCGTGTTAGTTCTGGTTTTTTACGTCACGGAACGCAAGAGAACTAAAATTGTGATTAATTCCGGGTTCGGCCCACCTCCCTGTCTCATTCTCTATCAGTGCTGTCATTGTCACAGCGTTCACATTTTATGTATTTGAATTTAGTGCGTAATATTGCTTCGTGGCTGAGGTGGTACGTATAAGAATCCAAATGGTTCGTTCCCTCGTCGACCATAGAATATTTCAGCCACTTTTCCGCCTTCACTTCAAACAATAACTGATGTATATTAAAAATTCTAAGCTGCCTCATGGTTTGGCTTACACGTTTACTGAAGATGTCTTTAGCCAGGTAAGTCAAAACTGGTTCAAATGGCTCTGAGCACTATGCGACTTAACTTCTGAAGTCATCAGTCGCCTAGAGCTTAGAACTAATTAAACCTAACTAACCTAAGGACACGCATCCATGCCCGAGGCAGGATTCGAACCTGCAGACTGTAGCGCCTAGAACCGCACGGCCACTCCGGCCGGCCATGTAAGCCAGTTTGGAGGAAGGCAAGGAAATGCCACACAGCCAACCATTCCGTTGAGAAGCGCTTACTGTACTTAGCTTTCTACATATTTATTTAATTCTGTCAGAAAGATGAAATACTGTGTTAAACAGAAAATGACGTGAATCCAACAAAAAAGTGAAAGTTCGAAGCCCCTTCGGCAGCAGTACGTCTTTAAGATTGCGACACCTCGTTGTGTGAGGAGAGGCTGAGGTCAAAAACCACACAATGTGCCAGTTAAGTGATTAGTCGAAACAATATAAGATTATCTGAATAGGCCATACACTTTAAATGAATAAACAGGAACTTGCGCTGTCTGTGTTCCGAAGAGCTAACTTAATCCGATCATACTTCAATATATGGTAACGTATTCTAGAGGTATCTGTTTAGGATAGGGAAATATTATTAAAAATGCATATTTCAGAAGTTCTGTATGAACAGGAATAAACAGTTGGATTTTCACAGAAATGTAGTGTCCTATGTTGAGAGTTCTGCTTCTGACAAATAACTGGGATCAAACACGTGCCATTGCTATGACTATATTGAAAATAAAATTGAAATGGTTGGACATATAGCCAGATGGATGAATGGCAGACAGACAAAGGAACTTTTTTTGCTGGATTCCTAGAGATAGGATAGAACGGAGGCGACAGCCGAATGGAAGATGGATTTTTTTATGTTAGAAATCGCACAGCAGCAGTATGTTAGGGACTGTACACCGTAATGCAGTGAATATTCTAGAGTGAACCTTTATCTAGTGGATGTAAAATGACTCACGATGATGATGGTGATGATGATAATAATGATGATGAAGCACCTAAGAAATAGAGATTATTTGTAGATCAGCGCTCTTTCTTTCTTTAACTGAGGTAAGGAGATAAAGGTTTATTTTTAATCTGAAACTTGTTACTCCTTACAGAAGCGGTGCAAACGCAAAAAGGGTAATTTCTAATACAAAATGTATCGTGCTGTAAGAATTATAATGATGTGTCTATTTAAATTAGGACGTGTAAGGAGAAACCACAAGTTAAGAGTGGTATTTTTAGTGGCGTGAATACAGCAAATCTTTTTTGCCCTTAAGCTATATCCGACACGGCCAGAAAGATGTGATGATACACGGTCAGCGAAAAATATAAAAAAAAATTATTCAGTTTTGAGAGCTGTATTGAACGAACATCATTTCGGATCCACTAGAGATTTTGAATTAACTTAATTTCCTTCATTTTATAGCAGAACCAGAACGTTCATTACTCAATTCGTGTTTCTGTTTAAAGGTTTTTCTCGTTTCATTCGCGAAACCTTATACCCGCAGTGTACGAGATCGAGGTCTGTGACAACAAGCACATTTTTTAATGAATATTTTATACGATTTTGCATTGCATACGGTAGCCACATTTAGTGCATAATAGCGTAAGACAGACCTTAAAGATACGGACTGCTGGCACCCTACTGCCCTACTGGCTCTGTTTTCTTGAGGTGTACACTGAAAGCCAGGGCTTGCTTTTACCCGTGACCTTGAGGATGAAATGTGTGGACGGCTGGCGCTGTGTTTCACGTCGAAGTACCGGAGGGCTGGGCGCGGAAAGCGACGGGCGTTGTAAGTTTTCGTGGCGAGGTCGGAAGCCATGTGGGGCGCCGCTGCCGGCGGCGAAAGCTGTGACGTCACGGCCCACCGTGCATTGACCGCACCCCTGCGCCACCGCCACCCCCGCCGCCACCACCACCACCCCCGCCGCTGTTTACGCTCCCGGCGCTGCCTTTCCAGTTCGGCGGCGTCCGGGACTGCTCCGCGAGAGGGGAGCTGCGTACCATCTTGTCGCATGGACTAGGAACACATTATTTGTTATTTTCTGAGAGTAGAAAATTACAGTAAAATAATTTTTTATGGTGTCTTACTTTCCCGTTACGACAGAACCGTCTCAATGTCAGAAAAGCTAGTAAAGTCATGAAAAGATCAAAACGAATTTCGAAATGATTTTAGACAAGATGTCTGCTTTGCGCGAAAGTGGCAAGTGACCTTGAACAATAAAAAGTGTTTGATCCTTCACAAAAGCACCGAAAAAATTCCATTAAATGACGGTTACACTATATATCACACAAATGTAGTCTTTAGTACGTTGTCTGGCCTTATACTATACGTCTTCACAACGTCGGCTTATTAATATGGACTTGGCAATGTTCGTGGTAGAGGAAGGCCGGATGCCATTCCTGCCACCACTCATTGGAGAGGCTTACACGAAAGACGACAGATGTTGAAGAAAATTTTAACTTTCAGGTAAGACTACAAAGTTTCCTTTTTTATTTTCGAGAGAACCAGCCGGTTTTGCCAAGATATATTTTTTACTTGCACGCAGATGCAACAACGGGGTACTTTTTACAACAACGTTTAGAATCCTAGTTTCCATTTACCCTTCGCAAATATGGAATGTGCCCTCTACCGTACCCACGACAAACATAACGTGGATAGTCTTACTCTGCCCATAGCTTTTCTAGAAAATTTGAAGTTACTGCATTCATAGCTGTCGTTAAGGAGCGTCGGAGTTCACTCGAAGTTGCTGGAAGGAGCAAGAACCCCTCACTTGTACTAAACCTCCAGAAATGTCTAGCTTTAGCCAGTGATGGTATAGGAGGCATACAGTATGACTGGCCGTGCTTTTCCATCGGAGTTTTGCGAAGATTAAACCAATCCGTCCTTGGATTGTCTTAAGAGAATCGTCGTATAGAGTTCTTTCTACCTGTTTTGCCGAGAATTTCTCGATGTTTACGTCCCTCGCAGGAGCAGTATCAGCGCCATCGGGTTCTCACTAAAGTGCAATTCTACTTCTCATTAAAGTGCAATTTCACTTCCTGTGATTCTAAGTGATGAAGCGGGAAGCTAAATTATTCGGAATAACGTCCAAAAAGGATGCCATTACGATGTATTTATTTACTAAACACCATAAACTGATAATATCGACACATTTAAGAAATGATTAACTGGAAACTAATAATTTCCTGAGAGCTCGGTCTTGACGACAGAACTTAATCGCGAGGCAACTGGCGACGATGACGCGCAGCCTGTACCTCGTACTTACTCTCCTGATGTTTCGTACATTTTCGTTAGCTCAAACATTATTCATTTATTCATTAACCCTAAAAGTGTACATCAGGGTCAGTGTGACCCTGGAGTTTTTTACTTCCTACCGCACATGCACCACCACACACACACACAGAGTGCTGTCAACAGTGTAAATTCAGTACTGATTGGGACCTAGTAAAGGACGGATATTCAAAGTTGTGAGACATAGTTGTTTAATTAATTTGACAGAAATATTTTTGAAGGGTTACTGTGACCCTGGAGTACACATATGTAACTGTTCTGTCGCTGAATGCGAAGTCCATTTACGTGAAAATGGCACGTAGGAATGGTACTTCATTAACACAAGGTGCTATATAGGAAGCACTGTTAGAACAACTCAATCGTGAAAGTGATACTAAAGCTGATGCTCCTGCAGCAGTTACGGACAATGTCCAAACTGAAACAGTTTGCCGAATCTTCAGACAGCGATGAAGAAAATACCATCGTTCATTGTAGGAATGGTCATTGCTCGAACACAGCTGTCCCTAATAGAAGAGGCCGGCCAGCTGCCGATACCATTGGAGCCCATATTCCAAAAAGTATAAATAATTAATAAATAGATTTACGACTAATTGAGAACATATCAAAATATTTGTGTAATATGCGCATTTCGTTAAACGAATAGCATTTTCATCTAATTAAACCCCAAAGAAAATATTTAGATCTGGATCACTTTCAAGTTCCATCAATGAAAAGCTTCCACGACAGTTTTATCTTTGTTTCGAAATAAGGATTCATTAATACCAATAATAATTGGAAAAGTACCTGACAGAGTTGAAATGAAATGCATTTAGTATATGAGTGTCCAATTTCATCATAAAATATTCTATATTCTGGCAATTTCTTCAGCAAATAGTTGAGGGTAACTGTGACCCAGGTGTACAGTTCGTTTGACAATTTCAGAGGCGTACGCTACTAGGGTTAAGATGATCGATTTCTGGCGTTATAAATATTGTTCTAAGAAAGTACTTAAGACCTATATGCTTCTCCTAATATCTGAATTAAAAAAAGCGACTTTTGTTAGTGAATATTGTTTACGCAAGATTACTTGCTTCGCGCCAGAATAACTGTGCTTTCCCTGCGTACATCTCTGCTGACGTAGCGGCGGTCTCTTGTCCAGCCACAGCGTCTCGTACCACTAGCAACGCCATGCGGTCCACCGGCTCCTTCAGCCAACGCGGGAACTGAAATCGTACTCCCGACTAGTGCGTTATGCAATACGGCTTTACTCACTGACTTACATAAGTGCAGATACGATAAAAAATTGTAAAACTAGAAAATAAGGAAATAAAATGTGGATTGAACAGAAGGGGTACCTTACAAAGGGATGGTTCATAGACAAAATGTTTCACAAAATTTCACGAGAAGAATAAAAAATAATTAGTATCTTGAAACTGCTGGTACCATTGTCGAAGACTTTGAGCTATAGGAGGTGCAGCGCCGCACTCTCGACCTAGATCAGGCTGCAAAATTGTAACTACGTTGCACCAGTTGAAACGGGGAACGCAAAAAACCCTTTGCTGCACTGTTAGCGCCACCTAGATTCGGCGCACATTGGAAATGTGCGGTATATCGAAATAACTGTACCCAGGGAGGCCACTAGGAGTGACCACATAAACCTGCAACTAACAACTATTGCCAAGGTAAATGTTAAGTGTCGATGCGTAATTTAATATGCACCCCAAGTTTGTATCATCACTGGTGTAGAAAATATAGTCTTGTGAAATGGGATGATTTTTTTAAAGAAACATGCTGTTTATTGAATTCACCCAGCTACCACTTCTTATGCCTACACATGTACATTACTATTTGTTAATTACTTTTATGAGGGATATAAACGTTCACACAAAACTAAGATAACAATATATATTACAAACAATATAAAAATTTAATTGCTAAGATCTTATGTAAGTGTATTACAGATGTTAAATGTATTGTAGGAAGAAACCATTGCTCCTGTAATGGATCCATAATGTCCACTCTCAGTGGTGTAGTTAGAAGGAACATTTGCTACTAAGGGTGACAATGAATTAAAATTGAGTAGTTTACCAGAACTAATTTATCCTTTTACTGAAACATATCTTACTGTTTTATATTACTTGCGCAGGTTACCTACTTGAAATACACTCTTACACATAGCTAGGCATGGCTTTGGAAATTTTGTTAACAAATAATTTTGCAATATCCATAGGAAAGTACTTTAACTCCTAATGTTGAAGAGTTAAACAATAATATTGCAATAGTAATTATGGTAATATTTATAGGGAAAATAGTTATAGGGACATAGTCGTTACTGTGTCGTCCGTACTACACACATCAAAAAAGTTTTGCATCACCTCGGTTCCGAGAGTTTCTGAACCTTTACAGAAAACTGGAATAGAGATCAACATAAACATTATTTCCGCCCTTTTTATTGCTCATGAAAACCACACATTGCATGTTGTACCACCATACAGCGAGACATTCAGAGCTGGTGGTCCAGATTACTGTACACACCGGTACCTCTAATACCCAGTAGCACGTCCTCTTGCTTTCATGCATGCCTGTATTCGTCGTGGCATACTATCCACACGTCCTACAAAGCACTGTTGGTCCAGATTGTCCCACTCCTCAACGGCGATTCGGCGTAGATCCCTCAGAGTGGTTGGTGGGTCACGTCGTTCATAAACGGCCCTTGTCAATCCATCCCAGGCATGTTCGATAGGGTTCATGTCTGGCGAACATGCTGGCGACGGTAGTCGAGCGATGTAGTTATCCTGAAGGTAGTCATTCACAAGATGTGCATGATGGGGGCGCAAATTGTCGTCCATGAAGACGAATGCCTCGCCAATAAGCTGCCGATGTGGTTGCACTATCGTTCGAAGGATGGCATTCACGTATCGGAACAGCCGTTACGGCGCCTTCTATGACCACCAGCGGCGTACGTCGGCCCCACATAATGCCACCCCAAAACATCAGCGTACCTCCACCATACTGCACTCGCTGGACAGTGCGTCTAAGGCGTTCAGTCTGACCAGGTTGCCTCCAAACACTTCTCCGACGATTGTCTGGTTGAAGGCACATGCGACATTCATCGGTGACGAGAAAGTGATGCCAATCCTGAGCGGTCCATTCGGCATGTGTTGGGCCCGTCCGTACCGCGGTGCATGGTGTCGTGGTTGCAAAGATGGATCTTGCCATGGACGTTGGGAGTGAAGTTGCGCGTCATGCAGCCTATTGCGCACAGGTTTAGTCGTAACACGACGACCTGTGGCTGCACGAAAACATTATTCAACATGGTGACGTTGCTGTCAGGGTTCGTCCGAGCCATAATCCGTAGGTAGCGGTCATCCACTGCAGTAGTAGCCCTAGGACGGCCTGAGCGAGGCATGTCATCGACAGCTCCTGTCTCTCTGTATCTCCTCCATGTCCGAACAACATCGCTTTGGTTCACTCTGAGATGCCTGGACACTTGCCTTGTTGAGAGCCATTCCTGGCACAAAGTAACAATGCGGACGCGATCGAATAGCGGCATTGACCGTCTAGGCATGGTTGAACTACAGACAACAGGAGCCGTTTACCTCTTTCCTGATGGAATGACTGGAACTGATCGGCTGTCGGACCCCCCCCCCCCCCCCCCCCGTCTAATAGGCACTGCTCATGCATGGTTGTTCACATCTTTGGGCGGGTTTAGTGACATCTCTGAACAGTCAAAGGGGCTGTGTCTGTGATACAATATCTACAGTCAACGTCTATGTTCAAGAGTTCGGGGAACCGGGGTGATGCAAAACTTTTTTTGATGTGTGTATTAATAGAGAATGCATTGCATTTATAAAAAGCATAAAGTCAAATTTGCGCAAACAGCCGGCCCTTGGGTACGGAGAACGCATGGCATATATAAGATACGATATTGCAGTGCCAGTGTTATTAAGAAGTACTGTAAGAAATTCCTTCGGACATGCATGTATGATCGGAGGAATAGGCACTGCGGCGACTACACCCGTAATGAAATACAAGAAATGTATTCGCACTTGCGAATACGGACAACCAACATCTGTTTGATGGAACGAAAATGGAGATTGATACCGGACCGGGATTCGAACCCGGATTTCCCGCTCTACGCTAGCGATCGCCTTAACCGCTACGGCTATCCGTGCACGACCCACAGTCAGATCCAAACTTCCGTATGTCGTCTTTCATGCGTCACAACCTGCACTCGTGCACATTCTGTAATTCCCGTACAGGGTCATTTTAAGTAAAAGTCGCTGCCTGGTATCGACGGATATAGACGTTGTGTCAATACCTGTGTTGTTACGAAGTACTGTACAATGTGCCCTCGGACATGCGTACATCCGTGTTCGTTTCCTGGTTCGGCACAAATTTTCATTGTTGTCATTCCATTATACAGCTGATGGATGTCCGTAATCGCAACTGGGATTGTATTTAATATATTTCATGACAACTGTAGGTGCTGCCGTGCATGCCTGTCCGAAGGAACATGGTATCGTACTTCTTAACGGCACCGGCACAGCAATATCGTATACAGGGTGTTACAAAAAGGTACGGCCAAACTTGCAGGAAACATTCCTCACACACAAATAAAGAAAGGATGTTATTTGGACATGTGTCCGAAAACGCGTAATTTCCATGTTAGAGCTCATTTTAGTTTCTTCCACCTACGCTCAATGGAGAACGTTATCATGATTTCATACGGGATACTCTACCTGTGCTGCTAGAACATGTGCCTTTACAAGTACGACGCAACATGTGGTTCATGCACGATGGAGCTCCTGCACATTTCAGTCGTAGTGTTCGTACGCTTCTCAACAACAGATTCGGTGCCCGATGGATTGGTAGAGGCGGACCAATTCCATGGCCTCCACGCTCTCCTGACCTCAACCCTCTTGACTTTCATTTATGGGGGCATTTGAAAGCTCTTGTCTACGCAACGCCGGTACCAAATGTAGAGACTCTTCGTGCTCGTATTGTTGACGGCTGTGATACAATACGCCATTCTCCAGGGCTGCATCAGGGAATCCATGCGACGGAGGGTGGATGCATGTATCCTCGCTAACGGAGGACATTTTGAACATTTCCTGTAACAAAGTGTTTGAAGTCACGCTGGTACGTTCTGTTGCTGTGTGTTTCCATTCCATGATTAATGTGATTTGAAGAGAAGTAATAAAATGAGCACTAACATGGAAAGTAAGCGTTTCCGGACACATGTCCACATAACATATTTTCTTTCTTTGTGTGTGAGGAATGTTTCCTGAAAGTTTGGCCGTACCTTTTTGTAACACCCTGTATATCCACCGACACCAGTCACGGACTTTCAGTTAAAATGTCGTCCCTCTGTACGGGAATTGCGTAATGTGTACGAATGCAATTCGTAGACACTTGGTTGACGACAGAGAGAAGTTAGGGAGTGGCCGTGAGTCGTGCTCCGATAGTCTAAGGTAAGGCGACCGCTCGAGATAAGCGGGAAATCCGGATTCGAGTCCCGGTCAGGTACTAATTTTCATTGTAGTTTTTCCGTTATAAAACCTATGGTTGTCCATATTCGCAACTGCGAATACATTTCATGTATTTCATAACGGCTGTAGTTGCCGTAGTTGCATCGTACTTCTGAACAAAAATGGCTCTGAGCAATATGGGACTTAACATTTGAGGTCATCAGTCCCCTAGAACTTAGAACTACTTAAACCTAACTACCCTAAGGACATCACACACATCCATGCTCAAGGCAGGATTCGAACCTGCGACCGTAGCAGTCGCGCGGTTCTAGACTGAAGCGCCTAGAACCGCTCGTCGACCGCTGCCAGCACGTTCTTCTGAACAATACATGCACTGCAGTGTACATGATATTATTCAGCAAGGTTCCAGAATTCGATTGGACTCTCGTCAATCAGCCTGGAGGCCCTTCATTACCCTGTTAGCCAGTTGTTTCAGTCCTGCGACTGGCTTCATTCCAGCAAGGCTTCCTGCGAGTCAAGAACATAACTGTCAAACTCACACGCTGCAATCTTCCTCTCGTCATATGGCGCCAACGGAATAAAATCATACGTGGGAGAATGAGAAGAGCTACTGCTCTCTACAGGTGAGTACGCAAAGATTCTCCAAGCCGTGGCTGCAGCAGATGGTGCCACATACCGTTCCGGTGTGCTCATTATGTGCTTTCTCCGGGTGTCTGGAGGAACTGCATCAGGCTGTCTCTAAAGCACTTGAATGGTTGGAAAACCTGGACATTCATCTTTGATTATTCTCTTTTTTTTACCTGTTGTTTATAATTTCGCTGTTTTTAATTTGTAATCTACTTACGACTGTTTAAGAGCATCAGACGCTAAGAGAAACAGTGTACAAGTACCGAATTATCAACACGAGGCGACAGAAAAATCGTGTGCTCCGCCACAATGGACCACCGTAGGCAGAATACGAAGAAAGGAGTCAAGTCCTGAAGCGAAAGGGCGGTCGGAGATTGCTTAGCGAGAGGAACTAGCGGCGCGACACGCTCTTGTGATTCGTGTAAACCTCCCGCCGGTATCAAAGACGCTGCGACTAGCGGGTGCGAGCAGCGCATGCTAGGAGAACGGACGTCATTAACAGACACAAAGCGGCGACTCCTACCATGATGGAAGGCTAGTAGCGATGTTGACGACGGACGACCCTACAATATGGAGTTGCTGGCAGCAACGCTTGTGGCTCCCCTTTTTGATGACGTGCACTAGTACGTCGCTACTTACAAGGCCACAGAAATCTGTTGCGCCATTACTTACAAGGACAAGGAGAAGATTTCTCGATGTAGCAGTGAACTACCGTGTTTTATAACATAAAAATGCATTCTTTTTCGACGTATTCCTTTTTTTATGTGCTGATTGGTTCAAATGGCTCTGAGCACTATGGGACTCAACTGCTGAGGTCATTAGTCCCCTAGAACTTAGAAATAGTTAAACCTAACTAACCTAAGGACATCACAAACATCCATGCCCGCGGCAGGATTCGAACCTGCGACCGTAGCGGTCTGGCGGTTCCAGACTGCAGCGCCAGAACCGCGCGGCCACTTCGGCCGGCTTATGTGCTGATTGATTGATTAATTTATCCTGGCAAGATTAGAACCAACATGACGTCTTTTACATCAGACTAGGCAGTCTACATATTTTACATTATTTTCACTCAGAGACATAGACGTTATAAAAAGACATTTAGTATGGAAAACAACAGTAAGATGGTTCAAAAATGGATCAAATGGCTCTGAGCACTATGGGACTTAACATCTGAGGTCATCAGTCCCCTAGAATTTAGAACTACTTAAACCTAACTAACCTAAGGACATCACACACATCCATGCCCGAGGCAGGATTCGAACCTGCGACCGTAGCGGTCGCGCAGTTCCAGACTGAAGCGCCTAGAACTGCTCGGCCACATCGGCCGGCGGTTTGAAGTAACTATAATACAAAGAACAGAAAATGAAAACAAGACAGATGGGGAAAAACTGAGTCAACTGAATATTGTTTCAGAAGTAATCGCCGTAACTGTTAATACAAGACGGTCAGTGACTTCATGGAAAAATGTTTGCAACTGCTGACGGAACCGTGATTGTAACGAGACGAGCACATCTTCGTCCGAACCACAACGGCCACGAATGTCCTTCTTCGGGGATCCAAAAATATGGGGAGAAATAGGGCCTGTGTTGTGTCCAGACAAGACAGTCTAGACACAGGGTGAGGTTACCGAGGGGCACGCGTACACACACGCCGGCTGGCGTGAAGTCTGGAACAGGATACTTAATTAATGCTATAAGAAAAGAACGTATCGTCTGTTTACTTATCTTTAATGCATCCTTGAGGTACATCGCTATTGACGATACAAGTGAGACTATCTTCAGATACGGTTAATGGCGCCTTGCTAGGTCGTAGCCATGGACTTAGCTGAAGGCTATTCTAACTGTCTCTCGGCAAATGAGAGAAAGGCTTCATCAGTGCAGTTGCTAGCAAAGTCGCCGTACAACTGGGGCGAGTGCTAGTCCGTCTTTCTAGACCTGCCATGTGGTGGCGCTAGGTCTGCAATGACTGACAGTGGCGACACGCGGGTCCGACATGTACTAATGGACCGCGGCCGATTTAAAGCTACCACCTAGCAAGTGTGGTGTCTGGCGGTGACACCACAGCCTGTATGAAGGATGTGTGAGTGTAAGTGTTCCCCAGCAAAACTTCTGCAGCCTAGTCGAAACAACTTTGGTAACATGTGGGCCCGCCTACATTTCGAATCGTTTCGAACTTTCTGTAGATGTTAAGCTGGGAAGCCCTTACATATCTTCCATGCAGTCTCGGTCTCTCACCATACGATTTCCATATTTCTGGAGCCTGAAGAAAGACGTTCGTGGCCGTCGATTTGCTTCAGACTTTCGATGCGTGCCTAGGTACAAACATGATTCCTAGGCAACTGCAAACATTTTTCCATGAAGGTATTGATAGTCTTCTCTCACAGTGGGATAAATGTGTTAACAGTTATGGCGGTTACATTTGAAATAATAAACAGTTTACTTATGTTTTTCCATCTGTCTCGATTTCATTTGACTGCCTCTTATATTTGTAATTCGAAGGGACTTCCAAAACGAAGTTCAACGTTATTACAGCAGGCCAAGTGGCGTTTATTGAATACTTCAGAACACATCAAATTTACATAGATACCTGACACAATTTTTCAACATAGTCACTAAGCCTCTGACTCTGTAAACAACGATCCGAAAGTTGTACCAATTGTTCAGTTTCTCGACAACAGAAATCCGCTCATAGGTTACCGAGCCATTAGAAAACCGCTATGTCATTGTTCTCATCTTTGGAAAGTCTCTTTCCCCCAGATGTTCTATCAACTTTCTAAAAAGATGGAAGTCACATGGTGAAAGAGTTGGACTTCCCGATCAGTATGACTCACGTCTGTGCGGCCTTAGTCAAATGGTTGGACCGAGCGAGGCGCCGGTACGGTAACTCAGCGTGTTCGGTCAGAGGGTTAGCTGCCCTCTGTAATAATAATAATAATAATAATAAAAACTGAGTTAATGGATCAACGACGAACTGAAACGGGTGTCTTGCGACGTCCGCACCGAGCAGATACGACGAACGAAAACGAACAAAATGAGACTACAAAAAAAAAGGTGGTGCAGTGGTTAGCACACTGGACTCGCATTCGGGAGGGCGACGGTTCAATCCCGCGTCTGGCCATCCTGATTTAGGTTTTTTGTGATTTCCCTAAATCGCTCCAGGCAAATGTCGGGATGGTTCCTTTGAAAGGGCACGGCCGACTTCCTTCTCCGTCCTTCCCTAATCTGATGTGACCGATGACCTCGCTGTTTGGTCTCTTCCCCCCAAACAATATATTCCAATCAAATGGTTGGCACCATTTCATTAGGGCTGAACGCGACAATACATTTAGTCCACACACTGTCAGAATTTCAGAGTGAAACTCGTGTGCAATTTAGACGTTTTGTCCACAAGAATCATATAGTCCCGCAGACTTAACTTTGGAGTACGTTTCCAGTTGCCGCCCCATACACCTGTTCTCCTCGATTGATTAATTGACTGATTGATTGAGGAGGGTTATCGGATTAAACGGTGAAATATCTGTCACCTGTTATCCTTACCGCAGCAGAACTGTATCTGCAGAAAACCCGGAACATGTACTGTCTTTCGACAGTATGCTAATCCAGTTACACAATGTTCTTAGCGTGGGCCGAATGTGTAAGTTACTTTCTGAAAAACCTACGTAGAAAAAAGCCGAGTTTACTTTAGTTCGTGAAAAATAGATCAACAAAGACAGATTCCAATCACGTGTGAGCTGAGGGCACTGGCACAAGTGAACGTGAGAAGGAGGTGGAAACGGGAGAGAAGGAAAAAACTGAATAGAACACAAGTAATGAAGGCAGCAGGCAGGAAAGAGCGAGACTCACTGAGAAACGAAAAGAGAAAGAAGCGTGACTGGCTGGAGGTGGAGTGATTTGCTTCACTGTTTGAAAGAAAACTGCTGATAAGGGTTAATTTTTGGGAAAAGTTAGGAGGTTGAGAAAAGGAAATGGTTCAGTTTTTTTCTTAAATGCACTTGTGCACATAGTGTAATGTAGCTTTCTCCAGAAGTGCACAACTGCAACAAAGAAGGATTTTGCGATTGTTTTTGTTTTATGGATGGGTACAGCCAGGATACTAGATAAGAGAGACTTCGTGTTGCGATTATGATGAGATGACAGGTACAGGATCTCTGACGTGGTTGCATGCACACTGCAGTCTTCGACACGTGGGACGAGGCAGTTAACGCAGATGGGATATCCAACGTCTCGAGACACAGTGCCGTCGGCACACTGGACGATCAGCTAATGTGATTTTGCGCTCTCAGCGCTCTCTGGTGGCAGTTGTCGGCTTTATTTGGCTCGCAAACAATATAGTTTGTTCACGAAAATCGATAAGCGCAAAATTCCCACATTGAAACATACATTTCTTCCCTTGATCATATGCAAGTTGTGTTGTTCTGACTGTGGTATACATAAATACTCGTAAAAACTTCATTATCTGTGGACGTGTAATAAGAGGAAAAGGAAAGATACATGTTCTGTCAGTAAGGACAACAGCTTATAAAACTTCGCCAACTTGAACAATTTCACTCCCGACGGAGAACGCACTTTCATTTTACATAACATCATGTATTACAGAAATTATTTCTATTAATTTCCTAAGAAGGTGCCACAACCTTTTGGAAAACGCGAAGGTGGAAAAAAAAGAGATTTAACATGACTCGAACCCTATTTCGACCTAATTTCTCTTCCGCAAAATTTTGCCTCTATTTACTATGCTAAGTTGTAGCCTCGCTCTTACAACATTGTATTTTATCTTATAGTCTTCTGTAGGCTTTAATCGCAAAAATGTTATTAATTTACACTTAATTGTAACAAGTCCTAACAAGAACGACACGTTGTTCATGAATCATTATTGTCTGGATGCCTAAAATGGCTTACTCGAATGACACGCGAGTTACAACGCGATAGTAATTAATACGAAAATTCTTTAACCACCAATATTACGTTTTCCGTCCTTATAACGATTCTTTCTCGAGACATTCATGTTCTGGTGCTTAAAAACAGCGCGAGGTGCAAGGTACAACATAAAACCCACCGAGTATGGGCTTCTACTGAACAGTAACAAGTACAGTATGGCGTCTTGCTTTCTGCGGACCTAAAACTTTGTTTGTGACGTAGAGAGCTTTCTTGCTTCCTATCGATTCTACTTTACGTGAAACGTCGCTGAAATATCGCAGTACTTATTTTGTGTTTCACGTGACGAAATGGCTCCTCGACGTGAAATATCGGGAAGTGACGTCAGAAAACGCGTAGAGCGCAACGCTAGCTATCTCGTCCCGTGTGCTGACAGATTAAGGAGCGGAAGCAGTAGACATATTGTATTACAAGAAAGTAAAGAAAGGTGGGGGGTTTAACGTCCCGTCGACAACGAGGTCATTAGAGGCGGAACACAAGCTAGGATTACGAGAGGATGGAGAAGGAAAACGGCCGTACGCTTTCAAAGTAACCCGCCTGGCATTTCATAAAGCGAGTTAGGGGTTTCGCGGATAACATAAATCTGTATGTTTGTACGTAGGCTTCAGTTATCGTCTTTCCGACCACGGCATATCGCTCGGGGTCGTGTAAGTACGTTAACTTGTCAGGCCGCAGCCATCCTCAACACCCAGCCAGGAGCTGATGATGTGGATGTGACGCGCACAGTCATTCACTTTTAGTTCTAAGCGTCTACAGTTTTCACTACTCGTGGCGAATAGCATTACGTCACAGTACTGGAGGTTCGACAGAACGAGCGATTGCGCAATTCTACGTTCCAGATCGCGTGGAAATATATCATGAATTTCTTGAGGAAATTATGCTAAGCGAGAGTCTTCCTGCACTTGGCGATAGTATCTTCTGCCCAGTTGAGGTGTTCGTGGTAAGTTACACCCAAGTTCTTCACGGTTGTCTCATATGCTATTAGGATACCGCTGAGAGGTTAGAAGGCAGTTTTTGCGGACCTGAAAATTTAACCTTTGAAGACAATTCACCTCATCCAACCTTTCTGAAGTGAATATATTGTATCAGAGAGATGAAATAGTGGCGGCAGCAGTGGATAAAATGGGCAAAAAGACAATGGCACGTAGAAATCTGTGAATAATACATGAGATATTGCTTTTAACTGACGGAGAAAATGCAAAAATGCAGCAAATGAAAGAGGCAAAGGGCAGAAGTGCTCAGAGCCATTTGAACCAATACTGAAGGATCAGAGTCGAAACAAAACCCTGGAGTAGACTAGATTCCCTCAGAATTATTGAGATCCTAGGGAGAGGCAGACACGACGAAACTATTCCAGCTGAAGTGCAAGATATGTGAAACAGGTAAAATACTCCGAAACTTAAAGAATAACGTAATAATTCCAATTCCAAAAAAGGAAGGTGGCGACAGATGTGAACATTACCGAATTATTAGTTTAATAAATCGTGGCTTCAGAATATTGACACAAATTATTTACAAACGAATGTAAAACTGGTACAAGCCGACTTAGGGACAGATCGGTTTGGATTCCGTAGGAATGTAGGAACGCGCGAGGCAGTACGCGCTGTATGACTCACCTTCGAGCACGGCCGGCGGGCTGGATGTGCGGGCCACGTCTGTATCGGCTCAGCTAGTTCCTTCCCGGTGCAGCGGGACATTCCATGTTGTAAATGTCTGTGGCACAACTCTCTTTAGTTGCCAGAATCGTGATTTCAGCTCTGTTTACTGTTGATGGTATGAAGGATGTTCACAGGTCCTGTGGCTGTTTCCACAAAAAGAAGCGAACTAACGATCTATCTTCACAAACTTCAAAAATGAATGGGAATGACAGAAGAGAGGGATGGAAATTTCAGTATCTATTAAGCAGTCACAAAAGCGACGCGTGCCGCAAAATTGCTATGAAACGATACAGCACCTTGCAGAAAGAATTTAAAGATTTTGTTCACAATGAACAAGCAAAAAATTACAACAATCGACAGATGGAATAATTTGGTCAGTACACCAAGAAGCACTTTGTGGTATATTTGCAAGCATGCAGCACGTGAAAAAATCGGTGGTACGAATATTAAAATTTCTAAAGTCCCATGTATTATTTTACTCTGAGGTGCAGCAGTTTTCGATGGAACTGAACAAAGAGCACGGACACTTTACATATTACTTCAAAGTACGTTGGTTAAATGAAGGGGCATGTCTGGAACGATTTTTAGATTTAAAACTCGCTATTATTTAATTTATGATGGAAAAAGGAGTGCAGGAACGAATATGGGAAGATCTTGGGTTTTAAGTGTACTTGACTGCGCACTGCCCTCAATTAGACACTGCGAGGTGGGTAGCAACTTATTTCTGATTTGATGGGGATGCCTTTAGAAAGAAAATCGCGTTCTAGGAGGGACACATACTGACAAACACAGTCCAGTTCCCTAAGCTCACTGCCATTAAAGAAAAGGCGAGGTCTAAAAAATTCATTGTTGCCTTGAAAGAATTGCAAGGATCGTTTCCTAAACGCTTTGAGGACACTGTCACTCTTACATCTATTTCTAAACAGTTTGCCGTTTCAGTTGAAAGCGCCGTTGTGTAGGTGCAGATGTAAGTGACTGACATGCAAGGTGACTCCCGTTTTAATGACAAATATACGTGAAAACTGTCCTGGAGGTTTACATTTTTTCATCAGGTAGAGTTTTCACGTCTCCATAACGAGGTTGCGAAAGTACTACACAATTTCAATCGACATGTATGTGTGAAAGACTTTTTTTCGATTATGAAACTAAATAAGTCATGATTGCAAGACAACTTGAGTGCCAAATTCTGTGAAATTGTCTGCGTCTATCTGTATGACGACTATTTGTTCAAATGGCTCAAAAAAAAAAAAAATGTTCAAATGTGTGTGAACTCTTATGGGACTTAACTGCTAAGGTCATCAGTCACTAAGCTTACACACTACTTAACCTAAATTATCGTAAGGACAAACACACACACCCATGCCCGAGGGAGGACTCGAACCTCCGCCGGGACCAGTCAAGTGGTTCAAATTGCTCTGAGCACTATGGGACTTAACATCTGAGGTCATCAGTCCCCTAGAACTTAGAACTACTTAAACCTAACTAACCTAAGGACAGCACACACATCCATGCCCGAGGCAGGATTCGAACCTCCGACCGTAGCGGTCGCGCGTTCCAGACTGAAGCGCCTAGAATCGCTCGGCCACACCGGCAGGCGACTATTTGTACAAGACAAAAGTAATACAGGGTGATTGAAAAAGAATACCACAACTTTAGGAATTTAAAACTCTGCAACGACAAAAGGCAGAGCTAAGCACTATCTGTCGGCGAATTAAGGGAGCTATAAAGTTTCATTTAGTTGTACATTTGTTCGCTTGAGGCGCTGTTGACTAGGCCTCAGCGTCAGTTGATGCTAAGATGGCGACCGCTCAACAGAAAGCTTTTTGTGTTATTGAGTACGACAGAAGTGAATCGACGACAGTTGTTCAGCGTGCATTTCGAACGAAGTATGGTGTTAAACCTCCTGATAGGTGGTGTATTAAACGTTGGTATAAACAGTTTACAGAGAATGGGTGTTTGTGCAAAGGGAAAAGTGACAGAGCACTTCATCACTGGCCTCCAAGAAGCCCTGATCTTACCCCCTGCGATTTTTTCTTATGGGGGTATGTTAAGGATATGGTGTTTCGGCCACCTCTCCCTGCCACCATTGATGATTTGAAACGAGAAATAACAGCAGCTATCCAAACTATTACGCCTGATATGCTACAGAGAGTGTGGAACGAGTTGGAGTATCGGGTTGATATTGCTCGAGTGTCTGGAGGGGGCCATATTGAACATCTCTGAACTTGTTTTTGAGTGAAAAAAAAAACCTTTTTAAATACTCTTTGTAATGATGTATAACAGAAGGTTATATTATGTTTCTTTCATTAAATACACATTTTTAAAGTTGTGGTATTCTTTTTGAATCACCCTGTATTATGCCTTCAGCGCGCCATAAATAATTAAATAATACTGAAATTTGGTTAGCGCGGCATTGCGGTGGGGGGAAATGTGCATCAGGACTGAGCGCTATAGCACTCGCGCGACGGCATGGCCCACGAGTCTACATCCTGGCTGTCCCTGTCATAGTGCATGGGTTAAAGCACAAATCTTCGCTTATAGCATTTGTGGATTTAGAGGAAGCCTGTGAAAATGTTGACTGGACTACACTCTTAAATTCTGAAGGCAGCAGGGATAGAACACAGAGAGAGAAAGGTTATTCACGACTTTTACAGTAACCAGACTGCAGTTATGAGATTCGAAAGACACGAAAAAGAATCATTAGTTGCGAAAGCAGTGAGATAGGTTTAGCCTGTCTCCAATTTTATTGAATCTGTACTTTGACAAAGCAGTTAAAGAAACCAAGACGAAATTTGAAAAATGAATTAAAGTTTGGGGAGAAGGAATAAAAACTTTGAGCTTTCTTTGAGATGGTAAAGTGCCTGGAGGGGCAATGATTGGTCTTTTGAAAGGAGATTATAAATTGAGGATGCACAATATAATGGTATGATGTAGAGTTACATCAGGCGATGCTGCGGGAATTCGATTATGAACTGAATAACTCAAAGGAGTAGTCGAGTTTTGTTATTTGGCCAGTAAAATAACTGAGGCTGGACAAATCTGACACGATATGAAGTGCAATCTAACAGTAGCAAGTGTTTCTGAAAAGGAGAAATTTGTTAAAATCGAATATAAATTTTATTACATTGCAGTGCCTATGTTCTTTCGGCGTACTCTGCAATATTCTTCAGACATACGTGAATGACTGAAGGAACAGGCACTATTGCGAACATCAGCTGTATGAAATGCAATAATCATACTCGCATTTGCGAATATGGTGAAACTCCAGCTGCAAAATGTATTGGTGTCAGTGAAAATTTGTGCCAGACAGGGACTCAAAAGCAGATTTCGTCCCTTGTGCGAGCAGTCGCCTTAACCGCTGTTATTATATTTTATTTTTTTCTGCATGAGTGGTCACCTTACTCACTTTTTTTATCAACAATGTGTTATAGAGGTAATAAATAATAAGAAGAAAATCAAAGTTAATGAATCATATCGCTGGGGTGCTGTATCGTAACAGTGTTTTTGTAGATGTGTGCATATACAAAAACGGAAGAGTTCTTCAAGCGAAAGCAAAACATTTTGGACAAACACAGTTTAGTGAAAAATGAATGAGTGCTAGATGCCTGGTGCGCGGCTGGCGCGAATATATCCGTAGTTGCGTGTTCCATGTCAGAGTAGCATATTCTCCTGTTTGGTACATCCCAACTGCGGTGGAGATCCATGAAACAACTACCCAAATAATTAGCAAAAAGCTCATGGTATCGGGAAAGTTTCGTCAGAGTCATGTCAGTCCCATAAGAATGCCCAATAGTCGAGCACATCCTTTGTATCATTTCGGAAAATATAGTAAAATGATAGTTCTTTGATCCACATCAGAGCATGGGCCTACATTCAGGGAAAATACATGTCTTTCAGGTAGAGTAACATAAGTGGCTTCATCACGGGTGGTGCAGTTCAAAGATAATAGGGGAGGATCCCCTGTACCAGCAGCCACATGTCTGCTGAGAGTCCACACACTAGGCGATGTTTGTTCCTATCCAGCACGTGACACTGTGAGCATATGTGGGAGTCAACCGTGCTGATATTGTGTGGTCGAACCCGTGTCTCGTGTTTCTCATTAATAGTAAGGTACCAGGAGGCGCACGTAGTCATACCAAGAAAGTCACAGTAGATGACTCACCACACCACGGGCCATAGAGCTGTGAGACAGTGACTCTCAATCACATTTTGGACATGGCTGCTCATCATTAGATGATATATGTCCCTCGCAGTTGGTGCTCAGCATACTCATAGCTATATTCAAGAAAAAAGGTCTTGATATGTGACGGAGATGGAGCGATGTATGCTATGGCAGTGGGCGAAAGGCGGACGCAAATGTCAGTGTTTCAATCAGGAGGCCAATGACATTTTTGCAGCGATGAGTCCACAGTTTAGCCAATGTGCTGACATACAGTGCCACTGCGTTCACAAAGACGTGACAAGACCCAGCCCACCAGTGCATGTGGGGAGAGTGAGGGTTTCATAGCATATCTTGAGGATACATCAAGCAGTGATGAAATAACTGAATGCGCCAGGAGCCTTTGCGCCATCACAGCCGTTATCGGGAATGTATGAGCCAGGTGCGGTATTATGGATGCCATGTGGGTGTTAATGAAGGTAACTCTTTGGACCGTATCCAGTGTTTCTAACAAGTGCCTCCTGACACCCATTCGGACTGCCTGTAGAAGGCACCTACAACTAAATGCCGCTGTGTGGCGGACATCGTGGGTAATGCCCAGGCATTTAAATGTGTCCCAATTGGGCCAGAAAGACCAGATTATCTGCATATGCTCTGCACTGAAATGTGTGCGCTCGTAGCATTATCCGTGAAAGAAAACACTTCAATTTGCAAATAAGTGGTTCAAGAGCAACTACATATAAAATCATTCAGAGCGTGCAACTGTGATGGACTGATCTCGAAACTGACAGGAGACCCACCATAACCAGCACTTTGGATGATGCACCATGCAGAAGCCACGGCATGACACTGATAAAGGCCAGGGGAAAGCCATGTGGGCCAGTGCTCGGAAATCATAGCCCACCCTGTAAAAAACATGGTCAAAGTCCACTGGCCGGTCGTTGTGGCCGAGCGGTTCTAGGCGCTTCAGTCCGGAACTGCGCTGCTGCTACTGTCGCACGTTCGAATCCTGCCTCGAGCATGGATGTGTGTGATGTCCTTAGGTTAGTTAGGTTTACGTAGTTCTAAGTCTAGGGGACTGATGACCTCAGATGTTATGTCCCAAAGTGCTTAGAGCCATTTGAATAATTTGAAAGTCCACTGTTATCAGGGCACCTGAGAGATGACGAGCCACTGCCAGGGCTATCACTTCGCGATAGTCATTAAGCGCCATCTGATATTATTACCTCCTCACGTAGATGTTTGTTCCATACAAAGTACTGGGCCAAGATGCTCTTATGCTCTTAATGTGCGCCGCCCGAGGTCCTGTGAAAATCTTAATGTCACTCACTATTGAGCAAGGTCAGCATGCAGTAATGCTCAGTCCCTGATCCCCCTGATGACTTGGGGGTCAGGTTAATCAGAGCTTAAACAAAGGACAGAGACAGTGGGACAGTAAGTGTCATCAATTCCTGATAAGTCGATATCCATCTACGAATTGAATGGCCCAGTAGAGCTCCAAGGGCTTAAGTTGGAACCAAGGACTTGTTGCTTGTACCTTTTACTGTAGCTTCCACGACCTCTGTGCACGTAATTGGCATTATAAGAGACTCTGCTGCTGGGCCATCGAGAGTACTCAGTATCGACTGTGGCACTTCAGCAAAAGCAGCACCATCGTAATGCTCCTCATGTTAAAACTGTCAGTAGTGGTCAATGAATCCATGCACAGTGTCCGCCTGTGGGCTCAAACATCGGCCACATGGCATGTCAAGATCGAGGATCATAGTTAGAAGTCGCAGTTAAGAATATGGTCCATAAACGGAGGTTAACCGCTGATTCGATCATTACACCCTGCTTCCACCACGACACCTTCGAGACATTGCCGCATATGTGAGATGATCTTGAAGTAATGGATCTACTCCTGTCGGTGACAGTGGGGTTACCTTGAGTTCTCAGAACAACATAAAGTATTAATTATTCTGTCATATGCCAAAGGGACTGTTCTCTACCATACGGCATCATCTCTCGCCGCAGTGCCGATTTGGCACGTTCGAGCCACCATTTCAGTGTGGAGGGATATCTCAGCAATCGGTATTCACAGGCAGTCCAGGTGTCCACTATGAGTCAACGACATACCAGCTACTGAAGGTGCGTTACATTCATTTTCCAGCAGCCAAGACTCGTCTGTACTTTCTGACTACTGGGGGAGACAGTGCAGATGTATGCACTATGATAGTAAAAGGCTAATGGCCATCTTTCTGTGTACATCGTCACTGCCACTAGATCAGGGAGACATAAGTGCGATCGAGATGACCTGCAGAGTGACTGGTGATGTATGTTTATCCTGTGCGGTCACCATGCACCTTTTCCTAAATGTCTAGAAGGTGTAGTTCTTGCATCAGCAAACAGAGTGCAGGATATATGGTGTACCTGAGATACTCATCTTTCGGATGAAGCACAATGTTGAAATCACCATCAAGGATGCAGTTATCAAGCATTCTAGGAAGGTATGAATTCCTGCAAATAGAAAAGTGAACGGGCACGACTATTGTCAATGCCAGAGGGGAAACAGATGTTTACCATTCCTGTGCCTTGTGTGGTTATCACTAATCCTCTGGCTGTTGACAAAGACGCCACATCATCATACTCTATGCCATCTGGCACCGGTATGGCCATACCAGTACCGGCATAACATATGAAGCATAACTGTAGAAGTCTGGAAAGGTCTCCAAAAGAACTTAAAAGAACTTCTAGCATGTGTGCAATGTCACCATCTGACATTCATAGCATGTTGTACAGCAATTGAAGCTTCATTTTTGAACCAATGGTGCTGAGATGAATGGAACCAATCCAGTAGGCATGCCGCAGGTCTGCAGACCCAGAGACACTCATTACAACAGATAAATGTGGTCATTCGACATCTTTTCAGTGTCAACGCGTGCGTCTACCTCTATTCACCAGAAGTTTATGAATCATGGACTGTCGAGGCCTTGGGTGCTGGTACATGTCTGCCATTAGCACCTCCAATGGGTTCAATGTCTGCATTGATACTGCCGTGGCAAGAGAGCATTGTTCATCCCAGTGATCATCATCAGAGTGTGCCAATTTTGACAAGGGCGCAACAATGTCTGGTCCAGTGTGTGTACATAGATTGCATGTTTCCATGGCTTCCATCAGCGCATTATCGTTTGGGTGAGGGGAAGCATCATCTGCCTATGTGTGGTGTGCGTACTGTAACACCTTCGATACACACACCATCAGATTATTTGACTTGTCGCTCTAACGAAGTAGGCGAGTGTCAGCAATATGTCTCGTAGTCTTATCGTGGCGTGTTTATCTTCTGCCGTTAGGTCAGACGATAGAAATGCCACTTGTACGCTTAGAGTAGCAGATTGACGGTGACCAACTTTAAACAGAACTTGATTAATTTTCACACACATTTATTAAAAGCCGGCCGCGGTGGTCTAGCGGTTCTGGCGCTGCAGTCCGGAACCGCGCGACTGCTACGGTCGCAGGTTCGAATCCTGCCTCGGGCATGGGTGTGTGTGATGTCCTTAGGTTAGTTAGGTTTAAGTAGTTCTAAGTTCTAGGGGACTTTTGACCTAAGAGGTTGAGTCCCATAGTGCTCAGAGCTATTTGAGCCATTTTTATTAAAATAATAACAAGCATAAACCTTACTTAACTTGATTCTGGATGCTATTTACAATTGACAATCTGAAGTTCCTTTGGTCTTGGTACGTTAATCTTATTCTCACATATCTCTGATACTTGACAAAGTGTCTATACATTTCTCTTCATGGCTATGTACAGGAATACGATAATCTTATTAGGTGCAGACTGAAACTTGACTATAGACTGGTACAGACAAATGCAGACTAATGCAGACTGGTGCAGATAAATGCAGACTGATGCAGACTGACTAATCGGAGGTCTGTACACTCGTTATAATACCTCGCGCGTTCAGGTATCACTGCGCGAGTGTGATCCGCGAGGAGAAGAGGTTCTACGTTAGCAGCAATCTCATTGGCTGCGTTACATATTAATACGTGTATCGGCGGAAGCAGAATTTGGTCCGTCTTTATGGCAGCGCCATCTCGTAGTGCGGAGACGGACGAGCGCTGCGCCTGCGCTGTTGTGCTTAGAGGGGCGCGCTGTAGTGGGAAAGTTGTGTACGCGCTGGCTACGTGGAACTACACTCCTAGAAATTGAAATAAGAACACCGTGAATTCATTGTCCCAGGAAGGGGAAACTTTATTGACACATTCCTGGGGTCAGATACATCACATGATCACACTGACAGAACCAAAGGCACATAGACACAGGCAACAGAGCATGCACAATGTCGGCACTAGTACAGTGTATATCAACCTTTCGCAGCAATGCAGGCTGCTATTCTCCCATGGAGACGATCGTAGAGATGCTGGATGTAGTCCTGTGGAACGGCTTGCCATGCCATTTCCACCTGGCGCCTCAGTTGGACCAGCGTTCGTGCTGGACGTGCAGACCGCGTGAGACGACGCTTGATCCAGTCCCAAACATTCTCAATAGAGGACAGATCCGGAGATCTTGCTGGCCAGGGTAGTTGACTTACAACTTCTAGAGCACGTTGGGTGGCACGGGATACATGCGGACGTGCATTGTCCTGTTGGAACAGCAAGTTCCCTTGCCGGTCTAGGAATGGTAGAACGATGGGTTCGATGACGGTTTGGATGTACCGTGCACTATTCAGTGTCCCCTCGACGATCACCAGTGGTGTACGGCCAGTGTAGGAGATCGCTCCCCACACCATGATGCCGGGTGTTGGCCCTGTGTGCCTCGGTCGTATGCAGTCCTGATTGTGGCGCTCACCTGCACGGCGCCAAACACGCATACGACCATCATTGGCACCAAGGCAGAAGCGACTCTCATCGCTGAAGACGACACGTCTCCATTCGTCCCTCCATTCACGCCTGTCGCGACACCACTGGAGGCGGGCTGCACGATGTTGGGGCGTGAGCGGAAGACGGCCTAACGGTGTGCGGGACCGTAGCCCAGCTTCATGGAGACGGTTGCGAATGGTCCTCGCCGATACCCCAGGAGCAACAGTGTCCCTAATTTGCTGGGAAGTGGCGGTGCGGTCCCCTACGGCACTGCGTAGGATCCTACGGTCTTGGCGTGCATCCGTGCGTCGCTGCGGTCCGTTCCCAGGTCGACGGGCACGTGCACCTTCCGCCGACCACTGGCGACAACATCGATGTACTGTGGAGACCTCACGCCCCACGTGTTGAGCAATTCGGCGGTACGTCCACCCGGCCTCCCGCATGCCCACTATACGCCCTCGCTCAAAGTCCGTCAACTGCACATACGGTTCACGTCCACGCTGTTGCGGCATGCTACCAGTGTTAAAGACTGCGATGGAGCTCCGTATGCCACGGCAAACTGGCTGACACTGACGGCGGCGGTGCACAAATGCTGCGCAGCTAGCGCCATTCGACGGCCAACGCCGCGGGTCCTGGTGTGTCCGCTGTGCCGTGCGTGTGATCATTGCTTGTACAGCCCTCTCGCAGTGTCCGGAGCAAGTATGGTGGGTCTGACACACCGGTGTCAATGTATTCTTTTTTCCATTTCCAGGACTGTATGTACACAACACTATGACTTAGTCGGAGTCATGAGATAGTGTCTTTCGCCTCCTCTTGCGCTTCTTTGGCGATCGGAGCAGAAACAGGTGCTGTAATGGGTGTGGGGCACACCTCTTTCTTCTGAAGTGCCTCAGTCATTTGTGGAATGTCGCTCAGCCCGTGTGACGTGTCAACGTACCTACAGCATTCTTGAGCACTTCCACATATGTCACAGGTAGTGATGTCAGCAACAGAGGAAGGATCAGGTCCACTGATGGCAGTTGCCCTTTCCTCCTCTGCAAATTTTCAGACTGGACGTGGCCTTCTTTGCCACATCCTGAGCACGTCTTCGGCTGTGTGTCGTAAATTACGATGGCTGTGCATCCTCCATTGTATAAAAAAAACGGGACACGTTTATTTAAAGCAATGGATGGAACTCGGCAGATGTGATGTAATGTGCAGACAAACAAATGATTACATTTTCAGAAAAACTGTATGAATTATTCACGAGCAACAGCTTCATAAACTGAGATAGTCAATAACATGTTGGTTACCTCTGACCCGTATGCAAGCAGTTGTTCAGCTTGGGACTGATTGACAGAGTTGTTACATGTCCTCCTGAGGGATATCATGCCAAATGCTGCCCAATTCCAGACTGGAGAGACTGTGGTGGGATACCAACCTAACTGCCGCTCGCCATACGGCCCGACATCCAGGAGCGATGTTCTGGGGAGTCATTTCTTGTCATAGAAGAGCACCTTACGTTGTCATCTGTAGCACCCTTACAGCAAGACGGTACACCGACGATATTATGTGCCTATTGCCCTTCATGATAAGCCAGCCTGGGCTTACATTTCAGTAAGATAGTGCCCACCTGCACATGGCTAGGGTTTCTACTGCTTGTCTTCGTGCTTGCCAAACCACACCTCGGCCAGCAAAATCTCTGGATCTCTCCCCAACTGGGAAAATTGGAGCGTTATGGGCAGGGCCCTTCAACCAAAATTTGACGATCTAATGTGCCAGTTGGACATAATACGGTACGACATCTCTCAGGAGGAATCCAACAACTCCATCAATGAGTGTCAAGCTGAAAAACTGCTTGCCTAAGGGTCAGGAGTGGACCAACGCGTTATTGACCTGCTCAGTTTATGGAGCTCTTTCTCTAGAATAAATCATCAAATGTTTCTCAGAATTGTAATCATTTGTTTGTCTGTATATGTACATCACATCTACGGATTTCCATCCCATTTGGATAATTCCTTCATGGTGTGTCGTTTTCTACGTCTTATATTGTAGTTGAGACATCAAGTACGAAACTGACTTCTGCCAACTGTGAATTTACAACCCAAAACGTGAGCTGAGATTCCACATTTTTGTATTTATTGATGACTACGAGTTGTCTGAACAAGGGATCCGCTGCCCACTACAAGATACTACTCACACTTGGTGCTGAGAGCACTGTAAGGAGAGACAGTGTAGTTGGTGATAAGTAGACTATCGAAATTGATAGACTGGCTGAGGCCCCATTTCTAATTGAAACTTCATGCAACGCCCAGTTATCTCCAAATCTACCATGATACGGTGCAGCTGTAAACCCGCTGACATGCTCTTCAGATCTATTGTGAACATGTGAATATTGTCCCACGGCACTGCTCTCCGTTATTTTCTGCACACAGCTCTAAATGACCTGACGTAAGGCAGACTTGGTTCAAATGGCTCTGAGCACTATGGGACTTAACATCTATGGTCACCAGTCCCCTAGAACTTAGAACTACTTAAACCTAACTAACCTAAGGACAACACACAACACCCAGTCATCACGAGGCAGAGAAAATCCCTGATCCCGCCGGGAATCGAACCCGGGAACCTGGGCGGGGGAAGCGAGAACGCTACCGCATGACCAGGAGCTGCGGACAAGGCAGACTTGACAAATTGCTAGAAAACGTTGGTCGTCAGCTCTTGTGTAATGTCCTGCTATCTGTGCAAGATTGCTGTGTGTATGGAGGCAAGTCCAACGTTGTGGAAGGATGTCACTCTACACCTGACCTGAACTCAGTGGCAAAGATCGAGAGTGGATTGGGGCGTCTCCTCCTTTGTAGCAGATCAGCGCCAGTATGGTTGAGAACCGATTCTGTTACTGTGCTCGACTGACCGCCTTAATAACGTGGTAACTAAAGCTTTTAATTTTTACTAAATTGTCGCAGGTCTGACAATAAAGACAATAGAAATGAAAAGTAACAAAACTATAAGTTGGCAGCCTTCCGAGAATTGTCTGAGAGATCATTTTTTTTTTTAATGAAAGAATTGTATGTTCTATCAGCATACACCACAACAGATGAGCAGCTGGTAGGATTCAGGGGCCGCTTCTCTTTCAGAATGCATATTCCATCAAAGCTGAATAAGTACAGTATCAAGATCGTGACATGCTGTGATTGCAAAACATATTATGCTCCAGATGCTGGAATATACAGGGTGGTCCATTCATAGTGACTGGGCCAAATATCTCACGAAATAAGCATCAAACGAAAAAACTACAAAGAACGAAACTCGTCTAGCTTGAAGGGGGAAACTAGATGGCGCTATGGTATATGAATGTTTTTAGTTGGACCACTTTTTTCGCTTTGTGATAGATGGCGCTGTAATAGGCACAAACGTACAAGTACGTGGTATCACGTAACATTCCGTCAGTGCGGACGGTATTTGCTTCGTGATACATTACCAGTGTTAAAACAGACCGTTTACCAATTGCGGAAAAGGTCGATATCGTGTTGATGTATGGGTATTGTGATCAAAATGCCCAGCGGGCGTGTGCTATGTATGCTGCTCGGTATCCTGGACGACATCATCCAAGTGTTCGGACCGTTCACCGGATAGTTACGTTATTTAAGGAAAAGGGGAGTGTTGAGCCATATGTGAAACGTCAACAACGACCTGCAACAAATGATGATGCCCAAGTAGGTGTTTTAGCTGCTGTCGCGGCTAATCCGCACATCAGTAGCAGACAAACTGCGCGAGAATCGGGAATCTCAAAAACGTCGGTGTTGAGAATGCTACATCAACATCGATTGCACCCGTACCATATTTCTATGCATCAGGAATTGCATGGCGACGACTTTGAACGTCGTGTACAGTTCTGCCACTGGGCACAAGAGAAATTACGGTTCGATGACAGATTTTTTGCACGCGTTCTGTTTAGCGACGAAGCGTCATTCACCAACAGCTAACGTAAACCGGCATAATATGCACTACTGGGCAACGGAAAATCCACGGTGGCTGCGACAAGTGGAACATCAGCGACCTTGGCGGGTTAATGTATGGTGCGGCATTATGGGAGGAAGGATAATTGGCCCCCATTTTATCGATGGCAATCTAAATGGTGCAATGTATGCTGATTTCCTGCGTAACATTCCACCGATGTTACTACAAGATGTTTCACTGCATGACAGAATGGCGATGTAGTTCCAACACGATAGATGTCCGGCACATAGCTCGCGTGCGGTTGAAGCGGTACTGAATAGCATATTTCGTGACAGGTGGATTGGTCGTCGAAGCACCATACATGGCCCGCACGTTCACCGGATCTGACGTCCCCGGATTTCTTTCTGTGGGGAAAGTTGAAGGATATTTGCCACCGTGATCCACCGACAACGCCTGACTACATGCGTCAGCGCATTGTCAATGCATGTGCGAACATTACGGAAGGCGAACTACTCTCTGTTGAGAGGAATGTCGTTACACATACTGCCAAATGCATTGAGGTTGGCGGACATCATTTTGAGCATTTATTGCATTAATGTGGTATTTACAGGTAATCACGCTGTAACAGCATGCGTTCTCAGAAATGATAAGTTCACAAAGGTACATGTATCACATTGGAACGACCGAAATAAAATGTTCAAATGTACCTATGTTCTGTATTTTAATTTAAAAAAACCTACCTGTTACCAACTGTTCGTCTAAAATTGCGTGCAATATGTTTGTGACTATTACAGCGTCATCTATCACAAAGCGAAAAAAGTGGGCCAACTAAAACATTCATATTTCTTTACGTACTACACGAATATCTAATAAAAATAGGGGTTCCTATTTTAAAAAATGCAGTTGATATCCGTTTGACCTATGGCAGCGCCATCTAGCGGGCCGACCATAGCGCTATCTGGTTTCCCCCTTCAATCTAAACAAGTTTCGTTCTTTGTAGTATTATTGAAAAAAAAACTGACTGCTTCTTTCCACGGAACATATAGAAATGTAACCACAGATAACTCGTTTACATCAATGAAGACAGCACAACAACTGCCAGAAAAAAGTAATAACAGTGGCTGGAACCTTGAAGAAAAATAGAAAAAGAGATTCTGTCAACGTTTCCGGAAGTAAAAACTAGACATAAGAATTCTGCTATGTTTGCATATAATGATCAACTCACACTTTTGTCTTACTGTCTGACAAATAAGAAGGAAAAGATAGTGTTTATGCTTTCCACGATGCACCAGAAAGGAGATGATCGAAACGAAAATAAGACATTTACAGATCTTATAGAATTATACAACCAGGCCATAGGCTGAGCTGATACTTTCGACAGTTGTGTCATACATACTCTACATCTAGAAAAACTAGACGTTGTTCATTATGTTTGTTTTAGAACTTCCTAGATGTTATTAGAATCAACACCAATGATTCTTTTGAGAGTTTCAACTGCACCGGAGAAGGAAATGACCGATAATGGGCGTTCATATTTTAAAAATCTTACAATGGTTTTATTAAGATCGCAAATGATCAGCCGACTGAATATTCCAATTTTATCTCGCCAGCTCCGTAAGATCATATGTAATGTGTCGAAAATAAACAATGAAATTCAAACACCTGACAGATCGCAACCATTAACTCGAAGATGCGCCTTATGGGATATGCTACAAGATAGAAAATCCAGGGTTTAGTGCACCATATGTAGCAAGTTCATCTCTTTGACGCATCGAAAGAAAACATGTCCTAACTGTGGGTGAACCAATTTCTTTTCTGTGTCAGCTGTCATTCTTTATATAAAAGGCGATGTAGTTTAAGCTTTATGCGTTAATTTAAAATATACTCTTATTAAAAACAAAAGTTACGTCTTTTCCTTTTGGGGTGCACTTCTGCAGTGTAATATATGGCTAGCATTCCAGGCTTACGAAAAAAAGAAACAAAATCTAGTGGGAAAATAATGACGTTTTGCAACTCGAAACGGACAAAATATCTTCGATGAGAACACAGTAACATACTGAGAAAGATGACTACACTGGTTACTTCCTGATGTGTCTGAGGTCTAGAAAGTTCTGCAGCAGATTCTGAAATGTATTATGATTAATTATGTAATAGGAATAAAATTGTTCAAGGAAGTTCGCACTTCTTTATGTAAAATAAACAACTCTCTTAAATATCTGTCGCTGTCGCTATATATGGGTCCATAACGCCCTATCTCTTCTGTGCTTAAAAACTCGACGAGTCAGTGCACTGTCAAATCAGTACCAACAAAAAGAATGAAATCACAATTCTGTACCACAGCAAAGACTGGCTGGGGTGAAAAACTGGTGGCTGCACCCATGTTACCTACGATGATCTTGTATGTCAGCTGGCGAAGAGTGGGAATTCGCTTATAGGTGCAGCTCGGCCCAGAGAAAAAAAAAGAAAAAAATGACATGCACACCAGCATCGATCGACAGTCATTAGCCCATCCAAACTGCAGTGTTTGAGGCTGAGCTGAACCTGCCGATTATCATTGATGGTAACCGTCTCTAATGACCTCGATATCGACAGGATATTAAATCCTAAACGTCCTTCTTTCTTTATATTAAAATAGAAAAATTGAAATGGAAACTCCTTAGGAGTGGATATGGGATGATATTATTTACAATTTGTGGTTCAAATGGCTCTGAGCACTACGCGACTTAACTTCTGAGGTCATCATTCGCCTAGAACTTAGAACTAATTAAATCTAACTAACCTAAGGACATCACACACATCCATGCCCGAGGCAGGATTCGAACCTGCGACCGTAGCGGTCGCTCGGCTCCAGACTGTAACGCCTAGAACCGCACGGCCACTCCAGCCGGCAATTTGTGGTATTACGCTCTGACAGCAATACGATAATGAAAATTTCAATACGGAACATCTGGCCCATAGGTCAGCTTAGATATAGTAACGTCTATAAATGAAATTCTATTTTTCTAGCCTCTTCCAGTTTTCATCTCCAACTAGAAAGCGTATAAGTAGAAAGACGCAAATTTTTAATGTAGTCCAGCGACAGTAAAGTACCAGGTTAATTTATTCTTATCTTCTACTTCCAAATACGAACTGTACATTCTACTAAATGTAGGATGTTGACAACAAATAATTACTTACTTTTTGTAATGTCAAGTGTGGCCTACTGTAAAACCATAGCCAGTGCCATCGGTCATGGCTGAGGGAAAAATTTGTGTATATTTGGAATTTTCTGGACATGGATCATTAAAATAACACGAGGCCTGAAATGACTGTCAATAATTCGTTTTCTTCTATTCTGCAGTGTTTGACATCACGATAAACACGCGCGAACTCCGTAGGCTTGCGACTGCGCCATTGACGCCATTCACTAACTCGCATTTACTTGTCAACAGAGAAAGATGTCGATGTCACTAACATTTAAAAACGTTTTTATACTTTTGTCAATATTTCACTCGCAATACTGTACGGTCTAAAACTAACAGTAAGCTACGCACTATCAGACTTTTTTCATTACAAAATTTGTGTATCAACTGCACCTGTTTGAGAAATAGCGTCATTTCATAATGGCTGTTGCGAATTGTGAAATAGTAAATGGTTTATTGAGAAGCTAATCAGATGTTTTAACCATATACTTTTTTCAAAATCGATTGCGGAACGTTGCGGAACTGAAAAATCAAGCGAAACGAAAAATAGGCGTTTCCTTTTTCACACGGAAAGTAAAGCTTTTAAGGAAAAATAATTTCATAAATCGGTGAGGCGTAGTCCTATAAACAGCCAAGAGTTTTTAGAACGCGAAAGTCGTACAAGTGGATTTTTGCCCGTTTCTTTGTTCCCGCCCGACGCCCTACGTGAACGCTGGAAACGGCGGCTTGTGCAAGGGTCTGCCCCTTGCCGACCTGGTCTGACCCGACACGTTCACCTTTGTGGTGTACGATTTTACAGCAGTTGGGTGCAGGGTACGGGTGCATCGGTTCCTTCGGCGCCCCGCTACCAGCTAGCCCCGACCTTTACCTGCCACCCTTCCTTCTGTTTTGGCTTGAGGTTCGTTCGAGTAAAACTATCACAACCGAGTGAAACCGTAAAGCTATCACAACCCAGTGAAACCGTTTTCAGACTGTCTCTACTGTGCATGCGCAGCTTTCTGACAGTTTAGACGTCAGAACATTTTGGGTTTACTCGAACGTATATTTCGCATGTTTCGTTGTCTGACCACCTGCAGCGCTAGTTGAAATCTTTGCACTCTTCTCTTTGCTCAAATGTTTCTGATTTAAATAATGAAACAGCGTACCAGTACCGATTTTTTCATGCATACCTCTATGCATTTCGAGAATTTATTCTCAGTGGCAAGAGGAAATATATACGTAAGTATTTTGTGTGCTGTTTGTATGTTTGTTGTGCCGCTCTGCATTGTACTGTGTCGTCTTTTTGAGGTTACGGTACCGCATTGTGCCTCTTACATTATAAAGAAAAGCATACACACAGACACACACACACAGGCACACACACACACACACACACACACACACACACACACTGCGAAATTAAACAAACGATATGAGTGATGATTTTCATGTATGTGGTTCAAATGGTTCTGACCACTATGGGACTTAACTTCTGAGGTCATCAGTCCCCTAGAACTTAGAACTACTTAAACCTAACTAACCTAAGGACATCACACACATCCATGTCCGAGGCAGGATTCGAACCTGCGACCGCAGCGGTCGCACGGTTCAAGACTGTAGCGCCTAGAACCGATCGGCCACCCCGCCCGGCATGTATGTGGTGTTCTGCATAATGGAGGAGGTATAGTGTCTTATAAACTCAAAAAAAAAAAAAAAGACTACCGTGCAAGACAGACAGCACAACACAAAAATACTAATGTAAATATTTGATGATGACAATGATAAATTCTCGAAATGCTTCGTGCTAAGCATGAAAAAGTACGGAAGTGGTGCAGTGTTTCATTGTTTAAAGGATGAATGACAGTTGCAGCCTTTCCAAAAACATCGATTATGATGAAGGAAATTGAGTCAAACGTTTCTGCTTGTGGTCGGCACTTCTTGGAGAAGCTGTGATACAAAATGTTAACTGAAGACGTTCTTAATCATTCCTGACACCACTTTCCTCACAAACGCCTTGTTTTATGTTACATATTTTGATTATATGCATATGATGAAAAAATGTATAATCTTGTCTTATTGATTTTGGTAACAACTTTTATTCCTAATGGACAATACAGTCGAAATAATTAGTACCGATGTTAATAAACTACAATATAGTAAATCTCCAAACCTTACAAATGCTTGGAATTATCTTATTTGTCGAAAAATTTCACTAACAAATGTGTAACAGCATAGCTTGGTTATTGCTACCTATGCCACTTCCCTCTAAAATGATCCAATTTAATGTGTGAATGTAATTTACAGCAATGAGTGACCACAATTATCGGCTGTTGTGATAGGATCCTTGCATGGAAGAGACAAAATTTATTCATTAGAATGTGTCGTTAACAGTGGATAGCGAGAACCTTTGCTTTCGGTACCCCAAGCTTTATATATGCACCACATTCCTACAGAAAAATCCCTTAAGCGTATAAAATTACAGTAGGATGTACTAAATTTTTGCAAAACTGAGCACGAACTTAGCGTTTAATTTCTTCAGCGAGAATACTACGAGACGGAACACAAAACGCTCTGCACATGCGTCCACTGATCTCTTTGGAGCAGGCTTATTCAAGGCTTTGGAACCAGTCGGAAGAATCTCCTCTGATCACTTGAAACTAGTTGCTACCACCCATCGGCAGCAACTCGAACAGCTTTCACCCTGTCACAAACCATGGGAAGTGGAGAATGCCTGCATGAAATGCATTCGTGTTGTTCCAATGCTTGCAACTGTATCTTGAATGCACATATGGTGAAAAGCGCCATCCGACTCTGCACAGGTAGGGTCCGCCATGCAGTCACAAGTTTTCCCATACACGGTCAGGCAGATCGGCGACCCGCTCAGTGGGCTGGGGGGAGGGGGGGGGGGGCAATTGGCAGACTCCCTTGGGGAGCTTGACAATAGGACCTTGACAATAGGACCCTGAGTTCACACCGGGTGTGCACCTTCCCGTGAAAAAACGCAAAACCTTCCTCCCAAGAGCACATGTCAGTAATCTCAATAAAATAACCACGAAATAGGGGCAGAAAATGAAACAATATCGCTTAGCGATTTGTGACACCTATATCACAACATAATCGCACCCAACAAAAATTAGTCATCCCCAAGAAACATGACGCTAATACCGTGTAACACCGCACCTAGCCTCGATACTGCCCTTATTTGGCGAGGATGGCAGACAATAAGTTTCTTCAGGATTTCCATATCCAACTGAAGTCATTGATTGATTACACTAAGCAACAGTGAAAATGTAGCTGGAATGAAATAAATGTTAACTATATCGACCAAGCTGATAAAAAAACCGACAGTGAAAAACTCGAATCAGCTCTCATTTTTAGGTTAAAGGGGGCGTGCATTTCATTATAATTATATTTTATTAACATTAATTGTCAATCCATTCATATACAGGCTTCGAAATCCCGCCGATGGTAGACAGAGTGATGAAGCTTAAGGCAACAATAGATGTGTCTATTTTTTGGCACGGAATTGTAGCAAGATGGGGAAGGAAAGAGCATTTTAGGAAGGCGTAAAGACTGCACTTTCGCTGTGAATCGGTGGCGAGGACAAGCCCAGGGCTCCTCATGTATGTTGCACATCTTGCGTCTCGAGTCTTCATTTGTGGTTGAATCGTAACAAATCTTCCATGGGCACTGCTATACTCACGATTTGGCGAGAACCGTCGAACCATGCGAATGATTGTTACTTTTGGGTGACGACTCCATTAAAACATGGTATATCCAAGAAGAAAAAGTCTTCCTTGACATATCCTAACATACCGCCGCCCGTGCGACTAGTGCCTCACGGCGACGGATTGCCTATTCCTGTCCCATCTGACTGCGATAGTGGCGAGGGCATTAGTTAAACAAGTACTGCAACATTACTTTCAGAACCCAGTTCTTCGAAAGATCTTGATTTTGTGTCTAACGATGAGTGTACAGAGATTCACAAAATAACACAATGTGAACTTAATATTCTAGTGAGAAATCTGCAACTGGCGAAATGTAAAGCTGAACTGTTGGTATCAATATTACGATATGTTGGTAATTTTTACTTTTGGACCGTCTAATTACAACTGTATGAAACACAGTTTTCGTGCCACACACGTTTTGCCTTTATTCTTTGCAAGTTATCTTTAGTGGCCTGGAATATGTACATATTTTTACTATTTAGTTTACATTTTGGGACAATGTGTATATAGGTTATAAACTGTTCTAGTGGTTGGCTTTTCTGTGGCGTAGTAATATTTTAATCTCTACTTACAGGTTCCGCCATTGTAAAGCCAATCAACAGAACTTTTTATAACCTATACATACATTGTCCCAAATTGTAAAACAAATAGTAAAAAATATGTACATATTCCAGGATGCCTTGCAAAGAATAAAGGCGAAACGCGCTTGGCAGGAAAACTGTGTTTCATTCAGTTGTAATTAGACGGTGTAAAAGAAAAAGTTATCAACATATCGTAATATTACACGCAACTGAGAACGACAGGCCTACAAAATTTGAAGATATTGGTGTCAAGACTACAATAGTGGAATCGTTTTTATAAGACGGTAAATGTGACTGCGTTCCTTAACCACCGTATTCCATTCCTTCCCTTTTTCGAACGCGAAAGGAACTTGGTATTTTGTAATGATGTACAGTGACTAATGCATAGACAGTAAAAGCGATCAGTAGAGTATTTCATCGACCCCTCCAAAGTAAATCTCAAGTGCATGCTACTGCATAATGGCATCGTCTTATCGTCGATTCCTATTGGGTATGCACCTTACATTAAAGAAACATATGATAACATAAATCAATCGTTATTGCGACTGAACTGTGAAAAGCTTAAATGGCAGATTTCCGGGGATCTGAAAGTCGTAGGCATGTTGCTTGAGCTAAAACATGGCTACACCAAATTCTGTTTCTTCCTGCTCCTGTGGAATAGCCGCGCCAAAGGACTTCATTATGAAAAGAAAACCTGGCCCACGCGTCAATCACTTGAACCGGGATCTGAAAGTGTTATGCACGAAGCACTTGTCTAATCCAAGAACATAACTCTAGCTACTCTTCATATAAAATTGGGCCTAATGAAAAACTTTGTTAAGGCCTTGGACAAAACTGGGGAAGCTTTTTTCTATTTGCACGAGAAATTTCCACGTCTTAGTGAGGTGAAAATAAAGGAGGGGATTTTCGTGGGTCCCCGAATGCGCAAACTGTACAAAGACAAGCGTTTCAACTCTATTCTGACAGGTGATCATAAGTTAGCTTGGGATACCTTTGCGAAACTGTCAGAAAACTTTCTAGGAAGTAGGAGGGCAGAAATCTATAGGGATCTTGTGAAAAAATCTTCTGTACTGCTACAATACAATGGGGTCTAATATGTCCTTACAGTTACATTTACTAGATTTCCAATTGGGCTACTTTCTTGACAACTGTGGTGTTGCAACCGACTAGCACTATGAACGCTTCCAGCAGCAAATTTCGGACATGGAATTGAAATACCAGGGAAAGTGGAGCGCATCAGTGTTACACGATTGCTGCTGGAGCCAAGTCAGGGAATCACCACCAGAAAACTACAAACGCCAGGCAAAGCGGATGCGCCTTCAGTGACCTTCCTCCGAGGGATAACACCAATGTAAATATATGCCTGAGCTTATATAGGCAGTAATGTAAAATTACCATAACTTCAAAACGAGAGCTAATCTCGCATTTTCATTAACATTTTCGTTATCAGCACAGCATAATACACGAAGATTAGCTGTTTCATGCCAGTTACAGAAAAAAGTAAACATTTGTTGACTGGTGTTTATTAGATTCTGTAGAACTACGAAATTGCTGGGATGTTGATTTCTACGTTTCACCCCTGCTCCAAATAGCTACAGACATTTTATGTGGGTTTAAGGTCGTAAAACTATGATTTAGCAGAGAATTCGAGGTACCTGAGCGTTAGTCAAACCAGGAACGTATGAGCGCAGGCCTGTGATCACAACTGTTGTCTTTTTGGAAGATGCGGGTGTCCACAACACACTCATCATGAAATATAAAACAAAAGATAACACTCGGTCACCAAGAATATTGAAATAAACATCTTTGTTCAGGTGCAAGATAACCTAAATGAGTGAGACGAAAACACGCCTAAAACATCAAAGTCTCATCTCTGGACTGAACTACATCCTTCACACATTGCGTGTTAAACGCCTCACTGGGCTGCCGATGCACTCGAAGCGTTGCATGAGTTGAAAAGAGCAAAACCCGGCTCATGTGACTACATTACACGCCTCCAGCTAACTACCAGACAGTTTCTCTGGTGTTATCCCAAATGAAGACGTGCACATTTATGTGCCCCTATGGGCACGGTCTTTACGAGGTGCCGAAATCTGATCTGGCTCCCTTCATAACGTTCGCCTGGAGACTGACTATAATGGACCTGCATTCACTGGGAGCAACAATTCCTGTCGGGTTTGAAACCACTTGGTATTGACAAGGCGTAACACTGCTCGTTCTCCGTGTTACACGGCTGCGAGACCTTGTGGACAACTTGGACAGCACGCGTTTATACAAAAACAAATTTGTTCCTTTTAGACATGTTGGGTAGTACGCTTTGACACAGCAACAAATCGGGCACCTTCATTCATGTCCAAACACGATAGCATCCTTTTACCTTTCTGGCACTTCTCCAAGTCGACCCAGCTTAAGGCTCTGATTTCAAACCACCGACTGTCACATACGCATCACTTCACTGCCATGACTTAAATCAGCGGTGAACGGTACCAGTTGCACACCATCCCTAGCCCCCTAGTGCGGCCAGTGTGCTGTTTTAAGGCGGTTGCTGATCCACTGACAGAAAAAAACACAACGCCAAAAATAGTGAATTTAAAGCAATTTAATTTCAGGAACACATTTGCCTACGTAAGTGATTAACATTCCAAGATCACAGGTTAATGTAAGCACGAGATAAGCCATTGGAAAAGTGAAATGCTGGTACCTTAATAACCGGTGTAACCACCAGAATGATGAATACAAGCATGCAAACGTGCATGCATTTTGTTGTACAGCTAACAGATATGTTTGTGGGATGGAGTTCCATACCTGTTGCACTTGGTCGGTCAATACAAAAACGGTCAGTGCTGTTTCTGGGTGACGCTGGAATTGTCGTCCGGTGATGTCCCATATGCGCTCCATTGGAGACAGATCTGGTGGTCGAGTAGGCCAAGCAACATGTCGACACTCTGTAGAGAATGTTTGGTTACAACATCGGTATCTGGGCAAGCGTTATCCTCTTGGAAAGCACCCCCTGGAATGCAATTGAAGAATGGCAGTACAACAGGTCGAATCATCAGACTGAATCACACACGAGTGCTGCGACAGCAACAACCCGACGCCTTGGGTTCACTGTCATCGATCATCCTCCAACAGTCCCGACTTGGCCGCATCCGATTTTCATCTGATTCCAGAATTTAAGGAACACCTTAGAGATATTTGTGGGATGATGTCAGTATGTGGAATGAAGTTCCTCGCCTGCTGCATTTGGTGGTCAATACAGGGACGGATAATGCTGTTTGTTGATGACGCTGGAGTTATCGTCAAATGATGTCCCATACATGCTCGATTAGAGACAAATCTGGTGATCGCGCAGGCCAAGGCAACATGTTGACACTCTCTAGAGCAGAGGTTCCCAAACTGGTGGGCGCGCCCCCGTGGGTGGGGGTGGGGGGTGGGGGGAGCGTGATGATGTTGCAAGGGGGCGCGGGTGGAGTTAGCGGTATAAACCTGATATATCTTTTTAATATCGATATTTTAATAAAAATGAATGTGCAGGTATTAATGATAGACTATGGTGCTAAATGCAATCGTTTGGCGTCCCACTTCCCGCAATCCTATCTCAATAACCTATCCTAGAACATACAGCTTTTGATGGTCACGTTTAGAATGTCACGTTTAGAATCTCACACACAGAAACTCTCAAAATTACGAAGGCGATATACGTTAATTCTAATATATCAGATTTGTAAACAACTTACTTCTGACAATCGGAAAACAGAAAAGTCAGGTATTAACTATTCCGTGCATTTGTACACATGAACTGAACGTAATCATGTTATAACTTTTAGCTGTAGTAGGCTATGTTCATCAGAGTAATAATCACTTATACTGCGCAACTGCAAAAATGCCGTTTTATTACCCTGTCAACCCGCACAGTGACTTTAACAGACTGTATACGCTTCAAATGAACTGGCGGGTTCGTAATTTGGACGCCAGGGTTGTGCCCTTTGCCACCAGAAAAATGTGCACGACGTGAATGCGAAACTAGTACAAGTGTTCGTTCTGAGCAGAGTACTTCACGCCGTTCTGGAAACATTGTCGTGAGCGCTAACAATGAAACATGACCCAGCTAGGTAGACAATGAAGTCCATTAGTGAGGCTATTTTTTTTCGAACGGTCAGTACTACAGCTCTTTCATTCGGATTACTTATCTAACAAAACAGTTATTTTTCTTCTGCCTTTTTGAAATACGGCATAATTTCGTTTGAAACTAGTGTACGCTCTTTGCTGCGACAATGGCTTCTTTTGGTACGAGTACAGAGATAACCGCTTGGCACTGTGCACAGTTTCCAGCGATGTGTGAGGTGTATCCGTGACCTTACTTAATTACTGTGAAATTTGACAACCAGTTCACTGATGTTATCTCAAAACTTATAACGTTTCGTTTATAAGTAACGAAAGATAGGGGCACGAAAACGATTTTCACATAAAACTCCAGGCTGCACTGCTCAGAACAGCACCGCAGAACAGCTAGCAAATTCTTAGGGTGCCTGTGGGCTGTTTCCGCCCTAATCCGGGGAAAGCCCGTTTCTCCCAGCCAGAGCCCTGCTCGGCCACCAGGTCGCAGACAGACGGTGCACTGACTACCTGCGCTGCGGCTGGGCTTCCCCGTTCTTCGCCCCACTCCTCACAGGCAGTCATCTGAGGTGCCGACAGATGACAAGAGAGTAGCTTTCCTTTATTTCAGTTGGTTGCTTGCAGTTGTTGACACATCTGATGTATTGGATTTTGCTCAAATCGCGTTAGATCTTTCACAGTTGTGCCTCAGTAAAATCAGTGTTAGTGCGAAATTATACTGTTAACTTCTTGTTTTCTTTTTACTTCACCATGAGTATCGTGAAAAAATGTAAATATAATGATGATTATATCAAATATGGTTTTGCTTCTGTACAAAAAAAATGGTGTTGACCAGCCGCAATGTGTTATTTGCTATGAGGTATTGAGCAATGATTCCATGAGACCTTCTCGTCTAGAACGCCATTTGTGGGCAAAGCATGGTGCATTGAAAGAGAAGCCGAAGGAATTTTTTGCTGCAAAACGTGATAATTTGAAACGGATGAAGTTGGTTACTGCTGGATCCTTCGCTCAGACATCAGAAAAGGTACTGGAAGCCTCGTATGAGTTATCGCTACTTATTTCAAGGACCAAGAAAAGTCATATTATCGGAGAGACACTAGTCAAACCCTGTTTGTTGAAAGCTGCTGATATTGTTCTTGAGTCAGAAAGTAAACAAAAACTTTCGCAAATACCGCTTTGTGACAATACTGTGAAACGTCGGATTGATGATATGGCCGAAGACATACAAAATCAATTAGTTACGGCCGTCAAACAATCGCAGAGTTTCGCAATACAGTTAGACGAGAGTACCGACGTTGCGAATTGTTGCCAACAGCTAGCTTTCGTTCGTTACATAGAAAATGAAGCAATTAAAGAAGAGTTGCTGTTTACTACAGAGTTAAAGACAACTTCAAAAGCAATTCATATAATGGCATCCGTCTCTGGATTCTTTTGTAAAAATGAGTTATCATTGCAGAAACTGATAGGCGTATGCACAGACGGTGCCCCATCAATGCTTGGATGTCGCTCAGGATTCGTGCAGATGGTCAGAGAAAAAAACCCTAGCGTTACTGCTATCCACTGTGTAATACACCGTCAAGCATTGGCAGCTAAGACACTTCCAAAGGAACTCAATGATGTCTTGAAATTGTGCATCAAAATCGTGAATCATATTAAAAAGAGTGCGTTAAATTCCAGGTTATTTACAGCTCTTTGTGAAGACTTGGGAGCAGAGTATAAAACACTTTTATTTCATACAGAAGTACGCTGGCTCTCAAAAGGAAATATGCTAGGAAGATTATTTGAACTTCGAGACGAAGTGATGCAGTACTTGGAAAATAGCAAACAAACTGAATTGTATGTGGAATTTAGATAGCCCGGTGTTCATGTTGCATTGGCTTATCTGTCAGATATTTTCGAATCTTTAAACACATTGAATTTTAAATTACAAGGTGGAGAGTGAAACATAATTTTTCATCGGGATGCCATCAAAGCGTTTACTGATACGTTGCAACTATGGAAACGTAAAATTTTAGCCTGCAATTATTCCTGCTTTCCCAGATTGTTTGGAATCCTGGAAGAAGCCCGATTTCAAAACGATTTTAAGGATACTGATACTAAGAGTAAAATATCGAACCATTTGCAGCACCTCATTGATGAATTCGAACGATACTTCCCTAACAGTTGTGATGATAAAATTTATTATAGGTTAGCGACGGATCCATTTCACGTTGACGTGGATGTGTTACCAGACAGACTACAAGAGGAATTATTAGAAATTAAAAATGATTCTGCAGCAAAGTATGACTTTGAGAAGATGGATAAGCCTTTATTTTGGGTGAAATATCTCACGGTGTATCCCAGCACAGCAGAACAAGCACTGAAACTGTATTTACCATTTTCAAGCACTTATTTGTGCGAAAGAGCATTTTCAGTGGTAGTGGCGATAAAAAATAAGCTTAGAAGCAAACTCAGTATTGCCAATGATTTACGTTGCACAGTTTCTACTATTCAGCCAAGAATTCAAAATCTTGTAAAAAATATGCAAGCTCATCCTTCACATTGATTTATTTGTTTGTTTCTTGTCATATGTGTGTGGAAATAATATTTTTATAATAAATACGTTACATTATAAGAGAACTTGTTATTTTCCTCCTAACTATCCTTACATGTAGGTAATACTGTAAAATTATAAAAAACTATTTCGAAGAAACAGTATAAAATAAACATAGTGAATCTGATTTAAATATAAATACTGCGTGTGATCCTTATGGATTCTGATGTTACGTGTGGTATGTTATTTCAACTAATAATAGTATTTCTTCTGGATGAAGACACAGCGAAAGTTTATCCTAGATATGGCAAGTGAAGAGTAGTCCTAAAATCGTGTACTGGTGAAGAAATGGTGTGCAGCAAGGGAATGTAATCAAGGTAAGGAAGTTGTTTTATTCATATTTTTTAAAGTTCTGTGTAGTCTGCAAAATTATTTCGTAAAACTTATCTTTTATTTTTTGTCTGGTTCTGAGAACTGGGCGTTTGTCGCCGTTCGGTAACTGTCGTCGTTGACATAAATGCCATCCTATGCGCAGTGACAATGGGGAGCGCTATAGGCGTACAAATCAGTGATGTTCGTTAACACCGTAACTGAGTGACTATTTCTGATAATGAGTGAAAGTAGTAAGCTACACTCAACTTAAAATAATGGCCCGCATCCACTAATCTGCAAAGGTCGCAAATATTTTTCCTTGTTTACCAAGGACTTTCTGTACTTTAGGAGTGGCTTATAATCACTAGACTAGACTGATGACGTAATAACTGCGACTCGATACATTAATAGCCCACCATGTTACATGACGTCACCATAGCAAATTTTTCAATAGTTTCTTGATAATTAATAAAAATCTCTATACAGGGTGATTCAAAAAGAATACCACAACTTTAAAAATGTGTATTTAATGAAAGAAACATAATATAACCTTCTGTTATACATCATTACAAAGAGTATTTAAAAAGGTTTTTTTTCACTCAAAAACAAGTTCAGAGATGTTCAATATGGCCCCCTCCAGACACTCGAGCGATATCAACCCGATACTCCAACTCGTTCCACACTCTCTGTAGCATATCAGGCGTAACAGTTTGGATAGCTGCTGTTATTTCTCGTTTCAAATCATCAATGGTGGCTGGGAGAGGTGGATGAAACACTATATCCTTAACATACCCCCATAAGAAAAAATCGCAGGGGGTAAGGTCAGGGCTTCTTGGAGGCCAGTGATGAAGTGCTCTGTCACGGGCTGCCTGGCGGCCGATCCAGAACTTTTCCCTTTGCACAAACACCCATTCTCTGTAAACTGTTTACACCAACGTTTAATACACCAGCTATCAGGAGGTTTAACACCATACTTCGTTCGAAATGCACGCTGAACAACTGTCGTCGATTCACTTCTGCCGTACTCAATAACGCAAAAAGCTTTCTGTTGAGCGGTCGCCATCTTAGCATCAACTGACGCTGACGCCTAGTCAACAGCGCCTCAAGCGAACAAATGTACAACTAAATGAAACTTTATAGCTCCCTTAATTCGCCGACAGATAGTGCTTAGCTCTGCCTTTTGTCGTTGCAGAGTTTTAAATTCCTAAAGTTGTGGTATTCTTTTTGAATCACCCTGTATTTTATTGGGGGGGGGGGGGGCACGGAAGTTTTCTTTTCGGCAAAAGGGGGGCTTGACAAACGAAAGTTTGGGAACCTCTGCTCTAGAGCATGTTGGATTACAACAACGGTATGTGGGCGAGCGTTATCCTATTGAAAAATATCCCCTGGAATGGCAGCACAATAGGTCGAACCACCAGATTGACGTACAAATTTGCAGTCAGGGTGCGTGGGATAACCACGAGTGTGCTCCTGCTGTCATACGAAATCGCACCCCAGACCATAACTCCAGGTGATGGTCCAGTGCGTCTAGTATGCATACAGGTTGGTTGCAAGCCCTCAACTGGCTTCCGTCTAACCAACACATGCCCATCAGTGGCACCGATGCAGAACCAACTTTCGTCAGAAAACACAACAGACCTCCACCCAGACCTCCAATAAGCTCTCGCTTGACACCACTGAAGTCAAAAATGGGCGGTGGTTTGAGGTCACTGGAATGCACGCTACAGGGTGTGTGGCTCGGAGCTGACCAATTTGTAACAGTTCGTTGTGTCACTATGACGCCACCTACCGCTCAGATTGTTGCTGCAGATGCAGTACGATGCGCCGAAGCCATACACCGAACACGATGGTCTTCCTTGTCCGTAATGTCACGTGGCCGTCCGGAGCCTTGTCTTCTTGCGATCGTATATTCTCGTGGCCATCGCTGCCCGAAGTCATGTACAATGGCTACATTCCCGATATCGCAGAAGGAGCATCCTGCTTCTCGTAGCCCTATTACGCGACCTTGTGGCTCCTTTGTTTCCTTAAAGGCATGCTCGGTTAACAGGAACTCACGACATCCAGTGACAAGCTCACGGCCGTTACAGTGTGTTTTTAAAGCAAACCTGATTTGCATCCTCACAGTGAGGCTACTAGCGTCACTCTTATACGACTGACGGGAAATCTGAATAGACATCATCTTTCATGTGTATAAACATGCATACCAACTTTCCTTTACGTCGCACAACTCCTTCTTGATGTTGCGATTTTTTTTCCGTCAGTGTATTTTGACTGGCCAGCTGATTTCCGAAACCCTGTAAGAAACCAAAAGCCGGCCGAGGTGGCCGAGCGGTTCTAGGCGCTACAGTCCGGAACCGCGTGACTGCTACGGTCGCAGGTTCGAATCCTGCCTCGGGCATGGATGTTATGTCCCTAGGTTAGTTAGGATTAAGTAGTTATAAGTTCTAGGGGACTGATGAGCTTAGCTGTTAAGTTCCATAGTGCTCAGAGTCATTTGAAGAAACCGAAACTAAGATTCGACAAGTAAAAGTGTTCAGAGTCCAAGTATTTTGTTGTGTAGGCAATGCTCGTAACATTATTATTTATACAGATATTCAAGAAAATATAATTTTTAAGAGAAATATATCTTCTTTTTATGTGGAAAACGCTTGTGTGAGATGACGCATGTTATGATTTACGAAACAAGAAGGACACTGTGCTAAATACGAATGCAAAGGTGTCAGCACAGCCGAATTCCAATTGCACTAACGAAAAATTCGGAAAATGAGTGGAATCTGCGCAGTACTGGCCTTAATATAAAGCTTATTCCCCGTCTTATTTTGCGAAAGCTTCATCGTGAACTCTAACAAGCGTCATATCGCTAAACACTTCTTTTAAAGAGATCTCGTATGCCGTTAAAATATAGGTATTTGGATGTCTGTGACAAAAAAAAAAATTACGAGCACTGACAATGCCGAAAAATATTCTCCCCTCGCTTAAAGTCACTTTCTGAAAATCTTATTTCGACGTCTTGAATGATTTATGCAAACATATAAAGTTAACACATGAGGAGACTTAACTTCTATTAGTGTTCATCCATGACTATGTTCCTCCCATTTCAGAGCTTCCCTTGTTTTCTTTTTTTCATAATGGTGTACTTCTGAACTCCATTACTGTACTCATATGCTCATGTTACTCGTGATAAGTGTTATAAAGTCAATAACTACTCTAATTTCGAATTGAATGTTTCTTATGCTTACCTTTTGTGACAGTTCCGTTTCTGTCTGCAGAGGAAGCACAACTGTTTGCGCGCCGCCACACACATACGCCTTGTTAATCCTTTCTGCTGGTTTCAAAATACGATTTGCAGTAGGATACCTATTATGCACATTAATACGTGTGTAATATGTGCAAAGAAGACTGCCGCAGGTACTCCGTCCTTTTTTCCTGTTATCCGCCAACCCCTCCTTCTTTTCATCTTCCTCCTGAAAGTGTTATCCAGGTGCTCATTGACTTGTCGCAGCCTTCGTCTGGTGCCCTGTCGGGTGCTACTAGTGATTTATAAAGTCCTTAGTCTTCCTTGTCAACCTTTTTCGTAGGACCACGAACCGATAATGTCGGAGTTTGTAGTTGTGTTCCGAGACATAAAATGTGAAGAGTACACATAAAAAAGAAGGTCCCAATCTCACTAAAAAAGATGTGTGGATGTTTTTGGTAGGGCAGAGTACGAAGATCGCAAAAGAATTGTGCCCTCCTTCACTTTTAGTATAGGGTAAAATTCGTCTAAACTTTTTTATACAGGTACAGCAGCAAACGGATGTATGAACAGTTCACCAGGCCATAATGACAACCAGTTTTAGATCTCGGAATTCCTGAAAATTTCGCTTGTAAATATGTGCAGGTAAAAAAAAAAATCCCACATACTGATACTTTCGGACTTTCAATCAGATATAACTTCCACTGATTTTGCGTGGCTCATGAAACCATTATGAGTTCGTAAAAGACGGGGTCTTTATGTTCCAAATGATGTTATTTGTGATGGATGCTAGGAGTAACCTGAGTCGCAACTAATTTGTAAGAACTCGCATTTGCAATGAGAATGGAGAACGAGTTACTTCAGCAAATGAGCAACAGGATCATCTTTTTAATGACTTTCGACAACAATGTAGTTTAAGACACAAAGGAATTAAAGACATTATCTGCCAGTGGGCATTGATTTATATCAATGGGGCAAGTTGAAAATTTATGCCAGACTGGGATTCGAACCTAGGTGCCCCACTATTACACCATCCCTTTTTTTATAAACATTTATTTAAGGAACAATGTTACATTTTCCAAATACATACTAAGTGCATGTACTAATCATGCACACATGTTACAAATGAAATGATTTAAACAAAAACAGTTTGATCATTGCAATTATGCTGATGTTAAAGAAATACAACAGAAGATTGTGTTACTGACTAAATTACCAGAAAGAATTATATTTGAACATCAAGAAAAGTTTTTTTAAAGAGATTCAAACTTCTTCAAACATGAATAAATAAAAAACTGCACTTTGAGTTACATGTGCTCCAATCTTTACAGAAGCATAAAGAGCATTTTACGAAGGATATTGTGGTATCGACAGCCACGATGCCACAGCGTAGGTACAAGTTCTAAGGTTGGCACTACGACACCGACACCGACGACAGCGCCCTCTAGCCGGAACTGTGCAGCTCTACGAGCACCGCTCCAGATTCACCCCACGGCCTTGATACGCCTGGGCATTGAGTTAAACAGAGCTTGGATGGTGTGTACAGGTACAGCTGCCCATGCAGCTTCAACACGATACCACAGTTCATCAAGAGTAGTGACTGGCGTATTCTGACGAGCCAGTTGCTCGGCCACCATTGACTAGACGTTTTCAGTTGGTGAGAGATCTGGAGAATGTGCTGGCCGGGGCAGCAGCCGAACTTTTTCTGTACCCACAAAGGCCTGTACAGGACCTGCAACATGCGGTCGTGCATTATCCTGCTGAAATGTAGGGTTTCGCAGGGATCGAATGAAGGGTAGAGCCACGGATCGTAACACATCTGAAATGTAACGTCCACTGTTCAAAGTTCCGTCAGTGCGAACAAGAGGAGACGTGAAACCAATGGCACCCTATACCATCACGACGGGTGATACACCAGTATGGCGATGACGAATACACGCTTCCGATGTGCGTTCACCGCGATGTCGCCAAACACGGATGTGGCCAGCATGATGCTGTAAACAGAACCTGGATTTGTCCGAAAAAATGACGTATTGGCAGTCGTGCACCCAGGTTCGTCGTTGAGTATACCATCGCAGGCGCTCCTGCCTGTGATGCAGTGTCAAGGGTAACCGCAGCCATGGTCTCCGAGCTGATAGTCCATGCTGCTGCAAACGTCTTCGAACTCTTCGTGCAGATGGTTGTTGTCTTGCAAACGTCCTCATCCGTTGACTCAGGGATCGAGACTAGGCTGCTCGATCCGTTACAGCCAAGCGGATAAGATGCCTGTCATCTCGACTGCTAGTGATGCGAGGCCGTTGGGATCCAGCACGGCGTTCCTTATTACCCTCCTGAACCCATCGATTCCATATTCTGCTAACTGTCATTGGATCTCGACCACTGCGAGCAGGAATGTCGCGATACGATCAACCGCAATCGCGATAGGCTACAATCCGACCTTTATCAAAGTCAGAAACATGATGGTGCGATTTTCTCCTCCTTACACGAGGCACCACAACAACGTTTTACCAGGCAACGCCGGTCATCTGCTGTTTGTTTATGAGAAATCGGTTGGAAACTTTCCTAATGTCAGCACGTTGTACGTGTCGCCAGCGGCGCCAACTTTGTGTGAATGCTCTGAAAAGCTAACCATTTGCATATCACAGCATCCTCTTACTATCGGCTATATTTCGCGTCTCTAGCACGTCATCTTCGTGGTGTAGCAAATTTTAATGGCCAGTAGCCTTTCTGGATACAGAAAATGTTCGACTGCTGCCCTGGCCAGAACATTCTCCAGATCTCTCACCAATTGAAAACGTCTGGTCAATGGTGGCCGAGCAACTGGCTAGTCACAATACGCCAGTCACTACTCTTGGTGAACTGTGGTATCGTGTTGAAGCTGCATGCGCGGCTGTAGCTGTACAAGCCATCCTAGCTCTGTTTGACTCAATATCCAGGCGTATCAAGGCCGTTACAACGGCCAGAGGTGGTTGTTCTGGGTACTGATTTCTCAGGATCTATGCACCCAAATTGCGTGAAAATGTAATCACATGTCAGTTCTAATATAATATATTTGTCCAATGAATACCCGTTTATCATCTGCATTTCTTCTTGGTGTAGCAATTTTAATGGCCAGTAGTGTTGTGAGGTGCATACACTGAAAACAAAAACAGTAATCATGCGCTGCTACTTAAACTAATCACCATGGAACTACAAGAAAAAGAACTTGGGTATTAATCATTAAAAAAAATTAGAGAAAAGAATTTGAATGTTCCTACTAAGAATACTGTTTGCTTATCAGTGATTCACAGGAAATATCCGAGGCTAAGGTTCGCCATTTTATGCGAGGTGCCGGAGCTAGCAGTGTATTTAACACTAAATTCTTCTAGAATCTTCATATGTAAATGATGCTCTTAGCTCCCCCCCCCCCCCCCCCCCCAATTCTAACTCCGACTTTTGCTGTTGCATATGGATTAAAAAGAATTGCGAACTGACTGTAATCGACCCTGCAAGTGGAGTAGAAAAGAGTTTGGCACCTGCAATAATTTAATTTGATAAATAAGTTAAATAAATGAAAGTTTCATTAATGTAGTGAGAAATGAATGTGTTGCTCTACCGATTAACAGAATGAAAGTTCTGTCCAAAATAACAATCTGATTTATTATGACTAAACTCAAAATAATCAACAAAACACATGAAACATTTACAATACATCAAATTGGCTCAAATTGGATACTCAAATAAATGCTGTGAATGTGAAGTTGTCCCTAAACTAGATTGTGACATTTATGATGAAGTGGTATGTGGAGCCAATTCCTTGCAACTCAAATCTTAAGAGAAACATACAGCCAACCCAACATTAATTGCTGCTACAGTGGTGAGAACTCAGACAATGAACACCCAAGACAGAATAAAGTTAGAAAAAGACAAACAGCCACGCTCTGCTGAGCTCTGATTATCACCTAGGAAAATCCCTAATCTGCTGGTGCTGCGGACATACATTACCAAGCTGTCTTCTTAACTGCAAGAACATGATCTGGCGTACCGGAGGCGATAGCTGGTTGCTTCGACATCCCGTCATGTTGATGATAATGTCGCGAGTATAGCCCAAAACAAATTATCCTGGTCTGGTTGTTCCAGACTAAAGACTTCCTAGCAATAAAAATGCACTTCTGAGGGAGACGAAGAAGGTTCGCCACACAATCACCGATGGTACAGTGATTGATTTTAACAAGCGAAGTCACACAGTAACTCTGATACAGTCAACTTTAGCCAAAACTGCTCAAGACAGACAACATAGGCCGCTGGTACACAGAACGCTCAATTGCCAACTGTACTAGGAAAGTTATGTTGAAGTCCAAACTTCAGCAACTTCATCAAACAGTTACAATTAAATAAAAGTATATTAGACAGCCAACAGAAGGCAGGCTGTTCAGAGCAGTGAGAGTTCAGTCTTGTAACCTACTCCGACTGAAAGGCGAGAGCCGACCCTCTCAAGAGCACCCATACAAACCAAATACAGAACATTCACGCCCCCACGACAGTGGCCATGGTTAAACGTTCCAATCAGCAACTCGAAAACCGGCGGAAAATTCCACTCTATTGACGAAGCACTACCATTCCACCAATGGAGATTCTTGGCGCCAATTTCTGCTCCGATTTTGCTACGTCACGGAGCTATGCCCTGAGCAAGCCAATCACAGTTACGATTTTGCCGAAAACGCAAGAATTTGCCCGCCAAGGCTGCCTGGGAACACAAGTCATTCCCACGCCTCGCTGGTAGCGCGCCAGAAGGTGTTTTCACAAAGTTTTTGCGAAGTAACGGTATCTCTAGCCCAGCCTCCCCTTCAGGCCCCTCTGGGCGTGTCGCTCCCGCTCTTATGACAATGTCGGCGTCTGGAAAGCATCCACTCGACTCCCTCACACCGTTGGCTCTACCCTTCCAAGCTCAGCAGAACTCGCCTGTCACCGGACGACCCGGGTGACGACAGACACTGCGTGGGAAGTCCGTGTGTGAAGGAATAGCGACTTTTCACCGCATGCAATTAGAGAGGAAAATCGAATTACTCAGAGTAAGATAGAAATATGAGAGGGGGCTCCTGCCACCTCTCAGTGTAGAAAACAATACAGAATTTGTCAAGAAATGAGAGCAGCGTTGAAAAATGGCTAGTTGTTGTTCTGTTCGAAAACGCGATGTATTTAAAGAAACTTATGATATTGATAGGCAAGGTCCCGACAGTCACAGAGGGCGGGCCTATTAGTTATAGGGAGCTCCAACGTTAGGCGGGTTATGGAGCCCCTCAGGAAAATAGCGGGTAGGTCGGGGAAGAATGCCAGTGTGCACTCGGTGTGCCTGCCGGGGGGTCTCGTCCGTAATGTGGAGGAGGCCCTTCCGGCAGCTATTGAACGCACTGGGTGTGACCGGCTGCAGATAGTAGCACATGTCGGAACGAATGACGCCTGCCGCTTGGGTTCTGAGGCCATCCTTGGTTCCTTCCGGCGGCTGGCTGATTTGGTGAAGACAACCAGCATCGCACGCGGAGTGCAAGCTGAGCTTAATATCTGCAGCATAGTGCCCAGAGTCGATCGCGGTCCTCTGGTTTGGAGCCGTGTGGAGGGTCTAAACCAGAGGCTCAGACGACTCTGCGACTATAATGGTTGCAAATTCATCGAGCTCCGTTATTGGGTGGAGAACTGTAGGGCCCCCCTAGACAGGTCAGGCGTGCACTACACACCGGAAGCAGCTACTAGGGTAGCAGAGTACGTGTGGCGTGCACACGGGGGTTTTTTAGGTTAGAGGGACCCCCCCTTGGGCGGCGAAACGATAAAATACCTGACGGCTTACCAGAGAGGACATTATCATCGTTGATAAAGAACGTCCGTCCTCAGAGACCAAAAACAGGAAAAGTTAACGTAATATTGGTAAACTGCAGTAGTATCCAGGGCAAGGTTCCTGAATTAGTATCTCTTATTGAAGGAAATAGTGCGCATATAGTATTAGGAACGGAAAGTTGGTTAAAACCGGAAGTGAACAGTAACGAAATCCTAGACACAGAATGGAATATATACCGCAAGGATAGGATAAACGCCAATGGTGGAGGAGTATTTATAGCAGTAAAGAATTCAATAATATCCAGCGAAGTTATTAGCGAATGCGAATGTGAAATAATCTGGGTTAAGCTAAGTATCAAAGGTGGGTCAGATATGATAGTCGGATGCTTCTATAGACCACCTGCATCAGCAACCGTAGTAGTTGAGCGCCTCAGAGAGAACCTGCAGAACGTCGTGAAGAAGTTTCGTGATCATACTATTGTAATAGGGGGAGACTTCAATCTACCAGGTATAGAATGGGACAGTCACACAATCAGAACTGGAGCCAGGGACAGAGACTCTTGTGACATTATCCTGACTGCCTTGTTCGAGAATTACTTCGAGCAGATAGTTAGAGAACCAACTCGTGAAGCTAACGTTTTAGACCTCATAGCAACAAATAGACCGGAACTTTTCGACTCCGTGAATGTAGAAGAGGGTATCAGTGATCATAAGTCAGTGGTTGCATCAATTACTACAAGTGTAATAAGAAATGCCAAGAAAGGAAGGAAAATATATTTGCTTAACAAGAGTGATAGGGCACAAATCGCAGAATATCTGAGTGACCACCATCAAACGTTCATTTCTGAGGAAGAGGATGTGGAACAAAAATGGAAAAAATTCAGAAACATCGTCCAGTACGCCTTAGATAAGTTCGTACCGACTAAGGTCCAAAGCGAGGGGAAAGATCCACCGTGGTATAACAATCATGTACGAAAGGTACTACGGAAACAAAGAAAGCTTCATCATAGGTTTAAGAGTAGTCGAATCATAGCTGATAAGGAAAAGCTGAACGAAGCGAAAAAGAGCGTGAAGAGAGCAATGAGAGAAGCATTCAACGAATTCGAACATAAAACATTGGCAAACAATCTAACCAAGAACCCTAAAAAGTTTTGGTCATATGTAAAATCGGTAAGCGGATCTAAATCCCCTATTCAGTCACTCGTTGACCACGATGGCACCGAAACAGAGGACGACCGAAGAAAGGCAGAAATACTGAATTCAGTGTTCCGAAACTGTTTCACTGCGGAAAATCGTAACACGGTCCCTGACTTCAGCCGTCGCACGGACGCCAAAATGGAAAATATTGAAATAAACGATATCGGAATTGAAAAACAACTGCTATCACTTAGTAGCGGAAAAGCATCCGGACCAGACGAGATACCCTTAAGATTCTACAGTGATTATGCTAAAGAACTTGCCCCCTTTCTATCAGCAATTTATCGTAGATCGCTGGAAGAACGTAAAGTACCTAGCGACTGGAAGAAAGCGCGGGTCGTTCCCATTTTCAAGAAGGGTCATAAATCAGATGCGAATAATTATAGGCCTATTTCGCTTACGTCAATCTGTTGTAGAATAATGGAACATGTTTTGTGTTCTCGTATTATGACGTTCTTAGATAATACAAATCTCCTTCATCATAACCAACATGGATTCCGCAAACAGAGATCATGTGAAACTCAGCTCGCCCTATTTGCCCAAGAAATTCACAGTGCCGTAGACACTGGCGAGCAGATTGATGCCGTATTCCTGGACTTCAGGAAGGCATTTGATACGGTTCCGCACTTACGTTTAGTGAAAAAAATACGAGCTTACGGAATATCGGACCAGGTTTGTGATTGGATTCAGGATTTCCTAGAAGAAAGAACACAACATGTCATTCTTAACGGTTCAAAATCTGCAGATGTAGAGGTAATTTCGGGAGTACCGCAAGGAAGCGTGATAGGACCTTTATTGTTTACAATATACATAAATGACTTAGTTGACAACATCGGTAGCTCCGTGAGGCTATTTGCAGATGACACGGTTGTCTACGAGAAAGTAGCAACATCAGAAGACTCGTACGTACTCCAGGAAGACCTGCAGAGGATTAATGCATGGTGCGACAGCTGGCAGCTTTCCCTAAACGTAGATAAATGTAATATAATGCGCATACATAGGGGCAGAAATCCATTCCAGTACGATTATGCCATAGGTGGTAAATCATTGGAAGCGGTAACGACCGTAAAATACTTAGGAGTTACTATCCGGAGCGATCTGAAGTGGAATGATCACATAAAACAAATAGTGGGAAAAGCAGGCGCCAGGTTGAGATTCATAGGAAGAATTCTAAGAAAATGTGACTCATCGACGAAAGAAGTAGCTTACAAAACGCTTGTTCGTCCGATTCTTGAGTATTGCTCATCAGTATGGGACCCTTACCAGGTTGGATTAATAGAAGAGATAGACATGATCCAGCGAAAAGCAGCGCGATTCGTCATGGGGACATTTAGTCAGCGCGAGAGCGTTACGGAGATGCTGAACAAGCTCCAGTGGCGGACACTTCAAGAAAGGCGTTACGCAATACGGAGAGGTTTATTATCGAAATTACGAGAGAGCACATTCCGGGAAGAGATGGGCAACATATTACTACCGCCCACATATATCTCGCGTAATGATCACAACGAAAAGATCCGAGAAATTAGAGCAAATACGGAGACTTACAAGCAGTCGTTCTTCCCACGCACAATTCGTGAATGGAACAGGGAAGGGGGGATCAGATAGTGGTACAATAAGTACCCTCCGCCACACACCGTAAGGTGGCTCGCGGAGTATAGATGTAGATGTAGATAGAGACAATATGAGATGAGAGACTAGCTATTCAATGTACGTTTTTGTAGAACGTAAAGTTTAGTCAACGGTTTTTCACTTATACGTTTACTCCCAGCGGGAAGGCGATTCTTGAACTAGGAGAACATGAGTAAAAGCCGAAAGTGTTTTAGTACTTCGAAATAAATGATAAAAATTTACTTACACTACAGAAAACATCATTACCTCTTTCTGTCAACGGTAGAATTCAGGTTACAAACATAAATTCGTGAAGACAGCTATAATTGCGAGATACTGGATGTGCAATGAGGAAAGTCTTTCTTTGATGGTAATTAGTATTAGCTATTTGCTTTTGTCTATGCATTATCTTTACAGAAGCAAGGTAAGGCTGTTATTAAACCGCTTTGTCCCTTGCCTAAATATATTGCTGAACATGTGACAAGTCGAGGAAGATAAGGGATTTCGAGACAGTATGAGAGAGAAGAAGGCAACGGCCCTGCCGCAATGGTGACTCTGGTTCCCCGCAGATCACCGAAGTTAAGTGCTGTAGGGCTTGGTTAGCACTTGGATGGGTCACCTTCCGAGTCTGTCGAGCGCTGTTGGAAAGCGGGATGCACTCAGCTACTTGGTGAAAGGTAGCGGCTCCAATCACGAAAACTGACAACGGCCGGGAGAGTGGTGTGCTGACCACATTCCCCTCCATATCCGCATCCACTGACGCCTCTCGGCTGAGGATGATACGTCGACTGGTCGGTACCGTTCGACCCTCCATGGCTTGTTCATCGGAGTTTAGTTTTAGTTTTATGAGAGAGATGAAAGGAAATAGGTTAACTTACAGAACGAAGAGGTACAGTAGTATAGGCTGCACACGTATTCTCTTGGAGCTGATTTCTTCTTCTGATGAACTTTTCCCCATTTTCTTCGTTACATTTACGTTTTTCTATGTCGTTATTTCTCTGACTCTACTAACACATATTCACTTACGTTTGCTTCCAGAAGTACATGTCCCAGAGTTTCTCCAATGTTTTTAAAAAAGTAAATTAGTGGTCCGTGTCTGATGAATTCGTTGGTAACAGAAAGATGAACAGAGGATCCTAATTTCCATCTCCCTCAGCTGAAGAAAATATAAAGTCTCTAAACCGCGTTTGATAAAACAGAATGAAAAAGTGCACATCTGCAATGATTTTGTGCCGCTGGAGGAGCTAGACTGTGTCCACGGGAGTTATCAGTTACACTTAGCATCCCCACCAACATGGACAAGATGGAAAGCTCACGAGCATGCACGTCGAGTGCCACCACAAAAGAGTAAATCACTCAACGATTTACAAATGCACAGAATTATGTTCGCAGATGAGAATAAACTAGACCATCAAATAGTCTACTTATCGTTACATTTCTCATATTCCCAGAGGTAACTAATTCGTTCATATACTTCTCTTGGCTGGACAAGACCGAGCGAGGTGGTACAGTTCTTAATGTACTAGACTCGCATTCGGGAGAACCAGGGTTCGAATTTCTGTATAGACCTCTAAATGTATGTTTTCTGTGATTTCCCATAAAACAATGATGAAGAATTCTGGGAAATTTCTATTGAAAAGCCATTTCTGTTGTATTTCCCCATCTTTGTCCAATGTGAGACAGCTTCTGTCTCTAGCGTCCTAGTCGTCGATCGGCCATTAAAACCTAATCTTCCTTCCTTCCGTTGTGCAACACGGCACAGCGCTGCTCTCATCGCCATGCACGCACAGATTTCGGCTGTACCGTCTCAACGTTGTTTTGTTGCAGGACGACATATGAGCATACCGATTTTGCATTTATAATGTATGACGTGAAGATCACGTGACCGGAAGTGCCGCCATCGTGTATATTTAGGGCATAAAAAGATGCATGACAGCCACAACCGAATAGTCTCCTGTGGTAGTTGAAAGTGTCAACATGGATTCCTTTAAAGTGCTTAACATGCCTCAGCTTTTAGGGAGGAGGACGAGACGAACTGACGAACGCTTTCGTTTATGGTTACTACTGGAGAACCTAGACAATCTTGTTTCTGACACTGGCAACATAAATTACACCGAAAATAGTAAGCTCCTTAGCAGGAAGAATTTAAATGTGCTTACTTCTATTACAGAACCCTTTTGCGATAACATTATGGTAGTTAAAATCTGTGATCAAGGGGACTGTCAGGAGCAATTAGAGAAGGAACAAATGGTTCAAATGGCTCTGAGCACTAAGGGACTCAACATCTTAGGTCATAAGTCCCCTAGAAATTAGAACTACTTAAACCTAACTAACCTAAGGACATCACACACACCCATGCCCGAGGCAGGATTCGAACCTGCGACCGTAGCAGTCCCGCGGTTCCGGACTGCAGCGCCAGAACCGCTAGACCACCGCGGCCGGCAGAGAAGGAACGATCTGTAATGTTGAAGAAGGGGATGTGTGGCTCGTTTAACTATTATCTACGAAGTAAATTCTCCAAGTTCGTCACCGCAAGACATGGTGTCAAAGCGAAGCTACCATTTCTCCTACATGGAAGCGACAGTGTGACAGCAAGAGGAATATTGGACAAAATCGGCAAGGAAGCACTGGAAACGATTTCGAAGAAATATAAAAATGCTGTGGCTATACCATATAAAGTGGAATTAGCGGACGTTAAATTGGATGTTTGACTGGAAGAGTTGCCTGGAATATTGCAGCAGCTACTTGTAGACGATTATTACCTTTTGGATTTAGACATAACGCAAGACTTTGCCGGAATTTGTAATAAAATGGAGATGTGCGACTACCAAATATCAACACACGACTTCTGCGGGGAAGGAGAGCATCAGGGAAGCAGCAATGTGATTGTGGACAACGATAAAACAGCTGTAATAGACTGTTCAACGTGGATGAGCTCCAATTGGATGGTAAAGATATATAACAAATTTATATGTCAGATCACAAGTCCAGGAGTAAACAAAGTTATCGGTAACCATCTTATAGATTTTATAAAGTGTCCAGACACGCGACTACGGGAAACTCTCACGTCTTGTCTGGCTAAGGAGCATGGCATTGCCAGGCTGGAGACTACAATATACAACTACAGAATGGATCGTGTGTTCGACCCAGTGCAGTGCTCTTTAAGTGTATTAGACACCAAAAAGCAGTATTTTCAGTGTGCTCCACTTTACTCTGTACCAACTGCATCCATGTGGTGTCAGCTAACTAATAATTTACAGAACAGTTTCTGTGTGGTGCTAAACAACGTTCTACAATTTGTCTGCTGGGGTAATAAGAACACCCGAAAATTGACTGGTGTGCAAGTACGTCTGCCGGACTGTCAGGACTGAGAACAGCTTCTAAGTTATGCTCTGTCTGCATACAGATTTAATTATCTACCTGTAAAGTACGTGGAGGTTCTTAACTCTGACTCCAACAAATATAAGTATTACGCATAGGTGTTATGTTAAAGCAGGAGAAACTTGTTTTTCTCAGTCTAGAACCCTGTTCTCCACAATACCGTCCAATATAGATACCGCCGTATTGTGACTATTTCCTACAAATAATGTCATACCCCAAGTCTTAAGAAAACGGACCAATGTATCGAACAGACTTAAACCATTCCTCATTAAAGAAATTACTCCTTTAAGTGCAGTTAATGTATTAAGAGTACGGAAACGAAAACTGAAAATGAAGGACCTCGAAGTAAAGAAAAAGAAACTTGAGTATATGGAGGAGACAACTGCTATAAAGGCCGAATATAAACTGCAATTAGAAAAGGAAGAATCTATTGCCGGTGTGCAGGTCAGGTTTACGTACGGATTTAAACATTCTGCATTGAAAAATCTGACTACGAAGGGGAGTTCAAAATACCGGCATTTACAGTAAACAGCCATGGAAACAGGTCACGTGTAGGTGTACTGGCCGAAATCAGTGGAATCGAGAACGTTTAATATATTAAGGGATACACGAAAAATGTTTTTATTAAGCTCTATTCCCATTTGGATCGGTTTATAAAGGATGGTTGTGTTCTACCTAAGTGAGGCGAGCTGGATGTTGTCCACCTAGCAACAGAACAGCCATTTGCCGAGTTTAAAACTGATGGAGTAACTACATTTAATAGAAAACTCGTTTGAAAAGGTTGTAAACTTAAAGTTCTATACAGAAATCCCGCAAGAATGTGGAGCAGAAGGGTTGCCGACATTCACACAGGAAGACGTGGAACGCTTTAACAATAGCGTCACGGAGGAGATACGAGGAAAAATTAAAATCCCTGAATGATCAGCAGGAGGGATCAGAGCTACTAGCTAAAGCCATAAAGCAAGTATTTTACAGGAAGAAAATTATATATGTATTAGAATTCTAGAATATGCCTTCTCTGTATTTGTCACATTACTGGTTGGAGAAAGAAATAGATGATTCAGATGTAGATTTAAGTTATAAGTTAAAAGTTGAATTGGACATTATTAAAACTACACCTAATTAAAATAAGGAAAGAGCTGTTTTCTGTGTGTAAATGCATATACAAAAGTTAATAAATATTCTGTATGAGAATATTTACCTGTCTTATTTGCTAACCTACCAAAAATCCTAAGACATTTCCTATATAAAATGATCCATGGGCATATATTTCGGTTGTGGAAAGTGGGTTGTCGGATTACCTTGAAGAGTAGTTGAAACTAGGTAGTTGAAAGTATAGTGAACCCATTTTATTACCTATACGAATATCAATTTAATTAATTTGCATAAGTTTTTCACATCAACCGTTATCACCTTCAGGGAAGTTCTGTGGTGCAGCTCACAATACGCGCAATTTGAAGTACCAGCTACCAAGGTACATAGCCGTTATCTTCCATAATTTAAGCGGATATGACGCTCACTTCTACTTGAGCACTTAGCTGGTTTCGGCATTGAGAAAGATCAAGTCAGTGACCTACCTGAGAGTGTCAAGAAATACATTTCATTCTCCATCGAATGACTCCAAGAATTACACTCCGCTCCCTTGATACGCTACGTTTTATGCAGGCATCACTCCAGAAACTCGTTGAAACTCTACCTCAGGAGGATATGCATATCACTCGAGCTGCATTTTCCGACGATGGAAAGTTTCAACTTGTGACTAGGAAGAGGGTTTACCCATAGGAATATGTGGATAGTGTGGCGAAACTAAATGAAACCAGCCTACCTGACATAGCTGCAATCTCCAGCAACTTTATGGGCGATGCCATAACCCATGCAGAGCATGATTATGCCTTGAATGTCTGGATATCATATGGCATCGAGAGCCCTTTCTATTAAAGACTATTTGCGGTGTCTGTATGGCGGTGTTGGCAGTGCTGCATTGCAGCCACCACATGTGGTATGGCAGACTAGTATACAGTCGAGTGGACGTGAGGTTCACACTATGCTACAGTCTAAAATCGGCCTGTCACCTCATGACGATAAAAGGGTCATTTGTGGTGGCAGGACTGAAACTCTCCCGTACTCACACTACTCACTCGTGGCAAGAGAAAGGGTGGGCGACTGTGAGAGGGAGTGAGAGAATATGTGTGTATGTTTGTGTGTGTGTGTGTGTGAGAGAGAGAGAGAGAGAGAGAGAGATTCCGCAGAGTAGTAGTATGACTAACATAGTGGAAGTAATTTTGTATGAATGCGTGTGTGTGTGTGTGTGTGTGTGATGTAAATATTTATGTGTACTATGCACATGTGTATTTACACACACAGACCATGTGTGGGGAAAAAATAGGAGGAAAAGAGAAGAACATGTTTATATATGCACACATGCACACCATGTGTATGAAAAAAGCATAAACAAAAAATTATTTACATTTATTTAAAAAAGCATAAACAGAAAAAGATATTTGTATATTTATTTATTCATGTGTAACATATATGCACCATGTAAATATATATCCGTGCACCATGTGCATCTTCTAAACAGAATAGTTTTTGAGTTTTTTCACCTGTGGCTAGCCATCCATGCCAGATAAGTTTTTAAGTGTGTGTATATCTATATAGCTCACAGTCCATCAGAATTATTGTAAAACCTATGCTACTGGGGGGGGGGGGGGGGGGGGCACCAGCCTTGCCACAGTGGATACACCGGTTCCTGTCAGATCAGCGAAGTTAAGCGCTGTTGTGCGTGACCATGCCGCCATGCGCTGTTGCCATTTTTTGGGGTGCACTCACTCAGCCTTTTGATGCCAATTGAGGAGCCACTCGATCAAATAGTAGCGGCTCCGGTCACAGAAAACAATCATAGTGACCTAGAGAACGGTGTGCTGACCACACGCCCCTCCTATCCCCATCCTCAGCTGAGGATGACACAGCGATCGGATGGTCCCGATGGGCCACTTGTGGCCTGAAGACGGAGTGCTTTTATGCTACTGGGGCTGTGAAATTGAGTTACAGTGTAAGTATCTCCACATTAGTTTTCAGCATAGATTTCTAAAAAGCTGTAAACATTTTCATCCAGTGCTACTGGAAAAAATTGTAATAAATATTCTCGACCAGTATTATTGTTGTAGTGGGGAAGTTAAAAGCATCTCTGTATTGGAATATCAGAGTCAAATTGTACCTCCGAACTACATTGTAATTTCAAGAACTGAATTGTAATCTCAAGAACTGAATCATATTCGTGTGGACTAAATAAACGAAAAAAAATCATTACCACACGTCTTAGCTGTTATTTAAAAAAAGCCTATCCCATATTGTATTTTATATATATAAAGGCTGTGCAGGTCAGAAATGACATTAGTTTTTCTGAAGATGAGTGCTGCTAAGGAGGTGAAGTTTAAAACCGTGAATACCAAAATACACTCCTGGAAATTGAAATAAGAACACCGTGAATTCATTGTCCCAGGAAGGGGAAACTTTATTGACACATTCCTGGGGTCAGATACATCACATGATCACACTGACAGAACCACAGGCACATAGACACAGGCAACAGAGCATGCACAATGTCGGCACTAGTACAGTGTATATCCACCTTTCGCAGCAATGCAGGCTGCTATTCTCCCATGGAGACGATCGTAGAGATGGTGAATGTAGTCCTGTGGCACGGCTTGCCATGCCATTTCCACCTGGCGCCTCAGTTGGACCAGCGTTCGTGCTGGACGTGCAGACCGCGTGAGACGACGCTTCATCCAGTCCCAAACATGCTCAATGGGGGACAGATCCGGAGATCTTGCTGGCCAGGGTAGTTGACTTACACCTTCTAGAGCACGTTGGGTGGCACGGGATACATGCGGACGTGCATTGTCCTGTTGGAACAACAAGTTCCCTTGCCGGTCTAGGAATGGTAGAACGATGGGTTCGATGACGGTTTGGATGTACCGTGCACTATTCAGTGTCCTCTCGACGATCACCAGTGGTGTACGGCCAGTGTAGGAGATCGCTCCCCACACCATGATGCCGGCTGTTGGCCCTGTGTGCCTCGGTCGTATGCAGTCCTGATTGTGGCGCTCACCTGCACGGCGCAAAACACGCATACGACCATCATTGGCACCAAGGCAGAAGCGACTCTCATCGCTGAAGACGACACGTCTCCATTCGTCCCTCCATTCACGCCTGTCGCGACACCACTGGAGGCGGGCTGCACGATGTTGGGGCGTGAGCGGAAGACGGCCTAACGGTGTGCGGGACCGTAGCCCAGCTTCATGGAGACGGTTGCGAATGGTCCTCGCCGATACCCCAGGAGCAACAGTGTCCCTAATTTGCTGGGAAGTGGCGATGCGGTCCCCTACGGCACTGCGTAGGATCCTACGGTCTTGGCGTGCATCCGTGCGTCGCTGCGGTCCGGTCCCAGGTCGACGGGCACGTGCACCTTCCGCCGACCACTGGCGACAACATCGATGTACTGTGGAGACCTCACGCCCCACGTGTTGAGCAATTCGGCGGTACGTCCACCCGGCCTCCCGCATGCCCACTATACGCCCTCGCTCAAAGTCCGTCAACTGCACATACGGTTCACGTCCACGCTGTCGCGGCATGCTACCAGTGTTAAAGACTGCGATGGAGCTCCGTATGCCACGGCAAACTGGCTGACACTGACGGCGGCGGTGCACAAATGCTGCGCAGCTAACGCCATTCGACAGCCAACACCGCGGTTCCTGGTTTGTCCGCTGTGCCGTGCGTGTGATCATTGCTTGTACAGCCCTCTCGCAGTTTCCGGAGCAAGTATGGTGGGTCTGACACCCCGGTGTCAATGTGTTCTTTTTTCCATTTCCAGGAGTGTATTTAGAATGGTTGCATGTAAGTACACCTATCGTGCAGTGCGAATTGGGTTATGGGAGCAGGAGGCATGTGACTGCGTCTGCTTCCAATGACATATGGCAAATGTATCTAAAATAATATCTCCTGTGCTTGACAAAAACCACAGCCACAGTATCTGCACGAAACTGTATACTATCAAAGGGGGAACAGGGTGAAGAAAAATCATACACATATTATGAGGTAAAAATTCATTTCTTTCTCAAAGTAATTTTACATTTTCATAAGCAGACACTGTAACACTATTTTCACACATCTTCTTGTTCCTGAGTCGATGAACAGCAGGGAACCCATAAATTCCAGGTCTCCAATAGCAGCAAACTTGAAGATTCGACGCATCCATGAGATCTTCTTCTTCCCTTTCTTGTAGATTATGTTCAGATAATCGAAGCGACATCACCATATCTTTATAAGGCATGGCAGGATCATTCCAGTGAATTCCATGGTAGAAATGTGCTAAGCACTTTGCACTCTTCCGTGTTTTAGCGCACTTCATATCCTTGAGCGGCCTCGGTGATGCATGCTGTAATACATGCAGTAATCAAAAGCGTGCATGTGGCGATGACCCTTGATCAGTTTCATATAAATATCCAAAAGCACATTTCGTTTCTTCACCCGCTCAAACACATTGTAAGCAGTAACATTCTCTTTTCACAGCGAATCCGTAGCCCTCAAGGCTAATTGTTTTAAAGTATTGAGGAAGTAAGGGCTCTAGAATATTTCTCCTTATGCATAGCTGCAACTCTGTTCTTGAACAAGCAGAGCTGAGCAGTCACTATCCCATTTTAATAGCGATAACTAAAGCATGACTCACTACCACTCCTCAAATTCACTATCAGAATTATGGCATTACCATACTCACAGAAATCCTGCACACAGTTGAAGTCGAATAACTGAATAACGATGGACTGATAGTGATTATTCCATTACATAAAGCTGGAGCGCTGAAGGGGACAAACAGAATTCTGTTGTATGCTTGGAATAAAGCATTCCTTGCATTCAAGCCCATAGGGGGTTTCTACATAATATGGTATTCCTTTTTGAAAATTCAGCTCCCACTCACACATGTTGTAGGATCCAAACAGTTCTGTATCATTAAGTCATGTTCTCTCGCATGTGTAAGAGCCAAAATCTTTGTATGACGCTCTAACATGCTCTTTTGTTATTTCGTAACAAACGCAATTTTGCCAGCTGCAACAACAGATCCGTCTCGCAGTGATCCTGTTCCTGCTCCAAAGCGTTGAACAGGTACTGTGCTTAGCAACAGGAACTCAGACTACATGCAGAACAATTTTGCTGTTTCTCCACCTATCTGCTCGGCCCCTGAAAATTAATTCTGAATGGATGTACTCTACTATATATATTGCACTTGCAATGATTTCTTAGTCAGGGAAAATTTGTGTGATCTGGCTGGTGGTAGGCAGGCCTACGTTAGCTATGCATGGAATGCACTGACACAAAAACAGACTTGGCAGTCTGAATATATAAAAGAGGCCACCGTGCGTTGGCTAGATTTACAAGTATCGAAAATACGAAACGGTTTCGTGGGAGGTGAAATCGATAAAATAAAAAAAGATGCTAGGGCGTTTTTAAATTGTAATTGCATCCTTTATTCGTCGACAAATATCTGATGGCGGGAGGCTTTTTTGCTACCGGCTAGTGTGAAAACGACACCCAGCTGGTGCGAGTGTGGACGCATCATAATTTTTTTATACACCTACAGCTGACAGTCAGAAATGTTATGCAGCGGCTTGAACATAAAGGTACTGTGGCTTATGTTCCAAGATATCACTAGACATTTGTGGGACGTAATGAAACTGTTATTATATATATGAAGATGGTATCTGTTCTTTCGGGCCGGCCGGGTTGGCCGTGCAGTTCTAGGCGCTGCAGTCTGGAACCGCCCGACCGCTACGGTCGCAGGTTCGAATGCTGCCTCGGGCATGGGTGTGTGTGATGTCCTTAGGTTAGTTAGGTTTGTTAAAGTTAGAATGAAATCACAATGAAATGAATACCCCTAGCTGCATTCAGGTGTTGATATAAGTCATCGGGGACAGTTGAAAATGTGTGCCCCGACTGGGATTCGAGCCCGGGGTCTACTGCTTATATGGCAGATGCTCTGTCCATCTGTGCCACCGAGGACACAGAGGATAGTGCGACTGCAGGGACTTATCTCTGGGACGTCTCCTGTGAGACCCACATTCGCAACTTATTGTCCCGCACTATATTCGTAGTTCCCCTGCCCAGTATACTCATTACAACGCTCACCAGCCATTTTCGGACATGTCCGAAAGAACAGATATCACTAGGCTCACCAGCCATTTGACCATCTTCTTCTGTGCAGATGCACAAACAGTGCCCGAACTCTTACGGGAATCGCCAGTAAAGTCGCGAGTAATGAGTATAATGGGCAGGGGCACTACGAATATAGTGCGAGACAATAAGTTGCGAATGTGGGTCTCACGGGAGGCGTCCCAGAGATAAATCCTTGCAGTCGGACTATCCTCTGTGACCTTGGTGGCACAGATGGACAGAGCATCTACCATGTAAGCAGAAGATCCCGGGTACAAGTCCCAGTCGGGGCACACATTTTCAACTGTCCCCGTTGACTTATATCAACGCCTGTATACAGCTAGGTGTATTCATTTCATTGGAAACTATTATTCACATACAAAAAATATTACGTATATCTAATCGTAAGGAAGGGGTACATTTTACATGGTGGATTGTGATTTCAACACATTGAAGAATATATCTGAATGTAAGGGGTGATAGATATATTTCATAAACAGCTGCACAGTATAGCAGTGCAAGGGTTTAACTGGACCTGCTGTAGCTTACAAACAGGACGGGAAATACGACTGTAAGAGATTGATGCACAGAACGTCCCCCATTGGCACCCCTAAGCGTATCCTCTCGTTTTCCATGTTGCACTATCGACAGCGATGTTGATTACAGTACGCCAATCAGTATCAGTGTTGTCTTTCCAACCCTTTCGTCCATGGCAGCGTTGCTGATCATCACTTACTACAGGACGTCTGTGGCCTATAACACTTGTTTGAGAGAGTCTTGACAGGATGTGGCAACTTCCGGAAGTGCTGACTGGAAAACTTAAGCGTCAGATAACTTCCTGTAACTTAAGTGAATCGAGACATGTAGCTGGTGTAAGTGTGGGCATACTACACTCCTGGAAATGGAAAAAAGAACACATTGACACCGGTGTGGCAGACCCACCATACTTGCTCCGGACACTGCGAGAGGGCTGTACAAGCAATGATCACACGCACGGCACAGCGGACACACCAGGAACCGCGGTGTTGGCCGTCGAATGGCGCTAGCTGCGCAGCATTTGTGCACCGCCGCCGTCAGTGTCAGCCAGTTTGTGCAGTTGACGGACTTTGAGCGAGGGCGTATAGTGGGCATGCGGGAGGCCGGGCGGACGTACCGCCGAATTGCTCAACACGTGGGGCGTGAGGTCTCCACAGTACATCGATGTTGTCGCCAGTGGTCGGCGGAAGGTGGACGTGCCCGTCGACCTGGGACCGGACCACAGCGACGCACGGATGCACGCCAAGACCGTAGGATCCTACGCAGTGCCGTAGGGGACCGCACCGCCACTTCCCAGCAAATTAGGGACACTGTTGCTCCTGGGGTATCGGCGAGGACCATTCGCAACCGTCTCCATGAAGCTGGGCTACGGTCCCGCACACCGTTAGGCCGTCTTCTGCTCACGCCCCAACATCGTGCAGCCCGCCTCCAGTGGTGTCGCGACAGGCGTGAATCGAGGGACGAATGGAGACGCGTCGTCTTCAGCGATGAGAGTCGCTTCTGCTTTGGTGCCAATGATGGTCGTATGCGTGTTTGGCGCCGTGGAGGTGAGCGCCACAATCAGGACTGCATACGACCGAGGCACACAGGGCCAACACCCGGCATCATGGTGTGGGGAGCGATCTCCTACACTGGCCGTACACCACTGGTGATCGTCGAGGGGACACTGAATAGTGCACGGTACATCCAAACCGTCATCGAACCCATCGTTCTACCATTCCTAGACCGGCAAGGGAACTTCCTGTTCCAACAGGACAATGCACGTCCGCATGTATCCCGTGCCACCCAACGTGCTCTAGAAGGTGTAAGTCAACTACCCTGGCCAGCAAGATCTCCGGATCTGTCCCCCATTGAGCATGTTTGGGACTGGATGAAGCGTCGTCTCACGCGGTCTGCACGTCCAGCACGAACGCTGGTCCAACTGAGGCGCCAGGTGGAAATGGCATGGCAAGCCGTTCCACAGGACTACATCCAGCATCTCTACGATCGTCTCCATGGGAGAATAGCAGCCTGCATTGCTGCGAAAGGTGGATGTACACTGTACTAGTGCCGACATTGTGCATGCTCTGTTGCCTGTGTCTATGTGCCTGTGGTTCTGTCAGTGTGATCATGTGATGTATCTGACCCCAGGAATGTGTCAATAAAGTTTCCCCTTCCTGGGACAATGAATTCACGGTGTTCTTATTTCAATTTCCAGGAGTGTATAATTTTTTGGGTGCTGTACACATATAAACGATAACTGCGCTGCTTATCTTAAATGTCTATATGTTGCTGTTAAAAGTTACTGTGGCTTATGTTCCGGCATGTCCAGAGATAATGACTGTGTGTCCTATCATGAGGGAGGTATAGATTCAGCACATTTATATACGTAAGGATACGAGAGAGATTTTATGTGGAAAATTATGTGCTCTAGAGATATTGAGATTTGTTCCAGAACCACAGCTGTTAAGAGGTGACATTACCAGTACATTGCTCGGTGTCAGACTGCAGCAGCAATCGTAATACGTAATTATAGTTACACTGATAAATAAGTGCCTGGTTCCCAATATTCTTGCGAGTCTGGAGATGGCAGTAGAAAGCATAGGAGCTAGCAAGCTGGTCACGACTAGAAACATCATCTCAGCGGACACTTTTGTTCTGGGCTGGGGCTTGCCCATCCTTTGTACACCAGTACAGGGAGTCCGAGAGAGCTTCCTGCTTTGGACAATTTTGCTTGCGGCTCCCCCTGGGTGGGTGAACAGTGGGCTAGTGCCCAGTTTGCATTGAGTTGTCTTCGGGACTGTGTGTGTCGCGAGTATACTCAATGGAAATTTGAGAAGAGTCAGCGTGACGTGTGTTTGTGCTTGAAGTATTGATAGCATTCAAACTCCAATCAATCAGGCCCTCCTCGGGTGGGGGTCCTCCATGGCCGGTGGGCCTCTCTCTGGCTGACATGTGCTTCCACAGGTACAGTCATGGGGTCCTGTTTACGGCGGTAGTTTCTCCCGGTCACTGAGCACTATCACTGTACTTCAGCCCAGTGCATGTGGCTGTCCAGAAGATGAGTATGTGGGATGTAACAGTGTTTTCAACGCTCTCAGTCTTCTAGGCGTGAATAGATCATGTTTTTCAATACATTGTGGCAGTATTTGTTGTTGTTGCCACTATCCTATCATGGTGTCGACCCTTTCCTCCCTCCTACTTTCTCGTGATGTACCTGAGAGGACTGGTCAGCTCAGAATTCTATACTGGTTTTAGAAAGGAAAATACACTTCGCAGACCTGTAGTGGTTGGGGACTCTTTAACTGTGACGTTACAAATTCATGTCGAATTTTGAAATTGCAACTATCATCTTCACTGATTCCAGTAGCAACATCAAATAATAATAAGTTAGGATTATTTAATGAAATTTCTTGTCAAAAACATAACACTGTTTTTATGCATGCGAAATACTGTGCAGTGTAGCCCGCCCAACTATCCGCATGGTTTAACGCTCTGCTTCCCGAGCGGGAAGTCGTGCCGGTCCCCAGCACGAATCCGCTCTGTGGATTAGCCAGCCTGTGGATGGTTTTCAGGGCGGTTATCCATCTGCCTCGGCGAATGCAGGCTGGTCGCCCTTATTATGCCTCAGTTACACTAGGTCGGTGATTGCTGCACAAACACTGTCTCCATGTATGCGTACACCATAATTACTCCACCACACAAACGTTTGGGGTTACACTCGTCTGGTATGAGATGGGGCAGAGTATTGGGGTTAGTGGAGTGCTGTAGCCCGTTGTGTGGTTGTGAACCATAGAGGTCTATGTCAGGGATGAAGCCTCTACGTCGTTTCTAGGTCCCTGGTTCTGTACACAATACACTCACTGTGCAGTGTCGACCTTTCTTTTTATTTCATGCATTTTTAAACTGTGTGAAGCAAATTGTTTAAACACCATATTAATGATTTTGTTGTGGACTGGCAAGACAGCCAATCCACTGTGACAGGAAGCCGAAAGGCACGCGTTTAAGATCACGCAGGCTGGCGTGAGGTCTGGAACTGGACAAGGAAGTTAGACTTTAGCAAAAAAGGTCGTAGCTGTTGGAATACTTAACTTTAATCCATAATTGGTGAACATAGCTCTTGACGGTACGTTTTACAGCATCAATAGTAACTGGTAATGGCGCCTTGCTAGGTCGTAGCAAATGACGTAGCTGAAGGCTATGCTAACTATCGTCTCGGCAAATGAGAGCGTAATTTGTCAGTGAACCATCGCTAGCAAAGGCGGCTGTACAACTGGGGCGAGTGCTAGGAAGTTCTCTAGACCTGCCGTGTGGCGGCGCTCGGTCTGCAATCACTGACAGTGGCGACACGCGGGTCCGACGTATGCTAACGGACCGCGGCCGATTTAAAGGCTACCACCTAGCAAGTGTGGTGTCTGGCGGTGACACCACATATTTAATTAATATTTTCTCTGCCACATCTTCTGAAGCACCATTCGTGAAATGTTCAAGATGTGATATCTGCATCAGATGTAACAAATCATGAAACAGCTCTTGAAGTGTACCTCAAGAAAAGTGCACAGGTAGGTTGGGGCAGTTTACAGTCCATGGTGGAATGAAATAAGTCATGCTAGTTCCTATGTCATCTGCAAAGCATACTACAACTCTCTCTCTCTTTGTATGCAACGATATATTTTTTTACTGTATATTGAGTCAGACAGCTACTAGTTTGTCACATCATTAATTTGTGAGTGTGAGATAGCTATTGCGTCTGCTTTATATCCACTACATCACAAACAGGTGACCGAAATTAATGATGTATTAACTTCAGCAGTATTTCTGGATCGATTCTCAGTCAGGCATTTGTCTTGGAAGGAAGGCATCTCACACACGTCGGTATTCCGCAGGGGTTTACTGGGTAAATGCTGCTTTGTTTGCCATTCGGCCTGACCATGACTGACGACGCATGGAGGCCTGGCAAACACACGCTACAGGATGATGAGAGAGAGAGAGAGAGAGAGAGAGAGAGAGAGCACATCCTTTGACAGGAATTTCTTGAGTGCTTTTGTTTGGGGATTAATGTGACATCCAGTCATGGGGCCCGAGCGGACACCTCATGGACACCTGCGTATGGCATGTGTGCTGACGGACATGCTGCTTCATGGGGCACCCGGTGCACTATGATTCTGATCAGCCTGCATGGGTGGCGTTCAGTGCAGGACAGTGGACGGCACATGGTTAGTGATTGAAAAATTTTTAACAGTGTAATTTAATTACATGTAATACTGTTTAGTGACAGTATTCCTTGCAAAATTGGGATAAAATAAAGCGATCGATTTAATAGCTTCTTTTCAATATATTTTACAAGACCTGCATCTCCCAAAACTGCACAGAATGTTGTCAAGACCCCTGCAAACTCAAATTTTTATAAATAAACAATATACCTTCTGCTATGTAATTGAATTTCCTGTCTTGAGATCCTTCCTCTGCAGCACACAGCCGCCAATTTCCAGGTAGGGGAGGGGGAGAGGATAGGGGAGAGTTGGGGGTTTACCAGAGGGGGAGAGGTTAATTAATCAATCATTTTAATTAAGTAGTCAATCAAATTGATTGATTGAGAGGGGGCTATTCGAATAACTCAGGCCTGAAATTATACCTGTATCAGCGAGTGGTAGGGTGGTGGGAGGTCTCCTGACTGTTTGGGAGGAGGAAGGGGAGTATGGGGGAGCAACAGGTTAAAGACCTGTCAATCAAAAGGAAGGACTGTCTCCAGGGAGTCACAATCGTCTAAGAAGAACAACAGGTTAAGGACCTGTCAATCAAAAGAGAACTATAGGTTTCCCCTGAATGTAGACAAGCTGCACTAACAAATTGTGCTGATACATATTTTGCCCCACTACTCCCTCTGCCCTGTATTGTAGTGTGCAACATGGCCAGTGAGTAACATAACTATGTCGACGCGTGACAAACAGCTTGCTGTAGTCCAGTTTCTAACAACAGAAAACGCTTGTTCTCACATGGTGCACTCTCTCCTTCGGCATGACAATGCCAGACCACATGCGACCGCTGCGACATTTGCAGCAATCCGACACCTCGGGTTCACTGTCAATGATCGTCCTCAATGCAGTCGTCCCGACTTAGCTCCATCCGATTATCATCTATTTCCAAAACTTAAACAACACCTTCAGTTACTTCAGTCTCACAATGATGAGTGGTGCAAGCACAGGTGAGGTTGTGGGTCTGTCAACAAAGTGAAACATTCTGCAGTAACGGCATCAACAAACTCGTCTCTTGTTAGGAGAAATGTATTAGTCATCAGGGTGACTATGTTGAGTAATAAATAAGTAGACATGAAGAATAAAGATGTAGAATATTAATAACGTTAGCTTCATTTAAAAACATTTAAGAGTTTTCACATTAAAAATTCCATCAGGACGCCCTTATATGTATGATTTGTTCCATTTGTTAACCCAATTTCCTTTGTCTCGGTGATAATAACTCTCAAAAGTGCAAAACACGTAATCAACAAAGTGTGAAAAACAAAACACAGCGAAATGCAACAACCGTCACACGACAGATGTAAACTTTTCGTCATTTTTTTCTATTTTCCGTCATTTCTTATTTGCTTCAAAATTCGTGGAGGTATGTTCCTCGTTTGTAACTAAATGAAAGGCAGTTTGTTATTTGCCATACCCGTTTCTCTTCTTTTATTTATGAAGCATTTTCATTGGCCTGTAATACGTTTCATTTTATACATACAATAAATGTATTATGTAGTAGCTACAACATGTTACTATGTTACATTTTCTCATGTTTTTCTCTTGTTTTGCGAATCAGAAACACCTTTTGTAGCAAAAATTCCGTGAGGTGAAATTATCGTTTGGTGTTACGATTTACAGTTTTGTTAGTCCGTATGTGTGATCCTGGAGATGTGTTCATTCGGTCCCCATGCTCCAGCTAGCCCATTTTCGGCATTATTTCACCCACATTTATTATAATACATCACTTTCACTTTGTGATCAACAGGTGTGTGTTTACAGTGTGTAGTACTGCAACTGTCTCTGTTTATTTTTCGTCTTTTGTTTGTGTTGTGTGTGTGGTTTGATATCTTTCATTTGTTGTGTGTGTGTGTGTGTGTGTGTGTGTAATTGTGTCGTTTTTTGTATCGTAATCCCTGCGGGGACAGCTGAGCGTAACGTTGTTGTGTCGCTCTTGCACCGTATTCAGAGAAATCGTATACGAGGTGCATATCTATCAACTCTTCATCAGTAAGACTATCCGCACTGCTGTGTATCACTGTTAACGTGCAACTAACACCAACAGAAAAATAAACCCGGGCCCGGGACGGACCGACGCAGTACTGAATGCCACTTTATGGGCGAAGAGTAAAGCGGGAATCGCTGCTGTCCACTTTCAAGAACAGTGAGTGAACGGGACAAGTTTGTTTCTGAACAAGACACGCAGCGCATACCGTCACCATTTGCACTGTAGTACAGATATTTTGAATTCAGTGCGCACGCATGATAAATGAGGGTGATTAATCAGATGCAATGCGATTAAAATGTTACGAGCTACCGTAGACCACAGCTCCCTGACACCAAAACGAGCGCCTCGCTCCTGCTTCGCAGGGGTAACACTAACCATCTGCGGTTAGACGACTTTTCTGCCGTAATGGTGATGAATTATATTAGCAAACCTTCCTCGTAAATCAGCCAATCTAATGGCGAAAACCGTATCAAAATCCTTCCTGTAGTTCCTAAGATTGGCCTTCACAAACAGACAGAAAAACGCATCGGAGGACTTTAATTTATAGCGTGTATAGATGTATGAAGCGGGCGAAAGCGAATACAAATGTCCAAAAAATGTGACTAACAAGAATTGCAAAATGGCTAAGCAGGAGTGTCTATAGGACAAATATAAGGCTCTGGACGGATGTATCACCAGGGGAAAGATAGATAGCACCTACAGAAAAATTGAAGAGGTCTTTGGAGAAAAGAGAATCAGCTGCATAAATATCAAGAGCTCAGATGGAAAAGCAGTCCTAAGTAAAGAAGGGATACCTGAAATGTGGAAAGAGTGTGTAGAGGGAGATGAAATGAACGCAATATTATAGAAATGGAAGAGGACATAGATGAAGATGAGATGGGACATATGTTACTACGAGAAGAATTTGTAAGAGCACTGAGATACCTAAGTCGAAACAAGGTCCAGGGAGTACACGACAGTCTACAGTCGTAGTAGTCCAGAACTACTGAAGAACTACTGATAGCCTACCGAGCGAGGTGGCGCAGTGGTAGCACACTGGACTCGCATTCAGGAGGACGACGGTTCAATCCCGCGTCCGGCCATCCTGATTTAGGTTTTCCGTGATTTCCCTAAATCGCTCCAGGCAAATGCTGGGATGGTTCCTTTGAAAGGGCACGGCCGACTTCCTTCCCTTATCCGATGAGACCGATGACCTCGCTGTTTGGTCTCTTCCCCCAAACAACCCCCAACTGATAGCCTTTGGAGAGGCATCATGCCAAAACACTTGCATCTGGTATGAAAAATATATGAAACAAGCAAAATACCCTCAGGCTTCAAGAAGAATACAATAATTTCAATTCCAAAGAAAGCAGGTGCTGACAGGTGCTCGTATTACTAAACAATCATTATAATAAGTCACGGTTGCAAAATACTGACACGAATTCCTTAGAGGAGAATGGAAAAACCGCTAGAATCCGACCCCGCGGAAGATCAGTTTGGCTTCCGGAGAAATGTAGGCACACGCGGGACAATGATGACACTACAACTTATGTTAGAAGATAGGCTAAGGAAAGGCAAACCTACGTTCATAGCATTCGTAGAGTTAGAGAAAGCTTTTGGCAATGCTGGCTGCAGTAATCTTCTTGAAATTCTGAAGGTAGTGGGGGTAAAACACACGGAGTGAAAGGCTATTTATAACTTGTACAGAAACCAGACGGCAGTTATTAGAGTCGAGGGGCATGAAAAGGAAGCTGTGGTTGAGATAGGAGTGAGACTGGGTTGTAGCGTATCCTCGGTGTTATTCAACCTTGACATTGAGCAAGCAGCAAAGAAAACTAAAGTAAAATTTGGAGAAGGAACTGAAGTTCAGGGAGAAGATATAAAAAGTTTCAGGTTTCCCAAAGACGTTGTAATTCTGTCAGAGACAGCAAAGGACTTGGAAGAGCAGTAGAACGGAATGGTCAGTATCTTGAAAGGTGGACGTAAGATGAACATTAAAAAAAGCAAAACAAGGATAATGATAATGAAACGTGGTCGAATTAAATCCGTTGATGCAGAGGGAATTAGATTACGAAACGAGACACTTAAAGTAGTGGATGAATTTTGCTATTTAGGCAGTACAGTAACTGATGATGGCTGAAGTACAGTGGATATAAAATATCGACTGACATTGGCAAGAAAAGCGTTTTTGGAGAAGAGAAATTTGTTAGCGCAGAATATAGGGTTTAATGCTAGGAAGTCTCTTCTGAAAATGTATGTTATGTAGCCTTGTGTGGTAGTGAAACATGGCCGACAAACAGTTTAAACAAGAAGAAAATAGAAGGTTTTGAAATGTGGTGCTACATGCAGAAGATTAGATGGTTAGATCGTGTAACTAATTAGGAGGTACTGAATAGAATTGGGGAAAAAATTTGTAGCACAACCTGACTAGAAAAAGGGATCGGTTGATAGGACACACTCTGAGACATCAAGAGATCACCAGTTTAGTATTGGGAGGAAATATGGGGTAAAAATCGTTCAGAAGGATGTTAGTTATTGGGGGATGAAGAGGCTTGCACAGGATAGAGTATCATGGAGAGCTGCATCAAACCAGTATTCGGACTGAAAAGCACAATAACAACGTAGATGTAAAGTTTCTGACAACAGTGGTGTCGTGTGTCTCAGTAACCTGCTGCAAGCCTTTTAATTGAATGTCACTTCGGCGACTTAATGTCCCTACAGGGAAGCTACAGTTTAACGTAGAATGCAGACCACAAGTCGTTTCTGGCGAATCTCCACATGATTGAGAGATGATTGCTAGGTAAAAAGACATACAGAAAAGTCCTGGGATTCGAGCCTGCGACCTCTAGGTTTCAAGGCACGAACTTTGCTACTAGACCAGCAGGGCCGAAATAGATTTTGGTTACGCTTCACTCTGCTTTGGAGTTGCGGCGGCTGTGTACTGCTTTTCCCGACAGATACCCCTTCCTTTGTAGCTGGCCGTCCCTTAGGTCCCATCAAACGCCACTTAAATACGAAACTAATACGTATATTACATACTTATCATTGCTTATCAGTAATGAACCCGACCATCGATTAGTGGAAACTTTATCAAAATCCCTACAATGGTTCCTGACATAAACTAAAACATAGAGTCCCGGCGCGGGACTTTAATTTACGATGTGTACAGATATAGGTTGTCATAAAATATTCGTGAGCAATCGTTGAAATTTTGTCCCCTTAGACTAGGGTTGGCAGTTATCGATGAAACAAACGATTTTGGATTATATCGATTTTTCCACTCCAGTTTAACCAGACTGTCAAACTGCTCAAAATAACCGATTTCTGAAATAACCGATTTTCGGTTTCTTATTTCTGTTGTTTCCTGTACTAAATGTAGAAATCGAAAAAAGATTGAAAAATTTAGATTTTCTCAGTTTCAAGGTATAATGAATCAAAACATTAAATTAAATAGAAAAAACTTAGTCCGTCCACCGCTCGCTGTTTTTCTCGAAAAGTGATAAGCGGTTGAATACTACAAAAAGTCACCAGTAGTCTCCTTTTGATTCAAATTTTTTGAAACTCTGCTTAAAAACCGTGTTGTAACCGGGAATCATACCACTGTTTGGGCATTATGAACAGTCAGTGCTAAAGGGTGAAATCTGTGGCTGAAGAGCTGCTTTTCGTGTCCGTTTTCAAGGGCTACAAGCAGATAAAGGTACAGGCAGCAGGTCGGCTACTTTCTCTTCTTATTGTATCCTATGAATGAATTGTTAAGTTTTTAATTTATTATTGTTACCATAATTTCCTTACTGTTTTATTAATTCGTAGAAGCGACAAATAAACCTTTGATCTTTTAAAGGAAATGGAACATTGTATTCCATTGTCGCGTCGCTTCGTAAAAATGTTTGTAGACTAGGGTTGGTGCCGTTCTGCAATACAGCGAGTGCCCGGTGACGAAAGCGAGAAACTATCATTTAGACCGGGTGGGGGAAAGTCTTGCACGCTGCACACACATGCGTATCTTAAGTCAAACACAGGGCAGCCTCAGGAATGCTGTGTCAAATCTTATGCCGTGTATTTGTTGCCCGTTTCTGTCAGCAATGTCATTAAAGTGGCACTGATCGCTTTTCCCATTTTCTGTAACAACGCTGTTTCAATCTAAAGCAAATTTTACGAACAAAAATTACTTCTTTTTTTTTTTAAAAAAAAGGTTTATTTAAATCGAAAAAATTTAGCACTGCTGCTATGGCGGCTTTTTACTCGGTTATCAGTACAAAATAAATATCACCTGTTATAACCGAGACCAAACAAATAACAAAAAATACCGGTTATTTAGAATTAAAAGACCAGCATCCGTTTAAACTGATCGGTTTTTTCAATCCTTACTGTAGACTCAGTGGATAGAAATCACTACGAAATATAACGTGGTGACTCATTTAATCCTTTCATGCACTTTACGTGCCCTCAACACGTCAGTAGAACAGTGCACCTATGCATAAGGGGAATAATGGCAAATCTTTCTTTCACGAGTGTTTCATACGATTTGACACAAAAGCTCCATTTAGTAATTCTGCCGTGGCGTTCCGTTCACGACGACACAATCGTAGTCGGCTGGTTTCGCACATTTATTGGAGCGCGCGAGGCGGCCGGCAGCCAGAAAGCCGTCTCGGCGTTGCCAGACCGCTGGAGTGGTGTCGGACAGCTCCCGAGCTTCCCCTGCGTTTTTTGCTGCAGGCATACAGGCCGAACGGGTTAGCCTCGCTCCCTCGCTGCTTCTCTCTCCGCGCTGCTGCCTGGGAACGTTCGCTACATCCCACCCGGTAATTTCCGTCGCATATCTTTCACACAGCTCGCGATAAAACGTTATACGTCGCTTGCTTCGTCAACGTCGAGGCGAGTCGAGGATATCCGTGTTGCGTACTCCAAAAGGTAGAAATATTGACATTTAGCATCCGTTCGTTGACGAGTTCATTAGAACCGGGTCGCAAGCAAAGCTTGAGCAAAGATTTAATTACGATCCAGCAACAAACTTTTCGAAGGAACCATTCCAGCATTCGCATTAAATGATTTACAGATACCACAAAAAGCGAAATCCGAATTGCTGGACGGAGGTATGAACCGTGCTCGTTCCGGATAAAAGTCCAGTATTCTAATCCCATTTTTATGTTCGTTGTCAATGTGGTGCTTTGTATATCATGCTGCCAGCTGTTAGCTTAGTTATTGGCATTCGTTATAATAACTGCTGCCTCTCGCTATGCTGTGTCAGTATTACGATTACAATACATTTTCACAATGAAAAATATGGGAACACACTGACTATTTATATGATTCTCCTAAGCTACTTTTTTATTTACTTACAGTGACTTATACCTAATTACATTCATTCTCTGTCTGTTCCTCTCAAAACAAACACACACACACTCACGCACACGCACGCACGCACACACACATACACACACACACACACACACAGAGAGAGAGAGAGAGAGAGAGAGAGAACACAGAATATCATTAAACATTCAGAATACCGAGCGAGGTGGCGCAGTGGTTAGCACACTACACTCGCATTCGGCAAGACGACGGTCGCAACCCGCATCCGGCCACCCTGATTTAGGTTTTCCGTGATTTCCCTAAATCACTTCAGGCAAATCACTTTCTGAAGTTCTTATATGAAACAGAATGACTAGTCAAGGAGCTATGATTTCAATTTGTGTTTGAAGTTAAGTTTATTATCCATTGGATTCACTACATCGCTTGTTAAGTAGTCAGAGATTTTTATGGCTGAATACCTTCCTTCTTTGTCTGCCACCCTAATGCTGAGTGATGGATATTGTAAGTTTGTTCCCCTTTCTAGTGTTATATCTACAAATTTCGCTTCTGTTTTCTAACTGTCTTTTGTTGTTGACAACAAATTTCATAAAGGAATAAAGAGCTTTCTGCAAGACCTTCTGGGAGCGGAATTCACATGTTTTTCATATTAAACACTTCTCTGCAACAAAGACTTCTTCCTCATTGACAAGTCTCCCCAAAATATGATGCAAGACAGACAAAGAAAATAGGAATAGTAAGCCAACGTTTTGACATTTTCATTTCCAAAATCAGATACTATCCGTAATGCAAAAGTTGCAGAGCTTAGACGTTAAAGAATATCTGTAACCTGCGACTTTCAGTTAGGTTTCTTATCAGTATAAGAATCTTAATAATTTCCAGTATTGCCTCTGCCTCGTGATGACTGGGTGTTGTGTGATGTCCTTAGGTTAGTTAGGTTTCAGTAGTTCTAAGTTCTAGGGGACTGATGACCATAGATGTTAAGTCCCATAGTGCTCAGAGCCATTTGAACCATTACAATATTGCATTTCATCTATTTATTTGCCTAATTGCATTATTCGCAATGGTATGGCCAGGCCTTGTACAGTACGGAACTGCAGGTATTGTGTTTTGTCTATGTTCAGCGGTATTCCATTTGCAAAGCACCAGTTATTAATAGTCAAGGAAATTTTAGTTACGTTTACAAGTGTTGTAGTTTCTCCGTTAGGTTTGATTATAGTACTTGTGTCGTCAACAAAGGGAGCTGTTCCTGCTTTTTGCATATTTGAAGGCAAGAAAGCAAACCCAATATCGCTCTCTGTGGTACCCAGATAGTGATTACCCCCCATTAAGAAGCTGCTGTTTTGTTACGTAAACTCTTTGAGTTTCTTAACGCAACACTCTACGTCTTCTGGGATGTGGTCATGAGAAACTTCGATCTCATATTATGCATCCTTTTACACCGAAGAGCCGAAGAAACTGGTACAGCTGCCTAATATCGTGTAGGGTCGCCGCGAGCAAGCAGAAGTGCCGCAACACGACGTGGCGTGGACTCAACTAATGTCTGAAGAGGTGCTGGAGGGAATTGACATCATGAATCCTACAGGGCTAGCCATAAATCCGTAAGGGTACAAGAGGGTGGAGATTTCTTCTGAACAGCACGTTGCAAGGCATCCCAAATATGCCACAGCGATGTCGGAGACTTGATGTTTTACCGGATTCCTGATATTCACAGTACACTCGTGTAATAGTCGTACTGGAAAGTCCCCACTTCATCGCAGCTTCGAAGATGCTGTGTCCCATCGTTCGTGTGCCGGCTAAACACCACGTTCAAACTCACTTAAATCTTTATAACCTGTCATTGTAGCAGCAGTAACCGATCTAACAACTGCTCCAGACACTGGTTGTCTTATATAGGCGTTGCCGACCGCAGCGCTGTATCCTGCCTGTTTACATATCTCTATATTTGAATACGCATGCCTATACCAGTTTCTTACGCGCTTCAGCGTAGTTAGATAGGATGAAAACAAGTTGCCAGCAAGATGTCAAGTACCACAATATTAGAGCTTGCCTTGGAGAGTACTGTGAACCGATTAATCAAATGTATTTGACGAAGTTACAGAAAATATATGTTGACAATATTTTGTCATTCAAATTTTGTATAAGCGTATCAGAGAATTGAAAAGTGGTACGTTCCGTGCAGAGACGGTTTTGAAATCCAAATTGAGACTGACGAAATATCTTATTTTGAGAGATGTGAGTTATGGTTCTTGTGTCATAATCTTTTCCAGTATGTTCGAGAAGGAGGTAAATAGTGAGACTCGTCAGCGATTATTAGCATCTATCTCCGTACCTTACCTGCACAAGAATCTGACAGATATTTCAATCTGTCTCAGTATGTCATTTGTAATAGTGATTTATTGCATGTTAGCTGAGTACCCAGAGTTGCCCAGGTGTGTACTTACTCAAATAATTCTATTCCATCTCCTCCTAACCTCTAACTCAGTCTGTCTCCTCCAAACCCTCTCTGTCCATCTCCTCTATCCCCACTCTCTGTCCATCACTTCTTGCCTCACTCTCTGCCCATTTGCTATTCCCCTCTCTCTCTGCCCATCTGCTCCTCCCCCCTCTGTCCATCTGCTCCTCCCCCCTCTGTCCATCTGCTCCTCTCCCCATTGTCCATCTGCTCCTCCCCCCTCTGACCATCTGCTCCTCCTCCCTCTGTCCATCTGTTCTTCTCCCCTCTGTCCATCTGCTCCTCCTCCCTCTGTCCATCTGTTCCTCCCCCTTCTGTCCATCTGCTCCTCCCCCCTCTGTCCATCTGCTCCTCCCTCCTCTGTCCATCTGCTCCTCCACCCTCTGTCCATCTGCTCCTCCACCCTCTGTTCATCTGCTCCTCCCCCCTCTGTCCATCTGCTCCTCCCCCTCTGTCCATCTGCTCCTCCCCCCTCTGTCCATCTGTTCCTCTCCCCTCTGTACATCTGCTCCTCCCCCCTCTGTCCATCTGTTCCTCCCCCTTCTGTCCATCTGCTCCTCCCCCTTCTGCCCATCTGTTCTCCCCCCCTCTGCCCATCTTCACCTCCCCCTCTGTCCATCTGCTCCTCCACCTTCTGTCCATGTGTTCCTCCCCCTCTGTCCATCTGCTCCTCCCCCTTTTGTCCATCTGTCCCCCCCCCCTCTGTCCATCTTCACCTCCCCCTCTGTCCATCTGCTCCTCCACCTTCTGTCCATGTGTTCCTCCCCCTCTGTCCATCTGCTCCTCCCCCATCTGTCCATCTCCTCCTCCCCCTCTGTCCATCTCCTCCTTCTCCCTCTGGCCCTGTCCATCTCTTCCTCCCCCCCCCCCCCAATCCCTCTCAAGTTTATAAGCCCCACGCCAAGAGGAGGTTGGTAGTTCCTAACCTCCACAATATTTCTTTACACATAGTAAGTAATATGTGAACCAAGTTTGGTTGAAATAGATCTAGGGGTTCAGGAGGAGCTTTTTATCCAGGGCTTTGCCAAGATACGCGGATTTCACATTTATTTCAAATATATTTGACATATATCACACATATTTGAACACACATATCACCTATATCTCAAGCGAATTTCACCCAGCATTTTCACACAATTCCTTGTTTTTGACGTCGTATCTCCTGAACTATGTGTTGTACAATGGTATAGTCTTGCAGTTGCATTCCATGATATGTGCAAATACTGTCTGAAAAGTGTGTCGCGAGTAAAGTTAGTAGTAAAGAAGTAATAAACTACAACGTCGTGCCTAGTGAGGTAGTTTTATTGCATGAACAAGGAAAATGTACTAAGCGATAAACTCTTATCCTTTCATCATTTTGTGGCCGTTAACAGCGAGAAAATGTCTCGAAAAGGTTCGAAATTATGTGTAAAGCTTGTTCCAAGTGCTCTCATTCTCAAATACTGGATGAATAAAGTCTGGGTATTCGTACGTCGTGGTCTACACTACATTTTCACCCTGGCACCAACCGCTTTGATAGATAGGTGGTCCTTACCGCAGCAAATCACTCGTCAATCTAATGCTGGACTACAACAACTGATGAGCAGGTATACCACTCAAATCCACCTCTTCGCTATGGTACAGAGGCGCCACCACCGTACACCAATGTCTCTATTCACAGCACGTCACAGGACTCAGAGATTAGCATGGGTGCAGGAACACCGTGACTGAACACTATAAACAGTCGAAAAATTTTATTTGGAGTGATGAGTCGTCGTACAAGTTCCTAAATTTCTATGACAGAGTACGAGTTCGTCGAATGATACATCACGCTTGCCTACAAGATACCGTTAAGACACTGGGTAAGTATACTCTCGTGTGGGATGTATTCACCACTGGCGAACGATACAGGAACCTGCTGTCTGATCAAATAAATCGTTTGCTTGTCAGATGTACCCCACAGGTGACCTGCAACTTTAAAGGGATCGCGCAGTCTGTGTCAGAATGTGTTGAGGATCACTACGTTGGACAGTCGGGTGCTTGTGCAGGACCTCATATCACCTGACTTTCAACTCAACACATCTGGGACGCTGTCGAACGAAATATGCCAGTCTTGCAGCCAGTTCTGATCAGTCCACGTAAGCTGTGGACGGTGGTTCAGCGGCCATCACGATAGCCTGCCCTGCTGCTTTCGATGTGTCATAGAGTTCAACCCGCAACTCGTCGACGACCTCATGAGGACGTTACTAGGTAAGTGTTTCAAATTCGGTTGCTCATGAGCATAAAAATGCGCTGATCGAAATATTAAGGCGATGTGCCAAGATATCGTGATAAACCTCAGGTAGAACGAAATTGTCACTCTACAGCGGAGTGTGCGCTGATATGGAACTTCCTGGCAGGTTAAAACTGTGTGCCGTACCGAGACTCGAACTCAGGACCTTTGCCTTTCGCGGGCAAGCGCTCTACCTACTGAGCTACCCAACCACGACTCACGCCCCGTCCTCACAGCTTTAATTTCGCCAGTACCTCGTCTCCTACCTTCCAAACTTCACAGAAGCTCTCTTGCGAACCTTGACCGCGAAAGGCAAAGGTCCCGAGTTCGAGTCTCGGTCCGGCACACAGTTTTAATCTGCCAGGAAGTTTCAAACCACAGGTACTTTTTTTTTTTTTTTGTTCGACGCGACTGGGAGTATACCGAAAAGTATTGCTACAGGAAGAGGAATGAGATTGTTCCGCTCGCTTGGAAACGTGACCTAGATATGTGCTCGATAAGTGTTCGTATCAAAGTACTCACAATGGACACTTGACACAGCGTTGCGCGATAAGCCAGGTGTCTGCTCGACTTTGGATATAGAACGACCCAAGCATCTGGACCAGTGATATGGCTATAATCGAACACATGGACCTATGTTTCGCTGTATGCTACACGATGACCCCACGCCACACCGAATTAGTATATTCAGTGAGGCAGCAGATGACAACCTAAGCGCAGCACAGCTTACATTGCTACCCACATAACATCAGAAGCTCACCGAACATCAGAAGCTCACCGTGTAACTTTCTGCATACTTTTATAATTTTAATAATTTTACAATTACGGTTGCAGATTTTTGATAAATTACATAATATTGTCATACAGCAATTTATTATTGTATATCAGTTTGTGGAACCTGCACCAAGTTGTAAAGCATTTTCTACACAAGCGCACTTACGCAAGTGACCGTACTAATAATAATTTTTAGCTTTTGTTTTAATAACTATTTTACAATAATTTAAAAAAGGCGTTTACGAATATTAACGTCACTAACACGAATAATACTGTAATTAAAATACAAAAATAATTTTAAATAGGAAGTACATGAATACACCAGCGAGCGACACCTCGGTGCCAATTGTCAATATGTGCCTAGTACCGGCTAGCACCTGGCCGTCCAGCGGTGTTGGCGAATTACTCGGTATCTTGCGGTTTTAACCTTGACTTTCCGATGCATCGATCATCTCGTCCCTCGCATACCTGACAAAGTTAAAGAGTACTTGTACAACTGGTATAAGCTTTTATCGAAGTGTGTTGTAATGCGGTTTTGACATTAAAATGCACCTGCTATTGTATACTTAATTTCACATTGAATGAATCCATTCACAGATCTGAAGATGGTAATCATGCTTGCCGAAATCGGTTATCGACAATAAATATTATTTATAAGCGAACTTGGCTAAGAAGTTCACATTCTCTCAAATAATCAAATAAAATAATAAAAATACATCCAAGCGAAAAAGTTGTATATTATTGTACGGGGTGACAGGTATTGAACTACGTGAAATAACTGAAATAAAATATGAAATAATATCGTCATAACTTCTGAACGATTTGCTTTAGGACGTTCAAATTGCATGGTTGATCGCTGGGCAAGACGGGAATTACTATGCGCATGCATGGTTTGGTTTAGCGACGAAGCCCACTTTCATTTGCAGGGTTCGTCAATAAACTACGGCGTGCACACACTTTATTCAACATGTAAACGTCACTACAGATATTCGGATTTAGGTTATGACAAGTTCAATATCCCTGCCGTCATTGGCGATGATGTGGCACAGACGAATAGCAAAATTCTACATGACCCTCTGAAGTGTCGGAACATCGATACTGTCAGTGACCTCGTGAATGGCTGTTTTCAGCTCAGCAATGGGTTTGGATTATTGCTGTACGCCTTGTATTTAACATAGCCTCACAAAAAGGAGTCGCATGTGTTCAGATCCAGAGAATATGGCGGCCAATCGAGGCCATACCAGTGGCCTTTGGGTATTCCAGAGCCAGAGTGCAGTCGCCAAAGTGCTCCTCCAGGACATCAGAAGTAGGGGGACAAAGCGGGCACGGCGCCACTTTGCATTGTTGCGGATCCTGGCGGCCGCAGATGCGGTAACTTCGCAGTGACATCATGGTGGGAAGTTCAAATTTTGGAGGGAAAATAGGTCAATTGGACTACTTCCACTAACCTAACACCCTCCCCTTTCCCATCCCTTCCCCTTCACACCCACTCCTCCCCTCCCCTGGCGGGAAAAAACTTAGTCTTTGCTGGGCTGCTGGATAGGACTCACGTAAGTATGCATTGTTTATTTAAACAGTTTTAGTTCTCGTAGTCAGTAGTTCCAATCACTATGTTTACCATTAAGTTCGGAGTCAGACTGACCTAATTCATAACACCACCACCAGAGGGCGCTGTCGGCCCTCCCCCTATCTTCTCCCATGACGTAATCCAAGACGGCGATCTGTGGAAAAGGACTCAGTCTCTATCTAGCCGCTGGACCGGGAGGACGGACGTGTCAGTGGATGAAATATCTGTACTGGACAAGGAGAAGTACCCTAGCTACAACCCTGCATCTGAGGACTGTGTCAATAGCAATGATATTTGGTGAAGGCAAATCCGTTTCACGAAATACCGAAGATGTAGCAGGATGGGGCTAAGCTGCAGTTCGCAACTCATACTGATAAATGCGTCTGCGATAATGTGGATCATTCGATAAGTCTAGTCAGTCAGTTTTCCGAACTGCAAAAGGCAAGACGGTCACCCCAATGAACGGGCTCCACTAGGAGAGAGGCAATGCGCCGGCTTATGGCACGGGCACGCAGTAGCCACAGGAGTTGCCACGTACTTCCTGTCGCGTTGGAAATACCCGCAGCCTTCCTACTCCTTCCCATCCCCGATGCACGGATACCCTTCGTCGTTGAACACGGCCTCTAAAAAGATCGCGACACACTTGTGAAACAGTCCCCGAGACACTCGGCGCGCATTTGTGTGAGCATGAGCTGTTTCAAGAGTTACTAAATCGATATGAATATGTCTCTAAATACACTTTCAAAAAAGATCGCTGCACAGTAGTTTGATTCAATTTTTCGGTGTATACCGCCACACTCGAGCATGGACTCTAGAAAGATCCCTGCACAATTGTGAACTCTGCCTGAGACACTTCCCATGCTTTTGTGGGAAACAGATCCCGAAACCGATATCTGCTGCAAGCCCTGATTTTACACGCCAAAACGACGATATCTGGAAGTCGAAATTCATTTCTGTAACTGTAAACTGGACGCTCAGCACTTTTCGAGTCTTCGCTGCTTGTTTGAAGGCACTGCCAGAGAGAGAGAGAGGAAAGTTTCTGAGTCCTACAGCTGCATCAGTGTTTATCACTTTTCTGAAACGGTGAGTGGGCTTAGTTTATATTTGCTGCTTCTGAAGTCAGGGATTTTATTTTCCTCACTTTTCGAAGCATATTGGTGTCGAAGCACAGACAGGAAATAAATACAAACAAAGTTCGAAATGCTATCCTACAGAGGAAAAAAATTGCTGGAATTTTTCGGTGCCCTACGGCTGCTGGTCTGGAGACGCTCTGAAGCCACAATGGCGGATGAGGGACAGCATTCCGCCAGAGGTGAATGGCCTGCTTCGACGTGTCTCTGAACACTTAAACAAAGAAGGCATCACGTTACTCTCAAACGTCACAGAACTTTCCGTAGATACCTTGTCCCCTGTCTTGTTCGAACCATCCAGTAGAGGCTCCTATGACCGATACAAAGGATGTCTTGTCAATGAAGCATTCTGATTGGCTCTTACTGAATTTACCCGCCAAACCGCTGGTGCTGCCGGTGTGGCTGCAATGTCCGCCATTTTCTGCAGACGAGACTTTCAGCGGGAAAACTATTTTCTACAGATCGACAGAAAGAGAAGATACAGCAGTAATACTGCACTGACAGTTAAGCTCTGCACAAGTGGTCTACAGTCTACAGGTTTCAGGCATAAATTTACTTATTGTATTTTTTGGAACACGGAATAAATATTCGAAAGTTTTAAAGGAGTCTCCTGTGGCCACATAGCGTAAACTTGCGCGATGTTTAATATTTGTTTTTACTGGTTATCTCATCTAGGTATCTGATCTTGAAATCAGTGATGAAAAGTGTTCCAGAATAGAGTCAAATTGAGATTGAGACATCATTAAATAAGTTTTTGGAATCTTCGGGGTAATGGCTTCCTAGATCCACGTCATCAAATTATAGGCCCCCGATTTTCTTTAAGCATACAGTTTCTAACCCACCATCGTCTTCTCTTCCGTTTTTCTTGCGGGTCCACTAACCGATACATTCTCTTTGTTAAAACAACAGCAAAAACCGAACTCACCACAGCAAAACTCTCAATGAGGAACTCGTTCATGGTCGGGTTCGTGCGATCAGCTCAATCATGCTTTCGTTGGCACTTCAGTCCGTGTGAACTGTCCGCGACCCACGACCGATGGGGTCACTTCAGTCATTTCACGACAGGAAGTACGAAAGCGCGGCACGCAACTGTGTTCACGCCCCGCAGGAGCCCGGATTAGAAAATTATGTACCCAGCAAAGTTGTGCGGGCTTCGAAAAGGCCCGCCATAATACGACAGCCGACAGAATCCTGTTGCGAAAGCAAAGAGAGCTACACCGCTGGTTTTAACAAGCCACAGTCTCGTAAGCAAACAGAAACCGAATGAAGCGAAAATTAGAGTAAGGAGAGTCATGTGTGAAGCATTCAACGAATTTGAAAGCTACATTCTATCGACCGAACTGACAGAAATCCCAAAAAGCTTTGGTCCTATGTTAAGTCAGTTGACGGAATTAAGCCATCTGTACAGATTTTCAGTGACCACATTGGCATCGAAACGAAAAAGGACAGAGAGAGGGTCTAAATACTAAATTTCGTTTTCTAAAATTGTTTCATGGAGAAATATCGTAATGCAGTTCCTCTTTTCAATTGCTGCACGAGCGCCAAAATGACAGATACCGAAATAAATGTCAGTAAGATAGAAAACCAACTAAAATCGCTGACCGGAGGAAAGGTGACCTATGCGATTCTACATAGAGCATGCGAAAGAACTTGCTCCTTTTCTAACAGCAATCTACGGTAGATCGCTGGAGGAACCAATTCTACGAGTAGTGAGTAGAAAAATAGGTAGGTTCATTCCCGTTTCCCAGAAGGTTCGTGGATCAGACGCACTTAACTATAGGACTATATGGCTGACGTCAGTCTGTTGTCGAACTTTACAACAAGTTTCATGAAGACCGAAAATTTCCTCTCAACATGGATTCATAAAACAACGAGCATCTGAAACCCAGCCCGCTCTTTTCGTCCAAGAGGGCCAGAAGGCGGTAGAAACCAGCCCCCAGGTAGGAAGATGCCGTGTTCCTTGGCTTCCAGAAGACGTTCGATACAGTTCCGCATTGTCGCGTACTGAATACAACACTGGCGTATAGAATATCAGACTAACCTTGTGATACGATTGCTGTACTCCTAACAAGTAGAGCAAATAATGCCAGTCTTAACGGAGAGAAATCTTCAGACGTAAAGTAACTTTGGGCTTACTCCAAGGGAGTATTATAGGACTATTACTGTTCACAATGTACTTATACATGATCTTGTGCATAACGTCGGAGGCTCCAGAGGCTGTTCACGGACGATGCTGTTGTGTATACAGAAGTCACAACGCTAGAAAACTGGTGAAATGTAACGTACTGCATATAAATAGGAAGAAAGAACTATTATTGTATGATTACACAATTGCAGAAGAATGGTCAGAAATAGTCCATCCCATTAAGTATCTGAGACTATGTATACGGAACGATTTGATGTGGTAATTTGATAAAATTAACTTTAGGACAGGCAGATGTCAGAATGAGATTCATTAAAGCGTTTACTAATGATTCTGTCAGCAGTTGCCGTATTTATAATAGGCAACTAGTTTCAAACTTTACAGGTTCATTTTCAAGCTTGAGCCTACTGAGGCTATAAAAAGCAGTACATAGTTGTCAGTGAACAGTGAATACAAAAGCGAACAGTGAAAAGGTTAAATGTAACACAAATCAATTATCTGAATACGAACATAGCGGCACTAACAGTGCCTGATCTTAATATTAAACATAGAAGTGTCAATACATGCTTTATAAATATTTGCAGAATGAATGCCACAATCCACACGTGTCTCGTACAAATTCAAAATCAAACTGGTGAATACAGCCAACAGTACCAAAAAAATTTCGATGGCGCCACACGTACATCTACATCTGCATGGACACTCTGCAAATCAAAAAATGGTTCAAATGGCTCTGAGCACTATGGGACTCAACATCTGAGGTCATCAGTCCCCTAGGATTTAGAACTACTTAAACCTAACTAACCTAAAGACATCACACACATCCATGCCGGAGGCAGGGTTCGAACCTGCGACCGTAGCGGTCGCGCAGTTCCAGACTGTAGCGCCTAGAACCGTTCGGCCATACCGGCCGGCTCTGCAAATCACACTTAAGTGCCTGGCAGAGGATTCATCGAACCACCTTAACAATAATTTTCTATTATTCCACTCTCGAACAGCGCGCTGAAAAGACGAACACCAACATCTTTCCGTGCCATCTCTTATTTCCCTTATTTCATTATGGCGATCGTTTCTCCCTATGTAGGTCGGCATCAAAAAAATATTTTCGCATTTGGAGAAGAAAGTTGTTGATTGAAATTTCGTGACAAGATCCCACCGCAGCGAGGAACGCCTTTGTTTTAATGATGTCCACCCCAAATCCTGCGTCAAGTCCGTCGCGATCTCTCCCCTAATTCTCAATAATACAAAGCGTGTTGCTCTTCTTTGAACTTTCTCGATGTACTCCGTTAATCTTATCGGTAAGAATCCCACATTGCGCAGCAGTACCCCAAAAGAGGACGGACAAGCGTAGTATAGGCAGTTTCCTTAGTAGAAGTGTTGCATCTTCTAAGTGTTCTGCCAATAAAACGCAGTCTCTGGTTCGCCTTCGCCACAACATTTTCTCTGTGTTGTTTCCAATTTAAGTTGCTCGCAACTGCGGCCTTTAGATTTGATTGATTTATTGTGTAACCGCAATTTAACGGGTTCCTTTTAGCACTCACGTGGATGACTTAACACTTTTCATTATTTAGTGTCAACTGCCAATTTTCGCAACATAGAGATATATTTTCTAAATCGTTTTGCAATTTGTTTTGATCTTCCGATGACTTCACTAGGGTATAAACGGCAGCATCACCTGCAGGCAACCTAAGATAGCTACTCAAATTGTCTCCTAAATCGTTCATATAGATAAGGAACAGCAGAGGGTCTACAACACTTTTAGGGGAACGCCAGAAATAACTTGTGCTTTACTCGTTAACTTTCCGTCGATTAGTGCGAACTGTGACCTCTCTGACAGAAAACCACGAATCCAGTCGCATAGCTGTGACGATATTCCGCAAGCACGTAATTTGATCACAAGCCGCTTGTGGGGTATGGTGTTAAATGCCTTCTGGAAATCTAGAGATATGGAATCAATGTGAAATCCCTTGTCAATAGCACTCATCAATTTGTGTGAGTAAAGAGCTAGTTGTGTTTCAAAGAATGATGTTTTCTAAACCCGTGTTGACTGTTTGTCAACTCTCTTCGAGGTAATTCATAATGTTCGAAAACAATAAAATCCTGCTTCAGATCGATGTTAATGATAAGGGCCTGTAAATTAGCGGATTACTCCTATTACCATTCTTGAATATTGATGTTACCTGAGTAACTTTACAGTCTTTGAGTACCGATCTTTCGTCGATTTAGAGGTTGTGTACGATTGTTAAGCATGGAGCTAATGCATCAGCATTCTCTGAAAGGATCCTAACTGATATACGGTCTGGACTGGAAGACTTACTTTTATTAACTGATTTAAGTTGCTTCACTCCTGCGAGGATATTTACTTCTAAGTTACTAATGCTGGCAGCTGTTCTTGGTTAGAATTGAATTCTGGAATATTTAAATCGTCTTCTTTGGTGAAGGAATTTCGGAAGACTGTGTTTAGTAAATCTGCTTTAGCAGCGCTGTCATCGATACTATTTCCATAACTACAGCAGAACGTGACAAAGTTTCGTTACGGAAACTCTAATAAGCATCTCGGACTGAAGTCCGCGCTAAATTAATATCTTCTTTAAAACACTCCAGTTTTGGGGGCGTTAGTTTAAATTCTGCATGTATAAATCTTTCACTTGCTGTCGATACTATTTCTCTGAATTCAAGCCACATCTGGTCTATTCTTACATTGATAATAATTTGGAAGGAGTGGAAATTGTGTCACAGGAAGGCGTCAAGCGAATTTTTATATACTTTTTTGAACAGATATATTTTTCGTTTATTTTTGGAGGATTTGGGAGTTTCGGTATTCAGTCTCGCTACGACAACCTGTGTTCACTAGTCCCTGTATCCATTTTGGTGCTCGTTATTAGCTCAGGATTATTTGTTGCTAAGACGTATGGTTAAATGATGATGGCATCCTCTTGGGTAAAATATTCCGGAGGTAAAATAGTCCCCCATTCGGACCTCCGAGCGGGGACTACTCAGGAGGACGTCGTTATCAGGAGAAAGAAGACTGGCGTTCTACGGATCGGAGCGTGGAATGTCAGATCCCTTAATCGGGCAGGTAGGTTAGAAAATTTAAAAAGGGAAATGGATAGGTTAAAGTCAGATATAGTGGGAATTAGTGAAGTTCTGTGGCAGAAGGAACAAGACTTCTGGTCAGGTGAATACAGGGTTATAAATACAAAATCAAATAGGGGTTATGCAGGAGTAGGTTTAATAATGAATAAAAAAATAGGAGTGCGGGTAAGCTACTACAAACAGCATAGTGAACGCATTATTGTGGCCATGATAGACACGAAGCCCATGCATACTACAGTAGTACAAGTTTATATGCCAGCTAGCTCTGCAGATAATGAAGAAATTGATGAAATGTATGATGAGATAAAAGAAATTATTCAGGTAGTGAAGGGAGACGAAAATTTAATAGTCATGGGTGACTGGAATTTCAGAGTAGGACAAGGGAGAGACGGAAACATAGTAGGCGAATATGGATTGGGTGTAAGAAATGAAAGAGGAAGCCGTCTGGTAGAATTTTGCACAGAACATAACTTAATCATAGCTAACACTTGGTTCAAGAATCATAAAAGAAGGTTATATACGTGGAAGAATCCTGGAAATACTAGAAGGTATCAGATATATTATATAATGGTAAGACAGAGATTTAGGGACCAGGTTTTAAAATGTAAGACATTTCCAGGGGCAGATGTGGACTATGACCACAATCTATTGGTTATGAACTGTAGATTAACACTGAGGAAACTGCGAAAAGGTGGGAATTTAAGGAGATGGAACCAGGATAAACTGACTAAACCAGAGGTTGTACAGAGTTTTAGGGAGAGCATAAGGGAACAATTGACAGGAATGGGGGAAAGAAATACAGTAGAAGAAGAATGGGTAGCTCTGAGGGATGAAGTAGTGAAGGCAGCAGAGGATCAAGTAGGTAAAAAGACGAGGGCTAGTGGAAAACCTTGGGTAACAGAAGAAATACTGAATTTAATTGACGAAAGGAGAAAATATAAAAACGCAGTAAATGAAGCAGGCAAAAAGGAATACAAACGTCTCAAAAATGAGATCGACAGGGAGTGCAAAACGGCTAAGCAGGGATGGCTAGAGGACAAATGTAAGGATGTAGAGGCTTATCTCACTAGGGGTAAGATAGACACTGTCTACAGGAAAAAAGAGAGCCACTTCAATGAATAGCAAGAGCTCAGATGGAAACCCAGTTCTAAGCAAAGAAGGGAAAGTAGAAAGGTGGAAGGAATATATAGAGGGTCTATACAAGGGCAATGTACTTCAGGACAATATTATGGAAATGGAAGAGGATGTAGATGAAGATGAAATGGGAGATACGATACTGCGTGAAGAGTTTGACTGAGCACTGAAAGACCTGAGTCGAAACAAGGCCCCAGGAGTAGACAGCATTCGATTGGACTACTGACGGCCTTGGGAGAGCAAGTCCTGACAGAATTCTACCATATGGTGAGCAAGATGTATGAGACAGGCGAAATACCCTCAGACTTCAAGAAGAATATAATAAATCCAATACCAAAGAAAGCAGGTGTTGACAGATGTGAAAATTACCGAACTATCAGTTTAATAAGTCACAGCTGCAAAATACTAACACGAATTCTTTACAGACGAATGGAAAAACTGGTAGAAGCCTACCTAGGTGAAGATCCGTTTGGAATCCGTAGAAATGTTGGAACACGTGAGGCATTACTGACCTTACGACTTATCTTAGAAAATAGATTAAGGAAAGGCAAACCAACGTTTCTAGCATTTGTAGACTTAGAGAAAGCTTTTGACAATGTTGACTGGAATACTCTCTTTCAAATTCTGTAGGTGGCAGGGGTAAAATACAGGGAGCGAAAGGCTATTTACAATTTGTATAGAAACCAGATGGCAGTTATAAGAGTCGAGGGGCATGAAAGGGAACCAGCGGTTGGGAAGGGAGTGAGACAGGGTTGTAGCCTATCCCCGATGTTATTCAATCTGTATATGGAGCAAGCAGTAAAGGAAACAAAAGAAAAATTCGGAGTAGGTATTAAAATCCATGGAGAAGAAATAAAAACTTTGAGGTTCGCCGGTGACATTGTAATTCTGTCAGAGACAGCAAAGGACTTGGAAGAGCAGATGAACGGAATGTACAGTGTCTTGAAAGGAGTGTTTAAGATGAACATCAACAAAAGCAAAACGAGGATAATGGAATGTAGTCGAATTATGTCGGGTGGTGCTGAGGGAATTAAATTAGGAAATGAGACACTTAAAGTAGTAAAGGTGTTTTGCTATTTGGGGAGCGAAATAACTGATGATGGTCTAAGTAGAGAGGATATAAAATGTAGACTGGCAATGGCAAGGAAAGCGTTTCTGAAGAAGAGAAATTTGTTATCATCGAGTATGGATTTAAGTGTCAGGAAGTCGTTTCTGAAAGTATTTGTATGGAGTGTAGCCATGTATGGAAGTGAAACATGGAAGATAAATAGTTTGGACCAAAAGATAATAGAAGTTTTCGAAATGTGGTGCTACAGAAGAATGCTGAAGATCAGATGGTTAGATCACATAACTAATGAGGAGGTATTGAATAGAATTGGGAAGAAGAGGAGTTTGTGGCACAACTTGACAAGAAGAAGGGATCGTTTGGTAGAACATGTTCTGAGGCATCAAGGGATCACAAATTTAGCACTGGAGGGCAACGTGGAGGGTAAAAACCGTAGAGGGAGACCAAGAGATGAATACACTAAGCAGATTCAGAAGGAGTTACTGGGAGATGAAGAAGCTTGCACAGGCTAGAGTAGCATGGAGAGCTGCATCAAACCAGTCTCTGGACTGAAGACCACAACAACAACAATACGTCAACGGTGCTTTTACAACCATTTTCTATTCTAGTGGGCTCATGAACTAGCTGCCCGAAATAATTTTCAAAGATAGCATTTAGCACAATTTCGGATGATATTTCTCTTTTTTTTGCGTACCTCCGGCTTTAAACATGTATTTTCGTCAACATATCGGGAGTAAATTAAAGTCACCACCAACTATTATTGTACAAGTCGAGTACGTGTTTGAAATTAGACTCAAGTTTTCTTTGAACCTTTCAGCAGTTGCATCATCTGAGTTTGGAGTCGGTAAAGAGATCGAATTGTTATTTTATTCTGCTTGCCAAGAATGTCCTCTGCCCATAGCAGCTCACAGGGGCTATCTACTTCAATTTCACTACAAGATAAAATACTTGTAGCAGCAATAAACATGCCACCGCCAACTGTGTTTAGCCTATACTTTCTGAACACCGTTAGGTCCCTTGCAAAAATTTCGGCTGAACTTATCTCCGGCTTTAGCCATCTTTCAGTGCCTATAACGCTTTGGACATCAGTGCTTTCTATTAGTGCTTGGAGCTCTGGTACTTTCCCAACACAGCTACGACCATTTACAACTGTTATAACGATGGTTCCTAGATTTACGTTCATCCTGTGTTCGACCAGCACGCTTTGAGACTGAAATCCTTTTCGTGTTTCTCCGAGACCCTCTGACCTAAAAAACCGCTCAGTCCACGCCACACAGCCCCTGCTACCCATGTACCACCTCTGGTTAGCGGAAGCCGAAACACCATCACCGTATGGCGAGGAATCTGCAGTCTACACGGTCAGCAGAACCATCTGAGCTTCTGATTCAGAGCCTCCACTCGGCTCTGTACGAGCGGTCCGCATTCGGTTCTGTCGACTATTCTGCAAATGGTGAGCTCTGCTTTCATCTCGCAAGCAAGTCTGGCAGTCTTTACCACTTCTGATAGCCGCTCGAAACTAGAGAGAATCTCTTCCGATCCAAAGCGACACACACCATTGGTATCGACGTGACCCATCACCTGCCGTTAGCTGTACCCTGTGTTCTTCATGGTATCCGGAAGGATCCGTTCCACATCTGGAATGACTCCATCCGGTATGGACACGGAGCACACACTGGCTTTCTTCCCCATCTAGGCAGCCATGTCCCTAAGGAGTCACATAATGTGCCTAACATTGGAGCTCCCTTCTACCAATAATACCATCGTCTGTGATTGCCCAGATGTTGCAAGCTGAGGGGTTTCCTCTGGAACAGGACAGGCGACTACATATGGCTGAGGGACAGTGTCAGCCACAGACGTCACCTGGAACCCCTGGGAAGTCTTTTTCCGTCTGCCACACCCTGAGGCGACCTCCCACTTCACCACAGGTCGGGGGTCAACCTCAGTGTGAGCAGTAGCTGTGCTGGCCACCGGTGCAAACCGATCGGCGGACCCGTGAGTCGTGCTTTACTTCCGTTAGATCCCCTCGATCGGCCCACAACAGTGATGCTCATTCACTGCAGCATCAAGCTATGTAACCGAAGCCATCACAGCCTGGAGCTGAGAGCAAAGTGTCACCAACTCGGCTCGCATCTTCTCACAGCTGTCACAGTGCCTATCCATACTAAAGACCGGGGAAAACTAACTCTACTCTAGACACTGACGAAAACGTGAGAAGTGTGTCTAATAAATTACATTAATACGCTGAGATTAAAAAACTAAACTACCAAAACACTAAGGTGAGACTAAATAATTCGCTCCTGATTAGGAACTTGTAATATGTTACAAAATCGGTTTAATTTCCGACACAAACGTAAACGCGAGAACTGCGTCTATTGAATATTAAATTAACACGCAGAAATTCAAGAAAGTAAACTATCAAAGCACACAGATGAAATTATATAATATGCTCCCTGTTAGGAACTCGTAAAATGTCACAAAATCGGTTACATCCCTGGTGGAAACTTGTATCTCGGCCGGCTGCTGACCAGAGCCAACGAGCGGTCATTAGCTTCCAAAACAAACGAACAAATGACTATCGTCACGCGCTACGGAACTCTAATGTAGACACAGACGAAAACGCAAGAATGTGCGCACGTCCGCAGCCAATGGGCGTGTCGCGTTTTAAATGTGATTGCGTCCAAGACCATTACTCAATCTGACGTCAGTACAGTGGACGACAAAAACAAATACAAATACAAATACTACTGCCGCGTGTACCCGTAACATATCTGAAAATAAGACAGGCATTTCATCTTCAAGTACGCGTCCATGGCCAATGGATGCATCGAATTAAAATAGGGGACATCGCAGCGCCTTGTTAACCACTAATATTTAATATAAAGTTCAATTAAACATATCACCTTTGCTCCTCCACAGCAAATTTTGCGTTATACATACAGATCATTGTCTTCCAAAAGACTACATACACAAATAGTTTACATACTTAACATATTTAAAAACAATACATATCGTTTGTTTAGCCAATAAGTTTTTTAAAAACAGTTACATAATCCTACTAAAAAAGTCTCATGGTACGGAATCTCGTCATGTGCGACGACCTTAAATCACCTTGTCCTGCACTCAAAGTGCGTAGCCGTTCATGCGAGTCCTGTTGTAAATCACGGAGGACGAATACAGAAATACGGATACTCAAACATTTTACATAATTCCAAACAGTTCTGCGTTACTGGTCATGCTTGCATGTATTTGACTGGTGGCGTAATAGGAGTACTACACGAAAAAGGTTAATAAACGCTTTAAGGAATTTAATAAAGTTGCTAGTTCCCTGTGAACAAAATGTTGAAACTGAAGAAGACTGAGATTCAGTGCAAGATTCCTGGAGAAGAGTAGTCCACCCACGAAGTAGGCAGCTTACAAAAGTGATGCTCGTCCATCTGGAGCCCTTACCAGAATGGACTGATACAGGAAACTGAGAAGGTTCAAAGAAGAGCAGCGCGTTCCGTCACTGGTTCGTTTAGTATGAGCGAAAGCGTCACGGAGATTACCATACAACTCCAGCGGTAGACGCTACAACAGAGGGAGCGTACCTCGTGGAGTGGTTTACTGTGTTACACTTGCAAAATCGTCCGTAACTACCAGAATCAACCGATTTACTGGTTCCTCCTATGCGTATTTCAGTAAAAGACCACGAAGGTAAAATCAGAGAGATTAGAAACACAAAGGTTTACTAACAATAGCGACTGCAACACGAAGAAGGGAACTGACAGTGGTACAGAAAGTACTCTCCGCCATGCACCACACGGTGGCGTGCTGGGTGTAGATGCATATTTCTAGAAGCTACTGTGGCTTGCCTGCATTTTAAATCGAAGTATTCCGGAATGAGAACATCCGTAACAAAATATAAATAAGTAATCCACTTCGATTATCCTGCTTTGTGGAATTCCTACACGCGATGGAAATCAACTAATTTATGTGAGAGCATTTTGAACGATTTTCTCTACTGTTATGTAATGTTGCCATCGGGTTGTGCAAGATTAAATAAAAAACGTTTTATCCAGATAATCGCTAATTCGTTTCATTCCGAACTACAACACGTTAATTGTAAAATAGAAGCGTTATGCTTTGTGCAGTCATTCGCGAAATGGCAAACGTGAGTTTGAAAAGTCTATTTTCATAATTAAAAACGCTAAATTAAACGTCAGCAATTGTACAGCGCCAATCATTTGATATGAAATATTCCGCTGAGAAATGGAATTTCAGCGCTTGAAACAGAGCGTAAAAGTAGGATCTGAAATATAACAGGCGCACTTTTCGTATGAATGATTAAATTAGCAAAGGCTTAAAAATGGCTTTAGTTCTCATTTCTTAACTGACCCAATCCAGAATTTCTTTATTCCCCAATAGCCTCGGTAAACCGCTCAATCCCTGCCTTCAGTCCCGTGAACATGCTATGCACACTACCAGTAATCGACAGCATTACTAAAACATTACATATCGACAGGTGGCAGTATAAGAGTTATTTGTTCTTTTATGACACAAACTATTTTATATTATGGACATCCACAACTGCTGAAAGGAATGATGTTAGGAAGAATTCTGCTAACAGCTAGTAAAATTGTTATTTATTGAAACAGAACCGGTTTCGCGGCCCAAAGCCGCATCGTCAGGTGCAACAACATTAAAATGTCGTAGGCATAACAATCGCTCCTAGTCAAAATTCACTGTTCAGTTACTATTCTCAACACTATGGAGAACAAACGGTAACGAAGAAGAGCTGCATTCGTTCGCCATAGTATTGACAATAGTCACTGGGTAGTAAATTTTGACTAGGAGCGATCGGTACGTCTATGACCTTTAAACGCTGCATCCGATGATGTGGCTTTAGGCTGCGAAACCGGTAATATTATTCGATAAACGCCGGCCGAAGTGGCCGTGCGGTTAAAGGCGCTGCAGTCTGGAACCGCAAGACCGCTACGGTCGCAGGTTCGAATCCTGCCTCGGGCATGGATGTTTGTGATGTCCTTAGGTTAGTTAGGTTTAACTAGTTCTAAGTTCTAGGGGACTAATGACCTCAGCAGTTGAGTCCCATAGTGCTCAGAGCCATTTTTTTTATTCGATAAACAGTAATTTTACCGCTGTTAGCGGAAATAGTCCTGTCATTTTTATAACAGTATCACGAGTTAATTTTCTTCCAAGCAATTAAATGGGTGAACTAACATTAAGTTTTCAACCAGACTGCTGCAACAGGATGTTTGAAAACTACATCAAGAATTGGTATCAGCAAGTTGTACGTAGTGCGAGCTCTTTGTCACGAACTTTAACTTGCCTCATACTGTTACTGAGTAGTCGCAAATTCAGCTGGAGATAATTTTCAACAAATTGCTGTGATGTTTCAGGGTTTTCATGAAATACCAGAAATGTAAAGGAACAGTCATTTGACATTGTTGCTCAGGAAGTTCTGAGCAATTGCTTAGTTCATGAGCCCACGCGAACAGTAAATGGTTGTGAAAACATACTTCACCTCTTAGCAACAAATAATCCTGAGCTAATAACGAGCATCAAAACGGGTACTGGGTTTAGTGAACGCAGGGTTGTCGTAGCGAGACTGAATATTGTAACCCCCAAATCCTCCAAAAATAGACGGAAAGTATAAACATTCAAATAAGCAGATAAAATTTCACTTGACGCCTTCCTGAGAGACAAACTCCACTCCTTCCAAGTTAACAATACAAGTTTTAACGACCTCCTTTGTTTCGCTCATTGGATTACCGTTAATTGTAATAATTGTTCATGGAGTAATTAAACATTGGCCGAGGCTAGTGGTAGTTTTAAGGAAAAAATGCTGATCTGGTTTCTTGAGGATCTCCTTAAATCTGTTGCTTGAATATCTTCTGTTTGGAACCCAGGTTCTCTTGTAGGTCTGGAAACCTCATAGGTTGACGTGTTTGTTGAAATAACATAGACGACAAACTAATTCGTATGTAATTTTCATTTTTAATAGTCCTAGATGCCTTGCTGCCATACATTAACAATGTTCAAACAGCGAAATACATTCCATTTGTACGTAACTCCAGAAAAAGTTCACATATCTCCTTCCTTTCTTCCCGCCAGACAACATAAAAGCAAACTGAACCGAGTTAACACCGTACAAAAGTACATCAGTAAAGATATAGTCATAGTAAGATCGAAACATAGAATATTAAATAGAAAATAATCTACAGCAAATGAAATCCACTCAAAAGTACAATACAACAAATATAATTATATATATAAAATCTTTATTGTAGTTTAGTAATTTTATGAAATTTGATTTTTTTTTCACTGGGTTAATTGTGTTAGCACGACATATACTACTGTACAGTTGGAGTTTAAAACATTTCAAATAAGATCAAAAAAAGGATAAGATTGTAAATTTGAGAGTATACATGGTCCAGACAGCTTACTGCATGTTACAGAGTGTAGGCCAGATGTGACTGGATGGTTCAAATGGCTCTGAGCGCTATGGGACTTAACATCTGAGGTCATCAGTCCCCCAGAACTTAGAACTACTTAAACCTAACTAACCTAAGGACATCACACACATCCATGCCCGAGGCAGGACTCGAACCAGCGACCGTAGCGGTCGCGCGGTTCCAGACTGAAGTGCCTAGATGTGACTGGAATTCAAACAAATAGTATCGGTAACAAGTGAGAGATTTATACCAAATAAATTAACAAACAACGGAGCTGATCCTCCTTGGTATACAAAAAGGGTCAGAACACTGTTGCAGAAACAATGAAAAAAACATGCGAAATTTAAACGGACGCAAAATATCCAAGATTGGCGATCTTTTACATCTAGAAAACTTAGCAGAAAATCCAAAGACATTCCGGTCGCATGTAAAGTATGCTAGCGGCAAGACACAATCAATGCCTTCTCTGCACGATGGCAATGGGAATACTATCGACGACAGTGCTGGCAAAGCAGAGTTACTAAACACAGCCTTCCGAAATTCGTTCACCAAAGAAGAAGAAGTAAATATTCCAGAATTCGAACCAAGAACAGATGCCAACATGAGTAACGTAGAAGTAGATATCCTCGGAGTAGGTGAAGCAACTTAATCACTTAACAAAACCAAGTCTTCCGGTCCAGACTCTATACCAGTTAGGTTCCTTTCAGAGTACGGTGATACAACAGCTCCATACTTAACAATCATATACAACCGTTCGTTCGACGAAAGATCCGTACCCAAAGGCTGGAAAGTTGCACAGGTCACACCAATATTCAAGAAAGGTGGTAGGAGTAATCCGCTAAATTACAGGTCCATACCATTAACGTGGATATGCAGCAGGCTTTTGGAATATATATTGTGTTCGAACATTGTGAATTACCTCGAATAAAACAGTCTATTGACGCACAGTTAAAAAAAAAATGGTTCAAATGGCTCCGAGCACTATGCGACTTAACTTCTGAGGTCATCAGTCGCCTAGAACTCAGAACTAATTAAACCTAACTAACCTAAGGACATCACACACATCCATGCCCGAGGCAGGATTCGAACCTGCGACCGTAGCGGCCGCTCGGTTCCAGACTGTAGCGCCCAGAACCGCACGGCCACTCCGGGCGGCTGACGCACAGTCCACACGGATTTAGAAAACACCGTTCTTGTGAAACACAACTAACTCTTTACTCACACCAAGTGTTGAGTGCTATTGACAAGGGATTTCAAATTGATTCCAGAGTTCTAGATTTCCAGAAGGCTTTTGACACTGTACCACACAAGCGGGTTGTAGCGAAATTGCGTCCTTATGGAATATCGACTCAGTTATTGACTGGATTTGTGATTTCCTGTCAGAGAGGTCACAGTTCGTAGTAACTGACGGAAAGTCATCGAGTAAGACAGAAGTGATTTCTGGTTTCCCCAAGGTAGTGCTATAGGCCGTTTGCTGTTCCTCATCTATGTAAACGATTTACGAGTCAATCAGAGCAGCCGTCTTAGGTTGCCCGCAGATAAATCTGTGGTTTATCGACTAGTAAAGTCATCAGAAGATGAAAACGAATTGCAAAACGATTTACATAAGATATCTGTATATTGCGAAAATTGGCATTTGACGCTGAATAACGAGAAGTGTGAGGTCATTCACATAAGTGCTAAAAGGAATCCGTTCAACTTCGATTACACGGTAAGTCAGTCACATCTAAGGGCCGTAAATTCGACTAAATAACTAGGAATTACAATTACGAACAACTTAAATTGGAAGGAACACGTAAAAAATGTCGTGGGGAAGGCTGAACGAAGACTGCGTTTTAATGGCAGGACACTTAGAAAATGTAACAGACTGCTTACACTACGCTTGTCCGCCCTCTTTTAGGATACCTCCACGCGGTGTGGGATGCTTACCATATAGGATTGACGGAGTACGTCGAGAAAGTTCAAACAAGGGCAGCACGTTTTGTATTATCTCGAAATAGGGGAGAGAGTGTCACTGAAATGGTAAAGGATTTGGGTTGGACATCATCATTAAAAGAAGGGCGTTTTCTGTTGCGGCTGAATCTTCTCACCAACTTTCTCCTCCGAATGCGAAAATATTTTGTTGACACCGACCTGCATAGGCAGAAACGATTACGATAGTAAAATAATGGAAATCAGAGCTCGCACCGAAATATATAGGTGTTCGTTTTTTCCGCGTGCTGTTCTTCGCGAGATTGGAGTAATATAGAATTATTGTGAAGTTGGTTGGATTCACTCTCTGCCAGGAACTTACATGTGATTTGCAGAGTATGCATGTAGATGTAGCGGTAGATGAAACCAGATTAGAAGGATTTTCTGTCTTTGTGTACAGGGGTAGGTTTCCTTGGAATTAGGTTTCGAAGGAGAATCATAGAGTTTTAACTGTCACCTTGAAAAAAAAAGTTATGTAGTTAGTTAATAGTTTTTGGTTTGTTTGCATGTAAATGTCGGCAATCCTAGTAATCGCTGATATCCTCTCGCCGTAGTACCGCAGCACGCCACTAGAGAAACCAAAACAAAATGGCACATCTCGTTGATAAAATGGATTATCGTGCTGTGATTCGGTTTCCGCATTTGGAGGCGAAAGACGGTGCAACGACCCACGCTGATGTGATGGAAGAGTCGAAAAAGTGAAAAATCAGTCGTCTCTCTATTTTCAATACGTTCCACGACATCTTGGACGTGACAAACGTCGCCGCCCCCTTAACTTCCACGGCTGTTGACACCCGTTGAAAATGACGTCTAATCGAGGCAGTAGCGGAAATATTGCATCTTTGTCGGACCGATTCAGATGAATCGCAATGCACCAATGCCCAATGTATCATTATGATCCCGTGAAAAAAGAGCAAAACAAGTAGTGGAAGCATGTGGTTGCAACACCATTGTAGAAACCAAAGAGCTAACGATAATATACCAAGCTGTTACGGAGTGTTTCGTTGGCACTGCCATGGTGTAGTGTTAACAGGTTATGCTCGTAAGGAGTACACAGTTGCAGGGGCATACCTCCGAAATCTCCTGACGAGGTTACCTGAGACTGTCAAGACGAACTTTCGCGGGAGGCTGTCCTAGGAGTTAGCTTTGCTCGACAACGCCACAGCTCATTCTGTGCAGGACACAGTCACACATTCTGCTTCTTTGGGCTATCAAAATTTGTCTCATCTCCCCGTAGTATCCTGGCATGGCATCCACTGAATTGTTCTACACAGTCCAGGTATATTAATGTGACCACCGCCTGTGTTCGACGTCAACGTTCAGTAATCACTCACAGACGACAGGTGGCAGCACTAACAGTGGAGGGTATTAAAGCACGTCGGGCGGACAAGGAAAACAGAGCAGTTATTGTCGTAATGCGCAAACGGAGCGATTTATCTGACGTCCAGAAGGGCATGATCATCGGCTTTCAGGCCAAGGGTGGGAGCCTTTCCGAATCTGCTAAGTCTGTAAACTGTTCGCTTGCCTCCGCAGTTAAAGTATACTGTGCATGGAAAAATGACGCTATCCAAACCCGCCGTCGAGGAAACTGTGATGCACCACGGGCCACAGACGACAGGGGTCAACGACGGCTACGGAGATGTGTACGGGCGAACAGACGTGCAACTGACTGGTCAAATGAACCAAGGGGCTTCCACCGTACAGCGATTATTCAGCGAACGTTGCTGCATATGGTCCTCCGCGGCAGGTGTCTGGTTCGTGCACCCCCTACTGACTGCTCTTCATCAACGACGACCGCAATTGACGGCCACTTAGTGGCGACGTGTGGTTTTTTCATATTTTCACGTTTTATGCTCGTTCGAACAGATGGCTCTTGGCGTGTACGGCGTGAAACGGTCCGAAAGCAAACACAATGCACTGAAGGGTCTAGGCCAGAGACGAGAGCGTTAAGGTCTGAGGAATATTTTCGTGGCATTCCCTGGATAATATTGTAATTTTGCAAGGCACAATTGATCAGCACAAGCATATATCTATCCTGGTAGGCCGTGTCCGCCCCTAAGTGCATTTTGTTCTTCCTCGGCGCGACAGCATCTACCAGCAGGACAATGCAACGTGTCACGCAGCTCGCAGTGTACTCGCGTAATTCGAAGAGCACGAGGATGAGTTTACTGTACTCCCTTGGCCACCAAGTCCCCGGACTTAAGCCGAATCGAGAATCCGTAGGACCACATTGCTGGGGCCTCAACCGAGAAACCCAGCGCAGCTGGCGGCGGCACCGGAATAAGCACGGCTCCATATCTCTGTCGGTACCTTCCAGAACCTCACTGACCCACCCCCTGCATGACTCGCAGCAATCCGCGCTGCAAAAGATGATTATTCAGGGTTTTGACAGGTGCTCACATTAACGTGACTGGACAGAGTATTTTGTCTAATGAAGGAACCACTACATGGCAGATAAAATGGTTCAAATGGCTCTGAGCACTATGGGACTTAACTGCTGTGGTCATCAGTGCCCTAGAACTTAGAACTACTTAAACCTAACTAACCTAAGGACATCACACACATGCATGCCCGAGGCAGGATTCGAACCTGCGACCGTAGCGGTCACGCGCTTCCAGACTGTAGCGCCTAGAACCGCACGGCCACTCCGGCCGGCCATGGCAGATATCACAGAAAGATGACGAGGTGATTTTCGAGGTGAGAGGTTTCCTGAACAGCCAAAATGAAGACTGCTACAACTAAGGTCTCCGTCAAGTCACTCATCGTCGGAAAAATGTATCACTTTGAAGTGTGGCTGTATAAAGGACTAACATCATCACCAAGTTTCATGGTTGTAGCTTAAGTTTTTCGAGGTGATAACTGAAACATTTTAACTGACCCTCGTAGAAGACTGATTAATACTGAATGCAACTCAGTGGTGTGTTTGCGTTGTTATGACTGAGTTGGAATGCAAGAGAGAAGGAAGGTGAAACTCAGTGCTGTCATATAGCTTACTGTTTTCGTGAATCTGATTCCCTTTTTTCTCCACTCTCTTCACATATTTCCAACGGACCCATCGATGTTAAAGACTCTATACAATGGATGGTTCGCTATTGCCTCTCTCTATGTTACATTGCAGACTAGTAAATGTTTTCGCAGGGTTGTTTACGCATCAGAAACTGTACGCCACCGCTCTTCCCCTGTTGCTAACCGAATATCGGATCAGAATTTTTCCACTACCAAGATTCGTACCCTTCTACTGCAAAGAGCTACCCCACTAGCCCGTGTTACTAGCGGCGTCCAAGGAGGCGCGTCTCAGCAGAAATGATGAAAATCTGTAAAAAGTGGCAGTACAGACCTGATGTAATGACCAATGATCTACGATCTACGATGGGAACTTCCTTTGCCCACTGTAGCACTGGTCAATGCCATTAAAATTAAAACGTTATACAGAATAAGCAATGAATTCTGATTCGTGCACCTATATGCGGCAGTGTTAGCACGATTGTGATCATTTACCAGGTTATGGCGAGGGATCACTAATGAAGGTCAGAGAGGCTGTCACATCTGTAGCGTAGACTCACTCAAGGGGATCCACGACATCGACTGTGATACGAAAGTACAGTGGAACTTCGCAAGTTGTCGGTTATTTTGAATGAAGTGTCACTCTGCTTTCATCCACGTTGGAAGATTGGTGTTCCTACCTGACTGTGACTCATTGTAGACCAGTATCTGAGCTCCCTAACGTATAACTACCAATCTGTTGCTTTGGTCATACTTGGTACTTTGTGTAACAATAGTGACTGGCTGTTCAGTGCAATATGAATGCTTGGATGACAAACCGCAAGCCCACTATAGTGTAACTGGGTGCTACGACTACATAGACAGGGCGCTTTAAGAGAAATGTTACAAACTTTGGGGCCGGAATCCGTACGCGAGAATAAGTGGGAACGCGTTTTGATTCTGCCATGAAGCCTCGCGTCCATTACCATTCGAGAGACGGTGCTAAAAAAGTCGTATCCGACTGCTCATGAAACAAATTCCCCTCCATGATTAAACGAAACACTTGTCAGATACTTCACTCCAACCAATACTACAAACGTCAAACATTCACGACAGAATAATCTCAAAAGCTCACAAATGGCCAACGTAAATGCGCCTTCGTAGCAGCAAATCCGTATCTAAGGTACAAGGAGTACATCAGCAGATTGACTTGTAGTATAATACGACTCTATAATACAACATGAATTTTAATTGTTGGTTGCAAACTTCAGTTGTAGCATTTTATCTAAAAATACGTTGAACGTAAGTTTTCGATGCGACCATCTGTATACCTCCGTATGAACCCTGATTTCTGGTATCTTATCTTAGTGATCCTTATGCGCAGTGTATGTTGGAGGCAACAGAATCAGCCGGCAGACAGCTTCAAAGTCCGGTTCTCTAAATTTTCTCAGTAGTGTTCCTCGAAAAGAACGTCACCTTCCCACCAGGGATTCCCATTTCAGTTCCCGAATCATCTCCGTAACACTTACGTGTTGTTCGAACCTACCAGTAACAAATATAGCAGCCCACCTCTGAACTGTTTCGTTGTCTTCCTTTAATCCGACCTGGTACGAATCCAGGCACTCGAGCAGTGCCCTTTTCAAGAAGGGACGTCGAACAGATGTGCAGAACTATAGACCTATATCTCTAACGTCGATCAGTTGTAGAATTTTGGAACACGTATTGTGTTCGAGTATAATGACTTTTCTGGAGACTAGAAATCTACTCTGTAGGAATCAGCATGGGTTTCGGAAAAGACGGTCATGTGAAACCCAGCTCGCGCTATTCGTCCACGAGACTCAGAGGGCCATTGACACGGGTTCACAGGTAGATGCCGTGTTTCTTGACTTCCGCAAGGCGTTCGATACAGTTCCTCACAGTCGTCTAATGAACAAAGTAAGAGGATATGGACTATCAGACCAATTGTGTGATTGTATTGAGGAGTTCCTAGATAACAGGACGCAGCAGGTTATTCTCAATGGAGAGAAGTCTTCCGAAGTAAGAGTGATTTCAGGTGTGCCGCAGGGGAGTGTCATAGGACCGTTGCTAATCACAATATACATAAATGACCTGGTGGATGACATCGGAAGTTCACTGAGGCTTTTTGCAGATAATGCTGTGGTGTATCGAGAGGTTGTAACAATGGAAAATTGTACTGAAATGCAGGAGGATCTGCAGCGAATTGACGCATGGTGCAGGGAATGGCAATTGAATCTCAATGTAGACAAGTGTAATGTGCTGCGAATACACAGAAAGATAGATCCTTTATCATTTAGCTACAAAATAGCAGGCCAGCAACTGGAAGCAGTTAATACCATAAATTATCTGGGAGTACGCATTAGGAGTGATTTAAAATGGAATGATCATATAATGTTGATCGTCGGTAAAGCAGATGCCAGACTGAGATTCATTGGAAGAATCCTAAGGAAATGCAATCCGAAAAGAAAGGAAGTAGGTTACAGTACGCTTGTTCGCCCACTGCTTGAATACTGCTCAGCAGTGTGGGATCCGTACCAGATAGGGTTGATACAAGACATAGAGAAGATCCAACGGAGAGCAGCGCGCTTCGTTACAGGATCATTTAGTAATCGCGAAAGCGTTACGGAGATGATAGATAAACTCCAGTGGAAGACTCTGCAGGAGAGACGCTCAGTAGCTCGGTACGGGCTTTTGTCAAAGTTTCGAGAACATACCTTCACCGAGGAGTCAAGCAGTATATTGCTCCCTCCTACGTATATCTCGCGAAGAGACCATGAGGATAAAATCAGAGAGATTAGAGCCCACACAGAGGCATACCGACAATCCTTCTTTCCACGAACAATACGAGACTGGAATAGAAGGGAGAACCGATAGAGGTACTGAAGGTACCCTCCGCCACACACCGTCAGGTGGCTTGCGGAGTATGGATGTAGATGTAGATGTAGATGCAGTACTCAAGATTAGGTCTCACTAGCGTCCTATATGCGGTCTCCTTTGCAGATGAACCACACTTTCCTAGAATTCTCCCAGTAAACCGAAGTCGACCATTTGCCTGTCCTACCACAATGCTCACATGCTCGTTTCCATTTCACATCGCTTTACAGCGTTGCGCCCAGATATTTAAACGACGTGACTGTGTCAAGTAGGACACTACTAATGCTGTATCCGAACATGACGGTTTGTTATTCCGACTCATCCGCATAACTTACATTTCTTTACATTTAGAGATAGCTGCCACTCTTCCCACCAATTAAAAATTGTGTCTAAGTCATCTTGTGTCCTACTACAGTCACTCAACTTCGACACCTGCCTATACACCATAGCATCATCAGTAAACAACTGCAAATTGCTGCCTAGCCTGTCTGCCAAATCGTTTATGTATATAGAGAATAATATCGGTCCTACCACACTTCCCCCGGGTCACTCCTGACTCTGATGAACTGTCTCTGATGAACACTCGCCGTTGAGGACAACATACTGGGTTCTACAGCCTAAGAAGTCTTCGAGCTACTCACATATCTGTGAACTTATTCCATATGCTCGTACCTTCCTTAACAGCCTGCAATGGGGCACCGTGTCAAATGCTTTCCGGAAATCTAGAAATATGGAATCAGCCTGTTGCCCTTCATCCATAGTTCTCAGTCTATTGTGCGAGAAAAGGACAAGCTGAGTTTCGCACGAGCGATGCTTTCTAAAACCATGTTGATTCGCAGACATAAGCTTCTCAGTCACAAGAAAATTTTTTGTATTCGTACTGAGAATATGTTCACGGATTCTGCAGCAAACCGATGTCAGCGATATTAGCCTGTAATTTTGCGGGTCCGTTATTTTGTACTTCTTATGCACAGGAGTCACTTGCGCTCTTTTCTAGCAGCTTGGTACTTTGCGCTGGGCGAGATATTGGCGATAAATACATGTTAAGTAACGGGCCAGTGCTGTAGAGTACTCTTTAAATAACCGAGTTGGGATTCCAACCGGACCTGGTGACTTATTTGTTTTCAACCAATTCAGTTGTTTCTTTACGGCAGGGATGCTTATTAATATGTTGTTCATATGGGAGTCTGTTAGATGGTCTGCCGGTCGTTGTGGCCGCGCGGCTCTAGGCGTTTCAGTCTGGAACCGCACTGCTGATTCGGTCGCTGGTTCTAATCCTACCTCGGTCATGGATGTGCGTGATGTCCTTATGTTAGGTTTCAGAAGTTCTATGTCTAGGGGACTGATAACCTCCGATGTTAAGTCTCATAGTGCTTAGAACCGTTTGAACCATTTCTTGTGAGATGATCAAATGAAGGTATGTTTGTACGATTCTCCTGTGTGAACGATTTCTTGAACGTGAAATTTAAAATTTTGGATTTCGTTTTGCTCTCTTCAACTGCCACACCAGACTGGTCAACAAGTGACTGGGTGGAAGCCTTAGACCCACTTAGCGATTTTACATAGGACCAGAATTTTCTCGGGTTCTCCGTCAGATCTTTTGGTAAGGTATGACAGTGCTAGTAGTTGTATGCTTCACCCAATTATATTTTCACAAACATACGAATCTCTACTAGCCTTTGCATGTAGTCATCTGCGCATTCTTTTTTGAACCGAGATTGCAGCAGCCTCTGCTTCCTCATCAGTTTCCGAATTTAGTTATTAAACCATGATGGTTCTTTTCCTTTCTTGATCCACTTACTAGGCACATATTTCTCCAGACCATGATTTACAATCTACTTTAACTTTGCCCGTAATACCTCTACGTCCAACTTAGTGAAACTAAGAGATGTCTATTCGGTGTCTATGTGAGATACTAACAACTGCTTATCTGATATTTCTAGGAGAAACACTCTCCTGGCCTTCTTAACTGATTTATTAACTTTCGCTAATCCCCGTTTTTATACTGACGTTGTCGATAAGGCCCGGGCTATTTGTAGCTACAAGGTCTAAGATATTTCCATGTATTGTGGGCAGCCGAACTAGGTGCTCAAGGACAGTTTTCAGAAAACGTGTTCAAAAGTATTTAGCATGACTGTCTATTTGTACCCTTGCAATGAATCCTTAGAGAACCTAGTCTATACTCGGTAGATTAAAGTCGCCTCCAACTAGCAATGCACGATCTGGGTACTTACGTGCTGCTGACCATACATATACTTTGAATGACGCTTGAACTGTCACAGCGGAATCGGGTGGCCGCTAAACACATCCAACAATTAACTTGGTTTCATTTCGACGTACTATACACGTCCAGGTAACTTTACTGTCACACTCTTAACTTCGACCTCAGAAGAGACAATACTTGTCGTGGTTGGCACTACACATGAATTTGTCCTTCGTGTAGACGGAGTTCCTTTGTACGTGCAGCAATTAACTTCCAGTGGTATCACGATAGATGTCCAATAAGAAATGTCCTCCTCTTATTTCTTCAATCTGCTGATCTTCCGTTCTCAGCCTGTATGCCTCTGTATCTGTCAGTGTATCATCAGTGTTTACATCTTAGTGTGGAAGAAAGGTTAGAGAATAATTGCCCATATACATGGAGGTCATTAGAGACTGGCACACCAGGGCAAGGAAAGAAAAAGAAATCACCTGTGACTATGAAAAGAAGATAGCACGGCATTCGTCTAAAATGACTATAGGGAAGACACGGAAAATCAAAATAAAGAAGGCCAAACGTTAATGTGAACCTCATTTCCCCTGAATACGTGTCTTGTGTTATCTATTTCGGTATCTTTTGAAACTACTCTTTATTCTCTCACTCCTATAAAATTCAATGGTCTTTACGACAGTTCTTATTTATTCTTCATCCGAACCAGTACGTTCTAAACACTCATAGTATCCTTTTTGCCGGAGTTGATACTCAAACCCTTATTAATGTGGTGAGAAGCGTAAAGAGCGATCAAATAGTTCCCGTTTGAATGCCGTACATCCCAGAATCGGTATGCCGATCACGCAAAATGGCCGTGAGCATTGACACAAGTATCCGAACGAAACACCATTTTGAAGATACCAGTTTGTTAAAACACCATGTCCTGATGCGTGAGGAAGTCCTTAACTGCCCGCTGAACATCCTCGTCCTTCAAGGCTTTTTTAAAAGATAGAGAGCGTGATAATCGAACTAGGAGAGATTGGGACTACAGGGCGCTACGACCCACCATTCCATAACGGTGCTTTTCGACATACGTGCTGCCCCGTGCACATTCTTTTTTTCCAATTTATTGGTTTTCGTACCGTGCCCATTCATCCATGTCAATAGTAATGTCAGTTATGACTATACGAAGGTCAGGGCAACACAACACCCCGTCCCTGAGCGGAAATATTTCTGACCCGGCCGGGAATCGAACCCGGACGTTTTCGGTTGACGAGCCACTGCACTGAACGCGCAGCTACCGAGGCGGACCATATACATTCTTCAGTTAGAACGTTGGCCCTGTTTGGACGCATTTGGCAATAACGTCGCCGCATTTACCTCACACACCTCGGCGAGACAATAATGCCAATAATAATCCCTTGCCAACTTGTCAGTGCTTGTATACCTGCATCGGAGCTGCACTACGCTGCATATTCACTGTAGCAACTCTCTTAGACGGAACTTTTTGATCTCTCTTTACGATTTCAACATCATTATTGTATTGTGATTTTCAGTAAGTGGTACGTGGTTTGAATGTTTTACTTTATTTGCCGAAGTTTTATTATTTTGCTTTATAATAAACTCAGTTTTCTTCGAACAGTTTGTCTTAAGTTCGCCTTCCGGATTCGTAAGGACGGAAGAAAGGAAGGACGGAAGCAACATTAGCGTTTAACGACTCGTAGGCGATGAAACTTGCTTAGTTTGGATAAGAGCATTGAGGGTAATTGGCCGTGTCCTTTCCAGATGAACTACACCAGCATGTGCCTTAAGCAGTTTAGGAAACCACGGAAATGTAAATCTGGATGGTGGGAAGGGGATCTGAATCGACGCCCTCTCTAAAACGTCTAATCAATGAGCCACCTGGCTCGGTTTGGTGCTGGTATTCTCACTTAGATTTATATTTATGAGACTCTTTTTAATTAAAGTTACCTTGTGCTTTTCCTTAATTTTTCACTGCACATTGTAAAATATTTCTTTTCCTTCACAGATAAAATAATAGTGATTTTGTATAGAAGCGCCTGCACACTATAGTCGTTATTTGGATTTTTAATTGACGTTATTCATAATCAGACGATTCTAGAAACAAATACGAACGTTCTACGTGGTACAAAAGTTCCAAAGTAATTGTAGAGAGGAAAGAGAATGTTTTCGTGGTAATACACGGCCCTGTCAGATTAATGTGACCACCGCCTATGTTCGACGACAACATGCAGTAACCACTCATAGACGACTGGTTGCAGCACTAGTGCGGGGTATATAAAAGCGTGTCTTGAGGATGCAGAGAACAGGGAACTCATCGTCGTATTGCGGAAACGTAACGATTTATCTGACGCCCAAAAGGACATGATCATTGGTTCTCGGGTCTCGGATGGAGGCATTTCCGAAATGGCCAAGTTTGTAAGCTGTTCGCGTGTCGCCGTGGTTAAAGTATACCGTGCATGGCAGAATGGCGTTATCCAAAACCGTCGCCGAAGCAACTGCGGTGCTCCAAGGACCATAGATGGCAGGAGTGAATGACGGATGCGAAGATGTGTTCGGGCGAATAGACGTGCATCTGTTGAGCCACTGACCGCCCAGATGAGCCATGGGGCTACCAACTGTGTCTCCTCGACGATCTGCCAGCGTACGAAGCTGCGTGTGGGCCTCCGTAGCATGCGTCTATCTAGACGCGAGCATGTGCTTTGATTCTCCGAGAAAGGCATATGAATGGAAACGGAAATCTACTGAATTGGAAGATTTCGACGAAAAATTACTACACAGAACTGTATTTCGATACTACAATAGAGGAGAGTATCCGGCGACTAGAAAAATGAAGTGCGATCTCCGTGAGGAAAAAAAAAATTATTCCGCTTCTTGTAATGGAATGCAGAGACATTGCAGCAGCAAGAACGAAATTTTGTGTAGAATGCACTTCCTGCGTGCTGAGGTCAATGGTCTTGTAGTATACTTCGATAAAACTTTGGTTTCACGAAACCACATTCAAAAATATATTCTGTATGGCTTAAACGGTAATATTTGCCTAAAAGTACCTACAGTTACTTTTGTGTAGCGTGTATTGGTGATTTCGGTGATGAATGCCGTGACGAAAGATCAATAAGAGCTAGAAATAAATAATTTTCAGGAGACAGGGAATCTTTTCCGTCGTATTAAGGCGACCCGTCGGAACTAAACTCCTGGCGGCGGCATACGAGTATTAGCGCTCACGAAGTCTTTCGTAAATAAAATGCGGTCACACTTCACAGTATACAATAATGACTTCCAGATGTTACCAAAATTAATTTCATAGTTTTCTCTGTGCAAGTTTCTACAAGGTCCAACAAAACGCAGATTTACCAGCGACGACATTTTACATTTCACAAGCTGAACAGTTTCACGCCTCTTACGGTATTTTATTTTTTATTTCGGAATACTTTTATGGTTTGACGGTAAAATGTGTCTCATTTGCATCTATAAACTATGAGGATGTTCTTATATTTATTTCAATTCATGTATGTCAGTGATTCTTTTTTTCCACAGGCTGAAGTGAAAAAGTACTTTTCTTCAAAATTTCTTCCAATTTTAGCTTTTATTTTTCTTCATAGAAGCTAGAAAGAACTCCACATGCCAACGAAAAATTTTTTTTGAAATTTTTTTTTTACTTTGATAGCTGATCTTTATAGACTTTTATGAGCTGAATCCAAATCTGGCCTTAGTTTTTTTTTGTATCAACCGCAGTTTTCGAGCAATATGCTTTTTATTATGTAGTATAGAAATCCTATGCTATACAGTAAACGGGGAAATTAATGAAACGCTTTGTTACAACATAAGCATGGTTTGTATTTACAGTAAGCTACTTAAAACAATGATATATGTCAGTAGAGGTTTCACTTGTCAGCTGGAATTGGTTTGTATTTTCTTTCTCTTTTTTCTTTGAAGCTCCTTGTGTAGCTTTTTCAACGATGAGTCGCTTGCTGAACTTCTCGGTGAAGTGACCAACAGTAGCTCCCCATCATGTTGGTGTTCCAGTGGCTTTGGTAACGTTTTTCCTCACTAACACCTCCTATATTATCCGGGAAGTAATCAAGGTGACTGTTCAAAAAGTGAACTTTCAGTCTCATTAAACATCCTAAAGTTTTTAAACTTCTTTAACATTGTAGCTATAATAGAAACATATTCTGGGTCTTTTTCATGTCCTAAGAACTTTGTATTGACTTGCTTGAATGATGCCCATGCTTCTTTCTCATTTAAGGTCATCGTGGTTTCAAAGTTAACATCAAACATCAGTTTTCTAACGTCAGGTCCGACAAAGGCGCCTTCTTTTAGTTTAGCTTCAAAACATGGTCCATCTTTAGGCAAAGCCTTTACAAACTGTTTCATTAGGCCTAACTTTATATGTAGAGGTGGTGGGAGTACGTTTTTTGGATCTACAAGGTTATTGCGTAGAGTGCTCTCACCAGTTTTTAAAGACTCCCTCACAGGCCATTTCTTTCTGCACTTTCTGCACCAGTGTTGCTCCCTAGCCCAACTGTCCCAGTCACAGAAGAAACATGGAAATTTGGTAAAGCCACCTTCCTGACCAAGGAGCATGCATGTTACTTTTAGATCGTCACATATCATCCAATCATGTGCAGAATAGCCTACTTTATTTAGCACTATTTCTAGGTTATCATAGCTTTCTTTCATATCTACAGAATGTCCATCAGGTATAGATGCATACATGTTACCATCGTGTAATAAAACAGCCTTTAGACTAGTTTTAGATGAATCAATAAACAGCCTCCAGTCTTCCTTTTTGTATTCAATACCAAACTCATTCATCAGACCGGGAATGTCTGAGCAGTACACTAAATCACCTTCTTGTTGAAAAAACTTTGAAAATTGCTGCTCTCTCTTTCTATACATGTATGTACTGGTTCTTTTCTTTTAATCTAGAGCCAAACAATTCAGCTTTTGGTTTCGTTAAGCCCAGATCCCTAACCAAATCGTTAAGCTCGGTCTGAGTAAACAATTTGGGCTCTAGATTTTCTGTATTACAATGGAATTCATCATCATCATCATGTAAATCAGATTGTACATCAGAAAATACTTCTGTGGGAATATAATTTAAATCATCTGGCGGTTCAGGAACCGGAAAATCTACACCATGACCTACAGGTCGGATGGCGGACGGAAGGTTAGTGTATATTATTACCTTCTTGTTTTTCGAATTATGACCGGTAATATCAATACTGCAAAAGTAGCAGTCATCTGAATGATTTCTTGGTACCCTCCATATCATAAGAACAGCAAATCTAAAGGCTTTTTTTCTCCTTTTTGGACTATTTTCTCAGTTCTTCAACACACACGTAATATACCTTATGCACCACCAAAGATTTATTTTGGTCACCAAGTTTAGATCCAAAGTATGATAGATAAACCTTTTTCACAAAGTCTGTAATGTTTCTTTGGTGTTTTTTAATCACAAATTCAACACAAATATAACAAAAACTGTCAGCAGAATTTTTACAACCACGATTAGACATTGTTCTGAGCACATGTACAGGAAATGGGAAAGTGAGGTTAGGTTAATAATAAACAAAACACCATCGTTAACACAAAAATAGAATCGACCTTCTTTCGCCAGCAAATGTTTTTCAGCAGTGCTACCAACGTCATCTACATTCATTACACCTCTTTTTTAAATTATTTTAACTATATAAAAGCTGTTAAATTCTTTAAAAATCGCTTAAAATAATAAATTTAACTGTAAAATGTGAAGAAATGGTGGGTGATACAGTTTTTTTAAGTATCATATTTGTATTTCCCACCCTAAAAACACAAGAATAAGGTATTTTCAGCAAAAACGTTTCTCCATCGTTGGCCTGTGTTTTCTTTTGGGAAGTATTCCATCATATTATAGACTAAAAATAGAGATGTCTAATATTTTTTTACTAGCATCTGAAATTATCACTAAATGGCAATGGTGGAAGACTGTGAGATGATCTTGAGGTGACTATTTTAGTGACGGCTGCTATAGGTGAATAGTGGGCTGGTACCCAAATCTCACCTCAGTTGCACATTCGCAAACACTTAAAGAACTTTCGTTCACTTTCACACGACTAATGCTACACACAGACAGATGGGGGTACGCATATTCCGTCCCGAGGGAGTAACGCGGTGGCTCAGACAGGGAGGGCATCCGGGCATCCCTTAAACTAACCTTGCCAAATGCGTAAATAACCGTGCCGACCCTGCGCCGATGCGGGGCAAAGGCATAAGAAAAAGAAAAAGGAAAAGAATGAACGACGCCATTATTATATGTGTGCGTGGTCGGCTGGCGGCTGTTGAAGCAACGACCTTGCCCCTCTGGGGAGACGTTTGCAGCTCCCCCAACCCGGAAGGGAAGGAGAGCAGGTAATAGCTTCCCCCTGTCACGGTCAGGCGTAATGCTCTCTGTATCTCTCTGTTTTTCGTCGCCGAGTACAGTTCGGAAGCGGAACCAAACCGGATATTTACTGAAACTGCTGGTAACTGACAATCGGAGTCACGGCTTTCTTAAAGGCATGGAAGCTTTGTTCCAGAATATGACCGTGGCTGGGATAAGCAGAAAAGAAGTAAGCGTGAGAATAGCGCGTTCAACAAATTAGCTTGATAGGAAGCCAGAGATGTGGAAAATAACACGGTTGTATTCTTCAATAAACAACGAGACAAATCCAGAAAGCAAAATTTTTTGAAACTTGTGATAAAGTTCTATTGGACCAAACTTCTGAGGTCATCCGTCCCTAGGCTTACACAGTAATTACTGTAACTTAAACTAACTTACGCTAAGGACAACACAAACATCCATGCCTGAGAGAGGACTCGAACCTCCGACGGGGGAAACTGCGAGATCCGTGACAAGACGTGCGGCCAGAAAGGAAAATATATACAAAATATAGTACTGTTCGCTGTACAAAACAAGCACTGTATCTTAATGATTCATGGGAATCGTTGACAGGAATTTTAATCATAAATTGAAAACAAGTTCCGTCCCTACCACAAGCAAGGTAGTTAGCACAATAATCATCTTCTAACTGTAGACTATCACTGACAAGAATTGATAATAGGTTGGCTGGAGCAAGGGTAAGCATGGAGAAGACGAGAACTCTTATGCAGAACTGAACTCCAGAGTTAGGTTGTTTACCTGCCTTGGCTGCGAAGTCTGGAGAGTAAGCGGCAGCGTCTAGCGTAGCTGCAGCTACGGCGTCGCAATTACTAATAGCATCGCCGCGCGGTTAGTATCATTCATCCTCCGTAAGCCATGGCTTAATGTGCTAAGGAATTCCTGATTTTCTCAGCTCTCCACACTTGCTAAACATGCACAGTAGTCTGTATCGTAAAACAGACCGAGATGAACGCCCTGGGCTAATGGTTCTTCTACAAACAGCCCATCTTCTTTGTTCTATGCAGGACGACTCATCTCCTCCAGTATCTACTCAAAATCAGGTGAAAGCACAGAGTGAGAGTGATGCTAGGTGTGCTCGCAGTTTTATTAGCTAGGTTTCCAGAAAACAGGAGACCGCCCAAGTCTGCACGCTACCAACCCTCTAGTGGCGACGGCGCCAGTAGATACAGCCAGCTGGCACCCGCCGTAAGCTGTGGACAGGAACTTCGGCAAAGTAGCCACGTTCAAACGAGCAACGGCTCCATCTGGTGGATTTTAACTAACGAATTAACGATCAACTCTGTCGAACTGAAACTTTGGAATCCGTGATTCCTGTACCTGGGGGTGTTATTTGATAGCTCTCCTTGCTCAGTCCAAAGAAATTAAACTCGTAAAATTCAACCGTAAGATTTCCTTGAATCTAAACTAATCGACACATCAAAATTTAAATTATGTACGAATATCTTCCTTTAATTATTATTAATTAATGGTAATACTATTTCAGGGAAAACTCTCGCTATCTGAGGTTCTACACGGTTCTTTTGGAAACAATGTGGTCAGTTTTCTTATCCACCCATAGGACAATTGACTTGGTTCTTCTGCAGTGACTTCATTGTTGATAGTAAATATTAGATTAAATTAGATGTACTTTTCGATCCAATAGACCCAATAAGGAGATCCTTCAGGATATAGAACATGTCAGCAAAACAGAATACAGTAAATATTTGCAAAGAAAAACAAATATTCTAATGGTTCAAATGGCTCTGAGCACTATGGGACTTAACATCTGAGGTCATCAGTCCCCTAGAACTTAGAACTACTTAAACCTAACTAACCTAAGGACATCACACACATCCATGCCCGAGGCAGGATTCGAACTTGCGATCGTAGCGGTCGCGCGGTTCCAGACTGAAGCGCCTAGAACCGCCTGGTCACACTGGCCGGCAATATTCTAATGAACGTTGCGCAAGCACCAAGTGACGTGATCTTCATGGATGAGAAATAAGTAAAAAAAATTATAAACACATTTTCATGCAATCTGTAACAGATAACTCGTCACAGAACATGTAAATGTTCAATACACTGTGGTTCATATGATAGTTAATAGGCAATTTGTAGCAACGAATGATCAAATAGAAAAATCATTGTGCAACACATATTTACAATAATCTAATTACTGCACTGAATTTGTGCCGAAGTCAGATTGTAGTAATATGGTTCAAATGGCTCTGAACACTATGGGACTCAACTGCTGTGGTCATAAGTCCCCTAGAACTTAGAACTACTTAAACCTAACTAACCTAAGGACATCACACACATCCATGCCCGAGGCAGGATTCGAACCTGCGACCGTAGCGGTCGTGCGGTTCCAGACTGTAGCGCCTTTAACCGCTCGACCACTTCGGCCGGCTTGTAGTAATACTTGCCTTATTTGATATTATTAGTAACATGTACACATCAGTTGTTTCTACTTACAAGGGAAACTCCCCATGGCATCCCTCTCAGATTTAGTCGTACGACGTCCCAGTAAACAGCTAGTGAAAAAACTGAACACAGATCAAGCATGAAAACAGGAAGAAGGTGTATACTGAAGCAAAACACAAACAGTGAACGGTCCACGCTCAAGATGTGCATCGTCGAGTGAACTGCGAGAGCCATGGCGTCGTGGTTTTGTCGTTACTGTGTTGGACTACAAACGGGGAGATCTGAGTTCAAACCTCTCTTGTCCAACTTTTTTTCATAAAATTATGAACTATCCGTCTGGTCATTGATATGTCTGTTCGCCATATTCGTATGTGTGTCTGCGTCGTGGTGTAACGTCCGTTTTCAACAGAGAGGTGTAAGAAAGGGACCTCTAGACGTACTTACCTCCTATTTGTTCCACAGAAGTACCACATGTTATGGCCCTTGAGTTCGTTTTGGAAGTTTTGACTCTTGAATTCCTTTGTTGTAACATAGTTTACACCCGTTTATTTGCTATTTTCATTTCTGTGAGAGGTCTGTGCAGCATTTCGCCTGCTCTCACTATACATCACATTTACTTACGAAAGTAATGTATTCTTACGACACGACTCATATTCTATAACCAATGCATTGGCCACACAACCACGGCGCCTTGGTTCTTGAAACTCGCTCAGTATTGCACTTCTTGAGTTTGGACAGTTCACTGTTTCTATTTTGTTTCTTTTTTCATATATCAGTACAACTTCTTCCTGTTTTCATACTTGATCTGTGTTCAGTTTTTGACGGGCTATTCACTGGGCCATTTTACCACTGAATCTAAGGAGAGTACGATGGGAGTTTCCCTTGCTAGAAATTCATCAGCAGAGTAGAAGGAATTGACCACGAATGAATGTTTTAGGCTCCTCTTAAACTCAACAACTTTATTAATAATTAAAGTTTTATGGCTGCCAGCAAGCTATTGAAAATGTGTGTTTCTTAATAACGGACACCTTTATGGACCAAAGTAAATGACTTCAAATCTTTGTGAGGGTTTTTCTAGTTTCTAGTATTGATACCATTAACCTAGGCGTTGGTTTGAAACAAAGATGTATTTATATATTTTAACGACAAATTTCATTATACAATAAGTATACTGGGAAGCAGTAGTCAATATCTCTGCAGAATATTCGTGAATTCGCACCGCAAATAATTCTTATTACACGTATTTGGACTTGGAAAACTTTATCTTGGCTTGATGAGCTACGTCAAAGAATAATGCTGTATGAGATCATGGAGTGGAAGAAAACATAGTACGCTAGCTTCTTTATTTTGATGTCACATATATCTGACAACATCCGCATTGCTAATAGATTTGTTTAGGTGCTTCTGCTGTTCAGTGTTATGCTCCTCCATGTTGAATTTATTATCTAGCTGTAGTCCCAAGAATTTAACACTTTCAACTGTGCCGACAGAAAGCGTCTCACAATTCTAACCCGCGTGTAGTCCTTTTTTTTTCAAAATTCAGAGACAAAGAATTGATTAGGAAACATTTATTAATGTCCAAGAAAATTACATTAACTGATCTTTCAAAGATCATACTTTATTTGCTATTTGTTGTAATGTTTTCATCATCTGCAAACAAAACAAACTTGGCATCTGGTAATGTAACAGATGAAATGTCATTGATATACTTCAGAAAATGGTAAGGTCCTTAAGATGGAACCTTGTGGAACACTACATGTAATTAGTTCCCAGTTGGATGACACCCATTTTTCGTGTCAGAGATACAGGATTTAAACTACGTATTTTGCAGCGTCCCCTGTTACACTGTAATATTCTTATCCATATACGTAGGAGGATATCGTGATTTACTCCGTGAAATGCCTCTTACAGATAAAAAAATATACCCCTAGCCTGTCATTTATTCTTTAATGAATGAAGTGCATTATTACTCTATGTGTTGATAGCTTTCTGAATGTGGGAGCATTTTAGAAATCCGTACTTTGACTTTGAAACTATATTATTTATTGTCAGACGGCTGAGAAGCCGACTGTATATCACCTTTTCAAAAATTTTCGAGAATCCTGGTCCGAAAAATTCATTGCGCCCTTTGGCACTTCAAACTGATGGGTGAATGACATCTGCTCGCATGGCTGTGAACAAAATATAGGCTATTTATAAATCTGCGACAAGGAAAAATGAAGTACATAAGAAACATTCACATATTACAGATGTGTGCAGACACGTATTTGATGGCATCGTTGTTCCATTCGTCCACGAGAAATCGTTGTTTTTCTATTGATCCTGAAATAATTATGTCAGTCATGTGGATATATCTTCGAGGTACGGAGTAACTTTATGTCAGATTATGCTTTTCGTTTCATTAGCCATTTCATTAACACAATGGTTTCTCTTTCGTACTTTTCCATTAGAGCGGCAAAACAAGTCCAAACGAACTGCATATACTCGCAGCACGTACAGATGCATGTACAATCATGCTTGGACTTTGTCGCAACGAAGGGAACTCGTGCGTGCTTGAACCAAATGCTTGATCCGTACCAAGATGAAAACTCTGATACGCCTCAAGACGAATCATTGCATGCCTCAGTCAACAAAGACATGAGTTTTGTTATGTTCTTCTCTATTTTTGTCTGGGAGTAACTGATAAAGTATTTTTTAAACAGAAGTTCCATAGCTACACTTTTTTGTTTTTGTTTCATTTATGTTTCGGTTTTTGTGACTAATTTCGGGATCGTAGGCCCATCTTCAAGTGATCATTATTGTAATCAGCAAAGCTGTCTGGAATCTGGCACCACTGCTGGTAAACTCAGTCTACTCAGATTGAGTCCAATTGTGAAATGTGATGATGCCAATTCCAGCTTCACAGCTCGGCTGATCACAAGAATGAGCGCTGACAATAAGGCTAAGAATCCGAAACAGCAAAAACTTAAATATAAATATATACAATAAATAGATATCTAGTGTGTCCCAGTAGGATTGGTCAGTATTCAGGGATGTGACAGGAACGATCATTCGAAGCCAAAAAGTCTAGTAAACATGGGCTGTAAAATGCGTATCTTAGGAACTAGGAGCATTTGCTCAATAGAAGAGATTTGTGTCATAGTAGCAAGATGAAGAATTCTCATAGCTCTTTAAAGATGCACCTTAGAGCCCGTGTTTAGTAGACTTGTTTTTTGTACGTACTACCACCTCTTAAAATGTGGAAAGCAGAGAAATACCAGCAGAAGAGATTTGTTTCACGGTATCGAAGACGAAGAAGTGGTCACAGGTCTAAAGATATGCATTTTAGAGCCCATGTTTGCTAGACCTTTTTTGCTTCGAAGCATCATTCCTGTCATATCCCTGAATGTTGACAATTCTTCCTGGGACATCTTATATATAGAAAAGTACAGGTGTGGAATGTCTATTTAAAAAAAATCATGGATGAATGCTTCCCAAACAACACTCAGAGTTGAGACTGATAGCCACTAAAATTAATCTCGCTGTTGACTGGACACTGAAAGTTGACAGTAAGCGACGCCAGGAGAAAAAAATGTGAAGTGAAAGTAATAAGCGGGCGCTGAATACCTGTATCACAGAAGCTGCGGGTAATTACCGAGACATCTGACGAAAAAATGTGCTTCACGTGTATGTTAAAAGTAAATGTTTTGCTTTTCATTTTACATTGGAAAAGTAATTAAATTAAAAAACAACCTCCGTTGAGACTTGTTGTATGACGTGTTTGACGAAAAAATGTAGAATAAAAACAAAAAAAAAAAAGATGAGGACGCGAAACGTCGAAGCTGGGCAGGCTTACACTATAGCTACGTGACCCGGAGCGATGGATTTGGGTCAGGCATTCCGGTATCGGGGCACGTAACGCGTTGTGACAGGCCGGCGCGAGGAGCAACATTCGGGCTCGCGACCACGTTCGGCTGTCATGGCCCATCGTGTCACCAGTGCCCCTTCTCACTATGGATGAGATTTTCAGCTCGAGGGTGAAGGTTATCTCCGGATGAGATTTCATCCCGAGGGTGAAGGCCGCTCGCACCGGTGAACTGTTGCGGCCGTCAGGTGGTGCAGGCCACGAGAGGTCAAGGTCCACTTCTGCAACAGGTGGAGAGGGCGCCACTGCAGGCGCGGTCAGCGGCTCGGCTCAAATCGCGATAGCGCTTTCGTATTCGGCATTAAAATTTGACGCTGGCAGTCAACAGCAACTTTTCCGCTCTAATGCAAATCCGTTACTTTTATAAAATTTTATGCTGGCAGCGAAAAGCAGGTTTTCTCCTCTAATGCAAATATTTTGTTGTCGTCAGAATGATGAATGCGAGCGCAAATATTTGGCTAGCCCCGAGATTAGCGATTCAATCCCTCCAAAACCCAGGCGATCATTGTAGGCAAAACCACCCCTTCCTTCCGCTTCCTTGATTTCTATCTCACCATCTATGGCCGTCCTATCGCCCTCACCCCCACCCTTAAGTACCTTGGCGTCACCCTCAACCGTCGCCTCTCCTGGACTCCCCACCTCCAGACAATCCAAGCCAAGGCACGCTCCCGCCTCAGTCTCCTCAAGCTCCTCTCCGGCCGTACGTGGGGTCTGGACCCCTCCACAATCCTCCACACCTATAAATCCCTCATCCGTCCTATCCTTTGTTATGCCCATCCGGCTTGGATCTCCGCCCCCCCTACCTTTTACAAATCCCTCCAAATCCTTGAACGTCATGCTCTCCGCCTCGCCTATCGCATCCGTCTCCCCTCCCCCACGCGGATCCTGTACGATCTCATCCCCTTCCCCCACCTCCTCCTTTTCCTTGAAAGGATACGGATCCTGTACACCTCCCGTAAACTCGATCCTCCTCACCCGCTCGTCTCCCCAATCCTCTCCCACCCCCGCCCGCTGCCGCGCCTGTATTCCCACGTCCCGCCCGGTCTCTATCTCTCCACCCTCCTTACCCTCTCCCAAGGTGGCTTCCGCCAGCTCCCTCTCCCTGATGATGTCCTCCTCCCCTCCATCTACCCCTCCTATCAACTTTGATCCTCCCCCCCCCAACATCCTGTGTCCTTTCCATTAGGCACCCTCCCTCCCTTCTCTTTCCTTTTTCCCCATCCCCTCCCTCCTTCCCTCTTCCCCCGGGCTTCCCCTCCCGCTTCCTCCCTCCCCCCTCTCTCCCCTGCCCATGGCATCTGCTCTCCCCTCTCCTTCTCCCACCCCCCCTCCTCCTCTCTTGGCAGGTCCCCGGACTCGTACACGGATAGTGAACATTCGCGCGCCGGAGATCAACGCCTCGTGTTCTGTGTGTGCCGTCGTTTTGTGCTTCAGTGATTCAGTGTTATTCGTTTTGTGCCCCTACGTTCACGTGTGACACTTTTCGTCTCTGTCTGTGTCGATGTATCTGAACAATTTTTATCCTGCACTCTCCGCCCGTGAACGGCACCTTGTATTTTAAACAGTGTTTGTCTCCGTCTATATGTCCACCATGTTTTTTCTTTCAATATCTTCATTTGTATATTTGTGTTCTCTGCGGCTAAGGAGCGGCGTCGTATGCTGCTGCATGGCCTGCCTGTAATACAGGTTTCAAAATAACAATAAAGAAGAAAAAAAATTAAGGATTCACTATATCTATTATGTACCTTCTTCATGTTTTTCTCATTGTCGACTCGAAGGCTGAAGAGCAGCGTAGGGTGCTGCTGCCAGCCTACCTATGTATAGGTATAAAAATTACAATAAAGGAAAAAATAAATAAATTAGCGATCTATTTCATACATCTAAATGGTTACGCGCAAGCCATTTTTGGTGTGCGGTGGAAGGTATTTCTGGTACCTTTCTCTCTCGTTCTCCGTTTAGCCACGCAGGATTAGCCGAGCGGTCTGTGGCGCTGCAGTCATGGACTGTGCGGCTGGTCCCGGAGGAGGTTCGAGTCCTACCTCGAGCATGGGTGTGTGTGTTTGTCCTTAGGATAATTTAGGTTAAGTAGTGTGTAAGCTTAGGTACTGATGACCTTAGCAGTTAAGTCCCATAAGACCTCACACACATTTCGTTCTCCGTTTACCTAATCGTGGTCCTTTCGGGAGGCATATGTGGGCGGACGTAGTATGTTGCCAGACCCTTCCTGGAACGAATACTCTCAGAATTTCAACAGTGAACCTCTCTGTGCTGTCTGCCACTGGAGTTGTCACGCATGTCCGTGACGCTCTCGCGCCGACCGAACGATCACGTGACGAAACGCTTCATCGGTCGAACGAGTGTTTTCTAAGATACTTCTTTCGTCGATGAATTACATTTCCTTAAGATTTACTCAATGAATTCAGACTGACGTCTGCTTTTCCTATAATTGGTTGTATGTGGCCATTCCACTTCAGGTTGCTCCGGATGGTTACTCATAGGCATTTTGCGATAGTTACTGTTTCCATTGTTTTATCGCCAATAGTGTAAGCGAACACATGGCTACTCTGCACATCACACTTACGTGCCTGGATGAGGGTTCATAGAATCACCTTCACACTAATTCTCTATTATTCTACTCTCGAACAGTGAGCAGCGTGCCAGCTCTGATTTGGCTGATTTTATAATGATGATCGTTTCTCGCTATGTAGGTTGGCGTCAACAAACATTTTCACGTTCGGAGAAGAAACTTGGTGATTCATATTCCTCGAAACGATCCCGCCGCAACGAAAAACGCCTTTGATTTATTGATTTCCACCCCAAATCCTTTATTATGTCCGTGACAATCTTTCCCTATTTCGCAATAATACAAAACGTGCTGCTCTTCTTTGAACTTTTTCGATGTACTCCGTTAATCCTATCTGGGAAGGATCCCAGACCGCTTAGCAGTACTCCAAAAGAAGACGGACAAGCATAGTGGAGGCAGTCTCTAGTTGATCTGTTGCGTCATCCAAGGGTTCTGCCAGTAAAACGCAAACTTTGGTTCGCCTTTCCCACATCATTTTCTATGTGTTCTTTCCAATTTAATTTGTTCGTAATTGTAATTCCTAGGTATTTAGTTGAATTTACAGTCTTTAGATTTGATTGATTTATCGTGTAACCGAAGTTTAACAGATTCCTTTTAGAACTCACGTGTATGGCACTTTTCATTATTGAGGGTCAATTGCGAATTTTCGCACCATACAGATACCTATTCTAAATCGTTTTGCAATTGGTTTTGATCTTCTGATGATTTTAATAGACGATAAACGACAGCAAAGGAAATTGGAAATTTGTGGTAAGTCCTGTGGGACCAAACTCCGAGGTCATCGGTCCCTAAGCTTACACACTACTTAATATAACTTAAACTAACTTACGCTAAGGACAACACACACACCCATGCCCGAGGGAGGACTAGAACCTCCGACGGCGGAAGCCGCGTGGGGGGCCTCAGACCGCCCGGCTACACCGCGTGGCAAACGACAGCATCATCTGCGAACAACCCAAGACGGCTGCTCACATTGTCTCCTAAATCATTTAAATAGATAAGGAACAGCAGAGGGCCAACAACAATTGATGTATACGGTTCATCTGGGTAGAACAGCTCCCACGCATCATATTGGGTTTAGGTGCTCCGAGTTGGATGGAGGAACTGTGACAGTGCAAACAAATATACACTTTACTGTGATGTAACACGAAACTAAAGTAGCAAGGAGGTGGGGTTCTCGGTGCAATTTTGATATTAAACTGATATCCAAATTAATTAAATTGATCAATCAATCAGCCCTACCACACCCACCCCAGCCCCCGACCATGCCCACCCACACCCACAGATGACGCCATATGTTTTTCTCAGCTGCAGGCGTACCCCTGTTTTTTCCCCCTCCCCTCTGCCCTGTTCTCCATTCACCAACGTACACTACTGGCGGAAATTTTAAATTTTGTCGGGAATCTCGAATTTTGGTGGGATTTTCGAATTTTGGCTGGAATTTCTATGTCCCAGGCCTGTGCTGACATCCCACCCACCCCCCACCCGGGAACTGGCAGGATATTAATACTGGCAGTACCCTTTCCGGGCCTCAAACCCTGGTCCTCCTCGGCTGAAAGCCCAAGTGTACCCCCCTAACACAATTAAACCACTGGAGGGGGTTGGAATTGATGGGAAACTAAAAATGGCGATGCCCTTTCCGGGTCTAAAACCCTGATTCTACTGGATGCTAAGTCCAAGTGCACCCCCTAACACATGGAAACCGGCCAGATGTGGGTGAGGATGGTTAGATTAGTGTACTTCATTTATTTTGGTCGGAAATTGACGCAAAGATCTGATCCTAATTACATAATTAATCACAAAGATTGGGCCTAATTGCAGTACTATATGCATAACATTACGCAAGGACAGCATAGAAGTGCAATACAACTCAAAAATTGGCGCCACCATACAACTGGTGTTATCCTGCTGGGAAAAAATTTCGCAATACCACTCGAAACTAGTGGCAGATACACTCAAACTCTACCATTGACCTACGAGGTGGCGGGAAAAAGGTAGGGGTGTAAGGTACTATCTTTATTATTTTTGGCAGGAACAATGTTCAACTGATGAGATGCTGGTTTTGGACAGAGAAGTGTTTAAAAAGTGTATTACCTGTAAGAATACTGTATCTATCTCTGTTTGACGTCAGAGTTCGCTACAGATGCCTTTTCAAAAACCATCTACAGCCCAGGTCATTGAAGCCAATATACACTGTCACAACTAATGGAAAAAATGCATCACAGTTCTAATTACACTTGGAAATTGTCATGAGAAAACCAGCACTCGTAATGAACGGGTCATAATGCAGCACATGTACTGGGGAAAATCATCATCGTAAAAGACTACAAAGGGGACGGTAGTTGAACATGTGTTCTCCTCGATGAGCGTCCAAAAAACTGCCGAAAACTGAGGTTCTCTCCCCTACGTTCCTCCTTTCCTCCCCCACGCTACCCACCATTCACGTAGGGGGGAGGGGGAGGGGGGGAGGGGCGACACGGCTCTTGAAATGGCCAGATGCTCAGAAGAGCGTCTTGTGTCCCCCTTACCATCCTTCTGAGGCTGCTGGCTGCACCAGGCGTTCCGCTACCCTCTGCAGTATCTCGGGATATACATGGCTTGCCTTGATGTGGCACCCCTTGACACAATAGGGAAATTTTGTAGCATAGCCCCGCCCGTCAGGAGAAAGGGCCATATGGTCTGCAGCACTCGGCTTTCCACCATCTGGTTGCCACCTTAATGCGATGCTCCTATGCCAACACAATAGTGTGTGTAGTCAACTAAACAATAGGAGATAAAAGGATGGACACCTCAAGTGCAGCTTGTTCATCTAAAGCAAGGCTTCCCAACGTGTGGTCCGCGGAGCCCTTAGGGGTCCGCCGGCTCTTTCTAGGGCGTCAGCGGCCACCCTTCACCAAATCGTGTTAAATAATGTTTAAAATTATTGAATAAAAATGTGAAAATCAAATTCATCATAATTTTTTTCGTGTGAAAAACATGTGTACTTCAGGTTGTATTCCCAAGCAGCCTTTGCGGCTCCTAAGTGAGAACGCATACACAGTTTAGTGGCTGAGAATGCGGCTTCTCTGGTCGACTGTTTCGCTACAATACGGTGGTCGTTTGTGCCCCGGCTCACGGCGGTAGATGCGCTGATACCTTTTACGCTTGCGCGGAGCGAGCTTTGTCGACCAATCACAGCGCTCGCTGGCACGTATGCGGCCCCAGGCATCATTAAATGTTAAACTTGCTTTGTCAGTGCACTACCTATTTCATAAGTCGATTTTTGGCCTTCAGATTGTTTTCATTCATCTGTTAACCAAAGACTATTGATACTTTGGGGGGAGGGGGAGGGGGGGTCATTGGGAACATGGAACTTGCATTAAGAAGCTTTCAGTTCCCACGGGTTTCGCTCTGAAATTTAAAGTTACTGTGCTCTTGACTGACTAGGAGTCCGCCATGGATTTTCGACTGAAGAAGGGGTCCACCAGCTGAAAAGGTTGGGATGCCCTGATCTAAAGTATAGTGACACAACCGCCCCTAATGGTTAGGGGGCGCACCTGCGATGGCGAGCTGACACAGACTAGGCAGGCCCCCAACGTCTCCAATAGGCTCATCGTTCTGCGATCGAAAACACTTTAACTTTGACTGTTTTGCTGCGAAAATTACTGATCATCGTGGAATTTTTTCATTATCTCGAAAACGTCCTCGGGATACAGAAAAAGCGAGAATACAAACTCCAAAGAAAGAAAATCATATTAAGCAATTTCTTTCAGGTTGTTGAACAAATTACGTGACTTGAGAGCGGCTCTTGCATCTGAAGCTGACCACAGAGGGATTCTACTGTCCACAATGTACATTTCGCGTAGGGACCGCGCTATTAAAAACTCGATCATAACGCCTATGTTACCATCACCGTGCATAAAAAGCGGTCTTGAGTCTACAGAGGCGCACACAGATCGCTTGTAGTGTTTCGCTTTCGCTACGGTCGCAGGTTCGAATCCTGCCTCAGGCATGGATGTGTGTGATGTCCTTAGGTTACTTAGGTTCAAGTAGTTCTAAGTTCTAGGGGACTGATGACCACAGATGTTAAGTCCCATAGTGCTCAGAGCCATTTTTTTTGTTACGCTTTCAGGAAGAAATGCTGTCCAAAATGTTGTCCGCAATTTGGAACCAAGTCTGTTCATTCAACCACATATTTTCATTGAATCCTTGATCGTGCCAGCCTCGTATGTCGAAATGAGCCACCTTTTCTTTTTTCGAACCTATCTACTAAGGATCCTATACACCAAGAACTCCAGCGCTGTTTTTAGAGAGGCCCTCTGCATCTTGTAACTGCTCCTAAGTCTCTGCCCTGCCCTCCCTGCATCTTAGTCTATGTGATCGTCCCAATTTAAGTCTGACTGAACAGTGCATGGCAAAGACTATACAGCAAACACAACACATGCTGGTAGAAATAAATCACAGACGCGATGTTTCTCATTGACGAAAATGTGGAAGACATCGCAACATATGGAAACTGGACGAGTTTGTGGTATTGTAGAGCGCTTCCAAAAACTGTGCCGTTAATCTCACCTCATATTGCTGTCATGCACACGATCACTGTTTCGGTGTTAGCCAACCCCAGAAAGTGCTGCCTCCTCCACTAAGACTCTCCCTCCATCTCGAACAAGCGATGTTAATCAATCATTATGTGGTGATCAACAGCGTACCAGTGGACTATGGGTTGGAAAAGACACCTTCATAGTTGATAGTGCGATCAATTGTAGAAATTTTATCGTAATTGCAACACCGACCAATCAAATGGCAGCATGCTTAGCAGTTTCTGTATCGTCGCTTTACGAGTACCATCGCGAGTGTAAGAAGATGACTGTGCAGTACGTTCATTCATTGCTAATTCTCGAAAATATACACCAAAGTATACCAGACAGCGACCTACATATCTCTAGCATTTCGATCATAGCGCGTAATATATGATCTTTCAATATGTGGATGGGAGTCACAGGGCATTCTCGCGTTCTTAGGATAAAGTTAGAGACCGAAAGATCTCCTCGCATTGTCTTTGACCGACGCTCCCTGCAGCTGACCCGAAGCAGACCACTACATTCTGCGTTTCATGTGGGAACAGCGCAAACCGAGGCTGTAACTGCTGTCCCGCGCCCATCCAAGAGCACAAGATTCCTCCAGATGCGCGAATGTCGAGGAGGTTAGCACCCTTTATCGTTGTACAGTAGATATGAAACTGTTGTTCTGATTTAACAGACGGTTAAGAACAAGAAACGGGTGGCTTTTATGCATGTTGGAGCTCCAGACAGATGGAGTTTGTTGCGTTTTACGTAAATCAACTGCGCTATCAATCCTGAAGTATTGTTCTAGTGTCTGCGGTAATTATCAAGAAGGTATTAGTAAGAGAGAACATAAACACATGCACTCCTAAGGCTACAATGTTCTGCACTTAAAACACTATAATGTTAGATCGTTGCTGTTTCTGACATATTAGTCATACGGAATGCCACACTGTTACTATCCCTATGTAAGAAATATATTTCCAGCTCATGACATACATTCTTCCTGCAGGTTTCACTACGATTAACTGTGGTGATAAACTGTAATATGAAAAACTACTTCCTTAAAAAATAGCTTTCCAGAGGTGTAGAGCTCCCCACTATTCACATCCGATGACGGTTCAGAAATTATACTATGCTCACAGTCCTATATAAAATGACCTTTTAACGGAGAATGTCTCTTACAAGGAAAGAGACAAACGCATAGCAGCGGTGTTTGACATGTGAAATTACACGTCATGCCGCCACTAACTTCGTAAACAGGACATTGTCAAGCAGATGTATACTCGGGGATTGTAGTACCTCACGAACACTGTCACTAACTTAGAATCACCGTACTTATGAAACTGGAGACTCGATTTTATGCCCAATATGCGGCAGGGGGATGGAGTGCCTCGCATAAATCTTCGTTCCTCTAGAGGAATGTGTCGAAACAGGATGGAAGACCTCTGATGGCCGAGAGGTTTGCTGTTAACGATGGCAAGTAGACAGTGCTCTAAGTCCTACACAGTACACGCAGTTGTATGCGGGTCGAACACAGGTTATGTCACACAACTGATGCATCCCAACGGAACAACTGAAAAAATGGTCAAATGACCTACAAAGTCACGTCCCTCTCTCTCTAGATTGTATCATCAGTCTATCATTACATCCTTACTCGTTACAACTCCATCTCAACCTATCACTCCATCCACTCTCTGTCATCCTTTAACGCATATATAAGTAAGTTTAGAGGCAAATAGTTCTCTTTTTTCCAGCAAAGTATTAAGGACAGCAGTCAATCTACGTCTGTCACAATTACCTCAATAGACATACAACAGATTGTTGCCTTGACGAAAAATAAAATATTGTATCCTTGGTTCACGCTCGTTCTGTGTTCCAAAATTGCTTGTAAATGTAGCACAGCTGCCAACACCTAGCGCAAATGCACTATTTTTATCGTGGTGTTACATAGTTTTGTTCATATTGAGACAGATGGATAGTCTGACATGCCCACTGCCAGCTGCATCCCTCGAAATATGTTGCTGTTTTCCTTAGGGCAGAGCCGGCCGGTGTGGCCGTGCGGTTAAAGGCGCTTCAGTCTGGAACCGCGTGACCGCTACGGTCGCAGGTTCGAATCCTGCCTCGGGCATGGATGTGTGTGATGTCCTTAGGTTAGTTAGGTTTAAGTAGTTCTAAGTTCTAGGGGACTGATGACCACTGCAGTTAAGTCCCATAGTGCTCAGAGCCATTTGAACCATTTTGAACCTTAGGGCAGAACAGGGGAGGAAGACGCTAACTTCGTGTTCTTTTTCTTGTAGGTGCTGGCAGTTGTTGTGGGAGACCAAAAAAAGTTCTGTGAAACAAGTAGAGGCCCTTTCCGAAAACATCCTGTATTTGCTGGCAAGTGGATGGAAAACTTGGATGCAGCTGCTAGCTCTAGAAAAACACTCATTGTTCAATTATTCAAAAGGACAGTCACAATCGCATTATTTATTTTGCCGCCAACAATCTGCAGGGCAATGTACACCATTTGGTCGCTCGCTGGAGTCGTCACCCTGCCTGTGCACGGTTGGTAACTAAGATAGTTACCAACCGTGCACAGGCAGGGTGATCGTGTTTTTAATAGCGCGGTCCTTACGCGAAATGAGCATTGTGGACTGTAGAATCCCTCTGTGGTCAGCTTCAGATGTCATTTCTCAATACTGTTCCTCGAAAAGAACATCGTGTTCCTTCCATGGATTCCCAGTTGTCCTACTTGGCGAGTGTAATCCGACTGCTGAAAATAAAAAAATATTCGCCATGCAAAGTGATTCTCATGATCAATTTAATTAATTAATTAATTAGCCTATCAAATTGATATCAATGACGTGCCGCCTGACGGGTGGAAGAGATGGTTTGGGTACCACGGAATGATTCTTGACAAGCGTTTCTCTTTTTTTTTCTTTTTTTAGTTGTGGCGATATCTTTCAACCAAATTTCAATCTCCATCTCCACAGGGCGAGACAGGCTCTCACAATTTGTTTCGTAAACGCTAGTATGATATACCATCACACTGGTCTAAGGGGACCTGTCATAGTGTACAAAACAGCTACGTTCTCTTGAATTATAGCTTGTTGTTGTCGAATGTACAATGACTGTTTGTCTTCTGACATGTGAGCCAATGGCACGAAAGATTGTATTCCCTAATGTTATTACACGTGCGTGACACTTTATGTACAGTCACTGAACGCCAGAGACGCTCTCAGGTCGTATAATTTGTTCAGCAACCTGAAAGAAATTGCTTAATATGATTTTTTTTCCTTAGAGTTTATATTCTCGATTTTTTTGTATTCTGATGACGTTTTCAAGGTAATGAAAACATTCTGCGATTATCGGTAATTTTCGCAGCAAAACAGTCAAAGTTAAAGTGTTTTCGATCGTAGAACGGGAGGCCAATTGGAGGCATTGGGTGCCTGCCCAGTCTGTGTCAAATCGCCACCGCAGTTGCGTTCACTAACCCTCAGGAGCGGCTGTGTGACTATCATTTAGCTGAACAAGCTGCACTTGAGGTGACCATCCTTTTATCTCCTACTGTTTAGTTGACTACACACACTATTGTGTTTGCGTAGGAGCGTCGCCTTAAGGTGGCAGTCAGATGGTGGAAAGCCGAGTGCTGCAGGCCATCTGGTCCTTTCTCTGGATGGGTGGGGTTATGCTACTAAATTTCCCTTTTGTGCTAAGGGGCACACCATCAAGGCATGCCATGTATAATCGCGAGATACCGAAGAGGGTAGCGGAAGGCCTGGTTCAGCCAGTGGCTTTAGAGGGGTGGTAGGGGGGATGCGATATGCTCTGCGGAATATGTTGCTATTTCAGGAAGCCGTGTCCCACCCTGTAGGAGGATGGAGGAAGGCATGGGGGAGGGACATAGCAGGGGAGGGGAGAGGGCCTCAATTTTCGGCAGTTTTTTGGACGCCTATAGAGGAGAACACATGTTCAACTACCGTCCCCTTTGCAGTCTTTTAGGATGACTATTTTCCCCAGTACATGTGCTGCATTATGGCCCGTTCATTACGAGTGCTGGTTTTCTCATGACAATTTCGAAGTGTAATTAAAACTGTGATGCATTTTTCCAACCAGTTGCGACAGTGTGTATTGGCTTCTATGACCTGGGATGTATATGGTTTTTGAGAAGGCATCTGTAGCGAACTCTTACGTCAAACAGTGATAGATACAGTATGCTCACAGGTAATACACTTTTTAAACTTCTCTGTCCAAAACCAGCATCACATCAGCTGAACATTGTTCCTGCCAAAAAGAATAAAGATAGTACCTTACACCTCTGCCTTTTTCTCGCCACTTTGTAGGTGAATGGTAGAGTTTGAGTGTGTCTGTCACTAGTTTCGAGTGGTATTGCGAAATTTTTTCCCAGCAGGATAACACCAGTTGTATGGTGGCGCCAATTTTTGAGTTGTATTGCACTTCTATGCTGTCCTTGCGTAATTTTATGCATATAGTTCTGCAATTAGGCCCAATCTTTGTGATTAATTATGTAATTAGAATCAGATCTTTGCATTAGTTTCCGACCAAAATAAATGAAGTACACTGACCTAACCATCCTCACCCACATCTGGCCTGTTTCCATGTGTTAAGGGGTGCACTTGGACTTTGCATCCAGTAGAATCAGGGTTTTAGTCCCGGAAAGGGCATCGCCATTTTTAATTTCCCTTTCAGTTCCAAGCGCCTCTGGTGGTTTAATTGTGTTAGGAGGGTACACTTGGGCTTTCCGCTCAGGAGGACCAGGGCTTGAGGCCTGGAAAGGGTACTGACAGTCTTAATGTCCTGTCAATTCCCAGGTGTGGAGGGTGGGGTGGGATGTCAGCAGAGCCCTGGGACAAAGAAATTCCCGTCAAATTCGAAATTCCTAACAAAATTCGAAATTCCCGCCAGAATTCAAAATTTCCGCCAAAGGTTAGGTTGTGGAAGGAGGAGGGGAGGGGGAGTGATGGGGGAGGGATTGGGGCACACGTGCAGCTGAAAAAAACACATGATGTCATCTGCGGTTGGGATGGGCGTGGTCTGGTGTGGGGGTCTGTGGGAGCTGGAGTTATTAATTGATCAATTTAATTAATTTGCATATCCATTTGATACAAAATTGCACCGAGAACCTCATCTCCCTGCTACTAGCTAAAGTTGTACAGCAACTCGAACTCGTTGGATGGGCTTGTGGACAGATACAACTACGCAGTGGTCTATCAAGTGATGCGTTACTGTGTACAATGTCAACAAGACTATGCCCATGCTGGGCGCTACACTCTCATTCACTGTGGTAAACACTTGTCCCTACGCCAAGGTTGTAGGCAACTCCATTTGTAGGCTGTCTCGCAGGCTGATCTCCACTACGAACTGTAGCTACGAACTGCAATCCCGGAAGTCCGTAATGGAACTGTCGTACGCCAACGCCGAACGTGGATCGTCCGTTGCTGCCTGTGGCCGCCGCTTATCACAATGCGGATGTCCATCTCATTGGTGGCGGCGCTGAGGTTACTGACTGGGCCGCACCTTTGGTTGGCGGCGAACTTCAAAACGTCGGCCGTGGCGCCAGTCGGAAACTGTCTCAGAGAGCCAGCTCCAGTTGCGTCCATTGGCGAGGACGCAACAACACGACCTTGGGGAACGCCAGAAATCACTTCTGTTTCATTCGATGATGCTTCATCAGTTACTACGAACTGTGACACCTCTGACAGGAAATCATGAATGCAGTTGTATAACTGAGAGGATATTCCACAAGCACGCTATCTGATTACAAGCTGCCTATAAGGTACAGACGCAAAAGCCTTCTGGAAATCTAGAAATACAGAATCAGTTTGAATTTCCTTGTGGATAGCACTCAGCACTTTGTGTGAGTAAAGAGCTAGTTGTGTTTCGCAAGAAGAATGTCTTCTAAATCCGTGTTGACTACTCTTCGAAGTAATTGTTCGAACACAATATATGTATCAGAAACCTGGTGGGTATCAACGTTCACGATATGGACCTGTAATTTTAGCGTTTCTTGAATATTGGTGTGACCTGTGCAGCTTTCCAGTCTTTGGGATGTGATTGTTAAGTATGGAGCTATTGCATCAGTATACAGGGTGATTCAAAAAGAATACCACAACTTTAAAAATGTGTATTTAATGAAAGAAACATAATACAACCTTCCGTTATACATCATTACAAAGAGTATTTAAAAAGGTTTTTTTCACTCAAAAACAAGTTCAGAGATGTTCAATATGGCCCCCTCCAGACACTCGAGCAATATCAACCCGATACTCCAACTCGTTCCACATTCTCTGTAGCATATCAGGCATAACAGTTTGGATAGCTGCTGTTATTTCTCGTTTCAAATCATCAATGGTGGCTGGGAGAGGTGACCGAAACACCATATCCTTAACATACCCCCATAAGAAAAAATCGCAGGGGGAGGCCAGTGATGAAGTGCTCTGTCACGGGCTGCCTGGCGGCCGATCCAACGCCTCGGGTAGTTGACGTTCAGGTAGTTACGGACAGATAAGTTCGTAGGACTCTCCATACAGTTGATTGTGGAATTTGCAGCTCTCTGCTAGCTCTGCGAGTCGATTTTCCTGGGCTGCGAACAAATGCTTGCTGGATGCGTGCTACATTTTAATCACTCGTTCTCGGCCGTCCAGAACTTTTCCCTTTGCACAAACACCCATTCTCTGTAAACTGTTTATACCAACGTTTAATACACCACCTATCAGGAGGTTTAACACCATACTTCGTTCGAAATGCACGCTGAACAACTGTCGTCGATTCACTTCTGCCGTACTCAATAACACAAAAAGCTTTCTGTTGAGCGGTCGCCATCTTAGCATCAACTGACGCTGACGCCTAGTCAACAGCGCCTCAAGCGAACAAATGTACAACTAAATGAAACTTTATAGCTCTCTTAATTCGCCGACAGATAGTGCTTAGCTCTGCCTTTTGTCGTTGCAGAGTTTTAAATTCCTAAAGTTGTGGTATTCTTTTTGAATCACCCTGTACATTCTAGACCCGGGGACTTCCTTTTATTAAGTGATTTAAGTTTTTTTCACTACTTTGAGGATATCTACTACAAGTTACTCATGTTGGCAGCTGTTCTCGATTCGAATTGTGGAATATTTACTTCGTCTTGTTTGGTGAAGGAATTTCGGAAGGCTGTGTTTAGTAACTCTGCTTCAGCAGCAGTGTCATCGATAGTACTTCCATTGCTATCGCTCAGAGAGGGTATTGATTGTGCCTCGCCACTAGCATACTTCTCATACGACCATAATGTCGTTGGGTTTTCTACCAGGTTTCGCGTATTTATGCGCAGTACGTTACATTTATTTATGTTCAGTTTTATACATATACATTAAAGTCGTATCACACGCCCTCGGGTACTCCTGAGATTACTTTTTCATCTGTCGATACTGTTTTGTTAAGAACGACATGTTGAGTTCTGTCAGCAAGATAGTCCCGAATCCATTCACAAATCAGGCCTGATGATGGGCAATTTCGTATTTCGGTCGCTAAACGACAGTATGGAATAGTATAGAATGCCAGCCTGAAGTCAAGGAACTTCACATAAAGTCTGAGGCTATTGTCTATGATGCTCTGGATCTCAAAGACGAACAGACAGAGCTTAGTTTTACACGATATCTGTTTGCTGAATCCGTTTTGATTTCTGTAGAGGGGATTTTCGTTCTCCAGAAACGTCAGAGTATTTGAGTATTTACTTTTTCGGTGTTCTCGTAGATGGGTGTCTGTGAGTTGAAATTTATACTAACGTTTGTGGAAACAGTGCGAGTTATCAAGGATTCATTTCGTGATCTCAACTAGCTCCAGTGGGCGACTTTTTTTTTAAATTCTGTTGTTTCCAGGCATAGCCCATTTCACCAGAAAGATTTATGTGACATAATGATACAAACAGGACATTTATTTTGCTTCATTACAAAATATAAAACACGAGTGTGCGAGGTACAAAGCATATTAGTCTAACTACACCATTACCATAAAAGTCACAAATTTTATAATACAGGCTCTAGGGTGCCTCAAACTTTTTGCGTCAGACTGAAAGAGGTGATGGTGGATCCTCAACCGATTATATTAAGATAGGGAACCAATGTTCGGAAATGCATATTTACTGTGTTATGGACATACACAGCGGACACCGTGTAACAACAGCGCGGCTCATAGGACATTATTTGCTGCCTCCCCATTTGGCTTGACCATGTTACCTGATGTTCCTTCTAGATGTGCTGCCACAGTTCTTGGACACTGTGCCACTTGTTGTCAGTGAAAGGATGTGGCTTCAACACGACGGTACACCAGCCCACTTCGATATGTTAATGTCCACGAGCAACTGAACAACACGTACCCTTATCGTTGGATAGGGAAGGGGAGTCTGTCAAACGGCTAGCGCAAATCGCTCTGAGCACTATGATCCGGATCTCACACCTCTGGACTTTTTCCTGTGGGGCTACATCAAGAAGCTAGCGTATGAAACCCTCATAGAAATGAATGAACACCTGCGTGCTGGGGTACAAGCCGCCTGTCTCCTGGTACAACAGAGACCGGTGATCATTGAGAGAGTGCGGCAGAACTTCACGATCCGTTGACATGCATGCATTGAGACTGGCGGTTGTCACTTTGTACACTCACTATGAGCTACGTTGCTGTTCTGCGATATACTTTATGTCCACAAAACAATAAATATGCATTTCCGGCAGGTTCCCTATAATCGGTTGTGGGTTCACTATCACCTATTTCAATTTGACCCAAAAGGTTTGAGACGTCCTGTATACAGGGTGATTTTGCTACATGGGGCCAAACTACAGGAAACAATCTCTGGCAGGATAAGGGACAAAACAGGGTCACATCGACATATGGGTGTAAATGCGTTCCGAGGCTACTAGTGTTTTAGCTCCATGCCAAGGAGGTTCAAAAATGGCTCTGAGCACTATGGGACTTAACATCTGAAGTCATCAGTCCCCTAGAACTCAGAACTACTTAAACCTAACTAACCTAAGGTCATCACACACATCCATATCCGAGGCAAGATTCGATCCTGCGACCGTAGCGGTCGTGCGGTTCCAGACTGAAGCGCCTAGAACCGCACGGCCACAACGGCCGGCTGGCAAGGAGGGCAGTGAGCTGAAGCACTAACATGTAGTAGCCCCATTAGTCTTCGGTCAGTGGAGGCAGTGTTACCCGCAGGAAGTGCACATATGCCTCGCCTTTGAGACTTTCTGGAAGGATAACTGGCTCGGCGAGGCAGCCGCCAATAATCCCCGCCCACACGCTGAGGCTGAGCGATGCTGACAGTTCGCTGCCACCGTACTGTAGCGATTCTCCATAGCCCACAGGTGGGTGTTCGGAAGTTTGACGATACCTCATCTCACAAGGGTAGCCTCACCTGTGAACAGGATGGATGACAGAAACGCGAGAACCGTGGTGGCCTGTGCGACGAACCAGCGACACAACCGTCGCTGCGGAGGCATGTCCCTAGGTAGGACGGCACGCGTTTTAAGCGGTACGTACAGCGACAGCTGTCGTGTAGAATGTCCCACGCGGACGTCAGGCTTACTCCCTGCTGTCGGGCCACCTCCCTGGTGCTGCTTACCGGGAACACTGTCAAAGATTTTTTATCTCCACTTTCAAGTGAATGTACTTCCCTTTTAACGCATTTCGAGCCAACCTTATCCTCCAAAAGATGGTTTCCAGCACTTTGTCTCCAAATAGCAGAATCATCGTGTATGAAATATTAGGAAAGCTTCCCATATTTTAAAGTTTCATCCTGCAAAGGCTGTTGAAATGGCATATACATATGACAGCGGACCTAGCCATGGAACTAACTAGGGGAGGTCACGAAGTTGGGGTCACGGATTTATGGTTAAAATGGCTCTGGGCACTATGGGACTTAGCGTCTAAGGTCTTCAGTCCCCTAGAACTTAGAACTACTTAAACCTAACTAACCTAAGTACATCACACACATCCACGCCCGAGGTAGGATTCGAACCTCCGACCGTAGCGATCGCGCGGTTCCAGACTGCAGCGCCTAGAACCGCTCGGCCACCCCGGCCGGCACGGATTTACTTCAGACTTTGACACCTTTAATAGGCCATTAAAACAACATAACATGCACGTAGTAAGGTGCACTACTCTGGCAATTTGGAGCAAATCGCAAGAGAAGTTTTACTCGTCTGCGCTTCAGCCTGGAGAAGCGTGACCGCTACGGTCGCAGATTCGAATTCTGCCTCGGGAGCCGCGCGGGATTAGCCGTGCGGTCTAAGGCGCTGCAATCGTGGACTGTGCTGCTGTTCGATTCCTCCCTGTGTGTGTTTGTCCTTAGGATAATTTAGGTTCAGTAGTGTGTAAGCTTAGGGACTGATGACCTTAGCAGTTAAGTCCCATAAGATTTAACACACATTTGAACATTTTTTTCTGCCTCGGGCATGGATGTGTGTGATGTTCTTAGGTTAGTTAGGTTTAAGTAGTTCTAAGTTCTAGGGAATTGATGACCTCAGATGTTAAGTCCCATAGTACTCAGAACCATTTGAACCGTTTTACACGTCTGTTATGTGGCTTATGTATCTGTGTGTAGGTGCTAAATGCTAGAGCTCACGGTGGTCAAGTGGTACAGGGCAACGTCCAACAGTTGATAAAGGACAAATGATGTCGTGCCTACTACCATTTGATGAAATAAAGCAAGGGAAAAGAGCAACTGAAAATCAAAACTGGCGGAAACTTTCTACAAACCGCAAAACGTCATAGCCAAACGACGTTGCTCATCCCTCTCTAGGAATACCGTAAGCGGCAATGTTCATCAAGTCCACGCAGAAATCGCTATGATCCCTTTATAACTTTTAAACTTACCGGAAGGAGGAAACGGTGACGTGAAAATAGTCCTCCAGCTATGCCATACAGTGTCTTCTTTGCAAACAGCTGACAGCCACGTTTTTATGGGGTTTGTATCCCTAGCATCGGATACCTATTGTGTGGATGTCAGTGGTCGCGTCGTTTAGCTGGTACAGTTGGGCCGGTTCCTCCAAGTAGGTGCTGTCGGTACTCTCTTGAAACGGCACGAAGAAAAATATTAAAACTCCGAGTAACTTCAGAACTAGACCTTTCTGTGTCTCTTGTGCTAGCTACAGGAACCCAGTTGAGAGAACAAGTTTTCCCGTTATTAGTATTTAATTCGCCCACCTTTCGTTGGAAAGATGAACGACCTGTTAACGCTGTGGCTCTTTGTATACCATTCATATCGTGCTAATGCCGTTTTTATTATTTGCACATTGCTCTCCCATTACCTCATTATTCTGAAGGACGTTTCTGAAATTGCACGGATGTAAAGCAGATCTGTCTCGGTTTGGCACGAAGGTGTAATTTCTCAGAATAGGCATGGGAGGACACCTGAACTGAGGCAGTCGCAGGCCGTTCTGCGGCAAAGCCGTCCACGTGTAAGGAAGCCGCTGCAGTGCCGTTGGAGGCTAACCGCGGCTCTTTTTGTGGAACTGCCTCAACGTCTAAATACCACAGCTCTCTTACCTCTCCACTCTTGAGGGAGTAGAGAAACAGAAGTGAAGACTGTAAAGAATATTACAGCCGGCCGGGGTGGCCGTGCGGTTCTAGGTGCTACAGTCTGGAACCGAGCGACCGCTCCGGTCGCAGGTTCGAATCCTGCCACGGGGATGGATGTGTGTGATGTCCTTAGGTTAGTTAGGTTTAATTAGTTCTAAGTTCTAGGCGACTGATGACCTCAGAAGTTAAGTCGCATAGTGCTCAGAGCCATTTGAACCATTTATTTGAACCAAAGAATATTACGAGCTGTTATCTTAATGGCATGCATAAGCGTATACAGTTCATATAGTTAAAAATGTTTAGAAAATAAGAAAAAGGTTAACTGGCCGTCTGTGTTATATAAATCTTCCTCTCTGGTAACCTTCGCAGTTTTCTTATTCACGAGAAGCACTTCAATAGGTAAAAACAGTTTGGATCAGAAATTAAAAAAAAATAATAATTTGCACATGATCTAACTCAGCTCATCTCTTTGCATCTGCAAGTTGTTTTGGTTAAACTTGCACTAATTTTTTTAGCGAAGGTAGGCCGTCATGAAACGTTTCTGCCGCGAAAAATAGCATGCAAATAAAATCTGAATTTAGTCAAACGGACCATAATACGGTCCTAAAGGTGGACCAGACTCGGTAATGAACGTACTACCACGTTATAAAATAAACCACTGACGTGTGCGATTCGCGTAAAAGGGAAAGCTGCTTATATCTTGAATTAGTCTTTGGTAAAGTGCGGAAAGGGATCTGAAACCGGCTCTTTCCGACTGCGAGTCCAGTGCCTTAAGTACCCTGCCCCCACACTCTGTCATTCGGAATAGGACAAATCAATAGAATACACGGACCTGATTGTTTAAAGTGACCCTTTATATCACTTCTGTGAATATTGACCTCTCGTGCCGTGACACCCTGTTTGTAGCGATGTATTAATCTGAGCGTGCCATTACTTCTGATCGTTTCGATAACCAAGTTGCTATCGTCATCGAATAATTGTAAAGAAGTGGAGGACGACCCAGGTAGATTTGACGCAATGAATACCATCCCGTCCTGAGCTAAGATACAGAAAGTGAAACGTTCGTCCCATCACATCATAGGAGCTTGCCATTTGCGGCCGCGCCCAGAATCCACACATTCTTAGTGATGTGCGGAGCTCGAGACAAATTACGGGAAAAAATTGCCTCACAGATTTACTCGGGAAGTTTTATTGGTGGACTCGGATAAATCTTCATCTTCCGGGCGGGAAGGAGCGCCTGGTCCCCGGCACGAATCCGTCCGGCGGATTTGTGTCGAGGTGTGGTGAACCGGCCAGTCTGTGGATGGTGTTTAGGCCGTTTTCCATCTGCCTCGGCGAATGCGGGCTGGTTCCCCTTATTCCGCCTCAGTTACACTATGTCGACGATTGCTGCACAAACAAGTTCTCCACGTACGCGTACACCACCATTATTCTACCACGCAAACATAGGAGTTACAGAATAAAGGCACACAGTTTTAATCTGCCAGGAAGTTTCATAGGAGTTACACTCGTCTGGTGTAAGACGTTCTCTGGGGGATCCACCGGGGGCCGAACCGCACAATAACTCTGGGTTCGGTGTGGGGCGGCGGAGGGGTGACGTGGACTGCGGTAGTCGTCGTGGGGTTGTGGACCACTGCGGCTGCGGCGGGGACGGAGCCTCTCAGTCGTTTCTAGGTACCCGGTTAACATACAATGCAATACAATCTTCATCACTGACACATTATTAAATCAGTGTAAATAAGAGTGGCTATCCTCACCATCTTTGCCTCGCGAGACAAGGCTGAAATTGTCACTACTCCTAAACCACTAATAACTGCCCTCTAGTGATCCATCCACTTAAAAAAAATACTCAAATATTCGAAGACTGAACTGGAAAACGAACACCGCAAGCAGTCATTACACTTTCTCCAACTTGTTTCCAGCAGCTCGTGCTGATAATCTGCTCAATAAACGAAATAGGAGAACAGTTTGAGGTCAAAAATAAGGTGGACACACACAAAAACACCCCACTTCAAGTCTCCACGGGAACAAACATAATCTTATTCCAAATTACTCGCTGAATTCGAATTTCGTGACAGCAGCTGCAACTGGTATAGATGTATTAGTCAGCTGTGGCATACGAAAATTTATGCCAGACCCGGATTCGAACCCGGATTTCCCGCTTATCGCGAGCCCTCGCCTGACCGATTTCGGCCCGATTAGGGGACCACTCGTGATAAGCGTTAAATCGGGATTCCAGTACCGGTTCGGGATAATTTTTCGTACGTCACAGCTGACTAATACATCTATACCCGTTGCAGCTGAAGTCATGAAATCTGCAGTCAGCGAAGAATTTGGAATAGTATTTCATACAGGTGCTGATAGTGAAATTATATCTAAGAAACATAATTTATTGTCTTCTATCGGATCTCACAAAGTCCACCTCGATCATTAAACAAGATCTCCAGCTTGTTAATCGCTCCACGCTCCGCTATGATTCCTCTTCCTACCGGTTACGCATACATCACTTGCCTATAAAGTCGGCAAATGAGCAAGCGCAATTCCATATTCGCGCACGGGAACGCACTTTCGAACTCTTTCAAACATTTCTGTGCAGGTACACTACACTGCACTACACTACACTACACTACACTACACTGATCACCGAGGATCACTCACTCCTGACCCGATACACTGAAAAATCATCAAGCATCATACCCGCTTCACTGAATCCGCGACTCTTTTCCTACACCCCTAACGGCTGCCCATCGACTTCTTAATTTCGAGAACTCCAAACCGCTCCATGAAAATTATTTCAACATTCACGCCATTTAGCCAGTTATTATCTGAAACCGAATTCATGCATCCCCGTTAGAAATTTTTTACTGCCTCTAATAGCATTCTTCAGTAAAGAACTGTTTCTTGTCAGGGCTTTTCAGAGTATGTTTCCAGTACAGTATGGAAGACACCTGTCATCATGGGGAAATCACTTGACCTTAATGCAGCATGGTGGAACCAGACGAAACCCGCTTTCAAGGATTATTGAAACTCTGAATCAACATTTCCAGGCTGGGCAAAACCATCTTCCCCCAGTTACTGAAAACTCTCTCCGGCGTCCGTAATAGCCAAAGGATGACCCGAGGGACGCGGCTGGGAATAATAATGTACGTTACGAAATATCCTCAAGACATCGAGTAGCAACATTTTGTAGTACTGTAGGGCCTCGACACTATGTAAGTTCCCTGTCTCACGAGTTTTGCAAAGTCGTTGTACTTCCACCGTCCCTTCTACGTAAAAGCTAATGTGATATTAAAATGCCCGTATGTGGAAAGAAGATGGAAGTCGAATTTTCGTTTTGCTATGCTGATTAGGTTTCCAGACTTTCTTCTAATTACGCCTGGGATCTTGAAGAACTGCAGTTTCGCCATCAGATGTACGAATTATTCTTCATTCTTTCCCGGCTTCGATCGTAGGGACCACCATCACGGGAAGAACCCTAACAAAAATGAAATAATACACATAAGATCAAATTAATAGGTAAAGTAACTATATGAACGTACTTACAAATGCAGTGCACTACAGGAACAAACAGTTCATCTTTTCTTTTGATGACATGAAAGTTAAGGAAGTTGCAATATGTTTACACAATCTTACATAATACATCAAGACTCTAAAAATAATAAAACTGGCCTCACAATAGCTCATAACCGAGTATGAAAGAAATAGCGTGAGGAATGATCACAGTTAAACAGAGGAAATTCAGGGCTATTGAAAGCCAATTTTATTCTGTTTAGAGTCTTGGTATATTACGTAAGGTTACGTAAACACATTACAACTACGTTGACTTTCGTTTCAGCCAGAGGAAAGATGAATTTGCCTATCCACCCGATGTACTGCAGTTATATGTACTTTCACATAATTATTGGACATATTTATTGACCTGTTTACTTGATCTTATGCATATTTCATTTCTGTTGGTAGTCTTCCAGTGATGATGGACGCCACGACCGAAACCGGTAAAGTGTTGTTGTTGTGGTCTTCAGTCCTGAGACTGGTTTGAGGCAGCTCTCCATGCTACTCCATCCTGTGCAAGCTTCTTCATCTCCTAGTACCTACTGCTACAGCCTTCTGAATCTGTTTAGTGTATTCATCTCTTGGTCTCCCTCTACGATTTTTACCTCTCACGCTGCCCTTCAATACCAAATTGGTGATCCCTTGATGCCTCAGAACATGTCCTACCATCCGATCCCCTCTTCTAGATAAGTTGTGCCACAAATTCCTCTTCTCCCCAATTCTGTTCAGTACCTTCTCATCAGTTACATGATCTACCCATCTAATCTTAAGCATCCTTCTGTAACACCACATTTCCAAAGCTTCTATTCTCTTCTTGTCCAAACTATTTATCGTCCATGTTCCACTTCCATACATGGCTACACTCCATAAAATACTTTCAGAAACGACCTCCTGACACTTAAATCTATACTCGATGTTAACAAATTTCTCTTCTTCAGAAACGCTTTCCCTGCCATTGTCAGTCTACATTTTATATTCCCTCCACTTCGGCCATCATCATCAGTTATTTTGCTCCCCAAATAGCAAAACTCCTTTACTACTTTATGTGTCTCATTTCCTAATCTAATTCCCTCAGCATCACCCGATTTAATTCGACTACATTCCATTATCCTCGTTTTGCTTTTGTTGATGTTCATCTTATATCATCCTTTCAAGACACTGTACATTCCGTTCAACTGCTCTTCCAAGTCTTTTGCTGTCTCTGACAGAATTACAATGTCATCGGCGAATCTCAAAGTTTTTATTTCTTCTCCATGGATTTTAATACCTACTACGAATTTTTCTTTTGTTTCCTTTACTGCTTGCTCAATATACAGATTGAATAACATCGGGGAGAGGCAACAACCCTGTCTCACTCCCTTCCTAACCACTGCTTCCCTTTTATGCCCCGCGACTTTTATAACTGCCATCTGGTTTCTGTACAAATTGTAAATAGCCATTCGCTCCCTGTATTTGACCCCTGCCACCTACAGAATTTGAAAGAGAGTATTCCAGTCAACATTGTCAAAAGCTTTCTCTAAGTCTACAAATGCTAGAAACGTACATTTGCCTTTCCTTAATCTTTCTTCTAAGATACGTCGTAGGGTCAGTATTGCCTCACGTGTTCCAGTATTTCTACGGAATCCATACTGATGTTCCCCGAGGTCGGCTTCTACCAGTTTTTCCATTAGTCTGTAAAGAATTCGCGTTAGTACTTTGCAACTATGACTTATTGAACTGATAGCTCTGTAATTTTCACATCTGTCAACACCTGCTTTCTTTGGGATTGGAATTATTATATTCTTCTTGAAGTCTGAGGGTATTTCGCCTGTCTCATACATCTTGCTCACCAGATGGTAGAGTTTTGTCAGGAATGGCTCTCCCAAGGCTGTTAGTAGTTCTAATGGTATGTTGTCTACTGCCGGGGCCTTGTTTCGACTCAAGTCTTTCAGTGCTCTGTCAGACTCTTCACGCAGTATCATATCTCTTATTTCATCTTCATCTACATTCTCTTCCATTTCTATAATATTGTCCTAAAGAACATCGCCCTTGTATAGGCCCTCTAAATACTGTTTCCCTCCTTTGCTTAGAATTGGGTTTCCATTTGAGCTCTTCATATTCATGCAAGTGGTTCTCTTTTCTCCAAAACTCTCTTTAATTTTCCTGTAGGCAGTATCTATCTTACCCCTAGTGATATGCGCCTTTACATCCTTACATTTGTCCTCTAGCCATCCCTGCTTAGCCATTTTGCACTTCCTGGCGATTTCATTTTGGAGACGTTTCTATTCCTTTTGCCTGCTTCATTTACTGCATTTTTATATTTTCTCCTTTCCTCAATTAAATTCAATATCTCTTCTGTTACCCAAGGATTTCTGTTAGCCCTCGTCTTTTTACCTACTTGATCCTCTGCTGCCTTTATTACTACATCCCTCAAAGCTACCCATTCTTCTTCTACTGTATTTCTTTCCCCCATTCCTGTCAATTGTTCCCTTATGCTCTCCCTGAAACTCTGTACAACCTCTGGTTTAGTGTGTTTAGCCAGGTCCCATCTCCCTAAATTCCCACCTTTTTGCAGTTTCTTCAATTTTAATCTACAGTTCATAACCAATAGGTTGTGGTCAGAGTCCTCATCTACCCCTGGAAATGCCTTACAATTTAAAACCTGGTTCCTAAATCTCTGCCTTACCATTATATAATCTATCTGATACCTTATAGTATCTCCAGGCTTCTTCCATGTATACAACCTTCTTTCATGATTCTTGAACCAAGTGTTAGCTATGATTAAGTTATGCTCTGTGCAACATACTACCAGGCGGCTTCCTCTTTCATTTCTTACCACCAATCCATATTCACCTACTACGTTTCCTTCTCTCCCTTTTCCTACTCCATTCCTAGTCACCCATGACTATTAAATTTTCGTCTCCCTTCACTATCTGAATAATTTCTTTTATCTCATCATACATTTCATCAATTTCGTCATCTGCAGAGGTAGTTGGCATATAAACATGTACTACTGTAGGAGGCGTGGGATTCGTGTCTGTCTTGGCCACAATAATGCGTTCATTATGCTGTTTGTAGTAGCTTACCCGCCCTCCTATTTTTTATTCATTATTAAAACTACTCCTGCATTACCCCTATTTGATTTTGTATTTATAACCCTGTATTCACCTGACCAAAAGTCTTGTTCCTCCTGCCACCGTACTTCACTAACGCCCATTATATCTAACTTCAAACTATTCATTTCCCTTTTTAAATTTTCTAACCTACCTGCCCAATTAAGGGATCTCACATTTCACGCTCCGATCCGTAGAACGCCAGTTTTCTTTCTCCTGATAACTACGTCCTCGTGAGTAGTCCCCGCCCGGAGGTCCGAATGGGAGACTATTTTACCTCCGTAATATTTTACCCAAGGGGACACCATCATCATTTAATCATACAGTAAAGCTGCATGCCATCGAGAAAAATTACGGCTGTAGTTTCCCTTTGCCTTCAGCCGTTCGCAGTACCAGCACAGCAAGGCCGTTTTGGTTAGTGTTAAAGGCCAGATCAGTCAATCATCCAGACTGTTGCCCCTGCAACTACTGAAAAGGCTGCTGTCCCTCTTCAGGAACCACGAGTTTGTCTGGCCTCTCAACAGATACCTCCCCGTTGTGGTTGCACCTACGGTACGGCTATCTGTATCACTGAGGCACGCAAGCCTCCCCACCAACTGCAAGGTCCATGGTTCATAGGGGGACCGGTAAAGTATGAAGAATAATTCGTACAACTGTAGGGTAAAATGCAGTTATTCAAGTTCCTGACAACCGTAGCAAGTCACATCAGTGAAATATTACCCCTGAGAAACGGCAGGAGGATTATTTCAGCATTACACGGCCGATTTTTTAGCAAATTCATCTTCAAATTAGTTAAGGCAGCATTTCTAGGAACGTCCAAGTCGATGGGACGTTAAACCCCATCCTTTGTGTCTGACAAATCCACGTGGTACCATTTTATTTAGATCTAATTAATTAAACACTAGCTTTGGTTTCCCTTCTTTCTCTTCGTTTGCCTTAATCATTATACTTAATTTTACTGTGCGTTCGTTTTCTCTTCAAGTTCGAGATAAATGGCCTACATCCAGCCACTTGCAGTAGCTTACCCTAGGAGAGTTTATTTCTTGTGGGAAAATGTTAGTGAAAAGTGTATTCTTGTACTAATATGGAAATCATATTACTTGACTGTATGAACAGAGTAGGGTTACATTATACATACATCGCCAGCTACCATACGGTGCATGGCGGAGCGTACCTTTGTACCAGTGCCAGTCATTCTCTTTTCTGTCCACTTGCAAATGGAATGAGGGAAAACCGACCGTACGAGCTTTGATTTCTTTCATCTTGTCTTCTCGGTCCCTAAGCGAGATGTTCGGTAGTAGAAGTAGGATCATTCTGCAATCTGACGCAAAAGCCGGTTCTTCAAATGTCCTCAATAGCATTTCGCGAAAAGAACGTCTACTTCCCTCCAGCAATTTCCATATGAGGTCACGGAGCGTTTCCGTGATAATCACGCGCTGATCGAACCTACCGATAACAAATGGTTCAAATGGATCGGAGCACTATGGGACTTAACATCTTAGGTCATCAGTCCCCTAGAACTTAGAACTACTTAAACCTAACTAACCTAAGCACATCACACACATCCATGCCCGAGGCAGGATTCGAACCTGCGACCGTAGCAGTCATGCGGTTCCGGACTGAAGCGCCTAGAGCCGCACGGCCACCGCGGCCGGCTACCGATAACAAATCTAGCAACACGCCCAAGAATTACTTCGAGGTCTTCAATTAATACGACCGTGAGGGGATCGCAAATACTCGAGCAACACCCAAGAACAGATCGGACAAGTGTCTGCATTCAGGCTCTTCATAAACGAGACACATTTCGCTAGAATTCTCCCAATAACCCGAAGTGGACCATTAGCCTTCCCTGCAACCGACGCTGCGTGCTAGTTTCATTACATAACCGCCTTGCAACGTTACGCCCGGATATGTAATCGACGAAACTGTGTAATGCAGCACGCTACGAATACTGTATTCAAACATTACTGGATTGTGTATCCCATTTATTTTTCCGCTTTCAGAGCAAGCTGCCATTCATTACACCTAATAGAAATTCTATTTAAGTCATCCTGTACCATTCTATAGTCATCCAGCCACGACATTTTTCCGTATACTATAGCATCATCGGGAAACAGTCGTCGATTGCCGCTCACGTTATTCACCAGATACATTGTCCAGTTACATTAAAGTGACCGCTGCGAGGCATTGAGGAAGTGAGTCAGTCAGGTTCTGGAAGGTACCGACAGGATGTGCACCCATGCCGACTCCAGTGTCGTGGCCAGCGGTTGAGGATCCACGGACCGAACAGCCCTGTCGAGGTGATGCAACAGATTCTCGATTGGGTATAAGTCCGGGGAGTTTGGTGGCCGGGAGTAAACTCATCTTCGTGCTATTCGAACCACTCACGGTGCGAGCTGTTTGACACATTGCATCCTACCCGTAGATGCCATCGTGCCGAGGAAAAACAAACTGCAAGTAGGGGTGGATATGGTCCTCGAGGATAGATGCATACTTGTGTTGACCGATTGTGCTTCCAGAATGACGAGAGCAGCCAGGGAATGCCTTCCAGCTTGAGACCCTTCCTACGATGGTGGAAGGGTGTTTGCTTTCAGACGTTGACGCCAACGGATTGATCTGGAGAGGTCACTTCTCGCCATCCAGTGGACCTCCAGCTGCAGTATTAGCGAGCAAATTCCAGCCCCCGTCGCCAACGAACAGCAGTCAGCATGGGTGCGTGAACCAGGCGCCTGCTATGGTGGTCAAGGGAGGGGAAGGGGGGGGGGGCATACGCAGCATAGTTCGCTAAACGGTCGTTGGCGGGATACTGGTGGTAGCCCCTTGGTTCATCTGGCCGGTGGGTTACTCAACAGTTGCACGTCTGTTCGCCTGTACACATCTCCGCGATCGTCTTTCACACGAGTCATCTATGGCCCACGGTCCAGCACAGTTGCCTCGGCGTCAGTCTGGGATAGTGCCATTTTGCCATGCACGGTATACTTGAACCACGGCGGCCCGCGAATAGTTTTACAAACTTTACTGTTTCGGAACTGCTTGCACCCTTGACCCGAAAACGCATTTTAATGCCCTGTTGGACGTAAGATAAATCGCTCCGTTTTCGTATTACGACAACGACAGCATTGTTTCCCGTATCTCCCCACACGCTTTATATACCCTCCATTGCTAGTGCTGCCATCTGCCGTACGTGAGCGGTTATTACACTCTGACGTCGAACACAGGTGATGGTCAAATTAATGTGATTGGACCGCTGTAGTTTATACACACAGGGTGGGGTGTTTCACAATTTCTTTCACAAACTTGTAGAGAGTTCGTAGTAGATAAAGCTTTGATGATGAACCCACGTCCGGATATATACCGTTTGGATATAAAATAAGTTTGGGGTCGGATCAGTTTCAGATCTCTCGCTTCACGGTATGCACACAGCGAAGAGAGTGGGCGCTGGACTACGAGCTCTAAGCAGCTGCTTTACGTGATGATTGTGCTGTTTGTTGCACAAACTGTATGTGCGACGCATGCTTTCTCGGTCCACACACCCGGGCGCATGTCTCTGGAGCACCACAGTCAACCCTCGGTGCGAACGTATCAGTTTTTCGTAGGCGTTGTTTTGGGGGGAAAATGCTATGTGATGGACTGAGGCGATCTGGGAAACGTTGCCGGCCGGTGTGGCCGAGCGGTTCTAGGCGCTTCAGTCTGTAACCGCGCGACCGCTACGGTCACAGGTTCAAATCCTGCCTCGGGCATGGCTGTGTGTGATGTCCGTAGGTTAGTTAGGTTTAAGTAGTTCTAAGTTCTAGGGGACTGATGACCTCAGATGTTAAGTCCCATAGTGCTCAGAGCCATTTTTCTGGGAAACGTTCTTGATTCATATGTTGTGCGGTTGTACAATTTCCGTACCGTTGCGCTACCACGCCTAAACTGACTGCCACTGTTTTCCTATCTTAGACGGCCTGAATGAAAAGAGCTTGCCCCAGTTAACGGGTGAGATAAATACTGAAATGCCATCGGCGTCTCATGTTATTATTCTACCCAGTCTTAAACCGTGTGGATGCGTGGACTACGACCCCACTTGCAGGGAGCCACGGATTTCGATGGATACTGGGGGAAGGTAGTAGAAATGGCAACATAAACAAAAGATTTGGAAACTAGCACAAAGATATGTATTCTGAAAATCTCCACTGACGTAGACACATTCATAGAATGACCTCTAGAGATAGCATTCGCTTATAGCTGCGTAAGTCGAAGTGAGAACACTTCGGAGTGAGAAACCTGATTATGAGAACTAAGTCTGGTAAACAAAAGGCAGCGAGGAAAAAGGGGGGGGGGGGCACTGCTGCCCTCCCGTAATATCGCGAAATACTCGCGGTAGCCAAACGCCAAACAATCGAAAGTCACGAACCGTTAAGCTTTACTGTCGCTTGGCGAAGCGTACCTATGGACAACAGGCAGTTGTGGGCGAGACGCAAACTACAAGGGTCACTCCAAAAGAAATGTACACTATTTTTTTTTAAATCCATCTTTTATTCTACATGTTTCAAAGTTTTACAGTGTGTAGATACATGCTTTAGGAACAATATTTTCATTTCTCCACATAATTTCCATCCCTCTCAACTACCTTACGCCATCTTGGAATCAGCGTCTGTACACCCGCACGGTAAAATTCTGGACCAACCTGTTGGAACCAGTGTCTGACAGCGTGCACAAGGGAGTTCAAAAATGGTTCAAATGGCTCTGAGCGCTATGGGACTTAACTTCTGATGTCATCAGCCCCCTAGAACTTAGAACTACTTAAACCTAACTAACCTAAGGACATCACACACATCCATGCCCGAGGTAGGACGCGAACCTGCGACCGTAGCGGTCGCGCGGTTCCAGACAGCGCCTAGAACCGCTCGGCCAATCCGGCCGGCCACAAGGGAGTCATCATCTTCAAACCTTGTTCCATGAAGAGAGTCTTTCAGTTTCGCAAAGAGATAATAGTCACATGGAGCCAGGTCAGGACTGTAAGGCGGGTGTTTCAGTGTTATCCATCCGAGTTTTGTGATCGCTTCCATGGTTTTTTGACTGACATGTGGCCGTGCATTGTCGTGCAACAGCAAAACATCCTGCTTTTGCTGATGTGGTCGAACACGACTCAGTCGAGCTTGAAGTTTCTTCAGTGTTGCCACACATGCATCAGAATTTATGGTGGTTCCACTTGACATGATGTCCACAAGCAAGATGAAACGTCCCCTTTGAACAATTATACATGACTGTGCTTAAACTGACACACAATATTTTTTAGCGCAACGCAATCTGACTTTCAATAATCCCTACAAAAGAATTGCCCTGACTAACATTAACCTATACGTTTCACAAATCACTTACCTCACCAAAAATCTTCGTTACTCGAACTACTGCAATACAGCGAGCGCCACTACTGCCAGCTAAATAAAAGATTCAAACTACGGAAGGCACTAACTACTAGTAGGCATAGTTAGCAAATGAAAGATTTTAATAGAGAACAAACAATGTATTTACCTTAATATTCATAACTGACATCCAGTCTTACAAATTTCAAAACTCCGCCATCTCTCTCCCCACATCCACCACTGCTGGCGGCTCACCTCCAACTGCGCAACGCTACGCGCTCTTCACAGCCAGCTGCCTAACACTACAATGGCGAGTATTACAACAATGCAAAGCAGCCACAGACTGCACACAGCACAGCCAGTGATTTTCATACAGAGGTGGCGTTACCAATAAAAAAACCTAAACAGCCTACTTACATAAAGAAAACATAAACAGCCTACTTACATAGCCCCCATGCTCCCCACAAAAAATTTTACAAATTGTTTTGGGCAGTGGCCAATAATGATTTGAAAAAATTTTTTCATAATTACAATAACAAAGATATCAAATGCACACACTTATTTATACAATGCTGGTCAAAAGCTAAAATTTTCTCACAGTCCATAAAGACAGTCCAGATTGTTCATCACAGTAAAATTTCAGTGTTTTTTTTTTTTCAAAGTCTGAGCAGTAAAAGACAATGCACACGGAAGTAGTGGATTTCCATGCAGTCTTGAAGAAGTAGTGTTGTCCTTCCAACTGAAAGACAGTGCTGACTCTTGACATGCTGACAGGTAATGGGCCACAACAGAGCAAACCCACAGCAGAGTCATTCGACGTTTTGAAGAAGATTGGTAGGTAGGTCATCACTGAGCAGACCGACTGTAGTCCTGGTAGAGAGTATGGTATTGGTGGGCCACCAGAGGTGCAGACCCACTGCAGTCCTTGTAGAAATTGTGGACAGGCCCACTGTAGTCCTGGTAGAGATTGTGGTATTGGTGGGCCACCAGAGGTGCAGACCCACTGTAGTCCTTGTAGAAATAATGGTATTGGTGGGTCATCAGAGATGCAGACCCACTGTAGTCTTTGTAGAGATGGCCAGCAGCCATCTGTTGCGACTGTGCGGGTGCACAATCACCGTCGAAGAGTCTTGCGAATAATATAGCAAGTTCATAACCACCACTTGTGCACTAACAAAATTTTTTTTGAAATGTCCTTAGAACCAGCAATGGTGTTATCCAGTCCCTTGCTGAATTATTAACGCACATGCAAACAGTATCAGTCCCTACTTCTCACATATTGTCCATATACTATGACCAACAGAAAAGTGTGCAGTGAAATGTAACTAACAAGTTAATAATATGATGAACTGGTATCAATTACAATTTTATAACATAAAAATACAATTACAAAGGTACAAAATACATCATTAAAGAACATAACAATACAGATAACATTTGTAGTACAGGCTTTACAACAGAATAGAAATAAACATATACATCAGTGTTACAGGAATTATGACATAAGTAAATAAATAAAAGATGAGAATAACTTTTGAAACTACAACTTTACACATGAGCATTAAAACAAAACAGAATAAATAATGTCTAAGCATATTTACAAGGTAAATAACATATTATTAATGTCAATTATATTTGAGGAGAACAGTATTCCTCATCATAGTGAATGTAGCTTAATATTAAAAGAAGAAAAAATTCTATGAAACTACACAGAGACAGGAAGAAAACAAATACACAAGGGTACACAAACACATAATGGGATAACACAAAAGGAAAGGACAGGGTTTGTTTTCAGTGCAACATTTGGTACTGCAGTCCAACCCAAAACTTCATTCCATAGATCTTTCGTCTTATTTCGATATTTGCTCCAGCCAAAAAAATTCTATCCAAGCATGCTTTCTGTATTTTTCTCGTATAAGCTCTCAGTGCATTTCTTCAACTTCATCGCAACTCATTCTCTTATAGGCTACCCCCTGTTAAGCTAACTTAAATCTACTGAGCTCAGATGCTAAACTAAGGGATGAGGCAATGCAGCAGCACAAAACAATTAACACAAACATCAATGACAAAAAATTCAAATTGGCAAAGCAATTGCAATATTACAACTAATATAAGGCACTGTGCAGCAAACAAGAAAAATAAATCAGTAGTAAAACTAGCTTAACAGAGTAATACAAAGTGAAATTTAGTAGCACTATGCCTGGCAAACAGCAGTAACTTATACCTAAACATGACACAGCTCAAGCAGAAAAAATATTACAGTAAAAACAACAATGCAGATAAGGGAAATGTATATTCACATCTTAATGTCTATGTAATTAAAGTGGTGCACCACAAAAACTAATTCTACAAAAAATTACCAAGTACTCGAAAAGAAAATTATATATGCAGTTACTGTTATTAGTCCCTTCTTATTGTTCTTTCCATTGCAAGTGCTCCTTATTCAAAGAATGTGTAACATAAAATTATTATTTAATAGATCTGTTGACAGAAAGTGTTCACATTAGCAAATGCATCTAAGTTTATTTTATAAAACTAATGCTGCAACACAGCTGGAAACCAGATATTAAACAAATGAGCAATCTCTCAACTACAAAGACAATAGATGTAAAATGTTTCTCATCATTCCATTAGGGATTTTAGTAAATATCATAAATTATGAGCTCCACAGTATGCTTTCAACAAGGAAATGTCAATAGCAAGGATAATGGCCTCCCTTTTTTTTTTAGTTTTTTTTTTCCACCTGTGCCTCCGAAAGGCACTCACTAATGACTTGTTCTCCCGGCGTCTGACACAGCTGGGTGCCCACGACACATTACGTGCAGGTGGTCACCTAACTTTCTTACGGAAATATTTATGACAGCAGTTTCTGCTACAGTGACAGTCTCATATAAAAATATTTCACAGGTCAAGTATTTGCGTTACAAATCTGTAGAAACAAAATGCTATTGATATAACAGTGTCCAAAAAATTTATTCGGCATTGTAATACATTCACACATTTACATACATTTCATAACTCTTAAAGTACGATTCTTGGTTTCCAACAACCTTTTTCACAAACCAGAGTCCCTAAACAGTACTCATTATTCCTTACCTTATTCGTTGACACTTCTTCAATATTTCATCATGACAAATATGTAGCATAATCAAATTCCTCATATAGCATCAGCATATTGATCATAAACATACCTCAACAGCTTAATACACATCGTCGTCGTAATAATAACATCATCTCAGTCAATTCTCAAAATCGTTGTAGCTTCCTCCAATAATTAAAAAAAATTCTCTGCTCATGTCAAAAGTGTCATCTACCTCAAACGTACTTTAAAAATCATGATCTCATACCAAATACATCATTCAAAGCTCTCATAGTATCACAATGGTTCCGAAAAAATATGAACAGTTCACACAGTACAGACAAAATACAGTTTCATAAGTATGAAGTTATCCAACTGTGTAATTGTGTAAACATGTGTCACTGATGTAGCAAAAAAGTTTATCTCTCAGTTAAATGATCAGATAGCTGTGTAATTTATGTGTTAGAGGAATATGGTACCGATGTGTAAAGTTGTATAAGCAAATACCATATTAGCTAGGGCTCCTTGTGCTTGCCAAACACATGGTACACAAAGTAAGCGTGTACCCCCCTGAGGATTAATGTAATTATACCCTCAGGTGTTACAGATTACAGCAATGGAATGAAATGTATCACAGAAAACTTTCTTTGTAATTCAAAAATCTTGAAAAATAAATGGTTTAAGTGCAAAATTAATCACTCAAATACGTGTACTGTAGCGCTAAACTGTGCGTCTTGTTGTAAGACAATCTCTGTGTAAGTGTCGTAGTTATCGTCCTCCAAAAGCTAAGTTCTGCAGAAGCCAATGTACTTACCTCATGATAAACAAAAGAGAAATGCTTTGCGTATAGATATCTTAGTTATTACGCTTATTGCCGTGATGAAGAAAGTACTGTGCTGTAACGTATTGTTGTGCTACGGAAAAGGCAGTCTCATTGTAGCTATACCACAAAAGTTACTACTAAAACATGTTTTACTTTCCAGAATAAAACAGAAAAACTGTGCAGATATAAAACAGATACACCGCAAAAGCAACATTGTAAATTGGTACTCATTAGTAGCGTCTTGATAATATCGTGTAGCTGTCACATAAACTGACCACTGTGTCATCTGGTATCTCACAGAAAGTACTTTAAATCCAGAATGTATTTTCAATTAAACCAAAATGTTGCATTAAAATCTCATTAGCAGTACTGGTAAATGTTCTAAGTATGTGAGCCTTATAGTCATTACGTAATCGTGCAACTAACAAGCAAGAATGCACACACTCAATAACACTGTGTCGTCTGTTCACAATAACAATGCATTCGTAATTACTTGTCTAAGTTCCCTAGGTTCTTGACTGGATAGTTAACTTCAAAACATAGTTGCATGAAACAGTTTCTAAGTGTGACAATGCATACTAGAAATGTGAAGCGAAATGTTTTATGGCAAAGACAAAGTTAAAAAGCAGATTATTTTTCAATAAACGGTTTTACATGTGAGATGTGGTGTAACCCTTTGCTCTTCTCAGTACGCAGAGTTTCAACTTACATGCAATTATCATGCGGTATTCGTCCGTAAAGAATACTGGAATTTTGTTCAAGGTTAGCGTCAATGTTATTTTTCCCTGAGCCAGCGGGCGCAAGTGGCTGCCTGCGGTGCGAGTCATTGTCTGTTCCTTTGTTGGCGTGCATCGTTATTGGGATTTGGAGAACTAACTTCTACGAATTCACCGTAATGAGAGGGCCCTGCCCTGGTTAAATCCCGCCAGTTCTGATGCAATTCAGGTCTGTCGTTACGATCATATCGTCTGTCGTCATGTCGGTAGATTCCATAGTTTCTTTCTTGTCGGTCACATGGTGGAGAATTTCTCCCTGAGTCGTAACTGCGCGCTGAACCGTTGCGTCTAAAGTTATTCTGTCTCCCTTGATAATAATTATTTTGGTTCCCATATTGTCTGTTTCTCTGATTGTCTCTGTGATAGTCATTAGCGCGGAGAGGTGATATTTCCCTGTAATTATTACTACTCTGCCAACGGTTGTCATACGGGTGGTGTCTGTTTTGGTCACGATTTACGTTGTAAGAATAGCCTTGTCATGTCCATTTATTATTTCTGTCATCGCGGAATTCTGACAGATGTGACCTGTAATTGTTGTACTCCTGTTTTCGCGTTCCGCGATTGTCAGTGTCAATTTCCAGTTCTTGTAACAGTCCCTGAAAGGCTTCAATGTCGTCTTTGCAACGTCCTGCTAAAATAATACGTCGTAAATGTTCAGGCAGTTTGATTAAGCAAATGCGGATGAGTTCTGAGGGGCTGTATGGGTTTGAAAGATACTGATTCTTATGCAACATGTCTTAAAAATATTTCATAAGACTGGAAAATTCAGATTGTTCGAAACGTTTCATAATTATGATGCTATGTTTTACTCGGTCTTGTGTAGCTTGAGACCAATACGCTGAGAGGAAGGCATGATAAAATTCTCCTTCACTGTGACAACCGTGAATGACCGATCGCATTCTTACAGCTGGTTCATTCTCTAAATAGCCACACATAAATTCTAATCTGTGCTCTAATGACCAGTTGGGAGGAAAACAATGAGAGAATTGATGGAACCACACTTGTGGATGAATGTCGTTGGCAGAATTCTTAAACGTTTTGAATTTACGTGTAGTAATGAACAGCTTATAGTCAAAATCATCATGTCGGCGAGTCGCATGTCGGTCATTGTTATGTCGTTTCGGCGGTTCCATCTCAAAATTCGGTGTACCTTGCCAATTTCTTTCATAATTTCCGAAGTGCTCTGTGTTATTATTTTGTGGCTGTTCCGTATTTCTATGTCCCTCTTCCCGTATTGGAGCGCGAGTGTCCTCTGAAATACGTAATTCTTGTATTACCTGTGTCAGCTGATCTTGTACTTCGCGGATTTCTCTTTGGTGTTGCGTATTAATTTGATTCAGATTTTGTTTCAGTTTCCTAATTTGTTCGCACTCTTCTGTGTCATGAAATACTACTGGTTTTGTGTCATTCAGATTATCATCTACTTTCGTAGATAAATTATTTAGCTGATCCGAAAGTTCAACTACTTTCTCTGATAATGAACTAATTTCCTCCATGTGTCTTTCTACTGTGTCCTTTAAGTTTTCCTGAGTTTTTGCAAGTTGCGTAACCAAATCGGTAGATGCAACTGAGTCCATTTTAGCTTGCAAGGTCTCATGATTTTCATGAACAATAGTCTGCAGTTCTTTTATGGCTGCTTCGTGATTCTGTAATGCATTTTCATGACGCGAAAAAAAAGGTTGGAAATGCTCACAAATTTGTGTTTTTACGTCATTACAGACTTTTTGACATTTCGATTCGATGTTATGTAACTCAGTAGTTAAATCTTCACGTGTTTGTTCAAGCATGGTGTCTAACTTTTCAAGATTTTGCTCCACTGTGTCTAACTTTTGAAGATTTTGTTCCATTGTGTCTAACTTTTGAAGCTTTTGCTGTGTTTGTCTCTGATTTTGTTCCATTTGTTGCATTAGCTGTAATAACAATGCATTAGTGTCTGGAATCTGTTCCTCTACGCTTTTCGGCAGTGCGGTTGCACCGGCAACATTCACATTTTGACAAGCAGAAAATGTGTCTTGACTTATTTGAGAAAACGGAGAGGACGCAAAACCTGAATCTACAGTATTTGCAATATTGTGTTCTGTCATTTCGGATTCCTGAGGCGAGCTGTTGCCGACCGATGGATCGATAATGCTTCCCTGTTCACTAATTGTTTCACTGCCTACGCCATTGTTTGCCGCCCGCTCCATTTCCCTATGCACAATTACCAAATTACTATGTTGAACATTAGTTAATTCGTTACACGGTGGCGCTAACACACAGCTTTCGTCTTCACTGTCATTTCTCAGTTTACTTTGGAGCCTAGTATTACGTTTTTCACACGCCATTATTGTCACAATATTTCACACGACAACACAGAAAAACACAATTTGAAGAGCAATAGGGTAACACATTAACATAGCACTGAAAATAATATCCAGTTAATTGCAAGCGCAGCTGCGAAATACACTCCTGGAAATGGAAAAAAGAACACATTGACACCGGTGTGTCAGACCCACCATACTTGCTCCGGACACTGCGAGAGGGCTGTACAAGCAATGATCACACGCACGGCACAGCGGACACACCAGGAACCGCGGTGTTGGCCGTCGAATAGCGCCAGCTGCGCAGCATTTGTGCACCGCCGCCGTCAGTGTCAGCCAGTTTGCCGTGGCATACGGAGCTCCATCGCAGTCTTCAACACTGGTAGCATGCCGCGACAGCGTGGACGTGAACCGTATGTGCAATTGACGGACTTTGAGCGAGGGCATATAGTGGGCATGCGGGAGGCCGGGTGGACGTACCACCGAATTGCTCAACACGTGGGGCGTGAGGTCTCCACAGTACATCGATGTTGTCGCCAGTGGTCGGCGGAAGGTGCACGTGCCCGTCGACCTGGGACCGGACCGCAGCGACGCACGGATGCACGCCAAGACCGTAGGATCCTACGCAGTGCCATATGGGACCGCACCGCCACTTCCCAGCAAATTAGGGACACTGTTGCTCCTGGGGTATCGGCGAGGACCATTCGCAACCGTCTCCATGAAGCTGGGCTACGGTCCCGCACACCGTTAGGCCGTCTTCCGCTCACGCCCCAACATCGTGCAGCCAGCCTCCAGTGGTGTCGCGACAGGCGTGAATGGATGGACGAACGGAGACGTGTCGTCTTCAGCGATGAGAGTCGCTTCTGCCTTGGTGCCAATGATGGTCGTATGCGTGTTTGGCGCCGTGCAGGTGAGCGCCACAATCAGGACTGCATACGACCGAGGCACACAGGGCCAACACCCGGCATCATGGTGTGGGGAGCGATCTCCTACACTGGCCGTACACCACTGGTGATCGTCGAGGGGACACTGAATAGTGCACGGTACATCCAAACCGTCATCGAACCCATCGTTCTACCATTCCTAGACCGGCAAGGGAACTTGCTGTTCCAACAGGACAATGCACGTCCGCATGTATCCCGTGCCACCCAACGTGCTCTAGAAGGTGTAAGTCAACTACCCTGGCCAGCAAGATCTCCGGATCTGTCCCCCATTGAGCATGTTTGGGACTGGATGAAGCGTCGTCTCACGCGGTCTGCACGTCCAGCACGAACGCTGGTCCAACTGAGGCGCCAGGTGGAAATGGCATGGCAAGCCGTTCCACAGGACTACATCCAGCATCTCTACGATCGTCTCCATGGGAGAATAGCAGCCTGCATTGCTGCGAAAGGTGGATATACACTGTACTAGTGCCGACATTGTGCATGCTCTGTTGCCTGTGTCTATGTGCCTGTGGTTCTGTCAGTGTGATCATGTGATGTATCTGACCCCAGGAATGTGTCAATAAAGTTTCCCCTTCCTGGGACAATGAATTCACGGTGTTCTTATTTCAATTTCCAGAAGTGTACTTGGTGCAAATCTACAGGCATGCCACAAGTGTTTTACTGTACAACAATGAAAAACTGCAACTACAAAGGAAATTCTCTCTACAATTACGCGCTAGCAATAAACAAAAGCTACACTAAATACACAAACTGCAAGAAAAATCACAAGATTCCAGTGAGGTATCCTCGGCTAAGGGTCGACATATGAAACGTCCCCTTTAAACAATTATACATGACTGTGCTTAAACTGACACACAATATTTTTAGCGCAACGCAATATGACTTTCAATAATCCCTACAAAAGAATTGCCCTGACTAACATTAACCTATACGTTTCACAAATCACTTACCTCACCAAAAATCTTCGTTACTCGAACTACTGCAATACAGCGAGCGCCACTACTGCCAGCTAAATAAAAGATTCAAACTACAGAAGGCACTAACTACTAGTAGGTATAGTTAGCAAATGAAAGATTTTAATAGAGAACAAATAATGTATTTACCTTTATATTCATAATTGACATCCAGTCTTACAAATTTCAAAACTCCGCCATCTCTCTCCCCACATCCAGCACTGCTGGTGGCTCACCTCCAACTGCGCAACGCTGCGCGCTATTCACAGCCAGCTGCCTAACACTACAATGGCGAGTATTACAACAATGCAAAGCAGCCACAGACTGCACACAGCACAGCCAGTGATTTTCATACAGAGGTGGCGTTACCAATAAAAAAACCTAAACAGCCTACTTACATAAAGAAAACATAAACAGCCTACTTACAAAAAGTCCTTCGGAATCGAAAAACACCGTAGCCATAATTTTTCCAGCAGAATGTGTGGTTTTGAATTTTTTTTCTTGGGTGAATTTGCATGATGCTACTCCATTGATTGCCTCTTCGTCTCTAGTGAAAAATGATGGAGCTATGTTTCAACACCTGTCACAATTCTTCCAAGAAATTTATCTCCACCATTCCCGTACTGTTCGCTGCATACCGTTTTTCTTGTTTCTTTGTGAGCCACTGTCAACATCCTGGGAACCCAAATGCCACAAACCTTTTTTAAAGCCAACACTTTCAGTATTCTGCAAACACTTCCTTACCCTATCCCAACGTAGCGTGACAATTCGTTCACTGTGATGCGTCTGTCAGCAGTCACTAATACGTTAACTCTCTGCACATTGTCTGGAATGTGTGCAGTACGAGGCCTACCGCTGCGAGGACAATCCTCAATATTGCCGTGCCCGCTTTCATCGCGTAACCTTCTTGCCCACCGACTAACTGTACTGCGATCGACAGCAGCATCTCCATACACCTTTTTCAACCTCTTGTGGATGTTTCCCACTGTCTCGTTTTCACAGCACAGGTATTTTATGACAGCACATTGCTTCTGACGAACGCATGGAGGTATAAGGAGGGGAGATGGCACCATGGCCGTCTGCTGTACGTCTGTTTGAAGCCGGTGGGCCGCCATGTTTGATTGGTCAAAACAGTGACAGAGCTCTTGTTAGAATTGCGTGTTCTTCATATTTAACGTTATATCTGCGAAATAATTTCAGATGATGAGTGTTACAATGTTTACATGCATAACACAACGTCAGAATAGTTTTTTCAGGTGTTTTCGTTTTGTTTTTAATGCGTTTTTGCCCCAGCAATACAACTGATTTGGTCTCGTTAACTTAAGTGTTTCTTTTGGATACGAACTTCGAATGATGAAAAATAACAGCTCTTTTCAAACTCAAATCACCTTTTACTGTATTTGTGTCGATGTAAACTGAAAGCAGAACCCGAAAGCTATGCTAGTTTACATACCGGATGATATTTCTTACTCGTTTACACACTTATACAAAATTTCATTTGTAAATACAAACATCGTTTGTGCTTTGTCAAGAAAAATAGGCATATGAACCCACAGAGCCCTACGAGCTTCATTGATCGGAAATCTGAAATAAAATAAGAAGAAAACAGTTTCACAAAACGTAAACAAGGCCGCACATGTCACGAATATAAACGACAATATTTTACGAACGGGGCCACTTACGCATGGAACGTAATTCCTTTTAACTTGGTAGCACTATTCCAACGGTTAGTACACCAGTAAACAACGCAAACCGGCATTTTAAAACGAAAAAACCTTCAGCAGCTCTACACAGTAGCACAATCGGAAACGAGTCTTCTGACCAAACTGCAATGGCGGAGCTCGGTTTCTGTCGGCTTCAAGTTTGTGACGTCATGGCATCTCCCCTCCTTATACCTCCATGGACGTACGTCAAGTGTAGCAGCCATCTTGAAGACATGCTGTGACGGCGCCACTCACGGGAACAGGTTGAACAAGTTTGAAAACAAGCGGGAAGGATGTATCTACGCACTGTAAAACTTTCACACATGCAGAATGAAAACTGTATTTTTACAAAAATAGTGTGCATTTCTTTTGGAGTGACCCTCGTAGTTGGCCTCCAGACCAAAAAGGCGTTCCAGAATGGTCTCGAGCGGCGATGCTCAGGGGCTGTGTTAGCTGGTTGGCACGTCACACTACGGCTGAAAGAAGTAGTTCCGGTGCCAACTTTCTGGGTGGCCAAGTGGCTAGATGTCGCCTGCTGGGCCATAGACCTGACCACTTCCAGAAATTTCCTAACCTGTCGCAACCTCGGCCGTTGGGACGGTGGAATTTTCTGTGTTTGTGCGTGACTCATTAGGAAAAAGACGCTCCACTGAAACTTTAATCTTTGAACGGACGCCACATTTTGAACAATTCATTAATTCCTCTCAAAATGACGGCAGCCGAGATCTGTTTACAGATTTCTGTTACTCTGTATGTACGGATATACTATTACAAGGTTTCTTTCGTTTCTGTAAATATTTAGCTGTTTTAATTCACAGTTGAATCATTAGATACTTCGAAATAAAATTGATATGCAAATTGTGGATAGAGCAGCGGTTTGTTCCTCATCCAAAGATCACGAATCTGCCACCTGTTTTCGTATTCATTAATTACCCTCAACTCATCCTTTGCTTCCGGCCTTGCGCGGTCCCCCAAACGCTCTCACCGCACGTGGCGTCCTTAGGGAGCAGGGAGGGGAGAGGGGGGGGGGGGTTCGAAGCGGAAGATTCGAAACTTTTTTTTATCCAAACGAGGCAATTCCGGACTTGTGTTCCAAATTAAAACTTTATGTACTAAGTCCAATCTACGACGCTATAAGCCTGTAAAACACCCTTACTTTATCGTGGGAAACGTGCGAAATGCTGCATTCAGCTGGGAGCTCCAGACGGCATCTTGTTGATCGTAACCGAGGCACGTCACACGTACCCTGATGACACTAAACTGGCACACCGGGAGGAGCGAATATCGAGACGGGCGACGGGTGACCCCGTATTCTAGCCACGACCCACCGCTTAGGAGCCCAGCGCGTGACCAGAGCGACGGCTCCCTCCGTCCGCTTTGATTAAATGGGGCGGATGATGGCGCGACAGTGTGTGTCTATAAAGAAACTCATTCCGCATTCCCGCATTCGTGTCTGCCTCTGAAAGGGAAAAGGAGACTGGAACAGATGAGGTAAGATTAAATCTGACGCAGTGAAGAACAGGCTGTCCCTGAAGTAGGTCAGCCGCGCAGCTGTGCAGAGGCGTAGGTCAGCCACGTGGAGATGCGCCGCGCCTCTAGAAACTTGTGTACTTTTAATTTGCCTGAGTGTCGCGATCTTGACACTATGTCGCATCGATTGCTGAGCGCCGCCGTCCAGCGTTGCACTCCGCCTGCCTCGCAGCGGGCAGCGGGCTCGTTACCTTATGGACTTCCTCGGATTTCACAATCACTGGAAAGGCTGCAACCGTCCACTTCCACCTGGGCTTCCGAACGTGGGATTCGTGTGGAAACTTCTGTAAAAGCTAGTTTCCACGAAATACAAACGAAGGCTTTATAATCATCTCGAAGTTCAAGCAAGCTCTTCTGACCTTGTTTTCTTACAAACAGATTTGTTTTTGAAAAGTGTCCCCCTCGAGCAAAACACAATTTTTCTTTTTGTTTTTATTTCCCAAACATGTTTTCCAAATTTTCAGCATCGTCAATGCTTTTTTATTATCTTTCTATAAAACAGGAAAAATACTCTTACTACTTATAAACATATATATTTGAGTTTTTGAGACAGTACTACATATTTGAAAAACAGGCAAGGTTTTGTGCATATACTTTGTTACCACAGGCTGTGGATTCTTGAGTTTTTATGTTATTTAATGTAGTTGTTTTGTTTCGCAGTTGGTCATCTGGAACCAAACAGAAATTAATGTAGAACAGTTATTTACTTCGAAATTTTACGACTGGGAAGGTTATTGTTATGCCTACCAGTAACTATCCTATGTGGAAAATTGTGTGTACGGGGGGGGGGGGGGGGGGGTGTTCGTTTGTTTGCAGTATGTTGCACTTACACACACACAATCTTCCACACGGAAATTAGTTAATGGTAGGCATAACCATAACATTCCCAGTCGTAAAATTTCGAAGTAAATAACTCTTCTACATTAGGTTTTGTATGGTTGCAGATGACAAAATGTGAAATAAAATAACTACATTAAATAACGTAAAAATCCAGGAAATTCGCAGCATATGGTAACAAGGTACATATACTAAACTTTGTTTTTCAAATTTACAAATACTGTCATAAAAACTCAAATTTATATCTATACAAGTAGTGAAGAGCATTTTTTGCTGCTTCATAGAAAGATAATAAGAAACTCACTCATTCTGCTGAAACTTCCATGAAACATGTCTGGGAAATAAAAAAAAATGTGTTTTGCTCAAAATGGACCCTCTCCGAGAACTTTGTAACTGGCGCAGTATTGTTGCCTGTTATGTCGCAATGCTGCACAGTCGATTGCTCTATTCAGATTTGCTCAGTGCCACACGGTTGTTTCTGTAGTGTATTTTTACTGCATCTGACACGGGTGAAAATGTAGGGTAACAGATATCTGCGTCCGCAAAAGGAGCCGTTCATGAGATAACCCCAACCTTTCCTACAAACCGCCACTGACTTCAGTATGAAACATTGCCGCGGTTCGCAAAACTGTCTTTGAAAAGTAAACGTGTGCATTAACAACACATTTAATTGGACTCCATCTTTAGTAACATTCTATTAATGAGTCACCACATTAATTACCGTGCAGACAATACTAACAGTATCGCAACACTTTTTGCAGATGATCAGCTATACACAATAAAGAACTATATGAAGAAAGCTGCGAAGCTGCGAATAAGCTCTTGATAAGATTTCAAAGTGAAGCAAGGACTGGCAACGTGCTTGAAATGTTCAGAAATTTATAATTCTCCACTTCAGAACACGAAACATCTCAGTACTGCAATACTGATTCACAACTGCACTTCACAACTGATACAGATACTTAGGTGTAACAATTTGTGTGGGTGTGACACGGCAGAATTACGTAGTCTCAGTCTTCGGTAAGTCGTGCTGCTAAATCAGCATTTTCATATATAACTCTGGATTCTTCTTATTACCATTTAGCCGGCAAATGAGTGATTTAGCTGGGGTCAGAAGTACGGCTTCTTTCACAATCATTTGGCTTCTTTTCAAGCTTTTTGCTCATGGCAGTGGGAAAGAATTAAAATCCATGTTGATTAAACGAGAATTACTCGCTTCAATATTCCATGAAAATTTGTTACTACATTTTATTAAAAATCACAACAAAGCAAACTAATGCTGTGTAGTTGTGTGTTCTGGGCACGTCGGTATATAGATACACAAGGCCAAAAATGTTGCTAAGAAAAATAAACGGTTGAGAGCCTTACTGGAAACGCTGTTGGAGAACAGTTAACAACAGTACAGTACCGCAGCTTCACAACGACGAAGGAAGCTGTTATAGGCAAAGCAGACTTTGATTTATGCCGGATGAACCGGAAGTCATACGGTGCACAGTTGTAATACATACTGTGCCAGAGACTGAACTGAACAGAGGAACAGCGAACTAGTATTCATTGCAATAATTTGCTAAGTATACGAAATAATGTAATAATACAGTGCAGATATTGAAAAGTTTCTCATGTAAATATCTAGCAGATACATTTTTATATTTTCATTACGAGAAAAAGAAATTTATGCCAAAGAAACTGACATGAAGATGTTTATTTAAATTCATTTTTGCGTCAAAATATTGAAGTTTTAAAAATTGGACTAATATTTTGTTTGCGTATCATAAAAATGAAATCTCAAATTGTTTTATCTGCATTTGAGGTACTCGTGCATCCAGAAATCATTTCTCTAATGAGACGCACAAAGCGCGCTTCAGAATTTTTATTCTTTTGCTCTCTTTTCTTCGGCAATTAAAGCCATTAAAATGAAACTTCGCACAGGCATTAAAGATATAATGCAAAATTCAGTGGAACAGTTACTTCCTGAAGTTGTTTTAAACTGAATTGCATACCTGATAAGAGTAAATCTGAGTAAATTATTTTTCAAAAACTTGAGTCCAGTGTTAAAAATATCCATCAAAGTAATATTAGCTTTGATTGCTTTTTGGTTCTGTTTGTGTATAAAATTTGAGCAAACTGGTCTTCATACAGTTGGAGTTATCTAACAATATCTACCTTACTGGATTTTCGTCTGTATCCATCCCCCACTTAAATACCTTACACAGTATAATCATTGCAAAATAAAATTACACAATAATACACATTGTTTTAGTGCAGCTTTTTCTGGCCTTGTTTGCGGACATACTTAGCTTATTTCTTTGTGGACACGTGGCAACACTGAGTGGTAGCCTTCAGTTCATCGGAGTGATTATGGGAAAATGTGGTCAGACTCCAAAGGAGATTGCTTTCAAAGCGCTCGAGCGACCACCTATGGAATACTGCTCAAGGGTGTACGACCTATAGCAAATAGGACTAACAGAAGAAGTTGAACGCGTACCAAGAAGGAAATCACGAATGGACAAAAGACTGACCTACGGGAGAGCATCACAGAAATGCTAAAAAACTTAAACTGACGCTTAAAAGTAGGCTTATGAGCCAGAACATTGAGTACTGCCAGCCGCAAGGTTGACTGACGCCTGTGACGGGTAATAAGCGTAGCATAGACGAATAAGGTATCATTCTAGCGACTATGCGTGCTACAAATGGGAAAATCAACTAACATAAGCGACTTCGATCAAGGGCAGATTGTTATGGTCTGGTGTCTAGGAACGAGCATCTCTGGTCAGCTGCAGGCGTGAAGCCAATTTAACCCCTAGTAGGTGGCAAGATGTTTGACGTCCGTACCTTATCACAGTAAATGTAGGTCGGTGGCTAGCCCACTCTGTAAAGCAAGATAGGTGGCGACCTGTGGCAGATTTGATGACACAGTGAAATTCTAGGGAGGTGCTTTGGAGGACACCATCCAGCGCGCATTGTTAAACATGGAGCTTCGTAGCTGACGACTCTTGCGTGTTCCCATCTTGACCCAACGACATCGTCTGTTTCGATTGCAATGGTCACGTAGCAATTAAGACTGGAACGTGGATAAATGGAAACGTATCGCCTGCCTGGATGAATCACGTTCCTTGTTACACCAGATCGACGGCCGTGTCAAGATACGCTGTCATCCAGACGAAAGGTTCCTCTAAAGAGGCATCGCGGCATGGACGTAGGACGGTGGAGGCAGTGCTATGCTATGGGGGACCATTTACCTGGCTTTCCGTGAGACCTGTGGGAGTGATCGAAGGCACCGTGACAGCTGTGGACTACGCGAAGACAACTACAGACCGCCTGCATTCCTTCAGGATTGATCACTTCTTCGATGGCGATGGCATCTTCCAGCAGGATAACTTTCCGTGTCACAAGGTCACAATCGTACTACAGTCGTCTGAGGAGCATGATACGGAACTGATGTTGAAATCTTGGCCACCAAATTCCCCTTACCTGAAAGCAACGAAACATATCTGGGACGAAATCTGGCGCCAGCTCCGAGCCAACAAACCACCGACCAGTAATTTACTGGTCTTGTGTGACATGTGCTCAGACATCTAAGGCCATGTACCTCCGGGAATCTACTAAGCAGTTGTCCAATCCAGGCTCCACAGAATCGCTGCTTTATTGAGTTGGACCAACACAGGTTCAAAATGGTTCAAATGGCTCTGAGCACTATGGGACTCAACTGCTTAGGTCATAAGTCCCCTAGAACTTAGAACTACTTAAACCTAACTAACCTAAGGACAGCACACAACACCCAGCCATCACGAGGCAGAGAAAATCCCTGACCCCGCCGGGAATCGAACCCGGGAACCCGGGCGTGGGAAGCGAGAACGCTACCGCACGACCACGAGATGCGGGCGGACCAACACAGTACTAAGCAGCTGTTCATAACGTTTTGGCTCATCAGTGTAGACGCCAACTATCCCACGAAAGCCTAATTACAAAGATTCACGAACTAACGTTAAAAGAGGAATTTAGGAATATACTACAGCCTCTTACATAGCACTCTCGTAGAAGCAGCGAAGACAACATTCGACTGATCACCGGGCACACAGACGCATTTAAACAGTGAGTCTTCCTCGATTCCTCACACGGACGGGAATAAACCATGATACGAGCTTCACTCAGAAGTGCCCTCTGTCATGCACTTCAGTGTCCTTTGCATAGATGGATTTAGATGTTTCACACTGTATGTCTGGTTGGGGGTACTAGGTGACCGTGTTATTGGGATAAACATTCTTCCAAGGAAACTTGATGGACGAGAGTATTTTCGGTTTCTGCGGCGGTATCTTCCAAGATTGCTCGAGGACGTTCCCACTGCGCAACGTTCAAAATGTGGCACATGCATGATGTGGCACCGGAACATTTTGCTGCTGATGTAAGACATCTGAGGCGCCAATATGGGGCAAGATGGGCAGGTCGAGTGGGGCCTGTACCTTGGCCTCTAAGATCACTTGACCTCAATCCCCTGCATTTTTATGTCCGCGGGCATTTCAGGAGTGAAGGGTCCAGTATTCCCGTTGACACGGTTGAAGAACTAGAGCAGCGATTTATATTCTTGTCAGGTATCACGAGATGATGGGCTATGTTTGAAACAGTTCGTAACTGACTGCGGAAATGGATGCAGTATTGCATCCGACGGCGACAACTGGAGCATCTTTAACACGTACGAGCGTGCAGTAAGCATTAACATATAGCTTGCTGAAGCTGTACTGTATTTCTGCTTAAGGTAGGGAATCGGTGAAATTTGGTCCAATTATATGGGAACTTACCAAAAAATTTACGTTTCAAATACATTTGTACTCACTAAGAAATCACTTCATATTTAAGTTATTGTTGTCTCGTAATGTTGACTGACGTTTACTAGGGCGTTTTCTTATGTGTTATCGTGTGTTTTCCATGTATCAGTTTTCGCTATTAATTGTGATACTCAGGGAACGTAGTTAGTAACTCATCGAAAGGCGTGCGGAGGGGGTGCTTTTTATTGTAATGTGGGTTAAGATTCTTTTGACTTTCCGCGTGAAGGAGTGTAGAAAAAAAGACTGCTGACGTACCTGTTTGAGAGCTGGTCTCAGTATAATCTTATCCATACGGTACCTGAAGTAGCGGCATGCACGAAGTAGTCCTCGAATTTTGAATTTCCCAGATAATTTTCTGGAGGATATTAGTTGTATTTCTTCTAGTCGAATGATGAAAAATTCGGATTCCCACTACTCTACAGGTCTACAAAACTGTTACCATTGCCGCTACTACTGATTGTGTTTAAATATGCAGCAATGGGTATTTTAATATAAACTGGCTGTATTTTGTAAATGAATATTCTGTCAAAGAAAATCCAACCACTTGTGCTTTCTGAAGTTTTTGTCGATGATAATGATCGATGGTGGGTTTTCTCGTTTTAACGGAGGTGATGATTCTTATTAGAATCCAGACAACTAGCACAGATAAGGTTACCAATCACAGCACCTGAAACAGACAGCTGTACGAGCCGTCTAAACGTTATCAGTAAAAATAGCATTAGTAATCGGTTGAAAACGAGTGGTTTCGTTCGTCTGCTGCAACTGCCAGTAATTTATTTTAATATCTTCTAATTTTAGTTATCTGCTACCAGTCACAGCTGTTCTTCAGTTGAATGCCAAGTTTAGAAGATTATCAACAGATTCTGTATACTTTAATATTCACGTAATCACAGTTAGAATACCCGTAATAGTAAAGTTGGTTTGACGCAGTAGTGTTGTCGTATGTATGGTCCTGTTGGAATTGTTGTGATCTTACCTTTCTCCGACATTTTAATGTGTTACGAATGACCTGTAGAGTAATGTGGACTTCCAACCGTGGTGAAACTTTGCGTCTTTCATATATACATATTATTGCCAGCGGCGAAACAATCGACAAGTGACCAAAAAATCGTAGTATCGACTGAGCCTGAAACGCCGCAGTTTTAGAGTTGTAGTCTCACAGTTACTAAACCACCGAGCGACACTCCTGTAATGGGGAGATAGTTTATTAATACTATGAAACTCAGTGTCAAATAAACAGAAGCAATATCAGTACTAAGAGAGCAACTCTAGTTAGTGCTGCTAATTTAAGATTTTTCTAGTTTGTTTATAATCTTGTAGAACCGGCATGAATGGTCCTTAAAGGATCAAAACATACCAATAATTCTTACTTATAGCAGATATATAATGGTAAAACGTACAATCTAAGACAAAAAATACACAATTCACTATGAAGGAATTATCGAATGGGGCGGAAGTCGGAAGGATGTAATGTACAGACAAACAAATGATTACAATTTCCGAAGAATTGGATGGTTTAACCAAGAGAAAGAGCTTCACAAATTGAGCAAGTCAATAACGCGCTGGTCCGCCTATGGCTCTTATGCAAGCAGTTATTCGGCTTGTCACTGATTGAAAAAGTTGTTGGAATCGTCCTGAGGGATATCGTGCCAAATACAGTCCAATTGGAGCGTTACATCATCAAAATCTCGAGCTGTTTCTAGGTCCCTACCAATAACTCTCCAAACGTTCTCAATTGGGGAGAGATACGGGGACCTTGCTGGCCAAGATACGCTTTGGCAGGCACGAAGACAAACAGAGAAACTCTCGCCGTGTGCGGGCAGGGATCATCTTGCTGAAATGTAAGCCTAGGATGGTTTGCCATGAAGGGCAACAAAACGGGGAGTGAAATATCGTCGACATACAGCTGTGCTGTAAGGTTCCAGCGGATGAAACCAAAGGGGTCCTGCTATGAAACGAAGTGGCACTCCGGATCATCACTCCTGGTTATCTGGCCATATAATGGGCGACTGTCAGGTTGGTATCCTACCGCTGTCCAGGACGTCTCCAGACACGTCTTCAGCCTGGAGTCCCATTGGTTGAAGTAGAATTATCTTATGAACTTCGAAATGAGCCACGGTGACAGCGAAGACGTGTCTGAAAATTAATGAGAAAACACACGAATCCCAAATTTGCATGGCCAGACGAGGAAATCAATCCCTGTCCTCCCGAACGCGTGCCCAGGGTCTTAAGCAGTACACAACCTCGCTCTGACTCAACTCATACAGAGCTTCGGACATTCTTTACCTACTTCTGCAACTATATCTATATGGTTATTCTGTAAGATGCACTTCACTGTTTGGCAGAAGGTCCACAGTACACAGAACCGCATCCAGGCTATCTCTTAACCACTCCATTCTCGAACAGCATGGGGGAAAAGTGAACACGGAAAAAGATCCTGTGACGGCTCTGATTTCTCTTATTTTATCACGATGGTCAGTTCTGCTGGCGTAAAGGAATACTTATACACACATCATAAAAAGCTTTGCGTCAACCCGGTTCCCAGAACTCCTGAAGATAGACGTTGACTGTGGATGTTGTATCACAGACACAGCCCCTTTGACTGTTCAGAGATGTCACTAAACCCGCCCAAAGATGTACACAGCCATGCATGAGCACCGCCTATAAGACGGAGGGGGTCCGAGAGCCGATCAGTTCCAGCCCTTCCGCCAGAAAGGAGGTACGCGGCAATGCCGCGGTTCGATCGCGTCCGCATTGTTACCTTGTGCCAGGAAGGGCTCTCAACAAGGGAACTGTCCAGGTGTCTCGGAGTGAACCAAAGCAATATTGTTCGAACATGGATGAGATACAGAGAGGGCTCTGAGCACTATGGGACTCAACATCTTAGGTCATAAGTCCCCTAGAACTTAGAACTACTTAAACCTACCTAACCTAAGGACATCACACACACCCATGCCCGAGGCAGGATTCGAACCTGCGACCGTAGCAGTCCCGCGGTTCCGGACTGCAGCGCCAGAACCGCGGCCGGCAGATACAGAGAGACAGGAACTGTCGAAGACATGCCCAAGGGCTACTACTGCAGTGGATGATCGCTACCTATGGATTATGGCTCGGAGGACCCCTGACAGCAATGCCACCATGTTGATTAATGCTTTTCGTGCAGCAACTTCACTCCCGAAGTCCATGGCGAGGTCCATCTTTGCTACCACGACACCACAGCACAGATGGGCCCAACAACATGCCAAATGGACCGCTCAGGACTGGCATCGCATTTTCTTCACCGAATGAGTGTCGCATATTCCTTCTACCGGACAATCGTCGGAGACGTGTTTGGAGGCAACCCGGTCAGGATGAACGCCTTAGACACACTGTCCAGCGAGTGCAGCAAGGTGGAGGTTCCCTGCTGTTTTAGGGTGCTATTATGTGGGGCCGACGTACACCGTTGGTGGTCATGGAAGACGCCGTAACGGCTGTACGGTACGTGAATACCAGCCTCCGACCGATAGTGCAACCATATCGGCAGCTTATTGGCGAGGCATTCGTCTTCATGGACGACAATTCGCGCCCCCACCATGCACATCTTGAGAATGACTTCCTTCAGGATAACGACATCGCTCGACTACAGTGGCCAACATGTTCGTCAGACATGAACCCTATCGAACATGCCTGGGATGGATTGAAAAGGGCTGTTTATGGACGACGTGACCCGCCAACCACTCTGAGGTATCTACGCCGAATTGCCGTTGAGGAGTGGGACAATCTGGACGAACAGTGCCTTGATGAACTTGTGTGCCACGATGAATACAGGCACGCACAATGCAAGAGGACGTGCTACTGGGTATAACAGGTACCGGTGTGTACAGTAATCTGGACGACCACCTCTGAAGGTCTCGCTGTATGGTGGTACAACATGCAATGTGTGGCTTTCATGAACAATAAAAAGTGCGGAAATGACGTTTATGTTGATCTCTGTTCCAATTTTCTGTACAGGTTCCAAAACTCTCGGAACCGAGGTGATGCAAAACTTTTTTTTTATGTGTGTATGAACAGAGAATTTTCGTGACATTTGGGTGGTAGAAATGTAAAGATGTAAGCTGTGTTATTTCATAAAAATAACTTTTTAAGAATTTTGTTGTTACCAAATTCTTGTTATGTTATACCTGTTCTCCTATAATCGTTTTTACCGGGTACGATGTCACAGAAATTACTTATATTCCTCGTCCCAAATAGCGATAATTTCACAGTAGCCATACTCTAGTTTTTACCCAGCACTATTTACAAGAAAAAGTTAGTTGTCAGTCACTTCTGAAATGTCATTAATTTTTTTTTCACACGAATTAACGTTATCTGCGTTTCACTGAACGACTTCCAAAATGGAAATGCTTTGTTGCAAAATACTGTTGGGAGTAATTAATTTTGTGCTGTGACACTTAGCCTGTTTTCATGTAGACGGGTTTCCCCAAACAAGGGGAGTATAAGACCTGTTAATCACAGACTTCGACGAGTCTCAGGAAATGTTGTATAAGGAGGGACCTATCCTGAGTACCTGGCTAGTGGTTTTCACGTGGCGGTTCCTCTTCACCCCTATACCTGTAAAGTTCATTCTGTTTCGACCGAGTGGACGTAGCGCAGGCGCGAACGTTCGCACTTTCACGCAACAGAATATCAGTCAGTAGTATATGTAATATGTGTATATAGCACCAAGCATATTTAATGAAAACTACTGCTTTCCGGGCACACGAATTTTTCAGAAATGATGCCAGAAAAAACAGTTCGTTTAAATTCAGGAAGTATGTTCTGTCTTCGATCAACTTCGATGCAAACCACGCGTATTTCATTATTCCTCTTAAAGCAAGTATACTAATGTACTTCCATGAAATCTTCTCTCGAGGCCGGCCGGTGTGGCCGTGCGGTTAAAGGCGCTTTAGTCTGGAACCGCGTGACCGCTACGGTCGCAGGTTCGAATCCTGCCTCGGGCATGGATGTGTGTGATGTCCTTAGGTTAGTTAGGTTTAAGTAGTTCTAAGTTCTAGGGGACTGATGACCACATATGTTAAGTCCCATAGTGCTCAGAGCCATTTGAACCATTTTTTTCTTCTCTCGAAGCGATTCTAACCTGCCTGAAAAACTAAAAAGCACAGGTTTGACAAAAAGGGTAGCTATGGGAGGATTATTTTTACGGTGCAAATGCATGCTTTGTCTTTCATCGACAAAGATTTGACCATTAAGTGTCTGATCAACCTGCTGTCCCAAGGAATCAATAATGTAAAAAAAAATATTTCTTGCCCCACGTACGGAAGAACGAAAGATTTCAAAAACACTTGGTCCAGCCTTTCGTGAGCTTCACTGATTTTGTTCGGGTCACAGATATGTTTTTTAATTTCAGTCAACTCCTCAACCCTTTTTTGAACAGTCCATGCAAATTTTGCGGACGGTTCTCGCATGGATAAGAAAACCTAAGGGAATATCTTCCGTGTCGCAGTTGTAGTATACTGTGTTGTGAAGGAATGACTAATCTTGCTCAAATCTGTTCTCACTCCTTATTCCGCAAGGAATCTTTTGTACGTCGATTGGCACTGACAGCTGGTTTGATCGGTATTAATTACATAATCGAGGTCAAAATTAGGGATGAGTTCCTCCGTCTATTTCTGGAGTCCTTCCGTAACTACTAATACTTCGTCCATTGTTCGTAACTCTTTGGATCTGTTCAAATATTTGGCACCGCAAACGGAATACACATTTGAAGAAAGTTTGCTGTAACCGTTGATTTATTAATGAAACTGCTAAGGCGAAAATGAATATTTTTGATTAATTTTTCGTGACATATACCATTTAATGATATTCAGTACGGTGAAAGTGGAAAAAAAAATACACAGGCAGGGTTTAAACCCTCATCGCCAGTGCGGTAGCCGTGAACTTTAGGTACACTGCTACGCTCGTCCGGTCGAAACATAATGAGAGTTACAGGGATAGGCGATACGCATAAAACTTCAACATTGATTTTCTCGGAAACTGGAGGCCGTCGCATTAAAAGCACTAGGCTAGGTACTCAGGACAGATCCGTCTACAACATACCTACGACTCATCAAAATCCGTGATTAACAGGTTTGATGGTCCATTTGTATATGAATTTAGCTGAATGACAAGATTTGTCGATGTTACTTTATAACTTTTTTTAATCAAAGTAACTTAGTTATCTTTCTGTAGAGCTTACAGAAGGAAGGGATGGATTTTTAAGAAATAACTGCAATAACGGTTTCTATTTCTGTGTGTTAGGTAATAAGCTAATGTGAAAAGAGCCATGCGATAGCGATAGGCCCTGATACACAAGGTATAAAAGAAAAGTGCATTGCTGGAGCTATCTTTCAGGTTCAGGTGAGTCGTGTGAAAAAGTTTCCACCGTGAATATGGCGCAGACAGGCTTTGAACGCGGAATGGACGTTGGAGCTAGACGCACAGGGAACTGCATTTCGGAAATTTTTAGGGAATTCAATATCCCGAGAGCCACAGCGTCAAGAGTGTGCTGAGAATACCAAATTTCAGGCATTCCCTCTCACCACGGAGAACGCACTGGCCGTCGGCCTTCACTTAAAAACCGAAAGCAGCGGCGTTTGCATAGTGTTGTCAGTGCTAACAGACAAGCAACACTGCGTGAAATAACCTCAGAAATCGATGTGAATCGTACCACGAAAGTATCGGTTACAACAGTTCAGCGAGATTTGGCGTTAATGGCTCTGAGCACTATGGGACTTACTTCTGAGGTCATCAGTCTCCTAGAACTTAGAACTACTTAAACCTAACTAACCTAAGGACATCACACACATCCATGCCCGAGGCAGGATTCGAACCTGCGACCGTAGTGGATGCTCGGCTCCAGACTGTAGCGCCTAGAACCACTCGCCCACTCCGGCCGGCAAACCCTTCAGTGGCCGGAATTTCTGCAGAGTGACATGTGCACAGTCATCATTCTTTTAATACAGCTTTAAAAGCAGAGCTCGATCCTACATTGAGACAGTCATGGCGAACGTCGCAGACGCGAAAGGAGGAAAAGCCGTGTACCCGGCGTGTTTATACCAACTTCAGTGGTCGCGCACATGACAGTTTTTTTTTTTTTTCATTTACGTATTCTGACACATACAGCGCCATTGCTTGATCAATTTTCATACTATTTTTCCTCTTCCGTCATACGTTTTCCCCCTTCTTTGATAAGATTCCGTTGCAATTTGGCGTCATTCTGACCAGTGATGTTGTTTCTACAGCGTTTTGAAAGTTTAACTTTATAATTAATCACCCTGTAACCAATAACTTACAGCTAAAATTCGCTGAACATCTGCAAGGTGTAGAGTTCAACGAGATCTGTAGGGCAGACGAAAGACCGACCGTTAGAGGCTGGTGCAAGTTCTGTAACACTCATATACCAATCGTGCTGATACGGGGTTATTAAAATATTTGGCACTGTTATCAAAGATGTCTCAGATCCAATACAGTCATATCGTACTGGGTTTTTACCTTACATCATGTGATGCATTTGTGGGATCTATTTATAGCCCAATAACATACCATATCTGGTACAGCCTGCGTGGTTGCCAGATTAGCTATATCCTATAGCGTTTTCCCTGATATCACAGAGGAAGTAGGACAACTGCGTTAAGTGCAGAATCTGAGATTGCTATATGCAGACAGCTAAGATGACTATTGTGTTTAAAATATAAGGTGGAGAGCCAAGATGGTGGACCTGGAGACATGAACGCAGCTGAGAGTGTTGCATAGGTCTGTAAATAGGAGACAGCGATTCAAGGTACGTGACCTGGGGATATGGAAGCAGCCTGCAACATTAACTTGGAATGATAATTAAATCAGGATCCTAAGCTGTCGACGGGCGTTGATCTACATAAACGGGGACAGTTGAAAATGTGGTGTCACCGCCAGACACCACACTTGCTAGGTGGTAGTTTTTAAATCGGCCGCGGTCCGGTAGTATACGTCGGACCCGCGTGTCGCCACTATCAGTGATTGCAGACCGAGCGCCGCCACACGGCAGGTCTAGAGAGACTTCCTAGCACTCGCCCCAGTTGTACAGCCGACTTTGCTAGCGATGGTTCACTGCCTACTTACGTTCTCATTTGCCGAGACGATAGTTTAGCATAGCCTTCAGCTACGTCATTTGCTACGACCTAGCAAGGCGCCATATTCAGTTACTATTGATATTGTGAATCATGTACCGTCAAGAGCGACGTTCATCATTAATGGCTTAAAGTTAAGTATTCCACCAGCTACGTCCGTTTTTCTAAATTCTAATTTCCTTGTCCTGTTCCAGACCTCACGCCAGCCTGCGTGAGCTAAAACGCCTGCCTTTCGGCCTCCTCTAGTAACACGGTGTTGGCTCTCCTGCCAACCACAACAGAAAATGCGTGTCCCGACCGAGACTCGAACCCAGGATCTCCTGCTTACATGGCAGACACTCTATCCATCCGAGCAACGATTGCCAGTGGAGAATATGGAGCTAGCTGCTACGCAGAAAGGCCTTGTCTTCTATGAATTTGATGCTCTGTTGCCTCAGTGGATGATGGTGTTGGACACGGGTTTCCATCTGTAGTTTATTTTTCTTCTGTGTACCGAAAAGTAGTGTAGATTTTAGAGTATTCCAGGAGAAAAATAAACAGCAGACTTGGACCCATGTCTGAAACCTTCATCCTTCATTCCGGGGGAAAAATAAACAGCAGACAGGTACCCACACCTGAAACCTTCATCCCCTGAGGCACCAGAGCTTTGCATTCACAGGAAAGACGGCATTCCTATGCAGCAGCTAGCTCCACCTTCTCCACTGGCGATCGTGGCGATCATTCGTAGTCACTGAATAACAAATAACATTACGAGCCATTCCGACTATGTATGAAGATGGTATCTGTTCTTTCGGACATGTCCGAAAGAACAGATATCATCTTCATATATGCCGGCTGTAGTGGCCGAGCGGTTCTAGGTGTTACAGTCTGGAACCACGGGATCGCTACGGTCCCAGGTTCGAATCCTCCCTCGGGCATGGATGTGTATGATGTCCTTAGGTTATAGGTTAGTTAGGTTTAAGAAGTTCTAAGTTCTAGGGGACTGATGACCTCAGAAGTTAAGTCCCATAGTGCTCAGAGCCATCTTCATATATAATTAAGGCTAACCGGCCATTGACCTTCTTCTTCTGTGCTGGATGCACACGCATTGCCCGAACTGTTAGGGCACTCGGTAAGACTGTCTGTCGCGAGTAACGAGTGTAATTGGCGAGGGGACTACGGATGTTGTGTGTGAACATTAAGTTGGAAATGTGGGTCTCACGGGGAGTGTGCAAGGGATAAATCCCTGCAGTCGCACTGTCCTCTGTGCCCCCGGTGGCAGATGGATAGAGAGCGTCTGCTATGTAAGCAGGAGATCCCGGGTTCGAGTCCCGGTCGGGGCACACATTTTCAACAGTCCTCGTTGATGTATATCAACGCCTGTCGACAGCTTAGGGTCTTGATTTAATCATCATTTCATTTTAATAGAGCTGCATGGTCACCGATGATGCAACACTAACAGTCCATAACATTCCAGTTTCCATGACTCTGCAGTCTGCAGTCACCTACCCATACTAGTCCTCCATACCATACACTCATCCGCTGGACATGACACTCATGCTGTGCACTACGGTGAATGGTTGATCATTATGAGCTGTCAACAGAGGTCCGCAACCTTCAGAGAGAAAAAAATTTATTCGCACAGTTGATTTTAAGTATTAAACAATTCCTCTCTCTCAATGTTCATCATTATTCATTGTCTGTTTGTGTTCTAACGGTTGTTATTTGTTTCTCCTTCAGCATAAAGGCTCGTTCTGCATTGGAACAGAAATCAACCCAGCACTCAGATAGCCTCCCTGAAGCAGCGCCTGATATGACAGAGTGGGACACACAACTGTTCTAAGACTTCGAGTTTCCAGCATATACAGCATCCCCAAGCCAACGGCACTGCAGAGTACACCTGATACAGTGAAGCAGAAATCGAGTCAGTATGCAGAATTGTTTCCAGGCTATGGGCTTCCACTATCACCAACATATGCGCTCCTCGCAAAACATCAGCATTGGACAGCGCACGTACAAATGTGGTATTATTCTCGGCAACAAAAAAGATGAATGTGAGTGACAGTAAACAAGTCATTGTAGGCTAGTCCTCAGACCATAAATTCAGCATAGTTGTAATTTTTGAAAATCCACGATTTGGTGATATGAAAGCAGTACTATCAGACTATGAATGCTATCAATATTATGTTAGAATTCGACACAAATATGTGTAACCTTCAACCCTCACAATCCTGCAGTGTTGCGGGACTGCCATACAATGTGTGTTGGGGACTACCCAAGACAAGTGAAAAATACAACAACGAGAAGACCACACTGTGCTCACTTTTAGGAATCTACATTCAGATGTGTGCCTATCCCTGTCGGCATGTGGCAACATGTGGCTCTGACCAGCTGATGTTACTGTCATGTGCGCCTACTACGTGGGTGCTCCAGGGCTCGAGCACCCAATACCTAATCTTGTGGGTGCACCGCACCAACAAAATTTTTAGTTTGATAAAAATAAAATAAATAGTTCTCACTTGTGTTTACCAAAAAGTAATGAGCTATTAAAACACTGAGATGGAAGTTAAAATTTCAGAACTGTAAATCATATCTGTTTGTTTAAAATGTCTTTGTGCAAACGCAACCGAACAACACACTCCTCTGACGTTGCCTTTCTCTGGCCAAGTCAAAGGCACCCTCCCGAATAACGGTCGCACTGTACTGTGAAGGGAATCCCGCCTTTTCGGCTTGCTTTCATGTTTCCTTACAAGTGACACGCTACAATACGCCCACTCCATTCGTCAAGAATTGTTTTAAAATATCCGCTTGCAAATATTGAGCAATAATATGGAATAATCCGAGATACAAGGATTGTTACAGACTACCTCAATAGCTATTTTTTTAAACGTAACAGCGGCGTGGTTTAAGATATCAGTGAAATTGTTTTCACGTAATTTGGATTGTCATCTTTTTATTTGTTGTGACAATGGCTTTCAAAGACGTGGCAGCTTATTTTGGAGAATGAAGGGGTATTACCGCATTAGTATCTAGTACAAAGAAGAGGTTCTACTAACGGCATGGGTGGAGCAAAAGCTCTCCGCCAGGCGAAAGTTTCACAGTTTTCAAACGTTGCGCGATTACTGGACGCGTGTGGAAAGCTGAAACTCAATAATGAGTATTGCTGCTACACATACTTTCGAATTCTAACAGCTTCGAAAAACGTAAACGAATGACCTCTTTCATTACATTACAACACACACCATTAAATTTCTATTTGTACCTGCTGCAATGACAGTTACGTTAGTTACTGATAAGTTAAACATTTTGTGTTAGGGGGTCTGATTTTTATTTCTGCAGGCTGACCCTTGTCGCATACCTTACGCATCTGGGTCTGTGAGTTCGTCTACGTAAATTTGAACCCGAGTTTGATCTCATTTCTGTTGCTTTTAAATCAGCTGTTTTACGGACTGAGCTAGAGCAACGTGTGATTTCAGTACCGGTATATTTACAGCACACATCTTTATTATACAGCAGTGTTCATAAAAGATTATGAATGGAAGATAATCAATTTAAAAAATATCTAGACTCCCCAGAAAACATATACTACATTCCGCCATTGATATGCACCCACAGATATCTTGGAAAGTCGGCGCCCTTGGTTACTGCCCTCTGCCATGAGCACGGCGTGCTCAGACTTCTGAACACATCACAGAAGTGGACCAGGTGCGTGGCATCAGGGCACTTCCTGATGCGTTATTTGTTTGAAAAAGAAACAGTTGTTCTCATTCTATCCAGTGAACTTAAACTTAAGACAGGTTAACTTGTAGATTCCAGTTTTAAGGTGTCATTTACGCAATCTTTGATATAAGAGCGGTGGGGAGAATTGTTTAAACTTAGGGCAGCTGCGCTGATACCATTCTAAACTGAGCACAAGTGACTTGTCGCTCAGAGTCGCGCGCACGTCCGCTTCGCAACACGGCTGAGAGCCGACCGCCGCCTCGGCCATCCAGACACACTTTCCGTCACACTCATATTCCCAACATCCCACTAGCCCCACCGCCGTGACCCTCGCCCATTAACCCCCTACTCGCAGGTTTGTGATTCCCGTGGGAGTTACGACGTTCGTTGTGGTTCAAATGGCTCTGAGCACTATGGGACTCAACTGATGTGGTCATAAGTCCCCTAGAACTTTAAACTACTTAAACCTAACTAACCTAAGGACAGCACACAACACCCATGCATCACGAGGCAGAGAAAATCCCTGACCCCGCCGGGAATCGAACCCGGGAACCCGGGCGTGGGAAGCGAGAACGCTACCGCACGACCACGAGATGCGGGCCGTTGGTTGTGAATCCACATTGAAACCTTTACATCAAGTAGCTGCCGTCCCCGTAGAATTAGAGTTATGAGTACTGTCTAACAACTATGAAGCGCATGGGAAAGGATAAGTACCATTGTACCACGTAAAAAGATTTCTTGCTGTTTCATTAGCATACAGAGTGCAGGAAGAATGACATCGGAAAAGTACAAGAAGGGCGGCTCGTTTTGTATTATCGCCAAATAAGAGAGATAGTGTAACAGACATTATACGTGAAATGGACTGGCAATCGTTAAAACAAATGCGTTTTTCGTTGCGACGGGGTCTTCACATGAAATTTCAATCACCAATTTTCTCCTCGAATTGCGAAAACATTCTGTTGGCACCCACCTACATAGAGAGAAATGATCATCACGATAAAATAAGAGAAATCAGGGCTCGCACAGAAAAATTTATGTGCTCGTTTTTCCCACGCGCTGTTCGAGAGTGGAACGGCAGAGAGACAGCTTGAAGGTGGTTCACTGAACCCTCTGCCAGGAACTTTATTGTGAATAGCAGAGTAATCATGTAGATGTAGATGTAGAAGTAGATGTAGACTGGCGAAGTGCAGATTACTCAGCACCTCATTTACACTCTCTCACAGGGAAAAGCCTGTGATTATTTGAGCTATTTCGTATGTTTCCTATACACTTGAGCAATATTCTACGATGGGTTTTGCACATGTTTTGTAAGCAATCTCCTTCGGAGACTTATTGCATTTTCTCAGAATGCTACCAATGAACCAAAGCTACCACAAGCTTTACCTATTAATGAGCTTGTGTGATCATTTCTTTTAATATTTCCACAAATAGTTGCCCCACAGGTAATTGTATGAGTTGACTAATAGACCTACCAGTTGGAGCTCATTGGTATTGTATTCATACGATACTATGTTTTGGCGACAGTGACAGGACTATGCAAGAGGACTATCTGGTGTAATAATATGGCTTTACTGTTTTAGACTGCACTTAAGTAGTTGATAGGAAAGTTTGTTCCACGAAAGTGGTCTATACCAGCTACCTGAACAGCACAGGCTTTTCCTTCCACCATGGCACTGTCGTTTGTAGACATGCTGGAATAATTCAATACAATATTAAATTCTACAGGGACGGCATTCCTGTTGTTGTGCGCATTAAGGTTACACAGTTAGGTAATATCAGCTGTGGACTGAAATTTGATCTTTCTCGCGTGCGTTAACGCGATCTTCCTAATACAGTCACTGCGGCGCCGCAGATGCATATGAATGTAAGCTCGTAACACACAAGAGTTTGGTCAGATCGTGCACTAAATGTACCATTTGCAATATTAAGCGGCCCACTCGAACGTACATCGCCAAATAATTGCTTTTTACTACTGAAATTAACTTTTGAACTTCGTGTTGAGCTCCGTGCCTAGATGAGCGAGCCAGGCTTCGATCGCTCCCTATAAGGGATTCCCAATACTCTCCTTTAGCAGTCCCAACAGATAGCGCGCCAAAGAAGCGAACGGTAATGGCGAATTGCCGATGTACACAACGATATGCAGGTTACCAGCGGTTTTAAAAACTGAACTGAAGTAGTACTCCTGGATTATCCTTCGTAAAGGAAAATTTAAAAACGGAGTTCAGCATTTCTACTTTTGATACCCTCAGTTCCTGTGTCATCCATGAGTATCTAGAGACGAACTTTTGATGCCAATGGCAGCCTTATGTATGGCCAGAATTTCCTTAGGTTTTGAGAGATCCTTCGATAACAAAATGGTTCAAATGGCTCTAAGCACTATGGGACTTAACATCTGAGATCATCAGTCCCCTAGACTTAGAACTACTTAAACCTCACTAACCAAAGGACATCACACAAATCCATGCCCAAGGCAGGATTCGAACCTGCGAACGTAGTAGCAGCGCGGTTCCGGACTGAAGCGCCTAGAACCGCTCGGCCACAGTGGCCGACCTTCGATAACATTCTGCTACAGTAGTCGTTGGAGATTTCATATACCGCCCTCTCGACAGCTTATCTTCTTTGGGTATGGCCCTATTTCTAGCTCTATGCTTTGTTTTACAACTACTGTACAATAATCTCTGTTTTTTTTTACAGAAGTTTCTTTTGCAGAAACTCTATGCCAAGTCGGTCTTCCCCACGATGAACTGTACTACTACGGAGATATCAGTATTTATTCAGTGCTTGGACACTTTCCCTTCTAAACTTGAGCCACACTTCTTTTTCATACTCACTCTCGAAGCTAAGTTTCTCTAAAATGTGTGTTAGAAAAGCAATGAGGAAAGGTTTCAATGACTTTCAAAGTAAAATTTTGTCAATCGCTCTGAGTAAAAACCGTAAGAGATTTTTGTCTTACGTGAAATTAGTAATTGGTTCGAAATCATCTATTCGTTCGATCAGAGACCATAATGACAAGGAAACGGAAGATAATAGAAGGCCGAAACAGTAAATTCTGTCTTTCGAAATTGTTTTACCGTGGAACTTAGTAGCAGTGTCCCTCCTTTCAATAACCGTACAAACGTCTAAATGGCAGATATCGAGATAACCGATCGGGGAATAGAAAACAACTACAATCCCTTAGTAGTTAACAGACGTTGGACCATTGAGATACCTATAACATTCTGCAAAGATTATGCGAAAAACTTGCTCCACTTCGAGCAATAATTTATGGTTGATGGCTGGAGCAACGAAGGGTGCGTAGCGAATGGAGAAAAGTGCTAGTCATTCCCGTTTTCAAGAACGGCCACAGGGCAAGTGCACTTATACCATTGACGTCAATCTGTTGCAGAATTATGGAACATGTTTTATGTTCAAGATTTGTGACGTTTTTGGAGAAAGAAAATCTCCTCTATAAAAATCGAAACGGATTCCGCAAACAGAGGTCTTGTGACACTCAGCCTGCTGTGTTCCTCCATGATATACACTCCTGGAAGTGGAAAAAAGAACACATGGACACCGGTGTGTCAGACCCACCATACTTGCTCCGGACACTGCGAGAGGGCTGTACAAGCAATGATCACACGCACGGCACAGCGGACACACCAGGAACCGCGGTGTTGGCCGTCGAATGGCGCTAGCTGCGCAGCATTTGTGCACCGCCGCCGTCAATGTCAGCCAGTTTGCCGTGGCATACGGAGCTCCATCGCAGTCTTTAACACTGGTAGCATGCCGCGACAGCGTGGACGTGAACCGTATGTGCAGTTGACGGACTTTGAGCGAGGGCGTATAGTGGGCATGCGGGAGGCCGGGTGGACGTACCGCCGAATTGCTCAACACGTGGGGCGTGAGGTCTCCACAGTACATCGATGTTGTCGCCAGTGGTCGGCGGAAGGTGCACGTGCCCGTCGACCTGGGACCGGACCGCAGCGACGCACGGATGCACGCCAAGACCGTAGGATCCTACGCAGTGCCGTAGGGGACCGCACCGCCACTTCCCAGCAAATTAGGGACACTGTTGCTCCTGGGGTATCGGCGAGGACCATTCGCAACCGTCTCCATGAAGCTGGGCTACGGTCCCGCACACCGTTAGGCCGTCTTCCGCTCACGCCCCGACATCGTGCAGCCCGCCTCCAGTGGTGTCGCGACAGGCGTGAATGGAGGGACGAATGGAGACGTGTCGTCTTCAGCGATGAGAGTCGCTTCTGCCTTGGTGCCAATGATGGTCGTATGCGTGTTTGGCGCCGTGCAGGTGAGCGCCACAATCAGGACTGCATACGACCGAGGCACACAGGGCCAACACCCGGTATCATGGTGTGGGGAGCGATCTCCTACACTGACCGTACACCAGTGGTGATCGTCGAGGGGACACTGAATAGTGCACGGTACATCCAAACCGTCATCGAACCCATCGTTCTACCATTCCTAGACCGGCAAGGGAACTTGCTGTTCCAACAGGACAATGCACGTCCGCATGTATCCCGTGCCACCCAACGTGCTCTAGAAGGTGTAAGTCAACTACCCTGGCCAGCAAGATCTCCGGATCTGTCCCCCATTGAGCATGTTTGGGACTGGATGAAGCGTCGTCTCACGCGGTCTGCACGTCCAGCACGAACGCTGGTCCAACTGAGGCGCCAGGTGGAAATGGCATGGCAAGCCGTTCCACAGGACTACATCCAGCATCTCTACGATCGTCTCCATGGGAGAATAGCAGCCTGCATTGCTGCGAAAGGTGGATATACACTGTACTAGTGCCGACATTGTGCATGCTCTGTTGCCTGTGTCTATGTGCCTGTGGTTCTGTCAGTGTGATCATGTGATGTATCTGACCCCAGGAATGTGTCAATAAAGTTTCCCCTTCCTGGGACAATGAATTCACGGTGTTCTTATTTCAATTTCCAGGAGTGTACATAGCGCTGTAGACAACGGCGCCCAGGTTGATGTCGCCTTCCTAAACTTCAGGGAGGCACTTGACACCGTCTAGCAATGGCGTTTAGTGAGAAAAATACGAAATTGCCGCGTATCGGGCCACATTTGCTACTGGATTCAAGACTTCTTTGCAGGCTCAACTCAACACATCGCTCTTAAGGCAACAAAATCGAGAGATCTAAAGGTAATTTCCAGAGTATCCCAAGGAAGTGCGATAGGACGGCTATTGTGTACAATGTACAATGTATAAATTATCTAGCAGAAGGCGTCGGATGAGATTTAAGACTGTTTGTAGATGACGCGGTTGTCTGTAACAATATAGCAATCCCAGAAGACATTATCCACTTCTCGAATAACCTGCAGAGAACTGACGAATGTTGCAGGCTCTGGCAGTTCATCTCGAACTTAAATAAATGCAACACATTACGCACGCATAGGAAGAGAATGCCACTATTGCGCAACTGCACTATTGATGAGAAACTGCTGGAAACAATATCCACTGCAAAATATCTAGGAGTAACTATCTAGAGCGCCCTTAAGTAGAATGACCACATAAAACAAATAGTAGGAAAAGCAGATGACAGACTGAGATTCATAGGAAGAATCTTAGGGAAATGTAATTCATCCGCGAATGAAGTGGTTTATAAGTCGCTTGATCCGCCGATTCTCAAGTATTTTTCATCATTATGGGATCCTAATCAGGTAGGAGTCCGCCGCTCGTGGTCTCGCGGTAGCGTTCTCGTTTCCCGAGCACGGGGTCCCGGGTTCGATTCCCGGCGGGGTCAGGGATTTTCACCTGCCTCGAGATGACTGGGTGTTTGTGTTGTCCCCATCATTTCATCATCATCCAGGAAAGTGGCGAAATTGGACTGAGCAAAGATTGGGTAATTGTACGGGCGCTGATAACCACGCTGTTGAGCGCCCCACAAACCAAACATCATCATCATAATCAGGTAGGCCTGATAGAAGAGACAGAGAAGATCCATCGAAGAGCGGTGCGTTTCGTTGCCGGCCGTTGTGGCCGAGCGGTTCTAGGCGCTTCAGTCTAGAACCGTGCGACCGCTATGGTCGCAGGTTCGAATCCTGCCTAAGGCATGGATGTGTGATATGTCCTTAGGCTAGTTAGGTTTAAGTAGTTCTAAGTTCTAGGGGACTGATGACCTCAGATGTTAAGTCCCATAGTGCTCAGAGCCATTTGAACCATTTTTTGCGTTTCGTTACGGAATCGTTCGGTCGGTGCGAGAACCTTACCGAGATGCTAAACAAACTCAATTGGCAGACGTTACAAAACGGATGTTCTGCATCACAGAGAGGTTTACTACGGAAATTTCGGGAAAACACTTTGCGGAAAGAGTGGGAGAACATATTACGTGCTCTCGCATACATCTCGCGTAATGACGACAATGAGAAAATTCGAGAATTAAAGCCAATACAGAGGCTTTCCGGCAGTCATTCTTCCCCCTTACCATTCGCGAGTGGAAGGTGATAGGATGATGAATTAGTAGTGCCAGAAGTACCCTCCGACACACACCATTAGGTGGCTTGCATAGCATGATGTAGATGTTTCGATATGATACATTCTCTTCATCTACTTCACTGAACACGTAAATATTTCTACCTGTTTGAATTGTACTTAGTACTTCAGTAAACATTGCTACTACAACCGCCTCATGGCCACTCATATCTGTTTCCACGTGATCATCCTGAAAGAGATCAAATCTATTTGTTGACATTAGATCTAATGCATTTATGAATTATATATCATTAAAAAAATCACAAGCTGATAACGTTCATAACATAGAAGGAAGACAAATGAACAAACATATAACTGCATTTCTAATTCTAAAGTGACGTGAAATGCAAATAATGACAATACAGCTGAAGAGAAAATGAAAAATGCAACAATTTATCAAGTGTATATGTACAGAATTCTTTCGACCTCAGTCTTCACTAACAAAGAAGGAAAAAGCAATGGTTTACAGAATATGTGTTTAATATCCAGAAACCCCGTCGGTAATCTGCACCCCAGCTTTATACACAAAATACTGTTTTTAATTTATAACAACCATAATGTACAAACATATGTACCCATATTTCCAGAATGACTGCAAAAGATGGTTTGTAAATAAAAGCGAAACGAGTCTGGTGTAAAATTCTCTTCAGTTATTTTCAGTAAGTTTAAGACAGAGGAACCAATAGTAATTGCTAATTGATTTTGGGGGGGGGGGGGAGAGGGAGACCAAACAGTGACGTCATCGGTCCCATGGGATTAGAGAAAGATGGGGAAGAAACTCGCCCGTGCCCTTTCAAAGGAATAATCCCGGCATTTGCTTGAAGTGATTTAGGGGAATCACGGAAAACCTAAATGTGGATGGCTGGACGCGGGTTTGAACCGTCATCCTCCCGACTGTGAGTCCAGCTATGCAACTAAATGAAAAGCAAGAAAAGTGCAAGTGATGTGTTGTAATAAATGTGGGTGAAAAAATCGGCCAGTTGGAGCATGGGGACCGAATGACACACACACACACACACACACAGAATGAAAGCAAACGGAACAAATTCAAAGTTCGTCAAACAAAAACAAAACAGTGAAACAAACGACCGTCAAAAGCGCATCAGAAACGTAAGTTGTGCATCGAAAAATGTTTTCAAGCCACAGCAACATAACAAGAGGTAGCTTCGAATCCCCACTGATATAATCAGTGCCTAGTCGCAACCAGTGTCGGTACTTCCTGTGTGTCCTTACTCATAGTGGCTGCTGAATCAAAATGGTGTCTGTTGTTGTGAACAGGTTGAGAATTTTCGTCTGACGGGATGCATGCTAGGGTAGTACGCGCAGTTGCTGTGACCACCGTGCCCAGGCGGCGCAGTAATCAAAGCATCTGCCTAGTAAGCAGGAGACCCGGGTTCGAATCCCAGTCCGGCACAAATTTTCAACCTTCCCAATTGATTTAATCAATGCCCACTAGCAGCCAATGTCGGTAGTGCCTTTATGTCTTAATAAGCAACGCATGAGGTAGCATTCATTCTGTCACTTTGTTTTTTGACGAGGGAGAGAGCAAGATTCCACGCAGAATTTAAACAAAAACCACCGTATCCATTCATAAGGTTACTTGATAGTTTAAATGGTTCAAATGGCTCTGAGCACTAGAGGACTTAAATTCTGAGATCATAAGTCCCCTAGAACTTAGAACCACTTAAACCTAACTAACCTAAGGACATCACACACATACATGCCCAAGGCAGGATTCGAACCTGCGACCGTAGCGGTCGCGCGGTTCCAGACTGTAGCGCCTAGAACATGATAGTTTAATTTCAAACAGCTTCCTTAATAACACCATCTCAATATCTCGAAGTGCTGTTATATTCCATAATGTGGCCGGTGCCATGACAATGTTCTGCAATGGCGAATTTGCTCCGATGTTGTAAGCGTGTGTGCCGCTTATGCTCAGTACACCGGTCCTCCACAGTCCTGATAGTGTGACCAATATATGTGATATGCCACAACTGCAAGAAATGCGGTAGACATCCACCTTACTCAAACCAAGACCATTCACTACAGAACCTAAAAGGACCCTGAATTTAGATGGTAGTCAAAAAACACATTTCACATTATATTTCCGCAGAGTTAATGCTAGCTTACTCGTGCGATTATTAATTTCATTATCGATAACTTCTGACGTGGTTAGCTTTGGTTTCAGATGGCGCTAGTTTTTGTGGTCTGTGTGTGTGTGTGTGTGTGTGTGTGTGTGTGTGTGTGTGTGTGTGTGTGTGTATGTGTGTATGTGTGTGTGCATGCATGCGTGCGTGTTAACTTTCCGGTGTTTCTGTGCAAACGGAGTTGCACAGCGCTTATATGCTGCAGTTATGCCTTGAAAATGGCAGGGTGTGCTCCTGTCGACATACCGGCGATTCTCGATGACGTCAACCGGCTCCATTCCCGTCTATTATTTGAACATTGTAAATGCCAGGAGAAATTCAGGTCTCACAGTTTTAATCTGACAGTTTCAAATGAGCGCACACTCCGCTGTCAACTGAAAATTCATTCTGGAAATTAAATGTTCGTTTGTAGAGGTAGCTTGATTTTCCAATATAATGGAATGTACGAATCTATAATTAGTGAATAAATGGAGAATTTCAGGAATTTTTTCACAATATGTGTTCCGGCGTAACGAAAAGGGCGACACGACGATCAGGAACGGAAGAGCAGAGAGGGCTGTGAGGCGAAGTCAGCCAATAGTAGGCTGACGAACCCCTCTCTAGGGCGACACCGAGACAGGAGCGGCCTCTGCACGAAGAGAATACACGCGCCGCGCCGCCTAGCCAGGGCCGGAGGGGGAAGACCAGCCGTCATACAAACGCTACAGCACTGACTTATCAACTCTATTGTTTTACTTGCAGTGAAATTTTATATACCGAAGGATAATGATTATTTCTATGTCGCCATTTGCTTGTGACACACCTTTTGTGAATACGCAAAGTTAAGTACTGTCAATTTAACTTACTGTAATAAACTCCATTAATACGATTTGCTTGAATTGTTGTCTAGCGCTTCGAGAAAACGGTTTCCTAGGCACCCTATAATAGACGAGTGGGCAGAAAACAATAATAGCATTGTATCAATTTAATGTCGACATATGTATCATTTAACAATTGCCGGCCGCAGTGGTCTAGCGGTTCGGCGCTGCAGTCTGGAACCGCGGGACTGCTACGGTCGCAGGTTCGAATCTTGCCTCGGGCATGGGTGTGTGTCATGTCCTTAGGTTAGTTAGGTTTAAGTAGTTCTAAGTTCTAGGGGACTTATGACCTAAGATGTTGAGTCCCATAGTGCTCAGAGCCATTTGAACCATTTGAACCATTTAACAATTTTGTGAGGGATGCGAAACTTGCTAAAATATTATTGAATTAGTGCTACAAATCATCGTTAAAGACTGAGTCTCATTTAAATGGCTTTCATTTTCTAGTCTTTTTAATGTTCTCTTAGGTACCTATCCTTTAAATTCTCGGCAGGCAACAATTACAGCAGTAGCTTTTGTATATGATTTTAACGTACTTAACAGTTTTCTTTCGAAGAAAGACATTCGATGCGTGAAAATCAAGAAAGAAATACTCAGTTTGACGATTTTGATACTCTCACATGTAACGTCGTGACTTGTGGAAGAAAATGTCTGCAAATTCAGTTGATGTTTGTCTCAGCTTCTGAGTTTTCTAATAAATTTAACGACACATTATTACAACAAGAATTAGTTGTTACGAATGCTTAAAGTTTTTTCGAACGTGAGTACGTTTTACTTTTTTGTGGGTAATGTCTGTTGTGACAGTAATGCGGCCCGTATTTGCCACAAGAGATTAAGAAAAACCACAGGAAACCTGACTCTGAGTGACCAGACTGAGAATCTGGTCTCCACTGAATACGGTTGTGGCGTTTTAGCACTACACCATCTTGCTAGGCACGTTGCAGTTTACGTGTGGTCTGGTGATTACTTAAGCCGTAAAAATCTCTCGTGAGCTAATACTTCTGAACATACAGAACACTGACTTTCTTGCTCAGAACAATTTCGTTCTCGTGTTACAGCGTCCACTCAATGCCTCTCGGTAATGACGCAGAACCGACGTCGAATCGAAAAGCTTACTTAAGGCAGCAGAGGAAAATAGTCGTTAGCGTTTACAGTCATTACGGCTTCTGCTTGGAGCCAGATGACGCACGGCTATTACAGAATAGTACTGTGGTTTATAGTGCTCTGGTGTTAATTGCGCTGACGGGCTAATTATTCAACCCGTCAGGTGCTGGGCCCATCTACCCAGTAATTACTTACCGAACACGCATTTAGTAATCCCTGTACTCAGATATTGGAAATGGTACTTAACCGCCGCCAGTTCGTAACACGGGGGGATGAATGTACACGTTACAGCGAACATGAAACTCAGTTTTGTTAGCGAATGAGAGGAAACTACGAATGGCCTGGAAAGAAGCAGCCACCAGATTAACAACACGTCTTCATTGCGAGTAAGTGCCGGAATTGAGGGAAAATACGCTCTAACACACACACACACACACACACACACACACACACACACGTACAAAACGACGAGGCGCCAAGAATTGTTCGAATAGGACGGAAATCGGTAGATATGACGTACATTTACAGGCAAACAAAACATTACACTTTCACTAAAATTGGGTGATTTTTCAACAGAAAGAAGTTCACAAAGTGAGCAGGTCAACAATGCGTTGATTCATCTCTGGGCCTTATGCAAGCAGTCATTCGGCTTGGCATTGATTGACATAGTTGCTGGATGTCCTCCTGAGGGACATCGCGCCCAGATTCTGTCCAATTGGCGTGTTAGATCGTCAAAATCGTGAGCTGGTTCGAGGGCCCTGCCAATAATGTTCCACTGTTCTCAATTGGGGAGTGAGCTGGCGACCTTTCTGGCCAAGGTAGGGTTTGGCAAGCACGAAGACAAACAGTAAAACTCTCGGTGTCTGTAGACGGGTATTATCTTGCTGAAATTAAAGACCAGGATGACTTGCCACGAAGGGGGAAAAAAAAAAACTGAGGCGTAGAAAATCGTCGACGTATCGCTGTGCAGTAATGGTGCCGCGGAAGAAAACCAGATGTGTCTTGTTACGAAACGAAATGGCACTCCAATCCATCACTTCCGGTTGTTGGGCTGTGTGGTCAGCGACAGTGGGGTTCGTATCCCACCGCTGACTGTGGCGTCTCCAGACACGATTTCGCTGCCATCCAGGGCTTACATTTCAGCAAGATAATGCCCTTCTGCACACACCGAGAGTTTCTAGTGCTTGTCTTCGGGCTTGCGAAACCATCCTTGGCCAGTAAAGTCGCTAGATCTCCCCCCAATTGAGAAAACGGAGCATTATGTGCAGCGCCATCGAACCACTTCGGTATTTTGAAGATCTAAGTTTCGAATTGAACGGATCATGGCACGATATCCGTCAGGAGATCATCCAACAACGGCGTTAATCAGTGCCAACCCCAATAACTGCCTGGATAAGTACTGGAGGTAGCCCACCGTGTTACTGACTTGCTCAATTTGTGAAGCTCTTTCCTTAGAATAAATCATCCAAATTTCGTGAAATTGTAATTATTTGTCACTCTGTACATGTACGTCACACTTACCGATTTCCGTCCCATGCAGATGATTCCTTCATGGTGCGTCGTTGTTTTCTTTTTTTTTTTTTGTCTTAGAGTGTATTTGTAATACAACATTAAACCTAGTCGTGACAACCTTTCCTAGCTTTCCTTGTCCTGTTTAGGGGAGGCAGATAAATTTACTTTTTGCTTGTGAGAGAACGGATGTTTGAAGAATACGCAACAATGTTCCCCGTGCGCTGGGACGGTAGCTAGAAAGAACAAGCACTCTCACTTAGGCAACTCATGTCGAATAGCATCGAGCTTAATGCCCCCAAATGACGGACGGATCACCATCAACAGTGTCAGAGTTAACGTATACTGTGGTGATTAGGGAACTTACACCGTACATTCTCTCCGCGTTCCGACTAAATACTGACGGTGAAATCTTCTTCTTCCACCAAGTCTCCAAGCCGTTACCCCGGAGCTGGGTATCTTTAGAAGGATTGAAATGCCTCAGATGGTTTTGTTACTCGGGGTACAGGTCGGAAGTCAGTGAGCTCTCCTGTGAAATCCACTTTACTGTTACTGCTTCTCTTTCACAACAAAATACTCCTTTTATACTGACGGGTCCGCCTCTCGTGACATCTGCGTGGTCGATTCCACATTGCATACAGGTATCCGCATAATTTTGATCGGATGGGGTAACCTACAAAACTCTTGTTCGATCGATCCTTAAGTATTGCTCAACAGTGTGGGGCCATCAACAGTTTTTGTTAATAAAAGAGACAGAAAAGGTCCAACGATGAGCGGCTCTTTACGCCACAGAATAGTTTAAGTATCGCGACAGCTTTACAGAGATGCTCAACAAACTCCAAAGTAGACGCTACAACAGAGACTTTGAGGATTTGTTGAAATTCCGAGAGCGTACATTCTGGGAAGCGTCTGGCAACCTATTAGCACAGTCTAATATGTATAGTCGCGACATTCCCCGACTTTTGTTATGTGCTACGACACCAGCTCGCCGAGCGGTCAATAAGCCATACTATTGAATATGGTATCTGATGAGTGTGACGAGTATTTTTTGTATTTATATGTAGAACGAGTTTTACAAAAGGTAGCATATGTAGCGCAATAAATTCCAGCAGTAATGAAAAGAAGACACCACATTTGTCATCCTTCGGTCCTGAGAGGTGTGAAATGTCACGTTACGGGACTGTTTGGTGATGATTCTCTTGTAACGCAAACATTTAGTAAAGATTTACGTTTCATTTTACGAACAAGAAATGGTTAGTAAATGGTAAAAGAGAATACCTCTCGCAGAAATATGTCATATAATTCCACAATAACGTGGAATGTTGTTCCTTACACTGTCAACCCAACCAGTTCTTGATTGTGGAATAAACAAAAACTAGTAAACTAGTATCGAATGCAGTACCTACATTATTTAAGTACCAAATAATCCATCGCAAATATCACTGAAGAAAGAACTGCACACAGGCTTCATAACGAAACGTCATAAGCGATAAGAGAGTTTCCATCACACAGAAGAAACCACTTCCACAATTGTTCGCACATTTGAGCCGCAAAACTCGGAACCTTCGACACTTCCGTCTCTTGGATATGAAATAATTAGGATAAATAAAGTTAGCCGTGTGTTGGAAAATCTAACGAATTGTAAGAATGTGCAAATCATCAGAGTTCTTGCAAAATTATTACGTGAAAAGCTAAATACCCAGTATAATAAGAACGGATAGCGTGTAATGTCACAGAAACAAATGGAGAGTGACTTACATATTTCAAATTGGTATATTAGATCTTAAATTTAAAAAAAGGATGGAGCTGGCTCATTTGGGCTACCAGTTTATTAGCTGTGCATTTCACTTATATCTGTTGCTAGCATCTTTCTTGCTTTAAAGACCATTCTCGACGTGTTTTTTGCTGGTCGTTATACAATGCATTAATATAATGTTGACATTTATGTTAACTCTAACGTAAAGTTACGTATTACAAATAAGCCCTAATCACACTTCTACTTGTAATTGAATGTACGTCATGCCACACAGAATAATAACAGAAAAACTGCATTTTTGGCAGTTGGCGTCCTAATGACTGCAAAGCGGAACAAAACATCAACTCGTGTAGCAATCCTTTTTCCCCGCGGAAGTAGATGTATGTTTTGCTTATGCGTGACGTACGGATTTTATATCCTGTGCCGAGTGACGTGTAATTAGCGTATGTCATTTCATTTGCGAGATTTTGCTCTGTTTGCATTTACGTGGGGCGTTCAGTAAGCAATGCAACACATACTTTTTCCTGAAAGCAGGTTGGTTTTATTGACGATTCCAATACACCATATTATTGCCCACTCTTCTGGGTACAGAACCCCATTTTTCAACATAGACTCCGCTCAGTGCGACGGCCTGGCGCCACCTTACTGGGAGGGCCTGTATGCCTGCATGGTAGCACTGTTCTGGTCCACATCGGCACCAGCGTCTTGCTGCCTCGTCATCCACGTGCTGCTTCCTGCGGAGTGCACTCATCATTGGGTCAAACAGATCGACAGGTCGGACAGGCTTGCGACGATGACAGACGCCTCGCCCAACGAGTCACCGTGCTTTTGTTCGCTGCTGGGTCTCCGTAGGCATTCTACAAGCGCCTACGAATATCTACGACGCTCTGGTCTTACGGCAAAAGGAACTCAATGACAGCTCGCTGCTTGGACCCTACCTCCGTTACAGACACCCACGTATAGTCCGCCACCTATCGGAACTTCACGAAACTATAGGGGCTAAAGCGGAAATATTCCACCAAATCCCACAACAAATTCCTCATTTTCTTCAACCGAAATTCGTCAATAAAAAATGTATTGCATTACTTATTAAACACCCATCGTATGTTACAATCATTCCAGTCTCTTGATATTTTACTACTTCGTAAGTTAGAAAAATTAGCAAATTAATTAAAAAACATAATTTTTACGACGCATATGACTTTAACCGACGGTGGCTTTCTTGCCGTCAGGTGCGCCAGTGTCGCTCTAAATGTCAGATGGTTGCAAACTTTTACAGTAGTGAGTGTCGCGTCTGCATGTGTTAGACGTGGTATTGCGTCCTGCCACATATGTCTCGCGAATTGACCACGACGATGAAATGAGAGAAATTGGTGATCATACAGAGGTTTATCGACATTAGATCTTCCCACGTACCATATACGGATGCAAGAGGAAAGGGCGAGAATATGGCGGTGCTAGAAGTACCCGCCACCACATTCAGGTTGTCAAGTATAGATGCAGATGCACATGTAGATGTAGATGCAAATGTAGTTGTGTACGGAGAGACCAATGTGGTGGTGGAGAAGAGGCAGTGGTGATCGCACACGCACGGACGTTATTGCTGCCGGAACAATTTCGGGCAAGTACAGTGTGAGACCACGGTGGCGTGGAAGGCTCGCTAGCTCTCCTGCAAAGCTTCGAAAGTGACGTAAATAACACAGAATATTCGACATTGGCTTTAATGTGGGAACTACTTTTGTTGAATGTTAATAACTGCTTGCAGGAACAGCGCAGTTCTCGGCATTTGCCGAAGCCAGCAGGGTCGCAGCGCTCCTGGACGAGGTTATCCTCTGGGACTCGTGTGGCCAGGGCAGCGCGCTGCATGTTGAGCCGGCGGCGGCCCCCGCGGCGTGTCGCGCAGCGCCCCGCGGGACTCCGCTACCAGGCCCATCTCAAAATTAGTTGGCCAGGTCACTTATTTCGGGCGCGTTGTAAAAACAGCCGGCGTTCCAGTTGGTCACTCGCGCATTACTACCGTGCTTCTCTACCCCCTCCCTCCACTTCATCCATCGTCTCTTTTCCTCAGAATTACACCCTTCCTCACCATTTTCTTCCTCACAGCTGCGTATTAGACCACTCTGTCATTTCTTTCGAAGTAACTGCACAAGAGGGAAATTAAGACACGGTATAATTTCTCTAACTGTACTGTACCTTTGATGACCCAGTACTGTGGTGATATCGAGCAGCAATAAATTAATGTTAATGTAGACAGTACACTGTTCCTCCAGCAGAGGCGTCTTACAGTTGGTAATTTATTCGGCATGCTTCGTGGTGATACACAAAGAGCTCTTTATCCGTTACATACTGATGTAAATATTTTTATTTGGCTGAAAATTTTTGTTATGTCTATATTAGACAGCTGTAACAAATTACATTCCTTACGAACAAACCAAGAAAGAGAAACTTATGCTCGAAACCTACCACTAATAATACAAGTTTTTTTCTCCTTGAGTCGTACCTTCGGTCACAAATACATTTTATTCCTTTGACCAGGTCGATGGAGCAACAGACCCGTTATAAATTACAATAAAGGTGATTTTAGTTACAAGTAGGTAATAAATTGAGAGAACTGTATCCATTAGTGTACTAAATGTCTAGTTATCCCTTACGATGACAGCCTGTACCTTGTTTCAGTCTACCGTAAAATCTTCCAAGATGCTTAGCAATAACACGGCATTCGGGTAGAAAAATTGGTAAATGAGATAATGACACTGCCATAAAATTCATACACTGCGAAGTAGTCACGTAGATGTAGACGACTATAGGTGACGTTCTTTGGCACTTTAAGGAGCCTACTCTCTCTAACCGCCGTAAGAAATTCAGCTGCATGCGTCCATATGCTTATCTCCACCGTAATAATCAAAGAAGATATTCATTGTGGAGAAGAACAGCTATTCCCTCAATATTTTTCTTTGGTTGCATATAAGAAATATCGTCCTAAAAAGACTCAAATAATGTGATTTTTCAAAAGCCAATGGCGAAAACATGTGTTCGCATTGGATTGCTGACGTAAATGCTGGAAAAACAATGGCTGAGCGTTTACTGAAAACCATATCACTATTTTCGGGAAGCTCAGACCAAAAGTTGTGCTGGAGCTCCCGCTTGCAGCGAAGAACCCTTTGCAACTATCTCTAATAAGTAGAGAAAGATACTTGAGCGTCATCTACTTCAACAGTGTGACACATGGAACTGTGGCGAACACATTCCATGGGTTCCCACTAATCTTGACCTCAAAAGGGAAACAAACAAGTTGCAGAAATGGCACTGGTAAGAGCGGATAGACTATAAACAAGATATCAGCTGTCAATTCTGCTGGCAATGACATCTTCTAACTGCTCGTTTTTCACTAAATTTAAGCTTTTATCACTAAATGGGGCCCTTATCGGTTCAGTCTGAGCCACCAGTCTTTTATTTTTGTCCAATGAAACAATTTTATTACTATATTTCAATTAGTTCATTGGTCAGGTAAAGCTGAATGTAGAACGGGCAGCTTCATTTCTGACTGACAGCCATGAAACTTGTGTCACGATCTTCATCATCCAGTCGGCCAAAACTAATGGCATGACAATAATAATGTTCTGTACCACATCAATACAATCTCCTGACGTGGCCTTTTAAAAATATTTTACAACCAGATTGCACTAATTGGATTTCAACTCCAGGGGATGCTAGAAAGCTGAAACCATTTACGTTGTGCTACAACTTGCTGATTATGTCTATACCAAAACAGCGTCTCGATTCAATAAAATGTAATGATAACACCTACGCAGAAGAGGACTTCCTTTTATCACCGACCGCTACGGTCGCAGGTTCGAATCCTGCCTCGGGCATGGATGGGTGTGATGTCCTTAGGTTAGTTAGGTTTAAGTAGTTCTAAGTTCTAGGGGACTGATGACCTCAGAAGTTATGTCCCATAGTGCTCGGAGCCATTTGAACCATTTGAACTTCCTTTTATCACCTGTTACTCGCAGACCACCGAGGTGGAGACATACAGCTGCCAATGAAGTACATTTTGTTAAGGAACAAGTTGTAGCATCACGTCAAGTTCACAATATTTTTATGAACCACGTTAATTTGCCACCAACCAAAATTTTGGAGTCACCAAGAGATGTAACGCACTTTCCAAAAGTACAACCAAGAATTGAAACATAAAATGGGAGGCTTAAAGGAAACTCAAGACTACTAACAGAAAGGTGAGAGTCAACCATCTGAGGTTGCAGTAATGAAAAACAGTTTTAAGCCAAGTTCAAGAAACAGTAAGGAAGGTCATGAACTCTGCACCAAGAAAGTTAAATAAAGAAAGATACGTTAATAACTAGAATACACAGTATAAATGTTCCACAATAACATTTACTTAATAGTCCGTTATGAATCGGCTATCGGCTTCTTAGGCAATCGTCAGATAACTTAATGCTAAACAGATAGTCCACACAATTTCAGTTTGCAGCTGTACAGAGATTGCTGTATAAAGATATGTGGCATTGTATGACTATATCGATACAAAACACAAGCATAATGTATTATCTCAAGAGCCTCACAACAAATAAATCTTATATTACAGTATATTCAAACACAAAAACTATATGAATGTATAAGCCAAAAATGTTGTAGAAGAGAGTAATGGCACAGGCTACTGTGTCATATGGAGAAACTGATGAATGTCACGAACAGACCGGGAAAAAGGAGGTGGAAGGGGGGAGAGGGAGAGAAAGAAGTCTATGGAACGTTCCATTTAAGCTATAAATGGAACTTTGACATATTATAAACAATACAAATGTTAATATGTAACAACAATTTTACAGTTAAAAATAAAAATTAAGCCCACTGATGATAGCACAAAAGTGCTGAAACATGTATGGGAGAAACAAAACAAAAAGGTGTTTTGCATAAGGCGTAACTTCTCCCCCAAAGTGCTGACACTTGACATATCCTGCCATTATACCAACTACATCAGGTCATGATGTGGAATGGTCTTTCATAGAAAACAATGAACACTCAATCATATGTGTAGCCACTATAGTGTAGTCAACTTACAGACTGAGTTATAATGGGTATGTTATAATGAGCGGGTTATGAAGTAATAAATAGCACAGTGGATTTGCGAGTATATATTTCATTCAAAAATCATACACCTGATCCAATACATATGAAAAATCAACAGTTTCTTTCTGCACCTTCACTCCTGTACAGAATTTACCAAATAACGGTTTCTTAGGTGTATGGAATTCAGCATGAATTTCTATCAAACTTATTAGTTGTCCTTTAGTTTCTTTTGGCACTGTATTGATACACAGGTGTAAACTATCAGCATGCACACTATTCACTCGGAGATAGTCTACAATGTCTTCATAGACACTTTTAACACAATTAACTGTCTGTTCAGTCAATCCAACATATTGGATAATGCCATCCGTAGACTGAACATGTTTGTAACAGTGGAGTGTCGCAGATAAATGATAATGTTCCTTGATTTCACACAGAGTACTAAGTCATCATACAGTGCTGTGATTGAGAGAGTTAGAGTACCACAGTTAATATCTGGTGGGGTACGAATTGGGTAATAACTGGAAGTCATCAGCTGACAGGTATAAACTTCAGCACGTTTCATTTCATCCCATTTGTGCTCAGCAAATTACACTTCAACATTTTTAGATGCACTTTAAGTATCTAACAACATACACCAATGATTGACTTCTATATCTCCTAGAATAACGATATTTAAACGCTTTGAACCTGTAGATGTCAAATTGTATGTTGAAGAGAAAAGCATTAGAGCAATAGTTGGAACTGATAGCTTCTCATCTACAATATCGACACCTTGTTCTTTTTGTAGTGGCACTGGTATCTCCTGAGATGGTTCGTATGTTGGAAACCAGTACTTACCTGTACTGTGGAGGGTTGGACCACCTGCACACTTCTGCAGGTCAGGGATGGGCTAGGTATGTCATCACAGAGCGGTATAGACAACAGCTCACCATTTTCCTGCTCCAGCATGCTGACCAGGTGCACAACAGCATCCCACAGTGTCGATGCCAATGCTTGTCCTAACATTCTGGTGGTCACTACAGGCCCTAACACGTTATTAAACTCCTCTCTGTTCATAACCAGCATCTCCTCAATTGAACACATTGCACACAAACAGTAAAGAGTAAAGACTTATATCAGTCATGTCTGACAGCTCAGCACAGACTGAAACTCCCTCATAAGTCGAAGAGGGGAGGAGATGTGAGATAGTGTGGCAGGGGTAGTGGTTGGGGTGGGAGGGCCAACAGCGCCCTCTGTGTTGGTGTTGTGAACTAAGTCAGTTGGACTCTGGACCTCAAAGTGAATACACGAAATTTGATATTCCCACCAAAAAATTTGAGTTCTCCACGAAAATTTCAGTTTACCAACGGTTCCAGGGATAGGGGTGGAGGGAGGAGGGGTGAGGAGGGGAGGAGAGGGGGAAGGGACCCACATTCCATCTACAGAAAACTCATGACGTCATCAGGGGGGTGCCACTAGATATATGCAATCCATACTTACAAAATACCCCGATACTCCCTTTGTGTTACTGCTAATGACATTCATTTAGAGCATGTTTGGCAAAATTGGAAATTTTCCTTTTCAGTCTCCAACACCTTTCATGCTGTCAGTCTAGTAGTTATAGCCCTACCTGATTGACCTACATATAATTTGCCATAGAAACTGCAGGTAATTCTACAAATTCCACTGTGTTATAAAGGTGGAGTCTTATCTTTACTGTTGAACATAAGATGGGCAATAGTATTCCTAATGTAGAAGGCTGAAGCATATTTCCTGGGTTTTAGTTTCCTGGCAAGATCCTGTGAAGTTCTACCCACATTTAGCATGGATGCCCATTTGTTATCAGTGTGGTTTAGGACTGTTTGAGTATGTTGCCAATTAGGGTAGGGCTATAACCATTGCTGTATGCTATTTCTTCAATTATTTCCAATTCTTTTTCGAAATGCCAAGCGAGTGGGCTCATTCTTATTTATCGAATAACATGAACCCTGGTACTCCAATTAAGTTACAAGTTATTCTCCTGTTCGAATATTACGTAACGGAAACGGAAACGCACATCTGACTATTAGTAATTTACACAACTCCGACTGTTCACTACACACTGGCAATACCACATTTTCTTTCTTATTTAACGGCTTTGATCAACACGTCGCCATCGCACTGAATATGAATGGCGCACACATTATAAATTCTGGGTATCGTGACAACATACTATTCGTTGGAAAAGGCCACCAATCTTTTTCTTTTCACTATCTTATTTATTCCGATAAATTCTATAACCTAAACACACAAATTCTATAACCTACAACAATAACACATGAGAAATTCCGCCCAGTGGGCATGGCTTTACATTGGTGATTCTCTATCTTATGGTCTCGTAATTATTTAACGCTACAGTGCACTTTCTGGATAGGATGGTGGATCTTTTTCTATATCTCACACTTCGACTCTCACGCCCATCATTACGAAAATTTCCTCCAGATCGAGCGGTACAAAAAGGAACATGCATAACCCACTGCCTCTGAAACTATCTTGTTACTCTCCCATGCCAACCACACATACTTAAATTTCATGAAATACATCACACTAGCAACATACAATAGAAAGAATAGTCACAACGTTATAATCACATCACTTTCAGCTTTCCCGCTTCAATTAGTATTTATCCCAGTTTCACACGACACTGCCCCACTTCGTAATTTTTCTTTCCTACTATGAACTCTGGAGGATATATGCACGTCTTCCTGTGCAATGCAAGCCTAGTGGCGTTGCTGGATAGACGGCTGACTAACCTTGCTTCTCTCTCAGAGTATTATAGTTTGAATCAAGCATCACACGGAAACATAACACGCAAAGTAATATTAAGAACATATTCATCACACACGCGAGTCCTCAACTGATACCATGGACGAGTACTTCTCTTTATCCTTTGTCTCATACACAGATTGAGACTTACACAGTACTCACCACGTGGAAGTACTCGTCTCTAATTTCAAGTCCTGCACACGCCATTTCTTAAATATTTCCGACTTATAGTACACACACTAGTAATTCAGCTTAACTTAAGCACTCGGAAGTATTTCAACTTATTGCTACACGTGGTTTCATTGTGACAGTTGGGCACTTCCGAAGATTACTACGATCCCCTTAATATTACCTGCCTGACATTTAACTCTCCCCACAAAAGTTCCTGAAATAGAGAAATTATTATTCCAAACTAGTCTTAAGTATTTCACATGCATACCATGTCTCCAGTCTTTTGTCTTTACGGAGCACACCTAAGACAGGTTTTACCAACACTAGATCCAGCGGCAGAGTGCTGAAACATGGCCGTTCTTCAGGTCATCTCGCACCTCCGTCGAGGTGGGGGAAGACCATGCTACCCATTGGTCAGCCACACTTCAGGCGCTCAAAGCTCCACTAAGTTTCATCTCTTTGGTTCCACCAAAGGTGGCCAAAGGATCGTCTCAAAGATTCACTATCTGCGGTTAGCAGACGACCATACATTCATTCATTTCACAGATATCACCAAACTGGATGTAGGGATTTATTTTGTGGGAGTGCACATGTGATCAATTAAATAAATAAATTGTCATTCTTTCCCACACTGGTATCCGGCTTCGCTGTATTAATTCAAATTGAGTTATTATTAGAAAAAATATGTTATACTGACAAGAATAACGAAGAATTATGTACCTATTTTCAATGTCGGGCGGTACTGTACCCTTTCAATGTTGTCCCAGTGCGGCAGTTGTAGCACTGCTCTCGTGAGTTTTGCGTTGTATATGTAAGGGACTCTCAGTTCATTTTGTTTAAATAAAGACATTAACGTTCCTAGTGTAAATGTTTCGAGTTAAGACAAATTAACTGATTGGTCCCAAACTTCGTGGAAGTGGGGTGTGTTGTAAATTATTTCAATAGGCAGTCTGTACTGTTAGCCTCAGGTCAGCCGCCTTGGAACTATTTTTACCACAAGTGATGTACTTCCTCCAATAGGACTATTGCCAATTTTTAATTTTCCACTCATTTACACTAAGCTCTGAGCTGTGACATCATAGGAGTGTGGATAAATTCAGCTATTTTGAATTTCCCACCAATTTCTAATTTCTCGCCATTTTATACACACAGCAACTGGTATATGTCAAAACCGCGGGGAGTGGGGGCTTGTCAGATGATTTTGCGTGATGATGTCTGTTGTGACTTGGCAAGACAGCCAAGCCACTACGATTGGTAGCCGAAAGGCACGCGTTTAAGCCCACGCAGGCTGGCGTGAGGTTTGGAACAGGACAATGTAATTAATATAGCCAATAAGGTACGTTGCTGCTGGAATACTTAACTTTATTCACAATTGGTGAACATCGGTCTGACGGTAAAGGCATCACAAGATAAATAGCAAATGATAAAGGCGCCTTGCTAGGTTGTAGCAAATGACGTAGCTGAAGGCTATGCTAACTATCGTCTCGGCAAATGAGAGCGTAATTTGTCAGTGAACCATCTCTCGCAAAGTCGGCTGTACAACTGGGGCGAGTGCTAGGAAGTGTCTCTAGACCTGCCGTGTGGCGGCGCTCGGTCTGCAATCACTGACAGTGGCGACACGCGGGTTCGTCGTATACTAGCGGACCGCGGCCGATTTAAAGGCTACCACCTAGTAAGTGTGGTGTCTGTCGGTGACACCACAATGTCATCAAAGACGTCGTAATAAATCTGCTAACAACCCAGAGTGCACCAGAACCTACTCAGCTACACTGCTTTCGTCAAATAAGGAATTAAACGGGAAGGTGAAGAAAGAATATTTCAGTATTCAGCCCGAATGTGCCGCAAAGATTGCGGGAAACACGTGGGAAAGTTCGAAAGCACAAATGTGAAGAGAAGTATACCAAACAAGATATTAAGAAGCACCTTCATTGGTGTAAGATTGTATTCTGATGTATTCATAGCAAGATGGTGGAATGTTGGAAATTGGAAATTTGTGGTAAGGTCTTAAGGGACCAAACTACCAAGGTCATCGGTCCCTCGGCTACCCCGCGCGGCCAGGCGGAATGTTAATTAATGCCTGTTTTATGTTAGTTCGTTATATTATGTTGGTTTTTTGCTTATTTCTTTATTTTGCAGTATTTATTTCGGAATGAAAAGTGTATAATAAATTCAGAAGTATCGAAAAATCATTCAATAGTTTTGTTTTATTCATGAGTAACACAGCAAGAGCGTCGGTGCCACAGGAATAGTACAATGTTAAATTCCAACACTGTCTTTTTGATTAATCTTGCTGTGTAAAATAAATGGAACGTGTTTAAAAATGATGGAGCACGTTATTCAGTTTCGTCACAGAAAACACGCGCCACAGGCTGTTAGATAGTGCACATTCCAAGTTACATTAGAATATTTAGAAGTTTTGTGCTATCCTTCTGTCGGATATCGAAGACAAACGCCGGCCGCGGTGGTCTAGCGGTTCTGGCGCTGCAGTCCGGAACCGCGGGACTGCTACGGTCGCAGGTTCGAATCCTGCCTCGGGCATGGGTGTGTGTGATGTCCTTAGGTTAGTTAGGTTTAAGTAGTTCTAAGTTCTAGGGGACTTATGACCTAAGATGTTGAGTCCCATAGTGCTCAGAGCCATTTGAACCATTTTTTATCGAAGACAAAAGCTTTTCTAGTCACCTATTAACATTGTATCGTTCATATACGGTGTACAGTCAAAAGCAAGAACTTCGAAGACTGGACATCTTGACTTAATCGATGAATATGAAAGAGATTAATCAAAACCGAATATGTTGGTGGCCGGTGGTATTAGCCTAATTTACTGATGTTTCAACTGAACGGCGCAAGAAATTAATCGGGTTCATTACGTTGACATCTTACTGGAGAAGTGTCTTTCTCAAACGCGAGGAGCCTCAAATAACCCCAGTACATTTTCATTTCGAACATGTGCGGGATTTGTTTGACACCCAGCAACTGTAACTAATGAGGTTGAGGACAGCAAAGTACCAATGCAATCTCACTGGGACAGCAGAGTAGTGAGTCAGTCACTATCTTAACGAAAGCATTCCTACATGCTTCCATAGTTCATTGTCTCTGGTCTCCGAAGTCATCAAATCACCCCAGGTGCTTTAGATCTGTAGGTACGAGACAATGGAAAATTTTTGTACAGCTTCACTTCTAGACTAAAACGTAGGATTGGCTACGCGGTGAAATTAGTAATTGAGCGTTATAGGCCAATGACACGGCTATGAGACGAAATGGAGTATCGATTTGATGGACACCGTGGTGCACAAGCTGTTAGAAGGCTTAAATCCTCAAATAATTACTCCTTACTGTGTCTATGTGTGATACTATATTTATTTTGTTAGGTAATTAAGTTATAAATTAAAATAAAAAACTTTCCTTCCGATTTTCTGTGTCCGCAACCGAAAGTGTGATGGAAATTACATCGTTTCCTCCGTAGAAGAGTGATTTTGGACTAGATTAATTTTGATTCAGCACCTTTCAGACTGTAATTGTTGGTGGGTATCAAGACGGTGGCAACAGTTATAGAAGCTCTTTGGTTAGAGGAAGGACGTCAGGAGGTGAAGGATACCTTCCTGACGGCTGGTTGGCGGTCAGGACCAGTCGGTAAAGACATCCTAACTGATGTCTCTTGTAAGACGGACATAGCATTTTTAGTAACGGGACCCAGCAGGGCCAACAAGCCTCACTTTGGTCGGTGTCCCCGAGCTATCAACAGATAACATGTGTGTGGTAAGTGTCCATGACAGAGGAAGTTGTGGCAGGCGCCATGTAGGTGACAGTCTGACTCTAAGGCCTCAAGGAGTTAGGAGAAGACTGAGATGTCGTGTGCTATTCACAGACCTGAATCCGGAAGACAAATTCCGGTCACTGTCTTCATCACAGGCTTGGTAAAGCACCGTCATACACGGCTGCTCCTCGTTGCCAGTATTTCTCTAGTTCCCTCGCCTCAACACTATAGTGCCTTCCTTGATATCATTTTTAACTTTAATTTCTAGATGATGCTTGATCTCATGTGAAATCCTCATACTGAACTCTTTTTCAGCGTTTAATACTTGTTTTCCTTTTCTTTTTAATGAAGAATTAATGAGTGAAGTTTGGGCTCCTCCCACTGTTATGACTGTGGTACTGTCCTTCTTGCTCACATGCATTCGCATGATAATATTTGATTAATTGATGTTCACATTGACTGTTTGATTTGCACCTGTAAGTAGAGTAGTATCGAACCAGATTTTTCCAAGACCACGCGTACAGCATCACCTTCTATTGGTTCCACTTGTTAGAGAAAGTGGCGACAGGCGATGTGTACCGCTACAAATATATGCGAAATTTATGTCTTTATTGTAATACCTCCACTGGTGGCCACTTTCACCAAGTCACAACACTACGGGGGACAGTCGGACCCCTCGGAGTGAGCGCCACAAACGCATACAGGGGGTAGACTTCCAGATGCCTTTGCCTCGCTTAAGAATGGATACCTTGCGAAGAGCCTGGCGGTCAATGAGAAGCGTGCAGATAACTATGCACAGCTCCCCTCTCCCTCCCTCCCCCACTCCCCCGTCCCCCTCCCCCCTACCCCCACCCCATCCCACAGGTACTGGAACGGAGCGTCGACGCCAGAATCCCAAGAATTGTCACAGCGAGGAGTGTGAAACTACACAACAGAGGAAGAAGTAAGCCTGCTTAAGAAAATGTTTCCTGGGAGGTAAGGTGGTTGCTTATAAATCAGGAACGTCCGAAGATTCTTACATGAAGCCGTTACAAAAAGGTGTTATGTGGCTGCTTTCACAACAGCTTAGGAATGCAAAACACCATCGAAAAAATGTGCGATCAACGCTGGGAACAGCCTTGACATTGGAAACGTGAGCAGGCCGGCAACTTAAGAATCACACACCAGTCCGCACCAGATAGAACACTTCAACTCTGCACTGTGAGTTGTGGTCATGAAACGGGGATCGGTCATTGGGCCTCGTTGCAAATTTAATCTGCCAATGAGAACGTCGAGAGGAAGAAAAATTCGAGGAGTGAGCGCAGCAGAGTGAGGAGAAGTGGATGAGAAAGCGCGGAAGGAAGAAGACGGGGAGGTTCTTCGATCCATCGCCTACTTACTCTGCTGTCTTTGAATCTGATCCCCATTCCCATCCTAATATTCATCGTTACTTTGTAACTTATTCTTTTCATGTTCCATGGTAAGTGGCCGCTTGCTTACGATCGAGTACTTGGGAATGAAGCACTAGACTGATCATTGCAATTTCCTTACCTAACGTCCGCCTTCCGGACCGCGATAACGCTACTACGGTCACGACACCGGCGGCGACCTGTCGAGGTGGAGACCGATCCAGGCCCTCGCTGATGCCGGGAAGCAGCCGACTCGCCACCCCACAGCTCCGAGGCGTCGCGCCGCACCTACACACTGCCTGCCGCCTTCATCACCACACGACAAACGACTATGAAGTATGACGAGATGATTCATTCCCCGTACCTTCCCCGTAACAACTGAGTCGTGTTCATTTCCAGTCAAACTGACCCTGAGAATTGTAATTTCTTACGTGTGTAAAAGGTAATGAAACGAATGCAGTTATTTCAAGTTTTATTCATCTAATAATCTGTTGTATTGGCTAATCAATCCCTCAATCTCATAAACTTTTGCTGTTTTATTTCATTTCATTACTGATGTCATTAATTATTGGCTCCCAACACCGGGCGATCTCATTGGTACATTGCATGCTATACGATATCACAGGGAGTTTTGAAGTATTCGCTACATTTTTGGCTCCCAGCGTGGGGCAATGTATTAGTAACGTGCATCTCATTGTACGCAAGACGTCAAAGCGCTCTCAGTTCACTACATTTAGGCACCCAACGGGGAGCTTCGATTTGATTTCAGTTTCGCGTTTTTGCTGGTGTCGGAACTTCTAACTTTTCAGACACGCCTCAGGAAGAATTAAAGTGTCATATTTTTACCAGAATATGCTTTCTGTGTGATGTCAGGTGTACGGATGGTGCGTTTGTGTGTGCTGGGTATATTGCAAATGAGCAGCATCGAGTAGGTGTAGCTATAGTTAGTATATTTAGTTTCAGTTAACACGGCCTACCGCGTATTTTGAAGTAGTATTGGAACGTGTAAGCCGGCCGGGGTGGCCGAGCGGTTCTAGGCGCTTCAGTCTGGAACCGCGCGGTCCCAGGTTCGAATCCTGCCTTGGGCATGAATGTGTGTGGTGTCCTTAGGTTAGTTAGGTTTAAGTAGTTCTAAGTTCTAGGGGACTGATGACCTCAGCTGTTAAGTCCCATAGTGCTCAGAGCCATTTGAATCATTTGGAACGTGTAGTTCGTTGAGAATGTTGTGTTTGACGTTTCCACTGCTTTGTTTGCTGCTACAAGCGTTGCCGTCAGCGTCGTATTATCTGTGTCAATTAGTTCTGGGGGGTAACTTTTTTGTGATCGTGTTTTTCTATGCAACTGAGGTCTGGGAGATTGATGTGTTGTATCCTCGCCAATGGACGCAACTGGAGCTGGCGCGCTGAGAGAGTTACCGTCTGGCGCCACGGGCTGAGTTTTGAAGTTCGCCGCCAGCCACACGCCGACCCAACCAGCAACCTCCACGCCGCCGCCAATGCGATGGACTTCCGCGTTGTGGTAAGTGGCGGCCACGGGCAGCAACGGACGGTTCATGTTCGGCGTTGGCGTACGACAGTTCCAGTGCGGAGTTCGAGGGTTGCAGTTCGTAGCTACAGTTCGTAGTGGAGAACAGCCTTCGAGATGTAATCAGCAAGTGGAGTCGCCTATAGCCTTAGCAAAGGGACAAGTGTTTACTACAGTGATCGACAGTATGGCACCCAGAGCGGACACAGTCTTGTTGGCATCATATTCAGAACGCACACCATGACAGACCACTATCACTTGTATCTGTCCGCAAGCAGAGCCAACGTGTTCCTGTACCACTGTACTTAGGTATCGCAGCGCAATGAAGTGTATATTTGTGTGTCACTAATTTGTTTGGACTGTCGCAGTTCTTCTGTCGACCAGGGAGCACCTAAACTTAACACGAAGTGTGCGAGCCGTTCTAAACAGACGACCCGTATATATCATGATAAATACGAGCATGGCCTGAATGGAGGAGAGTTCTAGGATGACTGAGGCAACACAAGGCACGTGCTTGCGGAATACACAAAATCACAGTACGCAAGAAACTGTCAGGTCAATTGAAGAAAATTTGGAGATTATTGCAGAAACGCCAGGCACGTCTGTGGGAAGTACACAAATTCAAATTACACCAGAAGCAGACGGGTCAATTGAAGAAAGTTTGAGGGTGAACGGGAAAACACACGACACGTCTTCATGGGATTCGTGAGATCACAGTCCACTGGATCCAGTTCTCGCGATACTAGAGAACCAAGCAACTCAGTTAACTGCCGCAATCTGAAAGCCTGGAACCTGAGTTAAAACTTTGTAAGTAAAAGATTAATGGATAGATCGCTGAAGTTAGGCGCGAATTGGGGACCGAAACCAAAAGGATACGGACGGGAAGTCACAAACAGCTTGGGCGAGGCTAGAAAAGTGTGTGAAACGAAGGTTGACAGCCTAGAAACGAGGGAAAAGTCGAAGATGACTGACATATCCGCGCGCATAGATAAGGAAAGTAAATCGTCCAAGGAAACACGAACTATTGTCAGTCCTCGAGCAAGAAGTGTCTGCTATATGATAAGATAACGTTCTTGTAACATAGGTCACGCCAACGAATTTGCAGGCCACATTCCCGATGCACGGGGTGGACATACCAAAGCCTTCGGTCGAAAGCGCAACACCCACTTGAAAGGATACCTAAACAATTTAGAGGTGCATCTCCGTGCGAAAGGAGTGGCGGAATGTAATGCTTTACTTGTTACACGGCAGACGCTCGACCAGGAGGAGGCTGCCTAGTTTGACATAACAGTTTACGAGAACAGTAGTTTTACAAGGATTTCTGTACCAAGTTTCTGGCAACGTACTGGAACCTGGCCGCGTGGGCAAGTGCAAATACGAGCATACATTGGGGAGGAGAGAGTGAGCCACAGTCAGGCCAAACCATGGAAACATACGCTGATCACTTTGTAGTCCTGGTGGCATACTTGGATGACAAAAGGACGGACGAATTGTGTAACGCGATGCGCTCACATGTTCCTGCTCACATACAGGGTGTTTCAAAAATGACCGGTATATTTGAAACGGTAATAAGAACTAAACGAGCAGCGATAGAAATACACCGTTTGTTGCAATATGCTTGGGACAACAGTACATTTTCAGGCAGACAAACTTTCGAAATTACAGTAGTTACAATTGTCAACAACAGATGGCGCTGCGGTCTGGGAAACTCTATAGTACGATATTTTCCACATATCCACCATGCGTAGCAATAATATGGCGTAGTCTCTGAATGAAATTACCCGAAACCTTTGACAACGTGTCTGGCGGAATGGCTTCACATGCAGATGAGATGTACTGCTTCAGCTGTTCAATTGTTTCTGGATTCTGGCGGTACACCTGGTCTTTCAAGTGTCCCCACAGAAAGAAGTCACAGGGGTTCATGTCTGGCGAATAGGGAGGCCAATCCACGCCGCCTCCTGTATGTTTCGGATAGCCCAAAGCAATCACACGATCATCGAAATATTCATTCAGGAAATTAAAGACGTCGGCCGTGCGATGTGGCCGGGCACCATCTTGCATAAACCACGAGGTGTTCGCAGTGTCGTCTAAGGCAGTTTGTACCGCCACAAATTCACGAAGAATGTCCAGATAGCGTGATGCAGTAATCGTTTCGGATCTGAAAAATGGGCCAATGATTCCTTTGGAAGAAATGGCGGCCCAGACCAGTACTTTTTGAGGATGCAGGGACGATGGGACTGCAACATGGGGTTTTTCGGTTCCCCATATGCGCCAGTTCTGATTATTGACGAAGCCGTCCAGGTAAAAATAAGCTTCGTCAGTAAACCAATTGCTGCCCACATGCATATCGCCGTCATCAATCCTGTGCACTATATCGTTAGCGAATGTCTCTCGTGCAGCAATGGTAGCGGCGCTGAGGGGTTGCCGCGTTTGAATTTTGTACGGATAGAGGTGTAAACTCTGGCGCACGAGACGATACGTGGACGTTGGCGTCATTTGGACCGCAGCTGCAACACGGCGAACGGAAACCCGAGGCCGCTGTCGGATCACCTGCTGCACTAGCTGCGCGTTGCCCTCTGTGGTTGCCGTACGCGGTCGCCCTACCTTTCCAGCACGTTCATCCGTCACGTTCCCAGTCCGTTGAAATTTTTCGAACAGATCCTTTATTGTATCGCTTTTCGGTCCTTTGGTTACATTAAACCTCCGTTGAAAACTTCGTCTTGTTGCAACAACACTGTGTTCTAGGCGGTGGAATTCCAACACCAGAAAAATCCTCTGTTCTAAGGAATAAACCATGTTGTCTACAGCACACTTGCACGTTGTGAACAGCACACGCTTATAGCAGAAAGACGACGTACAGAATGGCGCACCCACAGACTGCGTTGTCTTCTATATCTTTCACGTCACTTGCAGCGCCATCTGTTGTTGAAAATTGTAACTACTGTAATTTCGAAAGTTTGTCCGCCTGAAAATGTACTGTTGTCTCAAGCATATTGCAACAAACGGTGTATTTCTATCGCTGCTCGTTTAGTTTTTATTGCCGTTTCAAATATACCGGTCATTTTTGAAACACCCTGTACAACGCGCTCTAGACGGGGCACTGTAGGGAGCGTAGCTCCTCGATGTTTTAAGGTCTTCGGAAACGAAGAACGGCACACGCTAACGCAATGAGGATATAAAATAGAGTGCTACAAGAGCTGGTGTAGCTTAGTGACGGGCAGAATAATAACGAACGACGGAGAGAAGAAGGGAGTAGGCGAAAGCGGGATATACGCCGTGGTCCACACCGGGGAGAGCAAGGAAGGATCGAAGCGCCGAACCACGTGAGCCGCGTGAATTGCGTGCTAGCGTCGCATTAATGAGAGAGAGCGAGGAAGTAATGAAGGTCAACTACCACTGGCTCCACCTCAGGTAAATGAGCGTGAGATCGCACAAGTGAATGACCAAAGACAATGAGATATCGCAGAGGGCACCTCAGTACAGAAGGGACATCACATACGCAATTTGCGGTACTGGCAATCACAAGCGCAAGACGACATTGACGACACAGATTGGCCTGAAAAATGGAGAATCGGTGTCTCCTCATTGAGATAATCGTGGAAGGAATTAAGACGAGAGCACGTCTGGATTTTGGGTCGGAAGTGACTACAATTTCACTGTTTTTCTGCGGAGAACTTGTGGAAGTGGTAGTAAATTACCTGGTGTATCTGTAAAAGGAATCTCAGAAATTCCCGCTTTTGTTACGAAAAGGAAGAAGGTTGAAAAGTAGGTCTTGGGATAGATAAGCGACGAGAGAAGTGACTTCTAGGTGAATGCGAATGTCGTCTGTGGGTTGTCGCTACGTTTTGTAATCAGTAATGACATACTCTCGACTATAGCGTTGATCATGGATTGGATCACGAAAACCGTGGTCGAGTTGTTCAAAGATCCAGTCGCTTGGGATGCAAAGGACAATAAGGGCACAGTTAATTTAGTAACATCTAAGGACGAGAATGAAATTTTTGTACGTGGGCGACTTATTAGAATTTTATTAGAAGGAACATGAGTTCGAGAGGAAGTCAGTTTGTCGTCCGCAAGTCGTGATGGTAATTCCACGCCCACAGCCGACGAAAGGGAATCTGACGGACATAACGCCAGTGGGCGTGTTTTAGAGACTCTCTTGGATGTATTTTTAGGGTTTAGAGGGCCAGACGCCGTTAATGAATACGCTCCCGAGACACCCCACGCCATCCATGCGAGTACTGGAGAAACGCTCCAAAAGGAACACAATAATATGCAGAGAGGGACCATAGTCAAATGTCGTGACTACAAGCGCGCCCATACACCGACAAAGGTCGAAGGTGAAGTCAACACAGCAACTGAGAGGCTCATGTGAAGCACAGAATTCGAAGGAGATTGCAGTGTGGCTGAAAAGCACTGTGAGGTGCGCCATGAAAGTATAGTGTACGCCCACTTGCCAGTAATAGAAATTTTTTCACAGTTGAAAACCTTAGAAAAGTGAGATGATTTTCTGAAGAGCGCAGGTGCTTCCTTCCGTACGTCAAAGTGGCGAGATAGATGGAAAACGACTCACTCAGAAATAAGGGACACGGTAAATTGTGCCCTGTGTACGGGCGATCAGCAAGAAGTGGGGTGTGGAGAACGCAAAGGCCGATCCTATTGGAATACTTAGAAAGAGTATACAAGGTAACCTACAGTTGAGCCAGAAGCAGAAAAAATTGGCACGGAATTCAGGGATACATTCTCGTTTCTACCGAGGAGATTTCTGGGAGCGATCCACAGACTTGGCCGTCGACGAGGAAAGCGTACTCAATGTCCTGGGGGCACCGAAATGCTACCAGGGAAGCAATACAGGCAATGCAGGCAGACGACGCAGACCGCGTCGGGGTATGTTATTCTCTCACGACCGTGCCGAAGAACGATGGATCGGTTCACTGTTGCCTCGATGCAAGAGTGTTAAATGATCACATTGACACACACAGAACAAGGCCGAAATCTATCCAGGACATACTGCGCCATTTCTCGGGGAAAATTTGGTTGTCAGCCTTTAACATTAAAGCCGATTTCAATGGAGTTGAGCTCGGTACATCCTGCCGAAAGTGCACTGCCTTCTTATTCGAGGGGGAACGGTGCTTGTACAACCGGATACCATGCGGGCTCAAGGACTCAAGTTCGGCATTTGTGAGGACCCTGAATGGTATGATCACGTTATAGATAAGAGAATTTTGTATTGCCTACATCGGCGACATAATTGTCGCGTCTGCAACATTTGAATAACGCATGGGCCACATAAATCAGCTGCTGGCGCTACTCCAGAGATATGACTTGACGTTCAGGCCTGACAAAGCGAACCTATGAAACAAACAGGGCGGTGTATCTCGCGTTCGAGATCTCGCCGGAAGGTATATGTCTGGACAAGTGCAAACTGACAGAGATCACGAAAATGAAACAGCCATCCCACGTATGAGAATTAAGACAATTCTTGGGGCTGATTTCACTTTACACACAGTCAACATCACACATATGTTGAGTCCTCTATAGGCGCTGTTGAAAAAGGCAAGAAGTGGAGTTGGGGAAATGAAGAGGAAAAGGTAAAGATTGCATTCCATGGCAGTATTCGTCTAGCGCACCCTGATTTCTCGGCTCCTTTCCAACTCTTCACAGATGCAAGTGGGCAAGGCATTGGGAGGTGTCCACAACGGGAAAGCAAAGCTGTGAATATGTACATTGCGGTCAAATGTAGCGGGAAATTACTGGACGCGGGGATACGGTATTTCACTACCGAACTAGAAATGCTAGCTATTGTCAATGCGACAAAACAGTTCAGGAGTTACCTGCGCGGCCGAAAAGCTCCTTTAATACAGACCACCACACTCTAATGTCCCTAAGAACCGTGAGATACTCTAGTAACGGAGTGATGCGGTTGGCTCTGCCGATACAGAAACACGACCTGGAAATCGCTTATTGCCGGGGCAAACGTAACAAATTTGCCAACTGGTTAAGCCGAAATCCTTCGAGAGGTGAGGGTGATGAACAGTTCGAGTGAGAAAATAATGGTGTACTTGTGGCACAGTTACAACAGGACAAGCATACATCCGAAAATAAAGGAAAGAGTTGGCCGCAGCACAATACCGACATCCAGAAATTAAGAGAGTGAAGGATTTTCTACAACATGGCGTTGGCGGAGAGGATTCGTGAATGAGAAATACTGCTCTATTGTGCAAAGTCGAGCGGAGGGTATGTTTTCGGTGGCATGTGGAAGGATGAAGGTGGAAAATTTGGCTCCCTGACGCATTTTCTGAGTATTCAATCGAGCACTATCATCAGCACCTTGGCCAGTACGGAGCGACAAAATTGTATGTGACAATCGCCAAGGGGTAGGAACATGCCATATTCAGACAGAAGGTTGCAGAAATAGGAAATGTGGCATGTGCCACCGTGTAACACATCCGGGCGCTATTATAGGAGGTGAAATGCATGCCATCACACCAGAAGCGCCAAATCCCCTGGTGCGTGTTGATCATTACAGCCCTCTGCCGAAGGGACGGTTCCGACGGCAGTTTTTTTAGTTTTCGTGGACAAATTTTCTAAGCATGGCAGGTTTTACGCCACAAACTGAATCACAACGAAAACTTGTGTAAAAATTTCGACGGAAGATTATGTGCGCGCATGTGGTAAGCCCAAGAGTCCTCTAAGACCACGTTACGATTTGCACATCCCTGAGTTGGAAGGTACTGAGGTGGAAGGCAGCATTATAAAAGGAAGGGATCAAAGCGTCATTCCTGCAGAACGATATATGCGCCGGCTGGGAGTGTTCTTTAGGATATTGGCTTCTGACAGACACAATGCGTGGGTCCAGTACCTACCGAAGATTGAGAGATACTTCAATGAAGCCATGCATTGCAGTATGTGATACCGACCAATAGACCTACAGTTCCAGAAACCGGAGAAATCTGTGGCTGCCAACATTGTCAAACCTCCGACGGGAGGAGAGGCAGAGACACACCATCAGTACGTGAATCTGGCACGAGAGTTCATCATGGAGAAGGCGACGAAGAGAATTGAACGGGAGCAGGGGAAAACGTTGAAGACATCGGGGACGGAGCCCACGTGTAAATGCAGAGGCCGCCGGATGCCAAAAAGACAGCAAAGTTCTCACACCTGTACGGGGGCCATACTCAGTACGACAAGTAGTATAGCGTCGAATGCCTACGCAGTTTATGACGATGAGCGCGAGGTTGCAATATTAGACCCCGCAGCCTGAGAGCGTATGTGACGCAATAGTCTGGTGTGCATAGGCTTCCCAGATCGGAAGACTAAAATATCTGGAGAAAATTTTCAAATGTTGGGATTTTGGAATTGTTGTCGTGGGAAATAAATATTATAAATCAAAATATAATTTTTATTTTTAAAAGCAATAGCGTACAAAAAGATTTAACAATTTTGGTACATAGTTAATTTACAATTAAATTTTACGTTACCACATTTATTTCATATTGGATTTTACTGAGTCCACCAATTTGGACCCTTTGGTCGATTTCGGAAACGATTTAAAATTCAAACAATTTGCATCAAAGTTCGGCCTAATTATTAACTCAGCCTTCATTAAATCAAAGGCCATTCGATTTCTCTCTTTTGTGTGTAAATTATTTAGCATGCTAATGGATTGCTTACAAGAATTGACAACACAAATGATCCAATCAATTTGAATTTTTTTAGTTGGCTTTGTTCGCATTTTTTTTAATATGCCCAAATTTTGTCATTTGATTTGTCGTTGTCTTTTGGAAGATGTTCAAATATTTCTGGAAGACAGCAGTAATCTGTGTATAAGACATCATTGTCGATATAATTTGAAATATTAAGCACTTCGGGCAATTTGAAGAGCTCTTCCTAAGAAAGCAAATCTGAACCTTTTAGAGACGACACGACGAGCTTCTTATAGTAAGGGTTTTGAGAAAAATCATAGTGATCTTGCAAGTACCTTACGGCTCGCTTTAAAAACTGTTCAGCTTCGGCGCAGAAAAGGGTAATGTTTCTTAATATGGTTCTGTTTTTACGTCCGAAGAATTTTTCATCTAACCTGTCATTCAGGTGACATCAATTTCTCATTAAACAGTCTATTTTTGTGATAGTACATGCATCACTTTCCAATGCTAAAATTACTGCTTGAAACAACAACATTACGTTGTGCACAAAGTATAAATAAGCTTCTGGAATTCCTTCCTGTTCGCATAAGTCGACCCCTTCAGTCTTATCAAAATGCGTTAGGCTTTTGTATACAAATTCTCATATCTCCTTTCAGCATTCATCTTCCCCTTTCAGCAAAAAATATTACTTTACATCAGACCAGCAACGCAGTAAACGATCTAAAGCTGATAAAAGAGACAGCCATCTTGTTGGGACATAACGAATAAGCTTTTTGTACTCGACACTTGCAAATAAGAAACATTCTTTCAGTTTCTAGGAGTTTGTGGAAGATGAGCTGAACTCACTGAATGTTTTCATAAAGATGCGTTCTACCGACAAAGCTTTAAAGGCGTATTTGAAGCAGTTGTTAATTACATGGGAGCCGCAGTTTGCTTTAACAAGATCATCGTTTACCTGAGGTATTTTTTGGAATACTGAATTGTTTACACCATAATTTACAGAAGCGTTATCCGCGCTGTAAGCAGTTAACTGGGTCAGTTTTAAATCACTTTCTTCTGTCAATGTTTTGATTTTTCCAAATACGTCCGTGGGCGATTCAAATAGATCGTCTTGAAAATCCAAAAGCTTTTTAGATATTCCTGTCTCTATATTTAAATATGGCTCAGGGTACGGATTGTTTTAATGTTTCCAGCATTAGAAGCATCGCTTTCTAGCGAGAAATACTCAGCGTTCTGAAGTTCAGTAACGATTTGTTCCAATGTATATGAAGAAAGCACATTCCGTGCAGCTTTTATGCGCTCATAACACATTTTGCTGTCAGAATCCAGAGCAGGAGCAAGTTTCATCTGGCAGTCAACGCTGTTATAACTTACGACATTAGATACGTCATACATCAGTTCACTTTTTTGAGATTTCATTTTCCTCATTGGTATTTTTCTTAAGCAAGAAACTATGGAGATTACATGATATTTTCTGTAACAATACAATTTTGCAGTGTTCTTTTGTCTGCTTGTGTTTGTCTAAACTACTGCTTTCTTCATATGTTATTCAAATATCAGTTTGACAAAGTTTGCACACAGCGGTAAAACGATATTTTCTTTGTACCCATTTCGAGAAGTCAGGACGACTTTCCCAGCAAGAAGAGTATACCGTATAAAACTTGTTTTCTTTTAGATGGTCCAGGTCTGGTCTTATCTTTCTCTTCTGAAGATCTGTATTTCGATATCCTCTAAAACAAACGATTTTATCGGCACCGACACACCACGAAAAACACACGTAATGCCATAATGAACAAAATATAAATTGTACAAAAAGAGATAGTAATTAGTATGTAGCATTATTGTTAAAGAAGAAGATCCAAAACTATGAACTATGAGCTCTCTGTCCTAAATCTGATAGTGTTTTAATATCATTGGCAGAGACTATATCAGTTGGTTTGGAAGGATAATACTACTATGAGGTAGTGCGTAAGTTCTAAAATTTTATGTGCCGGAACGCAACTTTTCGGCTCGGTACATATCGACATAAGTCGGTAGTCATCGTGAGTAAGAATTTTTTTTTAACTGCTGCCAGTACCAAAGTTCTGACAGTTGTGTTTTCAGTATTAATTAACAAAGCATTTAGCGGTGAATGACGATGAAGATATTCCTGGTGAACGGGGTCACGTACAATTCATATTTCTCGAAGGAGGCCAAGTAAAACACAGAATCAGGTGAGACATGGATGACGATACGTAACAAAAAGAAATATGTACAGGGATTTGAGAGTGATTCGTTTGCCGTTGTCATTAATTAAAGCCACTGACGGCCGGCCGGAGTGGCCGAGCGGTTCTAGGCGCTGTCTGGAACCGCGCTACCGCTACGGTCGCAGGATCGAGTCTTGCTTCGGGCATGGATGTGTGTGATGTCCTTAGGTTAGTTAGGTTTAAGTAGTTCTAAGTTCTATGGGACTGATGACCTCAGAAGTTAAGTCCCATAGTGCTCAGAGCCATTTGAACCATTTTGAAAGCCACTGGTGCATGTCCGGACTCCACATCCGTACTTAAATCAAGCGACAGTAAGTCTACCGACAATGTGACTTTCTTTTAAACTTGAAGTGCTAACAGAAACAAAACAGAACAAATAAACTTACCTTTTTCACTGTAGTATCCTCCAGCTAATATTCTTACAAGTTAGTTAAATCATGTGAACAGTTTTTACAGAGCAGTAACTGTTCTTCGAGCTCGTGTGCGCGCGCGATGAATTGAAAGCGCGACCTCATGTCAGCTACCACCATCGGCTAGGCATTCAGTACAAAGCGAGCTGCACCTCCCGGCGGCCGGAGATCGTTCTGAGCCCTGCATGCGTGTGGCCTATCCGCGTGGACCTATGGGGATTACAGAAAGTTGCATGTTCAAATCACGTCAGGGTTATCAGGTGAGCCAATTGGAGCACCAATATGCGGCGGAAGTGCAAGATGTTGTCGCACCACCTGAACGGAATGCGTACGAACGGTTGAAGACGGAACTGAATGGCTCAAATGGCTCTGAGCACTATGGGACTCAACATCTTAGGTCATAAGTCCCCTAGAACTTAGAACTACTTAAACCTAACTAACCTAAGGACATCACACACACCCATACCCGAGGCAGGATTCGAACCTGCGACCGTAGCAGTCCCGCGGTTCCGGACTGCAGCGCCAGAACCGCTAGACCACCGCGGCCGGCCAGACGGAACTGATCCGCCAAGTATCTGCATCACAAGAAGAGCGAGATATTGGAGACCGAAGACCGTCACAGTATCTGCGGCATCTTAGAAGTAAAATTGACCCTGTACCGTATCCGATCATCTGCTGCGTACAATCTGGAGCAGTCGCTTACCTCCATCTACAAGGCGGTTATCGCGCTACAGTCGAAGATGTCGTTAGACGCCGTGGCAGAACTGGCTGACAAGGCGCTGTATTGCTGTTCTCCCGGCAGCCGGCAGCACATCTAGCGAGCATTTTGGCGCGCAGTGTACAGTGTGTTAACTGTAAGACGGCAGAGTTGTGAGGGGAGTGCGGGGAGAGGAGGAAGCAAGCATTGGCTGGCGAGGGGAGAGGAGCCGTTGGGGGCGGGGGGGGGGGGGACGACGACAAGGCACGCCTACCAGTTGCAGTGCTGGCGCTACAAATTGCGCGTCATGCTTACACGAAAGCAGACGAAAGGCTTGGAAGTAAAACTCACGTTAAATGTTGTTCGTAAACGAAACTGAAATCGTCATGTTCATTAAAATCTATACATATAAAAATGAATGTCTGTAAGTTTGTCTACTATGCGCTCACAAACCGTTCATCCGATTGCAATGAAACTTTGGTGAGTTGTTCTCCGAACGCCCGAAAAGAGTAATGGAAGCAATTTTTTCTGCTCCCTTCACCTTTCGCAGCATTCAATCACACGCAATATAATTTTGCGAGCATCGCTACGTAATACTGGTTTCCTTCTAACCGTAGGCCTACTGGTAGGGGTTGTTGGCGACTGCCCGAGATGGGCCAGCAACTGCCTCTTCACTCATTTTAATAATGTTTAGCACAACTGCACAATAAAAACACGCAGAACAGTACAGCGCAAAACAGTAACGAAGCAGACGACAATGGCTACATTGAAACTTCCTGGCAGATTAAAACTGTGTGCACCGACCGAGACTCGAACTCGGGACCTTTGCCTTTCGCGGGCTAGTGCTCTACCAACTTTTATTTATTTTTTTTTTTACATTTTGTTCGTTATTGATCGTTGTGTTTGGTCGTTGCGGACGTCGCAAGACATCCTGTTAAAGTTCGGTGGTTGATCCTTCCACTCAGGTTTTTTATTACAGAGGCCAACCGGCTCTCTGACCGAAACCAACTGAGCTACCGAAGCACGACTCACGCCCGGTCCCACAGCTTTACTTCTGCCAGTATCTCGTCTCCTACATTCCGAGTTCGAGTCTCGGTCGGGCACACAGTTTTAATCTGCCAGGAAGTTTCATATCAGCGCACACTCCGCTGCAGAGTGAAAATCTCATAATGGCTACATTGTACAACACAGTCAGCTACGTAATGTTGGCAGCAGTCGCAACTGCGTGCTTACCGAAGCCTCCCGACGTTTACCGTCTTCTACCGATTCAGGACTAGGGAGAGGTCTGCCATCTAAAAGTTTACACACTGTAACTGTTGTACTAACGGCATGGCAGAGTCGCAGTACCTAATTCATTTACACTGCGGCTAAAGACCGAACGCGGCTGCGATATGCGAGAGAGATGATGAATACACTCCGCAAACTTTGGCGGAAGTTACCGAAGACGACCGACGCTATCTCGCCCGATAACACAGCCGCGTGAGCGCGTTTTGACAGCCACGCGGTTGTTTAGCGCCGCCCGGTTGGGCTGCGTTCCTAGGACAGAATAACTGCAACACACTACTTCGACAGGGATCGTTCACCTATTTGCGCAGTCCTGCGCTGCGCCATGTTCGCATTTGACCGCTCACCGCGGTTCCGCCTCGCAGATGCATGGCTCTAGTTCGTCCGTTCAACAATGAAGTGAATGAATGTGAAAGCGCGATGCAAATTCAAATTTTTATTTTGTGCAGAACTTTACGAGAATCTGATTGCCAGGAGATTTTGTATAGTGTTTGGAGTCTGGACACCGTATGAAATGTCGGGAGAATCCAGACAAATCCCGACCACCTGGCAACCCTAAGCGTGCAGCAGTGGACAGACAACAGTTACGATTTTGTGAACATACTTTCTGTCGTACTAATTATTAGGGTTTTACTGTTCTTGTGTGTGCCTGGACTGTGCGACGCTTGGTGTGAACGTGGGCCCGCATCTCGTGGTCGTGCGGTAGCGTTCTCGCTTCCCACGCCCGGGTTCCCGGGTTCGATTCCCGGCGGGGTCAGAGATTTTCTCTGCCTCGTGATGGCTGGGTGTTGTGTGCTGTCCTTAGGTTAGTTAGGTTTAAGTAGTTCTAAGTTGTAGGGGACTTATGACCACAGCAGTTGAGTCCCATAGTGCTCAGAGCCATTTTGTGAACGTGGAGAGGCAATATGATGCTCGCATTAAATGAGCGTGGGGTGTGTGCGTCGACACACTGCCCAGCGCGTAATTGAGAGGTAGTGCCAGCTTCCGATAACACGAGACTTTTGCCAATTTCATTTATGTTAATGTTTTCTTTTTTCGTGTATTCTTAAATTATAATGTAATGTGTACATATCTCATTGGGTAGTTTTATCATGTCATATTCATAAGAATGGAATGACGCTAGTGTCGATAGTGAGAACCACACACGCACCAAATTTGATGAGATTTCTGTTGCAGCGCAGTAGTGCATGAAAAGTGGATTGAAGCATGTTAGGATTATTTTGCATGTTAGAATTTAAGGACAAGTTAAATCACTCGACTGTACAAAGTTAGGTACACACACGATTTTTTTTTTTATATTGTTGACCTTCGAGTTCGTTTGCGTGGCTCACAGAGCTGGCACTATTATATTTGGTGAATATGATAATTTTACATGTTAGAAGTTAAGGATAGGCTAGGATCACTCGACTATACAGAGTTAGATGCACGTACGATTTTTTTTTTATTTGACATTTGAGTTCATCCATGTGACTCACACCACTGACACTATGCAACCTAGTAAATAAAAAGAAGTCTTCCCAAAAATGACTGTAGGTTCTGTGGTAGAAAAGAAGGTGTCAACTTTATTTCTGTATGTCTTATAAGGTAGGAAACAAACTCACTAAGAAGGAACATAGTGCACTGTTGCTAAAAACTTAAATGTATTACTCATCCCATTCTATTCGCCTTTGCCCATGGCAGTTCAATAACGTATGTCATTTGCATGACCGAGTGCTCGAACTAACACCGATTTTGTAACGATTTTATAGAGCTTGTTGATGAACATTACTACCGTGGAAAGTCAACATTTGTCTCACATGTCTTAATTCTAATTGTCTTGTGGGTTTTGTATGTTGGCGTTTGTGTCATACAACTCTTGCAAACATTATTACTGTGTACGGTTTATATCTGATTTTCATACGTATTGGTTACAAGTTTGTGTACATCTGTGTCATGATCACCACGTTCAACATGTTTCATATACCTCAGGTACTGGTTACATTTTTTGACCTTGTTTTACTTCTACATGTCTTGTATATATTCCCAAGAGCAACTATTTGTGTAAATAGTCGACCGGATTTGATATGCTAGGGCAAAACTGAAAGTGTAACGTCCCCAGAAAATCCCACATAGGTGAGTGAATTGTTAGTGTTACTACTAGGGAGTGAATATAGTTATTTTCCATTTCGAAGTGTGTGTGCGATGGACCAAGTGAACATAGATGGACCACTTTCCCCACAACACTCGATCTTCGTATCAAAAGCTTAAGAGTCGTGACAAGGAGCTGTGTAATATTTCTGCTGGTGGTCCCTTTTCTCCAGCTCACAGCGCCAGTAGCCCAGGACGCGGAGAATGTTGGGTCCCTTAGAGCGAGCACCAGAGACGCATTCTGCAAACACACAGGGGGGGGGGGGGGGGGTAGCCTGGCAGGTGATCTCACCTCGCTTAAGAATGGGCACCTTGTGAAGAGGCAGGTGATCAGTGGAAAATGTGCAGACAACTATGCATCGCACGCCTCCCCCCTCCCTCCCCAGATGTTCTGGGACGAAGTGTAGACACAAAGCGCCAAGAACTCGCACAGGAAGGCGCGTGAAACTAAAGAAGTGCGGAAGATGTCAGCCTGCTTAAAAAGTGTTTTCAGAACGGTAAAGAGGTTACTTATAAATCACGTACGCCAGAAGATTGGTAGATGAAACACAAACATAAGACTGTCCAGGCCTCACTCAGAGATAGCCGTTAGAAAGAAGTGTTGTGTGGCTGCTTTCACAGCAACTTAGGAATGCACGAAAACATCAGGACAATGCGCGACCAACACTGGGAACAGCCGTGACAGTGAAAACGTGAGTAAGCCATCAACTTACGAATCACACACGAGCCCACACAAGATAGAACACATCCACCTGCACTGGAAGGTGAGATCACGAAACGGAAATCGGTTATTTGGCGGCATTGCAAATTTAGTCTGCCAATGAGAATGTCGAGAGGGACAAAAATTCGAGGAGTCGATGAGCGTAGTTGATGAGAAGTGAAGAGTGAGTGGATGAGGCAGCGCAGAAGCAAGAAGACGTGGAGACTCTTCGACCCATCGCCTGCTTAATTTGATTTGATTTGATTTTATCAGGGAAGCAAAACCAACACTGGCCAAGCCTGCTGCTGCCCACACCGAAACAAAGTTTATTGTGCGGTATCGTTCCCTGTGTCTTTAGTAAAGCCAACCAATGCCGCTGAACAGTGCAAGGAGATCCTTTACCAGTGCTTTTCTATACACAGTTTCTTCAGGTCTGGTTGATCCGAATATTCTGTGTCCTTTAATCTCCAATGCCTCGCATTCGAAGACCAAATATGATGAGGTTTCCTCGCCCACGCCACACATCCTTCATTTGGGGTCTTCTTCTATTATCCCCATTGTATGTAGGTGTTTTTTTGAAATTCCCATGGCTTGTCAATAATCCAACCACGAGTTTTATTTCTATCCTGATCAAGCCCAGAATTGAGAGACTTCTCTTAGAACATGGTTTCGGCATCAGTACCTTGCCAGTTTTTGATTTTGGACCTTAGCCCAATATTCTACATGCTGTCTCCTTGTCCAATCTCGTAGTTTTATTTTGATCATCGCCTTGGTGATTGTCAGGACACGTTCCGGTCCAATAAATGGTGTCATCGCCCCTATCGTGGCCAACCTATCGGCTTACTCATTCCTGAGTGACCAGGGACCCACAATATGTTTACCCTATTGCTTTCCCCTAGCTCCACAAGGACTTTGTGGAATTCTGCCACGATTTTTGATCTTGTTCCAGAGGCTGTAGTGCTCTCAGGGCTGCTTCGCTGTCTGAATAAATGAAAATGCTACGACCTCTGTAGCACCTCCGCAAATTCTCCTCCATGCACACCCTGATAACAGATATTTCTGCTTGGAAACAGAGTGGCAATCTTCCCTTGAGTGAATTCATTCTCCAGGCTTGGCTGCACTCCGTATACACCGGCCCCAACACCTTGGTCTGTTTTTGGACTGTCAGTGATCCAGACTATGTCCCCAATATGGTGTAAAAAATTTGTTCTCCCAGAGCTCTCTATTTCCAATTACTGCATTAAAAGGCTAGCTGAAGCAGCAGGGAGTTGTTATATAGTCGGCCGGCATTTCCCAAATCATACCTATGTCTTCCTCACTCAGTATTTTAGTGTGAGATCCTAGATACCCCAGTGAGTTCCAGTTTTGCCAGTCTTTAACATGTGTGCTCCAGCTGCTGTCTTTACCCACAAGTGTAATAAGGGCATGTCCAGCATGGTTCCCATCCCAGCAGTAGGTGTGCTGCTAAATCAGCCTGTAATAGCTAAGCAGCACCTTAGCAAGCTCCTTAGCAGCTATCTACTGTTCTACCTTTTTCCACCACACTGTAGCCCCATAAGTGATCGTAGGTCTTACTACCATGGTATATATGCAGTACATACTCTTGCGGCTAAAGCCCCAGTTTTTACCACAAGCTCTCCTGTTACTCATTAGAGTACCTTTCGCCTTGGAACAGGTGCTCCTTATCTCAGGGCTCCACGATAGTTTCTCATCCAAGGTTACCCCTAGATATTTCACTATCCCCTTCACTGGTAGAGCTTCATCGACAAGCTTGAGATTCCTATATGTGTGTCGGATCTGCTTCCTCATAAATGGTACTACGACAGTCTTGTCAGGACTGACCCTTAGATCCTGTTTCCTGCGCCATCGGATACTTACTCTGTCGTCTTTGAATCTGATCCTTACTCTCATCCTAATGTTCATGGTTACTTTGTAAGTTACTATTTTTTTGTTCCCTTTTAAATGGCTGCATACTTACGATCGAGTGCTTGGGAATGAAACACTCGACTGAGCACTACAGTTTCCTTGCCTAACGTCCGCTTTCCGACACCACGATAACGCTACTTCGGCCACAAAACTCACGGCGATCTTTCAAAGTGGAGACCGATCCAGGCCCTCGCTGCACACACGGCGGGAAGCTGCCGACTCGCCACCGCTCAGCTCCGCGCCGACGCGCCGTACCGATCCAGCATCTGACACACCGTTTATTTGTAGTGTGTGTGTGTGCAAGCGCGCGCTTGTGTATGAAAGTTACTGAAATAAATGACACGTTTCATGTTTTATCCACCTAAATAATCTGTTGCATTCGCTTACCAATCCCTTAATTTCATAAATCTTTCCTGTTTGATTTCACTTAATGAATGACATCACTTACTTACTGGCTCCCAGTATGGGGTGATCTTGCGAGGTGCCGGGGCTAGCAGTGTATTTAACACTAAATTCTTCTAGAATCTACATATGTAAATGATGCTCTAAGCCCCCCCTATTCTAACTCCGACTTTTGCTGTTGCACAAGGGTTAAAAAAAAATACGCGAACTGACTCTAATCAACCCTGCCAGTGGAGTAGAAGAGAGTTTGGCACCTGCAATAATTTAATTTGATAAATAAGTTAAATAACCGAAGGTTTCATTAACATAGTGAGGAATGATAGGGTTGCTCTACCGATTAACAGAATGAAAGTTCTGTCCAAAATAACAATATGATTTATTAAGACTAAACACAAAAAATAAACAAAGACACATGAAACATTTACAATACATCAAATTGGCTCAAATTGGATACTCAAACAAACGCTGTGAATGTGAAGTTGTCCCTAAACTAGATTGTGAGGATTATGACGAAGTGGTATGTGGAGCCAATTCCTTGCAACTCAAATCTTAAGAGAAAACACATAGCCAACCCAACATTAATTGCTGCTACCCAAGACAGAACCAAGTTAGAAAAAGACGAACAGGCACGCTCTGCTGAGCTCTGATTATCACCTTGGAAAATCCCAGTCTGCCGGTGCTGCGGACATACCTTACCAATCTGTCTTCTTAACTGCAAGAACACGATCTGGCGCACCGGAGGCGATGGCTGGTTGCTTCGACGTCCTCGACCGAAAGGCGAGAGCCGACTACCTCGAGCACCCGTACAGGCCGAACACACAACATTCCCGCCCCCACGACAGTGGCCGTGGTTAAACGTTCCAATCAGCAACTCGAAAACCGGCGGAAAATTCCACTCTATTGCCGAAGCACTACCATTCCACCAATGGAGATTCTTGGCGCCAATTTCTGCGCTGATTTTGCTACGTCACGGAGCTATGCCCTGAGCAAGCCAATCACAGTTACTATTTTGCAGAAAGCGCGGGAATTTTCCCGCCACAACTGCCTGGGTACACAAGTCCTTCCCACGCCTCGCTGGTAGCCCGCCAGAAAGTGTTTTCGCTAAGTTTCTGCGAAGTAAGGGAACCTCTAGCTCAGCCGCTACTTCAGACCCCTCCGGGCGTGTCTTTTGACGATGTCGGCGTCTGCAAAGCATTCATTCGGCTTCCTCACACCCGTCGGCTTAACCCTTTCCAGATCAGCAGAGCCCGCCTGTCACCGGACCACCCGGGTGACGAGAAACGCTGCGTGGGAAGTCCGCGTGTGAAGGAATAGCGACTTTTCACTGCATGCAATTAGAGAGGAAAATCGTAAGATAGAAAATGAGAGGGGGCTCATGCCACCTCTCTTAGCCCCTACGCCATTTTAGATTGTAATTGGTGAGCTGTTGGCTCACTTAGGAGTAAGGTAGTGAGTCAATCGCCCAAGAACAATCTCGTAAACTGGCTGCACATGCCGCACTCTATAAAGAAAATCACTGCAACTGAAAAATGCAGCTCATAGAGGGAGGATTATTTATGATGTAGCCAACTTCACCTTCTTAATATGGAACACTAAAACTCACATCACACATCCATACCCAGGGAGCTCCTTCCAAACACTGATTCACACACACATTCACTCTCTAAATATGGCCCGGGCATGTGAGCCAAATATGGAGCAATTTATTCTTTACAATCAGAGTTGGAGTGCTCCGTAATTAAATGCCCAAGATGTTACAACAATTTTAATCATTAAACTAACCTGAACTCACTCACACATGATACTATTTAAGTTAACAATCTCTTTGTGAGCTTTCAGAATCTAATTACAACCTCTGATTCATTCTGTCTCCCTGCAGCAAGAATAACCTTTACAAAATGTTCCCTGAACTGATGGTCCATTCACAATGACAGTGGTGGTATCCGCTTCAGTTTATGGGGACTTCAGGCACACTGTTTGCATACACACAACAATAAATACAAAATACAAAAAAAAAAACATGGTGTGGAGAACAATACAGTAATTTGTAATAAGAATTACAGTGTAAAACACAAACACATACAAGGTATAACATACATTACAAAAACAACACTAGAGAAAGAAATTAAAAAAAAAACATGGTTCATGGGGCATCAAGTTGTGCATGCACATTGCACAAAGTTCACGACTGTGCTGAGATTGAGGCACTAAATCACATTGTTAGAAATATTCGAAGCACTTCACAAATTCCACAGTACTGACATCACATAGGGCTAAACGTCGGGTGTTGTTGCTACGTTGTTGCAACGGCAGTAGGGTGTGCTGGAGCATCTGCAGTATTCTGTTGAGATTGCACCAAGACCCACGCATATGATCACGGCAGTACGGTAGGAAGACACAGCGATAGGCTCTCCTCACATCGATTAATTGTCTCTGAGGTCTACTTGTTGGGATACATCACTAGTCTAGGTCTCTTCTCTCACTGGACAGTACTTTACGTTTCCCAATATTGCAGTTCGATGAGGGATGATGGCACGTGGAGTGACTCCACAAGTGTGTGAGGTCATCCATACAGGATCGAACTAGGAACGACGATTGCTAAAACTGCTCTCTAATAGAGAGGAGAAGTTAGAAATGAGACCATACATTTGTTAGTGTGGCATGATACTGCTTTGTGTATGCAGATCGGCCAATGCTAGTGAGTTGTAAAAACCCAAACAGGTGAGTATATAGCGTCCCTTTCTGTCCTGAGGCACATGAGGTGCAGGTTCTGACACGATATGTGATCTTCTTCGTGTACTCACAACAACGTGGTCTGCCGCAAGGAATCCCTCCAAACGGCAACCGCGTCCGGAGAGCTAGCAGGCTGTCGCGTGTGTGTCGCGTGTCAGTGTCAACGGCCAGCCTCACTTTCACTTGTGGCCCAGCGAGGATCCCGCCTAATCCCTCAGGTATATGGCCCAGTGACTGTCAACTTGCAGGACCGGATGCTCGCCTTCTTGCAGGTAGCCGAAGACCTCTTGTTTTTGCGCTGGCTGGCCTCTGCATTGCCACGATACCCGTCATCTGCACAGTTCTGACAAAAATCTTATGCCTAACTTTTTCCCAGGACCTTCTATGTTACAATAAATTTACATAATGACACATTGATGGTCTGTCATTTTAGACACTCTTATTTTATTTTTATAGTTATTAATCTATGGCTATCATTATAACAAAATCTTGGTGTATCAAATTTAGACATGGAAATAATTTATTTTGATATTTGTGTAGAGTCCGGTCTCACTACTGTACATGGTGTGTGACGCTACACTGGATGAACAGCTAATGTGCGGGCCCGCACTAATATTACTATTAATTATATAGATCGACAGTAGACATGCTCAAGAATTAACTACCATTTGCCAACGATCTACATTCTACGTCTTTTGAATAAATTATGTTATTATGCAGGTCGAAGTTTCACTGAGCTTATAAAGAACAAGCAACTACTCTACGTTCGCTCGCCGGTCGTCCCTCCATCTTGGGTCTGTGATTTGATGACCTGAAAAATAACATCCCAACAGGCGCGCGCCAAGCACTTGTGGTAGAAAACCCCCACAATATTAATCTAGTTATTGTTAAATCCTACAGTTTAACTTATCCTAGTATATCGTACCCTTTTTTTTGTTAGTTTACCTTATACAATACTCTTACATAATTCCTGTTACGTTGAGATGTCTCGCTGCTCGCCGCTATTGCCGACAGTGATGTGCGCGCCGTACGACATGACCTCCGAGTTTTCATTACACCTCACTGAAACTCGAGAGATTGGGTTAGCCATGGCTATACACGACAATAAATTTATAGTTGCAACTTCCTTCTCTATGTGATGCGGTTTTCGCGATTAAAGCACACCTTTCCAGAAACAATGTAATATGACCAAGCCAGGACTGTGTTGAGGATTCAGTCGCCCAACACACGCCAGCTACACAGTATGTCACGAATATCCAAGTATAAGTCCCTGGTTATTCATCTGTGACAGTCACGAGCAGCACGCTAAATCCCCAACCAGCACATTGGCATGGTAGGCTTTATGCCCGCATTTCTCTCGTCTAGGGCACCATTGGAGTCAAACGCTCACAGGTTCACCCCGACTTGCAAGACAACGATGCTGGCGCAGCTCTGCAAAAAACTATACTGCCCATATTCATCCTCGAAATCACGCAATATACCACAATCTTGCAGTGCACTGACGCGTGCCTGCAAGCATTGGTATGAACGTCTCACGAACTGGTTGTGGCCGCTATGGAGCGTATCACGACTTCTCAGAACGCTTCTAAGAGCACGTTCTTGTATGCGCCCGTTTGTGCGACATCTTGTCACTCTTCTTTATCCCTCAACATGGACACCAGATAGGAAAGGACAAAAACATTGCTCATGGAAAGGTAGTGCCTCTTATTGCATCGACAGTGGAGATCGCGAACATAAAAAAAAGTTAGCAGCAGTAAATTCTTATGCGAGAAAACGCAGCGTCTTAATACTTTAACAATCTTAATCTATTAATGCAACAATTATTGTTCCCCGAAGAAAGGTTCATATATTTGCCTATTCTACTATGTACACCACTTAAACTACTATTATTCCACGAACTTCTTTGTGTGAGAGATGTGGTGGAATCCTATGGACTAGCGCCAATCCCTTGTTAGACTCCCCCTCCTCTGACGTGCATTAGGATTTGCGGGTCTAATTTCAATCTCCTGGTTCTCCTGTTGTCCTTGATTTCGCTCTCTCCAATTACGGTCGCTTTGCCGTTCGTCATTCCTCCTGTCCCAGATTCCTTGTCTAGATTGACCCTGTTCCTTGACGTTCTGGTTTCCGTGTCTCTGGTTTCCATAACCTTGAATAGCGTAACCTTGATTTCCGTAACCCTGGTTTCCTAACTGACGAGTGCGATTATGCGATCTGTTGTCGTCTTCCCTTGCTGGCCCGTGGTATTTGTTATTTTGCGCCTTCTTTCTGTCCTTTGCGTCTTGTTTATCGAATACTACTTCGAGTTCGCGCAATAGACTCTTAAATGCTTCTATGTCAGATCCACACTTCCCGACAAGTGTCTGTTGATACCTAACAGGCAATTTGGAAAAGCAAAATTTAATGATCTCTCCGTTGCTATATGGACTATCTAAAAACTGATTCATCTTGAGTAAATCATAAAAAAATTTGGTTGCGTTCCTATGCCCGGACACTTCCAGTTCAGGACAAAATATTATTTCCTCTTTAATCCTGTCTTGCGTTTCCTTTGACCAGTAGGTCCGAAGGAATGCACCAACAAATTCCTGATAAGTCCGACACGTCGCTGCCACACCCCGCATCTTTTCCGCGGCTTGGCCTTCGATGCGTCCACACATGAATTCTAATTTTGCCTGGGTTGGCCATAATGACGGTAATGAATTTGTAAACTGCGTCACCCAGCTCTTCGGATGCATCGACCCTCCATTATCTTTGAGCTTCTGGAATTTTAGTATCGACAGGAAGTGATTGTGATCAAAATCCTGTCCGATCCTCGCATTTCTGTTGTCACTCGTTTCCGATACTTGCACGTCTGCTGAGTGTCCTGATCTATCTTGCTGATAACTGTGATTTGCTACCTCTGTATCACAAAGGACGTGGCATTCAGCATTCACTCTTCTAAGTGGGCTGCAATTATTGGGGCTATTACTCTCTGTTTCTGCGTGTGCATTGTTAGTTCCGCACTCTGTCACTGGGCTAGAGCACGGCGGGCTTTTCCTCGGAGACACAATTCTGTGTACTCCATCACTGGTATCCGAACGCGCAGTGCTCGTGTGCCCGTTTCGCTCTAGTTTTCCTATCCGACTCTCTACTTCTTTCATTCGTTTCGTGATGTTCGTAACCATAATATTACCTTGAGTCTTTAAGACCGCTAGGGATTTTGAGTGTGCTTGTGTCGCACGTCGCAAGCGCCCTACGAGTTGAGAAGTTACTTTTGCGATTTTCATTGCCCCTGTTGCTGCCGTTTTGGCTAGGCCTGCTACTTTTTGTGCTACTATTGACATTTGTTTTGCTTCTCCACATTCTTTCTTTATTGTTAGTAATTCCCCACGAATTTCCCCTATATGCGAAATTATTGCCTCAGTGTCCTTCTTACGCTGTTCGTCAGCTTCTTCCTTCTCTTTCTTACGTTGTTTCTCCTCTTCTTCCTTCTCCTTCTTACGTTGTTCGTCAGCTTCTTCTTTCATTGATCGTAGGAAGCTCAGTATTGGGTTTACGTCATCTTTTTGATCCTCTTCAAACGTGGGAGATGTAACTCTGGACACCTGGGCGCTAGAGCTCTGACGTGGCCGAGCTAGCCCCTGTCTGCTCTCGTTCGTTTGATTATGAACTTCTGTTACCGTCTCGACCTGTGTGCCTGTCTCTGTTTCATCCTCTACCTCACTATCATAATCACGGCCGCAACGCTGCTCTAAGATCGCGTCCAAATCACCTTCCTCATCAATGACCCTGGCGTCCTGTCCTGCTAAAAATGTGCCCATCTCATCTCCGAACCTATTCCAGTCGGTAAACTGCCCCTTATCCATTATGCTATCCTCTTTTGTTTTAGCTTCGCTCGATAATAGTCGTGCCGTACTTCTCGTTATCATTCATGAAAAACAAATTTATCTAAAATGCACAATAAAATTAATCTACTCCATATATTTTTACACATAGACATAAAATTTCAACAACGCCTCTCCAACGCAGTAATTATACGCACGATTTGTTGTGGTACAGAAACCACACACAAACCCGACAAAGTGTGATGTGATAAGGACACACCATCAAAGGAACACAAAAATAATGAACAAAAGAATATATACATCGAAAACAAAAACTGTAACATGCGCCGCTACTTAAAACTAAATGCGGAACTACCAGAAAAAAAACTTGGGTATTAATCAATAAAAAAATTAAGCAAAAAAAATTCTGAGTGTCCCTACTGATAATACCGCTTGCTTATCACCGATTCACAGGGAAGATCCGAGGCTAAGGGTCACCATTTTATGCGAGGTGCCGGGGCTAGCAGTGTATTTAACACTAAATTCTTCTAGAATCTACATATGTAAATGATGCTCTAAGCCCCCCCCCCCCCCCCCACCTATTCTAACTCCGACTTTTGCTGTTGCACAAGGATTAAAAAAAATACGCGAACTGACTCTAATCAACCCTGCCAGTGGAGTAGAAGAGAGTTTGGCACCTGCAATAATTTAATTTGATAAATAAGTTAAATAAACGAAGGTTTCATTAACATAGTGAGGAATGATAGGGTTGCTCTACCGATTAACAGAATGAAAGTTCTGTCCAAAATAACAATATGATTTATTAAGACTAAACACAAAAAATAAACAAAGACACATGAAACATTTACAATACATCAAATTGGCTCAAATTGGATACTCAAACAAACGCTGTGAATGTGAAGTTGTCCCTAAACTAGATTGTGAGGATTATGACGAAGTGGTATGTGGAGCCAATTCCTTGCAACTCAAATCTTAAGAGAAAACACATAGCCAACCCAACATTAATTGCTGCTACCCAAGACAGAACAAAGTTAGAAAAAGACGAACAGGCACGCTCTGCTGAGCTCTGATTATCACCTAGGAAAATCCCAGTCTGCCGGTGCTGCGGACATACCTTACCAATCTGTCTTCTTAACTGCAAGAACACGATTTGGCGTACCGGAGGCGATGGCTGGTTGCTTCGACGTCCTCGACCGAAAGGCGAGAGCCGACTACCTCGAGCACCCGTACAGGCCGAACACACAACATTCCCGCCCCCACGACAGTGGCCGTGGTTAAACGTTCCAATCAGCAACTCGAAAACCGGCGGAAAATTCCACTCTATTGCCGGAGCACTACCATTCCACCAATGGAGATTCTTGGCGCCAATTTCTGCGCTGATTTTGCTACGTCACGGAGCTATGCCCTGAGCAAGCCAATCACAGTTACTATTTTGCAGAAAGCGCGGGAATTTTCCCGCCACAACTGCCTGGGTACACAAGTCCTTCCCACGCCTCGCTGGTAGCCCGCCAGAAAGTGTTTTCGCTAAGTTTCTGCGAAGTAACGGAACCTCTAGCCCAGCCGCTACTTCAGATCCCTCCGGGTGTGTCTTTTGACAATGTCGGCGTCTGCAAAGCATTCACTCGACTTCCTCACACCCGTCGGCTTAACCCTTTCCAGATCAGCAGAGCCCGCCTGTCACCGGACCACCCGGGTGACGAGAGACGCTGCGTGGGAAGTCCGCGTGTGAAGGAATAGCGACTTTTCACTGCATGCAATTAGAGAGGAAAATCGTAAGATAGAAAATGAGAGGGGGGCTCATGCCACCTCTCAATCTCAGTGGTAATTTGCATGCTACGTGATATTACAGAGAATTTTGATCGATTCACTACCTTGACTCCCAGCGTGGGGCAATGTCACTGGCAATCTGCGTCTCATTTTATGCAAGAGACCAAAGAACTCTCAATTTACTACATTATCAAGGGTAAGTCGTCAATGTGTGCGTGTGTGTGTGTGTGTGTGTGTGTGTGTGTGTGTGTGTGTGTGTGCACGCGCATGCTTGTGTATGGAAGTTACTGAAATACTACAAAATCGCTCCTTTTTCTAAACATTCCATATACGGGAATTTCGTTTTGTGATTACATCTGCATCTATGTAAATATTCTGGAGCCCCTGTAAGGTGTGTGGCGAAGCGTACCACGTAACACTACTAGTCATTTCCGTTTCTGTTCCAACTTCTGGTATTTTATCTGCGTGATACGCGAAATGTACGTTGGCGGCAGTAGAATCGTCCAGCAGGCAGCTTCCAATGCCAGTACTCTAAACTTTTTTTCAGTTGTGTTACTCGAAAAGTCTGTCACCTTCAGTCCACGGATTCCCATTTGTGCTCCCGAAGCATCTCCGTAATACTAGCGTGTTGTTGGAGCCTCCCAGTAACAAATCTAACACACCACCTCTGAACTGCTTGTATGTCTGCCTTTAATCTGACCTCGTACGGATCCCAAACAATCGAGCAGTACTCGAGTATAGGTCGCACTAGCGCCGTGTACGCAGTCTCCCTTACAGATGAACCACAGTTTCAAAAAACTTTACCAGTAAACCGCAATCGACCATTCGTCTTCCCTACCACAATACTCACATGATCGTTTTATTTTACATCACTTCGTAACGTTACGCCCAAATATCTAAACGATGTGACTGTGTCAGGCAGCACAGTACCGACACTGTATACGAACATTACGGATTTGCTTTTCCTACTCGCCCGCATTAATTCACATTCTTCTACGTTTACAGCTAACTACCATTCATCACATCGATTAGAAACTTTGTCGTCATCTTGTATCCTCCTGCAGTCACTGAACTTCAACACCTTCCTGCACGCCACAGCATCATCAGCAAACAACCACAGACTGCAGCGCACCTTGTCCGTCAGATCATTTATTCATATGGAAAACAATAGCGGTCCTATCACACTACTCTGGGGCAGTCCTGACAATACCCTTGTCTCTGATGAACACTCATCGTCGTGGAAAACATGCTGGGTTCTACTACTTAAGAAGTCTTCAAGCCACTCACATATTCTTATCTGGGAATGTATTTCATATCCTCGTACCTTCGTTCACAGTCCACGAAGGGGCACGCACTGTGTCATATAGTTCTCGTAAATCTAGACATATGGACTGTGCCTGTTGCGTTTCATCCGTAGTTCACAGTGTACCATGAGAGAAAAGGGCAAGCTGAGTTTTGCAGGAACAGGAGGACGTATTTGTTCCAAAAATACCTAAGAGGAAAATTGACCTTTATTTTTTTCAGACATTCTTACGTGTCTCAGGAACGTACGCAGGACAACAGAAAAGGTTTCAATTGCAGGAATGGAGCACGGTAGTTAGGCAATGGCTATAAAGTGCACGAAACTCTGTTAAGAACAATAAAACAATAACACTCTCAGAAATAAGCTGCTTATCACGGGCATCAGGCGACAATTTAAGAAAACGAACACACGCATCATGTCGTGAGAAAATGTTACGTGTAAGCTGCTTTGCCTCACGAGCGAGATGTTGCAGTGCTGAAACACGAACGTAGTATTCGGGGGAAGGGCAGTAGATTGTGGGGCTCCCAGCTTCGTACATACTGGATGTCTTTCTCTGAACCGTTCGAAGGAAATTTCGGGATTGCTCCATCTCAGTCAACATACATTATTAATGATAACTCTGTCAGTGGGTATCAAATCCACTATTATTCAGTTTCACACAGCAGTAATAAATTTCTGTTATATTAAGTCACTCACCAAACGAACGCGCGCACGCACCGTGCCCTGTGTCAGTACGCATCCGAAATGTTATTCGATCGTTTGCTGTCCCATACGATTTTGCATATTCATTATGTTTGTTATTATCTTCTCTTTTACGCTTATTATTAAATAGTGTCAATACTGATATTAGTTTCCTATTCTGTGTATGTTTGTTTTAATGAGTGTATAGAATGTATTTTTATATTTCGAATAAATACGCACCACGTACGGACGTACGTCAGCGCCTGGAAATATGTGACAGAAGCCAGGCGGTTGAACTTTCCAATACGCGAAAATATACAGAGAACAGAAAACACACGCATGAATATCGAAACAAACGCACAAACATAGAACTGCAAAGGTGCAAGAGCAATAATTGTTAACAGGTATGCATTAGTATGCATTAGGAATGTATGCAATGCATCTATGTGCAAAAATAAAACAAAACACGATCACAGGCGAATATACACATATAAAAAAGCGCGAGCGCTCGTGCGCTGGCGTGCGTGCGTGCGTGCCCTTATACGGGGAACCATAAAAGACCCTCAGGAGAGTGCAATAGGAACAAATGTGGTAGAAATAATTACTGTAACTACACAGATGCACCTACAGAAGACTCTCAGGAATGTGCAGCAGAGAGAAATGTGGTTGATATAACTGTACCCACGTAGACAACTAATATAAACGCAAACTATGAAAATATGTTTATTTTGGACTTGGAATTATTCCATAATATTCTCGAAGTTACTTTTCAAAAGGTACAACGGTCACTGATAAAACAGTATTTCTCACAGCGAAAAGCGTCTAGTAGAAAAATAGGATTCGTTTCCGTGACAGGAAGATATGTTAGGCTTCACCGTTTCGTCGGCGTTAAGATCATTATTGACGGGACACTCTTGCACTTAAATAACCATTGCGCAGTCCTAAAGCACCGACTGCACACCGACCAGCGTAGCGCCGCGAAACGGCGTCAGAAGGCGCTGACCCGCGCGCCAATATAAAGAGCGGGCAGCACCACATTTCCCGGAAGACAACGTTCAGCGCCCCCTGTCAGTGCTGACTTACCGGCCACCCATCGCTTGTCGGGCCCAGTTCGGTTGCAGAATTCCAGAGCATCAGTACTGAGTAATATGAAGACGATACTTAGCGTGCGTTCTGCGAGTAATAATAATGGTTGGGTCGATTTGGGGAGAGGAGACCAAACAACGAGGTTATCGATCTCATCGGATGAGGGAAAGATGGAGAAGGAAGTCGGCCGTGCCCTCTCAAAGGAACCATCCCGGCATTTACCTGAAGCGATCTAGGGAAATCACGGAAAGTTAGGGTGGCCGGACGCGGGACTGAACCGTCGTCGTTCCGAATGCGAGTCCAGTGTGCTAGCCACTGCGCCACCCCGCTCGGTTAGTAATAGTGTGTCAGTGGAATTGCATGTAGGCGGCACATGAGGCCACTTCACATCGACAAGTTAAGTTACGTTTCTTTCCATTTTATAAATAAGGAATTCTATTGATCTACAACTGTTATCACAGATCATTTTAGATTCCTGCCACCGGCCATCGCAACTTCTCTCCTTTCTTGCTGGTGTTGATGCTGACTACCACAGTAGCCGATTCAACAACCATGATGAAGGAAATCGGCCGTGGCCTACCATACCGACATACGGCAACCGGAGCACAAATGTGTGGAAAAAGTGTCGTCGTAGCAAGATTAACATTCCTTTCAGTTTACGAATTCGGCAGTGACACGATAATAGATATCCTTTGGATAAAGAGAGACAAGCTAAAATATACAGAAAATATTTCAGCAGATTAATATTCAGGAAAGCATTACACTTATATTAAATGTAAACAGCGATGATACAAATGAATGATGAATACGTCTCCTAATAAACGTGGTCGCCCTCCCCGTCATCATAAATACGGGTCAGCAGAGAGAGAGAGAGAGAGAGAGAGAGAGAGAGAGAGAGAGAGATACAAAAATTCAAATGGCTCTGAGCACTATGGGACTTAACATCTGAGGTCATCAGTCTCCTAACTAACGTAAAGACATCACACACATCCATGCCCGAGGCAGGATTCGAATCTGCGACCGTAGCGGTCTCGCGGTTCCAGACTGTAGCGCCCAGAACCGCTCGGCCACTACGGCCGGCAGAGAGATACAAGCTAAATATTCGCAGTCATATTCCCATGGCCCAGTAAGATTTTCGTCAGTTTATGTTTTGGACGTCAAATCGAAGAGACGTTTGATGTGTTCCGCGATTTGAGTGTACTTTGATCGCTTCTGTCCGTAGACAACTGCGTGATGGCTGGATACCACGCTGAGCTGCAGACTACGGTCTCTATTTAGGATCAATTGGCGACATCTCAGGACATTTAATATGTCAGAGGACAAGTGATATACATTGTGCAGTGATTAATGTTTCCACATTTCAGGTAACGTATAAAATCATGTCGTAGTGTGGTAAAAAGCCAAGCCACGTACAACTTTGCACCCAAACTCTACAGAAGAAGAAAGAAAACATGATTATGGTCTAACGTGCTGCCATCAGAAACGGAACACGAGCTCAGGGTGTACAAGGATGGGAAAGGAAATCGGCCGTCTTCATTTCAAAGGCGCCAACCGGCGTTTGCTGTTAGCGAATTACAGAAACGACGATAACCCTAAATTAGGATGACTGGACCGGGATTTGAACCATCGTCCTCCCGAATGCGAGTCCATTCTTACTACTGCACAACCGCGTTCTGTCCCGGACGTAGAAAAAACGACGTTTCAAACATGTAATGGGGTCTATGAAAATAATATGTACGTCTTCTAAATGCATTGCCTGACTAAAAAGGTGAAGCAGCCAGAAAACATTGTTGGATGTCAACGTAACTTCGTACACACTATCCGCGGGTATGTAAATTATTAGAGTTGCAATCCCCTGTGGCAGTTAGGTCGATCACAACACTGCATCAATGTTGTTTGTGTTTAGTGTTGTTAACAGGAAATTTTAAATTCTTTTTTGCAGTGCATAGATGGAGTCAGTCCAAACAAATACTGCTCATAGCATCTTTCATGTGTCGCGTAGTATCAACGGAAAGCGTTCAAATGGCCCTAAGCACTATGGCACTTAACATCTGAGGTCATCAGTTTCCTAAAACGTAGAACTACTTAAACCTAACTAAGCTAAGGACATCACACACATCCATGCCCGAGGCAGGATTCGAACCTGCGACCGTAGCAGTCGCGCGGTTCCGGACTGAAGCGCCTAGAACCGCTTGGTTACAAGGGCCGGCAACGGAAAGCGTCAGTTTGTTACCAGTTACAGATAAAATTATTTTTAAACCAGAGTTTTACGTGCCCATTCGACGGAGCGATCCCAAATTACACTAGTGTGATACCCGGTTTGTCGATATGTATTAACAAGAACAGTAAAACACGGAGATTAAATAGCAATCCAACAGCGACTTATTAGGTCTGCATGCATGGAGGCAGCAGTCAGCGCGTGCCAGCACGCTGCTGGAGCACTTGCTATTCTTCGTGTTGTACTGTCCCTGTCAATACATATACAGGGTTATTACAAATGATTGAAGCGATTTCACAGCTCTACAATAACTTTATTATTTGAGATATTTTCACAATGCTTTGCACACACATACAAAAACTCAAAAAGTTTTTTTAGGCATTCACAAATGTTCGATATGTGCCCCTTTAGTGATTCGGCAGACGTCAAGCCGATAATCAAGTTCCTCCCACACTCAGCGCAGCATGTCCCCATCAATGAGTTCGAGCACGTTTCTTGGTAGAGGAGGTTTAAACACTGAATCTTTCACATCACTATGCGTGAAACTTGCCCGCACGCGTTCAACCGTTTCTTCGCTCACTGCAGGCTGACCCGTTGATTTCCCCTTACAGAGGCATCCAGAAACTTTAAACTGCGCATACCATCGCTGAATGGAGTTAGCAGTTGGTGGATCTTTGTTGAACTTCGTCCTGAAGTGTCGTTGCACTGTTATGACTGACTGATGTGAGTGCATTTCAAGCACGACATACGCTTTCTCGGCTCCTGTCGCCATTTTGTCTCACTGCGCTCTCGAGCGCTCTGGCGGCAGAAACCTGAAGTGCGGCTTCAGCCGAACAAAACTTTATGAGTTTTTCTACGTATCTGTAGTGTGTCGTGACCATATGTCGATGAATGGAGCTACAGTGAATTTATGAAATCGCTTCAATCATTTGTAATAGCCCTGTACATAAAACAGATATCGTGCGAGACTAACGTGGGACCGTTCTATCTAACAGGCAGGTTAAAATCCGCTCTAAAAGCTATTTTGTTTATAACGGGAAACAAACTGATGCTTTCCGTCGATACTGGGCGTCGCATGAAAGACGTAATGAGCAATATTTGTCTGGGCTGACTCCAGCCCCACAATGGTACAGTGAAATTTCAAATATCTGCTGGAACACCAGAGAAATTGCGCCTGACGATTCTTAGGAGAGACAACCCCGTATGAGGGGACTCAACAACGTGTGAGGCGGTATTATCTGCACCTGACAGAGTTTGAAAGGTACTTCATTTTGGGTCTCCATTCGGTCTGTTGGTGAACTGTGCAATATGAAATTTGTGGGACATTCTAACGTTTCAGTAGGCCGATGTTGGAACGCGAAGGGCAGGCATATTGGTCATCAGGACTCTGGTCGAGCACGTCTGACTACGACAGGGGAGGATCTGTACTGTGCATCGAGCACATCGCAACCGCTTAACATCTGCGCCTGCCATCCGAGAACAAATAATTGACCGCTGCAGCATTCTCTGTCACGTGTCACCATTGGTCAGAGACTAGCAATAACCATATTACTTAATTACTACCCCATACGTAGGCATCGCATTGTTTTCACCGATGAATTACGCTTGTGTACTACCGTGGATGAGTATCGTCAGCATCGTCAGCACCTGGAGTGCGGTCCCGATCTGGAGAGGCACAGCGATGTTAGCCTCGGGGTCCCGGTGTCCTCAGTCATCGGGTATTACTTCAGGTCACGGCTGGTAGTGACTGAAGGAACTCCGACGCCTTACCGGCACGTCACAGTCATCCTCCGTCCTTATGTGTTACCTTTCATGCGACAGTATCGTGCTACCATTTTTCTACAGGACACTGCTCGTCACCACATGACGCGTGTCTCTATGAACTGTAGGCATGATGTAGAGGTATTACCGTGGCCAGCAATATCACCAGAGCTGTCTCCAATAGAACATGTGTGGGACCGTCTCTTACATCAACTCCGTCCCAATGCAAGTGGCCAGGATATCGAGGATCAGCTACAACAGTTTTGAGCCAGCTTGCCTTACGAGAGGAATCAATGGATTTATGATTCCCTTTCCAACTGATTCAGTGTATGAATCCAAGACAAAGGGTTGTGCAACGTCATACTGATAAGTGGGCTCACTGCGAAGTTGTTTGTTAAGCTAATTCGATATTGTAATAACTAAAGTAACATCACATACCTTCTCGACCTGTGACACCATACCGGCACGTCACAGATATCCTCCGTTCTCCTTCATTTAATTTCCTCCTCCACTTTTTTGTCTAGTAGTGTATTTTGCAGTCATATTTTATATTAAAATATTTGCATCTTGCTAGGGAGGAGCCGTACATACATTTTTATTTGTGATCAATGAGGATTTTTGCCGTTCGACGTGAAAAAACTGTTCTAATTTATTTAAAGACACCGATAGAAGCATTCTGGGCCGCTAATTTACTTTTCAAATATAGTCCTCAATGGCTCTGTAATATTCAAATCCAGCTAGTGAGGAGATCATTAAAGACGTGTTACTTCATTTCATCATCAAACCGATCGTCAACATAAACAACCGTATGTGTAGGGACGTTGTCATGTTGCAACATTCATTTCACTTCTGGAAACAATGTCTGCCTCAATAAATATATATGGGCGCCTAAACTGGTTCCATAGACTACGAGTTATATTTCCTTTCATTGTGAACATTAGACTCCACGAAAACTGCGAAACGAATGTCTAAACGACTATACAAGGGGTGTGAAATCTTACGGGACGTAACTGCAAACGTCATCAGTCAAGCTTACACACAACTTAACCTAAATTATCCTAAGGACAAACACACACACCCATGCGCGAGGGAGGACTCGAACCTCCGCCGGGACCAGTCGCACAGTCCATGACTGCAGCGCCCGAGGCCGCTCGGCTAATCCCGCGCGGCACGATTATAGAACCTCCACCATGTCCTTCACTTGTCAACTAGGCCAAAGGACACCCACGGACCGTATTTCATGTTTCTGTTGGATGGTCGGTAATCTACAACGAGAGAGCACTTTGTTGATAGCGCCACTATAAAATGTTTGATATTTCTGACGGAGCTACAACCTCACGTCTGCTTACATCACTTCATCATCATCAAAGTGAAGTCCTAGATGTTATGGAAGCAGATGAAAATCGGATGGCGCCAAGGCGGGACTGTAAGGAGGATGATCAATGATAGCGAACCAAAGGCGCGCAACTGTGGCAGATGAGCAGATGTCACAGCGCACGCGCGTTATGTGGCACGGTCATGATGGACGAGGGGGTGCTCCACGTGGGGAACAACTCTTCGAATTCGAAATTCGATTACAGCACGCTATTTCGCAGCTACCGACGTTGTTACGTTACACATCTCCAAGTCACAAGCTGCAATTCGGAGCCCTTTAGCAATAGAGGGCTGCAAATTTATACAAATAAAGAAAAAAAGGGTGTAGAATGTTAATAACGTTTGTTTTGAAACTTTCTGGCAGATTAAAGCTGTGTGCCGGACCGAGACTCGAACTCGGGACCTTTTCCTTTCGCGAGCAGGAGAGCTTCTGTAAAGTTTGAAAGGTAGGAGACGAGATACTGGTAGAAGTAAAGCTGTGAGGACGGGGCGTGAGTCGTGCTTGGCTAGCTCAGTTGGTAGAGCACTTGCCCGCGAAAGACAAAGGTCCCGAGTTCGAGACTCGGTCCGGCACACAGTTTTAATCTGCTAGGAAGTTTCATATCAGCGCACACTTCACTGCAGAGTGAAATTCCACTCTTGAATCTTCCTTTTATTTCTGTCATTTCTTCTTCTATATGTGGACTGAACAGTAACGGCAAAAGTCTGCACCCGTCTTACACACATTTTTAATCCGAGCACTTCGTTCTTGTACATATCATTTGTCATTCATTGCAGACTGTTCTTCGTAGTATTCGCCTAATACACTCCTGGAAATTGAAATAAGAACACCGTGAATTCATTGTCCCAGGAAGGGGAAACTTTATTGACACATTCCTGGGGTCAGATACATCACATGATCACACTGACAGAACCACAGGCACATAGACACAGGCAACAGAGCATGCACAATGTCGGCACTAGTACAGTGTATATCCACCTTTCGCAGTAATGCAGGCTGCTATTCTCCCATGGAGACGATCGTAGAGATGCTGGATGTAGTCCTGTGGAACGGCTTGCCATGCCATTTCCACCTGGCGCCTCAGTTGGACCAGCGTTCGTGCTGGACGTGCAGACCGCGTGAGACGACGCTTCATCCAGTCCCAAACATGCTCAATGGGGGACAGATCCGGAGATCTTGGTGGCCAGGGTAGTTGACTTACACCTTGTAGAGCACGTTGGGTGGCACGGGATACATGCGGACGTGCATTGTCCTGTTGGAACAGCAAGTTCCCTTGCCGGTCTAGGAATGGTAGAACGATGGGTTCGATGACGGTTTGGATGTACCGTGCACTATTCAGTGTCCCCTCGACGATCACCAGTGGTGTACGGCCAGTGTAGGAGATCGCTCCCCACACCATGATGCCGGGTGTTGGCCCTGTGTGCCTCGGTCGTATGCAGTCCTGATTGTGGCGCTCACCTGCACGGCGCCAAACACGCATACGACCATCATTGGCACCAAGGCAGAAGCGACTCTCATCGCTGAAGACGACACGTCCCCATTCGTCCCTCCATTCACGCCTGTCGCGACACCACTGGAGGCGGGCTGCACGATGTTGGGGCGTGAGCGGAAGACGGCCTAACGGTGTGCGGGACCGTAGCCCAGCTTCATGGAGACGGTTGCGAATGGTCCTCGCCGATACCCCAGGAGCAACAGTGTCCCTAATTTGCTGGGAAGTGGCGGTGCGGTCCCCTACGGCACTGCGTAGGATCCTACGGTCTTGGCGTGCATCCGTGCGTCGCTGCGGTCCGGTCCCAGGTCGACGGGCACGTGCACCTTCCGCCGACCACTGGCGACAACATCGATGTACTGTGGAGACCTCACGCCCCACGTGTTGAGCAATTCGGCGGTACGTCCACCCGGCCTCCCGCATGCCCACTATACGCCCTCGCTCAAAGTCCGTCAACTGCACATACGGTTCACGTCCACGCTGTCGCGGCATGCTACCAGCGTTAAAGACTGCGATGGAGCTCCGTATGCCACGGCAAACTGGCTGACACTGACGGCGGCGGTGCACAAATGCTGCGCAGCTAGCGCCATTCGACGGCCAACACCGCGGTTCCTGGTGTGTCCGCTGTGCCGTGCGTGTGATCATTGCTTGTACAGCCCTCTCGCAGTGTCCGGAGCAAGTATGGTGGGTCTGACACACCGGTGTCAATGTGTTCTTTTTTCCATTTCCAGGAGTGTATACAAGGTGTTAGGCAACGATGGTTTTACCATAAAGATTGCCTTACCATTCCAGTCAGTGTTCTCGAGACCAGCAGTTACTTTTGTGGTAATCGTAATCTTTCAGGCGTTAATAGCTGTTTTTAGTACTCTGTCTGTATCTGTAAAAGTGTAACGTTTTTATAGCAGAAGAAAGTTCCCGTGCAATTTAGGGCCTGTTATATACAGAGCTTCTACATGAGCCTACACATAAATGAAATGGACAGGGTGAGCAGCGGTCTGGGGCTGTTTGCTGATGACGCTGCGTGTCGTCGTTGACTGACTGTAGGAGGAAACAAGATGACTTACACAAAATTTCTAGTTGGTGTTACAAACGGCAACTTTCTCTAAATGTAGAAAAATGTGAGTTAATCCAGATGAAAAAGAAAAATAATTTGATAGTGTTGGAATACAGCATTAGTAGGGTGCTTTCTGAGTCACTCACGTTCATTGAATACCTCGGCCTCGCGTTGCAAAGCGATATGGAACGCAGCTAGCACGTAAGGGTGATAGTGGGGAAGGTGAATGGTCGACTTCGGTTTATTGGAAGAATCTTATGAAACTGTAGCTTGTCTGTAAAGGAAACCACGTATAGTCAAAACTAAATATTCTCGAGTAATGTTCAGCTGTTTGTGATCCCCAGCAGTTCAAATTAAAGGAATACATGGAAGCAATTCAGAGGCGTAGCGCTAGATTTGCTACAGGTAGGTTCGATCAACAAGCAAGTGTTACGAAGGTGCTTCGTGAACTCAAATGGAAATCCCTGAGGGAACAACATTCTTTTCACGGAACACTTTTGAGGAAATTTAAAGAACTGGTATTTGAAGTTAGCTGCAGAACGATTCGACTGCCGCCAATGTACATTTAGGGCTTCCGCGCCGGGTAACCGTGCGGTCTAGAGCGTCTTGCACGGTTCGCGCGGCTTCCTCCGTCGGAGGTTCGAGTCCTCCCTCAGGCATGTGTGTGTGTGTGTGTGTGTGTGTGTGTGTGTGTTTTGTCCTTAGCGTAGGTTAAAGTTATATGAAGTAGTGCGTAAGCCTAGGGACCGATGACCTTAGCATTTGGTCCCATAGTTCTTATCACAAACTTACAAAAATTACGGCTCGTATGGAGGCATATAGGCAGTCGTATTTCACTCGCTCTGTTTGCGAGTGGAGCAGGAAAGGAAATGACTAACAAGGATACAAGGTACCCTTCGTCATGCACCATATAGTGGCTTGCAGAGTATGTATGCAGGATGAAGCGAAATTAACGCACTCGGGCTTCGCAGCGCGGTTCCTCACATGCCAGCGATAAAAAAATGTCTGTCACAAAATGTCGTCTGGCGAATGCATCCAGCAGAAAAAGGACGTTGAAGAGTGGAAATCTGGCAACACTGTAACCACATGTATTGAAACTACCTCTGACAGCACATTTTGGATGTGTACTACACTTGGTGCAGTGGATAGAGTTTTGGGTAAGCATGCAGGATGTCGATGGTTCGATCCTGGGTCAAGTATATGTTTTTTATATGGTACATGTAGTCCAGCTGGCATCTTAATCGTCAACAGAGATTGCAGCGGGTCCTCTAGAAAACATTTGTACTTACATACTACAATCGTAGAAATGGAAGTTTGGTCAGCTTTGAAAGAAGCTCTTTCCACGTCGTGAGCGCTAATTTATTCACACCACTTCATCTACTAGATGCGAAACCTGTTTTATTTGTACCCTCCTCCAGTTGTCCCACAGATTAGTACCAACTATTATTCTTGCCTCGTTCAGGAACATTACATTTTGTTAGGGCCTTATATTACCAGTAGGACTAGCAACGTGCTTAGCGAATAATGTTCAAACTCGAGTGCTATTTGTATGTGTTATCACCATGATCCCACTAATTACGCGTTTCAGCACTGAGTCTGGTAACCGCATGCTGTTTAGTACGTTTCTCAATGCATTATTATTATTATTATTATTATTATTATTATTATTTATTATTATTCTCTCAAATTCAAATGGCTCTAGCGCAATGGGACTGAGGTCTTCACTCCCCTAGACGCAGAACTACTTAAACCTAACTAACCTAAGGACATCACACACATCCATTCCCGAGGCAGGATTCGAACCTGCGACCGCACTGAAGCGCCTAGAACCGCTCGGCCGCATCGGCCGGCATTATTCTATCCATGGAATTGTGCAAACATCACGTCTATTACCATTAGGGAAACAGTATAATTTGAAACTGAACATTTCACAATTAGCGGTGACGGGATGAATCGTACAGAACAATATCTGTCAGAGGGGTAATGCCGTTAGATGGAACAAGGCGCAGGACTGACGGCGTGTTTATACTGTATGCGCTGTCCACCAGACAGGGACTAGTTGCGAGTGAAGTAACGCACCCATGACAGATTGCAACGTACATGCATACATGTATCGAATTTTCTCATTGTGAACCTCTAAACCAGTGTGGCAGACGTATGGCATACACAAACGATGAATATGTACGCCGTCCAGATAAAAATGTGTTTCGTCGTCTGGAGCTGCGCCTTTGGAAGTCAGGTTCTCTCCTTCCACCATCGTGTGACAGTGGTCTTCCACGGACTCGCCATACTCCAGCTATTGAGGAAGCTATTCTGGAGGTCATACACCAAGGACCTCAACGAAGTACACGTAGCACAGCAAGGCAGCTGTGTGTCTCGCAACCGGCCGGTGTGGCCGTGCGGTTCTAAGCGCTTCAGTTTGGAACCGCGCGACCACTACGGTCGCAGGTTCGAATCCTGCCTCGGGCATGGATGTGTGTGATGTCCTTAGGTTAGTTAGGTTTAAGTAGTTCTAAGTTCTAGGGGACTGATGACCTCAGTAGTTAAGTCCCATAGTGCTCAGAGCCATTTGAACCATTTGTGTGTCTCGCAATGCACTGTCGTTAGCGTGCTGCACGAGCATGGGCTGTACCCCTATCATTATGCTTTCACACAACACCTGCATCCTGCAGATCGCCATCAGCGGACGCAATTCTGTGAATGGTTCCAACAACAACAGGAAGCCAACGATGACTTTGTGAACACCGTAATATGGTCGGATGAAGCAGCATTCACTCGTGAGGGTGTCTTCAATATGCACAATGCCCACCATTGGTATGAGGTTCGATCGTGGATATCACGTTCGATTTGTTATCAACATCTGGGCCGGAATATTGGGCGATAGGTGTTTGGGCCCCTACATGTAGCCTGACTGGTTTACTGCACGAAGGTATCATGCATTCGTTTCAAACTGTCTAGAAGCTGTTACACTTCATGTTCGGCAGAGGATACGGTTCCGACGTGATGGTGCGCCTCTACCCTCTGGAATTAATGTGCCACAGTATTTGGACAGAACATTTCCAGGGAAATGGGTCAGACGTGGAGGTCTAGTTGTACGACCACCACGTTCACGTGACCTAAATCCCCGGGGTTTCTTCCTGTGGGGACACCTGAACGAGCACGTGTACTCTACTCCGCCTACGACTGTGGAAGAATTGGTGGGGTGTGTTCATGTTGCTCTTGTTACTGTCGGCGCAGCTTTGCTGCAAAGGGTCCAGAGCTGTACGATCCGGCGGGTTGCGCAATGTTTGGACGTGCAGGGAGGTCGCTTTGAGCATTTGTTCTCAGGACAACGTAATCTGTTATGATGGTCATGCGGTCATTAATGTGGACATTATTATTGTCAGTGGTTGCTAATGTACGACATCTGAGCGCTCACATTACATGTAGTATAAATTATAAGTAGATGTGTTACTGTATAGTGCTATCATCTTTAACATCTCGAAACTGATATTGATTTTGAACTTATTCTGTCGTATGACAGGTCATTTGTTTCAATTGTCTCTTTATTATTTGTCTAACCACGTATTTTTTATGTTCAGCGGTACAAAATGTAGTAAATTTAGGATACATGTGACCTAAGAAATGATGTATGTTACAGCAGGAACTGTGAGAATGAAATTAGCAAAATCGAACACTCGACCTCCTGCATTCTAAAACAAAACTCTGTCCACTGCACCAACTGTACAGCACAAGTAATATATGCAGACAGAGATAGTTACCATACATGTGGTTACAGTGTTGTCAGATTGCCACTCTTTAAAGTCCTTTTTCTGCCGGATGTACTCGCCGGACGAAATTTTGTGACAGACATTTTTTTATCGTTAGCCTGTGAGGAATGGCGCTGCGAAGCCCGAGTGCGCGAATTTCGCTTCACCCTGTATAGATGTACACCTAGGTGACGCAAGTCGTGGGATAGAAATACGCACATATATAGAAGGCGGCAGTATCGCGTAGATAAGGTATAAAAGGGCAGTGCACTAGCGGCACGATCATTTGTACTCAGGTGACACATGTGAAAAGGTTTCCGGCGTGATTGTGGCCGAACTACGGTCACAGACTCTGAATGCGGAATGGTACTTGGAGCAAGACGCATCCGACATTGTATTTCGAAAATCGTTACAGAATTCAATATTCCGAGATCCACAATGTCAAGTGAGTGCCGAGAATATCACATTCTTGCCATTATCTTTTACCACGGACAACACAGTTGCCGACGGTCTTGACTTAACGACAGAGAACAGTGGCGTATGCGTAGAGCCGTCGGTGCTATCAGACAAGCAACATTGCGTGAAATAAACGCAGAAATTAAGGTGGGATGTAGGAAGTACGTATACGTTGGGACAATGCGGCTAAATTTGGTGTTAATGGTCTCTGGCAGCAGACAACCGATGCGAGTGCCGGTGCTAGCAGTACAGGGCTATTACAAATGTTTGAAGCGATTCCATAAATTCACTGTAGCTCCATTCTTTGACATATGGTCACGACACACTACAGATACGTAGAAAAAATCATAAAGTTTTGTTCGGCTGATGCCGCATTTCAGGTTTCTGCCGCCAGAGCGCTCGAGAGCGCAGTGAGGCAAAATGGCGACAGGAGCCGAGAAAGCGTATATCGTGCTTGAAATGCACTCACATCAGTCAGTCATACCAGTGCAACGACACTTCAGGACGAAGTTCAACAAAGATCCACCAACTGCTAACTCCATTCGGCGATGGTATGCGCAGTTTAAAGCTACTGGATGCCTCTGTAAGGGGAAATCAACGGGTCGGCCTGCAGTGAGCAAGGAAATAGTTGAACGCGTGCGGGCAAGTTTCATGCGCGTATCTGGACATATTGGAAAATTGGCTCATGCCACAACTGGAGACCGACAGCGCCGACTTCAACAGGATGGTGCTCCACCGCACTTCCATCATGATGTTCGGCATTTCTTAAACAGGAGATTGGAAAACCGATGGATCGGTCGTGGTGGAGATGATGATCAGCAATTCATGTCATGGCCTCCACGCTCTCCCGACTTAACCCCATGCGATTTCTTTCTGTGGGGTTACGTGAAAGATTCAGTGTTTAAACCTCCTCTACCAAGAAACGTGCCAGAACTGCGAGCTCGCATCAACGATGCTTTCGAACTCATTGATGGGGACATGCTGCGCCGAGTGTGGGAGAAACTTGATTATCGGCTTGATGTCTGCCGAATCACTAAAGGGGCACATATCGAACATTTGTGAATGCCTAAAAAAACTTTTTGAGTTTTTGTATGTGTGTGCAAAGCATTGTGAAAATATCTCAAATAATAAAGTTATTGTAGAGCTGTGAAATCGCTTCAATCATTTGTAATAACCCTGTAAATCGCCTGCGGCGCCTCTCCTGGGCTCGTGACCATATCGGTTGGACCCTAGACGACTGGGAAACTGTGGCCTTGTCAGATAATTCCCGAAACTAATTGGTATAAGCTGATGGTACGGTTCGCGTGCGACGCAGACACCACGAAGCCACGGACCCTAGTTGTCAACAAGGCCATGTGCAAGCTGGTGGTGGCTGCATAATGGCGTGGGCTATGTTTTCGTGGAATGGACTGGATCGGATGGAATTTTTATGGATGAGAATGTGCCATGTCAGTAGGCCACAGTTGTTCGCGATTGATTTGAAGACATTCTGGTGATTTGGCCATCCAGATCGTCCGACATGTATCCCGTCGAACATTTATGATGCATTATCGTGGAAGGGTACAGTACCGCCCGACATTGAAAATAGGTACAACATACTTCATTATTTTTGTCAGAACAACACATTTTTTTTTGTAAAATAACCCAATTTCAATTAATACGGTGAAGCCGGATACCAGTGTGGGAAAGAGTGACAATTTATTTATATAATTGTTCACATGTGCACTCCCACAAAATAAATCCCTACGTTCAGTTTGGTGACATCTTTTGAAATGAATGAATATATGGTCGTCTGCTAACCACAGATAGTGAATGTGAATATATGATCATCTTTGAGTCGATCCTTTGGCCACCTTTGGTGGGACCAAAGAGATGAAATTTACCTGAGCTTTGAGCACCTGAAATGTGGCTGACCAATACGGTAGCAAATTGCTCCCCCACTTCGACAGAGGTGCGAGAGGACCTCGAGAATGGCCATGTTTCAGCACTCTGCCGCTGGATCTTGTGCTGTGATGACCTGTTTTAGTTGTGCTCCGTAATGACGAAAGAGTGGAGACGTGGTATGCATGTGGAATATTTAAGAGTAGTTTGAAATAATAATTTCTCTATTTCAGGAACTTTTGTGGGGAGAATTAAATGTCAGGCAGGTAATATTAATGGGATTGTAGTAATCTTCGGAAGTGACCAACGGTCACAATGAAACCACGTGTGCTTAAGTTAAGCTGAATTACTAGCGTGTGTACCATAAGTTGAAATATTTAAGTAATGGCGTGTGCAGGACTTGAAATTAGAGACGAGTACTTCCACGTGGTGAGTACTGTGTGAGTCTCAAACTGTGTATGAGACAAAAGATAAAGAGAAGTACTCGTCCATGGTATCAGTTGAGGACTCGCGTGTGTGATGAATATGTTCTTAATATTACTTTGCGTGATATGATTCCGTGTGACGCTAGATTCAAACTCTGAGAGAGAAGCAAGGTGAGTCGGCCGTCTATCCAGCAACGCCACTTGGCTTGCATTGCACAGGAAGACGTACATATATCTCCAGAGTTCATAGTAGGAAAGTAGAATTACGAAGTGGGGCAGTGTCTTGTGAAACTGGGATAAATATTAATTGAAGTGGGAAAGCTGAAAGTGATAATGTTGTGACTATTACCTGTGTAGTATTTCATATTGTAGTGTGGTGTATGTCATGTAATTTGGGTATGTGTGGTTTGCATGGGAGAGTAGCGAGGTAGTTTCAAAAGATTAGTGGGTTATGCTTGTTCCTTCTGTACCGCTCGGTCTGGAGGAAAGTTGCGTGATGATGATTGTGAGAGTCGAAGTGTGAGAAATAATAAAAGATCCACCATCCTATCCAGAAAGTGCACTGTAGCGTTAAATAATTACGAGACCATAATATAGAGATTCACCAATGTAAAGCCATGCCCACTGGGCGGAATTTCTCATGTTTTATTGTTGTAGGTTATAGAATTTGTGTGTTTAGGTTATAGAATTTATCGGAATAAATAAGGTAGTGAAAAGAAAAAGATTGGTGGACTTTTCCTTCGAATTGTATGTTGTCATGATGTCCCGAATTTATAATGTGTGCGCCATTCATATTCAGTGCGGTGGCCACGTGTTGATAAAAGCCGTTAAATAAAAGACATAAAGAAAATGTGGTATTGCCAGTGCGTAGTGAAGTCTGAGTTCTGTAAATCACTGATAGTCAGATGTGCGTTTCCGTTGCGTATTATTCATACAGGAGGATAATTTGTAACTTAATTGTGAGTACGAGAGTTCATGTTACTCGATAAATAAGAATGAATCCACTCGCTTGGCAGACCACTCATCTTGCAGGCCTGACTGCTTGATGCCACAGTATGAGCAAGGCATGTGGGTGCCTCTCAATCGAGAGGTCTGGTCGCGTATAAAATCCTGCACCGGTGACACTTTCGCAATTATGGACAGCTATAGAGCCAGCATGGCTCATTATTTCCGCCGGACGGAGTGGCCGAGCGGTTCTAGGCGCTACAGTCTGAAACCGCGCGACCGCTACGGTCGCAGGTTCGAATCCTCCCTCGGGCATGGATGTGTGTGATGTCCTTAGGTCAGTTAGGTTTAAGTAGTTCTAAGTTCTAGGGGACTGATGACCTCAGAAGTTAAGTCCCATAGTGCTCAGACCCATTTGAACCATTTTGAACTAATGGGAATGAAAACAATAATAAGCGCCCAGAAGCAATAGTTTCACTTTATGGAATTTTTACACATTTATAATGTGTGTAAACATAATGAAAGTATCAAATGTCTATGAACAGTTGGTCTTGAAGAATAGCTTCAGTGTACGTGACGCTCCAAAGTTTGACAGACAGCTCGCAACGCTAGTCGGGAGGCCGGCGTGCAGAGATCTGGGGGAGGTGGCGCCTCAGAGCTGTCAGATAATACCAGAGCCACTGCAATACTGGAATGTAGCGTCCACTAACAAACGGACGTCTTCAGACACGACTAACCGATTCGGACCGTACTTGAAAGGTCGCTTGTGTACAACCTACAGCTAAAGACTCTAAAATACTTTGGCTCAACAACGCTACGTTTTAGAGAAAACCATCCCTAAATTTTATGACACGCAGTCGACTTAAGATTGACGGAATCGATTTTAATCATCGTATTTGGGGGCCGAGGAAGCATATTTCTCTAGAAATCGAGAAAAAAAAAAGAGTTCCGCTCATGACCAGTAAGGTAAGCGATTAAGGCAGCTGAATTGGGACAGACAATCTGTGTTCGTTTCCCAAATGCATTCTCCAGTTTTTTAATTTGTATTTCTTTCCTATCGAAACTGGTAGGAATAGGAGGGTTAAGAAGGTAAGTAAACCAATAAGGAATCATAACATAGTACGCAAAAATTTCTCAAACGACTTGGATTAGTAAGGAATTAGAAATGTAATCCTGGTCGCTATAAAACTGCTCTTCCACTCACTCTGTTCCATGCCCTCCATTTCTTTCGAACAACTTGACGTTTGGTACTGAATATACGAGCGTCCGAACCCAATATATTCACGGCATCAAGAACATCTAATGCAGTATTGGGCGCAACTACACCATTCTTTCCGAAGATTCGGCAGAAAACAGACTTGGTTTACATTTAAAAATATTTCGGGAATCTATTCTGATGCATGCCATGTACACGATAACATTGTCTGAAAAATCAGTGCTGAATGTTGATCATGAATTATGCTGTGAATCGTTATTGCATCCGCGCGGTTGTGCAATTACCGCTGGGTGTCCAGTAGCCGGTGAAGTTTTGAACCCTAGAAATTAAGTTGTGTACCGCGCCTCGCTGTAAAAAAACGTAACGCGGTCGACTGTCTGTGGTCGCTCTTGACGAATTCGCAGAAATGTTTTCATAACGACGGTTAAAATTTTAATTATTTACTAATTCCTGTCACGTGTGAAATTTATTTGGATACTTACGATTACTTATTGATTTGCTTACCACATTAACCCTTCTGTTCGTACAAATATCAGTATGGAAGACAACAAATTTTAAAAAATTGCAGAAGGCATTGCGAATCGAACGCAGGTTCTTTGCTTCCAAGACAGCTGCATTTTTTATCATCTCTCCGCGTCCGTAAAACGTTTTTTTTAATTTTGTTTCCTGTCTCTGATATATAGGAGGGGATTAGTGGATAGAATAGGCATGGGGTGCAACCCAAGGCCTTGCCACGGTATCCCCGTCACACCTTCAGGAAAAGATAGAGAAGGGAAAATATGTGCCAAACCAGAAACAAAAGTAAATGTAGTTTTCTGCAGCCATAGAGCGATAATTGCCTTTTTTTTTTTTACATGGAGAACCAAATGGGAAGACCTATGATATGCCGTGATAAGTCGGAGGGGAAGAACTAAATCACGTTTCTAGCACGTGACGGACTATGAGGAGAAAAATGAAAAACAAAATAGTAACAGACACGGTGGAAGTGGCGCACCATCGTATGGGATGCAGGAATGCCCGGCGTATCTTCTCATTCCACTCCGTGTTGTACCACCTTCGTTCGTCGAAGTACGTAATCAGCTTCTCTCGCCGGGGATGTCCGTCTACTCGGCGGATGGTGCAAGACTCTCCGTAGGTATTTTGAAAAAAAGTTGACCGTATTGTAGGTGGCGAACAATGGCGAGGTGCCTTTTTTGGAGATAATACCAAAAATCAAAAACGTGTTTGTGGTCGTCACGGTACAGATATTTCACGACCTAGCTGCGGATCCACAACGCTGAATTCTTCCGAGCCCTCGGATGGAAGGTTTCATCCGGTAGAAGAATCACGTGTGCACCAATATGGTACGGCGTTGCACGTAGTTATACGCCAAAATCTGGAGCTCAAGGTACCATACCTGGCCTGTGTCCCCACAACAGACGCTGTTCGTCGGTATACACGTCATGGTACGTTATGGAAGTAGGTTAATCCGACAGGTGGCTCTTACAAAGGTGTTTGTGTGACACATACTTCCTGTTGACAGTCACATACCACGCGGCTTGCGCATCAGAGTCAAGTAAGGAATGGTGTACAATTCTCCACAGCACTCTCCACCATGTACTTGGCTATTTGGATTCGATCACGTTATGCCTGCAATACCGACATAGTTCACTGTAGAGTCGTTTCACCGTCGCCAAAAGTGGGGTTGGGATCTCTTGGCGTAGATAACTGTTGTGCAAATAGAATTGCCCAAGGTGACTGAAAAAATGGTTCAAATGGCTCTGAGAACTATGGGACTTAACATCTGTGGTTATCAGTCCCCTAGAACTTAGAACTACTTAAACCTAACTAACCTAAGGACATCACACACACCCATGCCCGAGGCAGGATTCGAATCTGCGACCGTAGCGGTCACGCGGTTCCAGACTGAAGCGCCTATAACCCCACGGCCACATCGGCCGGCACGGTGACTGAAGGACTAGCTGGTAAATCGAGAGAGGCCTGTTCCATTGTGATCAGTAAGGAGCTCATAAGGCTCAACACTCATCTGTACCAAAGCTTTAGGTGGGCACTAGTGTTGACAACCCCTAGTAATAGGTATTGAAGAGCCCAAGCCCGCTCTCTCCTTGTGTATGGCGAGGGAGTCATATCTAATTTTTAACAACATTCCTGTGCTGACAAAAGAACCATAAGCAGCCATTGTGCTACTAGCCAGTGGGTAGAGCTTGTACAACATGTGGAAGTCATGATGCTAAGTACACATTGATATTTTGTGCCCACTGTATGATACTGACGGAATGTAAGCATTAATCCACAATGCTGGCCCCCGTCTGTCGCAATGAGCATCTATAGTTCAGTGTTATGTGCTGGATGTTAGCTGTAAAGTCCAGTCCAAGACATTGTAATGTGTTGGTAAGCCAAAAGGGGGCAACACACTTTCATGAGAGACCTGATCCTATAGGCAGTGTGAGCGACTTGCTGCAGTTAACTTCCTGATACTGCTCTGTATGTTGCAGTCCAGGACAGGGTCTCTGTCATATCATCAGCCCCACAGACAATGAACGTCACTTCATCAGCATATGCCGTGTATTGGTAAGCGCGACCTCCAAATTGGAATCCTATTAACCGTTGGTACTGGCCACACAGCTAAGATTCCAAAGCCAAAGAACAAAGCATCTTAGATAAAGGACAGCCCTTGCACACTAAATGGTCGGCCTGGAGGGTTCCTGTCAGGTGCCCATTGACGAGTACCCATTATGGCACCCCATACAGGAGGCAGATGAACACATCAATAAAAGTATCCAGATACCGCATATTGCGTAGCACTACAGTGAGATATATATGAGCGACATGATCGAAGGTCTGAATAAAATCCAGAGAGGCCAGCGCACATGCGAGGTGCTAGATCTGAGATTGGGAGATTAAGTCCCTTTATTGGCACAGAAGAGACCTGTTATTATATGGGCATCCTAGGGAAGTTTGGTCCTTTGAGATGACGTGACAGATATAACATCATATACGATAGGCCAGCAGCCTTGTGAAAATTTTCAAGTCACTGTTAAGCATCGTCAAGGGTGGTCGACTCGTTTTCGCTTCCCACCTTTAGCTTGGTGTACTGCCGCTATCAGAACTTCGAGGAAAGCCTCAGGTGGGCATGTGTTGTAGGACAGCCATTGAAAATCCTTAAAAACTCCTATGGGAGTGTTTTGTTAGCTAACCCTTTAAAAATTGCATTGTTGACTTCATTTTCCGTCATATCCTGCGATAAGTCTGTTGACACATCTGGTAGAACTGTACCATGGAGACGGTAGCCTCTGTTTCCACAGTGTTTACTGTCAGACAACCTGCATGCTTTGCCACAGAGGTTCGAGTAATGCATATGGAAGGTTCTGCCAATGTCCCATTGCACTGTTACTAGTAGGCCATCGTCAGTAACAAAGTTATGCATCAGCTCTCTCGTGCGCTTTTTATGCTCCAAGTTAACGTGCTGCATTCAAGGCTGGTCCTGAGGTGTCCCATTATGTGCTCACGCTCATGGAACTGTATAACCGAAGGCTCAACATTGCGACTACCTTACCTTTAGTGTGATTGATCAACATCTGGCGATCTGGTGAGGGTGGCATAGTGGAAAATTCTCGTAGAATGGTATAATAAAAGACGACCATGTATCATCTCCATGTTGCTGCATCCCTGCCATATGCATTCAGTGTCTGCCAGAGAGCAGGCTTGGCACTTTTGACCCACCAAGTTAATGCCGATCTGCAGAGAATGTGATGGCCGATGGCTTGGTGCTATGTGGTCTTCACTGCATCCCTGCATACTTGTGAGATGAAATGGTCAGTGTTCATCTCCCAGAGGAGTCGACTCCTCTATAAACAGAGGGAGGCAGAGGGTAATAGAATAGAAAGCTGCCATGTGGTCAGTGAAAGCCACAGGCCATACTTCCGCACCATTTATCGCTGCTATTAGGGTACATGTGACGTAAAATCAATCTACCCTGCTTGACAAGTTATTGATAAGGTGAGTTAACATGGAGGTGTCAGCATGTGTATGTCGCCACATGTCGATCAGATGAAGGCCCTGTATCAGGGTCTTGAGTTGTGGACAAGGTGAATGGCGTGGAAGCTGGTCGACAGGCGCCTGCATACAATTGAGGTCGCCACCTAACACCATGTCATCAAGTCGACCCTGGAAGAGTTGTGCTATATCCTCCATGAAGAAACAAGAGTATTCTCTCAGTTGTCCTGAGCCAGAAGTAGTGTAGATTCTAAAATGCGGCACAGTGTTGACCATAATGGCCATGCCCTCACATTTTGGAGGTATCATAGGTTGGTGGCCATCAAACCATCAGAGAGAAGGATGGCAACTCTGCTGCCTGTGGGGGGTGTATAAGAGACACAAGCTGTATATCGAAAGACATAGGGGAAGCTTCCTACATAAACTTCTTGTAAAAAGGCAATGTCGGCATCTGTTGGAGTTAGCACAGTTTATGTAACATCTGAACTGTATAAAGACTTGACAGAAGGTCTGTTGCTTACGCGCACCGGCTAGAGGTGCTGGTGGTCAGAGGTGGCACACGACATGCCATTGCTCTCCACATCCTTCATCGTCACATCCTTGGGAACCTTAACGTCATCAGCCTATGGGACGAGAACTGGTGTTCGTCTGAGTGATGACTCGCCATTTTCTTCATCACATACCACTGTGTCATTGGTTGGCACTGCAGAATCGTCATCCTGGCCGTCAGATGTCAGTGTCTGGCTAGGGAATGATGTGATAACAGTGCCATGATCAAGTGGGGAACCTGTTGACTAGTATCATGGTCCGGCGTATCTTCCACATCACCGTGACCATCTTTGTCCCCCCCCCCCCCACAGGCCAGACACGCTGAGGAGACATTTGTCAGAAGGAGCCCACCACCATTCCTTGTGGCATCAAGGTGATTGTTGTTTACAGACATGGACTTCTGTACTGGTGTGCAGTGGACATTCCATTGGCACCTCACTGTCCGTAAGAGAGTCTAATGTTGACAAGATCGTAGTGTCCATGTCCATCTTCTCCTGAGATGCAGCCATCAGTGGCTGGTGGTCTGTGGTCACAGTGAAAGATACCTGGCGTGTTTTACTAGTGCAAGGTATTGGTAGTATCAGCTTCGCAAAATATCTCTTCCTTGATTTCCTAAATCCCAAGAATGGCTATGCAAGGAAAGGCTATGTTCTCTTGCCTCGAACAAGTACCAAACACAAAATTTCTGATTAGTGGGCAAAATTTATTTAAATATTAATTAATTAAACTGATAAAAGCATGCCACCTCACAGATCATTTGATTATTTAATAAAATATCATTCCATATATTGGATATACATAATCACGACAAATTTCGTTGAAACATTACTAAGGGGAGGTACAAACTGACTGATTTCAAGGATCCTGACTAGGGAGCAGAATGGCGCTCTGAAATGTAATAGCAATGAATTTACCGATAATTAACATTTGTGGGGTCAGAAGCAAAGTGATATAAGTGTAATCAGGTATTTTTGAAGTAAATAGCTTTAAATTTCACCTGGTTATAAGAAAATCAGTTTCGATGGCACATCATTATAACTTTACTGGGATATACTATAGAATTCAGGTGTACTGGAGACAAAAGATGACAAATTCATACCACCATTCTGGGTGAACAAAGGGCCTAAAATCAAGTATATTATTAGGATATGGAAAAGGTTTAGCGGAAAAGTAAAAAAGTTGCACAGGGATACATTATTAATTTCATTATGCAGTAACTATTACACTTTTGAACATTTTAAATAACGTAGGGTAACATTTTAGTCGTAGTCACTGTCCAGAATGTCACTAACAACACCTGTTAAATCATCCATGCCTGTTGTTACTTCCCTAGGCCTATCAACACATTCTTCGTCATCATGACGACGTTCTGCCTCTCCATGTCGTCCTGCCTCTCCTTGTCGTCCTCGACATCCTGAGCTGCTTTTACTTTAAGATTGTTCCTCATACTTCAGATTATCAAAGAAAGCGTGGTGAATAGGGAGAATCAAGTATTTCAGCTCTTGCAGGTTCTTCCACTTTGCAAACGTTATGTGTAACTGAGCACTGTACAGTGTATTCAGTGTAATCTGTGGGGGTCCCCCACGAAGTGGTTTGGAGAAGTCAGCTGCTGTATAAAATTCAACATCCTCATTGAAAGAAATCTTAAGATCTATGATGAGTAGACATTCCTTTTTCACGTGAAACCATCTAATTGACCGTCAGGGAAATTCATTCCCTTTGATATCTCCTGGAACAGATGACTTGGTCAAGAGTTTCATGTTAGTGATAGCTACAAAATCTTTGCGATTCATTTTGGTGCCTGTGAATTGTTTGCTGGACCTTTTAACGACATCTGCCCAATCCTGAGGCATGTACACATGAGTTTCATTCCTCTTGAGTTTCTCAATAAGACCAAAATCTTGATCACACACCTTGAACGTGTACCCAGGTTCTAAGAGTGTGATGGGCTGTCTCAATATGTGTGTGAGAAACGACATGCATTCGGTATTTGACACTAATTACATTGAGATTTTGCCCAGAACAACAATCTGAATGAGCTATGATGTGCGTAACGTCACAGTCTAACGATTTTACAAATTTCAACTAACAAGAACCGATTTCCTGTGAACCTCTACGAGCAGTGCTTTCATCCCACATATACATATTGGCCTTGCCTGACACTATGTTGTGAATGCCAAGATTATATGTCCACAACTGACGAAGGTAGTACACTTTTTTAGTAGAAAGGCGTGGACATGGCAAAGTTTCCTGTAAATCAAAACAATTCACCACAATATTATTCTGGTTTTATGTTCTTTAATTGTCAGATTTCTTTTCGTGTCGTGCACGTTTAGCCTTGCGGTGATGGATCATCTGATCTCACTGCACTTCTTTTGCTTCATCACTATTATAGTCACAGCTGCGTAACAAATTGTTATACTTTTCACATTTGTTGCATGCATCAGTACTGTTGTTGTTGTTGTTGTGGTCTTCAGTCCTGAGACTGGTTTGATGCAGCTCTCCATGCTACTCTATCCTGTGCATGCTTCTTCATCTCCCAGTACCTACTGCAACCTACATCCTTCAGAATCTGCTTAGTGTATTCATCTCTTGGTCTCCCCCTACGATTTTTACCCTCCACGCTGCCCTCCAATACTAAATTGGTGATCCCTTGATGCCTCAGAACATGTCCTACCAACCGATCCCTTCTTCTGGTCAAGTTGTGCCACAAACTTCTCTTCTCCCCAATCCTATTCAATACTTCCTCATTAGTTATGTGATCTACCCATCTAATCTTCAGCATTCTTCTGTAGCACCACATTTCAAAAGCTTCTATTCTCTTCTTGTCCAAACTATTTACCGTCCATGTTTCACTTCCGTACATGGCTACACTCCATACAAATACTTTCAGAAATGACTTCCTGACACTTAAATCTATACCCGATGTTAACAAATTTCTCTTCTTCAGAAACGCTTTCCTTGCCATTGCCAGTCTACATTTTATATCCTCTCTACTTCGACCATCATCAGTTATTTTTCTCCCCAAATAGCAAAACTCCTTTACTACTTTAAGTGTCTCATTTCCTAATCTAATTCCCTCAGCATCACCCGACTTAATTCCACTACATTCCAGTATCCTCGTTTTGCTCTTGTTGATGTTCATCTTACATCCTCCCTTCAAGATTCCATCCATTCCATTCAACTGCTCTTCCAAGTCCTTTGCTGTCTCTGACAGAATTACAATGTCATCGGCAACCCTCAACATTTTTATTTCTTCTCCATGGATTTTAATACCTACTCCGAAATTTTCTTTTGTTTCCTTTACTGCTTGCTCAATATAGAGATTGAATAACATCGGGGAGAGGCTACAACCCTGTCTTACTCCCTTCCCCACCGCTGCTTCCCTTTCATGGCCCTCAACTCTTATAACTGCCATCTGGTTTCTGTACAAATTGTAAATAGCCTTTCGCTCCCTGTATTTTACCCCTGCCACCTTTAGAATTTGAAAGAGAGTATTCCAGTCAACATTGTCAAAAGCTTTCTCTAAGTCTACAATGGTAGAAACGTAGGTTTGCCTTTCCTTAATCTTTCTTCTAAGATAAGTCGTAAGGTCAGTATTGCCTCACGTGTTCCAGTATTTCTACGGAATCCAAACTGATCTTCCCCGAGGTTGGCTTCTACTAGTTTTTCCATTTGTCTGTAAAGAATTCGCTTTAGTATTTTGCAGCTGTGGCTTATTAAACTGATAAGTACATCAGTACTAAGATGGTGAAAATCGAAATTAAATGGGTGTTGAAAACATACCGGTATGTCCATTCCTTCACACTGTCTTCATTTCTTTCCACACACACATGTCTGTAAAGTTGGTACATTATAGAAATATTGAGGCTCTCAGGCAGGTATTTTTTGTTAGGGTTCTGAATCCTGCTGTAATGTGAGACGTAAGTGGGGAAATGACTGAATATGTTGTTCAACAACCTGTAGTTTAGCAGCAGGTATTTTGTTTGATGGTGCACTTTGCCCCCTCTTGTCCTTCAGTGATACTCTGCTGATGGATTTATTGGACACAAGTCTACTGAAGTGAACATTTGATAAATCAAATGTCTTTAGAAGAAACTCTTTACAAATGCATACAGCATTAAGTTTTATAACAGTACTAAGTTTCTTTTTTGTGACATTTCCTCTTCTTTGCTTTGGTTCTTTCAGTTCAACACAGCCTCCAAGAAAAGCAGTTTGTAAATTCCATGATCCAAGTTCCCAATATGCAGTAAGTAGCTCTTCTCGCTTTCTTTCTGAAAAATTGCTATTAGCTACATTGATATCGACACTTGTGATTGAATGGGCTTACACATTTTGCTTGATGTTCTGTTCCTCTGCGTCCAACATAGGATTTCCCACTATTTTGCAGCCGTTTTACGACCTCACACGTATGGTTAGCTGGATTTCGTAAGCGTTTTCTTCCCCTTCTATCAGAATTCTCATCAGTTGGTGAAGTACCATTAGCAAAAGATGAAGTTTCTTCTGAAACAGAAGGTTCTGCTGACAAAACACCTATAGAATGCACAATATCTGAAGATTGAGATGATGATTATCTTATTAGTGATTGATCATCACTCTGTCCGCGCCCGATAGCTGAGTGGTCAGCGTGACAGAATGTTAGTCCTAAGGGCCTGGGTTCGATTCCCGGCTGGGTAAAAACACCATTGCGTCATTTTCAGCTGTTTTTTAATCACACATTAACTCATGTACTCTGACAGTTTAGTTTACATCACAAGCTGATAAAACTTCCACTACTTCCTAAAAAAAGTATGCTTTTTCCATATACTGCACACTATTTTAGGGGAAGTACGCGCTTCCTCAACTGGATACATAGATGTACATCTCGAAACGTTGTCCAAAATCCAGTCATAACCTCACACATTACCGCACAAAACAAACTTGCATCATTGTACCGATTTTCCTACATATTCACAATCTATTTACCAAATAAGTTCACTCTATAAGACACGAACTTCGTATAATTAAATCAACAATAACTCACCTTGGTTCACTATGGCAAATAAATGCACGAACAGGAACAAGGAGCAACACAACGAACGTAAACAATGCACTTTTATTACTTTTCCTTGGAGCCAAAACCTCAAAGCCGAAGTAGTACATGTATTCGGACACCAGAGTGCAGGTCTGAAGGGAGCGTCACGTATATTACTTTTACTCACAACAGAATTAGTGTTCTAGAACATATGTGTGCACTTATCTCATTTTCTTGAAAAATGTCACTTATACCACTTTGCTTCTGACCCCCCTCATTTGACTCCTCATTGAAAGTAACACGCACACAGATGTTAAGTTGAAACACAGTTACTTGGATCGTTGATGTGCGAATCTCAACACACGGAACATTATACAAAGCGAAAACTGGACTAACACATGTAGGGCATGTTTCCTTTTTGTATAGAAAATTTCCGTAACTCATAGATGAGAATCCCGATATATCTTAGTGAAAACTATTCTCACTCAAATTAAGAGTCACAATTTGACCTTTGAAGTACACAATAGTGCGTGTATCTATCGTCCATGTAATATGACCACTAATGATGTACCTGAATTAGCTGTTGCAGTATTAAAAGACGCAGCCGGAGGCAAAACCCAACGGCCAACAAACTACTAAGTGAAAGGAAATAACTTGCAAGAATACTCATAAAATACCTAGAGGCCATAACGTTATGTAACAAACCAAAAAATTGATTTAGAGTCCCTCGAACATCAACTATTGGGTGGGCAAATACTAGAATGGTGTGCAATTGCACCATTCTTTAAAACTCATAAAACCCATACAACTGTTTGTGACACGTAAATTTGTACAGGTACGTGCATACATACACAGATACATATGTAAAGGTTTGTTGGTGAACGGAAGACATATACAAATAAACAACAACAATCGCAGTAGCATGTGTCACTGTGCATGTGTGATCGTTTATACATGTGAGAACATGAACAGAATTAACACACAATAAATAGCATAGACTGATTCAATGACAAAACATGCTGAATTATTTTTGCATAATCAAAAAAAGAAACTTTCAAATGTCCACAGAAAAATGCAACAGAAATGAAAAGGAAAACAAACTTTTTACACCCACCTGTGTGGTGCCAAGAAACATGATGTGCTTCACTGTGAGGTCCAGTGATGACACTGTACACCTACGTCGACATCATGCATTAACAGTGGCACAGGAAACGAAGGTAGTATTTTCATTATGCAGGCAGACTGCACACGGATTGTCGTTGTGGAGAACGTTCACCCAAAAGTTTGGTGGCAGATGGCGAATTGTGAAAGAAATCTGAGTGGTTGCGTCTCGTACGGTGGCATCTGGGACGACTGTATATCATTTCTCAATTATCAACTCTGGTGATGCATGTTGAGCAAGAGGACAGATTAATGATACAGTTATTGAGGTAGTTGCCCTGTAGCAGAAAATGGATTATCTTGCACGATATCAAGTTTAATCAGGCGAGCGAACGTGCTTCACTGTGATCGATTACTGGTATTGTAACTCACTAGGAGAAAAAATTGTGGTGTTAACGTCTGGCAGCACAAGGCATGCCGGGAATTAAGATTCAGATTCAGATTCAGATTCAGATTCAGATTCAGATTCTTTATTAGTCATTCAGCATTATTACATGCAATAGACTTCGTCAGTTCACTTAACCTATTAATTTTATAAAATAAATTTTTACATATTTAAGTTGATATTGGGCATTTCTAAAAAATTTTCTAATGAATAGAATGGATTAGTTAACAAGAAGTTATGAACATTGTCTTTAAATAATTTGTCAGGCTTGATTGACCCATTTTTAGACAATTTGTTATATATTTTAATTGCCATATACTTATGACTATTGTTAGTTTTAGCTAATCTATTTTGTGGCAACAGGAGAGAAGTACACGTTCTTGTATAGTAGCCATGCCTTTCATTTGTTACACTTAAATTAGGTAGTTCAGCAAGTATGTAGTTAACACTGTCAAGAATATATAAATTAATTACTGTTAAAATTCTATATTTAATGAACAATGGTCTACAATGTGTTCTATTATCTACCTTAGCCATTACTCTGATTGCTTTCTTTTGGATCACCATAATTTCATTTATTTTTCTGCTGTTTCCCCAGAGTATTAACCCATACCTTAAAACAGACTGAAAAAAGGCAAAGTACGCTGTGCTTACATACTCAAATGTCACACAACACATCAGTCTCTTCAACAAATATATAACTCTTGACAACCTAACCACTATGTGATCAACATGAGAGTTCCATGTTAGACTGTTGTCAAGTACAATACCTAAAAACTTTGTCTTTTGTTTTTCTATTTTTGCAGTCTTTGATAGACTGAACCACATATTCTGGATCTTTTCCTCATTTAATAGCAGACCATTGGCATTAAACCATGATGTTGCATTTTCTTCTCTTCCGAGAACAGATCTGATGACATGTTGCGTGCTTCGTCGTTGTGCGTGGCGAGTGATACGCTGTTAGTGCTCGAAAGACGACAGAAACGAACTTCTAGTTCGTTGGTTTGAGAGAACCTGAGTTGGCCCAAAGTAAGTATTTCGTGACATTTACAAGTATCTGTTGACTAGCCGGAAGGGCCGGCCGGAAGCAGCCGATTGTCCTTTACCGACCGCTCTCTGCATCAGTTGCCCTCTTCATTCAACTTGCGCAGCTGAGGGAACCCGTCGCCGAGCGCGCCGTTGTGGCGTTGTAATTCGTACATTCCTGTTCTGTCAGCCACGTAGCGCCGCCCATTGAACTGCATAACTGACCCCAGTGTTTGTCACACGTCCCGCTTCGCGCGTGTGTCCTCGTGCAGCCGTATGCTCTCTCTGCACACTAACAGTAACTCGATTACCAAACGTCCCGGTAATGGCGTACAGACAATGAACAGCACAATCTCTTGCATCTTACAGGCCCTACATAGCACCTCAAAAAAAAAAAAAAAAAAAAAAAATGGTTCAAATGGCTTTGAGCACTATGGGACTCAACTGTTGTGGTCATAAGTCCCCTAGAACTTAGACCTACTTAAACCTAACTAACCTAAGGACATCACACACATCCATGCCCGAGGCAGGATTCGAACCTGCGACCGTAGCGGTCGTACGGTTCCAGACTGTAGCGCCTTTAACCGCTCGGTCACTCCGGCCGGCCATAGCACCTCCCTCAGATTTAAAAAGAGGGCCCAGTGTGAAACGGTACAGTAGTTTCCGCTCTATAAGCAGCAGGTTTCGCTGCTCGCTCGCACCGGGAAATAGAAACAGAGGCGGCTCCGCAGCCAATTTTATTACACGACGCGGCCGGCCGCGGGTGCAACAGAACCCATGTGGACGGGTGGAAAGAAATGTGTCAGGCTTCATAATACGTATTTATATGTGTCGTGTCTTATGCATTTCTTGTACGTGAATGTGAATCTGCACATGAACTTTCCTAATCCTCCTCACACCTTTCCGTAAAGCGTGGCCAAATCTTTGTTGGGAAGTAGTTCTGTAGCATAGTAGTGCCAACCTTACTCCTGGCTAGGGGATCAGAGAGACAGCACAGGCAGGTAAAAGTCAAAGACTTTCCAGTGTCACAAGATTTGGGGTGGAGAGGTTGGTCACGGCGAAGTGGTTCGACCACCCCATCCACCGGGGCCCAGGAAGACCTCCGGGTGCCCGCCATATTCTAGGAGTGTTACAGAAGACGGGTAAGTGAACAGACGTGTCTTCAGCGCGTCTGTCTCAATGTTCACGCATGGAAGAGAGATATTTGAATATTTGTACTAATTCTTTTATTTCCAGCTTCGGATTGTGTAAGGAAATGAATGTTCTCGTTTAATTTCAGAAATTTGACCCCCTGTGTCAATGTATCTGGTCCCCAGTTTGCCTGTTATCCTCCTCACGTAGTGGATGTCCTGTGTAAAATATTGGGAGGCTTTGGTGGTATACATTTGGCCAACGCAATTCCGTCTTGCCCGTAGAAAAGTGCGTGCAGATTGGTATATAATATACCCGAGCTATAAGTTGTAAAATCGTAATATCTGTAAACTGGAACAATTGCTGCAATCGCTGTAAAACCGAGTGATAATATTTAAAATAAATACATAATCAATTGTCATCAACCTTTAACATACCTTAAAAATCACAAAGAAGTCAAGTTAAAGGAATTCATTTAAAATAAAAGATATAGAATGCAGGGACCCACACATCGGCGTGTGAGCCCTCCAGCCCCTTGCCTAGTATCGTACAGAAAGGGCACGCTCCTTAGGTAGCGCTCTCAAGCTCCCCTCCCCAGTTATCCGTTGCGCAATTTTGATTCAGGGCTTGACGACATCAACCTTCATCTGGCGTCCCTAGGCTAGGAGGTTAGACGGTAAACTTTCAAGTGGACAGCCCGTAAAAACGGAACTCAGATCAAGCACGAAAACAGGAAGAAGGTGTACTGAACTATGAAAAAAAGCAAAATAGAAACAGTGAACGATCCAAGGACAGCAAGTCCAATATAGGAGAGCATCACAGGGCAATGGCATCGTGGTTGTCACTCTGTTGGTCTGCCAAGCGGGCGTGCCCCATTTTTTTTTTTTTTTTTTCGTTGTTCGCTGTATTCAAACTTGTGTCTGTGTCGTCGTGTAACGTCAATTTACAACAGTGAAGTCTCAAGAAAATGATGAAAACATAATAGTTCGTCGCATAAGCTGCAACAAATTAACGCAACAGCTTCACAATCACACAGCTCCTCTGTGCTCTGTCGAAACGTATGTTCTTAACGTTTTCGAAGCTAAGTTCCGTTTTGGAAGTTTTCACTCCTGAATTTCTTTCCTGTAACATAGTACATACCGTTCATTTGTTGTTTTCATTTCTGTGAGACGTCCGTATGGTATCTCACCTGCTCTCACTTTTCATCACGTTTACTTGCGACGGTAACGTATTATTTCCACATCACTCATATTCTATAACCAATATATAGTACTACAACTTCCAAGACTACAGAAAGAGAAACATTTCAATGACCGAACGGACAGTTCATAATGATGTGAAAAAAATAAATATTAACGACACAAAGGGGTTTTGAACCCAGCTCGTCCGCTTTATATTTCAACACTGTGACCACCTTTTTTTTCATTTTGTTCGTTGTAGTTGGTCATAACGGACGTTATATGACATCCGTTGAAGTTCGTTGTTGATCCCTTCACTCAGTTTTCTTAATACAGAGACCAGCCACCTGACTGACAGAACACGCTGAGCTACCGTGCCGGCGTTAACTACAATGACCCGGCTGTACATTTCTGCTCAATATTACACTTGTTAAGCTTGACCGTTCACGCTTTTTATTTTGCTTTTTCACAGTTTAGTACACCTTCCTGTTTTCATCCTTGATCTGCGTTAAGTTTTTGACGGGCTATCCACTGGGCTGTCTTACCACTAAACCTGTGGGGGGTGTGATTGGGAGTTTCCTTGTAAGTAATATCAAGGTACTAAAATTTTCCATCGCAAAATTACAGATTAACAAGCAATTATTTTTACAGAAGCTAAACTTTCAGATATCGAATTAATAAGAAAGTCGACTTCAAGTTTACATAGTTGAGTTGAAGCCAAGTGCCGCGCGGGATTAGCCGAGCGGTCTAAGGCGCTGCAGTCATGGACTGTGCGGCTGATACCGGTGGAAGTTCGAGTCCTCCCTCGGGCATGGGTGTGTGTGTTCGGCCTTAGGATAATTTCGGTTAAGTAGTGTGTGAGCTTAGGGACCGATGACCTTAGCAGTTAAGTCCCATAAGATTTCACAAACGTTTGAACCTTTTTTTTTAAAGTCAAGTAAGAATTAACGATTTACAGGAGCTTTCTTGGTTCAAATGGTTCAAATGGGTCTGGGCACTATGGGACTTAACTTCTCAGGTCATCAGTCCCCTACAACTTAGAATTACTTAAACCTAACTAACCTAAGGACATTACACACATCCATGCCCGAGGCAGGATTCAAACCTGCGACCGTAGCGGTCGCGCGGTTCCAGACTGTAGCGCCTAGAACCGATCGGCCACTCCGACCGGCGAGCTTTCTTGTCCAATACAGTTTGAACAGAAAGGATAAAAAATGACATGACTTTTGAACACTGAACTGGCAAATAGTAATAATGTCCACAGATTCTGTGCATCAAGGAAAAATTAACGAAGAGAGAAAAAGAAATCGCAGCTTCTATCATATATCCAGTCATCAACCTCCATTCTTTAACTGTGGCCACAGTACATGTTAATTTAGATTGGTACCTTAACACCCAGCTATGTTTACAGTATATTCATAAAATGCTGCTGTGCAACTATGAGCGCTCTGCAAACACCATGCCATGCAAGCGTAGATGAGACGATACCCATACTCCGTGCTTTCAGGCTGTTTTATAATCGACTACTCATATTCTCATCCTTCTACTGGCACCTACTAATTGAACAAATTAAAAGATTTCGTTTTAATACACCCTTAAAGTCGTCGTCTGTCTCGTCCATTCTTCCGTCATCTCCATCTTTACACTCTCTGGCCACCGCTTCTGTAATATGTCTTTTGTATGTGCGCAACGTGCATTTACACATTATCAATTCAACGACAAAATTCTCACGTCGAAGACAATATCTCTTGGCAAAATACTAATGACCTCGCATAAAAAACATTGTAAATCGCTCTGAAAAAGAACATTAACTGTTAGTCATACTCAGCCCTATGTGTGCTGTTGTAGACAGCTGATCTGTTCCATCACGTCCTTGTTTTGTGATTGCTGTCGGAATCTTCAGCGTTAAGTTGTGGCTATGCTGGGGTCATCCTTCTATGCTTTATTACTCTGGTGAATAATGTAGGCTAGTTTAGATTCCTTTACTCCAAAACTTCTGAAACAGAACTTGGGGACAGATCTTAAGCCATATACAGGATACACGTAGTGCGCTGTCAGCATCACTTCAGTCACTATCAACAAAATCATTCAGCTAGGCTGTGAGCTAATATCTGACGTACTGAAAAGCGGTAGTGGACGCCCATCTACTAACACCTTGAATGAGATTTTCACTCTGCAGCGGAGTGTGCGCTGATATGAAACTTCCTGGCAGATTAAAACTGTGTGTCGGACAGAGACTCGAACTCGGGACCTCGAGTTCGAGTCTCGGTCCGGCACACAGTTTTAATCTGCCAGGAAGTTTCATATCAGCGCACACCCCGCTGCAGAGTGAAAATCTCATTCTGGAAACATCCCCCAGGCTGTGGCTAAGCCATGTCCCCCATATCCATTCTTTCAGGAGTGCTAGTTCTGCAAGGTATGCAGGAGAGCTTCTGTAAAGTTTGGAAGGTAGGAGACGAGGTACTGGCAGAAGTAAAGCTGTGAGGACGGGGCGTGAGTCGTGCTTGGGTAGCTCAGTTGGTAGAGCACTTGCCCGCGAAAGGCACAGGTCTCGAGTTCGAGTCTCGGTCCGGCACACAGTTTTAATCTGCCAGGAAGTTACTAACACCTTGTAGTACGGTCTGCTATCCTCGCTATGGATAAAGAAATGTATCCTTTAGCAAACGTCCCTAACCCTTCATCTGTAAGAGCTTGGCGGTTCTGACGTGCTCCGGTGTGAACGACAATTAAATAAAAAAATTCGTTCTACATACTACCTTCAATCCGTCGTAGTGGTCGGTGCCTCTTTCTCGCACGGACACACTGATGAATCACCTCAAAATTTAATCGAAAATCGTGTCCACCCTTGATCTCCTGTCACTCACCTACATCGAAATTGATATAGGATCCACTCTTCCTGAACCTCTATTTGCAGAATTTGAGTTATCTTCACTTTATAATACATCTCACTGTAGTGCAGGAAGAAAATACTTCGCGTTACTCAACTTCAAAAACGTGGGTGGCTGTCGCTTGTACGTCATCCCTAAAAAACCCTCATTTAGCATCATGCTTAATTACGTACGATTTGAACATCAGTCTCCATCTAATGTTCACCTTACTTTACCGCAGAAATTGCATCATTCTTCCTAAACAGGACAGCCCCCTTACTTCTGGCCGAAATATTGGTTATACCTCCCAGGATACCTCTGATTGTAACATATCCAAACTATATCAACAAGACCAATCTGAAGAACCTATCACAATTAACAAAAACGTAATAGCAATACAATGGCAAGACAGAAAAATGGCACAAGAAAATACTCAGACGGGAAATCAATAAGAGCATCATACACATAACAAGGAACAAAAGTCTTCGACTATTCATCCTTCCATAAATCTACATAATCACGTGTGAAAAACACAAGACATAAAAAAGTCACTCAATAAAAAACTTCAAAATATCTTCCCTTAACAAATAACAGTCGAATTACATGACAACTTTTTGATCGTCTTCCACGGGCTAGACTGTAGGGATCGGTCCCGTGGACGATTCCCGTTATTGCGTGTTTCTAGTTAATTGGCTCAGCTTACGTTGCGGGTCAGGTGACCTCAAATTCAACTATGTGGGCACGCAGTCTGTCTCATTCCAGTTATCCTGAAAACTGTCGTCCACAAATTGTGGTTGTTGCTGTTGTTTCCACTGTTAAGGTTCTGGTCGTCAGTTGTTACGATGACAGGTGGCCAATGCTAAATAGAAACGTTTATTGCAGAATCAACAAGAATTAACCTTCGTTTGTCCCAAAAAGGAACATCTAACTCTAAGTGCAAGCGATTCCATGTCAAAATTCCTTTAGGCCAAGAGAAAAATTTGTGCGGTGGTGCGGATTGGTTTTCGGCACACACAAAACAAGAAGAACAAATCTTGGTTATGTCAGCATCAATTCCAAACCAGGGACAATGACGGCGACCTAACTGTTTTGTCCGTACGATACCCCAATGACCTTGGTGAGGAAGTCGTAGCACAGCTGGCTGCAACAACAACACGAGACTGATCGTTCTCCGTGCGGAGCAAGAGGCTACCACGTTGTACAAAAAGTCGTTGTCGGTGCACAAAAAAACCAGGAACCAACGGATCTTCAATCCGAGTTTTAGACAAAGGCCATTGCGTAGTGACATAACGCAAAACAACACTTAATACGGGTCGTTAGCTGTTGCTGTGGCTATACGACGAAAGTCAACAGGAAAACTTTCTACAACATCATCATTTTGCACATCGATGAACATACAAGCCTGTTCGAAAGAGTCGAACAGCAGGTGTTCAGCTATTGGCAATCGGGATAATGCGCCGGCGTTACCGTGCTGGGCAGTAGGCCGATACAAGATGTCGTAACGGTACTGCGACAAAAATAGTGACCAACGAATAAATTTCACGGGCTTTGACGGGTGAAACAAAGACGTCAGAGGCTTATGGTCGGTGATAACTGTAAACTTGCGACCATATAAGAAGTCGTGGAATTTTGTAACTCCAAAAATCGAAGCGAGAGCTTCCTTCTCGATCTGCTAGTAGTTACGCTGAGCCGAGGACAGGATCTTCGATGCATATGCGATCGGGTGATCGCGCAAACCAAATTTGTGAGCAAGGACAGCTCCGATCCCGAAATCAAAAGCGTCAACCATAAGGACAAGAGGTTTTGCAGGATCGAAGGACGTAATACATGTGCTAGATAACAATGCAGATTTAAGCTACTGAAAGGCACGTTCGCATTCAGGCGACTAAATGAACGGAACGTTCTTTCGACACAGTCGATGTAATGGTGCTGCAAAAGATGATGCGTTAGGCAAAAACCTGTGATAATAATTGAACCTGCATAGAACTGATTGCAATTCTTTAACCGTCTTGGGTGCTGGTAACTGTGATATTGCTCTTAAATGATCCGGACTTAGATGGATGCCTTGAGTGTTTATCACATGTCCCAGTAGGATAACTGTTCTGAAAAAAATGTAGACTTGTCCTTATTTTGCAAATGTTCTTTCTGCGTAGAACCAGAAACTATTATGTCATCTAGGCAATTACAAACTGAATAAATCGACGCACAAAGAGTCTGTAAGTACCGCTGAAATGGTGCCAGTGCAGAGGCACATCCGAACGGAAGCCTTTTAAATTTGTAGAGACCTAAATGCGTATTCACGACGAGAATCTTCTGGGATTCTTCATCCAAAGGAATCTGAAGAAAGGCATCTTGCAAATCTAACTCAGAAAAATATTTGCCTGGACACATTTTGTCAAACAAGTCTTTTGGACTGTTGCAACAAGTTGAGGATTGACGGTGGCTATAAAATCCACGCACAGTCGCGATTTGCCTGATGGTTTCGTTAAGATAACCAACAGTGCCCCCCATGAACCATGGACCTTGCCGTTGGTGGGGAGGCTTGCGTGCCTCAGCGATACAGATGGCCGTACCGTAGGTGCAACCACAACGGAGGGGTATCTGTTGAGAGGCCAGACAAACATGTGGTTCCTGAAGAGGGGCAGCAGCCTTTTCAGTAGTTGCAGGGGCAACAGTCTGGATGATTGACTGATCTGGCCTTGTAACATTAACCAAAACGGCCTTGCTGTGCTGGTACTGCGAACGGCTGAAAGCAAGGGGAAACTACAGCCGTAATTTTTCCCGAGGACATGCAGCTCTACTGTATGATTAAATGATGATGGCGTCCTCTTGGGTAAAATATTCCGGAGGTAAAATAGTCCCCCATTCGGATCTCCGGGCGGGGACTACTCAAGAGGACGTCGTTATCAGGAGAAAGAAAACTGGCGTTCTACGGATCGGAGCGTGGAATGTCAGATCACTTAATCGGGCAGGTAGGTTAGAAAATTTAAAAAGGGAGATGGATAGGTTAAAGTTAGATATAGTGGGAATTAGTGAAGTTCGGTGGCAGGAGGAACAAGACTTTTGGTCAGGTGATTACAGGGTTATAAATACAAAATCAAATAGGGGTAATGCAGGAGTAGGTTTAATAATGAATAAAAAAATAGGAGTGCGGGTTAGCTACTACAAACAGCATAGTGAACGCATTATTGTGGCCAAGATAGACACAAAGCCCATGCCTACTACAGTAGTACAAGTTTATATGCCAACTAGCTCTGCAGATGATGAAGAAATAGATGAAATGTATGACGAGATAAAAGAAATTATTCAGGTAGTGAAGGGAGACGAAAATTTAATAGTCATGGGTGACTGGAATTCGTCAGTAGGAAAAGGGAGAGAAGGAAACATAGTAGGTGAATATGGATTGGGGGGAAGGAATGAAAGAGGAAGCCGCCTTGTAGAATTTTGCACAGAGCATAACTTAATCATAGCTAACACTTGGTTCAAGAATCATGAAAGGAGGCTGTATACATGGAAGAAGCCTGGAGATACTGACAGGTTTCAGATAGATTACATAATGGTAAGACAGAGATTTAGGAACCAGGTTTTAAATTGTAAGACATTTCCTGGGGCAGATGTAGATTCTGACCACAATCTATTGGTTATGAACTGCAGATTGAAACTGAAGAAACTGCAAAAAGGTGGGAATTTAAGGAGATGGGACCTGGATAAACTGAAAGAACCAGAGGTTGTAGAGAGTTTCAGGGAGAGCATTAGGGAACAATTGACAGGAATGGGGGAAAGAAATACAGTAGAAGAAGAATGGGTAGCTCTGAGGGATGAAGTGGTGAAGGCAGCAGACGATCAAGTAGGTAAAAAGACGCGGGCTAATAGAAATCCTTGGGTAACAGAAGAAATATTGAATTTAATTGATGAAAGGAGAAAATATAAAAATGCAGTAAATGAAGCAGGCAAAAAGGAATACAAACGTCTCAAAAATGAAATCGACAGGAAGTGCAAAATGGCTAAGCAGGGATGGCTAGAGGACAAATGTAAGGATGTAGAGGCTTGTCTCACTAGGGGTAAGATAGATACTGCCTACAGGAAAATTAAAGAGACCTTTGGAGAGAAGAGAACCACTTGTATGAACATCAAGAGCTCAGATGGCAACCCAGTTCTAAGCAAAGAAGGGAAAGCAGAAAGGTGGAAGGAGTATATAGAGGGTTTATACAAGGGCGATGTACTTGAGGACAATATTATGGAAATGGAAGAGGATGTAGATGAAGATGAAATGGGAGATAAGATACTGCGTGAAGAGTTTGACAGAGCACTGAAAGACCTGAGTCAAAACAAGGCCCCGGGAGTAGACAACATTCCATTAGAACTACTGATGGCCTCAGGAGAGCCAGTCATGACAAAACTCTACCATCTGGTGAGCACGATGTATGAGACAGGCGAAATACCCTCAGACTTCAAGAAGAATATAATAATTCCAATCCCAAAGAAAGCAGGTGTTGACAGATGTGAAAGTTACCGAACTATCAGTTTAATAAGTCACAGCTGCAAAATACTAACGCGAATTCTTTACCGACGAATGGAAAAACTGGTAGAAGCCGACCTCGGGGAAGATCAGTTTGGATTCCGTAGAAATGTTGGAACACGTGAGGCAATACTGACCTTACGACTTATCTTGGAAGAAAGATTAAGAAAAGGCAAACCTACGTTTCTAGCATTTGTAGACTTAGAGAAAGCTTTTGACAATGTTGACTGGAATACTCTCTTTCAAATTCTGAAGGTGGCAGGGGTAAAATACAGGGAGCGAAAGGCTATTTACAATTTGTACAGAAACCAGACGGCAGTTATAAGAGTCGAGGGGCATGAAAGGGAAGCAGTGATTGGGAAAGGAGTGAGACAGGGTTGTAGCCTCTCCCCGATGTTATTCAATCTGTATATTGAGCAAGCAGTAAAGGAAACAAAAGAAAAATTCGGAGTAGGTATTAAAATTCATGGAGAAGAAGTAAAAACTTTGAGGTTCGCCGATGACATTGTAATTCTGTCAGAGACAGCAAAGGACTTGGAAGAGCAGTTGAACGGAATGGACAGTGTCTTGAAAGGAGGATATAAGATGAACATCAACAAAAGCAAAACGAGGATAATGGAATGTAGTCAAATTAAGTCGGGTGATGCTGAGGGAATTAGATTAGGAAATGATACACTTAAAGTAGTAAAGGAGTTTTGCTATTTAGGGAGTAAAATAACCGATGATGGTCGAAGTAGAGAGGATATAAAATGTAGACTGGCAATGGCAAGGAAAGCGTTTCTCAAGAAGAGAAATTTGTTAACATCGAATATAGATTTAGGTGTCAGGAAGTCGTTTCTGAAAGTATTTGTATGGAGTGTAGCCATGTATGGAAGTGAGACATGGACGATAACTAGTTTGGACAAGAAGAGAATAGACGCTTTCGAAATGTGGTGCTACAGAAGAATGCTGAAGATAAGGTGGGTAGATCACGTAACTAATGAGGAGGTATTGAATAGGATTGGGGAGAAGAGAAGTTTGTGGCATAATTTGACCAGAAGAAGGGATCGGTTGGTAGGACATGTTCTGAGGCATCGAGGGATCACAAATTTAGCATTGGAGGGCAGCGTGGAGGGTAAAAATCGTAGAGGGAGACCAAGAGATCAATACACTAAGCAGATTCAGAAGGATGTAGGTTGCAGTAGGTACTGGGAGATGAAGAAGCTTGCACAGGATAGAGTAGCATGGAGAGCTGCATCAAACCAGTCTCAGGACTGAAGACCACAACAACAACAACAACCAACAGTGATGCCCATAGTGACGCTGTCACCGGTTCAATCACCCCTCGATCCTCAAGTGCATGCAATGTTTTAGCAACTTCGTCTCGAAGCCCGTGAGGCACTGTGCGAGCGAGGAAAAATTTAGACTGTGCATTGTCCTTCAGTTCAATATGCACATGAAAATTGTACACGCAACCTAAACCTGGCGAAAAAATGTCAGCAAACTCTTGACACTTCAGAAAGACTGTTTGTGGGAACATTTTTAGTGACGGCTAGTACCTCATCGCGCACAGTTAAGGAGACTACATCAAATGAATCAAGACCAAAAATATTTACTGATGATGGTGAACACAGTACATGTAAAGAAACCACCTGAGTTTATCCAAGGTACGTCGCTGGTAAAACTACACAGTCCCAATACCGGGATACTTTGATCACTGTAGGTAGCTAACGTAACATTTGCGTAATGCAATGGAGGTGAACCGAGCAATTCGTAAGTTTTACGATTCATTAGTGAAACAGACGCTCCAGTGTCAATCTGAAAAGGAATAGTATGATTCTGAATGTGCAAGTCGATAAAAAGTTTGTTCTGCCGTCGGTGAAAAATGTCATTCTGAGAAGCAATGTTCACTGACAAATGTTGACGGGCAGATCGGGCGTGGCCAGACTTCTTTCGTTGGCGTGCACTGGCATCACAACCAAAACTGTCACAATCGGGCAAAGTCAAAGGTACTGGAGGCGAATTTACAACATTGATTTCGACTGCATGTGGTTCGTTGTGATACGAAGTCTTATTGCAGTAACCGTTCCGTCGTAAGCTACTTTGTCCGTAAACGTGATACTGTTTCTCAGAGTCCCGTCTTTTTAAGCCCACTGCCTGGACATGTCCCAATTTGTTGCAAAAATGGCACACGGCCATGCGCGATGGGAAATTCTGGCGCGAATGCTCGGAATTACACTGCGGGTACGATCGCAACGCGGGCGGCTGCGGCCGGCGCTTAACAGGTGTCCGTTTCCCGGAAGTGAATTGGGCCGGCATGCGCCGAGCCGGCACAGCGGCACGTGTATGTGATGTGCTAACCTGACAGGCAGTGGGAGGCGATTCGACAGAATTTGCAGCGAAGTCCAAAGTGTCGTGTCTGTCCAAAATGTCCAACACTTGTTCTAAGATGGGGCTGGATAATTTAAGAAATTGCACTCTAATGTGTGTGTGTGTGACACGTTTTGCGCAATAGCGTCCCGTAGCATGATATCAGAATATGGTATTCCACAATAACACGAAAATTCACAGTCGCGAGTGAGGCCCTGCAAAGTTGCTACCCACTCGTGGTAATTCTGCTGAGGTGTACGTTTTGTGCGTAAAAATGCGTACCTTTTTGTCACAATGTTTATATTGTCCTTGTAATAATCGGTCAGTGCTTTAACAAGTTCTTCGTAACTGTGCTGCTCTGGCGAACTTCTCGGGAATAGTTTGGGGAGGATGCGGTACGAGGCCACGAGGACACAAGATAAAAGCGCGCGCAGCCTCGTTTTACGTTTAACATTGTAGGCAGCCAGATGGTGTGAAAACTGCGCCTGCCACTCCTGCCAGCGCTTTACGCTGACGTCGAAGGCGCGAAATGGCTGTGCTGTGGCCCGCTCGCTGTACAGTCGGCTTCTGTGCAGCCACTACCAAGGGGACGCCACGATGTTTGGAACGCGGATTTACTGCATACTTCGTACACTCGTAGTACTCCATGAGGACAACAAAGTGTGTAAGCAGTAGGCCGTACTTCTCAACCGTTACTGAGAAAATCGCAAGATAATTTCGGTCGTCAAATATATATCTGTGCGTGGCCATTTTAACCATGAAGCGGCGGCAACCGAGTGGTGGCGGCACGGTAGCTCAGCGTGGTCGGTTAGAGCGTTAGCTTTCCTTTGTAATAAAGGAACTGAGCGAAAGGACCATCGAGCAAACTGAACGGGTATCATCGGACGTCCGCCCTGAACAAATTCAACGAAGAGTATAGAACAGAATATATATATATATATATATATATATATATATTTAAGTGGTTGGCGTTCAAACCGCTGGATCGCTGGATCGAGTTCCGTTCGTCAGTTTTTTTTTTATTTTGAACGCAGTCATTTTGTTTACTATTTATATTACAATTGATATAATGGGAAAAATACGTGTAATCGGATGGACTTTTATTAAATTTACAATGTTATTTGGCAGTCTACTAATTTTTATTATCACAAATAATATAATATTCATAACTATCGACTAGTAAACGACCAAACGCATAAAGTGATACTGAAAATGTCCGATGACACCCGTTCAGTTTTTTCGTTCATCCGATCGCTCAGTTTTTTATTAGAATGGAAAACTAACGCTCTGACCGAACATGCTTTTTTTTCGGGATCTCCTGCTTACATGGCAGACGCTCTATCCATTTTTTTTTTAATCTCATTTTGTTCGGTTTGGTTCGTTGTATCTGCTTGGGGCGGACGTCGAAAGACACCCGTTTCAGTTCGTTGTTGATCCATTAACTCAGTTTTTTTTTTTTTTATTACAGAGGGCAGCTAGCCCTCTGACGGAACATCGCTTTCTTTTTAATCTCATTTTGTTCGTTTTCATTCGTTGTATCTGCTCGGAGCGGACGTCGAAAGACACCCATGTCAGTTCGTTTTTGATCCATTAACTCAGTTTTTTTTTATTACAGAGGGCAGCTAGCCCTCTGACCAAACGCGCTGAGTTACCGTGCCGGCTACACGCTGAGCTACCGTGCTGGCTAGACTGAGCTATCGTGCCGGCAACACTCGGCTGCAGCCGCTTTATGGTTAAAATGGCCACGCACAGAAATATATTTGACGACCGAAATTATCTTGCGATTTTCTCAGTAACGCTTGAGAAGTACGCGCTACTGCTTACACATTTTGTTGTCCTCGTGGATTACTACGAGTGTACGAAGTTAGCAGTAAATCCGCGTTCCAAACGTCGTGGCCTCCCCTTGTACGTGAGGTTCAAAAAATGGTTCAAATGGATCTGAGCACTATGGGACTCAACATCTTAGGTCATCAGTCCCCTAGAACTTAGAACTACTTAAACCTAACTAACCTAAGGACATCACACACATCCATGCCCGAGGCAGGATTCGAACCTGCGACCGTGTACGTGAGGCACAGCTTGTAGTTGTCACTGGACGAGCTGTCCCAAAGCGTGCAGTAGTGCACTGGACTATTGATTCTGCAATCGTAGCAGTTATGCCAGTATATTTTGTTCCTGTGGATTTGCCATCACAAATAAATCAATGAGTCACAATTGGGAGTAGGAAAAAATTTCATGCACACGTCATTCGTACAAATCGGAGAGGATGGGTAGCGCAGCCACGTACATACTCTATAAATATTGCAAACACAAATGAAATAAACGTCTTTTCCGATGTATCCACGAATCAGCTCTGCTGTCACTGCTCATCTTTCCTAAAAAAATTGGATCCCATCCTCGTCGCCATTTGTTATGATTCTCGTCGACAGTTGTTACGATGACAGGTGGCCAATGCTAAATAGAAACATATATTGCAGGTTTGGCAGTGAAGTCGGTAAGGAGCTGGCTGCATAGTCTATATCTGCAACGACTGAAATAATTAGTGGTCATTAGTAAAAATTAATATATGTTGCACTTAACTTGTGTTACAGGCTTCTTCATATGCTACATACATATAATTATATTGCATTGTATGTTAACCGGGGACCTAGAAACAACGGAGGCTCCGTCCCGACCGCAGCCGCAGTGGTTCACAACTCCACGACGACTACCACAGTCCACTTCACCCCGCCCCCCGCCGCCCCACACCGAACCCATGGCTATTGTGCGGTTTGCCCCCCCCCCCCCCAGAGAACGTCTCACACCAGACGAGTGTAACCCCTATGTTTGCGTGGTAGAGTAATGGTGGTGTACGCATACGTGGAGAACTTGTTTGCGCAGCAATCGCCGACATAGTGCAACTGAGGCGGAATAAGGGGAGCCAGCCCGCATTCGCCGAGGCAGATGGAAAACCGCCTAAAAACCATCCAGAGACTGGCCGGTTCAACGGTCATCGACACAAATCCACCGGGCGGGGGACCAGGCGCTCCTTCCCACCCGGAAAGCCGTGCGTTAGACCTGGGGCGGGCATACATATAATTACAAACATATCTAGAGAGGCTCATCTTATGCCATACTTGGCTAAGCGCCTTGTTGGAGGGTGCTTCCTATCAGCTGAAGGCTGTGCTACATTCCTAGTTGAAGTCCCGAGCAAGAGTGGACGAGAGCTCGCTAGATACTTGTCACAAACGGCGTCACTAGTCGCGACTCACAGGTCCAGCTATATCTATTACGGACCGCGGTCGATATCTGCAACCCCTAACAAGTGTGGTATCGAAAGTTGATACCGCATACACCGTCACTCCTCCAGCTGCGTTGGGCGGAATTGTTCCCACGATAGGGTGGTCTCGCCAGCGAACGCAACCTGTCATGCCTGCACTCGGTGCACTGGCACTGTGGCATCACAACCTGCTGATCGTTAGTGCGGACGACGTTGCTTTTACCGGAGTCGCAATGAATATTCACTGAGGTAACAAAGGTCACGGGGAAGCGAAATGCACAAAAAAAAAAAAAAAATGGTTCGAATGGCTCTGAGCACTATGGGACTCAACTGCTGTGGTCGTAAGTCCCCTAGAACTTAGAACTACTTAAACCTAACTAACCTAAGGACAGCACACAACACCCAGCCATCACGAGGCAGAGAAAATCCCTGACCCCGCCGGGAATCGAACCCGGGAACCCGGGCGTGGGAAGCGAGAACGCTACCGCACGACCACGAGGTGCGGGCTGCAAAATGCACATATACAGATGGCGGTGGCATCACGTACACAAGTTATAAAAGGGCAGGGCATTGGTGTGGCTGTCATTTATACTACGGTGATTTGTGTGAAAATGTTTCCGACGTGATTATGGCCGCACGACGGGAACTGAAAGAATTTCAGCGGAGAATGTTAGTTGGCACTAGACGCATGGAACATTCCATCTCCGAAACTGTTAGGAAATGCAATATTCTGCGATCCACAGTGTCAAGAGTGTGCCGAGAATACTGTATTTCAGGCATTACCTCCCACCGTGGACTAGGCAGCTGCCGACGGCCTTCAGTTGACAACGGAGTGCTGCGGCGTCTGCGTAGAGGTGCCATTGTTCACAGACAAGCAACACTGCGTGAAATAACCGCAGGAATCAATGTGGGATGTACGACAAGCGTGTCCGTGAGGACAGTGCGGAGAAATTTGGCCTTAAGGAGGAGGAGGAGGAGGAGGAGGAGATTAGTGTTTAACGTCCCGTCGACAACGAGGTCATTAGAGACGGAGCACAAGCTCGGATTAGGGAAGGATGGGGAAGGAAATCGGCCGTGCCCTATCGAAAGAACCATCCCGGCATTTGCCTGAAGTGATCTAGGGAAATCACGGAAAGCCTAAATCAGGATGGCCGGACGCGGGATTTCGCTCGGTGGCGTTAATGAGCTATGGCAGCAGACGACCGATGCCTTTGCTAAAAGCACGACATCGCCTGCAGTGTCTCTCTCGGGTAGGTGACCATATCGGTTGGACCCTAGACGACTGGAAACCCGTGGTCTGGTCAGATGAGTCCCCATCAGTGATCGGGAGTCGGCCGTGTCTTCTTCTGCTCGGGCAGCGGTCGTGGTATCCTGTTGCGTGGGTGGTAACTGCTCTTCTATCTCGGCGTCTGCTAGCATGCCGAGGCGGTTGTAGGTCTGATCAAGCGAGCGTGGTCCTAGGATTTGAGCAAGGGAGCTAGGGGAAGGGGCAACTGGTGTTAGTTTCGAGGCGCTGTTTTTGAGGTTCAACGAGGAATGGCTCTGGTACAGTTTCTACTAGCTACTAGTCAATGTTCATCACATGTCCCGCCTTTCTTCAAAATGATACTAGACTGATACATATGTAAGTTCGCGTTGAGATGATTTGAGATGATTCTTTTCCGGGAGGGGGAGGGGGGGAGCTGCTCCCGCCCGCCCTTCCCTGCGTACGCGCGACCCTAATTGTACAGCTTATAAACAAACATAGACTTAGACAATCATTGGAATACCTACCTTTCGTAGGCAGTACACTACAAACTGTGCTATCGGTGCACGTTTCACTGGTCGACTTAGAGCCTAAACATGCCTCTAGTTTCTGTAAAACCTCCCGGCGGATTTGAAAACTTTTTGAAAATTTCAGTATTTCAGTCGAGTCGATCCGTGAAATAAACTTTGAAAACGCAGTTGGTAGTACACTGCCATCGGAAGGTAGGTATCCGGCTTTGACAGTGTTCTAGTATACGGTTTCAACTTGCCACAGATGTTATTTACATTGAATCCTACACCAAAACGAGGAAACCGCAAACATTTGACACAAATGCTGTCTCCCTTAAACCACACTCATGTCTGTATGTTAAGGGTTCCGCGAACTGACATGCTTATTAGCGATGTGTACTGTAAAAAGAGGGATGGCCTCTGTGACACACGACACATTGAAACGGATACAAGTTACGCCGGAAAATCCCCGTACACCGTGTGTGAAATTTACCTTCTTGGTGCTACCTGAAAGAACATCACTACGGTTGTGGCGTCTTCGCATGGCATAGCAGTTCCTCGTACTGTGAATCAGGTCGCCATTGAGCATAGCTTGCGGTAACGTCAGCCACTGCGGAACAAGCGCAATTTGGAGGTCAGCAGTGGTCCGTCGTGCAATTTTAAGGTCACAGTTCTTCAGCCTAGTCGATCCATACAGGTAAGATCGGAGCGGAATGGACTACCTGTCTCGGTCGTCTTATTGCGTTTATAGACGCTAGAGTGCCCTCATACTGACAAGTGTTTAACAACATACGTCTGTTATAGTTTAGTAAGGTTGCAACTGTTGTCTCGCACGATTTGCTTCGTTTCCCTATGAAAGTGAGCGTATTCACTGTGCTATTATAGCTTTCAGGACCATTTTCGACTGAGGTACTCTGTTATACTTTTTTTCTTCAAAATCAATGTTTAGTCCACCTAAACCAGCATGTTCTTAGCTATCTTTGTGTACATTGTAGTTGAAAACTAATTGTTTACAGTGGTTACTGAATATTTTCTCAGTAGATATGCGTTTGGGACTGTATGGTATATTCCATTAGTCCCTGGTCGACTTTTACTCTTCATTTGACGAATTCTACCGCATGGTTTGCCTTTGTCGTCTGCATATGTCACGTAATTATATAACGAGATTACGCGACATATATGACATAAGGAAACCCCCCCATGAACCATGGACCTTGCCGTTGGTGGGGAGGTTTGCGTGCGTCAGTGATACAAATAGCCGTACCGCAGGTGCAGCAACAACGGAGGGGTATCTGTTGAGAGACCAGACAAACGTGTGGTTCCTGAAGAGGGGCAGCAGCCTTTTCAGTAGTTGGAGGGGCAACAGTCTGGATGATTGACTGATCTGGCCTTGTAACACTAACCAAAACGGCCTTGCTGTGCTGGCACTGCGAACGGCTGAAAGCAAGGGGAAACTACAGCCGTAATTTTTCCTTAGGGCATGCAGCTTTACTGTATGGTTAAATGATAATGGAGTCCTCTTGGGTAAAATATTCCGGAGGTAAAATAGTCCCCCATTCGGATCTCCGGGCGGGGACTACTCAGGAGGACGTTCTTATCAGGAGAAAGAAAAATGGCGCTCTACGGATCGGAGCGTGGAATGTCAGATCCCTTAATTGGGAAGGTAGGTCAGAAAATTTAAAAAGGGAAATGGGTAGGATAAAGTTAGATATACTGGGAATTAGAGAAGTTCGGTGGCAGGAGGAACAAGACTTATGGTCAGGTGAATACAGGGTTATAAATACAAAATCAAATAGGGGTGATGCAGGAGTATGTTTAACAATATATAGGAAAATAGGAATATGGGTAAGCTACTACAAACAGCATAGTGAATGCATTATTATGGCCAAGATAGATACGAAGCCCACGCCTACCACAGTAGTACAAGTTTATATGTCAACTAGCTCCGCAGATGACAAAGAGATTGATGAAATGTATGGTGAGATAAAAGAAATTATTCAGATAGTGAAGGGAGACGAAAATTTAATAGTCATGGGTGACTGGAACTCAATAGTAAAAAAAGGAAGAGAAGGAAACGTAGTAGGTGAATATGGAATGGTAGTAAGGAATGAAAGAGGAAGCCGCCTCGTAGAATTCTGCACAGAGCATAACATAATCATAGCTAACACTTGGTTCAAGAATCATAAAAGAAGGTTGTATACATGGAAGTAGCCTGGAGACACTGGAAGGTTTCAGATAGATTATATAATGGTAAGACAGAGATTCAGGAACCAGGTTGAAAGGTCTCTGTTGGATTCCTTTCATGTTAATTTCTTAAATCTATTGTCATTTACGGCATACATTCCACTTCTAAATTTACTGTGGTGTTTCTGAGGAGACTGAGCAGTGGAACGTGTTACTTTTACACATAAACAAGAACGATCTGTCGCACTACTACACTTTAAAACACAGTTTATATGTAATTCATGTCACACAGTCTCATACGGAACCTACATCTGCTTTGTTTTATATACTGTATATGATAAGATACTGTCATCCCCCTTCCCTTCTGTGTGAAAGGATGAATGAGCAAATGTGTTTATAGTTGCATGCTTGACGGTAGCAGACAAGCCTGTCTGCTAGAGAACGGTAGGACCAACGTCGGAACAGGTAGCTACGCTTTCTAACAGCAAAGAGGTTTCTATTCTTAGTATGGTCCTGTCCATCCCTTGTCATGTTGGTATAGGAAGCTGCCTCTCTGTTCGGCAGTCTGTCCGCGGCGAGCGTCTGAAGTGGAAAGATCTCTGGATAAGCGCGTCTCTGCTAAGTCCGTATGACAATGGATTTCTTAAGTTCACCCTAACTGAAAATTTAATCACCTTTATTTCAGGTTTAGATCTAAAATATCTAATGTTATCTTAAATTGCAACGCAGTGTAATTCAAGTGTGAAGTCTAGAATATCTTCCAATAGTTGCTTTGTAACTATTTTGTGAGTAAAGTGGAACCACGTGTGGATCATCTGTAACTCTAACTAAGATCATCAATCTTAAATGCGAATGTGCGTGAGATTATAACGTCTCGTCTTGACAATATTTTTCAATCTAGCAACTTTTCTTTATGTTCAACCCACGTGGGGTGTACTTTGTGAGACCAGTACCACGTGCTTATACAATTGTTTGACCCATCAGGTTAATAGTAAGACGATAGTAGCCAGTTCGAGGTTTTTCTTTTGTAATTTGCGTTTCTATGTAATTTATTTTAATTATCAATATTACTATGGAGTTACACTCTTTGTGTAAACCAAGTTGACCACGTGAAGCATGTGGTGTAATCATCAAAGTAGCCCTCAGCTATTCTTTTCGGGAAGATTTCGCAGAGAGTTAGTATGAATTTAGTATACCAGTGTGTGGTAATTTCATGACGGACAGGACTGCACTACGAACGTAACTTCTTTGTGTGAAAATTTAATCGGTTGGTTGTGGTTAATTTCCTCTTGCATATTTTTCAACGTTCTTCGTGTGTTATTTTATGAATGCAGTCTCCCAACCTTGGCTCCATATTTGATGTGTTCTGTAAGATTACAAATTCACATTTTCACAATTCTAAATAACGCACCAGTTTAGTTATGAATCAAGTTTAATATGCTGACATTTTAACGGAACAATGATCAATATTAAAATAAATGTCCCAATATAAACTAATTTATTTCTTTTTATCTAAATTCTCTTTATATATATACATATATATATATATATATAATTTGGTAAGCTAGACTGGATACTTGGTGAAACAGTTGCTCAGTAATGGAAGGTTAATTTCCCCAGATAGATCACAACTTTTAACCCGCTTTTATTGTCTTGAATATCAGCACCGTTTTCAGAACAACTTAATGCATCAACATTACAAGGTTCTAAATTGTAAGATATTTCCAGCGGCAAATGTGGACTCTGAGCACAATTTATTGATTATGAACTGTAGATTAAAACTGAAGAAACTGCAACAAGGTGTGATTTTGAGGAGATGGGACCTAGATAAACTGAAAGAACCAGAGGTTGTAGAGAGTTTCAGGGAGAGAGTTAGGGAACGATTGACAAGAAAGAGGGAAAGAAATACAGTAGAAGACGAATGGGCAGTTTTGAGAGATGAAATAGTGAAGGTAGCAGAGGATCAAGTAGGTAAAAAGACGAGGGCTAATAGAAAAACTTGGGTAACAGAAGAGTTATTGAATTTAATTGATAAAAGGAGAAAATATAAAAATGCAGTAAATGAAGCAGGCAAAAAGGAATACAAACGTCTCAGAAATTAGATCGACAGGAAGTGCAAAATGGCTAATCAGGGATGGATAGAGGATAAATAGAAGGATGTAGAGGCGCATATCACTAGGGGTAAGATAGATAGCGCCTACAGGGAAATTAAAGAGACCTTTGGAGAAAAGAGAACCACTTGCATGAATATTAGGACCTCAGATGGAAACCCAGTTCTAAGCAAAGGAGGGAAAGCAGAAAGGTGGAAGGAGTATATAGAGGGACTATACAAGGGCGATGTTCTTGAGGACAATATTATATAAATGGAAAAGAATGTAGATGAAGGTAAATTGGGAGATATGATACTGCTTAAAGAGTTTGACAGAGCATGGAAAGACCTGAGTCGAAACAAGGCCCCGGGAGTAGACAGCATTCCATTAGAACTACTGACAGAATTGGGAGAGCCAGGCTTAACAAAACTATACCATGTAGTGAACAAGAAGTATGAGACAGGCGAAATACCCTCAGACTTCGAGAAGAATATAATAATTCCAATCCCAATGAAAGAAGGTGTTGAAAGATATGAAAATTACCAGACAATCAGTTTAATAAGCCACGACACCAAAATACTAAAACGAACTCTTTACAGATGAATGGAAAAACTGGTAGAAGCCGACCTCGGGGAAGATCAGTTTGGATTCCTTAGAAATGTTGGAACACGTGAGGCAATACTGACCCTACGACTTATCTTAGATAATAGATTAAGGAAAAGCAAACCTACGTTTCTAGCATTTGTAGACTTAGAGAAAGCTTTTGACAATGTTGCCTGGAATACTCTCTTTCAAATTCTGAAGGCGGCAGGGGTAAAATACAGGGAGCGAAAGGCTATTTAGAATTTGTACAGAAACCGGATGGCAGTTATAAGAGTCGAGGGATATGAAAGGGAAGCAGTGGTTTGGGAACGGAGTGAGACAGGGTTGTAGCCTCTCCCCGATGTTATTCAATCTGTATATTGAGCAAGCAGTAAAGGAAAAAAAAAAGAAAAAATTCGGAGTAGGAATTAAAATGCATCGAGAAGAAATAAAAAATTGGAAGTTTGCCGATTACATTGTAATTCTGTCAGAGACAGCGAAGGACCTGGAAGAGCAGCTGAACGGAATGGACAGAGTCTTGAAAAGAGGGTATAAGAAGAACATCAACAAAAGCAAAACGAGAATAATGGAATGAAGTCGAATTAAATCGGGTGATGCTGTGGGAATTAGATTAGGAAATGAGACTCTTAAAGTAGTAAATGAGGTTGGAAATGGTGCAAATGGCTCTGAGCACTATGGGACTTAACATCTGGAGTCATCAGTCCCCTAGAACTTAGAACTGCTTAAACCTAAGGACATCACACACATCCATGCCCGAGGCAGGATTCGAACCTGCGACCGTAGCGGTCGCGTGGTTCCAGACTGAAGCGCCTAGAACCGCTCGGCCACACCGGCCGGCCTAGTAAATGAGTTTTGCTATTTGGGGAGCAAAATAACTGATGATGGTCGAAGTAGAGAGGATATAAAATGTAGACTGGCAATGGCAAGGAAAGCGTTTCTGAAGAAGAGAAATTTGTTAACATCGAGTATAGATTTAAGTGTCAGGAGGTCGTTTCTGAAAGTACTTTGTATGGAGTGTAGCCATGTATGGAAGTGAAACGTGGATGATAAACAGTTTAGACAAGAAGAGAATAGAAGCTTTCGAAATGTGGTGCTACAGAAGGATGCTGAAGATTAGATGGGTGGATCACATAACTAATGAGGCGGTATTGAATAGAATTGGAGAGAAGATAAATTTGTGGCACAACCTGACTAGAAGAAGGAATCGGTTGGTAGGGCATATTATGAGGCATCAAGGGATCACCAATTTAGTATTGGAGGGCAGCGTGTAGGGTATAAATCGTAGAGTGAGACCAAGACATGAATACACTAAACAGATTCAGAAGGATGTAAGTTGCAGTAGGTACTGGGAGATGAAGAAGCTTGCGCAGGATAGAGTAGCATGGAGAGCTGCATCAAACCAGTCTCTGGACTGAAGACCACAACAACAACATATAAGGAAAACGGAGACACAAATTGGTCCACGAAAAACATGGAACAAGCAGTTGAATCTGTAATTAATGAAACGATGACCCAAGAAAAAGCGTCGAAACAATTTGTCGTGCCTTTCAAAACTTTAAAATAATACGTACAAGTGGAAAAGGGCACTCCCCTTCCAACGACTGACGAAACTTGTGGAAAATATCAGTGTGTTTTCAATAAGTAGGCAAACTGAGCGGGTAGCGCAGTGATTAGCACTCATGACTTGCATTCTGCAGGACGACGGTTCAAACTCTGATCTAGCCATCCTGATTTAGGTTTTCCGTGATTTCCCTAAATAGCTTATGACTAATGCCGGGATGGTTCCTTCGAAAGAGCACGGCCCTTTTCCTTCCCCATCCTTACCCTAAACAGAGCTTGTGTTCCATCTCTAATGACCTCATTGTCGACGTGACGTTAAACACTAATCTCTTTCTCCACCAATAAGGAGCCAGAGTTAGAATTTGTCAAATACTTTAAGGGCCTATAAAAGCGACGTTTTGGTATGACTATGAAAGAACTGAGCAGATTGACATATCAACTCGCAAAACGAAACGGATGCCCTCATCCATTCCGCAACGAAACGAAAATGGCTGCTGAAGGGGTTCTTGAATTTCTCGCTCGCCATCCTGACTTAAGATTCAGGAAGCAGTGCAAGTAGTGGGCTCGTAGCTCGTGTGCTGCTGTAGATGAAGCCCAGCTTACTTGAAAGACGCGTAAAAAAAAAGGAAGGAAGGAAAAAAAAGAAGACCGTAGCGGAAGGAACTTGAATAAACTTATTTAGTTTATTGATATAACATTCGAAATATGTTATTTTATGTTATATTCATTTGCAAACCTTATTAAAAAAAATGTTTCAGTAAAGGGTTCATCCTAATTTTTCTAAAAATTGTTTTCATCACTGGAGCTTCAAAATTAACTCCAAATGTTAGGCAGGCCGTTCGGGCCCAGTCTCCCCTATGTTCAACAGGACTGAAATCAAATTGCTGAATCATTCCTCATGCGATGATAATTACATCAAAAGTAAGTTTCGTTGTTGTCTATTGGTACTCGTTGCACTAAATTAATTAGTGACCGTATTATAACTAGTCAAATTATCTCGTCGTTTTCTCCTGTATTAATTACTACAGATATCTGGGATCCATACATTAATCCTTACGTTATTTTCACTTCTTTTTACAAATACCGATCAGTTTTTAAGTGAAACTAATGATAATCTTCTCAGACAACTGTGAGAGTGCTGGAGGAGTTACATCCCACGAGAGCGACCTAGCCAAACGATAAATTAGGCACTTGCTTCTTCTGGCACAGGCGCGAGGAGTTCGCCACAGAAGAAAGGTCTCGTTGCTTGTCTAAAGCGTCAGAATACACGGCACTGTCAGAACGCCGAGTACGCAGCGTGGGGAAAATGACGTTTATTTTCAAACATAATACATACGGAATAAACATGATTGGAGCACTTGAAATTATATATCTTTTGGAAATAGCATTGTCACAAAATTATTTTGAATTTAACAACAAAATTTGTACCCACGCACATGGAGTAGGCATGGGTAATAGTTTAGCAGGCACATTAGCCGATATTTTCCTAAATTCTCTGGAAGAGAAATTCTTTAACTTAGATTGGGCTACTCTCAACCAAATTGCATACTATTTTAGGTATGTGTATGATATCCTCGTGTTGGTAATGGTAGCCACGCAGAAATCAAAATATCCGCCAAAAACCAACCAACTACACCCCGCAATTAATTTCACTGTGGAAACTGAGAAAGAAAATACCATTAACTATTTAGATCTCACAATTGGCAAAAATAATAATCACCACACATTTGATATCTACGGAAAGAATGCCACTTCTAACAACATCATAAATGCCAATGCCTGTCTTCCAATAACACATAAGCTAGCAATTTTCCATCCAGTTATTAATAGATTAAATAACCTACAACAAGAAAAACCTGCAGTTCAAGAAGAACTTAACACACACGTTATATAGCCTATATAAATAATTTTGACCCCAACACAATCAGAAAATTATACTATAAGTGTAAAAAACCAAAGGAGAGCACAATACGTAGCGAGACATGCCTAATTCCAGAAACATCACCTACACGGAAAATAAAATTTGTACCAGTAGCATACCTTCGTAGAATCTCCAACAGAATTAATGAATTTTTTAAAGCCACAAATATTCTATTAGCTTTTCGAACCAATAACAACCTTTCTATAAAATTAAGTTCCGCCACCACTAGAACGTCGAAATATAATAACCCAAACGTATATAAAATCACATGTGGCAGCTGTAATAGATTTTACATTGGCCAAACAGGAAGAAATTTTAACTTGAGATATAAGGAACACATTAGAGAGAGCGAAAATAATCAGTCGAGCTTCTTTCTACATTTGAAAGATCAGAACCACACTGCTGATACGAACGAAAATACATTCCAGATTCCGCACAGAACACCAAAAAGTTTTGCAATGAACATTCTTGAACAATTGGAGATCTATCCAGCCAAACCTCAATATATTGAACCTCGATATATCGAAGGCCCGTCTATATCGAATTTTTCTTCGTTCCTTTCCCTGGGAAGCCCAGAACCTAAACATTTCGAAGAAAACTCGCCGTTATACAAAAGTTTTTGGAAAGCTCGAGAAGGGCAGATACTACCTCTGTATATCGAAGTTTAGTAAGCAGAATTTTTTCCGTCGAAGGCACCTCCATATATCAAAGTCTTTCGTATGGTACCTCTGTAAATCTAAGTGCGCGCAAACAGCGGAATCCCAATCCTTTCCCTCTATGCGTCAGCGAAATCTGCGTCGCGTTGCAGTTCCCATGCCCTCTTCCAGCTACGAACTGTCACATTTATACACATTCTCACCAAAATTGTATTCTCAGGTACCTGACAATGACGATAAATGCCGAAACAGTATGTCGTGATTAAGGATTATTTATTATAAGCAGCTATTCTGGTGCATCTATTCCAATAATCATGTCGTTATCAGACATATAGTATGCTGCTGGCCCTTAAGAAGGAAAAAATGCAAGTTTTCTTTAACGGGTGTGAATCGCATCACTAACGATTACATTTATTCTTAGTACGCCGAGGGGAAAGGAACGGATTGCACCATGAAGCACCATACTGATATTCATGTATTTTTATGGAGATGTTAATCACACTGCGGGGGCTTGAATGGTTAAATTTTCCTTCCATTCGGAACTGACGTTCGTCATCAACATCAGTATAGGGTGTGACCCTCATAGGCACGAATACGCTCTTGTATTCTTTGTAGCATGTAACCAAACTGCTTCCGAATGTCATCTGTAGAAATTTCTTGTCGTGCGTGAAACAGATACTGTGTCAGTTCATGACATTTTGTGAATGGAGGCATCCCAGACATGGTCTGTGGGTAACGAAGTAATGGGCCAGTCAAGGATACGTACATTTCTCAAGGCGTTTGTAAATACGTTGGATGCTGCGGGTTCACATTTCGTCCTCAGTTAATAATCTTTTAAGTGGAATTAGTGAGTGAAATTAGGAATATGGTGCATCAAATGACTACTTTGGAGTCAAATATGGAATTAATCTCTATACTGAAATCTGTCTATCAATACTGAACTCCACCATGGAATAAATAAAGATGAAACTGTGTATAATCACCTGAAGATGGGCATAAACCCGAAACCTGTGGTGTTTTAAATAAACCGTCTTCAGGTTTTACTGGTAGCAGATTCTCTCCCTTATTGCCCTTTAAAGTAACAGTCACGGAGTTCAGCAGCATCCATTATGCATAAAATGATCATATAGTTTTTAACTGGTGCAGATACTGAGAGGAATTTGTGAATCTATATGTTAAGTCATTCCTGCAGAGTGTAACAAAACTATGAGATTTAAGCACAAAATTTCAGCCAGTTTAGATGAGTGGTGATTATACTGACACTTCATTTAAGATATTTTTCAACTTACGTAGTAAACATAGTGCCACAAATAACCCACTTCCTCATAACTACATATCATGTGTTTAAGTATCACGTGTATATGATTTATAATTTAACTTGTACATAATGCTCTCAAACTTTTTTTCACTTAAATAAAAACGGTAATATCATGTGAGGAGTTACGTTATTTCAGAATTTTTAGAAATATCTATGCGCAGAAAACAACCAGTGTGATTAAAGTAGACCTACATCTAGAAAGAGTGTTGTTTTCTTGGAATTACAATGTAATCAACAGAAATATTCCATAAACAGCTAGATTATTTTGGGTATAATGAAAAATTCATTTGGAGAGGGCTCCAGCAAAAAGACACAGTGCAGGTGGCACAAAAGAACTGACGTACATCTCGTTGCTAAGAGTTGTGCTGACGGAATAAAATCGAAGATTGTCACCGGAAGGTTGAGTTAAGCTTACTAAACGCGTTGTAATTAATAGATACGCATTATAGTGACATAACATTGACAATATTTTATCCGCAAAACTGTTGGTTAGCTGCTCCGCACACAGTACGTCCTGTAGAGAAAAAATTCTGATCAAATATGTTACAGCGTTTAATACTGAGATACAATTTTAGTCGGTACTGAGGTAACATTTTACTCAATACTGAGATAACATTTTACTCAAGGGGGCGAATACAAATTACCAGACACTGGGGGATCCATCTGACAGTTAAAAGGTGAGAAAATAGTGGTATTAGAACGTGAGCGATGGTGATTACGCCAGAGGTGATTGGATCAGCGCGCGGCCAGCGCATAACAGCAATGGCAGGCAGCGGTAAACGAGGCAAGCAAATACACTTAACCAGCCCCCAACTCAATTTATACCTTCGGTAGCAGCGAATTACTCTTTAAAACGCCGCACTTATTAAGTGTATGTCCACGGTTGAAAACACCATATAATTCTCTACGATACTCTGTTACGAGCTCTGTGAACGACCTATATAACCAGAAACGGTAGAGCAAGAATAAGAATAAGAAGAAGAAACAGAAATCTGTTATGACAACTGCTATTCGCGCACTGAAAGATGCTGCTCGTAGACTGAAGAGTAAACACAATGTGATTTCACAATGTGATTTCAATTGAGTTACTAAATTATTTGTAACATTTTTGGCCTAAACAATATATTTAGTAACTATTATTTATTACAGGGCTAGATAGTGCAGGGATAATAAGAAACGGACATGTATTTGGAAAAAGGCGGGTTCAGTTACCTGTTCAGCAATCCCAAAGCAGAGGTTTTTTTTTCTTTTTTAAGGTTTCCATGATTTCCTTTAGTCACTTAAGGCGAAAGCGGCTGGCTTCCACAAAAACGCCACAGCCACTTATCTTTTTCACACCCTATCCACTCCCTCCTAACTCCTTCAGCAGCTGAGCTGATGCTCCCTCTCTATTGACCTCAACATCAGCGAAAAGCTGAAATCCGAACTTGCATTATTCTTTTGTGTGGGTCGTACAGAGTATCGATAGGCATGCAGCAACCGCTGGTTAAGCTGCATCCAGCCGTAAAAATAATCTTTTCCTGCTGACAATGTTTTTTTAACTATCGATGTCATCGGGTGTGCGTGCACTGCGCGTAATATCTGAAACAGTCCCAGTTGGTCAGCAGCGCTCTTGAGATGCAGGCGCCTAGAAGCGTATGTTTCGCTATAACCGGGAGGAAATTGCACCCATCTCGAGATTATATTCGGTTTAATCATCCGTGCGCCTTTTAAATAAAGTTTCAGTGTGAAGAAATTAATTATGTGTTATGGTATAAGGAATTTTTCTAATGAAAGTGTAGCTTGATTTAGTTCTTGTAGTAGGAGCAATTTCGGTAATAAACAATACATTTTGTATTCCGTCATTAACTGTTTTCACTTAATGCTAGCAATACCAGCCCATTTTACATAATGCGCATTATCGAGAGTCGGTACTTTATGCTCACCCTAAAGAAAGTTAAAAAAAAGTTAAGTTCGTCAACTATTGTTGGCTTGTATCTAGAAGGGCTTTTCAAAGAAGTGTTAGTAGGTTCAAGAACATGAAAATATTGAATATGACATTCATAGTGGAAAGTGATGTCTACTAATAAGACTTAAATTTTTTAAGTTAAGTTTACTGAAAATTTTAAAACATTTATGGAATCTGATAGAAGAATTCACTAGAAACAAGAAATATTTTTTTCGAAATTTTAAACTATAATGTAACTGACTAGATGACAATATTTTCGCCGTCCGTGGTGGCCGAGTGGTTCTAGGCGCTACAGTCTGGAACCGAGCGACCGCTACGGTCCTTAGGTTAGTTATGTTTAAGCAGTTCTAAGTTCTAGGGGACTGATGACCTCAGAAGTTAAGTCCCATAGTGTTGTTGTTGTTGTTGTGGTCTTCAGTCCTGAGACTGGTTTGATGCAGCTCTCCATGCTACTCTATCCTGTGCAAGCTTCTTCATCTCCCAGTACATACTGCAACCTACATCCTTCTGAATCTGCTTAGTGTATTCATCTCTTGGTCTCCCCCTACGATTTTTACCCTCCACTCTGCCTTCCAATACTAAATTGGTGATCCCTTGATGCCTCAGAACATGTCCTACCAACCGATCCCTTCTTCTGGTCAAATTGTGCCACAAACTTCTCTTCTCCCCAATCCTATTCAATACTTCCTCATTAGTTATGTGATCTACCAATCTAATCTTCAGCATTCTTCTGTAGCACCACATTTCGAAAGCTTCTATTCTCTTCTTGTCCAAACTATTCCCATAGTGCTCAGAGCCATTTGAACAATATTTTCAAAAGGTGGGCACAAAGTACCCCGTCCCCCTTGCTATTGCGATGGTTAAAGCCTTTATTGTTTACATCGTAACATGCTTCTGAAGGAACGCTTTGGGTTGGTCTGTTGGAGAAACGGATGTTAGTTTCTTCGTGGCAGTGTTACAAAGTAAATGCACTAACTAATCACAAGTATCTGAACACCTATTAGTGGACATTAATATGGGATATTTCCACCCTTCGCCTTTATGACGGATTGGATTCTGTTTCGAACACTTTCAATAAGGTATAGGAATGTGAAGGAATGGTAGCCCTTTCTTCTTCAAGAGACGAAACTAGAGAAAATAGTGATGTTGGACGCTGGGACCTCGAGCATATTCTATGTTCTAACTCATCCCCAAAGTGTACCAACGGGGTCAGGTCGGGACTCTGGGCACGTCAGTCCATTTCTGAAACATTAATGTCCACAAACCATTGCCTCACACATGGTCCTTTATGACGAGGTGCACTGTCTTACAGATATAATCATCGTCTCCGAAATGTTCCTCTACTCAAATCAGTACACAATGCTGTAAAATATGTTCATATCCTTCCACATTTAGCGTTTTCTTAAGCGTATCATGGGGATCACACCCTAACCACGAAATACATCACCATACTGTAACAACATCTTCTATGTACGTCGCTGTTGGCACTATACTTAATGACAGATAATAGTTGCCCAAGACTTCGCCAAATTCTAATCATTCCATCGAACTGCCACAAGGTGTAACGTGATTCATCGTTCCAAATCGTTCATTTCCAGTCATCCAGTATCCAGTGGCGTCGCTCCTTACACCACCTTGAGTGTCGCTTAGACACTGACTACAGAAACGTATGTTTTATGAGCTCGCCCTTTGCGCACCATTCCCTACTCACAGTGACTGCCATAGCTTGACTGCTGGTAGCACTTTGGAACTCACGAGTGATTCCTTCCGCTGATTTCCGGTGATTTTTTTAAAAATCGCCTTCCGCAATGCTCGACGGTCCCTGCGCGTCAGTACAAGAGGTCTACGTGGTCTCGGTTTAGCTGTCGCTGTTACTCGGCATTTCCACTTCAGAATCACATCATCAACAGTCGTCATAGACAGCTTTGCAAGGACTGAAAAGACCGTGATGGAGCTGTTACTCTGATGACGTCCAACGAATAGTCTACGTTCGAAGTCACTCAGCTCTGCTGACCGACGCACTCTGCTGCTCTACATTTATATCTACATCGACTTCTGCTGCTTCTCTACTGACAACACAACACTCCCCGCCTCCTTTAGTTCTGGCGGGGCAGCATCTCATGACATCCAGTGGTCAAAACCGCATTACATGGAACTGTTCGAATACTTTTGATCAGATAGTGCATTCGTATTGCTACTCTTATCTCACTCTTCAGTTTCTCCACAACTTCACACGCCTTTACATTAATTTTCAGTCCATATTGTCCTGCCACTTTCTTCCATACAACACTATTACACACAGGTGACTAAAGTGTGGGATACCTCCCAACATCGTATCGGACCTCTTTTGCGCGGCGTAATACAACAACGCTACGCGACATGGACTCCAGAGATCGTCAGAAGTTCCCTGAAAAATATTGGGACACGCTGCCGCTATAGCCGTCCATAACTGCGAAAGCGATGCTGCTGCAGGATTTTGTGCACGAACTTACCTCTCGATTACGTCCCGTTTCGGGCGGTCAAGGTGGCCAAATCACTCGCTCGTATTGTCCAGAATGTTCTTCAAACCAGTCGCGAACAGTTCTGGCCCGGTGACATGGAGCATTATCATCGATAAAAATTCCATGGTTGTTTGGGAACATGAAGTCCATGAATGGTCTCCAAGATGCCGAACATAAACATTTACAATCAATGATCGGTTCAGTTGGACCAGAGGCTCCAGTCCGTTCCATGTAAACACAGCCCGCACCATTATGGAGTGACCACCAGCCTGCGCAGTGCCTCATTGATAACTTAGGTCCACGGCTTCGTGGGGTCGGCACCACACTCAAACCCTACCATAAGCTCTTACCAAGTGAAATCGGAAATAAACTGAACAGACGGCGGTTTTCCAGTAGTCTACGTTCCAACCGATATTTTCACGAGTCCACGAGAGGGGCTGCAGGTGATTTGCTGTTAGCCAAAGCACTCGCGTCGCTCGTCTGCTACCGTAGCCCATTAGCGCCAAATATCGTCACACTGTTCGTCGTAAGTCCCATATCGATTTCTGCGGTCATTTCATGCAGTCTTGCTTGTCGAAATGCGCTAACAACTCTATGAAATTCAGCTGCTCTCGGTCGTTAATTTAGGGCCGTCGGCCAATGCATTGTACGTGATAATGAAGGAAATATGATATTCTCTGCACACTCTTGACACTGTGGATCTCGGAATATTGAATTACCTAACGATTTCAGAAATGGAATATCCCATGCGTCTAGCTCCAACTGCCATTACGCGTTCAAAGTCTGTTAATTTGCGCGCCCGTAATCACCTCGGAAACCTTTCCGCGTGAATCCACCTGAGTACAAGGGACAGCTTTGCCAATGCACGGCCCTTTTATAGCTTGTTTACGCGGTACTACCGTTGTAAGTAGGCTGTTGATGTTTTCTTTATGTTATAAAATTGTAACTGACACCAGTTCATCTAATTAAGTAACTTGTACGTTACATTTCACTGCACACGTTTCTGTTGGTCATAGTATATGGACAATATGTGAGAAGCAGGGACTGTTAGTGTTTGCACGTGTGTTAATAATTCAGCAAGGGACTGGATAACAGCATTGCTGGTTCTAAGGACAACTCCAAAAAGTTTGTGAGTGCACAAGTGGTGGTTATGGACTTGCTATATTATTCGCAAGACTCTTCAATGGTGATTGTGCACCCGCACAGTCACAACAGATGGCTGCTGGCCATCTCTACAAGGACTACAGTGGGTCTACATCTTTGCTGACTCACCAATACCGTAATCTCTACAAGGACTGCAGTGGGTCTACACCTCTGGTGACTCACCAATACCGTAATCTCTACCAGGACTACAGTGGGTCTACTCTGTGATGACCTACCTACCAATCTTCTCCAAAACGTCGAATGACTCTGCTGTGGGTTTGCTCTGTTGTGGCCCATTACCTGTCAGCATGTCAAGAGTCAGCACTGTCTTTCCGTTGGAAGGACAACACTACTTCTTCAAGACTGCATGGAAATCCACTACTTCTGTGTGCAATTTCTTTTACTAATGAGAAACTGTAATTATTATTATTGTCGAGCGGTTAAAGGCGCTACAGTCTGGAACCGCACGACCGCTACGGTCGCAGGTTCGAATCCTGCTTCGGGCATGGATGTGTGTGATGTCCTTAGGTTAGTTAGGTTTAAGTAGTTCTAAGTTCTAGGGGACTTATGACCACAGCAGTTGAGTCCCATAGTGCTCAGAGCCATTTGAGCCATTTGTAATTATTATTATTATGAATGATCAAGACTGTCTTTATGAACTGTGAGAAAATTTTAGCTTTTGACCAACATTGTATCAATAAGTGTGTGCATTTTATATCTTTGTTACTGTAATTGTGAAAAAATTTTTTCAAATCTGTATTGGCCAGTGCCCAACACCATTTGTAAAAATTTTTTGTGGGGAGCATGGGGGCTATGTAAGTAGGCTGTTTATGTTTTCTTTATGTAAGTAGGCTGTTTATGTTTTCTTATTGGCAACGTTACGTAGCGCTCTATATGAAAATCACTGGCTGTGCTGTGTGCAGTCTGTGGCTAGTTTGCATTGTTGTCTGCCATTGTATTGTTGGGCAGCTGGATGTTAACAGCGCATAGCGTTGGGCAGTTAGAGGTGAGCCGCCAGCAGTGGTGGATGTGAGGAGAGAGATGGCGGAGTTTTGAAATTACATATATTATGACTTGTGATGATATTAAGGTAAATACATTGTTTGTTCTCTATTAATATCTTTCATTTGCTAACTACCCCTATCAGTAGTTAGTGCCTTCTGTAGTTTGAATCTTTTATTTAGCTGGCAATAGTGGCGCTCGCTGTATTGCAGTAGTTCGAGAAACGAAGATTTTTGTGAGGTAAGTGATTTGTGAAAGGTATAGGTTAAAGTTACTCAGGGCCATTCTTTTGCAGGGATCTTTGATAGGCAGATTGCGTTGCGCTAAAAACATTGTGTGTCAGGTTAAGCACAGTCGTGTATAATTTGTTCTAAGGGGACGTTTCACCGTCGTCTGTACGAGGTGTGATTGGAAAGTTTTAAGAATGAATCCGCTACTAGTGTACTTACTGGTTTAGCGGGCAGGTACACGGAGGGTGGGGAGTGAGTCATTGCCTTGTTCTTGAACGCCTTCTAACAGCAAACTGCGTTTCCTTTATTCAGTTCGTTGTGGCAGCTGGTTGAGTGTGGGTCTGTTAGGGCTTGTTGCCGGATTCTGTCTGTGTGAAAATGGACGTAGAAACGGAGCAACGAGTTTGTGTGAAATTTTGTTTTAAAACCGGGAAATCAGCTTCTGAGACTTACACACTATTAAAAACAACTTTTGGAGGTAATTGTATGAGCCATTCAAATGTCTTTCTCTAGTTCAACACATTTAAAAATGTCCGGATTTGAAGATGAACACAGTCCGGCCATCCTTCCACCTCAAAAACGAATGAAAATGCTGTGAAAGTTCGCGACTTATTGCGCTCTGATCGTAGACTTACAATTAGGGAGATGGCTGATGAACTTAATTGAAGTTTCTATGCAGTTCAGTCAATTTTAACTGAAGATCTGAACGTGCGTAGAGTATCCGCAAAATTCATTCCAAAAGTGTTGTCAAGTGACCAGAGACAATACCGACTTGAAGTGTGCCAAGATCTGATTAACCGGACTAAAGTGACCCAGATTTGTTAAATAGGGTAATTACATGTGACGAATCGTGGGTTTATGCATATGATCCTGAAACCAAAGTGCAGTCTCCGCGCCGGCCGCGGTGGTCTAGCGGTTCTAGGCGCGCCGCCACGGTAGCTCAGCGTGTTCGGTCAGAGGGTTACGTGCCCTCTGTAACAAAAAAACTGAGTTAATCGATCAACAACGAACATAAACGGATGTCTTACGACGTCCGCCCCGAGCAGATGTAACGAACAAAAGTGAACGAAAATGAGATAATAAAGAAAAAAAAAAAAAGGCGCTGAGTCCGGACCGCGCGACTGCTACGGTCGCAGGTTCGAATCCTGCCTCGGGCATGGATGTGTGTGATGTCCTTAGGTTAGTTAGGTTTAAGTAGTTCTAAGTTCTAGGGGACTGATGACCACAGATGTTAAGTCCCATAGTGCTCAGAGCCATTTGAACCATTTTTTGCAGTCTTCGCAGTTCCAGGTTCACTATGACTGGCAAAGTCAGTCGAAGGTGAAGAAAATGTTGGTGATTTTTTTCGATTCTGTCGGTATTGTGCATCATGAATTTACCCATTGAGGACAGACAATTAACCAGGAATACTACAAATGTGTCCTTGAGCGTTTGTGCAAAAAGGTGCGGAAGAAAAGGCCTACATTGTGGAAAGACAGAAGTTGGGTGCTACACCATGACAATGCTCCAGTTCATCGTGCCTTCTACATCGTTGAATTTTTGACCAAATTCAAAATTTCTGTGCTTCCACAAGCAGCACATTCCCCTGATTTGGCCTCTGCGAACTTCTATCTGTTTCCTAAAATGAAATTTTCACTGAAAGGGAAGCGATTTGACTCGATTGAAGACATCCAGACAAATACGGAGTGTGTCCTTAACACACTCCAGGAAAAAAATTTCCAGGAATGTTTCCAGAAGTGGAAACACGGTTGGAGTTGGTGTGTTCAGTCAGAAGGGGACTATCTTGAAGGAGATGCATCACAGTAGCATGTAAGTACCACCATTGTACAATTACAAGCCCATTCTTAAAACTTTCCAATCACACCTCGTATAGGAGCATATCGCTATTCCATGGCTTATATCACCTCAGTAAAATTACTCTCTTCCTGTTAGTAGCTACCCACGGTATACAGGAGGAACGAAAATTGGGAAGCCACCGAATGATGCTAAATTTCTTCGATTTTCTGGTCGCGTTGCTTCGCGAAATGTGCCTACGACGATGTAATATGTTACTTGACTCTTTTTGGAAATAACGCTCACGCAATCCTAAGAGTAAACCTCAATGCGCTCCGTTGTACCCTCTTGTAGTATTTGCCATAAGACATCCTCCACAATGACCATCGACCTGCGTTGAGGAGGCAGAATTTCCTTGAATTTAAGAGAAAAGATACGATATCTAAATTCGCGTGAAGGAAACATGAGAAAGTTAATCTGCGAGATATCAAATATTAATGAAAATAATAACACTTGTGAAATCGTCACTCACTGGGCTGTAAAAGGAAGGACTGTGCTTATGTGTGCTCGATTAAAGTAATCAGATAAGAAATACAAATAATAAAAATGACTTCAGGAAAGAAACTCCCAAATAATGAGGTAAATTATGTTTGTAAGCAAACGTCGTTGCAAGGATGTGGACGATTGAGATGGAACAACAATAAATTGGAGGACTTAGAGGCAAGAAGAATGAGAGAGAAGCTTTGCTCCGTCTCTGCATAAACTGTCCATTTCGCAACAGTCGCATAAAAGTGGGGATACAAATCACGGTGGCTTCAAATACACGTTGTAACGGTCGTGAGCGTTAGTTTCCTCTCAGATTAGGGGTAGTAAGCCGATGTTAATCAAGAATGCATTTATGGCGGCAAAGAGGCCATTCTCAACACCTCACTGACAAGGGGAGGCCGCAAATTGTGAAATTCAGATTCGATTCATACTGCGCATAATAAAAGCTCATGGCCAGAGGTGTAATGTGGCAAAGCACCAAGATGCACTTCTCAGCTATTGTCAAGAAAATCGACAGTTAAAAGAAAACGTTGCGGTGAAATACTCTCTACGATAACAACTTTGTACAGCGTCGTGCTGCAACGGTAAGGGCTCGGGTTCGTAATCCGAAGGTCGCCGGATCGAATCTCGCGCTATGCAACCTTTTTTTTTAGTATTTGTTTTTTGTAATTCAAATATATAATTCCCGGCAATCAGTTGCAACAATTATGCATATAATAAGTTGTTGAAAGTCGTTTGTCGTGGAAAAACTGGCGACTTCGAACATCATTATGTTTTCCGTTAACAAAGTTGTATTTCACAAATGTTATTAATTGTCTTCGTAATGTTAACCACGTATAGTTAACGGAAGACGTAGAAACGATATTCCGAAACGAATACGTGTAGCGTAAGTCAAACGTTCGAATTAGAATAGAGACCCCACGAACACAAATTTGCTGTGGCAGGTATGATATATAAACTCCGTTACTCGCTCGTTACACTTGAAGAACAGACGTTGAATGGGCCGAAACGAGCCGCCGCATAACTAGCGTAGTTGCCTGCTAACTTCGAAAGAAGGTAGATGCGGTCCCTAGCGCAACTTATAACATCGTCGAAAATCAGTGCGGACGGGAGAGCTTTGGTACACCCTGTTAAACAAACGGAAAAATGGAGGCGGTACAATTGGAGAGCGATCCGCCTTCACCAACATGCATAAGCAATTCATTAATAGTATATATATATATATATATATATATATATATATATATATATATATATATATATATATATATGAATTACAAAAAAGTAATTATAAAAAAAATTGCATGGCGCGAGATTCGATCCGGCGACCTTTGGATTATGAACGTGAGCGCTTACCGCTGCGCCACGACGCTGGAGAAATTTATTAATCGTAGAGAGTATTTCACCGCAACGGTTTCTTTTAACTGTCGATTTTCTCGACAACGGCTGAGAAGTGCATCTTGGTGCTTTGCCACATTACACCTCTGGCCATGAGCTTTTATTATGCGGAGTATGAATCGAATCTGAATTTCACAATTGGCGGCCTCCCCTTGTGAGTTTGAACGAGGTCGCATAATAGGGCAACGAGTAGCTGAATGTTCCTTCAGCGATACTGTAGAAAGACTTGGCGGGAATGTAGCCACTGTACATGATTTCTGGCAGCGGTGCCCACGAGAATGTACGGGTGGAAGATGACCAGGATCCGGACAGCCACTTGGTACTACCGAGGGGAAGGCCATCGTGTTCGGCGGGTGACTCTGCCGTATCGTACTGCATCTGCAGCAGCAGCTGGAACCACAGTGACACAACGATCTATTACAACTCGGTTACTTCAAGGACAGCACCGAGCCAGACGCCCTGTAGCGTGCATTCCACTGACCACAAACGCCCGTCGTTGCGTCTTGAGTGGTGTCAAGCGAGAGCGAGAGCGTTTTCTGATGAAAGCTGGTTCTGCCTCGGTGTCAGTGAGGGCTGTGTTTGGGTTAGAGGGTGATTCGACTTGTTGTACAGAATTCCAACGGGTGTTTTCCAACAGGGTAAAGCTCGTCCACATACCGCTGTTGTAGCCCAACATGCTCTGCAGAGCGTCAACATGTTGCCTCGGTCTGCTCGACCACCGGATCTGTCTCCAATCGAGCACATATGGGACATTATCGGACGACAATTGCAGCGTCATCCACACACAGCATTAACCGTCCCCGTTGTTGTGAATTGGCAGGAGCCAATTCACGGGGTTTGGAGGAAGCCGAAAGGCACGCGTTTAAGCTCACGCAGGCTGGCGTGAGGTCTGGAACAGGTCAGAGAAATAAGACTAGCAAAGCAGGAGGTAACTGGTAGAATACTTAACTTTAATCCACAATTGGTGAACATCTCTCTTGACTGTACATGCTTCACAAGATAAATAGCAAAGGATATGGCGCCTTGCTAGGTCGTAGCAAATGACGTAGCTGAAGGCTATGCTAACTATCGTTTCGGCAAATGAGAGCGTAATTTGTCAGTGAACCATTGCTATGAACGTCGGCTGTACAACTGGGGCGAGTGCTAGGACGTCTCTCTAGACCTGCCGTGTGGCTGCGCTCGGTCTGCAATCACTGACAGTGGCGACACGCGGGTCCGACGTATACTAGCGGACCGCGGCCGATTTAAAGGCTACCACCTAGCAAGTGTGGTGTCTGGCGGTGACACCACACCCGTATCGACCGCCCAAGAGCAACAGGCAAGGAACTGTATCCGACAAACTGATATCGGGCACCTGTACATCACAATGCATGCACTTTCGCATGTTTGCGTTCCACATTCTGACAGTTATACCGGTTATGAGTATATCAGCATTTCAGATTTGCAATGGCTTATCTCGTGCGTACATTAACCTGTGATCTTTTAATGGCTCTGAACGCTATGGGACTTAACATCTGAGGTCATCAGTCCGCTAGAACTACTTAAACCCAACTAACCTAAGGACATCACACACATCCATGCCCGAGGCAGGATTCGAACCTGCGACCGTAGCGGTCGTGCGGTTCCAGACTGAAGCGCCTAGAACCGCTCGGCCACAACGGCCGGCCGATCTTTTAATGTTAATCACTTAAATATGTTACTTATACAAATGTACTGGAGAAATTTCATTACTCTGCATCAATAATTTAATTTTTTGGTGTTGCGTTTTTTTTTGTCAGTGTATTTGTATTTTCCGTGCCATTTCCAGCCTTACTCTTATTCTTTCTGAAAGGCTACGATTGATTCGCAGCCGGTCTGTATTGATCTTGCGTATCAAACCCTATGATAGAGTATGCGAGGCCTATAGAGACACCCGTAGAGGAGTGAAAGCCATTTTGATGAGCACGCCTGTGTGGCTGGATAAAGGCGGATTTGCATCTCCGGCAGCCCTTTCATCTCTGCGGGAGACAGCCAGCAGTAATGTCCGCTCTGCAATGCGAATGGAGCGACAACGAGGCGTCGACATCACGACGTCTGCACAGAGACTCAGAGAGCAGGGAACAGCCTGCAGTACGAGATACGGACTCTTCGATCCAAGGTCAGGGCAGCGACCGACGTGGTTCGAAAAAAATGGCCCAAGTTGGATTGGAAGAACGGCCAGGAATAGCGATCTCGGATGCACCGCTGAAGAAAATGAGAAAGCTGTTCAAAATCGAACCTGTATTCTTGAAAAGTACTGCGTCTTTTTTCGAAGAAACTCTTTTACATTTTCATGCATACCTCGTTAAGCGCTACCATAGTGTCTGCTTTACTTACTGAAGAAGTTGATTGTTAAATTATTGGTATTACAGCTTGATGATAAATTCATCTGGAAGGAACGTACCACAGAACTGCTGCAGCGCCTCGACATGCAATGAGAATGGTGTCTGACATAGGTAAAATAAAAATAAAAAAGCTACAGTACTGTGTTTACCTTCAGCCCATAGTGTCATACGGAATTATCTTCGGGGTAACTCATCAAGCAAAGCTAAGTCTTTCCAGATCCAAAAACGTGTAATAAGAATTATTTGTCGTGTGAACTCATGATCACCTTGCAGAGACATGTTTAGAAAACTAGGTTTACTAACTACTGCTTCCCATCGCATTTGGCTCAAATGGCTCTGAACACTATGGGACTTAACATCTATGGTCATCAGTCCCATAGAACTTAGAACTAGTTAAACCTAACTAACCTAAGGACATCACACACATCCATGCCCGAGAGGGGATTCAAACCTGCGACCGTAGCGGTCACGCGGTTCCAGACTGAAGCGCCTAGAACCGCTCGGCCACAATGGCCGGCCCGTCGCATTTATTCCTTAATGAAATTTATGGTTAAAATATGTCTTTTTCAAACCAAAAGCTCAGTTCATGGAATCAATACCGAAACCGATTCGTAATTATTTTTTAAACTCATGTTTATTTGTAACTATTCTTTGTTCTACTGAAAGACTTTCGGAAATATATGACATTGCATGTCTGATAATAATAGAATTCTGATCGAGGACAAAAGGAAACAGAATTTAATTGCTCTTCCTACAAACCATAAAGAAACCAGTCCTAAGTATCAGACTGCGAGTTTTAAAATATTCTCTAACAATTCCTAACAACTGTTGTGCGTTGCTCCTGTACGCCACGGACGACTTACTTCATCTTGCCGTTGCAACTGCGTGATCAGCTACATGGTAAAAGTGTTTCAAAAGCAATACTGCGATCCATGCAGAGTGCAATGGATGGTGATAATAATTGCAATACTTGCTGCCACAATTTTTTTATATAGACGGATTAAATGGTCAGGACGGGTTTCATCAAATAGCCTTAAACGGCGTAAAAAATGAATGAAACCAATAAAGACGTTAATTTACTATATTCTCAAAATAGATTATTTACACACTGATAAACTTTACACAGATTTCTCGCGATAATAATATCTCAGACTCAGAGTTTGTGTATGCACACCAACAGAATCACCGGTCAACTTTGCAAAGAAGTATTAACGTCCAACTTTCAATACTACAAATAAGAATAATCTTCACAAAGATTTAAAGCCACTTACTTTGGTCCAGAAAGGAGTTCTTAATCCATGAATACACATATTAAATAAATTGCCAGCAGCCACAGAAAGTATAACTACCAATAAAATTCGGATTAAGAGAAGCTTAAGTAATTTATTGGTGGCCAACTACTTCTGCTCTACTGATGAATTTCTTAGTGAATCAACTGATATGTATACAGGGTGTCCATAAATTCCCGTTACAAACTTCTAGGACTTTTAAATGGGAGTGAGTACATAATATTTTGAATAGGAACCCATGTCCAGTAACGTACTATTTACGTTCTACAATAGTTTCAGTTCAGATGTGAAACGCGACCATGTCTGCCGAGGGAAAGACGAAAGTCTCAGAGTTGTTTGCCCTTATATGCAATAGGGTACACAGGATGACTTGTACTACGTCAGACGGTCACCTAATGTCACTTGATGTCTGCCTTGCTTTGAGACTCCTGTAGAGAGAGAGGAAGATCCGGTGGGACGAGTTCTGAGTGCTGCAATAGAAATTGAAACGACATCAGGTGGGATGGAAAGTGTGTACCAGAACATTCCTCTTAGGTACAGTGTCTGTAACAACATGGGTAGTTGACACATAGAGCTGCTGTTTTAATGCATCAACACTTTTCTATACGTACAATGTCCTCGGTTCCTTATTGTTTTAGAATAACGTAAACACGTAATGTTTAAGTGTCAATAGAAACAAATGGGCTTAAGTGATAAATCGAGGTTTACTTTCAAATTGTAATCTAATAACTGTACTGCGTCACGTCTAATTCAATTCCTCAAGCAGAAGTGGATGAGTTCAACATCTCAACTAAAACCATCGTGCAACGAAAACGGTACGTTTCCGGACATGGGTTTCTATTCACAACATTACGTACTCACTCCCCTCTGCAAGTCCTAGACTTTTGCAACGGAAATATCTGAACACCCTATATGTTATTAATAATATCAGGTAATACGAGCATTACACACAATCTGATTTCTGCACAAATTCAGTGCACTAACACGATTATTGTAAATAACTATTGTGAAACGATTTTTCTGTTTGATGATGCATGGCTACAATAGGTTAAGAATTGTCATATGCACCTCAGTGTGTTGAACATTTACATGTTTTGTGACCTATCTATTACCTCTGAAATTTAAATATGTTTAACATTTTTTGACGTATTTCATATCCATGAGGACCGTTTCACTTAGTATAGTGGAAGGTTGATGTTTTTATGGTCTTCAGTCCAGAGACTGGTTTGATGCAGCTCTCCATGCTACTCCATCCTGTTCAAGCTTCTTCATCTCCAAGTATCTACTGCAACCTACATCCCTCTGAATCTGCTTAGTGTATTCATCCTTCGGTCTCCCTCTACGACTTTTATCCTCCACGCTTCCCTCCAGTACTAAATTGCTAATGTCTTGATGCCTCAGAACGTGTCCTACCAACCGATCCCTTCTTCTAGTCAAGTTGTGCCACAAATTCCTCTTCTCCCCAATTCTATTCAGTACCTCCTCATTAGTTACGTGATCTACCGATCTAATCTTCAGCATTCTTCTGTAGCACCACATTTCGAAAGCTTCTATTCTCTTCTTGTCTAAACTACGAGTATTTATCGTCCATGTTTCATTTCCATACATGGCTACACTCCATACAAATACTGTCAGAAAGGGCTTCCTGACACTTAAATCTATACTCGATGTTAACAAATTTCTCTTCTTCAGAAACGCTTTCCTTGCCATTGCCAGCCTATATTTTATATCCTCTCTACTTCGACCATCATCAGTTACTTTGCTTTCCAAATAGCAAAACTCATCTACTACTTTAAATGTCTCATTTCCTAATCTAATTCCCTCAGCATCACCTGATTTAATTCCACTTTATTCCATTATCCTCGTTTTGCTTTTGTTGATGTTCTTCTTATATCCTCCTTTCAAGACACTGTCCATTCCGTTCAACTGCTATTTCTGGTAATTTACTGTCTCTGACAGAATTACAATGTCATCGGAAAACCTCAAAGTTTTTATTTCTTCTCCATGGACTTTAATTCGTACTCCGAATTTTTCTTTTGTTTCCTTTACTGATTGCTCAGTACACAGATTGAATAACATCGGAGATAAGCTACAACCCTGTCTCACTCCCTTCGCAACCACTGCTTCCCTTTCATGCCTCTCGACTCTTATAACTGCCATCTGGTTTCTGTACAAATTGTAAATAGCCTTTCGCTCCCTGTATTTTACCCCTGCCACCTTCAGAATTTGAAAGAGAGTATTCCAGTCAACATTTTCAGAAGATTTCTCTAAGTCTACAAATGCTAGAAACGTAGGTTTGCCTTTCCTTAATCTATTTTCTATGCTAAGTCGTAGGGTCTCTATTGCCTCACATGTTCCAAGATTTCTACGGAATAGCCGGCCGAAGTGGCCGTGCGGTTAAAGGCGCTGCAGTCTGGAACCGCAAGACCGCTACGGTCGCAGGTTCGAATCCTGCCTCGGGCATGGATGTTTGTGATGTCCTTAGGTTAGTTAGGTTTAACTAGTTCTAAGTTCTAGGGGACTAATGACCTCAGCAGTTGAGTCCCATAGTGCTCAGAGCCATTTGAACCATTTCTACGGAATCCAAACTAATCTTCCCCGAGGCGGACTTCTACCAGTTTTTCCATTCGTCTGTGAAGAATTCGTGTTAGTATTTTGCAGCCGTGATTTATTAAACTGAAACATTAAAATATTTGTTTTCTTTGCAACTATTTATTGTGTACTCTTGCTGTTCTGACATGTTCTGTATTCTGGAGGATCTCCTTGCTATGGATCTACTGGAATGAAAAGTAAATCTAATCAAATCGTATCTATTCCCTGAACAGAATTCCAAAAAGAAGTTTATCGTCTGGAACGTAAGCACTTTTTGAGAAAGAAATTACTGAGATACGTATGAGAGAATTAAAACGTTAAGCTTTCAGGTGGAAACATATCTTAGGAAGTATATGTTAGGGAGATCAATAAGTAAATAATTATTCAAATTATGCAATTAAAGTTATTACCAATCAGTTGATTGAGAAGGAATCCGATTACGATAACTTCAACAAAGGAGAACAGTCCTCTTCAATGACTGTCTGTCACGAATACTCAACACACTGTTTCGTCCGTGTTGTGACTTAGCGGATAATGTTCTTCGGCTTTCCGTGTCTTCAATATGGATCATCGATATGGTGCCTCTTGAAACAACAAACACTTCAGCTATCTCGGTTACGGAAGCACCCACCATACGATTACCAATCATTTGGTCACGTCCGAAGTCACTTGGTCCCGACATAACCCACTCACAGTTACACAGAACATTGTTCTGACTGCGACTGTATAGTGAGAACGTACTGAGGGCATTGCACAAGTGCCGTTCCTGGTCAAATACAACAGCGCAACGTGCAGGCTTGGTTAGCACCTGCGTTTATGTTTAAGCATGCACTTCTCGCGGTGTTTCCACATCATTGTCCAACCCCTGTAACTGTCATGTGCAATACTTGACTCGTTATAAGTATCAAGGGCATCAGTACAAACTCTTGCCGAGTAGATTGTAAGATATTTGATTATTCTATATTGTGGTTTACTACACAGACAATTAGTGTTTCGCAGTCACTATTTATTCATTCTCAATCCTTCTCCAAAACTCAGTCACTTTTAACATGGCTCAGACGGGCAAGTTGACTGGACCAGTTGATGACCTCGTCAGTACTGTTTATATCAACGCGGCAACAGCAATGCTGCAATTAGTGCCTTCAAAGAATGTGAGATCAGACATGATGACAGCTTTGTGTTTAATGAGCATCAGTTTGCTGCGGCGAAAACGACAGATGGTATTCTTGTTATGGATCATGCAGAAACTGAGAATGCTCGTGCTCAGTTCGTAACACCTAAGGTCAACGCACAGAATTTTTTCACTATTCTTCTGATTAACTCCAGGGAGAGGGTAACGGAGAACCAGCAACTTCCAATAAATGCTATTCGTATTAAGACAAACAACGGCAAAAAAAAAAAAAAAAACAAAAAAAAAAAAAAAAAAAAAAAAAACGGCGAAGTACCTAACCTATAAAACCAATATTGGTTCATAAGGTAGCACACAAGGTGGGAAACGAAAATTTAAAACAACAAGGAACTTCCAGTGAAAGTATAGTGCAGTGTCCTACATGTGATGAGCTCTACGTTGACTCTTCCAGAAGACTGGATCTCTCTCTCTCTCTCTCTCTATTCGTTAGGTTATTCCAACTCCCTATGACCTCATGAACTAAGGAACGCCGATTTCTTTTTCCCTGCACTTTCCCCCGCAGATTTTCCAGGTTGGCATCCATAACTCCTGCTACGCCCTCGATCCGTTTCATCCTTTGCCGCCCTACTCTCCCCGTACCTTCGATCTTCCCCAGCATTAATATCTCTTCCAGCGAATCATTTTTTCTCACAATTGCCCCAAAGTAGGTCAGTTTTTGTTACAGTTTGAGACCTTCCAAGGAGCAGTCTTATTTTATTTGCTGTAATACTGACCTATTCTTTATCTTTGCAGTCCACGGAACTCTAATGAGCTTCCTCCAACACCGCAATTTAAGGGCGCCTGTTCGATGCCGTTTAGCCTTACTGATGGTGATGGTTTCACATCCGAACTTCACAAATGGAAAGACCTTAGCCCTTACTTAACGGGTCTTTGTTGTTAAAGTTGTATGTCTATTCCTTAGAACATCGTCTAGATTAGACATTGCCTTTCTGCCAAAAATAACAATCGTCTCTTGTTGTCATGGCTGCATCCACAATCAGAATAAATCTAGAAGCTGAGATAATTGAACACAGAAACTACCTCTACTGTTTCTCCTCCTATAAGCCATGAAGTGATAGGTGTAGTCGTATTAATTTTTGTTTTATTGACATTGAGCATTAGGCCAGCCTTTGTACTTTCTTGTTTCACGTTCAGTAAGAACATCTGTAACTCTTTTCCACTTTCTCCCATCAGTACGCTATCATCTGCGTATCTAAGATTATTTAGATTGGCGTGCAGAAACGTAATGCCTTCGAATTTTTTATGTGAAGACTCTTAAAGCTTTTTATGCAAAAAAACTTTATCAGCATTCTACATCTTTGTTCTTCGAATCTACATATTTAATTTCTCCACGTAGTCACCCTGGGGACCTGGGGACGAACACATTTCCCCCAGATTGTTGATATGTGACACCATCACTACAAAATATTTGATTTTATTGACAGAGCCACGTGCTCACTTCCGTATCAAAGTGAAGTTCTCCAAGGTGTTCTTTAAGTTTTGTGAAACAGGTGAAAATGGGATGGAGCCTAGTCTGCACCGTGTGGAGGATGATCGATGACAGTGAACCCAAGGAGTCGGATTGTTGCAGATGTCGCGGCACTCCTGTGTGATTTGGCATTTTCATGCTGAAGGAGAGGATGCTCTGTGTGTGGACGAACTCTTCGGATTCTAAACCCGATTGCAACACGCTATTTCTCACGCACCGACGTAGTTACGTTACGCAACGCCATACATAGAAGTAGATATTCTAGGAATAGCGAAGCGTCTTAAGTCACTTAACAAAAGCTAGTCTTCCGGTCCAGATTGTAGACCAGTTAGGTTTCTTTCGGAGTATGCTGATACCGTAGCTCCATACTTAACAATCATATACAACCGTTCGCTCGACGAAAGATCCGCACCCAAAGACTGGAAAGTTGTACATGTCACACCAATATTCAAGAAAGGTAGTAGGAAGAATCCACTAAATTACAGGCTCATATCATTAACGTCGATATGAAGCAGGATTTTGGAACATATATTGTGTTCGAACGGTATGAATTACCTCGAATAAAACGGTCTATTGACACACAGTCAACACGGATTTGGGAAACATCGTTCTTGTGAAACACAACTAGCTCTTTATTCGCACGAAGTGTTTAGTGCTATTGACAAGGGATTTGAAACTGATTCTGTATTTCTAGATTTCCAAATGGCTTTTGACACTGCACCTCACAAGTGACCTGTAGAGGTCACATATCGTAGTAATTGACAGAAAATCACCGAGTAAAACAGACGTGATTTCTGGCGTTCCCCAAGGTAGTGTTATAGGCCCTTTGCTGTTCCTTATCTATATAAACAATTTGGGAGACAATCTGAGCAGCCGTCTTAGGTTGTTTGCAGATGACTCTGTCGTTTATCGACTAGTTAAGTCATCAGAAGATCAAAACAAACTGCAAAATGGTTTAGAAAAAATATCTGTATGGTGCGAAAATTGGCAATTGACCCCAAATATCGAAAAGTGTGAGGTTATCCACATGAGTGCTAAAATGAATCCGTTGAACTTCGGCTACACGACAAATCAGTCAAATCTAAAGGCCGTAAATCCAACTAGGAATTTTAATTACAAACAACTTAAATTGGAAGGAATACACAAAAAATGTTGTGGGGAATTCTAACCAAAGACTGCGTTTTATTTGCAGGACATTTACAAAATGTAGCAGATCTGCTAAAGAAACCGCCGTCCTCTTTTACTATACAGGTGCGCGGTGCGGGGTCCTTACTAGATAGGATTGACGGAGTATATAAAAAACTTCAAAGAAGGGCAGCACGTTTTGTTTTACCGCGAAATAGGGGAAAGAGTTTCATCGAAATGATACAGGATTTGGGGTGGACATCATTAAAACAAAGGCGTTTTTCGTTGCGGCGAATTCTTCTCACGAATTTTCAATCACAAACTTTCTCCTCCGAATGCGAAAATATTCTATTGAACCGACTACATGGTGAGTGTTGTGAATTGGTAGGAGCCAATTCACGGAGTTTGGAGGAAGCCGAAAGGCACGCGTTTAAGCTCACGCAGGCTGGCGTGAGGTCTGGAAAATGACAAGGAATTATAGTAGCCAAAAATAGTACATAGCTTCTGGAATACTTAACTTTAATCCATAATTGGAGAACATCGCTCTTGATGATACATAATTACAATCTCAATATAAACTGGTAATGGCGCCTTGCTAGGTCGTAGCAAATGACGTAGCTGAAGGCTATGCTAACTATCGTCTCGGCAAATGAGAGCGTAGTTTGTCAGTATAGCATCGCTAGCAAAGTCGGCTGTACAACTGGGGCGAGTGCTAGGAAGTGTCTCTAGACCTGCCGTGTGGCGGCGCTCGGTCTGCAATCACTGACAGTGGCGACACGCGGGTCCGTCGTATACTAGCGGACCGCGGCCGATTTAAAGGCTACCACCTAGCAAGTGTGGTGTCTGGCGGTGACACCACAGTGAGAAACGATCACCATAGTAAAATAAGGGAAATGTCAGCTTGCACGGAAAGACATAGGAGTTCGATTTTTCCGTAAGCAATACGAGATTGAAATAGTAGAGAAGGTTGTTCGATGCACTCTCTGCCAGCACTTAAATGCGATTTGCAGAGTATCCATGTAGATGTAGATGTAGATGTAGATGTTACAAGTTGCAATTCTAAGCCCTCTAGCGGTAGCGGGTTGCAAGTTACGTCAGCGAAGCCAGAAAATCGACTGAGTTATATCCATGATATGTAATATCTCAACCGATAATGACAACAGAATAAAAAATTCAGAGGCATTGCCTTTCAGCACGCCCTTGTGTTTTTATCTCAGCTGTTTCAATTCCGGTGTCTTCTTCATCTAACCCGGCATTTCTCATAATGCACTCTGCATACAGATTGAAGAAATAGGGTGGCAATATGCAACCTTGCCGTACACCTCTCTAAGTCTTCAACAATCTAGTTGCTCCATATATGATTCTCACTGTGGATTCTTGGGCAGAGTATAATTTCCGTATGAAGTAAATGAGGTGACCTGGTTCTCCCATGTTTTTGAGTACTTCCTACAATTTATTTTGTTCAGGTAGTTCTGAATTTATATACTGTCGAAGTCTGTTTTATAAGATTTCAAGCATTGCTTTGCTAACATGTGAGATAAGTACGATTGCTCGGTGATCTGAGTAGTCCTTAGAAATTCCATTCTTTGGAATTGGGATGAGTACTCAGTTTTTCTAGTTTTTGGCCACTGTTGGGTTCTCCGTATTTTCTGAAACATCTAATGCAACACATTCCCTGCATTCTTTCCAGTGATATCGAACAATTACGCTGAAATTCTACCATGTCCACTACCCTTGTGTTTAGCTATATTTTCCATTTGACTTTACTCTGCAAAGTATCTGTCTCTGGTTCTAAAATCATATAATTTCATTAACAGCAGTATACATTTATTTCTTATATAGAGCTTCTGCATACTCTGCCCATCTTTCTTCAATATCCTCTGCTTCTATTTTTACTATCCTTATATTTTATAATTCCAGTTTCGCCTGGAATTTTCCTCCGATGTCTTTAATTTTCTTGTAAGAAGTCTCTTGTCTTCCCCATTCTGTTATTCCCTTCAACTTCTTTGCAATGTTCATTTAAGAAGATATTCTTGTCTCTTCTAGATTATTTCAGAAATTCTGTATGTGACTTAAACATTGCTGATTTGTCTCCTTTTGTTTTTGCTTTCCTTCATTGACCTGTAAATTGCAATGCCTCTATCGATAACCATCTGGCCTTCTTGCTATTCTTTTTCTTGGTGATATGTTTCTCCGCTGCCTCCTGGACAGCGTATGCTACTTCTCTGCACAGCTCTTGTGGTTTTTTGTCTTCTAACTCTAACGCATTAAATCTGTTCCTAGTTCTACCGTGTAATAAGAAGGTATGCGTTAATGGGCTATGGCAGCAGACGATCGACGCGAGTGCCTTTGATAACAGCCAACATCGCCTGCAATGCCTCGCCTGGTCTAGTGACCATATCGGTTGGACCCTAGACGACTGTAAAACCATGACATGGTCAGATCAGTCCAGATTTCAGTTGTTACGAGCTGATGGTAGGTTTCGAATGTGGCGCAGACCCCACGAAGCCATGGACCTAAGTTGTCAAAAAGTCATTGTGCAAGTTGCTGGCGGCTTCATAATGGTTTGGGCTGTGTTTACATGGGATGGACTGGGTCCTCTGGTGCAACTGAACCGATCATTGACTGGAAATGTTCCAAGATGCTACTCCAGACAGGTGTAAAATGAATGTGGGCAACGGAAAAACTGAATGCGAAAATGAAGATTTGGCCCTGTCTGACTACCCCCTTAAGCAGCTCTTAGGATCTCTTAATGGTGATATCTCCTCCTTCTTGCCCTTTAACATATAAATTACAACATAAACTTAAATGAATGATTAAGGGAACTAGTAACTATAAAATGATAAATGCTGTTTCTGCTTGTACATTTATTGTAGATTAAAACCCCTTTATATATTACAAATGTTTATACATCAATGTCCAATGGACATAAAGAGACACAAATGAATTTCCTAACTAATATCAGTGATCAATTGCCTAATCTGCCCCTTTTTATGGCTACGCGATCTAATATAAATAACGCGAGATGACTGACATCATCTACGTACCAAACACTAGAAGACGCTACTTTCAAAGATGATATAGAGTGGTGTGCAAGCTCAGTGGAAATAAAACTTACGTGATCACAGTTGTTTAGCTTTATAGCATTAATAAGCCGAAACAGTTGGCAATATCACCATATGTACTGCATCCGGTCCGTCGGAGTGACGGTTCTCGTACACATCTGGGACGATGGAAGAACTCCAGCCACAAAATAAACTCTTTCAAACACTAGGACTACAGAAGGCGGTCCTCTCACTAGTATACTTTAATACTGTCTTCTCCTCTCTGTGTTCTACAGACGAGAAATGCGAACTCCCAGCCACAAGGACGCAGTTCAGGTAACGTCTCAACGTGAGTATAGGCAGAAGAAGTGCTCTCAATCACTGAACGCTGCCTATTCAACGACGACTCCCTACGCAGAGGCGAAGTCCAGAATCATATAAGTTCGGAACAGTACAGTGCCTAGCCGTTCTAACTACAAAATCTCCTGAGAGCAAAGACAGCAAGTCCGTCTGTACCAACAAAAGCTGATACTGAGCGACCGTCAAACTAGGGCGCTCAAAACGGAAAACCTCTTCTCTCCACCGCTGGCTTCCCAGAAAAGCTCGGCTCCCCTCCTTCGTAACTCAGAAGGCGAATCATATTCTCGAAACCACGGAATATTCTCCCTCTCTACAGGTTCTTCCGAACGCCAACCAACGATATTTTAGTCTTTTGTCGTTAAGCGCGGAAAGTTTGCGAGGAAATACCTATACTCATACAATGGTATGTTTCTCAGAGTAAAAATCCTCATAAATAACCCAGCCTGCGATTTCCGAGGTAACGCTTCCTCGTTCCTCTTTGCTGCGTCCAAGATTTTCAGAGTTTCCGAAGTACTATCCGGTTATCCTTCCGGCCACGCTACAAAACCGTCCGACCACCCCTGTATTGTGCTTCCGTGCTCAGGTGCCCAGACCGTCCTGTGTGAAGCAGGACCAACACACCTGCGGAGGCGCTTCCACCCAGGGCTTGAGTTACCCCTGCCGTTTCATTTCCACTGCGGTTCCAACCTCTACTAGTATAGGCAATCATTTGTTATACCGCTTTGATAATAAAGACACTCCGTCACCTTTCATGCAATAAGTATTAACAACTACACTCCTGGAAATGGAAAAAAGAACACATTGACACCGGTGTGTCAGACCCACCATACTTGCTCCGGAAACTGCGAGAGGGCTGTACAAGCAATGATCACACGCACGGCACAGCGGACACACCAGGAACCGCGGTGTTGGCCGTCGAATGGCGCTAGCTGCGCAGCATTTGTGCACCGCCGCCGTCAGTGTCAGCCAGTTTGCCGTGGCATACGGAGCTCCATCGCAGTCTTTAACACTGGTAGCATGCCGCGACAGCGTGGACGTGAACCGTATGTGCAGTTGACGGACTTTGAGCGAGGGCGTATAGTGAGCATGCGGGGGCCGGGTGGACGTACCGCCGAATTGCTCAACACGTGGGGCGTGAGGTCTCCACAGTACATCGATGTTGTCGCCAGTGGTCGGCGGAAGGTGCACGTGCCCGTCGACCTGGGACCGGACCGCAGCGACGCACGGATGCACGCCAAAACCGTAGGATCTTACGCAGTGCCGTAGGGGACCGCACCGCCACTTCCCAGCAAATTAGGGACACTGTTGCTCCTGGGGTATCGGCGAGGACCATTCGCAACCGTCTCCATGAAGCTGGGCTACGGTCCCGCACACCGTTAGGCCGTCTTCCGCTCACGCCCCAACATCGTGCAGCCCGCCTGCAGTGGTGTCGCGACAGGCGTGAATGGAGGGACGAATGGAGACGTGTCGTCTTCAGCGATGAGAGTCGCTTCTGCCTTGGTGCCAATGATGGTCGTATGCGTGTTTGGCGCCGTGCAGGTGAGCGCCACAATCAGGACTGCATACGACCGAGGCACACAGGGCCAACACCCGGCATCATGGTGTGGGGAGCGATCTCCTACACTGGCCGTACACCACTGGTGATCGTCGAGGGGACACTCAATAGTGCACGGTACATCCAAACCGTCATCGAACCCATCGTTCTACCATTCCTAGACCGGCAAGGGAACTTGCTGTTCCAACAGGACAATGTATATCCGCATGTATCCCGTGCCACCCAACGTGCTCTAGAAGGTGTAAGTCAACTACCCTGGCCAGTAAGATCTCCGGATCTGTCCCCCATTGAGCATGTTTGGGACTGGATGAAGCGTCGTCTCATGCGGTCTGCTCGTCCAGCACGAACGCTGGTCCAACTGAGGCGCCAGGTGGAAATGGCATGGCAAGCCGTTCCACAGGACTACATCCAGCATCTCTACGATCGTCTCCATTGGAGAATAGCAGCCTGCATTGCTGCGAAAGGTGGATATACACTGTACTAGTGCCGACATTGTGCATGCTCTGTTGCCTGTGTCTATGTGCCTGTGGTTCTGTCAGTGTGATCATGTGATGTATCTGACCCCAGGAATGTGTCAATAAAGTTTCCCCTTCCTGGGACAATGAATTCACGGTGTTCTTATTTCAATTTCCAGGAGTGTATTTACAAGGTGTACGTGACAATATCAGTCTTCTTTAAATATTCATATATACGATACACAACCTATCAAATGATACCTAGTTGCGGTTGTAAATCACGGCAAAGTATGTAGATGAGTAAGGTGCGAAATTGTAGCCACCTTACGATGTGTAAATTTTTGCTACTTGGTGAATACTTGCAGCCATTCGTGGACTTTATTTTCCCAAGCAACGATGGAAATTTTCTGGATGACAATGCGCCATGTCACCGGGCCACAGTTGTTCGCCTTTGGTTGAAGAACATTCTGGACAACTCGATCGAATCATTTGGCCACCCACATCGCCGGAAATGAATCCCATCAAACATTTATGGGTCATGATCCAGAGGTCGCTTGGAGCGCAAAACCCTGCACCGGCAACACTTTCGCAATGGTGGACGACTATAGAGGCAGCGTGCCTCAGTATTTCTGCAGAAGATTTGCAACGACTTGTTGAGTGGATGCCCCGTCGAGCTACTGCACTACAGTGGGCAAAACGAGGTCCAACACGGTGTTAGGAGGCATTCCACGATTTTTGTCACCTCAGTGTATTAGATGAATGGGCAGTCCAAGTGTACTGTTTAAATATTCTAGAAAAACGTTATTTTAACCATTCCAGTTACTGGTGGTTCTTCATCAATATTGTTCGTCCTCTACGGTGTTTATGTCTAGCTGCTGCAGAAAGTGGCTACAGAAGCGGTGACCTGCTCTTTGCAGACTGGTTGTCGCATCTCAGCAGACTGAATCGTGGCTCAGTAATTGGCTGATTAGCGACTGCCTGCCCCTCTCCAGACGACTTCCCGCCCCTGTGGTCGCCGGCCTCGCCAGTCGCCACTACGTGGTAGGGACAGCAGTTATCGCTCAAACAACCGGTTTTCACATATATCTGTTATCTTCCACGCCAGTTTAATCTGGCTCTTAAAACCGCTCAAAATAAATCTGGCTCTTAAAACCGCTCAAAATAACCGGTTTCACAAATAACGTATTTTCGGTTTTTTATTCCCAGTACTTCCTACAAACATAGAAATGGAAAAAAAAGACTGAAAAATTTCGACTATCTCAGTTTCGATATACGATGAATCAAAATATAAAACTAAATAGATAAATAAAAGGAAACTTGCTCCTTCCACCGTTAGCTGCTTTTCTCGAAAAGTGATAACTGATTGAATACTACTAAAGATCACCAGTATTGTCCTGCTGATTCTAATGTTTTGAAACTCTGTTCAAAAATAATGTTGTAATCGGGGATTATACCGCTATTTAGACATTAAGAGTACTCAGTGCTAAAGAGTGAAAACTGAGGTTGAAGAATTAATTTTTCGTGTTAATTTGTCTGTTTTCAAGGGCTACAGGCACATTGAGGCATATTATGTAGACAGGCGGCAGATCACCTACTTCCTGTTTTTGTTGTATGCTATGAATGGACTCCGTCGTCAGGCCACGAGTGGCTTACCGGGACCGTCCGACCGCCGTGTCACCCTTAGTGGAGGATGCGGATAGGAGGGGCGTGGGGTCAGCACACCGCTCTCACGGTCGTTATGATGGTATTCTTAACCGGAGGCGCTACTATTCGGTCGAGTAGCTCCTCAGTTGGCATCACGAGGCTGAGTGCACCCCGAACAATGGCAACAGCGCATGGCGGCTGGATGGTCACCCATCCAACTGCTGACAACGCCCGACAGCGCTTAACTTCGGTGATCTCACGGGAACCGGTGTAGCCACTGCGGCAAGGCCGTTGCCCGTGTATGCTATGAATGGATGGTTGTTAAATTTTTAATTAATTAATGTTACCATAATTTCGCCCTTCTTTTGTTATTTTATAGAAATTGAGGACATATCTTTGCCGGCCGATGTGGCCGAGCGGTTCTAGGTGCTTCAGTCTGGAACCGCGCGACCGCTACGGTCGCAGGTTCGAATCCTGCCTCGGGCTTGGATGTGTGTGATGTCCTTAGGTTAGTTAGGTTTAAGTAGTTCTAAGTTCTAGGGGACTGATGACCTCCGATGCTAAGTGCCATAGTGGTCAGAGCCATTTGAACCATTTCTTTGACATATCTTTAATCATTCAAAGCAAATGAAGCATCGTACTTCACTGCTACGCCACTTCGTAAAAATATAGACCGGGGTTGCTGCCATCCTGCAATACAACGGATGCCCGGCGACGACAGCGAGAAACTGCTGCATAGACCAGGTGGAGTTAAATTTGCACACTGCAGGTACGTGCGTACCTTAAACCATGACACACGGCGAGAGAGACATTATTGCCTCAGCAGTGCTAGTCCACTTCTTATGCCTCGTGTTTGTTGCTCGTTTCTTTCGGCATTGTTATTAAAATAGCACTGATCCCGCTTTTTCCTATTTTCTATAACAACGCAATATTTCAATCCAATGCGAATTTTGCGAATAAAAATAACTGCATTTTTTTAAAAAGATTTATTTAAAAACGAAAAATTGTAGCACTGTTGCTACGGCTATCTGATAGACTATGTGATCAAAAGTATCCGGACACCTGGCTGACAATGACTTACAAGTTCGTGGGGCCCCCCATCGGTAATGCTGGAATTCCATATGGTGTTGGCCCACCCTTAGCCTTGATGACAACTTCTACTCTCGTAGGTATACGTTCAATCAGGTGCTGGAAAGTTTCTTGGGGAATGGCAGCCCATTCTCCACGGAGTGCTGCACTGAGGAGAGGTATCGGTGCCGGTCGGTGATGTCTGGCACGGAGTTGGCGCTCCAAAATATCCCAGAGGCGTTCTATAGGATACAGGTCAGGCCCCTGTGCAGACCAGTCCATTACAGGGATGTTATTGTCGTGTAACCGCTCTGCCACAGGCCGTGCATTATGAACAGGTGCTCGATCGTGTTGAAAGATGCAAACGCCATCCCCGAATTGCTCTTCGACAGTGGGAAGCAAGAAGGTGTTTAAAACATCAATGTAGGCCTGTGCTGTGATAGTGCCACGCAAAACAACAAGGGATGCAAGCGCCCTCCATGGAAAACATACCCACACCATAACACCACCGCTTCCGAATTTTACTGTTGGCACTACACACGCTGGCAGATGATGTCCGCCTGGCATTCGCCATACACACTCCCTCTCATCGGATCACCCCATTCTGTACCGTGATTCGTCACTCCACGCCGGCCGAAGTGGCCGTGCGGTTAAAGGCGCTGCAGTCTGGAACCGCAAGTCCGCTACGGTCGCAGGTTCGAATCCTGCCTCGGGCATGGATGTTTGTTATGTCCTTAGGTTAGTTAGGTTTAACTAGTTCTAAGTTCTAGGGGACTAATGACCTCAGCAGTTGAGTCCCATAGTGCTCAGAGCCATTTGAACCATTTTTTCGTCACTCCACACAACGTTTTTCCACTGTTCAATCGGCCAATGTTTACGCTCCTTTCACCAAGCGAGGCGGCGTTTGGCATTTATCGGTGTGATGTGCGGCTTATGAACACCCGCTCGACCATGAAATCCAAGTTTTCTCACCTCCCGCCTAACTGTCATAGTACTTGCAGTGGATCCTGATGCAGTTTGGAATTCCCTTGTAATGGTCTGGAAAGATGTCTGCTTGTTACACATTACGACCGTCTTCAACTGTCGGCGGTCTCTCTCAGTCAACAGACGAGGTCAGCCTGTAAGCTTTTGTATTGTACGTGTCGCGTCACGTTTCCAGTTCACTATCACATCGGAAACAGTGGACCTCAGGATGTTTAGGAGTGTGGAAATCTCGCCTACATACTCATGACACAAGTGACACCCAATCACCTGACCACGTTCGAAGTCCGTGAGTTCCGCGGAGCGTACCTTTCTGCTCTCTCACGATGTCTAATGAATACTGAGGTCGCTGATATGTAGTACCTGGCAGTAGGTGGCTGCACAATGCACCTGATATGAAAAACGTATGTTTTGGGGGGTGTCCGGATACTTTTGATCGCATAGTGTATTTCGGTTTTTTACTTGGTTATTAGTAAAAAATTAAAAGCTCCTGTTGTAACTGAGACCAAATAACTACCGCAAAATACCGATTATTCAGAACTGAAACACCGGTATCGATTTTAACCGATCAGTTTTTCCCGTCCCTACTACATGATCTGCCAGTCGTTACGAGCTGATCCCTGGGCGCTGCCGTTGGTGCTTACACAGTGCGACATCTTCCTGGAACCGACCTGGTCATATATACTTGGTCACGATTCTCATGCATATGACATTTAAATAAAATGGGGTGTGTGCTTGCTCAGTATTTCCTTCTTGTTTACTAGAATACGCCAGCAGCACGCAGCACTGAGCAACTTTTATCAGCGGAAGACACAGTTACTTCGCCAAATTCGAGTCATAATACGGGATGTTTTGGCCAGAAAGACAAGTGGACATGTGGCGATCAGTGCTAGATGTTTTGGGAAAGTTAACCAATTCACGTTAAAAAAATCCAAGTTATTCCCGAGAATTATTCTCTTTGTGTGATTCTTACCTGTTCGGCTGGCTCATGAAACCGCAAACATCCAATAAAGAGATAAATGATCGCTGGTACTAATTAAGTGCATGAGTGTTTTCAGACGCTGAACAGACCTAGGTAGAGAGTATTACAAAAAAGTTGTTGCTCTTAGTTGAGAATATTACTTTGAATATTGTGGTAGCGTATTTATTATGCAGGAGGTAGATTAATTAAGTCTACAAACACCACAAACTCATAGAGAGAGAGACAGAGAGAGAAAGAGAGAGGCAGAGAGAGAGGACTTTGAAATAAAACGGAACACGTTTTGATCACTTTTTTCGTCCTCATTGCAGTAGTACGATTACTGTTTTTCGGGTAGCAGGATTAGTGGAAGAGTCGGTCGTATTTTTGATGAGGGAATAATTCTGACAGTCAATTGGAGTGCTTTACGGACGCAACGACAAATCTGATATCAAACGCACGATCGTTTATTTGTAAGCGCCTGCTTCTGGCTACGCCTGCTACGCTATACCCGTTTGATTTAAAAAAAAAAAGTGATGCCAGGACCGAAAGAGAATTTACAAATTAAATTTCTCGTCCTTCATTCGGTGATCCGCAGATATGCTGTGCAGTTACTGCAGTGGTAGAGTTTTGTATTAGAATGCTCGAGTTCGAAAGGTTGATTTAACCACTTAATCGTTACGCAGCAATTACATCAGATCTTATACGAAACACGAGCAGTTACATAATACAAGCACAGATATGGGAGTACAATCGTTTTTATTATTCCACATTTAAAAAGTGGGTTCAAATGTCTCTGAGCACTATGGGACTTAACTTCTGAGGTCATCAGTTCCCTAGAACTTAGAACTACTTAAACTTAACTAACCCAAGGACATCACACACATCAATGCCCGAGGCAGGATTCGAACCTGCGACCGTAGCGGTCGCGCGGTTCCAGACTGTAGCGCCTTGAACCGCTTGGCCACCCCGGCCGGCAATAATTGTCATGTTCTACGTTAAAGAACCTTTAGTTGAAAGATATGTATAATTTAAGAAACGGTGTGTTACAGCAATATTAGAAAATCAAAATTGTAAAATAGGAAAGTACATCTAGATCCAGAAACTAACTGGAGTTTTCTAACGCAGAATTCTACGCCCTTAATTACCTAAGCATCACATCTGCCCTGTGTTGAACGAAGATATTGATCTTACGTGAAGTTATAGTGTTGCCAGATTATCGTTCTTTGACAGCTATTTTCTACCGTTGCAAGGAACTGCGCTGTGTCACCCAAGTGACCCAATTTTGATTAAACCTGTGTAGTATATATTAACGAATATATGAAAATTATGGCAGGTCGATATTATTAACGTTTCATTATTCATTACTTTCTAGTCGAATAAGAATAATGATGTCGAACCGATATGTGTGACAGAGGAACGAAAGGTATTACTACGGTGAAGAAGCTGACTGGTCAGAGGAAGAGCGAGAAATAATAGGGTAAGATTATCAGATGAGACGGAACGTTGGAAACGAACAGAAACGGGCGAGAAAAGCAAGGATGATTTACAGTGAGGAAGAGATACTGGTTCCCCGTTGTACAGAAGGAAAACAGCTAGGATATGAAGAAAAGAGGGCTACACCAATGATACCATATAAGGCTTTAATCTCTTCTTAAAGGCAGACTGGTTTTACACAAGACGCTGGTTACAGCTGGTTTGTTCCAAAGCTGTATGACTGAAATGGATGACTAGATGACGAAAGTTTTAGTTTTACGCAGAGGTGCAACCAAGATGCTGGATGTATCCGATCTGGTATTGAAACCGCGGAATGATGATAGGTATTTGATACGTTTTAAGTGTTAGGTCGATCTCTCTGAAGGTTTCACAATTTGTGCCATTCTTAGAGCGTTGTGGGGTATCAGAATGTAGTCAGAAATCTTAAGTTCTTCTAACTTGAAATTTGGTATTGTGTCGATTTTTAAGCACTAATAAACAAGGTGTGTCTGCCTACGTATCCCATCTGACATCCAAGCGGATACCCCGGGTGCAATTCCCGACTGTGTCAGAGAGTTTTCCACGGCGGGGGGTGGGGGGTAGATCCCACTCAGCCCCATGATGCCAGCTGAGGATCTACCTGATGGAGAAGCAGCGACTGCAGGGTATGGAAAACCGGCAGCCGTCGGGTAAGCAGAGCGCTCGTCTCATTCCCCTCCATGCGGCATCCGCATGACGCCGCATGCCAAAGGATGGCGCGGGGCTGGTCGGCATGGTGCTGTCCTCTGCTACTCATGGCGGAGTTAAGTTTTTTAGAAGAAAAAATAAATTAGGACAAATATCTTTAGTTACTTGTCGACTTCTATAGGTCTACAATTTCAGTGTTGCGGTTACTACAATACACGGAAGAGAAAACCACCGCTTGAAACAAAAACTGTCGTGACGTTACGAAATATTTTTGACAGCAATGCAGCTTATCTTTTTTCTGAATTTTTGTTATCTTTTCCACTTTTACTTAATTCTAATTTGAAAAGAGCTGTTTATTTCCGTAATTCGTTGGTTATGAGTAGATTCGAAATCATAGTTGCTACATCAGTAACCGAAAACAGAATTCAGCCTCATCCATTATTCAGTCGAATCATCTTACCTGAAAAAAAGTAAAGAAGTTTCAAACAATTTTTTGTCACGAAAAATGTCTGAAACCGAAGTTAACCACGCAACAATCATAAATAAACACACATAGTATAGTAATATAAACGAACATGGGTCATAAATATAAACTTAATTATATAATTCTCTCAAAAGCAAATCTCAGTGGACTGTATTTATTACTTTACACATTTTCGCTTATTAGTTTGGCACAGACACAGTAAATACGTGAATTCTGTCTATCTATTAATACTTTGGAAAAGAGGCTGCAAGGCGCCGGAGTGGGGTAACGCGATGTTCACCTGATGTCTTATACACTGAAGAGCCAAAGAAACTGGTACACCTGCCTAATATCGTGTAGGGCTTCCGCGAGCACACAGAAGTGCCACAACACGACGTGGCATGCACTTGACTAATGTCTGAAGTATTGCGGGAAGGAACGGACACCATGAATCCTGCAGGGCTGTCCATAAATCCGTAAGAGTACAAGAGGTTGGAAATCTCTTCTGAACAGCACGTTGCAAGGCATCCTAAATACGCTCATTAATATTAATGTCTGGGAAGTTTCATGGCCAGGAAAAGTATGTTCCTGGTGCCACTCAGCAGCAATTCTGGACGTGTGAGGTGTCACTTTATCCTGATGGAATTGACGAAGTGCGTCGGAATGGACAGTGGACATGAATTGATGCTGGTGATCAGATAGGATGCTTACGTACGTGTCACCTTTCAGAGTCGTATTTAGACGTATCAGGAGTCGGGCCCATATCACTCCAACTGCACACGGCCCACACCATTACAGAGTCTCCACCAGCTAGCACCGACCCTGCTGACATGCAGACTCCATGGATTCATGAGGTTGTCTCCATACTCATACTCATACAACTCAGAAGAGTGTTCCTGGAGTCATACTGTAGCAATTCGTGACGTGTGGGATGTCGCATTGTCCTGCCGGAATTGCCCAAGTCCGTCGGAAGGCACAACAGACATGAATGGATACAGGTGATCAGGCAGGATGCTTACGTACGTATCACCTGTCATAATCGCATCTAGACGTTTCAGGGATCCCATATCACTCCAACTGCACACGACCACCACCATTACAGAGTCGTCACCAGTTTGCACAGTCCCATGCTTACATGCAGGCTCCATGGATTCGTGAGGTTGTCTCCAAACCGTACACGACCATCCGCTCGATACGATTTGAAACGAGACTCGTTCGAACAAGCAACGTGTTTCCAGTCCTCAACGGTCGAATGTCAGTGTTGACGGGCCCAGGCGAGGCGTAAAGCTGTATGTCGTGCAGTCATCAAGTATACATGAGTGAAATATGCAGCGATTTGTGGAAGGGTTGCCCTTCTGTCAGGCTGAACGAGTCTCTTCAGTCATCGTTGGTCCCGTTCTTGCAGGATCTTTCTCCGGCCGCAGGGATGTCGGAGGTTTGATGTTATACCGGATTCCTTACATACACGGTACATTAGTGAAATGGTCGTACGGGAAAATCCCCACTTCATCGCTACCTCGGAGTTGTTGTGTCCCATCGCTCGGGCGTTGACAATAACACCAGTTCAATCTCACATAAATCTAGATAACCTGGCACTATAGGAGCAGTAACCGATCTAACAACTGCGTCTGACACTTGTCTTACAAAGGCGTTGCCGACCGCAGCGCCGTCTTCTGCCAGTTTACATGTCTCTGTATTTGAAGACGCATGTACACGCGCTTCATTGTAAATCTGTATCAGAAAGACAAGTACTCTCTAGCCTTTCTCCAACTGCTACTTTTTCTACCACACAATGGACAGCAGTTAATCCTGCAAGAAACTGTTTAGGCCCCCGAATGGACACTTAAAGAGTTGACACCTATGTCGTACTTTATTTTCGTGATAATTTGGTTAATTAATATCCCCGGAATGTATGGCACAGTGACATAATATTAAACGCCGTACTTTAACTATTGAAATAATAATCAGTTTCGGTATAACTATGAGTTTTATTATCATAGGACACAGAGGTAATTCAATGTACAACATAATTATTCTGTAATATGATCGACAAAATAAGAGAACGGAGAATGAGCTGTTGCCAAAGTGTCGACTTGCTACGTAACAACGCTTCCCTATGTTCTGTTGTGAGCAGGACGAAATTTCAAATAGACTAAAAACTCGCTGTGGAACAGTGATCTAGTAAGATTACTCGTCTATAGCTTCACACAATCAGAAATCCCTGGTGTGACCACAATGTGATGATGCACATAGCTGAGAGCGTCAGCATGAAAATACAAGTCCCTACTTTGCCACTGCTGCGAATGCTTTACCAAACTGTGAAGTCGGGTCGTGGGTAGACAGCTATCAGCACTGGGTTGGTCTGCAGGCTGCAAACAGGATTGCCGAGCTCTGTTTCGAAATCACCCTTACGTCGACCAAGAATTTGGTCTTCTACTCCACGATGAAACAATCTGTCTGGCAGTCCAGAAGAGACTGACCGCCCTGTCTCTCTGGCAGCTGGCGGTCCAAATGAGACTCCTCCAAACCTCTGCTCAGTCCACCAACTGCGGAAAATTAGCGCGCCTCGGCCCGTCCACGAACCAAGATTTTCAATCGTGGCTGTGCGCGGGATCATACGCCAACCATTTCCATACCGTAGGCCACGTACAACCCTCCAAAAACACCGCCCAGAATCCAGCTCCGCTAAATTTGAGCGGCGCTCTATGACGTCAGCACGAACGATCTGCAGTCCTCCAATCATCTCGCTCATTTTTGCCCCGCGCGGGAGAACAGAGGTGTGAGAAACTGCACACGAGCACTGCAGAATAGCGTCTACATGTGGTGCCTATCTGTCGGGCACCCCACAGTGTCAGACATGAAGTTCTGAGAGCGACATCCTACTAGTGCACACACCTGGCGCCGAGCAGTACGCCGTACTCCGCAGTAAAACTATTTAGCGAGGTCAGTCGCTCCAAACTTCTGCCGGGTCGCTGGCCTCCACACCCCGGATGATACAAAGACGTACCGCCGACCTTTCGCCAGGGGTCGCCTCTGTCGGCACCCCGCTGTTGTCACCGACAGGCCGATTTCTGAGAACTGTCTGACCCGCTTACACGCGAGTCTCTCAAGCGCTCCGCTCCTCGCAGAGCGGTCACACTCACAGATTCCGTAGAAAAATTTAGAAACGAGACACAGCCAAAACCCCAATTAATCAGAGCAAATGAAGTTAGAGCTCTCAGTACCCGAACACACGTTATTCCGTGAAACTGATCGGTCCGCTCCTAACGATGATATTTCGAGTGAGTGACAGAAATGAAAAAAAGTGGAAGAGGACAAACCAACAAGGATTTGGCGTCTTTCAGGACGACACCGTAAGTCGAGATGTACCATCATCCCATAGTTATAAAAGAGAGGATAACTGTTTTGTTAGGACCACTTTTCTGTCTAAGAGTGTGAAAAATCCTCATCATGCAGGAGTAATTTAACAATCTATAAAGCATCGCTCCGCATAATTCTGATACCGATACAAAGAACCACTACAAATATTTGATTGACAGAAATCAATATGGTTTTCAGTTCCTTATGTTTGGCGTAAATGGCGTTAATAACCCTCAGCCGAAGTGAATTTAAAATATTTCCTCAGCGAAGAAAATATTAAATACGAACACAGGTTTACTAATAGTGAGGTAGGCCTCAGCTGTCATCCAGAGGAGCCACAGTCTAGTAATCTCGGATAGACACTCCCGATTCGCGTTTTCCATGCTTTTCCTAAATAAATCACACCGAATGCCGTACATCTACATCTACATCTATATCTTTATGGATACTCTGCAAATCACATTTAAGTGCCTGGCAGAGGGTTCATCCAACGATCTTCACAATTCTCTATTATTCCAATCTGGTATAGCGAGCGGAAAGAACGAACACCTACATCTTTCCGTACGAGCTCTGATTTCCCTCATTTTATCGTGGTGATCGTTTCTCCCTATATAGGTCGGCGTCAACAAAATATTTTCGCATTCGAAGAAGAAAGTTGGTGATTGGAATTTCGTGAGAAGATTCCGTCGCAACGAAACACGCCTTTCTTTTAATGGTGTCCAGCCCAAATCCTGTATCAGTTCTGTGACACTCTCTCCATATTTCGCGATAATAAAAAACGTGCTGCCCTTCTTTCAACTTTTTCGATATACTCCGTCAGTCCTACCTGATAGGGATCCCACACGGCGCAGCTGTATTATAAAAGAGGTCGGACAAGCGTAGTGTAGGCGGTTTCTTTAGCTAATCTGTTGCATTTTCTAAGTGTCCTTCAAATAAAACGCAGTCTTTGGTTAGAATTCCCCACAACATTTTCTATGTGTTCCTTCCAATTTAAGTCTTTCGTAATTGTAATTCCTACTTGAATTTACGGCCTTTAAATTTGACTGATTTATCGTGTAACCGAAGTTCAACGAATTCATTTTAGCACTCATGTGGATGACCTCATACTTCTCGTTGTTGTTGTTGTGGTCTTCAGTCCTGAGACTGGTTTGATGCAGCTCTCCATGGTCCTCTATCCTGTGCAGGCTTCATCTCCCAGTACCTACTACAATCTACATCCTTCTGAATATGTTTAGTGTATTTATCTCTTGGTGTCCCTCTACGATTTTTACCCTCCACGCTGCCCTCCAATACTAAATTGGTGATCCCTTGATGCCTCAGAATATGCCCTACCAACCGATCCCTTCTTCTAGTCGAATTGTGCCACCAATTTCTCTTCTCTCCAGTTCTGTTCAATACCTCCTCATTAGTTATGTGATCTACCCATCTAATCTTCAGCATTCTTCTGTAGCACCACATTTCGAAAGCTTCTGTTCTCTTCTTGTCTAAACTATTTATCGTCCACGTTTCACTTCCATACATGGCTACACTCCATACAAATGCATTCAGAAACGACTTTCTGACACTTAACTCTATACTCGATGTTAACAAATTTCTCATCTTTAGAAACGCTTTCCTTGCCATTGCCAGTCTACATTTTATATCGTCTCTACTTCGACCATCATCAATTATTTTGCTCCCCAAATAGCAAAACTCATTTACTGCTTTAAGCGTCTCATTTCCTAATCTAATGCCCGCACGCGATTTAATTCGACTACATTCCATTCTCCTCGTTTTGCTTTTGTTGATGTTCATCTTATATCCTCCTTTCAAGACACTGTCCAATCCGTTCAACTGCTATTTCAGGTAATTTACTGTCTCTGACAGAATTACAATGTCATCGGCAAACCTCAAAGTTTTTATTTCTCCTCCATCGATTTTAATACCATCTCAGAATTTTTCTTTTGTTTCCTTTACTGCTTGCTCAATACACAGTTTGAATAACATCGGGGAGAGGCTACAACCCTGTCTCACTCCCTTCCCAACCACTGATTCCCTTTCATATCCCTCGACTATTATACACTCCTGGAAATTGAAATAAGAACACCGTGAATTCATTGTCCCAGGAAGGGGTCAGATACATCACATGATCACACTGACAGAACCACAGGCACATAGACACAGGCAACAGAGCATGCACAATGTCGGCACTAGTACAGTGTATATCCACCTTTCGCAGCAATGCAGGCTGCTATTCTCCCATGGAGACGATCGTAGAGATGCTGGATGTAGTCCTGTGGAACGGCTTGCCATGCCATTTCCACCTGGCGCCTCAGTTGGACCAGCGTTCGTGCTGGACGTGCAGACCGCGTGAGACGACGCTTCATCCAGTCCCAAACATGCTCAATGGGGGACAGATCCGGAGATCTTGCTGGCCAGGGTAGTTGACTTGCACCTTCTAGAGCACGTTGGGTGGCACGGGATACATGCGGACGTGCATTGTCCTGTTGGAACAGCAAGTTCCCTTGCCGGTCTACGAATGGTAGAACGATGGGTTCGATGACGGTTTGGATGTACCGTGCACTATTGAGTGTCCCCTCGACGATCACCAGTGGTGTACGGCCAGTGTAGGAGATCGCTCCCCACACCATGATGCCGGGTGTTGGCCCTGTGTGCCTCGGTCGTATGCAGTCCTGATTGTGGCGCTCACCTGCACGGCGCCAAACACGCATACGACCATCATTGGCACCAAGGCAGAAGCGACTCTCATCGCTGAAGACGACACGTCTCCATTCGTCCCTCCATTCACGCCTGTCGCGACACCACTAGAGGTGAGCTGCACGATGTTGGGGCGTGAGCGGAAGACGGCCTAACGGTGTGCGGGACCGTAGCCCAGCTTCATGGAGACGGTTGCGAATGGTCCTCGCCGATACCCCAGGAGCAACAGTGTCCCTAATTTGCTGGGAAGTGGCGGTGCGGTCCCCTACGGCACTGCGTAGGATCCTACGGTCTTGGCGTGCATCCGTGCGTCGCTGCGGTCCGGTCCCAGGTCGACGGGCACGTGCACCTTCCGCCGACCACTGGCGACAACATCGATGTACTGTGGAGACCTCACGCCCCACGTGTTGAGCAATTCGGCGGTACGTCCACCCGGCCTCCCGCATGCCCACTATACGCCCTCGCTCAAAGTCCGTCAACTGCACATACGGTTCATGTCCACGCTGTCGCGGCATGCTACCAGTGTTAAAGACTGCGATGGAGCTCCGTATGCCACGGCAAACTGGCTGACACTGACGGCGGCGGTGCACAAATGCTGCGCAGCTAGCGCCATTCGACGGCCAACACCGCGGTTCCTGGTGTGTCCGCTGTGCCGTGCGTGTGATCATTGCTTGTACAGCCCTCTCGCAGTGTTCGGAGCAAGTATGGTGGGTCTGACACACCGGTGTCAATGTGTTCTTTTTTCCATTTCCAGGAGTGTAACTGGCATCTGGTTTCTGTACAAATTGTAAATAGCCTTTCGCTCCCTGTATTTGACTCTTGCAACCTTCAGAATTTGAAAGGGAGTATTCCAGCCAACATTGTCAAAAGCTTTCTCTAAGTCTACAAATGCTAGAAACGTAGGTTTGCCCTTCCTTAATCTGTTTTTTAAGATAAGTCGTAGTGTCAGTATTGCCTCACGTATTCCAAAATTTCTACGGAATCCAAACTGATCTTCCCCGAGGTCGGCTTCTACCAGTTTTTCCATTCGTCTGTAAAGAATTCGTGTTAGTATTTTGCAGCCGTGGCTAATTAAACTGATAGTTCGGTAATTTTCACATCTGTCAATACCTGCTTTCTTTGGGATTGGAATTATTATATTCTTCTTGAAGTCTGAGGATATTTCGCCTGCCTTATACTTTTTGCTCACTAGATGGTAGAATTTTGTTAGGCCTGGCTCTCACAATGTTGTCAGTACTTCTAATGGAATGTTGTCTACTCCCGGGGCCTTGTTTCGACTTAGGTCTTTCAGTGCTCTGTCAAACTCTTCACGCAGTGTCATATCTCCTATTTCATCTTCATCTACATTTTCTTCCACTTCCATAATATTGTCCTCAAGAACATCGCCCTTATATAGACCCTCTATATACTCCTTTCACCCTTATGCTTTCCCTTCTTTGCTTAGAACTCGGTTTCCATCTGAGCTCTTGATATTCATGCAATTGGATCTCTTTTCTCCAAAGGTCTCTTTAATTTTCCTGTAGGCAGTATGTATCTTACCCCTAGTGATATGCGCCTCTACGTCCTTATATTTTTCCTCTATCCATCCGTGCTTAGCCATTTTGCATTTCCTGTCGATCTGATTTTTGAGACGTTTGTATTACTTTTTGCCTACTTCATTTACTGCATTTTTATATTTTCTCCTTTCATCAATTAAATTCAATATCTCTTCTGTTACCCAAGGATTTCTACGAACCCTCGTCTTTTTACTTTTTAACTTTTCATTATTTAGGGTCAACTGCCAATTTTTACAGCATACAGATATATTTTATAAACTAGTTTGCAATTTGTTTTGTTCTGATGACTTTACTGGTCGATAAACGACAGCGTCATCTGCAAACAACCTAAGACTGCTGATCAGATTATCTCCCAAATCGTTTATGTAGATAAGGAACAGCAAAGGGCCTATAACACTACCTTGGGGAACGCCAGAAATCACTTCTGTTTTACGCGATGACTGTCCGAACTGTGACCTCTCTGACATGAAATCACAAATCCAGTCACATAACTCAGACGATATTCCATAAGCACGCAATTTAACTACAAGGTGCTTGTGTGGAACTGTGTCAAAAGCCTTCCGGAAATCCAGAAATACGAAGTCGATCTGAAATCCCTTGTCAATAGCACTCAACACTTCATGTGAATAAAGACCTAGTTGTGTTCCACAGGAACGGTGTTTTCTAAACCCATTTTGACTGTGTGTCAATAGACGGTTTTCTTCGAGGTAATTCATAAATGTTTGAACACAATACGTGTTCCAATATCCTCCTGCATATCGACGTTGACGATATGGGCATGTAATTTAGTGGTTTACTCATACTACATTTCTTCAATATTGGTGCGACCTTTGCAACTTTCCAGTCTTTGGGGTATTGACCTTTCGTCGAGCAAACATTTGTGTATGATTGTCAAGTATGGAGCTAATGTATCAGCTCACTCCGAAAGGAATCTAATTGGTATACAGTCTGGACCAGAAATCTTGCTTTTATTAAGTGGTTTAAGTTGCTTCACTACTCCGAGGATATTTAGTTCTACGTTACTCGTGTTGGCAGCTTTCCCGATTCGAATTCTGGGATATTTACTTCGTATTCTTTTGTGAAGGCATTTCGGAAGGCTGTGTTTAGTAACTCTGATTTGGCAGCACTGTCTTCGATAGCCTCTCCATTGCTATCGTGCAGAGAAGGCATTGCTTGTTTCTTGCCGCTACCGTACTTCACTTACTACCAGAATCTCTTTGGACTTTCTGCCAGGTTTCGAGACAAAGTTTCGTTGTGGAAACTGTTATAAGCATCTCTCATTGAAGTCCGCGCTAAATTTCGAGCTTCTGTAAAAGATCGCCAGTCTTGGGGATTTCGCGTCTGTTTAAATGTGGCATGTTTGTTTCGTTGTTTCTGCAACAGTGTTCTAACCAGTTTTGTGTACCAAGGAGGATCAGTTTCGTCGTTTGTTAATTTAATTGGTGTAAATCTCTCAATTGCTGCCGATACTATTTCTTTGAATTCAAGCCACACCTGGTCTACACTTATATTATTAATTTGGAATGAGTGGAGATTGTCTCTCAGGAAGGCGTCAAATTTTTATCTGCTTTTTTGAATAGGTATATTTTTCGCTTATTCTTTGGAGGATTTTGAGATTACAATATTCAATCTCGCTGCGACAACGGTGTGTTCACTAATCCCTCAATCGGTTTTGATGCTCATTATTTACTCAGGATTATTTGTTGTTAAGAGGTCAAGTGTGTTTCCACAACCGTTTACTATTCACGTGGGCTCATGAACTAACTGCTCGAAATAATTTTCAGAGAATGCGTATAGCACAATTTCGGATTATATTTTATGTTATCTCCGGAATTAAACATGTATTTTCGCCAACATATCGAGGGTAAATTAAAGTCACCATCAACTATTAACGTATGAGTCGGGTACGTGTTTGAAATCAAACTCAAGTTTTCTTTGAGCCTCTCAGCAACTGTATCATCTGAATTGGGAAGTCGGTAAAAGGATCCTATTATTACTTTATTCCGGTTGCCAACAATGACCTCTGCCCATACTAACTCACTTCTACCGACTGAGGTGGTCATGTAATTATGAAATTGGACTTGTATTCTGGATGGATAATTGGTTGTCTTTTGCCACAGCCGCTTCTTTTCCACCTTTGCTACAAGAAGTCCATTTGTAGTCCGAAGTGAGACTGGAACTCCAGTGGAACACAGTCTCTGGGTTTCTGTATGAAGAGTCTAAGATGATCGGAGATATTCTCTCTTCAGACATCCCTCAGGTCTATTACACATGTTGCATTAAAGTTGAAACATACTGGATAATCATAGCTATCTGATTCTTAATTTACATATGGCTCTGAATACCATAATAACAAATAATAATAATAATAATAATAATAATAATAATAAAGTCAAATGACTGCTCGCTACCAGAAAGAACCTATAATGAGGGGTTACAACACTGGATCTCCTCAGACAAAATATACTTGTGAGCACTTTCCTCATATTCATTATCCAACACATTTACTATCATCATGTTACAGTACCAGAGGTGAGATAATGTGAGGCGTTACAAGTCTCTTCCACTTTGCTGGAAAAGTTAATAGTTAATTAAACGATGGTGAGTGCTTTTGGCGAGAGAATAGATCGAGACGTAGGGGAACAGAACCGTAATTGTACATTTTGAACATAACAATTAATAATAAACAGACCTGACCACTGACGACAACACGAGAATACCACTCCGCCGCTTAGGTCGAGGTCTTAGAGAACGTGGTTCGCCTTTGCATTCCTCTGACAAGTGTTCATCATGTTACAGATACACAATTACCTAGAATTTAAATGGGTTTCACGTGCTTCCGATTTTTGCAGTTGTATCTGGGAAAAGGTCAGTGGTTCTTTCCTGGTGGTTCAGAAGCTCAGGAAAAAGACACGTATCTGGAAGGTGTGGGGTTCCTTGAATTACTTACGTCGAAGGCCAAGCTCGTATCTCCAGTCACTAGCGCTTTGTCTCTGATGACGTTCATATAGTAATGATGTTAAACACTTAGTTTTCTACTGATGTGAGAATACACAATGCAGCAGTCTTCAACAGCTGTTAACACTGTGAGGATAGAAAACAAAACAGACCGTCGATATCCCAAAAGTGACAAGCGGTGGTGAGCATAAACAAAACAGTGCTGCGCATAAGGCAGGTCTACGGGTCAACACACTGTTACTGTCGACCTTCATGCTTTGTACACTGACGGAAAAAAATTATCCCGCCAAAAAATAATTAATCTAGAGTAATGAATTTTCTCGAATACATTTGTCTAGGTGAGATATTTAAGTGATTAGCATTGGAAGATCGCAGGTTGATGTAAGTGCGAGATAAGCCTTTGCAAATGTGAAACGCTGCTACAATAATAACGGATGTAACCGCCGGAATGTGAAATGCAAGCATGCAAACGTTCATGCATTGTGTTTTACAGTTGCCGGATGGCAGTTCGTGGTATGGAGTTCCACACCTGTCGCACTTGGTGAATACAGGTACGGTTAATGCTGGCTATGGATGATGCTGGAGTTGTCGTCCGATTATGTCCCATATGTGCTAGATTGGAGACAGATCTGGTGATCGAGAAGGCGTAGACACGTCGACACTCTGTAGAGCGCGTTGGGTTGCAACAGCGATATGTGGGATAGCGTTAACCTGTTGGAAAGCACCCCCTGGAATAGTGTTCATGAATGGCAGCACAACAGGTCGAAACGCTACACTGACTGCAGTCAGGGTACGTGCAGTAGCCACGAGAGCGATACTGCTAGAACCCAGACAGGCTGGTTGCACGCCCTCAACTGGCTTCCTTTTAACCAACACACGGTCATCACTGCCACCGAGGCAGAATCAGCTTTCATCAGAAAACACAAGACCTCCACTATGCCCTCCGAAGTCACAAATGGTGGTGATCTGGGTCGGAGCAATGCACGCTACAGGACGTCTGTCTCTGACCTGTCCTTGAAGTAACCGATTTGTAACAGTTCGTTGTGTCACTGATGTGGCAACTGCTGCTCAAATTGCTGCTGCAGATGCAATGCGATGCGCCAGAGCATGGTCTTCCTTCTAGGTAGTGCCAAGTGACCGACCGCAGCACAATTATCTCGCGACCTTATGGTCTCGTGATCACTGATGCCAGAAAACATGTATAGTACCTACATTCCTGCCAAGTCTTCCTGCAGTATCGCAGAAAGAACATCCAGCTTCTCGTATCCCTATTACACGACCTCGTCCAAACACAGTGAGGTGTTGATAATGGCATCTACGTCACCCTAAAGGCATTTTTGACTAACATCAACTCACCGCGTCCAATCTCAAAAGTAACTAACGTTCACGACCGTTATAGCGAGTATTTAAAGTAAACCTGATCTGCATCCTCGTGGTGGTGCTACCAACACCAGTCTTATGCAACTGGTGTGAAATTTGAACAGACATCATCTTTCAGATGTAGAAATACGGCTACCAACATTCGTGTACATAGCACAACTCTTGCGATTTTTCTTTCCGTCACTGTATATGTGAGGGCCGGGCGAATGATTGAACGCCACGTGCTTCATAAGCTCAAGTGTTCCTTGGCCGCTGAGTGTCAATGCATCGGTTCCCCAGGGCTAGGTCAAACGACGTTGACCTTTCTAGAGCGAAACGATGAAGTTTAACGAGAATAACTGACAGGGTATGGGACAGAATAAATGCGGCAGAGAACTGAGTTCGAGAACAGCATAAATCATAAGTGATAGGAGCACAGATGTCACGTGCTGCAAAAATACCCCGAGTCAATGGCTGGCGACATCGCGAACAATGGCGGCTCCGGCCCGATTGAATGCATGCGCGAGGTTAGGCGCTGGGACGACCAGAACGAGCACATTTTGCTGTCGGAGTCTTGTGAAAGTGCAGGAGAACGGCAAAGGAAGCAACATGCAACGCCCCACCGTCGCAGCTCGCGGCATTTGCTCGCTGACCCAGTTGTGCGATCGCCGTGAATCAGCTGCCCAAGTACGGCCATTTTTCGGCGAAGACTTCGCCAGCGGGTGCTATAGGCGCCAGTAGAAACACTTTCGAAATGCATAAAAATTAGTTTAAACGGAGTGTGACTACGTACATAAGCAACAGTAATGCTGTTCGCTTAAATTTGTTATTTATGTTTATAAAACTTCAGCTTCATCTTAAAACGTTTATACCGAGGTTCAAAGAGTGTTCAGAGGCGTAAATACATTGCCAGAAATAGAGACTAGTTTGATTTGTATCAGAAACCTCTTGCTGTTTGAGTATGTTAAGTTGCTCGTCCTCAAGAAAAGAAAATCCGATGCTGCAATCTTTTCGTCATGTAAATATCAATTTTTTCTTTTATTTTCGAAAGCGTTAACTTAGGACCATGTGCCAATTTCAATTCCTTATCCATTGTTCTTTTCTTTCCTTCCAGTATTCTTCCTTCTTTTCAGTGCGCTTTTTCTTCCTGTCTTCTGACCACTGCAGACAAGTTTTTTTCACTTCCGTAACTTCGAATTCTTCCACAAAAATTACTTTTTCCATAAACACTTCCCCGTCAGTTGTTACTTAAACTTTTATATTATTTTTTCGAAATCTTTTTTTCATTTTGTGAGTTGACGCTTTATCTCACAAATATCAGAAAATCTTTTGTTTATTCTACTGTCTTATATTCGACACAGATGTTCGAAAAATCCGCACTTCTTCTTCTCATTACTTCTGATATGTTTTCATATGTTCAGATAAATTTCATCATAACTTCATAATCTCGATCCATCCACATTTTGTAGTAAGCTTAATATTTACCTAATGATAAATCTTTCTAGTATATTGTTTTACATTCGCTTGTATATAGATATTCTCGCTTCGCTACTGTATTTTAATGCCTCATTTTTGCATTTTTAGACAGGATTTGTTTATACTTTAGGTCTTTAGTTATACCGGATCCTCTTCCCATTTTATGTATTCTTTCCTTTATAATGACTTTTTGGAAAGTATTTTCTTGGATTATCTTCCCAATATATATAAATTTTTCATTTGGCCAATACATATTTTCATCAATTGCGGCGCATTTCTAATGTTTTTCCAAAATTTATTTTTACTACAGGTATTATTATTAAGTCGGTCCTACTGGCTATTTCTTCTAAAATATTAATTTTTATTACAGCAAATGTCACATTTTCAGGAAGTATTGCAAAGTCATTAGCAAATGCGAGACAGTTTATTCCACTAATTCGCTTTTTTCTTCTTTTATTGATAAAATCTTATTTTCATTAAGTTTTTCATTTCAAAGTCATTTCTTTCTTTTTTCTGGAACACAGTTCAAAAGAACAGGGGATAGGCCAACCTTGACGCACACCTAGGTGTATTTCGAAGGCCTGGGGTATTTGCTCTCAGTGATACACGAGTATTATATTTGCTAATTTATATTTTACACCAAATTCTCCGATTATCTTATCTATAGTTTCTTTGTCAACAGAATCAAAGGCCTTTTTTAAATCGACAAAAATTACTAAAGTATCATTTGATTTCAGTAATATATGGCGCATGATCCACTTCAGATTAAATGTTTATTCAGGGCATGAGTTACGCTTCCTAAAACTCCCTCGATACTCACTCAAATGACTGTCGAATATTTTCTCTACTCTCTTTATTTTATGTTATTTTGTAATGATAGGTACACAGTCGGCTTACATCACCGCCATTCTACAGCGGCTGGATTTACGAATAATGTGCAGATCATTCCTTTTCATAACCAGCTGATGGAATGCCTGTCAGAAATTTTGGGCTTGTAACGAGCGATTGTTCGTTTGGAAAGCACACATGCTGTATATCTTATTCGAATTTATATAGAGCAAAAAAACAAATGTTTTTCAGATCCAATGGAAAACTTGAAATACTGATTTAAATTAAAATTGAAGGAAAAACTATATGGTGTGGTTAAATGTCCCGAGAAAAATTACAATAATTTGCAGTATTAAAAAAGAGTCTTTTCGGTTTATAGAGTTTAATTGAACAGATAAGCGACTATGGCATCATTGCATCGGCAGCAAGACTGAGTCCAATTTGCATTTCTTATTCTATAGCAGTTTATAGAATCTTACTTAACGTACGTCTTCCAGGAATTTTGTATGAATGTTGCATATATACAACACCTGACATTCAACCAATAATGTAGTAATGGATCATAAAAATGAAACTTATAAATACTTCTTAGATGTTTCGAATATCAACAGTGTATTCCGGAGCTGTGGGGTTCAAATTTCCGTCTTGCCATCAAGATTTACGTTTGTCGTTGTTCCATTTAATTGCGTATGGGGAATGCCAGGCTGGTTCCTTTGAAAGGACACGACCGATTTCCGTCATCAATCCGTGCAAGTGCCCCGTCTCTAATGAGCTCGTTGTCGACGGAACTTTAAATCCTAAATTTCTTCTTGGAAACGTGATATTTACGTGATTTATCCCTGACAACGATGGATCTAGCCGATAAGATTTCTCTTTTGACCTGAAGTGCACGTTCTTAAAAAAAAGGTTAACTTAAACCAGTATATTCGCCCATTTTTTTGTACAGAATTCGCTTTCCTGGTTGGGGTACGTTGCGCTAGCACACACACACACACACACACACACACACACACACGCACACACGCACACACACACACTTATTACACACTTACACACTTATTAAAACAACTCTGAATTCACTCAAGATGTCCAGACTTATAATGGAAGGGCGTTGTGTATGAGACATCATTGAGCACAGCTGGAAAGAGTGACAAGAATGACAGCGGAAAGTCCGTTCGGCTCACGTAAGACGATGGTAGGCTAGGGCATTTCTGTAGCAGCAGAGGTTCAGGATTCGGTTATGTCCTCTGAGATACAATGTTTCAGCAGTTACGTGGAACTGCCCGCCCGTTGATTGGACTAGACTTCTAAGGCAACTAGGGAATCATTTTTCTTTAAAAAATGTAGAATTTAGAGTTCAGGGTCAGTTTGTCCTAGAGCACTAAATCTAAAGGTGATGGTTACTTCTTGCTTATAGTTCACTGGAACAGAGGACGAATTCATCTCAGGTGTAAAGAACATTTTAAACAGAAATCCCGTGAAATGCATATGAGCTTTATATGTGGGCTCGCAACACCCCAATATCGCACTTTTGAACTGATTATCTGGACAGAAAGGATCAGCTTCATCGAACATTAGGATCTCTTCGTTATCAGTTGTGCATATTTGCCAGTTCCTCACCTCCATCCTGTTAATCTAACACATGAGTGAATTCGGTAACCATTATATGTTGGAGGCCTCATAAAGATCTTTTCTTGTGTCGTAATTTCGTGACACGAACGAGACTTTATTTCCTCTGGGAGACCGTAGACAACGGCGCACATACGCGGGAATGGCAAAGAATTCGGAGCCACAAAAGGGCCATCGAGGCATTCGCCTTAATCATTTTGGGTTGGTTTGTGGGGGTTAAAGGTACCAGACTGCTACGGTCATCGGTCAATTATTTAAGGGAAATGATGGGAAGCCAGACTATGGACTGGCCGAACCCGCATCTCGTGGTCGTGCGGTAGCGTTCTCGCTTCGCACGCCCGGGTTCCCGGGTTCGATTCCCGGCGGGGTCAGGGATTTTCTCTGCCTCGTGATGGCTGGGTGTTGTGTGCTGTCCTTAGGTTAGTTAGGTTTAAGTAGTTCTAAGTTCTAGGGGACTGATGACCATAGACGTTAAGTCCCATATTGCTCAGAGCCATTTGAACCATTTTTGACTGGCCGAAAGGAGTTTTAACCCCACTACTACTGTGCGACAGTCAACTGTGTTATCGCTCCGCCACCTTGATCGGTACCGATACAGTAACGTCATGTAATATTGGCCAAAGGACGAGAGACTGCTTAAGGAGGACTTCACTTAAGAATCGATAGATATGAGCACTAAATTTTCTCCAATGGTCGGCCGGAGTGGCCGTGCGGTTCTAGGCGCTCCAGTCTGGAACCGCGTGACCGCTACGGTCGCAGGTTCGAATCCTGCCTCGGGCATGGATGTGTGTGATGTCCTTAGGTTAGTTAGGTTTAAGTAGTTCTAAGTTCTAGGGGACTGATGACCACAGCAGTTAAGTCCCATAGTGCTCAGAGCCATTCTCCAATGAACAATAAAATGTTTTTGTTCTTTGCATAAATTACTGCCCATCAGAATGGGTTTTTAGTATCAAAGACTTTATGGAGGAAATTCATACTGCAAATGAATTATAATAGCATACTTTTATTTACTTGCCTCCTACAGTTCTTTGACACCTGAGGAAGGCAACGGAACTTCGAATGTCTCCCATTGTTTTAAAAAGTCTCTAGTTGTAGTACTGCGGAAATAGTTTTAGTTTCGTTTAAGAGAAAAGAAGTCACACATTCTTCACTTTATAGTATGTGGCTATGATGTCAGTGCGCCTTATACATAGAAAATAAAACATTTACACATTAGGGGAAATGTCACTGGACCTTATACTACGGTAAAACTATGTATATTTTTAAAGAGAATGGGCTGCAAAATAATAATAGTTACAACGTGTGAATCTTAGTGCTTCTCTTTCCATCAGTCCTGCAGAAGAGGAAAGTAATGGATGAAATTCGCAGAATGTGTACTCGCTATCAGTTAGTATTTATTGCCAATGTTAGAAGGTGTATTTGAAGGAAATGGTGCAGTACATCCAGTATACAAATAAATGTTTGCTTTGCTCTTTATGTTAACGTTGACCCTATTGGTAGCGATAATATTCAACAGAAACGATGTTTAATATTTAAGAAGTATCAGCGATAGATCCAGTCGAGCATGTATGAATATTTACGTAACCATTCTTCATTTCATGACGAACTGTTGAAGGGTAATAGGATAAACATATCCTAACTACGAACAGGCCATCAGAGTGCATTAGCGAATTTATGTAGGTGATACTTTGTAGTTGTATCAATAAAACCGACAAAAATGTGCCCAACTGAAAGCGGAATGCTGTCAGATCATAAAATGAAGCGCCTTTCTAGCAATTTTAATTGACTTAGTTCGCCACATTACTTCAATCTGAATTTATTTTCTCTTGTTATTGAGACAACATGTGGGTGGTCTTGATAACACTGCAGACGATAATACCAGAATCCTGTAAGGGAGGGGAACTTGAAATGTGGCCAGAAATTTATTAACAACGGGGAAGGCGTTAAATATTGCGATTTTATTATCAACAAGTGGAGTTAAAATCTCGGACGGGCTATTCTGAGTTACATTTTCTTAAGTCATGTCGAGAGTCTACCCTACGGCTCCTAAGGACTGCGATTGCGCAGTAGTTAAGATTTTTGACTTTCATTCGGAGAAGCGGAATTGCAACTGCGTCTACAATGGCCTTGCTGTTAGTGAGATGCTAAATTTTAATGTCCTCCCCCCCCTCCCAATCCATATGGCCTGTCATGGTATGTTCCCTCCTCCACCGGAGCAGTAGTTCTAGTAAATCTGAGAATTCAATTGCCGGAATGGTTACCTTGAAATGACACGACCTATTTCCTTGCCTCTCCACCCCCTAATCCAAGCTCCTGCACCGTCTGTAACATCCTAGTCGTCGATGGGGCGTTAACCCCTAACTTTCCTTCCTTCATTGGATCCTCGTCCCACATTCCATAATCCCCTCCCTCCATATGCCTGAAAAACAGAAAATATCATCATCACTAGAAATTAGCAGGTTGTCGTTGTTGTTCATGAAACCTCTGCGTCACTAAATTTGTGCTTGAGTAGACTGTAAAAGTGTCTCACGTATTCATTCTTTTGAAGTAACAGGTAGAAGCAAGAGCAAGTGCAGTCGAACTATTCATGGTGCAAAGCTGGTTTCTTGCCTCAATCTAGAAGCGAAGCAGTTCGCAAGGAGCTGAAAGCTGTGCACCGATTTCACTTTCTCTAAAGGAATTAAAATCGTATTATGGACTGGAAACTGAGGGTGCATTGCTCAGTCTGGAGATCGCAACGATTTGATCATTTAGTTGAAAACCAGCACCGCGGGGTGAGGTCAGCTTTGTGCGATACAGTTTTAATTTGCCACAACAGGTGTTCGAAGCGCGACCGTTGGTTTCCTTACTCTCTTGTTTACCTTGGCTAGGAGGTCAATAGAATCGCTCTCCCTCTCGTGAAAACGGCCGTCGCAAAGACACCGCGAGTCGACCTTTGTGCGTACAAACTCGGATATTGTGCGAGAAGCTCTTCTCTTTTGCAAACGTCGCACGCTTCAGAATTGTTAAACAATGAATCGCTTAATGTTAGTTCTAGCCGAGGATGCCGAAGTGAATGCAAAGCGTAGTTCAAACCTCACTTACGGATCCACTGGATTGTGGAAACATTTGTCTTATGTACGAGTACGGTTATCATTCTTTAATGAAATGGTATTAGTAAGATGGTACAGGGAAATAAGATGGTTGCTTCAATATACTATTCGGTCCTTTTGCGCACAGAATAGGGTCACCACTAGTACCTCGTGAGATCATCCCGTGGGTGGCTAAACACCTGTGCGTTGTCGTTACATCTGCCAACTTATGCCCAAAACCACTATGCTCGTGATCGGACGATCGTGGCGTTCCACGACGTTCCACAATTATTTGAGTGGCAACAGTTGAAACAAAATTGCTTGTAACGGAAACGTTGAAGCATGACTGAATCAGTCCTGACAGAATGCTACTGTGTGTATGGAGAATGTTATGTTTCAAGAAAATTGGTTTTGGGGTCTCAACCATCAAGGAAGCCAGAAAGGTCATGAAAGCAACAATGAACCAACTGTTACACTACAATTATTATGAGTTATAGCTGACGTCATCTCCCTAAAGAATCGTACTAGTTGTATTAACGCATACCGTGGTAAAGTACGTCAGTGGAAAATAAAAATGAACGTGACGTGACGTAGAAATTGAAAATCTGTAGTGGACAGCGTAATAGTTCGAAGCATAGTACTGTGGACGGGATAGGAACCAGAAGTTGAGCATGAACACGTCGACACAATAACAACTGTATTTCACTCTCAGAATGTGAGGTCTACCATTTCGGCCATCGTAGTGGGTTATTAAATATCTTAAACATACAAAAAAGGCGTCGAAGAGTACAGGGTTATTACAAATGACTGAAGCGATTTCACAGCTCTACAATAACTTTATTATTTGAGATATTTTCACAATGCTTTGCATACACATACAAAAACTCAAAAAGTTGTTTTAGGCATTCACAAATGTTCGATATGTGCCCCTTTAGTGATTCGGCAGACATCAAGCCGATAATCAAGTTCCTCCCACATTCGGCGCAGCATGTCCCCATCAATGAGTTCGAAAGCATTGTTGATGAGAGCTCGCAGTTCTGGCACGTTTCTTGGTAGAGGAGGTTTAAACACTGAATCTTTCACATCACTATGCGTGAAACTTGCCCACACACGTTCAACCGTTTCTTCGCTCACTGCAGGCCGACCCGTTGATTTCCCCTTACAGAGGCATCCAGAAGCTTTAAACTGCGCATACCATCGCCGAATGGAGTTAGCAGTTGGTGGATCTTTGTTGAACTTCGTCCTGAAGTGTCGTTGCACTGTTATGACTGACTGATGTGAGTGCATTTCAAGCACGACATACGCTTTCTCGGCTGCTCTCGCCATTTTGTCTCACTGCGCTCTCGAGCGCTCTGGCGGCAGAAACCTGAAGTGCGGCTTCAGCCGAACAAAACTTTATGAGTTTTTCTACGTATCTGTAGTGTGTCGTGACCATATGTCAATGAATGGAGCTACAGTGAATTTATGAAATCGCTTCAATCATTTGTAATAGCCCTGTACTTCTTTGTTATTGGGCTTGGTTAAAAGTCACTTGTAGGTACTGTAGTGGCCTCTTAGATTTACTTCTGGAGGAGGCCGAGTAGATACTACAACACACACAAAACATTGGATCACTTTATTATTGCGGTGTCGTGGAGTATCGAGAGCGGTGCAACAACGATGCAGAGATACTGCATAGCAAAGCGATATCACAAGGAGCCAATGAGATGCTCGGAAGAAGCCGTTCGTCCCGTAGTTCCGAGGCGCACATCGCACCTCTGCCGTGAAATAGCATCACCAGAGGCCAATAGAGCAGTTCTGCCGACTTCCAGGAAGTTCCTGTCGGAGGGACGTCATTGTGCTACCTACTCGCCGTGGCACAGCCCGTGTCAACCGTCGGGGAGTGAAGAGACAGACCTCCGTCTCCTGTGAACTGCGCCTACGCAGACACAGTACGGCCATTCTGAACTTGTGTCAGTTCGCCACTCAGTAATCGTGGCTCATTAACTGTGTTCTGAACCGCTATTCCAACTGTGCAGTTTCATAGCTACAACCGAGCCTGCAGCGCAAAGATAAATTTTATTGTAATTAATAAAGTATTACTCATTCAGAGTGTTCTAATGAACTGTATTATTTCTAGCCACTTCAGTGTCCAAGAATTCGGACACAACAACTACAACAAAATGAAGTACTTCGAAACAATCCGTATCCGACAGTACAAAAGATGGTCTCCTTTGTTAGTGTACAACTGACTATAAACATTGCTACGTAGTTCTGTCTAAAACAACTGTCGCGGTGCTGCCCCAGTAGCGATGATTGCAGAGTGGGCTGAGCGGCACTCCGCTTCAGTTTCAGCAGCGTCCGCGTACGGAAACTTTTGAGGGCGGGTCTACGCCAACGTCTCTCATTCGTCGTTGCGTCGGGCAACGACTGTGCTTGCTTGTGGTTCCATTGTGACGTATCAACTTCGTTACGCTACCCCGTTCTTCGGACGACACCACACTTGAAACAAACTGAATTCCGGTGAGGTCGTGCTGAGCTTTGTTCTGGAGATGTCTGGATGCTCCTTCCGAAGAATTTGTAGTCGCGAAATTGTGGCTGTGTATGATATCACTGATCCAAAGGAAGTGCACACACTCATCGTCCAGGCTTCACAAACTAGCACTGAACCGTTCCAAGCGTGGACTGCCGCGACGGTTGAGCAGCCATTGGTGACTGCTTTGCGATTCCAGTTGGGACACATACTGTAGACAAAAGGTTTGCTCAGGAGGTCATCAGGAATCGTTTACTGGAATCTGATTCCAGTCATCGGACTTCCTTATAATCCTATCTGTTCACTTGTCGTGTCCCATACTTCCTTACAGGCAAACTGAGCGAGTTAAGATGTACGTTAACAAAAGACAAGCAAATCGTGTAAAGGTCATCTGTACACTGTATTAAAAATAAACTATTAATACGCAGCTTAATGTTTTTCATGGTGATGTCAGTTACATTTAATCCAGTAAATAAGAAAGAAGACTGCTACTTTGAAGGAAAAAATAGTCTCCTCAGCTACACAAGACAGCTGCTGTTTATCTGCTATTGGTAGCCTAATACGTACTTGATTTTCTGCCCCTTTAGCTGAGTGGTCAGAACGTCTGACTGCTATACAGCGGGCAAGGTTCGATTCAGGGCCGGGTCGGATATTTTCTCTGCTCAGGGACCCATTGTTGTGTTGTTCTCGTCATCATTTCATCATTATCGATACACTAGTCGCTCAGTGCAATTGCAACTTGGTGGCAGAACTTCCCCGGGTGCTGACTCCCGGCCATCAATACCATGCGATCATCATAATCACCATCACATAATATGTGAATCCTGTATTTACAGTACAAACCACTTGTAATGTACCTTTACAACAAACACTGTCACTAGACATGTAGCTGGCACAGCGGATGCAGTTTCTGGATCTAGATATGCAGATAATTTGTAGAAAGAACGCCTAATGAGATACGTTTTAAATTTTTTTTAATAAGGAGGAATTCTGAATTTCCTGCTTTATTTTCGACAGAAACTGGTTGAATATGTTCACACCAGAGTGCATAGCTCCATTATGAATCCTACACAACATGTTAAATTCTAGAATTCTAGATGAAAATTATTTTTGTATATTGTATTGTGTAAATCATTTTTCAGAAGTGAGTATATTGAGACATGAGCATAAGAACTGCAAGATACTTAAAACAGTTCTGCAAGAGGTACAGTTACCTAATTTACGGAATATTCTTACCTGTCGTTTCTGCTCAACAAACGATTTATTTACTTTAGGTGCACTGCCCCAGAGGAAATTACATACAATAGGGAGTGAAAATACACTCATGGAAAAAAAATCGCAACACCAAGAGAGAGTTTTATGATATTAACGTAAGCTGATAGTCGTGTTTCTACATCTGAAAGATAACATTGCAAAATTGTAGCAATTTTGAGGAATTTTCTTCCTCGGCAACTATTCTGTAAATAATTTTCCCTTCATATTACGTTTCTTCTTGATTTAATAACTTCTGCCGAATCGCACGAATCTACAGCCGCCACTGCTTTCTTCATTCGTTGGCTGGCGTCATATGCTGCATCTGGCAATCTGACATCTCCAGATTGTCGTTTTCTTCTTTACTAACCACCTGAGTTTCTGATTCATCTCTTGATCTATACAAACATTTGAAGCTATCTTGTTACGGGTTTCTAAAAATGATTGCCGTCTAAAAGTATTTGTAAGCCACGTAATGTTTTATTGCAAGCACGGAGCAGATCACCCATCTTAGCTGTATGAGAGATACCGAATTATTTGAGAATCAATGAATTTTCAAAAGGAATACTCGCTATATGTAATGATTTTCTTTGTTTGACGATATTTCAGGAACGTACAACCATTTCATTGCAATATTCACTAACGGCTCAAAGCAAGGGAATTCCAACAACTGTGAAGTTTTTTTTGCTGTGTCTGTCTTCATGATAGCCTTCACCATGGGTTTACAGAATTTAAAGTTCAGGACATGTGCAGCAGTCACTCGCTAATAATCTGTTTATTGCAGATCTAGATTTAGACCACTTTTTGGTTATCATCAGTGTGGTAAGATGGAAATCGAATCCACATTATCCGTTATGGAACCTTTTCCCATTTAGGGCTGCATGCAATCCTGGAGGCACTCCAGAAAATGAGCCAATGAGCTTCGAAGCTGCCTCACAAGAAACGTAACAAATTTACTCAAGAGAGAAAATAGTGCAAAATATGCAGGTGTCCGTCATCTTAGAAGAGCAGAAAAACTAGCATCTCTCGACAAGTCATCGTAGCACGTGGGAATCCTGGAAAAGAGCCGCCAGACACAGCAGCCAGGGAGGCCTGCAGGGAATACAATATGTCACATTCCTTCACTCTACCGACTCTTCACCCATGAAACAACTGGGGAAGCCAGCCCTTGTGGCCGAGCGGTTCTAGGCGCTTCAGTCTGGAACCGCGCGACCGCTACGGTCGCAGGTTCGAATCCTGCCTCGGGCATGGATGTGTGTGATGTCCTTAGTTTAGTTAGGTGTAAGTAGTTAGAAGTCCTAGGAGACTGATGACCTCAGATGTTAAGTCCCATAGTGCTCAGAGCCATTTGAAGCATTTGAGCCAACTGGAGTACCTGACAGTGAACGTTAATAAACTGCAGTCAGTGAACACAAATTTCCCCAGTAGGTGTATTTCATTCTAATCACTCTGACGAGACAAAGTTTTTCTAACCTGACTCCTCGTAGGGCACTGCCTTCTTATATACGGTCCAGTCACAGTCATGAGATCACCCGTCAGGTGTCCGAATAACCAACTTTTGCAGTGCGGACGTGTAGGAAAAGTCAGTGAGGTTCAGGAAGGTACCACAAGGGTGTGGAGCCATGCCGAACCCAGTGCCTCGGTTCAGGATCCATGGTGCCAACAGCCGGCAAGAGTGGGCAAGCGGTTCTAGGCGCTTCAGTCTGGAACCGCGCGACCGATACGGTCGCAGGTTCGAATCCTGCCTCGGGCATGGATGTGTGTGATGTCCTTAGGTTAGTTAGGTTTAATTAGTTCAAAGTTCTAGGGGACTGATGACGTCAGAAGTTAAGTCCCGTAGTGCTCAGAGCCATTTGAACCATGGTGCCAACTGCTCGATCGTGGAGGTCGCTCATATTCTGGATTGTGTTTAAATCCTCGGAGTTTGGTGGCCAGGGGAATAACGTGAACTCATCCCAGTGCTCTTCGAACCACGCAGTACACTGCGAGCTGTTCGACCCGTTGTAATGTCCTGCTAGTAGATGCCATCGGATCAAGGAAAAACAGACTGCATGTAGGGGTAGACATGATCCCCAAGGATAGATGCAAACTTGTGTTGATTCACTGTGCCTTCCACAATGACGAGATTACACAGGGAATGTCACGAAAACATTACCCAGATCATATCGGTCCCTCCTCTTGCTTGGATCCTTGCGATGATGGTTGCAGGGTTCTACACGGCAACGGCAATCTGTCTGGTGGAGCATAAAACGTAATTCATCTGACTAGGCCTCCTGTCGCCAGTCAAAAGACGTACAGTTGTGGTACTGACGTGCAAATTCCGGTTTACGTCGCCGGTATACAGCAGTCATCATGGGTGCCTCAGCTAGGCGCCTGCCGCGGAGGCCCACGCACAGCAAATTTTGCTGAACGGTCGCTAAGGAGATATTGTCATCTATGGCCTGTTGCGAACCACAATTGCCTCGGAGCCGGTTTTGTATAGTGCCGTTTTGCCATTCGCGGTATTCTTAAATCACAGCGGCAAGTGAATATTTTACAACCGTAGCCGCTACGGAAATGCTTCCACCCTTAGGCCGAAAGCCAATAATCATGCCGGTTCGGAAGTCAGGTAAGTGATATCGCTTCCCCATTACGACAACTACTGCGCTGTTTTCCTCGTCCCCCGATGCGCTTTATATGCCCTCCACTGCTACTGCTTCCACCTGACGTCTGTGAGTGGTTATTGCACGTTGACGTCGAACATAGGCGGTGGTCACTGTAATGTGTTTGGACCGTGTATATGGCTTCATTTTCTGGTGAGAGTTGCTAGGACCCAGTCTCCACCACCACCAATTTCTAATGTTTGCTGCGAGGAGTCCGTTATCTGTGATTAGTGTGTGCGTTCGCTGGTGCTTTTAATGCGCCGTAAGAGATTCCAGTATGTTGAATGTATCTAAATAAAGAGCAGTTTATGAGCAAATGATTCCTGTTCTGTGAACCGGCTCACTCACCAAAGAAAGTCTGTATGTCAAAGTTTAACTTGGTAATCGAACCACGATGTCACTTGTTATTCTTAATAGTAAATGCTTTGAGAGGACAGAATTCATGTAAAGTAAGTGAAAAAAATCATAATTCGCGACACAGATCTGATAGTTTCACGTTTTTATGGCATTAGTTTCAAAAAGGAAAAGAAACTACTTTGCAACATTGTACTGTGACTGAAGTTTTTCGAGATAAGAAGTTGTTACTGCAAAACGTGTATAATTAACAAGCTGTATCACTTTTGTATATTTATTCAGTAGTATAAGAATTATCTATTCATGTTCATGATCTTGAAAAGGTCATTTTCACTTCTACTTGTAAAACGGTTGTACTTTTGTATGATCCAACGTGACAGCAAAAGAAAGTGTTAGTGAAAGAATCTGCGACATGTAGTATGTATTCTTAGGCAAAGAAAGCCACACTATTGATGTTATGGTGAGCCTTGATCCGTCTTCTATGCTTGAAGTGATTGTTTCTGGAGCATGACAATAATGTTATGTGTTTCATCTGTATCATGGCGGTGAACCCTGGTTGTTTGCATTGCTCTTTTCGTTGTGACATCACTGTCAACTGTCTTCTTGTGGTTTGCGATTACTATTGATCACTTTGCTTCTCGGCACCAGTTGCTAATGTACAAAACTGGTACCAATTGCCCAACCTTGAACAACCATGTTAGGCATTTTGTCTAATACTGAAATAACTTCTGTACTTGTTTCATTATTTTAGGTGTAATACTGTCGTGTTTCTTGCACCCTCGACATTCTATCCCAAATGTTAATTTCATCAGTTCTCCACATGCTCTCCCATGACGTATCACACCCTGCTCTCTCACTGTAACGTTCAATTCACGCTTCAACCGGGGACGACGAGAAATACGGGTCTCACAACGAAACTGTGACGTCACACTAGTCCCCCTCCGTTCCATGCAGAACCCAAGGGAAATCAATATGTCAATGGCCGCGCGGGTTTAGCCGAGCGGTCTTAGGCGCTGCAGTCATGGACTGTGCGGCTGGTCCCGGCGGAGGTTCGAGTCCTCCCTCGGGCATGGGTGTGTGTGTTTGTCCTTAGGATAATTTAGGATAAGTAGTGTGTAAGCTTAGGGACTGATGACCTTAGCAGTTAAGTCCCATAAGAGTTCACACACATTTGAACATTTTTGAACAATATGTCAATGAAAAGGTACCCATTAAAGGTCTTAACTTTGTCGTGTTTTATCGAGAGCTTACGTGTATGGAAACGCACAATTAAGAATTATTAAACTCCTCTGAAATAGTTACTTGCTCGCCACGGGAGACGGCCGCAGGCTCTCGTAAGACCTGCAGTGTCTCGTGCTGTGACGTACGCCCAGCGGCCTGTCTTTCTCGTGGGCCTCACGTCCAAACGGATGCCTCTGGCTGCGTTCCACGCTGTGATCACGTAACAGCAGGCAGGGGTTGAGAGCAACAAAACATACACCTTTCTAGTGATCTTCAGATGAGCGCAATACTCTTCTGAAAAATACCTTTTATGTAAATAAACTTTTATGCTTTTATATCCAAGCAGCTACATCAAAGAAGCACTGCGCTCAGAGAAAAATTCAGATGTTCTTTGACATACGAATAGTTTTAATCAGCTGTGCATTAATAAAAATACAAGGTGACATTTGAGTGTACCGGTATGTAATAACATTACAATGTCTTATCTCAAGAGAATCGGTGTGCTGCACATGGACGTTAATTAAAGTGCTACTGAAGCCTCGTATTCTCGACCTAACAAACTCACAGCACAGATTTCACAGCTGTTGCACTTAGTAAGCATCGCGCATTGGTGGTTATCGTTCTTTCAGCAACAGAGACCCAACTCATATTTCAAGAGATTGTTTTGCAGTATATATTTATTTCTCTCTCTCTCTCTCTCCCTCTCTCTCTCTTCAGAATTCAATTCCTCTCATCTGTGAGTCCTTTTTGTAGACGAGTCATGCTTGCACTCTTTCAGAAACTAGTAAATTTTTATCATATGCTCGTCCATCTGCAAAAGAACAAATTTTTATACGTTTTAATGAAATGAAGCACTTATACCATATAGAAATTCCTTTTTGAACCTATATGTGCTGTATTCTCAGTACATTACAGGTGTCTATTTTAATTAAGTTGAAACTCACTTATTGAAAATTTTGCGGTGCAGGGAAAAATTGCTCTGGAATTTGTTTTCACGAGCACACAAGTGGTTCTTCCTCTTAATTAAAAACCCGCTACTGGAGAAGGTTGTGAATTCTTCAGTTATTACATGTTTATTTTTCCCCGCTTTCAGCACGTTCTCCACCAAAGTCCAATATAGTCTTTCCACGCTGTTTCTACAAGCTTTAGTCCACTGTTACTTTTCTCATACTCATACTACAACGTATCATACTTGCCGTGACCCGCATGTATTTCTGTAACCTATCGTTATATGAAGCCACAACAGTGGTATTCGTACTACTTGTATATCCAATGTATTCAGTCACATAAGCAGTAAATCACTATATTTTCAGATGACTGAAATATGCTGTTGTCGCACCTATTTACAACAAGGACATTAAGATAAATATTAATAATTACATACTAGTCTCACTACTTGCCTCTATCTCGAAGGTGCTGGAAAAGATTATGTAGTCAACAATCATGACACACCTCCCCCTTAGTAAGTGTCAGATTTGATTTCAAAGGGGACTCTCAACAGAATGCACTATTTTTTAATTAAAAATCATACGCTCCTGGAAATTGAAATAAGAACACCGTGAATTCATTGTCCCAGGAAGGGGAAACTTTATTGACACATTCCTGGGGTCAGATACATCACATGATCACACTGACAGAACCACAGGCACATAGACACAGGCAACAGAGCATGCACAATGTCGGCACTAGTACAGTGTATATCCACCTTTCGCAGCAATGCAGGCTGCTATTCTCCCATGGAGACGATCGTAGAGATGCTGGATGTAGTCCTGTGGAACGGCTTGCCATGCCATTTCCACCTGGCGCCTCAGTTGGACCAGCGTTCGTGCTGGACGTGCAGACCGCGTGAGACGACGCTTCATCCAGTCCCAAACATGCTCAATGGGGGACAGATCCGGAGATCTTGGTGGCCAGGGTAGTTGACTTACACCTTGTAGAGCACGTTGGGTGGCACGGGATACATGCGGACGTGGATTGTCCTGTTGGAACAGCAAGTTCCCTTGCCGGTCTAGGAATGGTAGAACGATGGGTTCGATGACGGTTTGGATGTACCGTGCACTATTCAGTGTCCCCTCGACGATCACCAGTGGTGTACGGCCAGTGTTGGAGATCGCTCCCCACACCATGATGCCGGGTGTTGGCCCTGTGTGCCTCGGTCGTATGCAGTCCTGATTGTGGCGCTCACCTGCACGGCGCCAGACACGCATACGACCATCATTGGCACCAAGGCGGAAGCGACTCTCATCGCTGAAGACGACACGTCTCCATTCGTCCCTCCATTCACGCCTGTCGCGACACCACTGGAGGCGGGCTGCACGATGTTGGGGCGTGAGCGGAAGACGGCCTAACGGTGTGCGGGACCGTAGCCCAGCTTCATGGAGACGGTTGCGAATGGTCCTCGCCGATACCCCAGGAGCAACAGTGTCCCTAATTTGCTGGGAAGTGGCGGTGCGGTCCCCTACGGCACTGCGTAGGATCCTACGGTCTTGGCGTGCATCGGTGCGTCGCTGCGGTCCGGTCCCAGGTCGACGGGCACGTGCACCTTCCGCCGACCACTGGCGACAACATCGATGTACTGTGGAGACCTCACGCCCGACGTGTTGAGCAATTCGGCGGTACGTCCACCCGGCCTCCCGCGTGCCCACTATACGCCCTCGCTCAAAGTCCGTCAACTGCACATACGGTTCACGTCCACGCTGTCGCGGCATGCTACCAGTGTTAAAGACTGCGACGGAGCTCCGTATGCCACGGCAAACTGGCTGACACTGACGGCGGCGGTGCACAAATGCTGCGCAGCTAGCGCCATTCGACGGCCAACACCGCGGTTCCTGGTGTGTCCGCTGTGCCGTGCGTGTGATCATTGCTTGTACAGCCCTCTCGCAGTGTCCGGAGCAAGTATGGTGGGTCTGACACACCGGTGTCAATGTGTTCTTTTTTCCTTTTTCCATTTCCAGGAGTGTATTATGAAAGATTTAGATTACAAGATATTGCCAACTGGTATCTTCTGTGGCCTGTCAAAAGTAATAGACAGTGCAGTCCACAATATTTTCCTATAGAACCTCTAATATGCATTATGTTTTCAGAGATCTTTCTGGTGACTGGTTTCCACCCTATTTAATTGAAACTATGCAGAGTTCAGAATGGTTAATAATGACCACATGTATGGATGGATATTAGGTCCACTCTTGTTACTTCATATACAAATGATCTTTCATCATATACCAAAAACGCAGAAAAAGTTTCCTTTGCTAACAATGGAACTATTAGAATCCAGCCTAATGGAGTAAATTCAGCACCTGAAAATGTAAATAATATTTTCTTGAAAATTAGTAACTGATTATCTAAAAATGGACTTTCACTGAATTTAGATAAAACACAATACACACGATTCAGTAATGCGTGAAGACATGAACAAACCATAAAAAGTAATTCATGAGAGTTACAAGACTCTGAAGTTAAACTCAAGTGCTTCACATCTTCGGTAAATTCCTAAGCTCTGCTCCTTTTGCGCTATGCAGAAAATCAGTTTGGAGATGAAAATTTCGAACATTTGACTTACTTTCGTAAGAGAGAGAGAGAGAGAGAGAGAGAGAGAGAGAGGTTAAACATAGTTAAGTACATTGAGTTGACAGAAGTCCTGGAATAGCGATAAGCACATATAGAAATGGCTGTAGTATCACGTACAGAAGGTATAAAAGGGCAGTGCATTGGCAGAGCTGTGATTTGTTCTCAGTTGATTCATGTGAAAAGTTTTCCGACGTGATTATGGCAGCACTTTGGAAATTAATAGACTTTGAACGCTGAAGGGTAGTTGGCGCTAGACGAATGGGACATTTCATTTCTGAAATCGTTAGGGAATTCAATATTCCGAAATGCACAGTGTCAAGAGTGTGCCGAGAATACTCACAGTGGCCGATGGCCTTCACTTAACGACCGTAAGGACCGAGATTAGCGGCGTTTGCGTAGTGTTGTCAGTGCTAACAGACAAGTAATACTGCGTGAAATACTCGCAGAAGTCAATATGGAATGTACGACGAAGGTATCCGTTAGAACAGTGCAGCGAAATGTGGCGCTAATGGGCTATGGCAGCAGACGATTGACTCGAGTGCCTTTACAAACAGCGCGACATTGCGTGCAGCGCCTCTTCTGGGCTAGTGGCCATATCGGTTGGATCCTAGACGATTCGAGAGCCGTGGCCTGATCAGATGAGTCCCTATTTCAGTTGGTAAGAGCTGATGGTAGGTTTCGAGTGTGATGCAGACCCCACGAAGCCAAGCACCCAAGTTATCAATAAAGCAATGTGCAAGCTGTTGGTGTCTCCATAATGGTGTGGTCAATGTTTACATGAAACACACTGGATCCTCTGTTCCAGCTGAACGATCATTGACTGGAAATGGCTATATTCAGTTACTTGAAAACCGTTTGCAGCCATTCGTGGACTTCATGATCACAAATGGCGATGGAATTTTTATGGATGACAATGGGCCATGACACAGGTCCACAGTTGTTCGTGATTGGTTTGAAGAACGATCCGGACAATTCGAGCGAATGATTTGGTCATCCAGATCGCCCGACATGAATCCCGTCGAACATCTGCGGGACATAATCGAGAGGTCAGTTGGTCACAAAGTTCTGCACCGACAACACTTTAGCAGTTATGGACGGCTATAGAGGCAGCATGGCGCAATATTTCTGCAGGGTACTTCCTGAGTGCATGCTACGTCGAGTTGCTGCACTACGCCGGGCAAAAAGAGGTTCGACATAATATTAGCAGGTATCCCATGACTTTGGTTGCCTCAGTATACAATCCACTGTATGCATAAAATAATGTAATTTAAAAATCGTGCAAAATTCAGCATTTTGCCATATTTTTCGCTGAGAAAGTATACTCTAATTGTAAAACTGTCACGTTTCATATAAAATTGAGAGGCAGCAATTTGGTCCACGGAACATGGAAATAATTAGATTGCGCAGTTGTCACTCATTTCAAAAAGCCGTTGTTTACAAACTTCCGTAAATTAAGCGTTGTTTGGTATCTGCGACACAACATGAGTCACGGCGATTTATGTCCAATCGACAGAACAGTTTCAACGTTGTGACACGTGACATGGGCGCAATGTGTTTCGGGTAGTAGGCCAGCGGCCACGAGAAATGGCAGCGACGTGTGTGATGTCCCGCTATCGATGGCATACAGCACGTAAAACTCCAAGTGCGATGACCTCAGCTCTCCATACTGTGAACCAGGCTATCCAGCATGAGTTGTAGCTACGGTACACTACTGGACAAGATCTCTCTAGAGATTACCAGTTGTCCACGGTGACAGTGTTGGGACTGTAATCCTTGGGATAATGTATATCATAACCTTTCAGTCGGATATTAAATACGATGAGCGAGTTTTTCTCTTTAGACGCTTGATGTTATCATGTTTCATGATGTCATTCATCAGGCCATTTCTGTGCGGTCTAGCATTACGGTGCAACGCATACTTTATCCAGTCTCATTAATGCGACCAGTTGTAAAAAACCTTAATAACCACCATTTGCCGCGCGGACCGTGGCAAGATGTGCAGGAAGAGTCAGTAAGGTTCTGGAACGTACCGACAGGGATGTGGAGCCATGCCCTGACCAACAGATGCGCTACGTTTCTCGGCTGAGAATCCAAGGCGCGAATAGCGCGATCGAGGTGATACTGCATATTCTCGATTGCGCTTAAGCCCGGGGAGTGTGGTGGCCAGTATACTGAAATTCATCCCGGTGCTCTTCAAACCATGCACATACACTGAGAGCTGTGTGACGCGTTGTATTGTCCTGCTGGTAGATGCCACCATGCCGAGGAAAAAGAAACTGCATGTGGGGGTGGACCTGGTCCCAAAGGATCGATGCGTACTTTTGTTGATCCATTGCGCCTTCCAGAACGACTAGATCACCCAGGCAATGCCCTCGGGCCTGGACCTTACGACAGTTGTTGCAGAGTGTTTACTTTCAGTCGTTTCACGGCGTACACGTCAACGGCCATCTGTCCGATGGAATATAAAACATGATTTATCTGAAAAGGTCACGATGCCACGTTAAGCCCAAATCTTGCATCCCAAGACAGACGGGTCGTTTAACTTTTCATGTTCTCCTACAACTTGCTTCCAACAGAGTAATGTTTTATTAGGGAAGGTTTCGTTTGAGCTAGAAACTTTTTACTTGCCTCTGACCCTTTTAAATTGCTTATCTATCAAAAGACCTACAGTTTAATATGAAATCCGATATACAGCACTACCTGATATTTCTCACGCTGGAGGTATTTCCAAAAGTTTAGTTAAGTTTAAGAAATAACCGTTAGACGGGTCAAGTATTGAACCTGTTTCCTCTGGCAACAAGAAATCTTATATCAGTGGAGGCACATTGCAGTTTATAAGTGGTAAATAGTAATCGCCGGTAATATTTCGTGCATGTCAGAATTTTGGAAACGATACCTCAAAGGTTCTCTCGCTCTATCTGAGAGGAAAACCAGAAAATTCTACGTTAGGCTTACACTGATTGTCAACAAATATTGTAAATAGAATATAGCGTTCGCTGTAACCAGTTAAAATTTAATTATGAATACAGCACGACGAGTTATGACATGTAACAATGGAAAATTGTACTGAAATGCAGGAGCATCTGCAGCGAATTGACGCATGGTGCAGGGAATGGCAATTGAATCTCAATGTAGACAAGTGTAATGTGCTGCGAATACACAGAAAGATAGATCCTTTATCATTTAGGTACAAAATAGCAGGTCAGCAACTGGAAGCAGTTAATACCATAAATTATCTGGGAGTACGCATTAGGAGTGATTTAAAATGGAATGATCATATAATGTTGATTGTCGGTAAAGCAGATGCCAGACTGAGATTCATTGGAAGAATCCTAAGGAAATGTAATCCGAAAACAAAGGAAGTAGGTTACAGTACGCTTGTTCGCCCACTGCTTGAATACTGCTCAGCAGTGTGGGATCCGTACCAGATAGGGTTGATACAAGACATAGAGAAGATCCAACGGAGAGCAGCGCGCTTCGTTACAGGATCATTTAGTAATCGCGAAAGCGTTACGGAGATGATAGATAAACTCCAGTGGAAGACTCTGCAGGAGAGACGCTCAGTAGCTCGGTACGGGCTTTTGTCAAAGTTTCGAGAACATACCTTCACCGAAGAGTCAAGCAGCATATTGCTCCCTCCTACGTATATCTCGCGAAGAGACCATGAGTATAAAATCGGAGAGATTAGAGCCCACACAGAGGCATTCCGACAATCCTTCTTTCCTCGAACAATACGAGACTGGAATAGAAGGGAGAACCGATAGAGGTACTGAAGGTACTCTCCGCCACACACCGTCAGGTGGCTTGCGGAGTATGGATGTAGATGTAGATGTAGCACCTCGTTTATTGGTACGCGCAGACTACGACAAAATGACAGCGGTACATTACTGTAAATGGGAGGAAGAGATGGCTTAACGTACTGTCGACGACACAGACCTGATGCTGTAGACATGTAACTGAAAATGACGTATGAAACCTCGTAACATGTCGCACACTATTACTGAATTGTTTTGTTCACAGATATCGTGGACCATCTGATTTCTTATAGAACCGATAATAATAATTGTGCGTTTCCAAACAACTATAGCACACGATGAAACTCAGTTCGAAAGCTCTGCGTGCGGACCAAAGAGAGGTAATATACACGATTGTGTGAAACAACGAATCAGGAGACACCTTTCAAGGGAAAGGGTGCTTTACTTTCAGGAAGCACTTCTGCGCAGTTACCTGAGCACCTCAATCAGGACGATAAAATGGAAGCCACAAACAGCTCCAGCGATGCAGTGCAGTGGTCGCTGGCAAGCTGCACTACCAAAGAAGGCAGCACTTAAAATTACACGTGTGTACATATTAACGAACTAGAGATAACAAGACGTGTTAATTAAAACCGAGCAGTTGCTACTTTCTATCTAAATACCTTCTCCGGAACACAACAATATATCAGACAGATAGTGACTGATCTGAGATCTCCGTTTCGCGATAACGCAGAGATTAGCGTCTGGACCGTGGCACGCAGCGCCGTAGGCAGCCAGCTAGCAGAACACTACAGCGCCTACATCTCATTAATTATTCTAAGCTCACCAAGATGCGGAGAGCGAGAATCGCTTTCGCATTCGCAGGTGCAGAGTTAAAGATATCACTATTTCAGAGGAGCTGAGTTCAGGTCGCGACGCTGCCACGATTAATTTACATCTTGCGTGGTTCGAAATTACTTCAGGGTAATGGCAGGACGATCTATTCATTAACACTCATGTGACTTTCGATTCATTGCGCCGTCTTTATCTAACTGAATCAGTGCTCTTCACTTTTCTCATGACCACTCTGCCTAAACTAGGTACACGTGACAAGCGACTGCACTGTTAACAAGGGTTTATAGTTCGTACCAGTGTTAGCGTCTGTCTGTCCTCCGTCATTGGCTTCTGGAGAGAGGAAAAAGTTATTGACTATATGCCTTGGTACTCACCCTAATTTCTCTTACTTTACTCGGTGGATTTCTACACAAGATATACCTTCATTTTTCCCAATACAATTCCGCGAGAAACATGTCGTCTTTCTGCCTCAGGTTGCCAGTTCATTTCAACGAATATCTCTTGTACACTATTGTCTCTGACTACCTTTTACGATCCTAACAGAATTTCTTTGATGTCTGCTCCCATGCGTACTCGACCAGGACTTCAAACCTCGCGACGGGACTTCTTTTTCCGAAACGCTGGAGGAGTACTCTACGAATTGCCTTGTACACTCCTGGAAATTGAAATAAGAACACCGTGAATTCATTGTCCCAGGAAGGGGAAACTTTATTGACACATTCCTGGGGTCAGATACATCACATGATCACACTGACAGAACCACAGGCACATAAACACAGGCAACAGAGCATGCACAATGTCGGCACTAGTACAGTGTATATCCACCTTTCGCAGCAATGCAGGCTGCTATTCTCCCATGGAGACGATCGTAGAGATGCTGGATGTAGCCCTGTGGAACGGCTTGCCATGCCATTTCCACCTGGCGCCTCAGTTGGACCAGCGTTCGTGCTGGACGTGCAGACCGCGTGAGACGACGCTTCATCCAGTCCCAAACATGCTCAATGGGGGACAGATCCGGAGATCTTGCTGGCCAGGGTAGTTGACTTACACCTTCTAGAGCACGTTGGGTGGCACGGGATACATGCGGACGTGCATTGTCCTGTTGGAACAGCAAGTTCCCTTGCCGGTCTAGGAATGGTAGAACGATGGGTTCGATGACGGTTTGGATGTACCGTGCACTATTCAGTGTCCCCTCGACGATCACCAGTGGTGTACGGCCAGTGTAGGAGATCGCTCCCCACACCATGATGCCGGGTGTTGGCCCTGTGTGCCTCGGTCGTATGCAGTCCTGATTGTGGCGCTCACCTGCACGGCGCCAGACACGCATACGACCATCATTGGCACCAAGGCGGAAGCGACTCTCATCGCTGAAGACGACACGTCTCCATTCGTCCCTCCATTCACGCCTGTCACGACACCACTGGAGGCGGGCTGCACGATGCTGGGGCGTGAGCGGAAGACGGCCTAACGGTGTGCGGGATCGTAGCCCAGCTTCATGGAGACGGTTGCGAATGGTCCTCGCCGATACCCCAGGAGCAACAGTGTCCCTAATTTGCTGGGAAGTGGCGGTGCGGTCCCCTACGGCACTGCGTAGGATCCTACGGTCTTGGCGTGCATCCGTGCGTCGCTGCGGTCCGGTCCCAGGTCGACGGGCACGTGCACCTTCCGCCGACCACTGGCGACAACATTGATGTACTGTGGAGACCTCACGCCCCACGTGTTGAGCAATTCGGCGGTACGCCCACCCGGCCTCCCGCATGCCCACTATACGCCCTCGCTCAAAGTCCGTCAACTGCACATACGGTTCACGTCCACGCTGTCGCCGCATGCTACCAGTGTTAAAGACTGCGATGGAGCTCCGTATGCCACGGCAAACTGGCTGACACTGACGGCGGCGGTGCACAAATGCTGCGCAGCTAGCGCCATTCGACGGCCAACACCGCGGTTCCTGGTGTGTCCGCTGTGCCGTGCGTGTGATCATTGCTTGTACAGCCCTCTCGCAGTGTCCGGAGCAAGTATGGTGGGTCTGACACACCGGTGTCAATGTGTTCTTTTTTCCATTTCCAGGAGAGTATGTTGTGAGAGGCACCCACGTGCCTTGCTCATACTGTGGCATCAAGCAGTCAGGCCTGCAAGATGAGTGGTCTGCCAAGCGAGTGGATTCATTCTTATTTATCGAGTAACATGAACTCTCGTACTCACAATGTAGTTACAAATTATCCTCCTGTATGAATAATACGCAACGGAAACACGCATCTGACTATCAGTAATTTACAGAACTCTGACTGTTCACTACGCACTGGCAATGCCACATTTTCTTTCCTTTTTATTTAACGGCTTTTATCAACACATGGACATCGCACTGAATATGAGTGGCGCACACATTATAAATTCTGGATATCATGACAACATACAATTCGAAGGAAAAGGCCACCAATCTTTTTCTTTTCACTATCTTATTTATTCCGATAAATTCTATAATCTAAACACACAAATTCTATAACCTACAACAATAACACATGAGAAATTCCGCCCAGTGGGCATGGCTTAACATTGGTGATTCTCTACCTTATGGTCTCGTAATTATTTAACGCTACAGTGCACTTTCTGGATAGGATGGTGGATCTTTTATTATTTCTCACACTTCGACTCTCACAATCATCATCACGAAACTTTCCTCCAGACCGAGCAGTACAAAAGGAACAAGCATAACCCACTAATCTTTTGAAACTACCTCGCTACTCTCCCATGCAAACCACACATACCCAAATTACATGACATGCACCACACTACAATATGAAATACTACACAGGGAATAGTCAGAACATTATCACTTTTAGCTTTCCCACTTCTATTAATATTTATCCCAGTTTCACACGACACTGCCCCACTTCGTAATTCTACTTTCCTACTATGAACTCTGGAGACATATGCACGTCTTCCTGTGCAATGCAAGCCAAGTGGCGTTGCTGGATAGACGGCCGACTCACCTTACTTCTCTCCCAGAGTTTGAATCTAGCGTCACACGGAATCATATCACGCAAAGTAATATTAAGAACGTATTCATCACACACGCGATTCCTCAACTGATACCATGGACAAGTACTTCTCTTTATCTTTTGTCTCATACACAGTTTGAGACTCACACAGTACTCACCACGTGGAAGTACTCGTCTCTAATTCCAAGTCCTGCACACGCCATTTCTTAAATATTTCAACTTATGGTACACACACTATTTCTTAAATATTTCAACTTATTGTACACACGCTAGTAATTCAGCTTAACTTAAGCACACGGAAGTATTTCAACTTATTGCTACACGTGGTTTCATTGTGACCGTTGGTCACTTCCGAAGATTACTACAATCCCATTAATATTACCTGCCTGACATTTAATTCTCCCCACAAAAGTTCCTGAAATAGAGAAATTATTATTTCAAACTACTCTTAAATATTCCACATGCATACCATGTCTCCACTCTTTTGTCTCTACGGAGCACAACTAAAACAGGTCTTAACAGCACAAGATCCAGTGGCAGAGTGCTGAAACATGGCCGTTCTTCAGGTCATCTCGCACCTCTGTCGAGGTGGGGGAGCACCTTGCTACCGTATTGGTCAGCCACATTTCAGGCGCTCAAAGCTCAGGTAAATTTCATCTCTTTGGTCTCACCAAAGGTGGCCAAAGGATCATCTCAAAGATGATCATATATTCACATTCACTATCTGCGGTTAGCAGACAACCAAACATTCATTCATTTCACAGATCTCACCAAACTGGATGTAGGGATTTATTTTGTGGGAGTGCACATGTGATCAGTTAAATAAATAAATTGTCATTTTTTTCCACACTGGTATCCGGCTTCACTGTATTAAATGAAATTGAGTTATTTTACAAAAAAATGTGCTGCTCTGACAAAAATAATGAAGTATGTTGTACCTATTTTCAATGTCGGGCGGTACTGTACCCTTTCAGTTGTTTTCTCCGCACTTTCTCAGAATCCTCCCAACGAATCTTAGTCCTCCTCTCGCCTTCTTTGCTACTGATTTGACGGGTTCCTTCTATTTCATATCGCTTACAGATATTACCCTTACATGATGAAATTTTATCGGGTCATCAAACGAGTCCGGGCGGACATTTGGAATCTATAACATCAGTTGCTAACGTGGCAAACAATACATCGGGCAAAGGCATTGGTGCATTTCGCAGCGCCGCTGAAAGCGTGTCAGAAGCGTTCGCCTAGGCCACATACACAAATCTGCAGGCTCAGAGCACAGCCTCAGCGAAGGTCATGCGCTTAACTTTAAACAGACCGAGGTGTTGTGCAGGGCGAACGGGTTGTAGGACTCGACCACTAAACGGGCAGTGGAGATACGGGTCAATGATGATCTTGTCAACTGGAATAGCCGTTTTCGGCTGAAATCCGCATGGGACGTGGAGGTTGCAAGAATACACCAAGAGCGCTGTGATGCGAAGGCGACGAAGGCAGCTGACGGAATAAACAGGCAGCGCCAGGACACGACGCCCGGAAGAGCGTCGCGAGTCCCCCTCCCCTCCACCCACGCCTGACCCCACGACCGGCGTCTCCCATCACCTCTTCAGGAGGCGCACCATTGGCACCGCCGTTGCAGACGAAGCAACGGAGCCTGTGGTCCAGGGCGTACAAAGATACGCAGTCAACATATAACCGGCACTTCGCCTTGTAATGGTACTTGAATTACGTAACCATTACGGCAGCTCATGAACCTCTCGATACCAGCGATATTCTACTGTGTTTCTGTTAACTACTTAACATATTTCTGAGACAATATTCAGATTTGATTTCATTTGTGATACATCGATATGTTTATATTAGAATGATATTATTCTTACGTGTATTCTTTCTTTTGTCACTATGATCTTTGACGTACTTGTAACTCTGAAGTTTTGGGCGCGTAAGCGATTATTTGTAGTTGTTAGAGAGTCGGACCTTGAAAAAGTCAAGTGTTGGACGTCATGTTGGAAAGACGCATATTGTAGCCAGTTTATAAAATGTGAACTTTAACAGTGAGGAAGATGTTTTCAAGTATGTTTTGTATTGTGAAGTGATGTTTTGTGTGTTACGTGCTATCGCAACAAAAGCAATAAAAAGGAAGTGTAACTTAAATTCGGAGTGCTGATTATTTTTTTGCATCACCATTGTGCCAACTTTGAAAGGTTTAATCTTCAAGAATGGTTTGTGCAGCGCATCTACAAAACTTTTAAATATAGCAGAATAAAACCTACGCCTATTTGCATCCGAGCATGGAATCATCACCACCTAGATTTTCGACGATTGAGCAATGATTTTACAACGAGACCAGCGTGGGAAACACGAAAAGATGAGTGCCTGGTTTATTCATTATTACATGAAGTGACTTTATTAACTGTGCTCTAATGACACCTGCCACATAATAACTATGTTGTTGCCCGAAAATGCAGTATTTAGCAGCGTGAGCAACACCACAATCATTGTTAAATCTTGATCTTTGTTGCGGGAGGGATGTTAGAGCCTGAAGATCATGAGTACGAAACTTGTCGAAACGTTGCCGCATAAAGGCGCCTTGAAAGGTTCGTCATTGAAATTCTCGCCGAGAAAGCCTGCATTTCCATATATTATCTTCAGATACACAACTGGCCATTAAAATTGCTACACCAAGAAGAAATGCAAATGATAAACGGGTATTCATTGGACAAATATGTTATACTAGAACTGACATGTGATTACATTTTCACGCAATTTGGGTGCATAGATCCTGAGATATCAGTACCCAGAACAAAAACCTCTGGCCATAATATCGGCCAGTACACGCTTAGATGGCGTGTACTGATACAGCTGCCCATGCAGCTTCAACACGATTCCACAGTTCATCAAGAGTAGTGACTGACGTATTGTGACGAGCCAGTTGCTCGGACACCATTGACCAGACGTTTTCAGTTGGTGAGAGATCTGGAGAATGTGCTGGCCAGGGCAGCAGCCGAACATTTTCTGTATATAGAAAGGCCTGTACAGGACCTGCAACATGCGGTCGTGCATTATCCTGCTGAAATGTAGGGTTTCGCAGGGATCGAATGAAGGGTAGAGCCACGGGTCGTAGCACAGCTGAAATGTGGCGTCCACTGTTCAAAGTGCCGTCAGTGCGAACAAGAGGTGACCCAGACGTGTAACCAATGGCACCCCATACCATCACGCCGGGTGATACGCCAGTATGGCGATGACGAATACACGCTTCCAATGTGCGTTCACCGCGATGTCGCCAAACACTGATGCGATCATCATGATGCTATAAACAGAACGTCGATTCATCAGAAAAAATGACGTTTTGCCATTCGTGCACCCAGGTTCGTCATTGAGTACACCATCGCAGGCGCTCCTGTTTGTGATGCAGCGTCAAGGGTAACCGCAGCCAAGGCCTCCGAGCTGACAGTCCATGCCACTGCAAACGTCGTCGAACTGTTCCTGCAGATGGTTGTTGTCTTGCAAACGTCCCCATCTGTTGACTCAGGGATCAGGACGTGGTTGCACGATCCGTAACAGCCATGCGGATAAGATGCCTGTCATCTCGATTGCTAGAGATACGAGGCCGTTGGGATCCAGCACGGCGTTCCGTATTATCCTCCTGAACCCACCGATTCCATATTCTGCTAACAGTCTTTGGATCTCGAGCAACGCGAGCAGCAATGTCGCGATACGATAAACCACAAACGCGATAGGCTACAATCCGACCTTTATCGAAGTCGGAAACGTGATGGTACGCATTTCTCCTCCTTACACGAGGCATCGCAACAACGTTTCACCAGGCAATGCCGGTCAACTGATGTTTGTGTATGAGAAATCGGTTGGAAACTTTCCTCATGTCAGCACGTTGTAGGTGTCGCCACCGGCACCAACATTGTGTGAATTCTCTGAAAAGCTAATCATTTGCATATCACAGCATCTTCTTCCTGTCGGTTTAATTTTATGTCTGTAGCACGTCGTCTTCGTGGTGTTGCAATTTTAATGGCCAGTAGTGTATTTAAACGATGTGACACGCTCCAGATTTTTACGTCTGGTTTTGTAATCAGGCTCTATAGGGTGGGGCAGATAAAAGTGGCCTTGACGAGTGGGTACGATTGGACTTTAATGTATGCGTATAACCACACCCCGTGACGCGCACAGCACGTGTACGCCCGACACGTGGTCTACACCGGTTGATAACGTAGTGCGGGCTGTGTCAGTGTGGGACGTGGTACTTACCGTGGAGCGGTGGGTGTTCGTTATGGAAAGTTACGTGACGACAAAGTCGTGGTAACGGTGTGGTCGGTTGTTTGATGAGAAGTTTAATGGTGTCAAAGTGCCAGCAAATAATGCCAAGCAACGCTTAGTCCTCTGCTGCTAGAGGTCTCCGACTTGCAGCGTATGTAACTTAACGAAGTTGGAGCGTGAGAAACAGCGTGCTGCAATGGATTTTCTAACCGCAGAGAACGACCCCTCCAGCACGACAATGCCAGATCAAACACGAGCGCTGCGACATCCGCAACAGTCTGACGCTTTGGGTTCTCTGTCATCATTCATCTTCCATGTAGTCTCGACTCGGCCCCATCCGATTTCCATCGTTTCCAAAACTTAACGAACACCTTCGAGGACTTCACTTTGATAGTGATGAAGCGGCGCGTGCAGAGATGAGGTTGTGCCTCTCTAACCAAGTCAAACGTTCTACAGTGACGGTGCCAACAAACTGGTCTCTCGTTGGGAGAAATGTCTTCATCGCCAGGGTGACTATGTCGACGTGGAGAATAAATCTGTAGTATGTTAATAAAGTTTTTTTAAGTTCGCACATAAAATATTCGGAGTCACGCCGTCGTATCGTCTTCCTCTTGGATTAGGCACGGAGCCTGCTCTGTCTGCACAAATTGTCTGTCCATCTCTTCTTAGGTGTTCCAACACCTCCACACCCTGTCGGCTTATACGCTAAAGGTAGTGTGGGAAGTCGTCTACCGTCCAATCTTTCTACCTGTTCGTACGAGGTGTTGCGTTGTTTGGTTACTCTACTTACGGTTGACTCTACTTTTAGTTCTTATCGCACTGTTTTGTTTTTTAATGTGGTCTGTTCTCGAGTAGCGTTTAATTCTTCTTCGAAATTTAATTTGTGCAGTTTTTATTTGACCTAACGAAGTGGTGGAAGAGCCATAGTTTTATAAAATTTTACTCTCCTTTCTTTTCTGGTCTTATTTTTAAGTACGAAGGTCTCACAAAATTCCCGGAATTTCGTTATAACTGTTTATTTCCATAATTTAGGTATACATTTACTTAATCGCTTTCAAAATAGGCTTCTTCAGCACACGCACACACTTTTCCACCGCTCCTGCCATTGCTGGAGACAACGACGGAAGTCTCCTGCTTTGACATCGTCCGAAGTTAAGGCATCGAGTTAGTTTTGATGTCTTCTAGGTTGACAAAGCGGTTAACTTCGAGGCTGTTTTTGATCCTGGGGAAGATCCAGAAATCCACCGGTACTAAATCTGGTTAGTAGGGAGGCTGGTGGGTGAGTGGAATGTTCGTTTCCTCGACCCATGTTCCTACATTGTGGTGATGCAGGACTTTTCCTTCGGATTGCGTCCCTCAGTCGTTTAAAAACCTGCACGTAGAAAAGGCCGTTTTTATAGCAGGTACAATTCATGGTACACCACACCTTCGTTGTCGAAAAACGCAATGAGCATCACCTTTGTTTTAGATTTGACGTGACGTGCTTTCTTTGGTCGAGGAAAGGGCGTTTTCTGCCATTCTGAGGACTGCCTTTCCTGGTCCGGTTCTCCGGGTGGTACGTGTGCACTCAGATCTCATCACCAGCAACGATCTTCTCAGGAAACTTTGGGTCCTCTGTGCTTTTTTCAAAACATTTGGCCACAGTCGGCATCCGCGGGACAAACTTTGTACTGACACGTTTCACTCCCAAATCATCTGACTGGACTGCGTAAATCAGTCTATGAGAGACCTGATCTGATTAACTGTTTCACTTGCTCGACCATTTCTTCGTTTCTGGAGGTCCATGGTCTTCCATTTCGGTGCTCGTCTTCCAGCGATTCCTGACCAGCCAGAAATCTCGAAAACCACTCGTTAACGGCTGTTTGCTTTAAAGCAGCGACCCCCTAAACCGTTTTTAAGCCTAACGAAGTCTCTTTTCTTTTCAATCTGCACGTGAATTTGATATTCGCCCTTTGCTCGGACTGCGACACCGTGCCAACAGATCATTCTTATATGTAAATAAACACAAAAATTAAGCACATCACTGCACAGTAATCAAGAATAATTTGTTAAATCAGAGTCGTTAATTCAGACTAATACAGGGCATCAAAACAGTTAAAAAGAAATACCGGGAACTGCCCCTCGTACATTATGAATGGTGCTACAGGTATCACCAACTGTAGCCAATTTTAGATCTCGGTCTTTATTATTGTCTAAGCCATTTTGAAATCCCAAATAAGTGAAGGGCCATACTTGTTCTAAAATCACATTATCCACGAAGATTTTGAATCAGACCAGGGTTTTGCCCCGGAAAGAAATCTCAACAGCATGTTGTTTACAAAGGCAATGTAGGTGGTTTACTGCACATTATAAGTCGTCTTTTTTTCTTGCTGTATCAAGATATCATACTTATAAAAAATATTTAATACGGCGCCTTTTGATATTTTAAATGACGTTAAATATATACGAGCTTCCTATGGTCTTTACTAATTTGCTGGGATATCTATTGTTTTCCACTGTAGTCCAAATTTTGTATCTGTTCCCAGCGTCAAATCTTTTAACCAAATCTATAAATGCTATATGTGTCTGTAGGTTATGTTGTCGTTTTTCGTCTATTACTTTTTGCTAAGGAAACTCATTGCCTGTGACTGATCTTCCTGTTCTAAATCTAGCCTATTCTTCACTAATGAGAATTTCCGAAATTTCTTAAGTCTGCTAATTATTATTCTTGCATATACTGAGCTGAGGGGACTTACACCTCTCTAATTTCTGCCATCTTTCCAGTGACCTTTCTTGGGCAGAAGTACTACTGCAGCCTTTTTCCGTGACTAACAAGGAAACGTCATCAAATTGATCTCATATTTTCAGGAGAAAACAGCACACTTGTTAGATATCGACCACCTATAAATCGACCTCGCACGAAAACTTGGGCCATGATTCTGTCAGTACGGAATTATGACCTTCCGAAAGTGCAATTCGCGCGCACCAGTTGTTTGTCACTCGCTCCGGCTCACTCTAGACGCTTAACGGCCGAGCGCGAAGTACTTTACAATGCAGTGAGGAAGAAATCTGTGAATTACCGTTTTAACGTTGGTAATGTGCTTGATTGATTGTGGCAAAGTGCGCGGTGTCTGACCTATAGCTGGTGCCAGAAATATCACTGTCTTGAACATTTTTATGCTGCGATTCACAAATGTAGTGTAAATGTATGAAACACATTAATGTGATATTAAAGAATTATTAACACCGCTGTTGTGCGTTATTTTCTTTGGATTTAAGGATGACAGTTAAAGTGAAGTACATTTGCAGGAGGTGCGCTATTCTTCAACGTGACTGACGGGATTAAATTGCAAATCACAAATCGTTGACTTCCTTTCATAATCATTTTTTAGTTGCTTGGGTTTACTCATTTTAATTTTGAGGCGTATATATAGTTACAGAATATCAGTATGAGAATACTGTTAAAATAATATTATAACCAGTCCCTACCACAAACACAGCCAGATTTTATCCCATGCTTAACCGACAATTGCGTTCTGCAATCCACAGCCCTCACCAGCCCCGCACGTGTAGTTCAGATCCACTTTTCTTACCAGCGTCGCATTCCTTTCTACTGTTTGCCCAGACAGATCACGTCTTGCAGACCTACAGCAATGAACCAACACACTCACATCAAGGAAACATTAATTTAGTTAGTGACATCCGAATTTTTTTCACCATGTAGTGTTCATATTTTCACCTAAGTCATGCATCTGCATCTACCTCTTTATCCAATGTAGGCCTACATGTAGATAGAAACCTGACTGGCTGAAGAACAGAAGCCTTGCTGCTGTTCGAATGAGGAAAAAAAAGCAAGTGAACATGTCACCAAAGCACATGAGGGAATGGTTCGTTTAAAAATTCCACGACAGATCTCTGTTCCAGCTTATCCGAGCATTTCATCCATCCTATAAACTTCGTCATCAACCGGACGTTACACCCCAATCATCCTTCGTGCATTCCAAAATCAGCGGAATCAGCCATCGCGTGAGTTGAAATACGGTAACGACCTCAAACACCGCTGTTGAAGTACCCCTTACGAGTGTTACATAAGGCAAAAATAACTGCGAAGCAATTAAGGCGTCTCACGGATCGGATGTGTAAACTAATTTGGACGAATTGTCACAGGCACGTTCCCTGGTTACAGGGTCTGCCGCTTAATCGCAAGCCCGAAACACGTTTCGCCTGAAAGAGGAACTGGTTTTCACCAACAGTTGTTAGATGTTTCTGTCGCATTAACGGAGCTGAAGATGCATAGCTGCTGAGCCCATGACTTGGTCTTTTATAATGAGAAACACGTGCTGACAAGCCCCGCTGTAATTGTAACTTCGCAGGTCAGTGCATCAAAAGTCAAAGCACTTGCACTGGCAGATGAATTCTCTATATACCTATTGATAAGGTTTCCCTTTCTTTTTAAGGTGTCAGAATAAAACATCACTGAGGCGCAGGGATACTGGGAAAACGTTCATGTATTTGTAAATCTCATCTGATATTTAATTATTTGTAAAACACAGAATGCTGACGTTTTTAGCAATTTGAATACAGAATAGTGGTGGTGCTACAGACACCATGCCACGGCGTAAGAATACCACCATCTTTCGTTAGGGGTATCAAATGGTTCAAATGGCTCTGAGCACTATGCGACTTAACTGCTGAGGTCATCAGTCGCCTAGAACTTAGAACTAATTAAACCTAACTAACATAAGGACATCACACACATCCATGCCCGAGGCAGGATTCGAACCTGCGACCGTAGCAGTCCCACGGTTCCGGACTGCGCGCCTAGAACCACTAGACCACCGCGGCCGGCCCTTAGGGGTATCGATCGAGGTAGTGTAGTGTTAAGACACGGGACATGTATTGGGGAGGACGGATGTTCAAATCCCCGTCCGGCAACCTAGATTTAGGTTTTCCTAGATTTACCTATATAGCTCCAGGCAAATTCCGGAATCCTTTCTTTGAAAGGGTGCGTCCGTTTATCTCCCCCAATCCGAGCTCGTGCTCCGTCTTTAATAACAAGGTCATTGAGGGGATTTTAAACCCTAATCTTCCTTCCTTTATTGGTGTATTCTAAGAGCCACTTAGAAAGAAAGCTTCCATCAATGAAAAATAAACCCCTGAGTGATTGTCATCAACTTAAGTTTCTTGCAATGTTTTCGAAAGCGTCTTGACATTCTCTGATTACATTTAGCTACATGACATTTAGAAAACGGAAGTTGGAGGTAAAATATTTTGATGAACGCTTCTCTAAAACATATACAGTCATAGTGGATTTTTGGGTTATCATATTCAAATAAACAACGATGCCCTGCCGCTCCTAGAACTATTCGTTAATGGTCTACTATGAATGAAAAACTAAATGTAAAATTCGTCGGAGACGATCTGGAGTCAATAAATTTAAAAATTAATCAAGAAAATTATGTTGTCTTCAAGACAAAAGTCTTAGTTTACTTTGCATACTTTCACTCGCTATTGATCTGTAGTATTACATTCCGGGGAACTACGAGTAAAGTAAAATAAGGAATGTGTATATTCAGCATATATGAACAAGTAGAATAACATGTAAAGCACACCTTTTACGGGCCTCTTCAAAGATATCTGAATTCTTACACCCACTCTCCACTACATTTACACCTTAACGACATGTATTGCTAATAACAGACTCAGTTTCAGCTGCATTATAATTTAAATTGCCGCTGTACGATACATGTAAATAATTTCATTTGACTTTGCTTCCTTATCTCAGCTGCAGAGTGGGGTTCTGTATTCTGGAGCAAAATTCTGCATCAGACTCTGCCTGGGCATAAGGCAAGAACCGGTGAATCTTAACAATTAGATAATTAAAAACTTACCTAGTTAAACATGGAAAAGACGTAAACACCACTCACGGACTAGGCCTTAAGCCTGAATGGACTCCGTTCCAGACCTCCCTATTACAGGAAAATTAGAGGAGGTACTGAGAATCATACCCAAATACTTTTGCACCACATGAAACGAAGCAAACCATTTGCTACTAGGCGGTCCTTCTAGGCAGACACTCTCACAAATTATCTGCGTACGTAGATTCGAGGGTGGAAGGCTCCTATGAGTTGCATGACATGTTCATACTAAACAGTCCTCTACCGGCGGCCCTTGCAGGAGAAGGCAGGTGACGCAACAAAGAGCAGCGATGCCGAGCTTCCGCCGTTCACGGACCATGGAGTTGGCGAAGTTATTTATAAAGACGCAGTCTCGTGGGAAGACTGTTACGAAATCCAGGTTGGCCTGCAGAAAATGCTCGCTTGTCAGCTAATTTTAAACACGGTTACATGAAGGGTCCGTCTGCGTTCAGCTCAAAATAAAGTTCGCACACTTCTTCTCTGTACCATTCACGACGCTTTCTTTATTTGTCCCGTTTTTTGTTTTGCTTTTGGAGCCAGCTGTCCTCTGACTGATTCGTTGCGGTTCGCCCCGAATTTCTCTCTTGTGCCAACCTCTTAATATCAGAATAGCTCTTGCTTAATACGAAATGCATATGTTGTAAATAAGGAAGCCACTCTATTGGTGTCTAATAGCTGCGCAAAAAGATAGAAGATGATTCAGAAACTCTTCAAAATACCAAGGAATGTATATATCTTGACAGAAAGATTACGAAAAGAATTTATAACACTAGTGCCGCCTTCTCGGTAATTTACTCTGGCAATCTTGTTTCCTATCAAATAGCCTTGAAATTTGTAGCTGGAACGTAGAGGCACTTTAACGGAGCGATATGCACTTCATATCACACTTCAACAAGAGAAAATTGTAAGGGTACCCTTTCTTATCATCGATCACAACCATAAGTTTTCGGTGAATACCATATCGCTGGACTTTTTACAAGGTTTCAAAAAAAACAGTTCGTGCCAACAGGCGGGGAGTCCCCTAATTAGATCGCGTGTACTAGCGCACACTCGGCAGAAGCAGTTCGGTGTTGGATGGGCGGCCGATGACGAAGGTCGAAGTGTGGTCGCAATTTCGGAGAAAGTTCAAGGTGTTGAAGAAATATTTCCATCACTACGATTCCGAGGAGTACAGTGAATGGAGGGAGTGTTTCTACAAATGTGGAAGAAATTTTGTCAATACTTTTGCGAAGTATGGTATCGAAAGTTACAAGCGGAAGAGAGATGGCGGAATATTACTTGCGTGACCGCCGTTAATGTCACATGGAAGTTTGAATATTCTGAAGGTGACCGTAGATGTTATCGGATACTGGAGTAAGTTATATTGAGAGCTAGTAATTTTCAAGTTAAACTTTTCGTAGTGGCTCGACGGAATGAGTGCTGTGAAATTGTGTGAGACAGATGTTATTTTGAGTCATCAGTCTTCTGACTGGTTTGATGAGGACCGGCACAAATGCTTCTCCTGTACTAAACTCTTCATCTCAGAGAAGTACTTGCATCCTACGACCTTAATTATTTATCACACGCCTTCCAGTCTCTGCCTTTATTTACAGTTTTTACCCTCTACAACTCCCACTAATACCAGAGGTAGTTCTGTGATGTCTTGACGAATGTCCTGTCATCCTGTCGCTTCTTGTTGCCAGTGTTTCCCACATGTTCCTTTAGCGCCGATTCCTTATCTTACCGGTCCACCTAATTTTCAACATTCTTCTGTAGCACCACAACTCAAACGCTTCTGTTCTTCTCTGTTCCGGTTTCCCCACACTCCATGTCTCACTTCCATACAATTCTTTGCTGCAAACGTACGTTCCCAGAAATTTCTTCCTCAAATTAAGACCTATGTTTGATACCAGTAAACTTCTCTTGGCCAGGAACGTCCTCTCAGCCTCCGCTAATCTACTTCTTATGTCCTTCCTGCTTTGTCCGGCCAGGTTATTTTGCTTCCAAGGTAGCAGAGTTCCTTAAATTCCTCTACTTCGTGATCACCAGTTTTGATGTCAAGCTTCTCACTTTTCTCATTTCTGCTACTTCTCATTACCGCTGACGTTTTCCAGTTTATTCTCAATCTATATTCTATACTCATTAGAGTGTTCATTCCATTCAACAGATCCCGTAATTCTTCTCCAGATTCACTGAGGATAGCAATGTCATCAACGAATCGTGTCATTAATATCCTTTCAAGCCGAATTTTTATCCAAATCTTGAACATTGCTTTTATTTCCGTCATTGTGTCTTAGATGTATAGATTGAACAGTAGTGGTGAAAGACTGCATGCCTGTCTTACACCCTTTTTAATCCGAGCACATGGTTCTTAGTCTTCTAGTCTTATTATCCCCTCGTTCATACATATCGCAATTATCCGTCTTTCTCTATACCTTACTCCTATTTTTATCAGAATTTCGAACGTCTTGCAAAGTTTTACATTGTCGAACGCTTTTTCTAGGTCGACGTATTCCATGAACGTGTCTTGATTATTGTTCGTTGTTGCTTCCATTATCAAGCGGAACGTCAGGTCTACGTCTTTGGTGCCTTTAGCGTTCCTAAAGTCAATCTGATCGTCATCTATAACATATCCTCAGTTATATTTTCCATTCTTCTGTATATTATCCTTGTCAGCAGCTTGGATGCCTTAGCTGTTAAGCTGATTATGCTACAGTTCTCACGTGACGCGGTGACCAAAGTATACGGTGTCGTCAGAAACAGTTTGAAAAGCTTGTGAGGGTGTTACAGGGTAGATTGTGCTGAGAAATAATTGTGACGAAGAAAGTTCGATACGTTGCGCTATCTCCGAGTTAACTGGCATTGAAGTTAGCCAATCAGGCCGTTGAAAATTCAAGCCGCCCGCCAGATACAAATAGTCTCAATATTTCTCATAGCGTAGATGATAGCTCACGACACTGATCAGCCTATGGCTCGGGTTCTTCGGTTTTAGGAAACCAAACGAAGAACGCGTTTGGCGACTTTGTCTCTGGCAGGCCTTTCGAATTTGCACGAGCACCCGCCTGATTGGCTAACTTCAGTACTAATTAACCCGGAAACGGCGAAAAGTATCGAATTTCTTTCGGAAAAATTATTTCTCAGTGAAACCTACCTTGCATCACTCTTACAAGCTTTTCAAACTGTTCCTGACCACCCCCACAGTCGCCTTACGGACATGCTAGCAGCACAGACATCTTGTCGCGGAGTTGTTTACGTGATTCTTCCGCCTTAGCGCGCTATATTTTCTTCGAAAGAGAATGGCTTATGCCCACAGAAAATGGACACTGAAGATTAGCTTTGCACCTGAATATGCTCGACCAAAAGCACTTGAAATCCAACAGTTTATAAGGGGTGAAGTCAAGACCGATGGCAACGACCTTGTTGACATCCACCTGTCAATAGTGAGCAGTGTGATATACGTGAAATTGGTTAACGAAGTCATATGTGATAAAATTCTAAATGCAACTCGAAGTGGTCTTAAGTTCCGTCACTCTGATGGACACATCGGTGACGTAACTGTGGAACATGCGGGACTTGGACTACGGACGATACGTGTATTTGAACTCCCTTTCGAGGTGCCTTCAGAGGTAGTGGTATTTGCATTCCGCCCGTATGGAAAGGTAATTAGTCATACAGATGAAAGGTGGGTTCAGTTCACTACATACACGGTTGTCAATGGAGTACGACAGATCCGCATAGAGCTAACCAAACATGTGCCGTCCTACTTATGTATATTGGTGGCTGCCGTACAATTATAATTTATGATGGACAGCCGAAGATATGCTCGGGATGTGGCAAAGAAGGATACCTCCGTTCCAGCTGTCTGCAACGCAGAATGACACAGTTACCGCCTGGGGACCCGCCGGCCACGACCGCTCCGTCGATGCTACCGCTGACGTATGTCGAAGTTCTCCATAACGACCCCCGACCGCGATCACCACTGGCTCCTACTACTGCCACATCGCCGTCTCCGGTAATGCCTTAGGCTGTGGCGGACGGACCGACACCTTTGCCTCCTCCTCCCTACGTGAGCAGTGGTGAGCAATCTCTAGGACAGGGGACGGCCCCTGAGTCCACGGTTGTGCCTAACGATGCCTTTGTGCCTGACTATCCGCATCCCCAGGCGTCTTCGGACACTGAAGATCACGTGCGCAAGCAACGGCCGCCGAAGAGGCGTCGGAAACGGCGGATCGCCACGTCTGACACCTGCAGGACGCAGTCTCAAGACGATGAGGATCACAGCTATCAAGACGTTGCCCCGATGGACGATTCCGTGGTGGAAGCACCAGTCTGCACCCCGTCGGAGGCACAACCATCTTTGCATGCACCAGGCGCTGGAGGTTGAACAGTAGCCGAAGTGACGCCGCCTTCTGACTTCACAGGTACTCCATTGGACGCATACCATCCACGCACCTTTGCGTGGTCTGAAGATGTAGACGACGACACACCCACCGCTGAGACAGCAGCGAATGCATCTGCTCCAACCCACGAGTGCTAATCGACAGCTTAACTGGTGGGGATGTGCAGCCTACTGGGACAACGTTCCTCGTTTGCTGCTGCTCTTGGTGCCTCCATGAGCGTCCCAGTAGTCCTAATTCCACGACAAGCTTACAGGATTGGCTCCATCAATGTCAACACCATTGGCACCCCTGTCAAACTACAATTGCTCCGTGAAATGTTGAGGGCGTCGGACTTCGATGTTGCCCTTCTGCAGGAAGTCCGCCTGGCGACGTTTCCTAATACATATGGTTATGTTTCCTACCTCACGCCGTATGCTAACGGAGGCAGTGGGACAGCTATTCTTTTAAAGGAAGGCATTGAGGTAGATGACGTGGTTTACCTACCATCGGCTAAGGGTCTTGCTGTGACTTTCCACGGTGTCCGAGACATCAATATTTACGCTCCCTCGGGCACGGCCAAGCGACGGGAACGGTCCCGATTCTATTCAGAACAGTTCGCTCCTTTGTTTGTAGGCCGCTACAAACATGTTATTCTTGGCGGAGACTTCAATTGTGTGTTATCGCAGAAGGACCACATCCCCATTTCACCATATGCCAGGAACTCAAGGTGCTCGTGCATGAACTGAATCTCACCGATACTTGGGACCGCATGCATGGTGATCGACCTGTATATACGTACGTCACCAGCCATTCAGTAAGTCGTCTTGACCGTGTCTACGTTTCCCAAGGAATTGTAACTGCCACGCTTGACGCTGAATTATGGCCCACCGCCTTCTCCGACCATATGGCCTACATTTGCACTGTTTCGCTCCAGAGGCAGGAGGCGTGGCGCCGTCGAGGCCTGTGGTAGCTGAATGTCGCCCATCTGAAGGATCCGGAATGCAGGGCCGGCCGTTGTGGCCGAGCGGTTCTAGGCGCTACAGTCTGGAGCCGCGCGACCGCTACGGTCGCAGGTTCGAATCCTGCCTCGGGCATGGATGTGTGTGGTGTCCTTAGGTTAGTTAGGTTTAAGTATTTCTAAGTTCTAGGGGACTGATGACCTCAGAAGTTAAGTCCCATAGTGCTCAGAGCCACTTGAACCGGAATGCAGGGAGGTCGTAGAAACGACGTGTAACAACTGTGTGAGACGCCTTCCAGCGTATCCTTCAACACTCCATTGGTGGATCGACTGCACCAAGCCTGCTTTACGTCGTTCGTTGATGAATTACGGTCGATGGAGTACTATTTCACTATTCTCCGGGAACTCTTAATCCATGCCCCCTCTGTTCAACGACAGGTTGAAATTTGAAGGATCAAGGCGGAGATAATTTCTCTTACACGTCACCGCCTTGAAGGCACAATAGTACGCGCAAGATGTCACGATTGTGTACTAGGAAGCAGCGGTGTCGGAGAAAGCTGGTCAACGCCCTCGACATGCCAGATCGTCGTCGATTGACGTCCCAGAAAGACATTGTAAAAGCCTTTGTGGATCACTACAACCAGTTCTACGCAGCAGGGGACCAGAACACGGCGGTAACGACTGATGTCCTCCGTTACTTGACAGCTACCCTTGACGAGGTTGCTGCGGAGATTCTCACAGCGACAACTACGGCTGGTGACGTCGCTGATGCCCTTCATAAGGGTGCGGCCAACAAAGCCGCAGGTCCCGACGGGTTTCCGCTGGAGTTTTTTCGCACATTCCACGACATCATGGGCTCACGCTGGACTGCGATGTACGAAGAACTGATGAACTCTGACCTCCTCCCACCCGAATTCGTAGAAGGCTTGCTTCTCCCGGTCGCCAAGCCATCGAGAGGTCGGGCAGTTGGACATTATCGCCCGCTGACCATGTTAAATTGTGACTTCAAGATTTTTACCCGGGTTCTTGCCACTCGCCTTCGGCACGTCATCCCTCAAGTCATTTCTCTGGATCAAACGTGCTTTGGTAGTGACAGTAACATTCAGACGGCACTCAGCGATTACCGTGACGTCATAACCCTGGCCACGACCCGCTGCAGTCGCGGTGCCTTAGTGACAGTGGACTCCGACCACGCCTTTGACAGAGTGAGTCATGACTTTCTAGAGACCGTACTCCGACAGATGGGCTTACCCCACAGGTTTATACACATCGTCTTGCGGCTCCTCCGAGGTGCCACGTCGCGAGTGCTGGTCAATGGCCGTGTGGCGGGCCCTATTAATATAATGTGGTCGGTCCGTCAAGGATGTCCGCTATCGACGTTGCTTTTCGCCATCACCCTTGAGCCACTGTTACACGGTTTGAGGATCCGGCTGACAGGGATCACAATGAGGGGGCATGTTTTCATCTGCCGCGCCTATGCAGATGACGTGGTGTTCTTGGTTCTGTCGGGGGATGAAGTGCGAGAGGCAATGGTATGGATCAACCAGTACGGGACTGCTGCGTGCAGCCGTGTGTACCTGACGAAATCTAGTGCTATGTCTGTCGGTAGAGGTCTTCCAGCACAGAATGTGGCTCCATTGCCATTAGTGGACAAGCTCAGATGTTTGGAGATCAGCTTCACGCGTGATATACAGCGCACGATCTCATTTAACTGTAATCACCTGCTTCAAGCTATCCGCACGAACGTTCGTGGCAACCTCCTGAGAGCATTGGACATGTTACAAAGGGTGGATTTTGTTAACAGTCATCTAGTCTCGCGAATACCCTATTTAGCAGATTTTACTGATGCCAAAGGCAATGGCAACACAGACTTCATGTGGCGTTCAGCTACTTTGTAAGCGCGGGTCTTATCTTCAAAGTCCGCTACGGTACGTTGACATTTCCTCCTCGAGATGGCGGCCTCGGTCTTGTCAACGTCCAAGTGAGAGCAGCTGCCCTTTATGTAAGTACGATGGTTAAATCGTGGACCCGCCACCGAACCGGATTATCGGGCAGCCTGATTGACGAACTGGCTCCTCCCTCTCGAGTGGCACTCGTTGCAGTAGCCCATATTTCTTCCTCTTTCTCACATGTCAGGACCTTTTTCATCGAATACAGTTATGTTGTGGAAAGCCGATATCCTATGATCGCATGGTCCGTGGTTTGGCGTTCTGTGCACCATGTCCTTCTCGACACGAGCGCTCGTGCGTCCTGGTGTCTGGTCGTTAATGGAAAATACATGACACAACTTCGTCTGCATGCCATAAAAATGACAGATTCGCCGCTGTGTCCTCGCTGTCACACGCCTGATACGGACGAACATCGACTGATGTGTGGATCTTCAGCAGAGGTGTGGCAGCTGATTCAGAAGATGCTTGCCTTTCTTTTACGTACGGCTCCCCATGCCATTACACCGAAATCTGTTCTGTTCCCAGACGAGACGTATTTCCCACGTACGAAGACCAACGGTGTGATCTGGATAAACGGCCTCTCGATCTCTTATTTGTTCCATGAAGGTGACAAGAGTTTTCTTGATTTTTGGACGTTCCTGCAAGATCGCTTTTCTTTTCTCGTGCACCATCCGTGATACCGTCAGTACTATGCCAACTTTTTGGGTAGAGCCTTCATCGATCCCCCTGCAGCTGGGGTGTCCCAGGTATGAGAAGGTGATTTCAGTGAGATTGTGTAATACCAGAACTCGGTCCAATGTAACGGCAAAATGCAATATTCTGCGTGAAGACGTGCCTGGAACATGCCTGACTGCCTTGGGGTTCAGCGTGCGTCCACCCATAAGTTGGCGGGACGCGGATGCCGTTTTGTTTGTTCTGTCAGGAGGGCGTTTTCTTTAATTTCTTTAATTCCCTTTTTATTTTGTTTGTTATTGATGATAATTACACATCATTATTTTTCTCCTGGAGGGCGTCCTATGCGATCTCAACAAATATAAAAAGTATTCGTATTTACATTAAAAAAAAAGACCTTGAGGAAACATAGGGGATGTTATTTTTCTCGTTTGTATTTTTCCATGTCTCAAGTGATAGGGATAGGAGGGTGAGTAAATCAATAAGGAATGATAAATAGGTAGGCAAATAAATTTCTCAAACCTCTTGGGACAGTAAGCAACTAAAATGTTACTCCTGGTCACTCTAAAATAAAATGGTTCAAATGGCTCTGAGCACTATGGGACTTAATTTCTGAGGTCATCAGTCCCCTAGAACTTAGAACTACTTAAACCTAACTGCGACCGGAGCGGTCGCGCGGTTCCAGACTGTAGCACCTAGAACCGCTCAGCCACACCGGCCGGCCTGGTCACTTTACAATGGCTCTTCCAGTCACTGTTAGTGTCCTCACGTTTCTTCGAACAACTAGATGGATGGTGTTTGTCATATAAACATTCGAAACAAATTTACTCGCGGCACCAAGAACATCTAATGAATTCAACATTTCGACAGCTACAGTGTTTTTTCCGAAGAGTCAGCGGAAAACGAACTTGGTTTACATTTAAAAATATGTCTTTCTCGGGAATTAATTTTGATGCGTAGCACGCATACGATATCATTGTATTACTTTTAACGCGCACGTCGGTTGACCCTCGTCAGCTATAAACATGGTGTCATATATTAGAGTATTAGTTTGTCCACTCCACGAATCCAGTATCAGCTAAAACTTGTTATCAGCAACGTATGGTTTTAAACGTTCTCAAGAAACGTTCTGTAAATCGCATTTGTCAATTTCCCGGATCTGGAGCAAATAATGTAAACGTTTACTAACGAGCCGGTTGAGCGATTGACCTCTTCTGTAACCCGAGGACCAAATGTAACATTCGTTTCTTGTAAACACAGGAAGACCTTAGGAATTGAAAAAAAAAAAAGTGTAAGCGGAGCAGAGGCGAATTGGAAATCGTTCTAACACCGGTGCGGGCACTAAATGACAAAATCCATTGACATACGCTACTCTGACATGGGGAAAATTTTTATGGCTCAGCGCCTTGGAAATTTTTAATTTGCTTAATCTTGTTGTTCATTATTGTAATATAATTACACTAATTGCTTTTAAATGAAGTGCACTGTTAAATATTTCAGATAGTATTACAGTTAATCTAGTTTTTTTTATTTAACTAGCACATACACTATACGTTGTACATCTAATAATAAACTCAGATAATAATTTAGAAAATATTTCCGTAATTAGGAATTTCAGTAATTGGGATTGGGACTCGTTCCAATTACTCGGAATTAGCGAGATTGGCTGTATCTTGTTTGCAATATTGTTTTCGTTGCCTATTTGACTAACTACTCTTTGGGTCCGTAAAGTAAGACTGCCGGTTAGCAGCAAGTGATTCGTACGTTTCCGCAGATAGCGAAATGTACGCGTCTCGTGATTCACCGTGTCGGTAGCCTTTGATGTCGGCAGCAGCTGTAGCGGTCGTGCGGCCACATACCAGCTGCCGGCCTTTGTCTTCAGTGGCGGCGGCGGCCTTTGGTATCAGCTTCCAGCCCGTTTGTTGTTGACAATGTAATCGGCGAAGTCAGGTACTGGTATCAACGAACTGCTTCAGTTCTAGTAAAAAGCTGGAGCTTACCAGAACCGCCCTTGTTTGTCGCCGTCCTAAATTAGTGATGCTGCACTACGAACGCCACAAGGAGCATGTCCTGAGTTCGACTGTAAAAAAGTCCAATTAAAATTACTTGATAGTTGACACTTCACTCATTGTAAATGGTTTCTTCCGATCAGAGCGCGCAGCTTCACGCGAGAACCATTCGACGTTGCCAAACTGCCACAATTAGTCAGTCCACTTCCAGTTCCTTACTCAGCTTTCTTTCTTGGCGTGTTTGGATCCCAAATCCTCGGTCTGGCCCTTATATTTCGTATTTCATCACACGTCGTAACCACGCCAAAAACATCACACAAACACAAACACACACACACGCACACAAAACGATCCTAACGAAATACACACGTTTCACACGAAGCACTAACCAAACACTACTGGATCGTTCCGCACAAGATGCGTTTCAGCATCACATATACAGTTATTATAATGTCAGAGATTGGCTTACGTTAGATAATGTTCGTTCGACATTACATGAAGCTGAATTTCTGAAGTCTGCAAGTAATCGCCGCGACTCGGTCATCAGAGACAGAAACACAACTGTTCGTACCAGTGTGTTGATATAGCGTAGTTCTCACTGTATAAAAGTATTGTATGGAAGGCTATAGGTTCAAATGCAGATTTTTTTATTATTGTAAATCTAATCAAAAGACTTTTAGCATTTTTATTGAAATCATTGGTTTAAATGCAATCGTTTTATTTCTGATACTTTCCCGTGTCATTTTTATCATCGTATTGACTTTTCTGTTTGCCCTTATTTCTCTTCCTATGATCCTTTTTCCGTTTGGAATCTGCCTGTGTCACCTATAATCTGCAACCAATTGTCAACCAGGACAGTTCATTGTTTGGCAACGTTGCAGTGTGACGATAGTTTCAGATAACCAGTAACAGTGAGAAATTACAGTTTGCTTTTAGCACTGAAATCGAAATTTTGCTGTGAAAGTTGGTTTTGCAAACAAACTTATTATGAACTTTTTTTTTTTACTTGAGTTTGCTTCAAGATGTTAGCCTTAAATGCCATGAACAATTCCATCGCGATTTTAGTTTTGCCACAGTCTACTGATCGCCGTTTTCTCGGATACACTGGACAACACAAGGTGGTTTTTAGGTTAGGACACGAGTTTAAATTCAGGACCACAAAACACGTAGTCTGCCACGGATCAGTCATTAGTCACTTAATATCACCTGCCAGCAAAGCATCTCCTATTTCCGTTATACCTCCAGCTGCTACTTACAACACTGCTTTGCGTTACACATTTACAGCATTCGTCAAGTGGCCTGGTGTGTCTGTGTGTCGCAGTAGCTGGCAGCGAATGTGGCAACACTGTAGCAGCAACTGACAGACATCAACTGTCAAACAAGCATTTGACAGCCAGCGACCACTGCTACCACCAGCAATGTACCGATGGTAGCGAGGCATTACCAACTTGCATTCTGTTGTCACATCTGCAGTGTAAAACACACACACACACACACACACACACACACACACTTAGCACTTTGTTCTTTAATGTACAAAGCATCACGATATACATTACACACCACAACTAGTCACTATTCTGTGGCCACCTTATAATGACATACACAGGGTGTTTCACCACAGCTGTTGGAAACTTTCAGAACAGATAGAGTACACCTAAAAACTAAACTCCACCCAAACAGGCCACAAAGGCCCAACAGTACGATAGAGTACACCTAGACGATGAAAAATCACACAGCAGTGGCGCGGTAGTGACGACATGAAACACAAGAACAAAGGCAGGATACGAACAGGGTGAGAAAAGATGTTTATTATGCTTAGTACAGCAGAAACCAAGATATAACAACAAAAACAGACAACAATCTTCATCAAAGAAGATGTATGAAATTAAGACTGCAGATTTCAATGCTTCACTTATGTGAGGACTGCATCAAGTTCTGGGGTCGTAATTTCGAACACCTTCTTTGATGATGATCATTGTTTCTTTTCGTTCTCAGTTCTTGGTTACTGCTGCACTGAGCGTAATAAACATGTTTTTTCACCCCATCAATATGAAGTGGACCCAGTCAGTACACTAGGACATAAATCAATGAGCAAACAATATTGTGTACATAAATATCAACATCTGACATACTAATTGCACTGGTATAAAAAAGATTAATTGCTGAACAAAAAATATTAAAATTGGATAGCTAAAAATGTAATAACGGACCAATTTCAGTTAAACCAAAAACCAAAGATTCTTTATCGTGAAATTCATTATCGTAGTTTTTAAGTTTCTTCATTACCTTACATCTCAGTTTAATATTTCCATGTACAAAAAACTGAAAATCCAAGCTACTAATTAATTTCAAATATCTATTTAGCAAAATAGTTCGAAATTTATTATCAAGCTCCGTAAATTTTTTTTCACCATATCTAGTTTTCAAATATTCAGATCTTGTAAAGTAATATAATTCATTTAATTCTAACTCACTAATCTTTTTTAAACAAAGTAGAAATGTTAGCAACATTGAGCTTCTTCAGTAGAACCTCCATTTATATAGCCTGAAATTTTCTTGAGATGAAAAATTTTGACTCAAAATTCTATGCTGACCATCATATGTTAATTTTTTTTTTTGCAAAACATGATTACATAAGCAAGGTTATCATTCAGAATTTTATCACTGAGTGTGGCATACAGCTTCATTGTTGTTTTCTGAGTAGTTAACACATTCATTCTCCAAGATATATTTATGACATAGATGTGATAATTTTCAATAAAATTGAAGGTACTCATATTGACATCACTATTGAATTGTGTGACACTCTAAAAATCTAGGTAAACATCATATGCTTTCAGATAATTATTTGGTGGATTGAGGTTCCACATTTATTGAGACGAAACTTTATTTCTACCATTCTTTAGGTAGATATTCAGAAATTGTGTGTGATTGATTCAAACAACTGATTATTCTTCCTTTTTGTCTGGAAGGCATAACAAATTCTCTAGAATTATAGCAATTGGTGCTATCTAGTTCAAAATTTCTCATGCTATTCTAGCAAGCAATCTCTTTGGTTTATGGTTCAAACGAAGCTATGGGAATCTTCGAGATTTTAGTCTTTCTTGCTGTAGGACGAGTTAATATTCTGGATCATATCTAACCGCAAGAACATGTATTTCCATTGATTTCATAATAATTTTGCCTTCCTTAGGAAGTGTGTTCACATCTTGGATGCCAGCTTGATTATGGTCAACCCACTGATGGCCATGTAAAAATCACAGTTAAATCTCCTTCCACATAATTTCTTTATAATCTTTGCAAAATCCACCAAATATTTCTAAAGGATAAAGTACTTCATTTTTCTTACTTTTTATCCTCCCAGTATTGAGGATATGACCATCCATGATTAACTCATTGCCTAGAGATGAAGTCTGTTGCATAAGGACAGGTGAAGAAATGAATCGATATTCTTTTCTAGACAGAATATTGTTTCCTTTCTTTATGGTGATAACCTCAAACATCCAGCCAGAGTGGCTAAGCGGTTCTAGGCACTACAGTCTAGAAACACGCAACCGCTATGGTCGCAGGTTCGAATCCTGCCTTGGGCATGGATGTGTGTGATGTCCTTAGGTTAGTTAGGTTTAAGTAGTTCTAAGTTCTAAGGTACTGATGACCTCAGAAGTTGAGTCCCATAGTGCTCAGAGCCATTTGAACAACTTTTTTTAACCATGAACAGCTTTGCCACATAGTTGTTAATCAACTTTTATTGGATTTTCTATCACACATTGGATAATCTGTACTATCAGCTTCAATAGTACTAATGCTCATGTACAGTTTAGCATGATTAGGATGAACTCAACCATCTCCAATATTTATGTTAGTCTCTGTGGTCTTGTTGGGGAGATTTATGTTGTTTTTAGTCTTCTCATTCATAGCTCTTTACTTTGTTCATTGTCTGTTAAAAATTAAAAATTATGATGCCATTTCCAAAATAACTTCTACAGTAGCACCACTGAAGTTAGTAAAATTATCATTTTCATCAGCTATAGTAATTTCTAAATCCTCAAAAGGATCAAAATTTGGAATATATACAGGATAATGTGGTTCATGAGTTAGTGATCCACCAAATTTAGCATTACACTTGAATGAAGCAACGATATTAGTTTCCTGATGAAAATGATCAGTAAGTTTCACAAATATGCCATCAGCTGTATTGAAATTTATATTAATTAATTTGAATGGATTAAATTGAGGAACATTGTTGCCAGCAGTTTTTTATTAGCTTCAATGGTTTGGTTACCAAATCCAAGCACTCTTCCAATACTATTCTTTATATCCATATATAATTTAACATCACCCTCAATAATCACTATGTTTAAAGTTTCATCTAATGTAATGTGAATATTTGGTTTTTTAATTAATAATTTTTTCCAAGTTTTTCAGATTATATTGTTCAACAAGAATCACTATTGGTTCTCCATCACAATATAATTCATTATTCTTTTATGTAATATTTGGAGGCCATCTGCAGTGGTCTAGTGGTTCTAGGCGCTCAGTCCCAAACCGCATGACTGCTACGGTCGCAGGTTCGAATCCTGCCTCGGGCATGGATGTGTGTGATGTCCTTAGGTTAGTTCGGTTTAAGTAGTTCCAAGTTCTAGGGGACTGATGACCTCAGCAGTTAAGTCCCATAGTGCTCAGAGCCATGTAATATTTGGAGCTAAAAGAGTTATGTAAAAACCAACTAGTGCAACATTGCTGTAACTTTCTTGTATAGGCACATTCAGTCTTTCTTTGAGACCATGTGACTGATGACTCAGTTGAAATAGGGACGTATTTAATATTAATATAATTTTTTAATTAAATGGTAACCAAAGATAAGAATTCCAGAGAAGAAATTTAAATGTAAACACAGTAAGCTTTTACCAAATTCTATTCAATGTGGAAAAATAGGTCTAAGCAGTTGTGGAAAAACTTCACTAATGATTGACAAATATGTTGTAGCTCCAGGATGACTGAAATACAATAAAATCAATCACTTGCATGCTTATTAAAAAAGTTTAGATCAACTGAAATACTCGGACTTTATAAAAATATGCAAAAAATTGAAGATAAAATTGATATAGAAAGGGCTACCTTTATTCAAAATAATGATAAAATTATACCACTAGATGTATGTGAACATAATCCGGTTATTATATTTGATGATTTCATTCTTGAAAAACAAGGTGTACTTAGAGAATTTTGTACTAGTGGTTGACATAAAGGAATAGACTGTTTTTATTTAGCTTATTATTTATTTTTAAACTTTTTGGACAAGATGATACCAATTTAGGTCACATGTGTCATGAATTTGTTGATGGTAATTTAAAACTGGATGATTTTGAAGAAAAGTGTAATAAATGTAAAAATGAGGACCAATTCGCTTTTTTAAAATTAGGTATGAGTAGTACATGGGAAGAAGGAAATTACAAACATAAGATAATAAATTTATTAATTAACTAATGTTCCTTATCTTTAATAAATGTTTGCAATTTATGACCCAGAGGTTGTTCAAAAACTACAGTGACATAGAAGGATAAATGACAGTTCAAAGAGGAATTAAAAAAAAAAGAAGAAACAACCTAGAACAGAGCACAAACATATAAAAGAGACAATCAATGAGTTATTGCTGCAGTCGAAAACATTAAAGAAGAAACCAAAGGATTAGGCGCTAATGAGCTGAAAGCTTCTGAAGAAAACAGAGAAATTGAAACACATAAGGTTCCTTATCACTATTTTGATCATTTGATGACATACCACCAATTAAACATTAAGAAATTCCACTGCACATCTATACACTAAGTGAATCAGAAATACAAGATTCACTGAATAAATTTGAAGAAGAGACAAAAAGTAGAAAAAAGTTAAAAGATAAAGTTCACAGTGCTGTTAAAATAATTAACATAAGTTCAAGAATGATGGAATATACCAGTCACAGTGAAGACAAAATTTTTGCATTAAGACGTGCTGGTATGTTTAAGTACGTTGTAATTATCTAGTACAATTTGATCAAGATAAATTAACTATTAAAGGAGAAGAATATGAGGGTACAGATGCATTAATGAATCTGTTAATTAGAAAACACATTACTATGGATGACTTGAATACAAAATTTGATAGTGACGATTCATCAAATTATGCAGATATAATGCGCTCAGTAGAAGCACTATACTCTGATAATATTCCAAATAAAATAAAATCAAATAAAGGCAAAAACTACAAAGGCTTGATAAAAGAAAATGCTGAAGATGATTTTCCAAAATGAAGACAACCATTCACCTGAGAAAAAGGGCAAAGAAGTAGTTAAGAAATACACTGAAAAACCAGTTGAATATATTTGGATAAATTGTGTGTGAGAATTAATAGATAGATTAGCAGTAATTCATAGCAAAGAATTAGTTGGAAATAAAGATTATCAGAATGAAAAAGTTGGAATAACACATATGTTAACAAATAAATTTAATCATTTAATTATCAATAATCCAAAAGGAACTCAATATTTGATCAGAATTTTGAATAATTTACCATATACATTTTGGAAAAGTGAAAATCATGGGAAAAGATTAGAAACTGGGCTTCAAATAATTTGTCAGTGCCAGAGATGCATCTGTAAGGCTGTGCAAACTGTGCACCTTTTACCAAACTAGATGAAAGATTAGCTAGAGGAGATCAAGAAATAAATCCAGTAAATGGAGCTTGTATAAAGCATGATATTCCACATGGACATACTAAAGGTTTAGAATCTAGATGTCAAGCGGATAAAAAAACTTCAGTTAGCTGTGAAAGAAAGAATGTGTGCTAAAAGTGAAACACTTGGGGAAAAATTAGCTGCAAATGTTGTTAGAAGAATTATGTGTGGAAACAGAAAAATGAGCAGGAGTCTCAATGAATGTGGCTGGGGTTGAAAAGTGTTAAATTTTTACCTAAATGGATGAATAGCTTCAGTACTGATTATACTTTGTTATGTAAAGGCGAAAGTAAACCAAAATCAATTAAAATGTAACTTAATAAAGAGAAATTAAGCAGTATTGATAATTTTTGAATTTACGCACAAAAGGAAAGACATATAAAAACTGGTGATAATGTACTCATAACATTAGGTATATCCATTATTAAAAAATTATTGAATACAAAAATGAAAGAAGGTTCTGGACAAACAAAACATGAAGGTGGTTTTGTTCCATTACTACTGGCTGCATTACTATATGTAGCATCTATTGGTTCATTAGAAGGTGGAGCAGAGAGTATTGCTAAAGCAGTAATGAACAAGAAAAAAGGTGATGCAGATGTATAAGAACAAAAAAGACATAAGTCAGCATTGGAGAAGAAAGGAAGTGGACCAAAAAAATTCAAAAAATAAGCTCTATGTATCCAAACACATTAAGTAATTATGATGTAGAAAACATGCTAAGAAATTTAATATTAAACTCCTTTGTGGCATTTTTATGAGTGATGAATTACCTAATAATCCCAGAGAATATGTCTCTGGAATGGTTAATTTAGGTACATCTGATGATGCTGGGGCATACTAAATCTGTTATTATACAAATAAAAATTTAAAAAAATTGAGTTTGATTCATTTGGTGGAACTATTCCTAAATAATTGATTAAATTTCTTGGCTCGAGTGAACTGTATTATAATGGGCAACGAATTCAAAATTTTAATGAAGCAATATTTGGTCATTTGTGTCTATTTGTTTTAAAACTGTTATCAGATAATTATAAGTTTAATGATATTTTGAGTTTAATAAATGGACATTTTTGTAAATAAGCTAAACAAGCAGGGCACTGAAGGAAAGAAGTCAAAATCAAAACAAAATCTGAGGAATTTGAATCTTTAGAATAAAAAATAGAGAAAATACTTAATGAATAAAGTTGATTTGGAAATATGAGGTGGAAACTTGAATAGGGGCAACTATTTATTTGCAGCTCATACAAAATAGATACGTGTTTCAAAGTTTTACTGACCTTCACAGTAGTCACCAGCATTGTATATAACTCACTGCTAGCACTGTGGAAGTTGTAGGATACTTTTAGTAGTGTCAGTTGTGTTGACAGTTCGACCACCACGGTCTATTGCCTGACGAATTTGTAGCAGTTCTGAAACGAATGCCATGAAGTGTTTCCTTCACTTTAGAAATCTAGTTGAACTTACGAGGGCTTAAGTCATGGGACTGCAGTAGGTGGTACAGCATTTAGCAGCCTCATCAGTCAAACAAATCAATAACAGCTTGCACTGTACGTGCTTGAGCATTGTCCTGCCAAATGATGGTCAGGTCCTGCAGAAAGTGTCATCACTTGTGTGTCTAAGTTGGTCTTAGGTGGTGTTCCAAAAATGAACAAGATAGAGACAGTAGTGGTGACACTTTCTGCAGGACCTGACCATCATTTTGCAGGACAATGCTCAAGCACATACAGTGCAAACTGTTACTGATTTGTTTGACTGATGGGCTGCTAATTGCTATTACACCAACTGCTCTCCCCTGACTTAAGTCCTCGAGAGTTCAGCTCGATTTCTAAACTGAAGGAAACACTTCACAGCATTTGCTTGAGAACTGCTACAAATTTATTGGGCAATATACTGCGCTGCTCGAACTGTCAACACAACTGGCACTACTAAGAGTATCCTTCGACATCCTCATCGCTGTCAATGGGTTATACACGATGCTGGTGACTACCTTGAAGGTCAATAAAACTTTCAAAAACGTATCTGTTTTATATGAGCTGTAAATAAATAGTTGCCACTATAGAAGTAATAACCCTCATAGTTAACTTAACTGAACAATTTCAGAAAGAATCAAGTGAGATTTTTAAGGCAACTAGAGGTAATACTGATTTTAAAGGTACAAGAGTAGTGGACATATAATATCCTGCAAATGGTTAAGAAGCAGTTACTAAACAATACTTAGAAAATTAATGAGCCAATCTTTTGAGCAAAGCTGAGTACTCAAGTATTTTAACAAATACAGTAATTATGTCACTACAAAACAGTTAATGGAAAATTTATGCAGATTTATCTAGGTAACTATACCACCATGAGACACCTTGATGAAAAGGTGAAAAAAGTGTACAACTCTTATATTCACTGTAGATTAGAAAATACAGTACATGATAGATTAGTATTCGAATTTACTTTTATGACTGAAGATGAACAAAAGTGCACAATTTTGAATGCAATTTCAAGTTTAAAACAATAATTGTTGTTGGTAAGAATACAAACAAAGATTTGAAATAACTTTGATATTACATTAACTGTATGTGATAAGCTGTATGATGTTAATGAAAATCAGATGTTCTTAGTTTAAGATTAAAAGATACAGTTACACATGTACCAGTAGATATAGTTATTTATAGGTGGCGAAATAATGTAAAATTTAAGACATTTTTAATCTGTATAAATGAACACCCACATCTGGTGCTTGAAGTGCAAAATTTTTACTGAAACTCGTAATACTCATGGAGTAACAACAAAAAATGGAAAACAAAGAATTGGAAGACTTTTCATAGTATTTAAAACTAAATAGAATAAATTAGTTACAAAATTTTGTAGTTGAAGCGGTGGGTGATTCAAATATTCGTTAAGAAGTAGTTAATGAATTACATACATCAATGAGAAAAAATTTTAAAACAAGAAATGTTATTTCTTTTGGTATAGTTTATTTATAGCAAGATGATCTAGTAAAAATGGATTCTGGATACTTGAAAGATACCTCAAAAATAAAGGATGTAAATATTTATTGACTGTAACTGACGTTTTTTCAAAATTTGCTTTGGCTGTTTTGGTTAAAGATAAAAGAGGCAGAAATGTGGCTAATGCTTTTGGAAATATTTTGAAGCTAAAATGTATAAGAAATTTACAGACAGATAATGGTAAAGAATTTTGTAAGGAAGAACTTAAAGAACTTCTGAAAAGATATAATAGTAATCATTATTTAACTTCTTCATAATTAAAAGCACCTGTTGTTGAAAGATTTACATTTAAAGAAAGTATGTGGAAAAAATTTGACTTACAAGGAAATTATAAATGCATTCATTTAGTTAGTAATATAGTTGATAGATATAATAGTTCGACAATAAGAATGTAGCCAATAGACATTAGCCGTAAAAATTTTAAGCCAGTTGTCATTGTATCTAATGATAAACCTAAATGCAGGATGACTCACAAAAAGACACCCAGGAGGGGTCCACAGGTCGCGAGGCACAGCCACCAGCAACTGCAGCTGCATCCACCACCCTGCGACGCACCCGACTCTCAGACACTAATCTGCTGCTAGTCAGCTGCATGCGTACTTCCCCTGAGTTAAGCATAAAAAACGTTGCCATCTGATTAACTTAAGCTTACCTTTATTTACAGTAGGTGCTCAAAATGATATCCACCGTGAGAGCAGCCTGACATCTCCTCAACACATCAGCAAACACTCGACGAATTTCGGTTGCCGAAATCGGAGAAATGACTTGCCGAACCATGTCTTCTAACTATTCGAATGTGTGGGGATTGGTTGCGTACATCTTGTCTTTCAACAATCCCGAAAGATAAAAATCATATGGTTTAGATCTGGAGAACGAGGAGGACAGTGAGCTATTCTATCATCAAAAACACTTCGTATTGATGTCATAGAAGCATTGGTGATGTGTGGTCTTGCGTTGTCCTGCGTAAAATAACAGTACATCTTTTCGTGAGGTGTTAGTTCACGAAAAAAGGATGTAGTATTTTGTTCACATACCTGTCGGAATCTGCACTTTCATGGAAAAATATTAGTCCAATCGTTTTGCACTAATTGCACACCACTTCTGTTGTCACATCATGCAGAGGTTGTTGATGCAATTCGTGAGGATTTTCGGAGCTCCAAACATTGATTGTTCTGGGAGTTTGTGTACTCTGACAAATGCAGTCATGTTTCATCAGAAAAAATGCATCTCATTATCAGCTTCTCCACTGTACACAGACTATAGCAGCTAGTTGCAGTAAAGACGTCGAGCAACAGTATCTGAGTTCCTCAGCTGATGCACTACCATTATTTTGTATGGTTTCAGTTGCAGCTTCTGCTCAGCTCTCTGAGCAGATGCTCTTGACACACCAGTCTGAAGTTTCAAACGGCGCAGAGATTTTCTCGGACTTCTTTCCAAGGCTTTCCAAGGCACTGGTTGACGTGGCCGGATGTAGATGGGAGTGTCAGTTGTGCGGGAAAATGATAGGTTTCTAGTAACTCCTAGAACGATTTCAGCGTAGTAATACTGTTCCGGTATCAGAAAGAGCGCAGCATTGTGAATGCTAAGGTGACCCCCCCCCCACACCACCACTCTCCCCTGTGGAACTTCGATGGCAATATAGCGAGATATCGGCGTCGAGAAAAAATAGCCCCACTTTACTTAACCCTTTAGGTTAAGAAAAATGTATTTTAAATTTCATCTAAAGCACGTAATTGAGGACAGGGCGCCGGCCGCGGTGGTCTAGCGGTTCTAGGAGCTCAGTCCGGAACCGCGCGACTGCTACGGTCGCAGGTTCGAATCCTGCCTCGGGCATGGATGTGTGTGATGTCCTTAGGTTAGTTAGGTTTAAGTAGTTCTAAGTTCCAGGGGACTGATGACCACAGATGTTTAGTCCCATAGTGCTCCGAGCCATTTGAACCATTTTAGAGGACAGGGCTTAAGAAAACGATTTCCTCGTTTACATGCTATTTTCTTTCATTAGTTTATAAAATGAGTAAAGACGTGATTGCTCATCAGCGCGGAGGTATGAATAAAGTGATGGGAAGCACTAGTTTTAGCGTTGTCACTTTCGCTCAGGAGATTTGCTTGGCGGGAACCTTCTAATTGGACAGACCCGTATCTGACCGCTCCAATGAAATGCTAACTTTATTCGGTCAGTAAGTACCTTTACAGTAGAAATGGCTTTCCAGGCACTGCTCCAAGTGTCTGGAACAGCAGTTGAGTAGCGAAAGGTTATTCCGCTGTTTAATACGCCAGTAAAAGCATATGCGAGGCTGTGACTTTGATTGCATGATACGAAGTGTCATTGGAACTATGATGAACTGTAGAACGAAGGTAGAACCGCGTATCACAATCAAGAAACAGTCTCATCTTCATGGATCTAGCATGGTTCGATGCTGGTATGAATTTCCAATAAGTCTTAAGGGTTTTACTGCACACAAGATGGCCGTAAAGTCGAATGCAGTGAAGCAAATCTAAATTCATTGTGTTAAGTGATAATGTTCTGGTGAGCGAGTGTTTGTTGTAGTTTCATCAATAGAACTCCCACGTGGCAGTGCAAAAATAATTGTTTAGCTCTGAGTGAAACTGGTGTCTAAATTCTATGTATGTAAAGAGAAGACAGATTATTCTAGAAGGGGTTAATGTATACTGCATTGTTCTGAAGGATAGAGCGTCATTCATTGTGAAGATAATTTATGAACATAAATGAGATATGTGTCATCATAAGGTGCACAAGGGACGACTCCGTTATTTGTGTGCTCTCGGATTAACTACAGGTGCTAAACATTACTGTAACAGCAATCCCTCGCAGATGTAATATGTGCTTTTTTTGGAGGACATTGCACCTCTGAATTATATTTTATGTATCACAGTGGGTCTGTGTTCTTATTTGCTGCGACACCCTTTTTCCCTACAATATTACTTGGTTGATTAATTGCTTCCCAAGATTGTTTATAGTGAGTAGCATTGAGAGTGGGAGAGCAGGACTATTTTGAGAGCCAAACATCTTCGAGAAATATAAAGGCCATGATCTGTTGTGCTTATGACACATTGAGAGATTGCAGGGCACTCTCATTTTTGATACGGTATCATGCTGCTTAATGTTCATAGGGAAGGTGATATTTATTACTTGGTTGCTATATCTGATACAACCTGACTTCATTCATATGATGAAATGGTTGGCAGTAGTTAATGCTCTTGCTTGTGTGCTGTAGTGAAGGCATAGGGGTAGGCTTTACCTGCGTTCAAAGGAAGAGGGTGCCAAGTTAACTGACTGCAATAAAAGTGTACAGCAGCTGAGAGCCGAGGGGAGCTTTCTCTCTGCGAAACGTGGTGAAAACGTTTGCTGACAGCCAAGTCGCCTGGTCTCATTGTGCAGACACATTGGGTGGCACCTGTCGGTCGACGGCCACGTCCAGGTAGGCTGACTAGTGCCGAGGAGTCGCTGCGACTATGAGCAGAGCATTGTAAGATCTGATAACTGGCAATAAAGCAGAGGATGGGCCAATGTTGGGTAGAAAGCAGATGATACGGCTGTGAGTTTCTGCGAATTTCCGTGGGACAGGGCAGTGGCGCCTAGGCGTCCAGACTCTGCTACAAAACATATTTGTGAAGGTACGAGGCTTTTAGCGAGTTTATGGCTTTGCTTTGGAAAGTTCGAAATGGATGCAACAGGGGAGATAACGATCTTTTTGTGGAGGGCAGTGGTTCCATCCAAGTCATGCTTTTAGCAAAGACACAGCATAAATGCATGGGAAAGAGGGCCTGAAGCTGATTTTTTTCCCTTTTTTCTCAAGTAATTTTTAAAATCGCTGGTTGGTCAAATCTGTGTATGTAGAACAAGGGGGCAGTCTCCCAGCTTCGAATGCCGAGCTCTAGCTCGTGATTGGCTTGTGCCAAAGTGGGTGTAGTCTAAGCATTGTGCTATGGTACCGAGCCGCACTGAAAAGCTGTTGAGAAAGAGAAGAACACTCTTGTACTGGCCCTTCGCTAGTAAAGAACAGCAGGTCCTTACCTAGACGGTGAGACTTGTGTCCTTTGTTAGTATGCCACTTCGAGCCTGTGCCAGTCTCCGTCTGAACCATAAGAGGTACTGCTTCTTGCATCACGCATAATGTAACAAATGTTAGGTGGACGTTGGCCCCTGTGCGACTGGATTAATACAATATATGTGGCACCAAGGCTCTCAAGTGACTAATCACTGGCACCGATACCTTAATAACAGAATGCAACTCATGTTATATCACTTTCCAGCATTCGGTTTCGTCATAATGGTAGTCAGGTAGAATAAATCTCAGAGTAATAAACTGCTCAACCGACCCTGATAACTTCCATTATGAATTATGGGATTTTAGAAATAAAAGCAAGAAGTTGTTTAAAATTACGTAAAAGATTTTATGAAAATAAAATTAGAAACCAGTCCATATAATTTTGAAAACAATGAGATGTGTATCAAAACAGTTAAAGACAAATTGGATATTGACTTAGATCCCAATAAGCTAAAAGAAAGTCCAGGAAAACTAGATGTTGCTCTTTATGGGGAAAATTTGGACAACGACAAAATATGAGTAAAACTGAGCATGTTACAGATTTACGATAATTTTATGAGATACACCTGGATGATTGATTAAATAATATAGATATAAATTTTATTAATGAGCATACAATACAGATGAAGTACAATTTCAAGGATTATTATGTAGAAAATAATATGGATAAGTATATTTTTATAGCAGTGTTCAATACATCAAATGCTAGGCTTAGGTTGTATGACAGATCAGTTAAGCTAGGAAAAAAATGTTGTATATTTTGATATGGACAGCGTAGTATACATCAATGATGGTGAAGTCAATGCTGAAAAAGGTTGTATGTTGGGTAAATGGATGGATGAATTAGGAGGTAATAAATGGATTAAATATTAGGCTTCGACTGGATGTAAGAGTTATTATTATGAGAAAAATGATAAAAGCACAGTGATGAAGATACAGAGCCCCACTTTAAACTATAAAAATATTCAGAAGTTGAATGATGAATCTACGATAAGATTAAGCGAAAGTTAAGTGAAAGAAAAAATACTATTAGAGTACAATCAGATAACCATAGCTGTCAGTACTAAAAATCAAATCAACCAACAAGTTAAGAAAGAATTCTCATTTCGGTGTGATAAAAGAAATTATGATACACTGCCTTGTGGTTATTAAAATTAATTTAATAAATTAAAATTAAAATACGTTTTCTATATGTTCTATGAAAGCTTAAAAATAATGATAACGAATTTCATGATATAAAATTTATAGTTTAATTTTTAAATTCAAAATTTAATCTCGAGTTTCAATTTTTTATATTAAAGCTCTAAGTTGCTGGTACCCTGCCACCGCCACCTGGTTCATTATTAGTTTTTTGAGCTATTCAGTTTTAATATTTTGTGGTCAATTATTAATCGTTTTTTATGCCAATGCATGTAGTATGAGGGTTGCTAGGATTTTCTAAACCAAAGCCGGGCTTTCTTTCTTCAAACATGACAATTTTAAACTGAACAAAATCGGGATTTAACATATGTCTTTAATGTCAGTTTCGTCTCAGTGAGACACACAAAAGTTTGAGAGACATACATACATTAAGCTTTATTACTAATCATCTTTACCTTTGTGAAGCCACGAGAAAACCTTACACCATTCGTCATTAAAATGGGCTTCAATTTCAGTTTTGCTTCTTTTTTTATACTAGTACTTCATTAGTTTCAGTGACAGCGAATCCAGTTGTAAACATGGTTCACCATCAGTAACAACAACCAACTGTTTCGATCGATTGCTGACTCACTACTATGTCTGACGTAAGTTACACGATTGCAAGCCCTACCCTCATATTCACCGCTGCCACGCGGAGTCAAAAAGCCACAGCTGCTTCTGGAAGCTGAAGTCAGAGGTAAAAACCAATACAATGATGTTCGCGATAGAAACTGAAATCTTCATATGTATCGATATTTTAATAAAGATCGTAACTGCAGCAATTACGTCTACTTACCACAAGAAAAGGAAACACTCAAACTAAAGTGAAATGCAACTCACAGTAAGAAAGCAAACAATAATGGTTACCTTACACAGTACTGTTAGATATGAAGGTAACCTTGGCTGCAGCCAAAAACAAATTGCAGTCAACCGAAGCCAATCGTCTTCAACCGACTGAGGACTTCTTTCTTCGGTCCTAAATCGCCATTTGACCATCGTCATACAACGATTCAGGCCAAAGGAAGTTGATCAGCCATCTTAAAGTTGACATTCTGAACGGCTTTTGAGTGCAAATCTTATTAGGACTAAGAGCTGCGTAATTTTTAAGTTCACTTATATTTACAAGATTGTCTCTTAATTCGTTTAATTAACAAACTATATTGTATTAAATGTTATCCGTTCTGGTGTAATTGGGATTTTTCTGTATCCCGTCAAGGTTTAAGGGGCTCCGGAAAGGCTCAAAATCATGAAAAGTTCAATTTTTACTTTTTTGCGTTTTCTGAATCTGCAGACTATTACCTTTTAATAGATATATGATTTATTCAATTCCGAAGACTACAACTATTTTTAAATTTTTTTTGAAATGTGTTCTACATGGGCGTGACCCACTGTGGCACTGTTAAACTGCTGTCAAATTGTGTTATTATTAACCAATTATTAATAATTATTAATAATAATTATTAATAATAATAATAATAATAATAACTGAACTGTTGAAAAAGTGTATTCACGGAAACACTCAAAACCCCAATGAAAGTGTAAATAGTGTTATATGGTCGAGAATCCCCAAGACTGTATTTGTTGGAATAGAAACACTTCACTTTGGTGTGTATGATGCTGTTGCGACTTTCAATGATGGCAACATTGTAAGGTGCAAGGTATTTACAAATATGGGAATGAAGATAGGTTCTAACATGGTACGAGCGATGCTTGCTTTAGACAAGAAACGCCTTCGGGCTGCAGACAGGGCTGTAAAGAGTCTAGAAATACAAGCAAGAGTAGACAGGAGGAGGAACAAGAGGAAGCTGGAGGAGGAGTTTGCAGAGGATGAAGATAATCCATCCTATGGACCTGGAATGCACTAAAAAGTTAATCCAATCTTTGTCGCTCGATTCCCAAAACTTTTATTTTCTCACACTAATTACATGTTTTCTAAGGATCTTCCAAACATATTTGTTTCAAACTTTCAGTAAATGTTACACAGTACCTTCTGCATAATTTAACACAGCCTTTTTCCAAAAAACTGTATATTTTTGAATATATAAATAAAAAATTGCAAAAAAATGTTGTGAATTTTCATTACAATTGAAAAAAAAATCTTCTTTAATAACTGAACTAAAATTTTGTAAAATCCCTGTGTTAAGTTGTAGCCCATATTCCAATAAATAATCTGTAAAAAGTTCAACTTCCTACCTCAAATACTTTGTGAGGAAAGATGTAATTTATAAGCGTTATTTTAACATTGCAAGTATAGGGCGTTCCGGAGCCCCTTAAACGGAAGTCGGGATTTCAAGAGAAAAATCGGAACAATCCTGGTGTGACATAACAAGTGATGTTGATTGTGTCTGCATTAGATAGTAGACATCACACGTATTTTCTTTTCTTCTTGGAAGTGAATTTGCTTCAAAAAGAGACGAATAACGTGGAGCAAGACTGGAAACCTTTAGAGTACCCAAATCTCAAGTCTGTTCAGAGCAACGAGAAGCAAGATGGACACCATGAAGAGTACTCACTGCTCGATCCAGTCGAACACTACTCGCTGATTTTCAACTTGGTGCAGCCTATTACGACGCAAATTATTACACTCTTCGTACAAGTGTCTTTATTGGAAAACTGGATTAATTATGCGTGAATTGGAGTGCGATCAAATTTCAGTATGAAACTGCAGCAATGTGCTATGCGGAGGAAAAAGGGAAACTGCCAGAATTACAATCACTATCCGAATTTTCATCAACGATGACATCAGGTGACACAAGCCGATCGCAGCGTTTCTTGACATACATACGCTAGTAGGCCTACAGTTCATGTTTGCAAATGACATCGTTCGGGGCAACAAATATCGTGCTCGAGAATTACATAACAACATACAAAGTGCAAGTGTAAATTTATTATCGTGCAGAATCACTGTTACCGCTGCCGAACGCAGATCACAAACTCGGAAAAAGACGATGAACAACATCATCAAAACTACAAATTTAAATGGAAACTTTACTGATCCCGATAGGTATGTCATTAGAATTGAAACGTTTGCAGTTTCTAGTGCGACTATAATGTACAATGACAAAGCGGAGGACCAATCGCTACAAATGTGTACTAAATTCGGCAAATCCGTGCTTCTCGCGACTACGGCTGTATGAGGCTTGCTCGCGCTCGTCGAAAAACCTTCTCATTTATTCGAGTACGCACCAGACGGAAAAACAAAACATACTGTGCGTCAAAAAGCACTTCAGTAAACAGAATTTAAACACAGACGCAGGTGTTACGTACGCTCCTGTTTAGCCATTGGTTCTACACATGCTTCGCTGTCATAGTAGCACAATCAAAATGTTACGGTATGACGAACCCATTTCCGGATGACCGAACATATTGCCCCACTGTAGCTCACTCAGCTGCTGATATCGCGCCTTCGACGTCAACGAGGCACATTGTCGTTTTATTACTTTTTTACGTGAAGTTTACTCAGTGTCCGATTTGGCGTAATACAAACAATTTGGAACATACAGGAGAGAACGCTGTTTGTTCTACGCGTGCACAAATCTCTCTGCAGTCGTTAACCTCACTACTGCACTGCCCCTCACTTCCTCCCACCGAGGTTTTGTTCATCAGTGCTACTATATTCGGAAATTTCATTTTTTAAATCGTTAGTTATAGGGTCATGAAATTTTCTTCTCCACTGCGGCACAAACTTTTAACAGTTTGAGGACAAACGGAGAACGAGGAAATGAAAGTAAAAAAACTGATAAAAGAGCTTTGGACTGTGAAAAGAGTGTGGTGAATAGAGAAAAACAGTAGCTCTAAAAATGTATAAGATAAATGAACCACTGAGTTTACTCTGAGGATTTGAAGGCTGATCGACCTCCGGCGCGAAAGAATATTGTGCGAAAGTATATTAGAACGTAGTAACTAGAACTAGAAAAAAATGTCACCTTGCTGCAAATGTTACCAGGCAAATAAATCAAAGAGAGAGATTAGAATCAAAACCATGACATATTTTTATATACTTTTCATTTTGTATCCTCGTAGAGCCGACTGTTTGAACTGTGGCCCCAGAGCCTTTTCAGACAATTAGTCGTCGAACTGATACTAGAGCAGAGAAAGATCCACTTGCTAATATTTGGAAGAGGGTATCAGTTCTGTTAATTGCCTTAAATCCAAGGACAACCTCCCAAACACCTTGGCCGCAAGGGGGGGGGGGGTGAGAATTATGTGTGAGACAATATCGTCTTGCGAGAAACATGAAAGCCTAGTGTATGTATAACCTATCTGTTTATGTGTACAATAAAGTCGAGTAGTTGTTAGAAAAATAGAGTCTACCTGTGTCGTTGCCTACTGCAGGCGATGCGATCGACAGCAGCTGACGTGGTTTAAATTCTTTTTCTTGGTTTGTTCTTTCACTCCCAGCAACTATCATGACTTAAATTTCTTTTTCTTGTTTTGTTCTTTCATTCCCTCGTCCGCAAGGGTCTGGCAGCTATATAACACGCCACAAACATTTACGATGATACAAATTATTTTGAAATATTAAAAAAAGGTAAAATACGGACATGGTTTCTAAATTCATTAAAGCGAAAGTAAGAAATTTAATACCGATAAAATAAATACTGGCAAAACTGTGAAGCACTTCAAAATGCTAAAATTGGATGGACCTCTACTGGAATGGGATAGTTTGGGAAAGAAGGGTTTAGTCGTTCCGGTGATATATAAGATGTATACGAAAATGTCCAGGGTATGTGAGGAGAGAAGAGATTTTGATATGCTAGTAAATAAATGAAATACTAGACAGAGACACATTAAGGGGTAAACAGAATTCTTTGGTTGCGGGTGGGATGAGGAATGGAGTGACAAGTAGTTAAGGAAATAACTAGAGGTCTGCGTGGATGCGAATATATACAGTAATACTGTCGTCGCGTCTGAAACCCTGTGCCGGTGACGATATTCACATATATGCAGAAATCTACAACAATAATGATTTTGTCATGAAAATCTACAGAAAGGTGTCAGTAACGCGATTTTCTTCTGTTTGCATTACGTGAGATCAATAACAAAAATTATTATTATTCGTCACTATTGTTATTCATTTGGGTCGGAGTGGCGCTATATTGGCACCTGGAGACAGTAGATGCACAGCTGGCATCTGCATATGGCAACATAGCTATACTTTCCCCACAGTTAAATATATCTTGCTTCCGAAGTATCGGTAGCTGCCTTACGCTTGAGTCATTGCCGTTCGCTTTGTATTAACAAAGACCACTTAAATAATTAGCGAAAGCCGCCACAAAGCGACATGCACTCTGCTGTAGAACACTTCTTGCCTTGCAGTCTCCACATCATAGTCTGACTACTGTTTGGGTTCACCATACGTCATAATATACAGTTAGTATAAAATCAGTGATGCTGTCGACGTTAATCGAAAAAAGTTTTGAAAGTACACAATGCAACGTTTAACATATTGAGAAGTGAAGTACGTTAACATGATTTAAAATTATGATAATTGAACCTATATTTGATAAACAAATTATGAGGCTCCTGTTTAACAGTATTCAAGACGTGACGACAACTTGTAACACAACTTCAAAGACCTCCCAATGTTAAGAAAATGTTCTGCAGAAAATTTCACAAAATCCGTTTCAGTAATCACCGCAGAAACTTATAACTTAAGGAGCGTATCAAGAATATGACAGACGATATTCCATTAAAATGTGGTCATTATCGGCCTCTGCATTTTAGTCTGCCCCATGAACGACAGATACTGCTGAGGTGGGATGGCTCGCGTGGCTCAACGATAGAGACAGCCGTACCGTAGGTGTAACCACAACGGAGAGAGATCTGTGGAGAGGTCAGAGAAACGTGTGGTCCCCGTAGAAAGGCAACATGCTTCTCAGTAGTTGCAGAGGCAACTGTCTGGATGATTGACTGATCTTGCCTTGTAATATCAGCCAGCATGGCCTTGCTGTGCTGGCACTGCGAACGCCTGAAAGCAAGGAGAAACTAAAGTCGTTCCTTTCCTGAGGACATGGAGCTCTACTGTATCGTTTAATGACGATGGCATTCCCTTGGGTTAAAATACTCCCGAGGTAAAACAATCCCAGATTCAGATCTCCGGGCAGAAACTACTCACAAGGATGTCGTCATCAGGCAAAACAAAAGTGACATCTTATGGGTTGAAGAGTGGACTGTTATATCCCTTCATGGGGCAGGTAGGTTAGAAAATTTAAAAAGGGAAATGCATAGGCTGGCATTAGTTATAGTGGGAATTGGTGAAGTTCGGTATCAGGAGGAACAGGACTTCTGCTCTGGTGAGTGCAAATCAAATAGAGTTAATGCAGGACTAGGTCTAATAATGAATAAGAAAATAGTAAAGCAGGTAAACCATTATCAACAGCGTAGTGAGCGCATTATTGTAACTAAGACAGGTACATAACCAACATCCACTACAGTAGTACAAGCTTATGTGCCAACCAGGTCCGCAGATGATGAACAGATTGAAAGAATGTACAATGAGATAAAGAAATTATTCAGATAGGCGAGGGAGTGGAAAATGTAATTGTTGTAGGTGACTAGAATTCAACAGGAAGAGGAGGAAAATAGTGTGAGAATACGGACCGAAGGAAAGGAATGACAGTGGAAGCCATCTGGTAGAATATTGCACAGAGCTAACACTTGGTTTAAGGACTATAAAAGACAGATGCGTCTGGAGACACTGTAACGTTTCAGGTGGATTATGTAATGGTGAGACAGAGATGTCGGAAACAGATTTTGAACTGCAAGACATTTCCAGGGGTAGATGTGGCCACTGATGATTATTTATTGGTTATGAACTGTAGATTAAAGCTGATGAATTTGAAAAAAGTTAGGAAATTAAGGAGATAGGACTTGGGATAAGTTTAAAGAACAAGAGGTTGTTCAGAGTTTCATAGGCAACCATTGACTAAAACAGGAGAAATGAATACGATAGGAGGAGAATGGGTAGCTTTGAGAGACGAAGTAGTGAAGGCAGCAGAGGATCAGACAAGTAAAAATACAAATGCTAGTAAAAATCCTTGGGTATCACAGGAGGTTTTGAACTTAATTAATGAATGAAGAAAATGTTAAAATGCAGCTGATGATGCGGGTGAAATGGAATACAAATTCTAAGAAATAAGACTGACAGAAAGTGCAAAATGCCTCAGCACGAATGGCTAGAATACAAAAGTAAGTCTATAGAAACGTATAACTAGAGGAAACGTACATGCAGTCTATACGAAAATTTAAAGAGGCCCTTGGAGAAAAGAGAAGCAGGTCTATGAATTTCAAGAGCTCAGGTGGAAAACCAGTACTAAGCAAAGAAGGGAAAGCTGAGAGGCGGAAGGAGTACACAGGGTGAGTCACGTAAGACGTAAGACCCTTTTTATTTCGTGAACGGTTTTCAGATATCGAAACGAGGTTTTCTGCAACTGATAGTACGCTGAGGGGTACGTAATGTTTTGTGTGGATAATGCTCTGAAGTCTGGTATAAATCAAGTTATTGAAACAAGTATGTTTTTTTTAATGGAATCGTATACTTTATATAACTGCATTCAATAGCTCTTGCAAAGACAATTATAGTGGTATAGCGCTTGTTAATATTTTGCAAAAGAATCCGAGAAATGTACTAAAATTGGAAAGCAAAGCGGCCAGTGTCGGCTATTGCGGTGTAACCAGGGCCAAACAGAGCTTTCGTGCCAGGCGCTGTCGTTATATGTAACAAGACAGGCCTACGCTACTAAGAAAAACCTCATTTCCTATTCGACGTAGCTGCTGGTTCAGCTATGATTTTTGTATAAGGAACTATGGCATATGCTAGCTTCTGGTGCATCAGACGGGGCTTAGAAAAGCTGTTTCAAATGTGTGTAAGTTTCCAGATATCTGTGGAAACAACTATAGTTTCGTCAGGCAGTTTCCCATTTAAATCTTGCATGTTGTTGCTTACTTGTCAAAGGAATACAGGAACGTCGGTCGTTCATACTTCGTAACGGTGAACAGCGCTAATCACGAAAAAAAACTACAGTATCATCTTCTTTAGACAGGGAAAGAATAATACCTGACCTGCCTTTGTCTGGAAACGCCTGAATGCTTCTTAGAAGCAAAAGACCTTCTGTCTGACTAATGTGTCTACAGATGCTACTCGAAATGGTAATCAGATGAAATAAACTTTAAGTAAATTAAACATTTTATGCTGAATGACCGATGGGACGTCACTCAGGAAATAAATGTTTTTCTTAATGAAACGTAGTTTTACCTTTACTTACTTAAGCATGTGCTGAAATTGTTTACGATCGACTGCAAGGTACGTTTACCAGCGCCTTTCGAGAGATAGATGAACAGATGAAAGTACAATGGATGAATGCCGCTGCACGGTGTGGCGATTCGACAGCTCTTATCGTCTGGCGTATTTTGGACTTCATGATAGACTGAATATTTCACTGGTCCCCATAGAAAGAAATCAGGATGAGTCAAATGAGGGGACCTGGTCGACCATTGTCCTACAACCTTTCACCCTATCCAACGGTTAGAAAACTTTTCATTCACTATTTACATTGCAACACTGGGAGAAGCCGGCCGGTGTGGCCTTGCGGTTCTAGGCGCTACAGTCTGGAAACGCGTGACCGCTACGGTCGCAGGTTCGAATCCGGCCTCGGGCATGGATGTGTGTGATGTCCTTAGGTTAGTTAGGTTTAAGTAGTTCTAAGTTCTAGGGGACTGATGAACACAGATGTTAAGTCCCATAGTGCTCAGAGCCATTTGAACCATTTTAACACTGGGAGAGTGAGCTGCGCTGCCATCCGGTTGGAATCACATACACGTCGCTTATTCAGTCAAACCTCTTCTAGAAGAATTGGCAGAATGTTCATAAGAAAGTGTGCGAACGTAGTTCCATGTGATTCCGGTGGGATAAAATAAGACCCACAACGTAATTTCCTATTATGTCACGCCATATGTTTACGCTCTACGGTCGTCGTTGTCGTACCTGACGAAGCCAAAGCGAATTTTCCATTGTCCAGTAGTGCATGTTACTTAAACTTACATTACGGCGGTTCGTAAACGTTGCTTGGCAGTTGAAGATCGCGCGCAGGAAAAACGTAACGTTGTCTCCCAGGCGCTGCAGAGCAAACCGACAAAATTCTGTACGGCGTTACGTCCTCCGAGCGTGTGATGTAGTGACTGATGATAAGGGTGGAATTTATGTCGATGCAAGATGCGATGACACTCGTCTGTCTGATCCCACATTCCTTCGCAGTACATCTCGTGCCACCATGCGGACTGATAAGCGGCGTAGCCGAAACAGTTCCTTCATGTGCTCTGTCAGTTGCAGTCTTTGTCCTCGTCCTGACATTGAAGCTGCCTTTTCGCACAAGTAACACAATAATTCCTGCAATTGTCTGACGCGATGGAGAGTGACAATCGGGATAGACATCTCCTATAATGCAGTACCGTCTCGACAGCATTTCTCTGTCATTCGCCGTATAAAAGTAGCATGGCTAATTTCTCCTCATAGGTGTGCATGTCTGTTGAAGCAGAAATGTCCTGTTGATACACAGCACAGTCCCTCCTTACAGCAATGCAGACAATCATCAGTCGAAAGGCCTAATAAACCGGCGCGGTCTGCTTCATGCGTATTTAAAACACAATAGCTGATTCCAGCTGATCTGTCTACCAAATTTAGAATATTTCGCGGATCTTTTGCGAAGTTTCAACCTCAACATTAAGCACTATACCATTGTGCTATTTTCTTCAATCGCTTTCGAATGCCGGTAAAAAAAGTACATAATTTCATTTACAAAACCGTACTCGCATGTATATGTCGATAGATACACAAGTTAAGACTCTTTATCACAGAATCACAGAACAAAAGTACATGCCCTGTTTAGATGGACTATACAAGCAGCCGAAATGGATGGCAATAGATAGGTAAGAGGAAGCATATGAAGATGATATGGTACATTGATACTGTGAGAAGATTTTGACAGAGCACTCAAAGTACTTCATCGAAACAAAGCTCCTACAGTACACGACATTTCTTCTAAACTGCTGATATCCTTGGGAGAGCCTGCCATGGCAAAAATATTCCACTTGCTGCGCAAGATGTATATGACTGGGGAAATACACTCAGACTTCAAGATGAGTGTAATAATTCCAATTCCAAAGACTGCTGGCGCTGGCAAGTGTGAATACTACCAAAAACTCAGCATAATAAATCGTGGTTGCAAAACACTGATACAAATTAGTTACACAAGAATGGAAAAAATGATAGAAGCTGACCTCAGGAAAGATCAGTGCAGGGAGCGAAACGTTGCATACAATTTTTACAAAAACCAGACGGCAGTTGTAAGAGTTGAAGGGCTTCTCCCTGACATTATTCAGTGTGTGCACTGAGCAAGCAGTAAAGGAAGCCAAAGAAAGTTTGGAGAAGACATCTGTGCTGGCGTAAGCTGTCGCCAGCACAGCGGTCGGCACAGTTGTGGCAAGAAGGTGGACAGTGGGCGCTTGATCAAGCGGACCTATCAGGAGAGAGGCCAAAGACAGACTCGCAAGCAACATGCCGACAACGCTCTCTCGACCGCAAGTATTTAGACCGCCGCCGTGGACCCGAGGGCTCAGTCAGTCTTAGTCAGTAGCTCAGTCTCAGTCATTAACTCGCATTCCAGTTGGAGTCTGTCAGTTCACATCACTGGCTACGAGAGTGTATAGTGAGCAGAGTAGTGTTTATAGCGGGACTTTTACTTCACCAACAGTGAGGCAAACGTGGACTGTTATTTGAAGAGCTTGTACCAGAACGCATGGACTCTCTTAAAGATAAGTACCTTCCTATTCTTGTAAATAAAGAACCCTGTTAATACATGTGTGCAGTTGTGTTGTAGAAGGAGGATACCGGCCACGAAACAACATCCTCTCCCTTGATTCCTATGGTACAAGACTCCACAGTGGCGACGGGGATGCAACAGAATTAAAGTTCAGGGAGAAAAACTAAAGCTTTGAGGTTTGCCGATGACACTTAGTACTGTCAGCGACAGTAATAGCATTAAAAAAATCAAAGGAAGGAAAATGGGATGCAACAGAGTTAAATTAGGCTCTGCTACATTAGGAAATGAGACGCTAAAAGTAGTGGGTTACTTTTGTTATTTGGACGGTAAAATAAGTGACGACGGTCGAAGTAGAGAGGATCTAAAATGTGGTAAGAAAAGCGTTTCTGAAGGAGAGAAATTATTTGGTGTTAGGAAGTCTTTCCTGAAGGCACTTTCTGGAGTGTGGCCTTGTACAGAAGAGAAATGTGGATCATTAGCCATTTAGACAAGGAGAGAATAGAAGCTTTTGAAATGTGATGCTTCAGAAAAATTCTAGAGATGAGATGGGTAGATCACGTAACCACTGAGGCTGTACTGAATAGGTTTGGGGAGAAAAGAAATTTGAGGCACAATTTGACTAAAAGAAGGGATCAGTTTATAGGACACGTTTTGAGATATCAAGTAATCGTCAACTTATATTGGAGGGAGCCGTGGAGGGTAAAGAGACTGCAGAAAGAGACCAAGAGTCGAGTACTGTAAGCAGATTGAAGTGGATGTGGGTTGCAGTATTGTTCGGAGACGAAGAGGCTTGCACAGGATATATTAGCGTGGAGAGCTGCATGAAACCAGTATTCGGATTGAAGACCACAACAGCCGGCCGGGGTGGCCGAGCGGTTCTAGGCGCTACAGTCTGGAACCGCACGACCGCTACAGTCGCAGGTTCGAATCCTGCCCCGGGCATGGATGTGTGTGATTTCCTTAGGTTAGTTAGGTTTAAGTAGTTCTAAGTTCTAGGGGACTGATGACCTCAGAAGTTAAGTCCCATAGTGCTCAGAGCCATTTGAACCATTTGAAGACCACAACAACAACAACAACGTTGTAAGCCTATGGAACGCGAATTCCGATGTCCAGATTCGGCAGAGGAAAATTCAAGCATGGCGCATGCCTACCTTTAGAACACTAGCCTGCCAAAAGGGTTAAAGTGATTTACAATATTTTAATATCCAGGGTCGCTCATAAAAAATTGGCGGATACGGACAGCATTTTTCTTATCCGTGCAGACATCTGGAAATAACCAGCTATGTGTTGTATACTGTGCTCGTCATTACGGTGTGAGGCACGAGATGAAAGCATCAGCGATGCATAATCTTGAAGGCTGAAGAAAATTTGTGATAGCCAGAATGGAGCCATCCATCTAGATGCCATAGTCGCGGCAGCCGCAGCCCGGGGGCAGAGACGCAGTAGCACTGCGGATGGCTGTCTTTTGTTTCAGCCGCGAGTGCACTCACGTTAAAGCGAATCTTACGACTCATTCGGCGCGCTCTGCGGCAGTATACAGCCCTTGGTTCTGGATGACGCTGCCAACGCTGCCAACACAAGTTGCACGCGTCTCTACTTCCCGTATGCCCGCAGGGAATTTCGTTGTACATTACGTATACGAAAGCCAAATGTTACTGCAAAAGGCTTTACTAAAAACCTTGGCGAAGTATGTGAACCTGTCTCGAAACCTATAATCTAACCAATACTATTGTGGTGGTCTTTCTTATCGAAAAATAACGGTAGTAACAACAAACAGTTACTTAACGGAAATGTCAAAACAGGAAAAAAAGGTTTTGTAAAAAGAAGCCGAAGGTAAGATTTGATTACATTTGTAATTTTGTTAATTTATTTCGATTCTAGTGGTCACTCGTTCATGTAATAACCATATCGGAGAAAAATTTAGTTACCATCAGTTAAAAAGTTGTAACATCACCTCTAACCTGATAGTGGCTGCAGAAGAAGAGAGTGCGTAAATTTTGTCAGTTATAACATAACAAGCTGCAGCTATTCATTGATGATCTTACCTCGCATGTCTACCAAAGTGTGGTGATGCTGACTGCTAAGTTTCACTCGTAGTTCAAAACTATGCCACACACTTTCTATGGGATTAATATCAGGAGATTTAGATGGCTAGTGGAGATGCATTAGTGTTCCTCAAACCAGTAACGATATGTCTGTAGCCATGTGAACAGGGCTGCTGTCATCTTAGGAGATTTGTGTGTCTACTGTCACGTAAACATGCCGATTTGCTAGAGGAAGCAACATATGGTCGCCGCGAATGTCACGTAAGAAACACCCTGCTTAATACTCACGGTAACATGACTGAGTGGGCCCAATACGTCTACGATACACACTCCTAAACATCTCAGAACCACCTCTGACCTGAATTACATGCTCCACACACAGCAGGTTAAATCATTCATTAGGCTACCTGTGCATTCAGCGACTTCCACTCTTTGAAAAGAAGCAAAATCATGACGCGCGAAACCACAATGCATGCTTACAATTAGGTGCTTGATGTCTGTATTGTTGAAGATGTGCAGCATGCTGTGCCGCCGTGAGAAATGTCTTTTTCCGAGGTAAGCAACTTTAAATAGCCATAGCTCGCAGTTCTGTTTGCATTGACCTCTAGTAAATTGGTGGAGATGGACCCGCATTTATTGTCAACAGCAATTTCCGTCGGGTTAGAAACCGATTGCCCTTGACAAGGCGAGAAACTAGTCTGTGGTGGTTACAAGCAGATAGGCAGTAACGGTTCTGACACCAACTACATTGTTGCCAGATTTCCCCCATCACCCTCCCCCGAGGGCATCAGGAGCTGTTGCCAGATTTCCCCTTACCCCTCCCCATCCCCATCTGACTTTGGCCAGCTGTCCAATGCACAAAATATCACGAAATTCAAAACGTGGTAGAAAATACAAAAATGACAGGAAATTACAAATTTGATTGGAAATTTAAAAAATAGCACAGTTGTGCTACAGGTAATCCCCCTACTCCTATGATGTCACTGTGAAAGGAGAACTGTTTTCCTAAGTGTAAATTGGTGAGAAATTTAAGATGATGCATTGTCCTACTGGAATTCCAGATGGCTGACCTTGGAGATTGGCAAAATCTGGATTGTTGCCAGATTTGCTGGGTTTTTCTCAACCTTCACGCCAGTCTGACACAAAAGATGTTTGTTCCTCCTGTATGTTGAAGCCTGCCTGTTGATAAAAGATGTTTTCTTCTGACAGTCTGAGCATGTGGTTCTGGGACAAAGGACATTGTCTCCCAAGGCCACCCTTAACCCTGTACCAGTTCTAGGACAAAGGGTGTTGTCTCATGTAAGGCAAAGAAGGGCTATGCAGGTCCAAGACTGTCTGCTATTCACATCCAGGACGAGAGGTGTTTATTTCCCCTGCAGGTCCATGCAAGAGTGTCAGACAAATGATGCCAGTCTGAAGGGTATTGGCTACATAAACATGTTTTTCACCTATCAGGTAGTAACTTGCCTGCTACTTACATTCAGTTCAATTCGATCTTAATTAAATTCAGTTTCAGTTTGAATTCTGTCCGGTTCTAAATCACTTCAGTTACAGTTCAGTTCAAATGCAGTTCAATTAGAGTTCAATATGAATTCAAATCGATTTTAGTTTAAATCTAAATCAGTTCAGTTTCTATTCAATTAAGTGTGTATTCAATTTCAGTTAAACCCAATTCAAAATCAAAGACCACTTTCAGTAAATTTAAAAATTTTGCTAGCCCAGCTGTCCAGTGTTTAAACAATTCCCTTCTAATATCGAAGTTTAAGTAGTTTTGACCCCAACCCACTACATCGCTATTCAAACAAACGGAACCATCATTTTGGATCTGACTTGTCGTAAGTTTAAGTAAACTTATATGTGTTTAAACAAAAGCCACCATTGCCAGGAGAGGATATTCAAACTGACACCACTGCTTGGAGAAGATATCGAAAAATTCACTTGTTGTACATTCAAAATAGTGAGAAATGCACTTAACCTAAGTTTAAAATGACGGGAAGCCCTCTGCTTGTCGGAAGTAGACTACTTACCCGAACTTTAAAACTATGTAGCTCACTAGTGCAGTCTGTACAGTTGCTTAACACTTTTCTCTCTCATATAAGGTAGGATAGGAATAGGACAGGGATGGACTTGCATCTTTATTAATACTAGTACAATGCTGTGAAGAGGTTCGTTTCCGTGCCAGACAGTGCCGAGCAAGACTTCTGCGGTGCCTGCATGTCGGGACAGTTTCACAGCACTGCAGCAAAATCCTACCATCACAGCTCCACCAGCCTCCCTGCCCACGCAGGATGAGGCTGCACCACACTGTGGCTCCCTCTGCAGTATTCCACGGCTTCCATCAAATTGCCAAGAGACCTGAGCACCCCGCCACCACAGAGAGCCGTTGCTTTACACCTGTTGTACTCTACAGTTGCTGTAACCCTACCACAGCCGATTACAGTATTTCACAGTTCAGAACTGTAAGGAATCGTATTGTCTTGTATGACGCACCTCCTCTGCTACCGCCACGACCGCAGTCTGTTCATCGCGCTCTCGTCTCTGTCCACATTCATTCTGCACAGTACCACCATAATGTCTTTCTCTAACGTTTTGGAGTATAGAAGACCATACGAAAGCATACCTTCATCTCTTACTCAATTTGCGAAATACACAGTTGCGACAATGATTTAACACACTCACACTTTCACATTCGCATTTTGAAGCAAAATCAGAGAGAAAGTACTAAGCAGAGCTGTTGGAGATGCACCTATATTAGCGCTGTGTAGCTACCAGAAAATAGACTAAGCTACTTGACAGAGAACATTTAACGTATGGACGTATACGCTCCATCTCCCCTCACTTAAGTATCGTCACTTGACGGCTAAGACCATGTGTCAGATCACATTATCATTTGTGCTGATATCCGAAAACACATCAAATGTACTGTCAGTTCTTTAAAAATGGGAATGGATTGTGAATAGCATACCGGTATGTATTCCAGCGTCGATTCTGTGTTACACAAGCTGAGAATGGTATTGATGGCATTGATACGTTTCGAATTTGTCACACGAAACGTTGAATCCATCCTTTCAAGCGCAGTACTTTCCGATATAGTTATACTTAACGAAATCAAGGAATGATGCCACTGTAATTGGAATCGGTTTTCGTGATCATAACCGTTTGTCGAGATGTGGGACTTCTGTTCGATGGTAGGTACATTTTTGACGAGTTTATATGACAGATGCACATGTAAAATTTCCAGGACTGTTTGACGAGCACACAAGATCCTAAATTCATCTCTCTGTTCGAATATGACGATGCGAGAATGTAGCACTTCGATTCCGCTGATGATAACTAGAAAAATATACACACAGTGGTAACAGAGTCTCACCGCTTCCTGTCACTGACTCGTAATCGCTACAGCTATGGAACCAAACGATTCGTTTTATGTCCAAACAACCTACAAATATAGATGTGACGGAGAAGATCATTTTAGGAGTTTGATACAGCTTTTCATAGTACAGCATTCAGTACAATTCTCGTAAATCTCAATATACACAATCACATGTAGGCATAGACACCAATATTTACGAGAGATTTCTAAATCATTTCTAAGGAAAATCATCGAAGATCACAATTTTGTAGCTTGACAGAAGCATCGCGAAAATCTTGCAGACACAAGCGCTGCAGATAGCACTAGATTCGTCCATGATGCATCTTTCAGTTCTCTGCAAGTTTCAAGAACAACACAGGTTTTTCGAACGTTATTTTGGTTTTAACCACTGTCTACATTAAACTACCAGCTTTTCATAGCTCATTACCGGTTATACACGCAAGAAAACGACTATTATCAATATACATCTCACTAGCCAACGCAATTCATTGGTGGAAATAGACAAATGCAAGGCATCAGCGTTTGACGTCTGAACTTAAGAAATAATGCTGCATTAACGTCGTGAACAAGAACAGAACAGAACATTAGATCACCGCAGTCTCTCTCCCATACACACAAAAACCGTCAAGCAAATGGCTAGAGAAACGTGTGCATAGAGCTGACAGAACCTTATCACCTCCTGTCACTGATCTATAATCACTACAGCTATGAAGCTGAACGTCTTGAATTCTACCCAAGTTGTGACAAGGAAATGACGTACTGCACATCATCCTTCATGTATCGTTTCGTTCACTCTAACGTTAGAAGGGGATGGACCGTGATTTTTCAGTTTTGCATTGGAGACAAGGAATTTTAATTTGAAATAGGTTTTCCAGCCGTTTGTTTGATGGGTGTGATTCCGTTCAACTTGTTTGCGTTGGACGTCTTTTCCTGAGCAGAGTTGCAGATGATCATAAAAGAGAAATGCGTTGTTACTATTTATAATACAATCCACATGCAACCAGAAGGCTGCTGACAGACTTCGCATGTAGACGATTTAGTTGGACAGTGGTTACCTCCTGAGGTATCTTGCATCGTACGCTTGCAGACAGCTCACGTAAATTATAGATGTACAACTGACCAATAGCGTTCCAGAAGCGTACCGAACAGACGAATTTGATGGTGCATTCACTTTCAGTCATCCACGTCCAGAAACTTGATCTGTGCTATTTCGGCCATCCAGAGTGTGGGGTACGAGCGCGTCGAATGGTGTCCATATCTATACGGATTTTTTGGAAATATGTGGATGCATTTCCAAAGCTTACACATCATAACACTTCAGAGGAAGAAATGACATGTAAAATTTGTTTCATGTTCAGTAATCCAGATAAAGAAGTAGTCGAAACATATCTCACGGGAGGAATTCGAAACATTTACCTACAGGCTGAAGCGTGTAGAAGAACTGTAGCTCAAGTTTAAGCGAACAGTTGTCAATGCACAGGATACATGCATGTTTAGTGGAACACTTCTTGATATGAGGAGCCACAACTTTACAGTCCAGTTATTGCTATACTGAAGAGACTTAGCACGTATTTACAGGAGGCAAAGTTTTATAGTTCAGCTGTTGCAGTATCAGAGAGTGAGAGAGAGAGCCTTAACTGTGTTACAATAAAGTTATAATAAAATGCTCCATGCCACATAACAAAGAGTAATAAAATAACTCTCACTATACATTAATGTTGTATAGCTTAGCAGTTCATTATTAGAAAAGACAAAATGTATGGGCTTGACCTAAAATTAAAGAGTATTCAGGTGAACTACGCAAGATGTACGTGGAACGGAGGTAGGCCACAGCCCTCGTGAGTGTCACCCCATTCCGTTCCACCCCCGGTATCGTGTGTGGGTGTGACACCACATAGTTGGGGTAGTCTACCCTGCACCAATGCGTGTCATGCTTGGAATCGCATTAGTGTATTGCTTACAGTTGTTTGAGCTGCATGCATGCTTTACAGCCTGGGTATTGTATCCAAATAACCACAGCACACATCGCATAATACCAGTAGTTCATTGGGTACTGTATTGTACTATCCTGTCCATTAGTCTGGGCAATGCGTCCATCTACAGTGCCTGTCATACTGTCCTAACTGGGTTTCGGGCGTTATTATCTTATTTGTAAATGTTGCACTCATGAGGAGGTTGGCCTGCCCCCCCTCAGAGACATCTTGCATGGTTCACCTGCTAATACTTTCAATTTTTGAGCAGCCACATTCCACACACATTTTGTCTTTACTAATAATGAGCTGCTAAGTCCAACAACAGCTGAAAATGCATGAACGGTTAAGTTTCTCTAACACAGCAACAACATTGCTCGGTCCCTTCGATACAGCAGTAAATGCACTGTAACATCGTGGCCCCTGATACCAGTGGCTGTTGTACTATATATGTATGTACACTTGAGCTACAGTTCTTCCATGCCCTTCCGCCAATAGGTAAATCTTTCCAGTTCCTCCTCATGAGATATGTCTCGACTGCCTCTTTATCTAGCTTACTGAAAATGTATAGAATTTTACTCGTCATGTATACTTCCAAAAAATCTATATACATATGGACACCATTCGATACACTCATACACTGCACTCTGTATAGCCGAACTAGCATACATCAAGTTTCTGAATGTAGATGACTGGAAGTGAATTACTGTGTGGTATTCTCGCCTTTGTATATTTTCACTGTTCTTGGGCAGTCCACAACACATATTGTACGGCAATCTATTTACACTGCAGGTATTTGAACGCTGAACATTTTAGTTATTTGAGTTCAACTCTGATATAGCTAATACCATTTGTAGTCCGACAGCATTACTTTGATGTCACAAAATCGTGGACTTCCAAAAATTATGATTACTTCTAACTCATGATCTGAGGAGATACCTACAACTACGCATTTACTGCCACTCACATTCAACTTTTACGGTGCAATGAATAACACCACTTCCATTCTGCCTTGTTGTTGTTGTTGTTGTGGTCTTCAGTCCTGAGACTGGTTTGACGCACCTCTCCATGCTACTCTATCCTGTGCAAGCTGCTTCATCTCCCAGTACCTACTGCAACCTACATCCTTCTGAATCTGCTTAGTGTATTCATCTCTTGGTCTCCCTCTACGATTTTTACCCTCGACGCTGCCCTCCAACACTAAATTGGTGATCCGTTGATGCCTCAGAACATGTCCTACCAACCGATCCCTTCTTCTGGTCAAGTTGTGCCACAAACTTCTCTTCTCCCCAATCCTATTCAATACTTCCTCATTAGTTATGTGATCTACCCATCTAATCTTCAGCATTCTTCTGTAGCACCACATTTCGAAAGCTTCTATTCTCTCCTTGTCCAAACTATTTATCGTCCATGTTTCACTTCCATACATGGCTACACTCCATACAAATACTTTCAGAAACGTCTTCCTGACGCTTAAATCTATACTCGATGTTAACAAATTTCTCTTCTTGAGAAACGCTTTCCTTGCCATTGCCAGTCTACATTTTACATCTTCTCTACTTCGACCATCATCAGTTATTTTGCCCCCCAAATAGCAAAACTCCTTTACTACTTTAAGTGCCTCATTTCCTAATCTAATTCCCTCAGCATCACCCGACTTAATTCGACTACATTCCATTATCCTCGTTTTGCTTTTGTTGATGTTCATCTTATATGCTCCTTTCAAGACACTGTCCATTCCATTCAACTGCTCTTCCAAGTCCTTTGCTGTCTCTGACAGAATTACAATGTCATCGGCGAACCTCAAAATTTTTATTTCTTCTCCATGGCTACAACCCTGTCTTACTTCCTTCCCAACCACTGCTTCCCTTTCATGTCCCTCGACTCTTATAACTGCCATCTGGTTTCTGTACAAATTGTAAATGGCCTTTCGCTCCCTGTATTTTACCCCTGTCACCTTTAGAATTTGAAAGAGAGTATTCCAGTCAACATTGTCAAAAGCTTTCTCTAAGTCTACAAATGCCTTAAATCATATTAATGGCTGGACAGTGCTGACGTTGATGATAGTGGAAACTCGAAGTCTAGAAACAGTTCAACATACTGAAATGATTTCTGCTCCAACATATCAGGTGCACTTTCTAATGCTAGTGGCTCGATGATCCATGTATATGTTAAACGTATTGGAAACTCCCTCGGATGTATCAGGCACTACATCATGGAATCGGTCTGTGTGATGATTCGATTTCTACTGCTGCTCTGACGTATCAAACATTGCAACACGTACGTCAAGGAGCTGTTGTGGTGAGGAAGAAATAAGAGAATAACGTAAAAAACATACACATACATGCATAACGCATAATAAACATTGAGAGAGAAGAATGGTTTAATACTTACAACTGGCTGAAGTCTGAAAGCTTAGAATGAGTGATGGGGATACGCGAGTGTAGCGCCACGGAAGCTGCAACAACGATTTTGGACTTGTAACGTTGCAAGCGCCTCACACTCATTAATGCACAATGTATCTCACCACCCCAATTCCCGTGACAAATCATGTTTTCATTCAATAATTTCCTGGCTTATTTAACTTCGGCTTGACGAAGCTGAAGTCAATAAAGATCTCGCTCACAGTTTTACAGCATTTAACAATTGCAAATTACTACAAGTCTGACATCGTAAGACAAATATATAATCAGAAACTGAAAGAGGATTGAAAAACTACCAAGAATGAAATTAAGTTAGAATAAGTAACATTTGTAAAAGAAAAGTCTAGATACACTGCATTTCTATGCACCAGGAATCTTTCTAAAAAGCAGTGAGCCTCCTCAAAAACACCAAAGTCAGCATAGGGTTTTGGTCAGGAAACACTAATAAGAACACCAGTAGACACGCAACCAACAGGACAGAGCCACTATCAAGATCAGGGATATATAAGATAAGATGTGAAAGTTGTGGAGATGTGTATATAGTACAGACGGGGAGAAAGTTTTGGACCCGGTTCAACAAACACGAAAAACCTAATGAAATCAGTCCACCTGGTTTAGCATCCCATCTCAGGAATAATAAACACCACCGGGAAAATGCTTCTATCGGATCACAAAAAAGCAAATGTGCTCCTGTTCAAAAGACTCTGACAGGATTGTGGGCTACCAAGTGCTTCATTCGACCTTCCTCAGCACCTTGAAAAATCTTCCCAAAAATTTTGGCATGCAAACATATTCACACTCTTTTTAACATGCAACTCGCCTCTCATTCCCACAAGCTTCCTAACTGAAACTGTCTCACACCCACTAGCCCGTCGCTGAAAGTAGCTCATACCCATCCACTCCGCACTAGTCCATTCTCACTCACTCATTCATCCCACCTCATAGTAATAGTCTCTTTGTGTCTCTCCTACTACCACGTTCTCCTGTCTCAGAGCCACGGTGTCCTTTGTCCCGTCCTACCACTACTGTGTCCTCTCGCTGTCACTGTCTCTCTTGCCTTCTCTCACTGCTACTATCTCAATCATTTCTTCCTACTGCTTCTGTCTCCTCTCACTGTCATTATCTCTCTCTTCCCTCTGTCCTTGCATAGACTTAAATTATCACTGTCTCTCATCCACTTCCACTTTCCCCATCTCTCTATTCCTTCGTACTGGCACTGTCTCCTTCATTCTTTTCCTAGCACTGGTCTGTCACTGTCAAGTGTTTCACTGCCACTGTGTCAAAAATGGTTCAAATGGCCTACGGTCACAGGTTCGAATCCTGCCTCGGGCATGGATGTGTGTGATGTCCTTAGGTTAGTTAGGTTTAAGTAGTTCTACGTTCTAGGGGATTGATGACCACAGATGTTAAGTCTCATAGTGCTCAGAGCCATTTGAACCATTTTTCAAATGGCTCTGAGCACTATGGGACTTAACATCTGTGATCATCAGTCCCCTAGAACGTAGAACTACTTAAACCTAACTAACCTAAGGACATCACACACATCCATACCCGAGGCAGGATTCGAACCTACGACCGTAGCGGTCATGCGGTTTCAGACTGAAGCGCCTAGAACCGCACGGCCACACCGGCCGGCGCCACTGTGTCCCTCTCTTTCTCTCTCACTGTCATTGTCACATTCGCTCTGTCTATACCACAACCACTGTCTTCCAGTATTTATCACTGTTCCGACTCTTTACCCCCCCCCCCCCCCTTTTCAGACAGAGTCCTTTAAACAGTAGCGTATTCGCCTTTTTTGTGCTCTGATATGAATATTTTTCCGCTGGTTCCTTTCTTTTCCCTGCCACAGCAGAGCATGTCTCTCATATGAAGCGAACTTCATGGATCAGTAAAATTGTGATAGTTTACTTACGTGAAACTGAAATCACTTAAAACTAATTTTACACCTCATACCGGATTTAACGTGCACAAAAATTTTGCATGCGACTCAGTATTACAACGTGGTTCTCAGAACTCTTCTGATGATAAAAGAAACTTTTTGCAGCATGTTTCTCCGTGCTGAGTCACTACATAAACTATGTTTTCGTCTCACACCGGATTTTACGTGTGTATTTTACGTGTACAGGTGAGGTACCTATGAACTTATCTCGGGAGCGGATTAAGATACAAAGAGATTGTTCAAGGTTGTTCCAGATCGGGTTCTTAGGAATATATCGTAAAAATTTCAGCCATTTGCTCTGCATAGCCTTCTTGGAATCTGCGGCTCGATTTTGGTACGAAAAACGCTTTTTGTGGGTTTTTAAGGAATCGCCCACGAACTAACAAAGGTTATTAAAAACGGGATCATGTAACTTCAAGATAAATGTCTAGAGAATATATCATTAAAATTTGAGCAATTTGCTGCGTTTATTTATTATTTAGATTTCGCGTCATAAGGGTTTTTATGTTCGTATTTTAGGTGTAGAAGTACGGTAGCTTTGAACCTGTGTATCTCGGAAAAGGATAAAGATATATAGAAAATTTTCGAGGTTGTTCGAGATCAGGATCTTAGCAATATATCTTAAAAATTTCAACCATTTGCTGTGCATAACCGTCTTGGGATTCATGGCTCTCGGTTTCCTCTCGGTCGTTAAGTGAAGGCCGTTGGCCACTGCGTTGTCCGCGGTGACAGGTAATGCACGAAATTTGGCGCCCTCGGCAGATTTTTGACACTGCGAACCTCGAAATGTCGAATCCCTAACGATTTCCGAAATGGAATGTCCCGTGCGTCTAGCTCCAACAACTACTCCTCATTCAAGGCCTGTTAATCCCCGTCGTGCTGCCAGAATCACGTCGGAAACCCTTTCACATGACTGAATACAAATGACAGCTCCGCTAATGTATTGCCCCTTTAAACATTGTGTACGCGATACTATTGTCATCTGCGTATGTGCATGTTGCTATTCCGTGACTTTTGTCACCTCAGTGTAACGTAGTCAGTCGCCTGTGGTGGGAGCGCAGTACCTGCGTTGTACAATCTGTGACAAACAGCGGTCCACATTCCTAACTGATGACACGGCACTGACCGCATCAAAGGCTGTAGGTAAAAGTAGCCTCTCTGTAGCGGTGTGCTGTGCTCTCTGTATGGCAGGCCGGGTGCTCGGGTGTGGTTTTATGGTAGGCGTGGAGTGCCGCGGAGTCCCGACTGCGTGGCGCGGCCTCGCCCTGTGTTCTTACGGCTGCTGGCGGTGCGGTGAAGTTGGAAATTTCCGGCAGCGGTGTTGGCCTGCCACAACACCAGGGGCCCGGTACTGTCCAGTCCGGAAAACATCATCCCTACCAGGTATCGTGTTTGTACAAATGAGGACGCAAGTGCATCGTTTACCTATTCCTATCCTACCATATACGACAGTGACGACTGTTTTGCAACCGTACAGACTGCGCCAGTGATCTATGCAGTTCTAATCTTGGATAAGAGGTCTAGTTCTGACAAGGAGGGCTTCCCATCATTTTAAACTCGGTGTAAGTGATCTTCTCACTATTTTAAATTTACGATGAGTGAATGCTTCAAAATCCTCTTCCAGCAGTGGTGGAAGTTGTTTAAACATAGTGCAAGTGGACTTAAACAGATGTATATTTTAGTTTTTAAGGACAGCCACAAGCCGCACTTAGTGCATCTTATTGACTGGTTTCACGCTTTAATTTAACAAGAGGATCATCAGAAACTCTGGAATTTACAGTTTAAAGTACAGTAGTTGGTTATTAAATCGAAGAGCGAAACCGGTCAAAAGTGGAACATACTGAGTGCGACTTGTGGCTATCTTGAAAAACATAATTTCGTCAGTCGCTGTTTCCCCTGCAGGCAATTCCTTCTCTCATTAAAGGTGTATCTTCATTGTGTTTAAAAACACTGGAGTATTGAGTGGAATATTGAGAGACCATTAAAGCTAATAGAGATTCATCATGAAAGGGAATGTTTATGGGATCCTAAAATTGTGCTTATAAAAGCAAATGAAGACCACACGGAAAGAAGGGTTTAAGTCCATTTTATAGATTTTCTAGGAGAGCAATTTTAAAGTTTAAAGGGTTACGGTTTCATTGGTTATTGAAATATGCTTTTGTAATTTATACAGTACATTCAGCGACCTTTTCTTTAGGATTCCTTAAAAGTCGAAAAATATTATTAAAAACTGGAGCCTGCATGCCTTTTCATCTGAATGTCTATTTTTTAATTTATTTGTATAATGCACTAATTAGATTATAAAAGTCAGAATTTAATGTGATATTGGGATGATACTTCACTATAAAGCTTCCCTGCAACTTCCTTGACAAAGGTCTATTCATCATTGAGTCTAATCATTATTGTATAGGATGTTCGTGAATAATCAGGTTTTAGCAACAATACTGTTTATCAATATTCTGTTTTTATTTTCATTGAGCTCATGTACATTATAATGATTAATTAGTCCATGTCTCAACTTTTGTATTTTTATATCACCTGGTATACAGCTACCAACAATTATTCAATAAATGGATACAATACATACATTAAAAATAGTTAATTCGACTTAATTTCACTTAACAGCATAAATCACAGTTTTTATAGCCTACAGTCTTCATTTCTCACTTCTTACTTATATAAACAAGTAACACAAAACGTGTTTGTAAATTCACTGCCGTAAAGGAATATTTGTATAGTATTCTTAGGCCCCTCTGTCACAGAACACCTTCAGTTCTTGCAGGTCACGATAATTTTCCTGGTGATAGGTAGCAGTCCTGAAACATTGGACATGCGACCTCTTATTAGCAAGGCATCTCAATAGGTTTGTTATAATAAAGCAGGATCTGCTATTTTACACACTGATATGATCTAGTTTCATTTAAATACTGTGACAGAAGTCCTGCCTTCGTAACATGGTGAAGGGAACAAAATCTCTCCTTCTGTAAGTTCTGGTTCCTCTTCCATTCGTCCAGAAGGAGCAGTAACAACTGATGCGATCCAAGATCCGTTGTGTCATGGTGTATGACAAGCCTTGGAGGGTGACGTTCTATCTTCATCTCCTTAATACTTGGCGATGGAAATGGACATTTTGGTCGGTATCTTGGTTGCAAGAAATCAGTCAAGTCACGTATCATTGAGCCATCATCTTTAATAACCTGAAAAGGAGTGCGTTTCGCACTCGCATATTTAATTATGTCTGTCCAGTCCTTTGGGAGCTCAGCTTTTGTTTTACGTCTGATGAGGCCCATGTCTTTGTTACTTTTCAGGTATGAAGTCCTCTTACTGGGAATGTCACACGAATTGATTAAAATCGCTTTGCATGATGGACAAGATAATGGATGAACCTAAAAAGGGTGTGATGATGATGATGTTTGGTTTGTGGGGCGCTCAACTGCGTGGTTATCAGCGCCCGTACAATTACCCAATCTTTGCTCAGTCCAATTTCGCCACTTTCCTGGATGATGATGAAATGATGAGGACAACACAAACACCCAGTCATCTCGAGGCAGGTGAAAATCCCTGACCCCGCCGGGAATCGAACCCGGGACCCCGTGCTCGGGAAGCGAGAACGCTACCGCGAGACCACGAGAGGCGGACCTAAAAAGGGTGTAGTTTCTGTTTTGACCCCCACATGAGTCACAGAAGATTTCCAAATTTTTAACCTCAAGATTCAGAAACGAAGTAACATAATGATGCAGGAAAGAAACTACTTCCCTATAGTTTCAGGATAAACATAAAACGCTGCATTACTGTGTGACAGTCGATGTATGTTAAGTAGATATAGAGAAAGCTGTCGCTAATAATAGATAATGTTGGTGCTGATTTTTGGACATGGAAGATTTCGTTGGAAATCCACAAATATCGATTCTGTGTTTGTAAACTTTCTGCTTCGTTGTCGAGATTGCCTTTTAGTCTGATAGAATGCATCAGTTTTACGGCGGTGCAGTTCATATTCAATCTTCTCTCTCTTAATATTACTTTGAACGCCTCATCTTTCCTTTCCATCTGCTGCATGTGTGAGTTGTGCCTCTAGAGCCTTGAAAGTTACAGAAAACTTATCACAAGTACTGCATGTATCACTTCAAGGGAAACCGAATGAGGTATTAAATTTTGTATTAAGTATTTTACGGTAAGTTTCATATGATACAGAACAAGTAGAATGTGTCTCTTGAAACATCTTGAACATTTTGATTGTGAGTTCTTCAGGCAAATACAATTTCTGTGTTTTATTTATGCAGTAATGACCGGACCGCCCTTTAAATGACTTGATGTGAGCGCAGATGTTTTCTTATGTTTCTGTTGATAGTTTATGAAGTTGGTTTCCGTGTTTCCCTCGTTTATCTACTGGCACCGTGCCTTCAATTTTTAAGGAAGTTCTGTTTCTAATCTTTTCTTTGAAATACCACGCAGTGATATAAAGACCTTTTGACAAACACACAGTTCTGTCACAGTATTGTCTCTCATTATTCGGACCTTATAATGAAATGCATAATCACGCAAAGTAGCTGCTGTCTCATTTCTGCGAGGCCATCGGCGTTGTACATTGTCAACAGAAATCAGTCCTGTCAGGTGACAACTTTGCTCATTCCAGTCCTTCACCAAACTGAAATTAGATATTAATGGAGACTTCTCTGTATCAGTGAGAAAATCAGTACAATTCTTCTTGCTGTTACAATGCTCTCCTATTTCATGTGACATTGTTCTTAGCTTTTTAGATACTTCGGATTGTCTACCATAACTCTGTCTTATCCTAGACTTACCACTGCAGCTTGACTCTGGATATTCCATCACCAGTTGAAACAGCGACCTCAGTGGGATTTTACACGAAATTCAATTCTATTCACCACACCACAAAGCGCTGAACCGATGTGTTAGCACAAATCACGGCACGAAATTCAATTCCACCACAGCACAAGGCAAAGAAACTCTTGTCAAATCTGCTCCGTGTTAGCTCCGACAATACATATGAAAGATCAACAATGACACTGCATTTAACAATGTCAACAATGAGATTTCCATAAAATCAGACAAAAAAATCAATTTAGAACAGAAATCCGCATCTGCTGGACCGTCCGTGGCCGTGTATTGGACGGAATTCACCCGTTTTCTCCGTGTATACCATATTTTAATCTACCTACAACTCTGTGACTATACCCATCACATTCGTTTAAGTTCGCCCAACTGAAAGTACATCTGATGAACTTCATAATGATACCACTAACTTATTTTCATGAGATTTGGACTTGACCCCTTCTTTCCGTGTGGTCTTCTAATTGAAAAGATTAGATGCTTGGATGGAAATTAGTGACCCATTAGAAAAACATTTGCATGATGTGAAAAACAAAATGGGTCATTTTTTCACAGTGAATGACAAAGAGAAACAAACAAAAGTGAGAGTGACCATTAAGGTTTGTGCTGCAGGCATAGCTCTTCCAAATTAAGTGTCACCTTTGGAAATTTTGGGGTCTGCACAATTCAATACCAGTTCAAAATCTGTAGTTTTCATTTGGGAAAAATTATGAAATAGTCCATATTCCAGTTCAGCTTTAAGATCAGACATTAATTTTGTCCCACCACACTGCTCCCTACTTTTTAAAACAGAGTCCTTCCGCCAGTGTTGTTTCATCTTCCTCTTTTTATGATGATCAGCTTTGTGCAGTAAAATAAATGCTACACGTGCAAGTACTGTTAAATTCTCTTCTTTCATCATAATATCGACCAGTGAAATTGTAATTCATACACTACTTTAAACCAGTAACCAAACAGAGCAATATCGGAAAGTTGTCAGTCTGATTCCCTTCGCCCCCAAACCCTTCATTTGGTGAGGATTAGAAGCCAAGCACTAATGCATTAGTGACCAACGTTTGGCCAAATCCAGTGTCTGTCTTGCATTGGCCTTTGTCGGCGTAGTGTGTACACTCCTTAACAGACAGGCTTGGTGCTTCAGAAGAAAGAAATACCTTTTGTCCTGGCTGTGAGTAGCAGACGATCTTAGAATTGCACAGGGAAAAACATGCTTTGCCTTGCATGAGACAATGCTCTTTGTCCAAGGACTGGTGCAGGTGGAGGAGTAACCTTGGGAGACAATGCTCCTTGTCTCACCACCACAGGCTTAAACTGGCAGGAGAAAAAAACTTCTTTTCTATCAGGCAAGTTTGGTCCTGCAGGGGTGACGAACATTCTTTCTCTCAGGGTGGCATTTGGGTTGGGGAAAACGCAGGAAATTGGGCAACAGTGCAGGCAGTGCCAGTTTCCTGTGTTAGCCATCTTGAATTCCAGTATGAAAAGGTATCATCTTGGATTCCCTGCCAATTTTTACTTAGCCCAATTTCCGTAGTCATAGAAGTAGAAGAACACCCTGCAACTGCACTATATTCGAATTTCCTGCCATTTTATACATAGAGTGATTGGCATATGTCAGAGGGGGGAGAGGGAGAGGGTGGAGGAACTTTGGCATCAGTGCATGATATCATACTGGGAAGGGTGGAGGGAGTGGGGTGAAATCTGGCAATAATGGAGATGATGTCAGTAATGGTACTGTCCACCGACTGTTAGGATACTTTTAAGGCTGTGGCTAATTCTGTGAGTGCTACACCATTTCCTGCAGGAACCTTTGATGGGCCACACTTACACACTAACAAAATCAAGGAACTTCATTCATGTTGTGGTCATGGATACGTCGAAACAAGACAGCTCTCTTCTGCCATTGTCTTACGTCTCCACATCGACCCATCTCACTGCACTGATTTCATAAAACAGATTGGCACATACACAAAACTTTAGTGCCATGACTTACGTTAATGGTACCAGCTCTACACCATTCACAGAGCTCCAAAATGACCAATGTGCTTTTTAAAGGAGCTAGCTAAATGTAGTCTGTTGCGCTTACATGGTTAGGAGTATGTTCGTGCATATCCAGATCTGTTTAGAAAAAGCTGGCTTCTATATTTGGCAAAAAATAGTTCGAAGTGCGTCTATTAGAAATATCCAAAGACATCTAATTAGTATGAGACCAATATTTAACAAAAACTATTCACTGCCCACACGCTGAGTAGGGAGGGACGCAGTGGAAAGGAAATCAATAATTAACAATCAAACTTTCTCGTTTTCCCAGTTGTCCTTTCATGAAATACGTCGGAAACATCACTCACAGAATGTAACACACAGTTAGTTTGTATTTGTAAATTAATATCTGAAAAAGAAACGTCACGATTGAAATATCCACATGGTGATATGCACTGCCCGAAGAGAAATTAGTGCACCCTTTTTGAGGTTTCCAGTTGCCAAATATCTATTGTTGCAACAGTATATATGAAGTACATGAAACGCTTACATTTACAGATCAATAGAACGAGCTTTTCTGTCGTATCAGGTATCAACCCATGCTGAAACACCCATATTAGTAAGTGGTGTGGCCTTGACGACAATGCAGGTGCTGACTCTGGCATTTAGTCTATCTTACAGATGGCGAATACAGTCCTGGATTTCATTATGCCACGCCTGCTCAACCTGTTCACTTAATTCGGTAACAGTTGTTGGTTGACGAGTCACAAGAATCACTTCTCGTCCCATAATCTCCCACACGTGCTCGACTGGAGACAAGTCCGGAGATCGTGCTGCCCAGGGAAGTTGCTACATGTCTTGCAGAGCATGTTGCGTTTCACAAGCAATGTGTGGGCCATCATTATCCTGTTGGAACAACACATCACCCCCATGATGCAAGAATGGCAAAATAATGGGTCTAATAACATTCTGCACATACTGGACACTGGTTAGCGTCGCCTCCGGAAACGCAAAGGGTGGACGAGAGTTTAGCTTATCGCACACCAGACCATAAGGCCTCGGATTGGGCCAGCGTCTCAGACAAATCCATTCTATGAGACAGCGCTCATCAGGTCTACTTCGTAAGTGCGAACGACCATCACTTGCATGCAGACAGAATCTGCTTCCATCGTTTAAGACCAAAGCGCGCCATTACATCTTCTAAGCGATCCTCTGATGAGCGTGCCTGTAGTCCCGCTGCTAACAACCGTTCGTACAGTTCTTGGTGACACATCTGGGCTCACAAACCCTCTTACCTGTGCTGTGGTAGCCGTGTGATCTGCTTCCTCTACCCTTACAATACAACGATCCTGGCGGGAGTCTGTGCTGTGTGGATGCCCAGAACGTCGTCTACAGGTGTAGGAATGATCACGTGACCACAGATACCCGCATCGCTGCACAACTGACGCAGCACGACCAACTTGTGTGCTAATTCTCCGAAAGGACCATCTCGCTATTCGGAAGGCCACAATTTGACCCCTTTCAAACTCACTCACTTGGCTGTAGGAAGCACGAGTGTGTCTCTGTGGTATGGTTGCATGTTTGCTTCACACGTTTGCACCACACTGAGCCTTCTGCCTGCGAGCGTTTCCTATTATAAAAGGTGGATACAGATGGTGCTTTGGTAACTATGCTACTATTCTATCTGTTGTCGGACAACGCTGAAACCATTATCAGTACTTCTACTATCCCCCAGGAAGTATATGGCAGTATCGGATCAAAATCGACGTCGTCTTTCCAGGTCCACTAATTTTCATTTTCTGGAATTTTCCGTATTTGGTAGATGAAGGCGAGTATCTGTAATATGTAAAGTTTTTTCAAAAAGTCTTAGTGCCACCAGAAGATGCGAGAACGTTACGCACGTAAGCCCTGAAAACTAACAATCATTTTACAGTAAATATTTCTTGAAAGTGACAAATTCCTGGAGCTTTGACAAGTATGCAGATGATTGTTTCACTTATCTGCTAATATTGAACTGTACACGTTGAACCAAGCAACTTCCAAATTATTAACTATGTTATATTGAGCTGAAATATGTAATTATAAAATGAAAGTGATCTTCTAAGATTTAATGACCTGTTGTTGTGAAACAATCGAGAAAATGTAAAAATAAGGAACTGATAATAAATTACATCATTTCTTCTATTTATGGGAAGACAACGAATCCTTATCTTTAAGAGAGGTTGTGGCTGAGGATATGGGGATCACTGCATTCTTTTGCGAAATAAATAAATAAAAATAAATAAATAAAAATAAATGATTCTGCAATTGCTGAAATATGCAGTAAAATGTGCTTCACTAATTATTACACGAAGTTCATCATCCCTCGTCTTCACCCACTTCTCTTAGTTTGAGAGATGAAGGAGACGAAGGAGTTACAAATACAGGGTGGCAGTTATTGAACTATATGAAATGAACTCGTCATAACTTCAGAACGGTTTGCAATAGGACGTTTAAACTGGACTGTTGGCCGCATGAGCAGGCGTCTTGTTCTTAAAGCCCACTTTCATTTGGATGGGTTCCAAAATGAGAGCATTTGGGAGACTGAGAATCCGCATTTCGCGATTGAGAAGTCTCCTCGCCCTCAAAGGGTGCCTGTATGGTGTGCAATGTCCAGTCACGGAATAATGGGTGTGATATTCCTTGATGGAACGGTGACTATCGAATGGTACGTGAAGGTTTTGGAAGATGATTTCCTCCCCATTATCGAAAGTGACCCTGACTTCGACAATACGTGGTTCATGCAAGTTGGAGCTCGACCCCATCGAAGCAGGAGAGTGTTTAATGTCCTGGAGGAGCACTTTGGTGACTGCACCCAGAGGCTACTGGCATGGGCCTATTCTCCTGATGTGGACACATGCGACTCCTTTTTGTGGGGCTATATTGAAATTTTGGGAAATTTGTGGTAAGTTCCTATGTGACCAAGCTGCTGAGGTCATCGGTCCCAAGGCTTACACTCTACTTAATCTAACTTAAACTAACTATGGACAACACACACACCCATGCCCGAGGGAGGACTCGAACCTCCGAAGGGGGTTGCCGCGTGAACCGTACATTGCGACCTAGACCGCGTGGCTACCCCGCGTGACGCTATATTGAAGACATGGTGTACAACAATGACCCGAAAACCATTGCTGAGCTGAAAACAGCCATTCAGGATGTCATCGACAGCATCGATGTTCCGACATTTCAGCGGGTCATGCAGAATTTCGCTATTCGTTGCGCCACACCAACGCCAATGATGGCAGGCATATCAAACATGTCATAATCTAAATACGAATATTTGTAGTGACGTTTACATGTTGAATTAAGAGTGTGCACGCCGTAGTTTGTAACTAATTAACGTTTTTTTCGAGATAGTTCAACAATTTTTGCCTTGTATGTTGACGTCGCCTAATGGCTGCCACGTGACAAAAACATTAACCCATAGAGTATCTCAAATACGTTCCTCGCTGCAGTTCCTAGTCTCGAACCAGCAATGTCCAGACATGCTCGATTGGATTTAATTCTTTGTCTTTGCAGACATTTCCAATGCCGATAGTTTTCGGTGTTCGTTCAACTAGTTTTTGAATGTTTTTCACCGGTGCACGCAGCTATTAACGTGCTTACAATTTCTGCTGGGTGGAGAGATCGAATGGTAAGCGGCATCCATATTTGTACAGTGTAGTTGTATTCCTCCGAGTCCATCCTGTATGAAACTTCACCAACTTGTCCCACGTCCGCTGCAGTCATCCCACACCGAACAGCCAAGCTTATCGTTCCCCCTGTCACAATAGCGTGATCTGGAGGCTAGTGAGTATTAACAAATATGTCATCCTCTCCCAGACAAACAACATTTTCCTTAGACCATTTCGTCAATTCGCAAAAGTCTTTGCCAGCTGGGAAGTACTCGAGACAATACGCTACGTTTGCTTCTCGATTGAGGATATACAGTGGATTGATTTCTTATAGGCTTGGTGTGAAGGATCACGGCAGCCTGAAGCATGGGCGGACAGCAATTACACGCACTGGCAGAACGAGGTTCGGCCGGCCGGTGTGGCCGTGCAGTTCTAGGCGCTTCAGTCTGGATCCACGTGATCGCTACGGTCGCAGGTTCGAATCCTGCCTCGGGCATGGATGTGTGTGATGTCCTTAGGTTAGGTAGGTTTAAGTAGTTATAAGTTCTAGGGGACTGATGACCACAGATGTTAAGTCCCATAGTGCTCAGAGCCATTTGAACCATTTAGAACGAGGTTCTGGCCCACTCCTGTAGCTGATACGAATGGATTAACGTCCAAACTGGCTCGATGTTGGCCCCTATGGTTTCTGAGGGTAGGAAAGTAGTTACTCAGCGCCGGTTGAAGAGCAATTAACGATCTTATCTAAAGTTCAATAATAAGGACGTTTGGTGTCAGGTTACACACCTGGGTGACATATTCGTGATCACCCCCCCACTCCCCCCCCCCCAAACAGAAAAACGCCAGGAATTGATCAAGTTCAGCTAGGGCTACCCCCACCCCTCCCAAGTACCCTACCCCTACCCTCCTCTCTCCCAGTATCAGTGATGATACCTCTGGAGCTGGGCACCATCTGGAGAGGTTGTAGGCTGTGTCTACTTGTTAATAACAAATTACTGTTGTTACGGTAAGTCACGTCACTAGAGTTGCAAGCTATGGCTACTTGTTGATAACAATATTACGTGTTTTTTGGTCATTCGAGGCGCCAGCAGAGGCCACAGGCAGATAAATATGTAAGCACTCTCGTTATTCAATGTTTCCCACAATTTTACGTATTTTTTACAACTATTCGTATTTTTCCATATCTTCCACAATTTTACATCTTTATTGAATTGCGTGAGTTCTGTGTCGACGTCATCTCAACGTGGCCTTTGGTCGACGAAATGCTGCCCTCAGCCAGTCACAATGCAGCATGTATTGATGACTTCACAGAAAATTCTGTAAGCGATGCAATTTTACAGATTTCCTACAAAAGATATGGTATATATAAGAAATGCCATGCCTTGATAGATAAACCTCTTACTAAGCCACCTCCACATTTCTAGATTGTGTGGCATCACAGAAAAATTCTGAGGGTTACCAGTTTCCAACCAAAGGTATTCTGTGTGTATAAGAATTAGCACAGCCCTAGAAAATAGGCATCTAGAGATAAAGCTGACCAGTATCTGCAGCCAGTATGTTGGGATATATCCGACCCCCCCCCCCTTTTCTATAACACGGACGTATTGTGTATAGCCGCAAACACAACTCCAAGCCGGCAATCACTGAGAAAGTTGCATTATTATAAGTGTAATCCGCTCCGACCTGGTTGTGGCACAAATGGCATAGCTGCTATATCAGCTCTGGCTGAGGTACTTTCTGCCCTTGGTAATAACGGCAAACAGATTCCAACACATGTTGGAAATATCCAAGACTGCTACAAATACTCCTCTCCTGCTTTCTCTGTATAATGCAGGTCGAACAAGCCGCGACCGCCACCGAATCCTTGGCCACGAACGAAAGAGCTCCACATATGTACCCAGCGCTATGCCATGCCATCTCCACAGGAAACGTAGAGATAGTTTCATTATTTGAACAATTTATATGTGTAATCATTTCCGACGCAAACGACCTGGCGGTTGGCGCATAAGGCACTGCTACTAAATCTGGCATACAGGGAGTGAGCAAGCCGATAAAGCCAAACCAATCGTATCTCACTGATGCCTACACGTTCACTAGCGGAAATCCGTGTATGCCTTTGTCGTTAAGCATTACTAACAACTTAAGCGCCAAGCACTCCCCTACCCTCCTGACTCTGAACCAACCAGAATGATGCGTCCAAAACTAGCGATAGTGAGAGGGCAGTGTCAGTCTCGGTCAGCCACAGCTCCCGAGTGGAAAGAAGACACATGGCACAATCTAAACTACTGCGTAGTTATTATAGAGCTTGTGACATTGGTAGACGAAACGTAAAGAATTGTACTAGGAGACCCAGCAATACTTCTGTGACCATACCATTGGTAAGGTTAGTCTGCAGATAACTTCAACCGTGGGCAGGACTGATGCAACTGCTGTATTGCACACCCCTGCACGTAAACTAGTTTGGGCATACTGGAGAAAATTTAGTGACAAAATATAGTCCTGCAGACACGCTAATGGTGGGGCTCACAGGTAGGATAAAAAGACACATAACCCTCGCAATATTAATGTGCAACTTCAGTATGAGACTCGTAAGTAGATACGGATTATTTATACACATCCCCACCACACAAATAAGTCTGGGCCATGGTCACAATGCAGCAAAAAATAACTGGTTCTACTTACAAAGTTATCCACTCACAGATATCACGACACGTCTACCACTATACAACAAAATGCAGTCGCAGAGAGCTGCAACGTTGACGTGCCGTCTGTCAAATGGTTCAAATGGCTCTGAGCACTATGGGACTTAACTGCTGAGGTCATCAGTCCCCTAGAACTTAGAACTATTTAAACCTAACTAACCTAAGGACATCACACACATCCATACCCGAGGCAGGATTCGAACCTGCGACCGTAGCGGTCGCGCGGTTGCAGACTGTAGCGCCTAGAACCGCTCAGCCACACAGGCCGGCGCCGTCTGTCAATCAGCCTCCGTAAAAACTTGGGACTAGGAACTCCGCGTCTCTTTGGAGGAGTTGACCGACACCACCGCCTCAGCAGAGGACCCCAGGGGGAGTAGCCAGCCCTGGGAATACCGGCCAACCGCCACCGTCCAACCCTTCTGCGTATATGCAGCCGATAGCTCAGCTGAGTACCACCACCTCGTTGGCTCCAAGTAATTGTTGTAAATCATACTATGCGTCGGAATATCCCCGCTCTATGTGTGTGTCACTAGCATTAACAGTCAATAAATTCCTTAGCCCTGACAGCGATCGCAACACGTAGAACTGAGAGGCTGCAAGATGACAGGTAAATGAAACAGAAGCCGAGCAGTGATCGTTCACTGCCGGCATCAGAGGAGGCTGGCGCCTGATAGACGGATTGTGTGTGTCGCCTGTAGAAGACATGAAGCAGCCACCAGGTGCTGTACGAGTATGACTTAAAACGATCAAAAACATGTTCGTATTATACAGGGTACGGCGCTTAACTTCAGACAAATTTCAGTTTTAATTTCCCGCCATATCGCACTTCCGCCGGAGATTCTGATTGGCGCTCTTGAAAGCCACAGGCATCTAGTAAATAGTCAGAACCTCAAAATGGCCTAGATGTTACGGAAAAGTGCGGAGTACAACCGAACAGCCGCGATTATCGAAAGTCTTTGCACAGGGCGTTCACCGACTGAAATAGTTCGATTCTCGGGTACCCGAGATCAAATGTTTACAATATTGTCAAAATGGTTCAAATGACTCTGAGCACTATGGGACTTAACAGCTATGGTCATCAATCCCCTAGAACTTAGAACTACTTAAACCTAACTAACCTAAGGACATCACACAACACCCAGTCATCACGAGGCAGAGAAATACAATATTGTCGCCAAGTATAATGCTTCGGAGACGTCTGGGGAAGGCGGGGAAAACTCATTCGAGGAAACTTGTGTCACGAACTGCGGCAGGCATTTAAAATGCTCAGGCGCTGATTGCGGAGGAGCCGGGCAATCTCTGAGGAAACTGGCGTCAGCATTGAATGTCAGCGAGCGAACAATGCGTCGGATTGCAGAGGAGGACCTCATACGACCCATTCAGTCCAAAACTGGCTCTCGGATAACGTTGACATGTCCTGGTCAAAGGAGTTCTGGCCCACGAATAGCCCGGATTTGAGCCCAGTCGACTACTATGTTTGATGCATAGTCGAAAGAGTTACCAGTAAGACGAGGCACCCTGATGTCGCATCTCTACGCACCGCTTTCGAAGCAGCATTCACGAATATGGACAGCGCTACTATTAAAGAGTGCGTGCGATTGCTTCAGATGAAGACTGGAGGCGATCATGGCGGCTGAAGGGGCTTCCATCGAGTAATGTTACTCTTGAAAGGTACCACTACTTATATGTAAATGGATTTTCATTTTCATTTGTATTTTGTTTTAATAAATGTGCTTTTTTTAAAAAAAGTTTCATTTGTCCGAATTTAAGCGCCGCAAGCTATACATCTCTCTACGCACTGATAACAAATCCAGTTATGACGTGCTATTAACGGTAGCGGAGTTTACCTGCACAGAGAGAATTCATGCATTCGAGTGTACTAAGAAAGAAAACCCTGTGAGACAAATATGCAGTAACTTCTGTCTTGTTTGATATTGTAATGGCATCAATAAATATCCGTTTTACCTACGAACGCAGTGGTAAAATACGATCAATGTATCACAAGACAGGTCCACAAAGTACTTGTGCAAGGAAGAAAAAAAAAGAGTTATGTTTAACCCACCTTTTTCACGAGATTATTGATTACACTTACTGGCAGTGAATCTTTTGTTCCTTGTGAATATGCTGTATCATGGCTCACATCCCTTTTGGTACCTTCCAGAACCTTACTGACTCCCTTCCTGCACGTCCGCACTGCAGAAGGTGATCATTAGGGCCTTTGACAGGTGGGAGCATTAATGTGGTGTACCGCGTATTTTTAGCTGGATATGTACTTTTTGTGGAAGCCTGTCGCTTTAATGGATTATGTGGTCATGGCAGGAAGCAGTATCATACACTGATACTACACTTCAAAGAAAGACCATTAGGACATATAAGGTTAATAAAACTAAGCACTGTATGTGTACATTTTTAACGTGGAAATCGATTACACAAGACAGCGATACTGGCAGCTGTTTTGCAGACGATGTAATGGTAAAATTCAGAGCTACTCAATTCATATGCTCCGTTACTTTCTATAGAACTAAGACGGTGCACTTGCAGCTATGACAGGTAGAAACATCACACCCCAGATGCGTTACCGTTCCATCGTGCAGTGATAATGTCGGTTTCGTGTTGCGCATAAATACCTACAGTTACCAATCGATCTATAATTATTTATTACATACGTAACATGTTTATGGTTTTCCTCGTGTGTTAAGAAAAACTACAGGATTTGCTCAACAGTCCGAGACACTCGCCAGGCTGCATTAATAGATGTGGAATATATCTATCACGAGAACTATATTGTTGCTCTTTCTCACAAACCGTCAATCCAATGCTTACATACGTATATTTCCGAATAAATATTATAGATACGCTAGCACACCATATCATTATTACACATACGCTGGTACACTGATACATTGTGTTTTCTAATGCTTGTCTGAACTCTAGGACGCTTATTGCTTATTGCTCGACTGTTACGGTCGCAGGTTCGAATCCTGCCTCGGGCATAGATGTGTGTGATGTCCTTAGGTTAATTAGGTTTAAGTAGTTCTAAGTTCTAGGGGACTGATGACCACAGCAGTTAAGTCCCATAGTGCTCAGAGCCATTTGAACAAAAATGGATCTAAAGAGGAAACGTCTACCTTTACAAGGCCTAATTTCTTTTATCTTAAGCGAAGTGTATGATTTTCACTTTGAGTTCAAGCAAAAGTAGCGTCTTGATTGAACCTGTTCGTAACAATTCCAGCATTACGTTGTTGGTTTTGGTTTTCTACTTAGTAAGGGGTGTGTTACAGAACATCAACAAGCAACAATAGATTCACTGCTTCGAAATGTAGCCAGTAACCTTATGAAACACTTGGGTTCATCATAACTCTTTTTTCTCCTTTTTAGGAAGCATAGTGTGGACGTGCCTCGTGATACATCAGTCGTTATTTCCCACTGAATACGTAGCCAAAACGTATGTTTAATGGTCCCATCACAGTGACAAACACAAGTTATAGTATATTTGTCTCGTACAATAGACTTGACAAATTCTCGATGTGCAAGTAAACTCCGCCACCGTTAGTAGTACGTCATTACTGGATTTATTCTCAGTATTTAGAGTGATGTATAATAACAATAATATTTAGAAACTTTTTATTTATACAGTGTCTGCTGGCGCCTCACGTCTTCTGCGGGTGACACACCGTGTCCGCTTTCTCTGGTGCCTGGGCAGGCATTGCCCGGCTTTTGTTTCATATACCGGTCACCGATCAGCATCTCTGTTCCTTGTGTTGTGATCGCTGCCAGTAATTTCTTGGCCGTTAACGCTAGCGACACGCAAACAGAGCGGGGACTATCTGACATGTAGGACGATTTTTCAAGGTTACCTGTAGCTAACGAGATGTTGGTACACACCTGGGCTACCGGCTGTACATATGGAGAGGGGATGGACAGTCGCGGTTTGCCAGGGCTGGCTGCGCTGAGGTCGGTGCCAGTGGCCGCCGGAGTTACACTGCTGGGATGGTAGTGCCGGAAACTCCTGCGGAGAGACGTGTAGCACCTCGTCCGAAATTTTTCGGAAGCTTATCGACAGACGGCACGAGAACGCTGCAGCTCTCTACGACTACATTTTATCGTATAACGGCACATTTGTCGTGACCTCTATAAGCCGATGACTTGGTACGTAGAAATCGTTTACTTGTGCCAGATTTTGTAGCAGTGCCTTTTGTGCCAGCCACCAGGTCTGTCGCGTCGGAGACGATTACACATACGTATCGTTTTGATAATGCAAATTTCTTATGTTGGGCAGACATGTGACGCTCTCTCGTTTGCAGCCAAGTGTTCGGTGGCTGCCACAGTCACTGGAGGATTTCCATACCGTACTGGAGTCTCACATGGGGAAATGCAGGGAAGTTCCTCATAATGTAGGGGTGTATTTGTATCAAGCAGTCTTTGATGTTCCCATCACTTGTTGGGGTCTGTTTGCCATTGTCACCATGGGCAGGAGGTCCGTCAGCCAAAACTGATATAGCATCAGTGCCCTTTGTGCCAGCAACCAGGTCGAAGAGGATTACACCTATAATAATGCAACTTTCTCAGTCATTGCGTGGTCTATCCCAACAGGTAACAACATACTTTTCACGGAAGTAGTTGCAGATATTGGTCAGCTTTATCTCTAGGTGCCTATTTTTAGGGCCGTACTAATTCTTGTACACACACAATATCTTTGGTTAGAAATAGGTAACGCTCAGAATTTTTCTGTGATGTCACACAATCTAGTAATGTGGAGGTGGCTTCGTTCGTGGCTTATCTATCAAGGCCTGGTATTTCTTATACATACAGTATCTTTTGTTCGGAATCTGTAACACTGCAGTGCTTATAGAATTTGCTGTGACATCGTCAATATGACGTGATGTCATTATTCCAACCAACATGTTCGTTTCTAACACATACACTATGACGTTACACACACACCGGTAATCTATTTGTGCCATAGCATTCACGGATAATGTTGATGATGGTAATGTTTGGTTTGTGGGGCGCTCGACTGCGCGGTCATCAGCGCCCATACAAAATCCAATTTTTTTTCCACAGTGCAATCGAGCCACTGTCACGGATGATGATAATGAAATGATGAGGACAACACAAACGACCGATGGCCGTAGCAGTCTGGTCCCTTCATTCCCACAAACCAACCCAACCCAACAACACAAAAACCCAGTCCCCGGGCAGAGAAAATCCCCAACCCGGCCGGGAATCGAATCCGGGACCCCGCGATCCAGAGGCAGCAACGCTAACCACTAAATTACGGATAATGTGGGCACATGCTACATTGTGATTGGCTGAGGGCAGCATTTCGTCGACGCAAGGCGACGTTGACAAGATGTCGAGATAGAACTGACGTAATTCAATAAAATACGTAAAGTTGTGGAAAATATTGAAAAATACGAAAAACTGTAAAAAAATTCATAAAATTGGGGAAAATATTGAGTAACGAGAGTGCTTACATATTTGCCTGAGTGTTGGCTTAGCTGGTGCCTCGAATGGCGAAGATGACGTCGTATGAAATTGTCATTAACAGCCATAGCCTACAAATCGAGTGACATGATTTAAGGTAATAACATTATTTTGTTATTAACAAATAGACACAGCCTACAACCTCTCTATATGGTGCCCAGCTCCAGAGTGAACCCATTCACTTAAGTATCCATGTTATAAAAGATGAAGATGGCGAGGGAGAGCTTGACCCTCATTGGTCCAGAGGGGAGGAACGTGGTGGTGGGTCCCATGAGTGACCTTGAGTAATTCCTGGTGGTTTTCCGGGGGGTGGGGACTGGGGGTGACCTTGAATATAAGTAGCTCAAGGTGTAACCTGACACCAGAAGTCCTTATCAGTGACCTTGAGATAATATCATTGTTTGCACTTCAAGCGGCACTGAGCAACCACTTACGAAGACCATCTCTGCGTAACTTCTGGCCGATATTTTGTCAGTAATCTCCAACTACCTCTGCAGTACGTGAGTCGGGGCTTTCTAATTACCGTATACCGAAAACACTGCCCATTGTGACCTCAGATAACAAAGATATGGATCGAAAAAGACTTCTTTCCTGGTATTCATTTCCTTGTCTTCGTCTGGGGTGAACCCAGACTTCACCGACGTCATTTCGGAGGTCATTTAGTGATTTTCCTGAGTATTTTGTTACACAGGTCCAGCGACCGCCAGTGGTATTATGATTTTTCAGTTTGTTACCACAGTTACCTGTGGTTTGTAAAAATACCATCACAACAGTAAGTCTGTGTTCCGCAACCACCAAAAGGTGCATCACAAATACAAAGTGACCCTCAGAGTTCAGACAGTGACGTGATTCCTGTCGCTGTAAAACAGCTCAGCGTAGCGTCGTTATGCCGCTCGTGTGTTGCATTCAGTGACCTCCCACACGAGATGCATACCGGCCAACTCCAGCGGTAAACCTATACACGGTACAGCTTTGTATCACTGTAGAGCACACCTGCCACTGTCTGAAAAACAAATCTGGGACAGAACCGAGCAGTACTGAATGCAGTCTTAAGGGCGAAGAGTAAAGTGAGCCTTACTGTTGTCAACAGTAATGGAGAAAGTTTGTTTCTAAACAATACACACAACGCATACCGTCTACATTTACATTGTTGTGGACATCCTTTCTGTGCAGTACCAATACACAGAGACGAAATGTAATTACTTTGTAACGAATCACCGGGGACCGTGGGACCCTCGTACCAAAATACACAGAAAATATTGCTGAATAATTTGAGATTTTTTCGGCGGAATTCTGGTTATCATGTACGTCTACTAACGGAACTCACACGTAATACTTGAAGAAATCCCACGCCTCAATTAATTTTCATAAGACACACGTTTAATATAGAAAATACATATCCATCCAACAAGGGCGCGTACCAAGCTTTAAAAATCTATAAAGTTCAACGTGGCCACCCTGCGTGTCAACGCAGATACCACCTTTCCGCCATAACCCAGAACATGTTCCGTAGTAAACGCAGGACACTTATTTTACCTCCGTACACGTAGGGCTTGATGGACCCCGATAAGGTCGGGTAACCTCGGAGCCAACACATGTAGCGGACCTCTACCGATCCACAGTACAGGTAACATGTGGCTGAGATAATCTCGAACAGTGAGAGCAAAATGGGGAAAATTTACTTCCTGCTGGTACACAAAAACATCTAGAATTCCTTCGGACTCCAATTGTGGTTCCAGAAAAAACACAAGCTTGTCAAGGTAACTGGAGCCTTTTATCGTGTGCTCTCCAAAAAAGCTCTAAATCGTAATTTTGACCATCCCTAGCCGTACGTTCATTTTCGGGGTGTTCCTCTCCCATTCTTGCACCTCCAGAGAATAGCTGTCGGCCAATTTCAGGCAGCTGTGACGTTTCACAAAACCACTTGCGTGAACTGTGACCTCGTCTGAGCAGAGGAGATTGTCTAATATGTTTGCATCTCCAACAGCCTCCAAGAGTTCAGCAAAAGTTTCCGTACGGGCGGCATAATTTTCCTCCTCCAGATAAACCATTCCCTGGATACAATACGTCGTCTTCTTTAGCGTAAAACGAAGGGTACACCAGACAGTGGATCCTCGAATGTTCAAATCACGACTCAACTGACGAATGGAAGCGCGTGGGCTCCTTTCAGTGGGCTCCTCAACCCTTCTGAATGGTCATCCAGGACGTTCCTCATTAAGCACATGTCCTGCTTCGCCTGAATTTGCTTACGAGAAGCCTGAGACTCGCCTTTTTTTGCAGATCTTTCCATATCTTCGATGGTACAACTCAGGTACCTCTTAGATTGTTTTACAATCAAGTTCCCAGGAAAGAATGGCTATTCTTTCTTCTACAGAGAGCACCTCAAAGACATGTGAAAGACGAACTGATTACCAAAATGTTTTAATAAAAATGAATAGTTACTTAAGGAGCCTTGTAATCAGCGTGCTGAGTTGAGGTTTACTGGCAAAACGGAGCAGGTTTTTCCTGCTCAGGGCCATCAGCAGTTGCGGATACAGCTTGTTGTCGCCGTAATATACTTTTGGTCGTGCCTGTACAAGTTTAAGCATACGCAATGCAAAACACGACATTTACCGCCGCAAAAGCAAGCTAGATGTATAACTAAAGTAACTTTACCAGTAGATAATTCTCTGGCCTTGTGAAAAAAAAAATTGAAATATTGGAGGACAAATCATATATAATTTTCACGCGGTCCATAGGAGGCCCAAATCTGCTTATGGAGAATACTAGCGTGAATTCTGAAGTATTTATGGAGTGTTTTATGGTTGTTCATATGAGTAGACGATTCCATTTTCACATATCGTTGACTGATATAGTTGTCTTCGTAAGATATTATGAGCGGGAACACAGGCAACAACCAAGAATAAGACCGTCGATCGCGGCATGTTCCGAACTTTAATAGGCTGTCAAGAAAATACAAAGAAAATAAAATTGTTAACCTCTGTGTAAGTGAACAGTGATTCTTTTAACAACAGTACGCTTCATGTATTAACGTACACAACTTTAACTCTTTCATAACTGTCTTAATAAGTGAAACACTTGTTACAGTATGGCATTAATTGATGTGCACTCTCGTAGAAATTTAACGACTGTGATGATCAGCATCGGGATTCCCACGTTCTCCATTAACTACTCTTGCGCATGTTGCCTTGACCACATAAACCGCAGTAAAAAAGGAAGAAAAGTTGCTTTGTGTTACCCATCACAGCGTTTCTGACAACTCATCATCGAATATACTGTTTATCCTACCGAGTAACAGAGATCACTTTACTAAGGAATAATGGAGGGTGAGTTGAGTGATTTGAAGAGCTCCATTGGAAATGCGACGTTTACTGTCGGTTAACAACAGCTGATACTTGTCTCTACAGAAGTTGTGGGAATGTGGGAAGTGATAAGATAACTGCAACCTCCTGTTCACAACCGATAAATGCTACGATAACCTGGTGGAGTGGCTATCCTTCACCTGTGTGTCGGTTACTTGTCCTATGTAGTGCCGAAGGCCAGAGACAACGTAACGACGAGTGACAAAGAGACCAGGAGGTACGTACGTTCTTACCAATATTGAGACAGAAGTCCGTCACGGTCTGTATTAGGTGCCTGCCGACCAAGGGGTCGACGACCACGTCTTGGTCTATCTGCTTTAACAAAGTCCCATGGGTCGTAGTACACACACAGCAACATCATTACCAGCTTGTTCCATAATTATTAGCTTGGTTTATACACTGATCAGCTAGGGCATTATCACCATCAAGTTAATAGGCAGTATGAGCACCTTTTGAACAGATAACACAGGCGACTCGTCGTGGCGTGGAAGCAATGAGGCCTTAGTAGGTCACTGGAAGGAGTTATTACAATATGCGCGCACACACAAGTCACCTAACTCCCGTAAATTCCAGGGAGAGGGGGGGGGGGGCAGGGGGGTGATGAACTCTGACGCCACGTTCAATCACATCCCAGATATCTTCGATCGGGTTCAGATCTGGCGAGCTAGGATCCAACACATCAATTGGAACTCGCCACTGTGTTCCTCGAACCATCAATCACGCTCCTGGCATTTTGGCATGGCGCATTATCTCATTGAAAAATACCATTGTAGTCGGGAAACATGTTCGTCACGAGAGGACGTACGTGGTCTGCAACCAGTGTACGATACTCCTTGGCCGTCATGGTGCCTTGCACGAGCTCCACTGGACCCGTGGATGTCCACGTGAAAGTTGTCCAGAGCATAATGGAGGCTCCGCCAGCTTGTCTCCATCCCGCAATACAGGTGTCAAGAAGCTGTTCTCTTGGAAGACGACGGGTTCGTTCCCTCCCATCAGGATGATGAAGAAGGTACCTGGAGTCATCAGACCTTGCGACGCTCTGCCACTGCGCCAACGTCCAGTGCGATGGTTACGTGCCCATTTCAGTCGTAGTTGCCGATGTCGTGACGTTAACGTTGGCACATGCATGGGTCGTCGGCTGCGGAAGCCCATCGTTAGGAGTTTTTGGTACACTGCGTGTTCAGACACGCTTATATTCTGCCCAACGCTAATTTCTGATGTTAGTTCCGCCACAGTTCGACGCTTGTCCTGTTTTACCAGCCTGCCCAGCCTTGAAATCTGACATCTGTAATGAAGGGTGGCCGCCCAACCCCACGACGTCTGGACGTGGTTTCACCTTGGTTTCGCCACGTGTTAAAGACACTCACCACAGCACTGTTCGAACACCCGACTGTTCGTGCAGTTTCCGAAATGCTAGTGCCGAGCCTCCGGGCCCTCACAATCCGCCCTCGGTCAAACTCAGACAGATTGCGCGCATTCCCCATTCTACACACGAATAGCACGCTCACTAATACTGTATGCTCCGTGCGTGTATCTGACTAGCAGTCATTCCTCGTCAGGTGACGCTGCTATCGCCTGGACGAGTTTACATCGACTGAAGGTCGGTGGTACGACCAGTGGCTGATAAGTGTATACAGTATTTCTTTTTGCTACGTCATGTGTTGCTGTGAGTGTAGTTGTCGATTACCATTTCTATTTTACTTGAAGTTTTTATTATGTAGTTATTTATCAGACTGGATCAGTCTGATTGCAACAGAATAAAACGAACTGTTCGTCCCATACGCCTTTCACCATCATTGGTCCCTGTGATTACAATATTTTATTATATGAAACTTCCTGGCAGATTGAAACTGTGTGCCCGACCGAGACTCGAACTCGGGACCTTTGCCTTTCGCGGGCAAGTGCTCTACCACTGAGCTTATTATATGTATTGTACAGTGTACATTGCGGTTATAAACAGTTCTGGCTCTCCATGATTTTCTGTTACTTGATAATAGTTTAATTTTCTACTTACAAAACTTCTTATATGCTACGCTGTCCATGTCCTTGTTCTGGTTTTAGTGTTATTCTTCTACTTTCTGCCAGTCGAAATTTTATTTGCAGAACATGAGGAAATGAACACTCATTTTCTTTATGCGTGCGCGCGCACGTGTGTGTGTGTGTGTGTGTGTGTGTGTGTGTGTGTGTGTGTGTGTGCTTGAACTGTTGGATCTATATTCCTATTATTAACTTCAGCAGAAGGTGTGTGTTGGGGTGTGTCTGGTTGTTTTGAATGGGTTAAGCTTTAACCCTCTATCGTGCGCCCATTTTGTAGTGTACACATGTCGGTATTCGGATTCCCGATAGATGATTTAAGGTTTATTGGTTTTGCACTGATATACGAGGTTGATTTCGTAAGTCATGGCAACTATGGTATATCATGTGTTAATGTGACAACACGGGAGTTCCACGATGTGCATTGAACTGGTAAGGCATTGTGTATGTGCATGTCACCATTAAATAGGATTCAAGTACAGTTGGTCACGGTAAAGGTTGAACTGAGACATACGCATTGGTAGGCTGTGTAAGGATATTGTGCACAGTTACAAATGAAACAAAAATGAATCAAAATCAACTAATGTCCTTCAAAATAGTCCCCCAATGCATCCACACACCCCTGCCAACCATGTGGAAGGCGCTGAATGCCATTGGCATTGCCACCAATGTGTGCGACGTGTCGCCGAAATGCCGTGAGCGTTTCGGCCCTGTTTGCAAAGCGTCTCCAAGTAATCGTTTATTCAGTTGTGGAATGAGGTCGAGGTCGCATGGACTGAAGTCTGGTGATTTGGGTTTGTGGGAGAGGATTTCCCACCCCCACCGCTGTACACAATTCTTGACGACGCCTGCACTGTGGGCTGTAGTATTATCATTGAGTGCGACTGCACTACCCAGCTGTGACGGACGTTTCCGCCGAAGTGTACATCGCACATGGTACAGCAGGAAGTTGCAGTAGTATTCGGCACTGACGGTGTGGTCGTCCCCAACAGGGTGACACTCCAGAATAACATCGCTCTCTTACGCCAGAATTAGCATGACCTTCGTGGATGATTCCCTATCACCCACAACTGCACGCAGTTCCGCATGACACTGAGTAGCATTTCTACCAAAAACGGTTAAAATGGCTCTGAGCACTATGGGACTTAACGTCTGAGGTCATCAGTCCTCTAGAGCTTAGAACTACTTAAACCTAACTAACCTAAGGACAGCACACACATCCATGCCTGAGGCAGGCTTCGAACCTGCGACAGTAGCGGTCGCGCGGTTCCAGACTGTAGCGCCTAGAACCGCTCGGCCACCCTGAGCATTTCTACCAGTAAGAAAGGCAATTTTCGCATATGCTCGTTGTTCCACTCTGTTTACATCTGTCTTGTAGCACACTGAAGCTCACACTGAATGTTTCAGGCGCTAGTACCGAGCCATCCCTGTACAAGGTCGCAATCTGTCGGTTGGTTTCGGTATAGTTTGCCGCCACGGATTTTCGAAAGTATTTACTGCGATTAGGAAGGTGCCACATGCTCACACGATATACCGTAGTTGCCATGACTCTGTGAATTACCTTGGCACAATTGGAGGTCATCGGCGTACATGTGTTATTTGCAGAAGGACAAAACTAATGACACATTATTTACATACAATGAAAAGAGTATAGGACCTAATACCAAATCCTGGCGAATCTTCATACTACCTGCCTCCATTGCGAGTTTATGATGTCGGACATGACGCATTGGTGACGAGATGTCAGGTATAAGCGAAACCATTGCCCAGCACTCGACGATAAAATTAGGTTGCTAAGCCGGCCGCTGTGGTCGAGAGGCTCTAGGCGCTTCACTCTGGAACCGCACCACCGTTACGGTCGCAGGTTCGAATCCTGCCTCGGGTATGGATGTGTGTGATGTCCTTAAGTTAGTTAGGTTTAAGTAGTTCTAAGTTCTAGGGGACTGATAACCTCAGTAGTGCTCAGATCCATTTGAACCATTTTTAGGCTACTAAGTTTGGCGAGTAAATGTCATAGCTGACAGTGTCAAAGACTTTGTTGAAGCCTAAGAAGCATATGATAGTTGCATCCTGTGCGTCCATGACAAGCTTCGGGTCATCTCTTACCTTTATTAAGGCAGATGTTGTGCTGCGATGTTTACGGAAACCCGATTGATATTCGTCTAGTAGGTTGTTTGTAATTAGATAGTTTGTTAGCTGGCCGTGGATCATATATTCCAAGACATTGGCCAACGCAGGAAAAATGCAAATTCTGTAGGTCGATAATCAGATAGTGCTGCGGTAACATCATATAAAACAATTTGTCCATTTTATTTGGACTGTTGAGCTCCGTGGCCGTGGATAATGATACTATACTATACTATACTATATTTACTATAAAAATACAGCAACCAGCAACTTTTTTAATGCGTTTTTTATGCCAATATGCATTTCGGGTTTGCACCCATCTTCAGCTGGCAGATTACGTGTATCTTCAGTTTCTATAGTGGTAAAATCTAGACAGCAGTTTGGATGCTGCAGCTGGCCTGTGCAAAAGCAACGATTCCAATCATTTACTTCAATTTCACGAGTTAAAGCTACGCACGATTAGTTGTTCATTTTACTTACATTATCCTCTCCTTGTTTTTTCTTGGCTTTTCTTCTTCTTTTTTTTTTTTTTTTTTTTTTCGAGCGGTTAAAGGCGCTACAGTCTGGAACCGCACGACCGCTACGGTCGCAGGTTCGAATCCTGCCTCGGGCATGGATGTGTGTGATGTCCTTAGGTTAGTTAGGTTTAAGTAGTTCTAAGTTCTAGGGGACTTATGACCACAGCAGTTGAGTCCCATAGTGCTCAGAGCCATTTGAACCATTTTTCTTTCTTCTTTTTTGTAACAACACAACCACTTTTTGTCACGTATTTTACACAGGCGCACTGCATTGCCCGTCATGTTGTCGACTGACAGTTTTTGTTCACATACAAGCAGTTCATCTATGGACAGAGTTATATTTTACGAAAGTTTTGAGGATCTAGATAAGCTACTGTTTACTAAACATTGTCTTGGGTGATAGATGTATTCTAAGTACGATGTATACAATTTTTTTGTTACTTAGGCAGTATTGAAGATAATAAACTAACATAACACATTTATACAAAGCAGTAATTCATACATTTACAATATAACAAAGACAGAATAAGATTTTTATGTTGTATATTATTATATGCATTTGTTGTGGCCGTGGATAATGTTATTTTACTATAAAAATACAGCAACCAGCCACTTTTTAATGCGTTTTATTTATGCCAATATGCATTTCGTCAGCTGGAAAATTACATGTATCTTCAGTTTCTATAGTGGTACAATCTCGACAGCAGTTTGGATGCTGCAGCTGGCCTGTGCAAAAGCAACGATTCCAATCATTTACTTCAATTTCGCGAGTTAAAATTACGTACTATTAGTTGTTCATTTTACTTACATTCTGCTCTCCTTGTTTTTTCTTGGCTTTTCTTCTTTTTTGTAACAACACAAACACTTTTTGTCACGTATGCAACGTTTGTCACTTTGCAACTCACGTCCAAAAACATAAGTAGGCCAAACAGGGAGAAACTTCAATATACAGTTTCGAGAATACATGGATGCTTTTCGTTTAAAAAACTTAAATAAATCCACATTTGCCCAACATGTAGCAGAAGAAGAACATCAAGTAACAGACATATCCCATAACCTACAAGTTCTCCACCTAGCCAACAAAGGAAAAAGAATGAACCTCCTAGAAGAAATCGAAATTTACTCGCATAAACGAGCATCCCCTTCTGACATACTTAACGACCAAACAGAGTTACCAAACCGAATATTTCTGAAAAACTTCCACACACTACTATTCAAACCACTTACTAAGCACAATCAAGAAATAACATAATCTAATATAAACCCAACAAATGCATGTAATAATATACAACATAAAACTCTTAATTCTATCTTTGTTATATTGTAAATGTACGAATTACTTCTATGTATAAATGTGTTATGTTAGTTTATTATCTTCAATACTGCCTAAGTAACAAAAAAATTGTATACATCGTACTTAGAATACTTCTATCACTCAAGTCAATGTTTAGTAAACAGTAGCTTATCTAGAACCTCAAAACTTTCGTAAAATATAACTCTGTCCATAGATGAACTGCTTGTATGTGAACAAAAACTGTCAGTCGACAACATGACGGGCAATGCAGTGCGCCTGTGTAAAATACGTGACAAAAAGTGTTTGTGTTGTTACAAAAAAGAAGAAAAGCCAAGAAAAAACAAGGAGAGGAGAATGTAAGTAAAATGAACAACTAATAGTGCGTAACTTTAAACTCATGAAATTAAAGTAACTGATTGGAATCGTTGCTTTTGCACAGGCCAGCTGCAGCATCCAAACTGCTGTCTAGATTGTACCACTATAGAAACTGAAGATACATGTAATTTGCCAGCTGAAGATGGGTGCAAAGCCGAAATACATATTGGCATAAATGAAACGCATTAAAAAAGTGGCTGGTCGCTGTATTTTTGTCGTAAAACATCATTATTAGGTAACGGCTTAACTAGTCCCTGTTCCCATGCCTCCGGGAAAACGGTTGTGATTAAGGAATGGTTGTAGATCTCTGCTATAGTGGGCAGTAGCTGGTCTGTAATGAGATTCATCATTCTGGATTTTGATGCCGTCGTATCCGGTACATGATGACTGATACACATGATGGTTGTTTTGACGGTGCTGCAAGTAACGTGCTTAGATAAAATTTTTCGTGGCTACAGTCCTTTGGTCCCACGAAGTAATCAATGAAACTCTGTATCGTTTGTGGTTCAGTTGTGGTTGTAGGTAATTTGATATGCTGGTTCAGTTCATCGGTTGGGACAATGATGGGATCAGCTGAAGCTTATATACTGAAGAGCCAAAGAAACTGGTACACCTGCCCCCCCCCCGTCCCCCCCACCCCCGCCCCCGAACACGCAAAAGCGACTCAAAACGACGTGGTATGAACCCGACTAACGACTGAAGTAGTGCTGGAGGGAATTGACTCCATGAATCCTGCAGGGCTGTCCATGAATCTGTAAGAGTAGGAGGAGGTAGAGATCTCTTCTGAACAGCACATTGCAAGGTATGCTAGATATGCTCAATAATGTTCATGTCTGTGGAGTTTGGTGGCCAGCGGAAGTGTGTTCCTGGTGCCACTCAGCAGCAATTCTGGACGTGTGGGGTGTCGCTTTATCCTGATGGAATTGTCGAAGTGCGTCGGAATGGACAGTGGACATGAATTGCTGCGGGTGATCAGACAGGATACTTATGTACGTGTCACCTTTCAGAGTCATATTTAGACGTATCAGGGTCCCCATACACTCCAACTGCACACACCCCACACCTTTACAGAGCCTCCACCAGCTTGCACCGACCCTGCTGACATGCAGGCTCCATGGATTCATGATGTTGTCTCCATACCCGTACAGGTCCATCTGCTCTATACAAATTGAAACGAGACTCGTCCGTCCAGGCTACATGTTTCCAGTCATCAACAGTCGAATGTTGGCGTTGACGGCCCCAGGCTAGCCATAAGGCTTTGTGTCGTGCAGTCATCAAGGGTACACTGTAACGCCGGAAAAGCATATCCTCCTATTTCCATCTATTGAACTGTAATTCTTTTCCTTGTTTTGTTACCTCAAGATATGACATTTCTGTGTCTTTGTATATTGTAATTGTTTTACTATTTGTATATATATATATATATATATATATATATATATATATATATATATATGCATTTATGTCGATGTATAATTGGTTTGTTTTGTGAATATTAATTGTATTTATACGCTGGGTCTGGCCTAGGGAAAACTATACTATCGAACGAATACATCGATAGGTCGTGTGGAGAACGAAAGTGTGTAGGATCTTTGGTAGTGTTAACTCTGCCGCGTGGAGCGTGGGCTGAGCAGAGAGAGTCTGGCTGGGGTAGTGCAGTGGAACAGGTGTGTCGTGTGAAGCTCCCGCGAGTTGCCGCGCTTTCGGGGTTTGGCAGAATGTAATTGCGCTCGACTTGCGATGATAGTTTCTGACATGGTGTCGCGGACGGGAAGCATTAGCTGGCGCACATCAAGAGCCCGTTTCGACTGGTGACCGTGTCGAGAAGAAGGCGCGCCAACATCCTGCTTCAGCAACAGCGACGGCCGACAATGAGTGACTGTCGCCACCTCCTCGATCGACGGCTTCAAACCTTCAATCAGCCAACAAGGAAGACTGGAAGCACGTAAAGTTTTAGAACTGTATGGCAGACCTCAGCTTTTTAAACTTTTAAAATTGTTGCATCACAAAATTACAGCAACTTAGCACGAACGTTTGTTGCTCATCGTCCCAATTGCATTACCAAGCAGGGTCCCTTCCTTTTCCGGAATGAACCCGAGTGTCGTTGAAATTCAAACGCCAGCATCATACGATTTCACTGCTTTAATTTCAAAGTTCAGTTAAGGTATTCATAGCTGGCTACAATATTCAGATTACACAAGCACAAATTAAGAGTGCGAGTTTTGTTACCATATTTTAGCTTACCTGTGACAGCAGCTCAGCTTGGCACGTACTAAATTTTACTACTGTTAATTGTTCAGAATCATTTAATTCAAGTTCAAAGTTAAATCCCTTATTTCTAAATTGCGTAGATTCAAGTAGCTTTTGAAATGATTGTTGAGGTAGTCCAAGACTAACCGTATTTTACTGAATTTCGATGTGCTTCAGAAAGAAAGCTTACTATTAACTTCAGTCACTAAATTAACTTTCGATTTTCCTGTTTTATTAATTCTTTTGCTAAATTAAGTCAGAGTGTAGCGAAATTTATTACTTCTGACAAACTTTCAGTTTTCACACTGCACGTGTCAACCTTCAGTTGCCACGCTTCTAGTGCTAATTATATGTGTAATAACCTTTCTTTTTCAGTTACTATAGTAATTGTCCTTAGGACTGGCGACCGTAATTTCTCCCAAATCTCAAATATCTAATTACCGCTAGTTAATTGTTAACGTAACGGCCGCACATTTACTTTCGTTATTAACTTTACCCATTTTCAAAATTAATTTCTACCTGTTTCATTAGCATTTTTCCTTTCATTTAGATGTATCCCTTTCCTCCCTCTTTACCGACAGATTAACTTCAGTGACGATTGCTTTTCCCAAATTTCCATTAGGTACACGCGGTTTAATTTTTCACTGTCATTAAGGTCGATAAGTGAGAGGGAGGTTACAAAACGAATAGGGCTTCGACTCCGAAAGCCGATATCGGTGATGTTTCGTTGAATTGTTCGCACGCTGACACTTGTTGATGGCCCAACATAGAAATCTGCAGCAATTTGCGGACGGGTTGCACTTCTGTCACGTTTAACGATTCTTTTCAGTCGTCGTTGGTCCCGTTCTTGCAGGATCTTTTTCCAGCCGCAGAGATGTCGGAGATCTGATGTTTTACCGGATTTCGGATATTCACAGTACATTCGTGGAATGCTCCTATGGGAAAAATCCCCACTTCGCTACCTCGGAGATGCTGTGTCCCATCGGTCGTGCGCCGACTATAACATCACGTTTAAAATCGCCTAAATCTTGATAACCTGCCTGCCATTGAAGCAGCAGTAACCTATCTAACAACTGCGCCAGACACTTGTTGTCTTATGTAGACGTTGCCGACCGCAGCGCCGTATTCGGCCTGTTTATTTATCTCTGTATTTGAATACGAATGCCTATACCAATTTCTTTGGCGCTTCAGTGTACTTCGCGTATACTAAGACCATGCAGATTTTTCCATACAACAGCTGTTCTATTCCTTTTGTCGGGTAATGTATGGGCATGCCATAGTTTGGCATTTCTCACAGCTTGTCTGACAGTTTCGCTTGCTTCTGCTTGTAAGTAATATTTCAGGAGTGGGCCGTAATTTGTACGCCCATGTGCAGCGCCTCTGAGATTCATGAGCTGTTTTAGTTCTTCAGTCAGCTAATTTGCAGTTTCCTTCTTTCTTTTCCGGTATTTTGGGTGGTATATTTGTCACATAGTTGTGTAAGTTTGCTAGTAAAACCTTAAGTTTTCCTTCGTGTCAGAGTATGGAGTAGAGGACGTCCCTCACGCTATTTATTGCGCCTCAGTTGCAAGTTCGGATAAATTGATGCATTTGAAGTCAATCACGGTTTCTTTCTGGGACCTTCTAGCGAGTACATCATGAAAATTATGTCATGGGCGGACATGTCAGGTGCATATATCAGAGAGGTACTTATTACTCTGTGTGGGGATTTCGTCACAAGTATGTGTATAAGTTGTGACATCTGTACGCGTGATGGTTAGGAGCAAGCTGAAGTAGCGACATGTTTGAAGAAGAAAGTATCCGCTTAAATTCAGTGTGGATGGACTGTTGTGTAGAAAATTTATGGTAGTGTCATCAGCTATAATTATATGCTTATATGTCGATGCAGCTTCGAGCAGGTAAACCAGTCTATTTTAGCAATATCTACGAAATTTGTAAGTAGAAATATAAATCATTCTTACGTAATAGAAAATCAAGAAGTTCCACAACAGTTTATAGCCAGAAGGTGTTGTGACTTGGCAAGACAGCCAAGCCACTATGACCGGTAGCCGAAAGGCACACGTTTAAGCTCACGCAGGCTGGCGTGAGGTCTGGAACAGAACAATTGTAATTAATGTAGCCAATAAGGTACGTTGCTGCTGGAATACTTAACTTTAATCCATAATTGGTGTACATCGGTCTGACGGTACAGGCATCACAAGATAAATAGCAAATGATAATGGCGCCTTGCTAGGTCGTAGCAAATGACGTAGCTGAAGGCTATGCTAACTATCGTCTCGGCAAATGAGAGCGTAATTTGTCAGTGAACCATCTCTAGCAAAGTCGGCTGTACAACTGGGCGAGTGCTAGGACGTCTCTTTAGACCTGCCGTGTGGCGGCGCTCGGTCTGCAATCACTGATAGTGGCGACACGCGGGTCCGACGTATACTAACGGACCGCGGCCGATTTAAAGGCTACCACCTAGCAAGTGTGGTGTCTGGCGGTGACACCACAGAAGGTACAATGTACAATATGCAAAACAGAATCGTATGAACACAAATATGTATACCTGGTGTTTTTCCCGCGAGTCTTCAGCGCCATTTTCCCTTTCGTTTCGCCAGATATTAGCAATTTCGCTTATGTTGTCGGTGGCTGGAGACAGCTCAAGCAAATACTTCTCATCACGTTTTTCACGCTACGCCCAGCGTCAACGGAAAACGTTAGTTTGTTTCCCGTCGCAAACACAACCATTTTTAAAGCGAAATTTTATACGAACATTCGGGTAGAGCTGGCCCAAATTGGTATAGTGCAATATTCATTTTATTGCTATGTATTAGCAGGAACAGTAAAACAGGAAGAATAACCAGCTCTATCGCCATGCGGGAGCGCTGCTCTGCAGTTGTGGAATACTAGTCATTCTTCCTATTTTACCGTCCCTTACATACCGATAAAATGAATATCGCACTACACTAATTTGAAACCGCTCTATCGAATGGACTCTTAAGATTTCGCTTTATAAAACATTTTGTTTGTAATGGAAAAACAAAGCTACGCTTTCCGTTGACACTGAGCGGGGGATGAAACACGTGATGAGCAGTATTTGTTTGGGCTGATTAAATCCACACATTGCAAAAGCTAAATTGTAAATACCAGCCGAAATACCAGATAAAATACGACTGATGGCTCGTGGGAGAGACAGTCTGTGTATTTCCGGGCACTGTTTACGCCTTACAAATAACAAAGGCGATAAACGTAAGGCACGACAATTCTTGTATTGCCTTGTAATCAAAGGGATCGAAAGTACTAGATGTCAACATAATATTACACAATTCAATTTCTGTAGACCACAACACCACTCAGTAGCCCAAATTATGTACCAGGGCGCGCTGGAAAGTAATGTCTCAGAATTTTTTTCGTGAAAGCTTTTAAAGCTTTTTGAATAAAACGAACGTTAGTAACATTCAATATCTCTGTTCTTCTCGTCTATATACTTGCAGCCCTTTGCCGATAGAGGGCTCCGAATTTCAGCGTCAAACATGGCAGTAGGTATGTGTGTGCGTGTCGAATTCAAAGAGTTTATCCATACATGGAATATACTCTCCTTCAGCCTGTCAATGCAAACACACACGAGTGCTGCGACAGCAACAACCCGACGCCTTGGGATCATCCTCCAACAGTCCCGACTTGGCTCTGAGCACTATGGGACTCAACTTCTGAGGTCATCAGTCCCCTAGAACTTAGAACTACTTAAACCTAACTAACCTAAGGACATCACACACATCCATGCCCGCGGCAGTACTCGAACCTGCGACCGTAGCGGTCGCGCGGTTCCAGGCGGCCAAGTCGGGACTGCCGGCCACCCCGGGTGATCGATCAGGCCAAGGCAACATGTTGACACTCTCTAGAGCGTGTTGGATTACAACAACGGTATGTGGGAGAGCGTTATCCTACTGAAAAATATCCCCTGGAATGGCAGCACAACAGGTTCAAAATGGTTCAAATGGCTCTGAGCACTATGGGACTCAACATCTTAGGTCATAAGTCCCCTAGAACTTAGAACTACTTAAACCTAACTAACCTAAGGACATCACACACACCCATGCCTGAGGCAGGATTCGAACCTGCGACCGTAGCAGTCCCGCGGTTCCGGACTGCAGCGCCAGAACCGCACGGCCACCGCGGCCGGCCACAATAGGTCGAATTGCCAGATTGACGTACAAATTTGCAGGCAGAGTGCGTGGGATAACCAGGAGAATGCTCTTGCTCTCGTACGCAATTGCACCGCAGGTCATACGTTCAGGTAGAGGTCCCGTGTGTCTAGCACGAAGACACGTTGGCTGCTGGCCCACAGCTGGTCTCCTTCTAACCAACACAATACCATCACTGAACCAGCTTTCATCGGAAAACACAACAGACCTCCACACTGCGCTCCAATGAACTCTTACCTGACACCACTGAAGTCGAAAATGGAGGTGGATTGGGATCAGTGGAATGCACGCTACAGGGCGTCTAGCTCGGAGCTGTCCTTGAAGTAACCGATTTGTAACAAACAGTTCGCTGTGTCACTGTGGTGTCAACTGCTGCTCCAGGTGCAGTCCCACAGTCCCAGTGCCAGAACCAACACAATGCTCTTCCCTCTCAGTAGTGCTACGCGGCCGTCCAGTGCCCGGTCTTCTTGCGACTGTATAGGTTGTCTGTAAACTCAAGAGCGAGCAGCGCTTTTGGTGGAGGAAGTAGCCTTTCCCGGAAGAACGCTGCCACCGGCCTACAGGGGCACCTATAATCTGTTGCCCGTTACATGTCTAGAGGTGTAGATCGGCATGCACTGATATACGTCGTTTCTGTTCGTATGATCTTAGTTGCCAATGTCAGTCAGTTTACTTTGTATACTTACTGATATACTTCGATTTCCGGAAGTGATGGATAATCGTCTAGTATTGCAATAAAATGTGCAGAATATGAGGAAGAGGAGGTATTTGCGGAGTAACGAGCGTTCGATCGTCTCTAATGTTATTACATCGGGTATTAAAGAGGCGACCCAAAAAGAACTATTGGTTAATATTACCAGTCCCAATCAAGGGGCTGCAATTTATGCAAACGTCAGCCTCGTCCAATAGGACGCATAAGGAAGGAACGCGAAAATAAGCCGCACGGTTTAGTGGAATTGCCACGAAGAAAAACTAATAATCTTGGGGGGAAACCGATCGTTATAGACAGTTTCTAAATCACGTAAAACCTTTGATGCTTATGGAACACTAAATCTCTATCTCGGTCACTCTTCACCTGATTCTGAGACATATTGCTTGTAATTTGCGCGCAATAGCTATTCTAAACACTACTGAAATTTTCTTCGAAACATGTACGTGGATTCTGGACTTCTAATCAAAAATCTTGACATACGAGATGCGTTCACGTATTAATTTTTATTTTTTGGTAAGAACTGTATTTGTTAATCTACAGCAATGTTATTCCCCATTACATACTATACACTTGTGCCACTGCTTTTTCCAATTTCCGAAATTCTTTAGGAACTGTTTCTTCGGGGCAGTTTATAGGTCTCTTAACCGTGCATTTTTAATCTCATCCATGCTTGTAAAACAGCTGTCCTTTAAGGCTTGTTTTGAAATGTTTATACCACTTGTATGCCCTTGGTTCACTTAAAACAGGCTCACCAAGCTCACCAAAAGCAATATTTAACATTTCTAAAAATTTCATACACTTCATTCCATTCCTATAACAAAATTTAATACAGATTCTCTAATCTATTTTTATACATAACAAATAATCGTTGATGCTACCAAAACACATGTAATCTTTTTGACAGCTAACAACAGAGTAAATACTCAATATGCATAACATTGTACACATACTTTTGAGACATGTTTACGAAGACAGTGACAAAAAGTAGTGCAAATCGGACTAATACAACACGCAAAATTATAAATTTCTGCTTACTTTTTAAACACTCTTCGTGTTGCAAAAATTGTTGAGTTTCAATGCAGTCCTTCAAAGAAAACTTCTACCTTTTAGTAGAAACACAAAGTAAGAACAAGCCTCAAATTCTACAGATTGATTGCATTATATGGGGTTCGTTTTACGAATAGCAATAGAGGAACACAATACATTCACATGAACAGGCATTCGGTTCTATGTTTTTAATATAATCCTGACTTCCATTCTTATCTTAATATTATTTACTCTATGATATTGTATTTCGGAAGAAGGTATTGTTTTTGTATTCCTTATGGTCTTAATACATTTTTCTAAAAATGAACGCAGCCGAGACGTATCTGTACACAGCACCACCGCAGATTTACAGCGCGCGCCGCGGCAGGGCGGTACTACTTTGTGAAACAGCCTGTAGAAGAGCCTTGTGACGTAGCTGACTTGGCAGAGTGGGGACTCCCTCGCTCGCTCTTCAGTTTACCGACAGACTACACATTCACGTACAGTGGCTACACTCCTCCCAAGTCTTTCTGCAATATCGCAGACGGAAAATCGAGCTTCACGTAGTCGTATTATACAACCTCGTTCATAGTGACGTGTTGATGGTTCAAATGGCTCTGAGCACTATGCGACTTAACTTCTGAGGTCATCAGTCGCCTATAACTTAGAACTAATTAAACCTAACTAACCTAAGGACGTCACACACATCCATGCCCGAGGCAGGATTCGAACCTGCGACCGTAGCGGTCGCTCGGCTCCAGACTATAGCGCCTAGAACCGCACGGCCACTACGGCCGGCGACGTGTAGATAATGGTGTCTTTGTCGCCTTAAAGGCATTCTTGACTGACATCAATTCACCACGTACAATCTCAAAGGTAACTAATGTTCTCGATCGTTACAGTGCGTGTTTAAAGCAAACCTAATTTGGATCCCCATGGTGTCGCTACTAGCACCACTCTTATGCGACAGGCACAAAACTTGAATAGACATCATATCCCACGTATAGAAACGCATCTAGAAAAATTATTTTATTTCGCACAACGTCTTCTTGACGCTACGATTTCTTTCCGACAGTGTATTTTCATCGTTTCAAATGGCTCTGAGCACTATGGGACTTAACAGCTATGGTCATCAGTCCCCTAGAACTTAGAACTACTTAAACCTAACAAACCTAAGGACAGCACACAACACCCAGTCATCACGAGGCAGAGAAAATCCCGGACCCCGCCGGGAATCGAACCCGGGACCCCGGGCGTGGGAAGCGAGAACGCTACCGCACGACCACGAGCTGCGGACTCATCGTTTCAAGAAAGGTATTTTATATGCAAGTGATTCATCACGTTTAGGAAGGGATTTTAAATGTTTCAATCCACTATGCTCCACGTCACTGTCCCAAGAATTAACAATTGCGAAGAGATGTTATAATTCAACCATCGTGTGACAACTGCATTCAGTGGACAAGTTTCAAAAACTAGTTTTTTTGGTAGCGCATACCCTAAGACGCAACAACAAAGATCAAACGATACGTGTTCGCCTCTGGTTGTCTGTGTCATCGATTGGCTGAAAAAGAAGACCCTATCCAGTATCGAGACTGGTGATGCCAAATGATATCCTTACGTTAACTTCAGAAAAAGAAAGGAATGGCTGGGACGTAATAGCAAAGCGTCGCCAGTGCAAAGGTCATTGTGCAGTTACAAAACATAATACGCATCTGGTCTGGTTAAGACGATGTTGTGTACTGTAAATCACAGGGAGTACAAAAATATCGGTAAGCTTCAAACACAACGAATTACCATGCCTAATACGGTGTAGGAACACCGGTGGCATGAAAAACAGCTCCCAGTCATCTCGGAATCGATAAATTAGGTCCCGTATGGTTCTCAAGGGAGTCTTATACCATAATTCCTGCAAAATAGTGATAAGTTCAGGTAACGATGATGAAGGTGCGTATCGATCATGACGCTACTCCCCAAAGTAGATCACAAAGACTCAGTAATATTGAGATCTGGTGACTCGTAGCCAAGGAGATGCGACAATTCGTCGTTGTGGTCACAAAACCAGTCACGGATTATGTGAGTTGTTTGAACTGTTGCCCCGTCGTCTTGGAACACAGCATCACCATTGAGGACCAAACATAGTACTATGACAAGGACCTTATTGCCAAAATAGTCTCACAATCCCAGGTAGTAATGCGGCCTTGCAAGGTAGCCATGGGGCCCGTGAGATACCACGATATGACTGACGAAATCATCCCCGAACCTCTGCCACGTTTCACTCTTTGGACGTAAACTCAGCCAGACGTTGGAAGCAATGTGAAACAAGACTCATCCGACCAAATAACTTTCTTTCCATCGCTTCATAGTCCAGGTTTTATTGATTAGGAACTACGTTTTCGTGTTACGGGTATTTGCATCACTGATAAGAGGTTTCGGAATTCCATCTCGCCCTATAAGTCCCTCCTTGTGGAGTTCCCTCGGTGTTGTTTTGGTGTCAACAGTGCTCGCGAGTGCAACATTAAGTTGTGCAGTGCCTTTTGCACCTGTCGTCCTCGTATTTTTCGTCACAGCCCTCTTCAGTTACTGTCTACTACGATTGCTCAACAAACGCTTCCGTCCACGTTGTGGCAAGCGGATGATGTTTTTCCAGTTTCCCTACACCCAGCATAAATCTTCGGTACCTGAAACACCAAACACTTGGGCTACCTTGGTTACGGTAACACCCATCATACGAGCGCCAAAGTTTTCCCACCTTCACATTCCCTCAGCTCGAAATAATGAACTCACAACTCTTCTGATGATGACTAACACCTGCAAAGTATTGAGGACATGACGCAGGTGCCGTTCCTGGTCAAATATACACATCAAAAAAAGGTTTTGCATCACCTCGGTTCCGAGAGTTCCGGAACCTGTACAGAAAATTGGAATAGAGATGCCGGCAGGGGTGGCCGAGCGGTTCTAGGCGCTGCAGTCTGGAACCGCGCGACCACTACGGTCGCAGGTTCGAATTCTGCCTCGGGCATGGATGTCTGTGATATCCTTCGGTTAGTTAGGTTTAAGTAGTTCTGAGTTCTAGGGATCTGATGACCTCAGAAGTTAAGTCCCATAGTGCTCAGAGCCATTTGAACCATTTGGAATAGAGAGCAACATAAACATCATTTCCGCCCTTTTTATTGCTCATGATAATAACACATTGCATGTTGTAACACGATACAGACTTATCTTCAGAGGTGGTGGTCCAGATTGCTGTAAACACCGATACCTGTAAATCCCGATAGCACGTCCTCTAGCATTGATACATGCCTGTATTCTTCGTGGCATACTATCCACAAGTTCATCAAGGCACTGTTGGTCCAGATTGTCTCACTCCTCAACAGCGATTCGGCGTAGATCCCTCAGAGTGTTTGATGGGTCACGTCGTCCATAAACAATCCTTTTCAATCTATGCCAGGCATGCTCGATAGGGCTCATGTCTGGAGAACATGCTGACCACTATTGTCAAGCGATGTCGTTATCCCGAAGGACATCATCTACAACATGTGCACGATGTGGGCGCGAATTGTTGTCCATGAAGACAAATGCCTCGCCAATATGCTGCCGATATGGTTGCACTATCGGTCGGAGGATGGTATTCACGTATCGTAGAGCCGTTACGGCGCCTTCCATGACCACCAGCGACGCCTGGGCGCTTCTCTTGTTGAGAGCCCTTCCTGGCACAAAGCAACAATGCGGGCGCGATCGAACCGTGCTATTAACCGTCTAGGCATGGTTGAACTGCAGACAACACGAGCCGTGTGCCTCCTTCCTGGTGAAATGACTGGAACTGATCGGCTGTCGACCCCCCTCCGTCTAATAGACGCTGCTAATGCATGCTTGTTTACATCTTTGGGCGGGTTTAATGACTTCTCTGAACTGTCAAAGGTGTCAAAGGGACTGAGTCTGTGATACATTATCCACAGTCAACATCTATCTTCAGGAGTTCTAGGAACCGGGATGATGCAAAACTTTTTTTGATACGTGTACAACGGTGCTACCTGCAGATTTAGACAATATGTCCATTTACGTTCAGGCATGCACTTCTCGATGCGGTTCCACATTTTTGTCCATTGTTTGCGTGTCATCATCATTTCTGACTTTGTTACAAATACGTACGATGCCTTGCAGTCAAAATCCAAGAGAAGCTCACGTTCTCTGTTCACTTCACGAAAGGTATTAACCAAGAGCTTAAGAAGTTGTTTCGTATAAAGTTTGTTCTTCTGATCTTGTATTGACAACTCTTCACTTTATCGCCTTGAGATATATTCTTTATCGGACGAAAACGCGCTAGAAACTTGGCTTGACGATTTCTGCAACTCCAAACTTCTATCTTTCTCCTTTCTTCTCTCTGCTTCTTCTCCATTTCAGGTTTTTCGTTATTATATATTTCCTCTTCCACTCTCTTGTCGTTCTCAGTTTCGTTTCTCTCCCTTCTCTCCTCTGTTTCTTAGCTCATTTTTCCCCTTCTTCTCTCTCCTTTCTTTTCTTTCCTTTTCTCTCTCTTCTTCCTTTCTAATTATTCAGTTTCATTTGTGAAATAATCAATTGGTTTTCCACTATTTCCCTTGTTCCCGTCTTCCCAAAAACTCATCTGAAATCGAAACACAGAATATCTCCCAGCAACGTATTCACACATTTCCCTTCCCAACGATAGATGCGTGACACAAATTTAAATAGACCGTGGCACTAAAAAGGACACTCAACACGAGCACAAAACGCCCAAAAATTACTCAAAACTGAATTAAGTTTATCTATCCGATTTACCTTGCCATGTTTTTTTCGTGGTGAAGCCGATGGTCGCTTTCAGTGGGTGAGGATGAAGTTATCAAATCCTGGCGGATTCCCGCAAGTGAAGACGTTGCTTCAGCTCGCCTCTGTGATGCCGCGCCGGCGCACGACGTCTGGCTCGCTGTGTGACGTAATTCAGCGACGCAGAACCCCAAGGAAAGGTTTATATGCGGACCTTCGTCACTTCTACATACTGCTGCACTTTTCACATCTGCATTAATAAGGGTTGCTATCCTCACTACGATCCGTGAGATAAGTTTAAAATAGTTACTACTCCAACACCAATGACAAATACTGTGGACCCATCGAACTGCTTTCAGAAAGCCACGCAGCACCGCCAATGGACTGACAGACGTAGACATGCTTTCTGTCAATACACCGCCTTCCACAGGTTTCTTGCTACTTCCTAAGATACTCCCAAAAACACAAAACGAAGTAAAAGTCCAAAGCTACGTAGGTCAAATGTCATAACAAAATGAAAACACTTCAAGTTTACTTGGAAACAAATGCAGTTACTGAAAACATGTCGCTTCCATTAATCTACATCCAGCTAGCTAAAGGCTCCGTAGTCTAAGACGAGGCCTCTGGCAACAATATGCTACGCACTCACTTAGCTACAAAGCTCCCCTACAAAAACCTGAAAATCTGGCCAAAGTTTCACGCCCGCCCACAGGAACGCACTTGCAAACTCTGGTTAACTTTCAGTACACTAAGTTTGCTGATCATTGACGATCAGTAAACTCAGACATCAGAAACCTGTAACTTTACCGACAGTGAAGATAATTTTTTCTCATGAAGTTGTCATTTTTAAAAATGATCTGCATATTTGTCGTCACGGCTTCCAACACCTACAATTTGTATGACTTCGCTCTTAATCTCATACGGAGGATTATCTACATCGTTGGCTGAGGGGTGTTCAGTTCTGCACTATTTCGAAAGACAGACATGTCAGGACTTGACAATATCTTGTCCCTCACTCGATCCAGTTTCTGATCTGACACCCCTGTTGGTCCGAATTTTTTGCATCGCACAGTCATATTCTTCGAATTTTTTTCCACCATTTCACTATGCTGGTGTTTTGAGAAACTTGTCACTGAAAGCTCTTTGCACACTCTCTATTACGTAGCGACGGACAAATTTTAGCACACACAATGATTTTCTTTGCCTGGTTCGCAATCACTTTCAGTAACAACGGTCGGTTACGTCCCAATCGGCAGTTTTCAAAACTAACTTTCTGGCATCACACACACACACACACACACACACACACAAATATTTGAGAGTTTTGTCTTTCACGTACTGTATTGTATGTTACATTATGGTTAGCCATTTACCTACACCAATTTTTAAAAATATTTAGTGGAGTTTATATTATTACCATGTATTTTGTTACAGCTAGAAGGATAAGCAGGTCTCTGTACAGATTTCATGATAGCAAGTGGGGATAGGATGTGGAGAGTGTATAGGTGTACGGTTAGGGGATATGTAGGCACAAATTTGGCTGAACATTTGGATTAGTAATCAGGGATGAAGTGCTAGGATGAATGGTATCACATTAGCAGGAAGTTTAGGATAAGCGGGAGAGGGGACTTTAATTATTGCGCAGAGGATCCCAGTGGAGGATGGTAGAATGGTAGACGGAAACGGAAGGAGAGGGGAGTGCGTTCGAGGATTTGAAAGGAGTAGTAAAATTTTGGTGGGAAGGAAATTCTAGTGACACTGGCATAAGAAAATGAGGTACCAACGGCATCTATAACAAGCGCACACGGCGCACCACGCGCAGCCTACACCTCAGCACAAGACGCGAATTTTAAAGACGCGGCCAACAGGTGCTACCTGCAGAGCTCGCTTGTCCCAACAGGTGACGCCACCAGAGTACGCCGTCTTCGCTTTTACTCACTGCAGACATGTGCATCCGTCCGCCCGTCTCTTTAAGACGCCGCACACCCAGTCCCGCTCCAGATCTTGGAAGACTCGCAACCAGAATACAACTACGAACATTTTTCGACGTTATCAATACTCATAGATCCTTCAGAACTATTTCTAAAACACTTTGTAACAGATTACCAATGATATTAAAGATACGTATAATATTACTATGCTCTACGTATTTGTCACATACAAATCTTTCATCCGATCCATCCTTTGCTACGCAGATGTTGCGAGGGTATCTGCCTCACCCAAGTTCTATACGTCCCTCCAGATCGTCAAACGCCATGCTTCTCGCCTCGCTTTCCGCATCCGCTTACCTTCCCCACATGGATTTTTGCCAGCTTGTAAAATACTCACCTCAGCTCACTCATACTGAACACCTCCGAATAACCTACACCAACTGCAGACCCGACTTCAACAATCCTACAATGCCGCCTCTAGTGCACTGCGGCGCCTGTGCCTGCACATCCCACCAGCCCTCCACATGAACACCGTCCACATCCTTTCCCAGACACCTCCCTCCCTCGGAACACCAACTGCCTCCTGACATACAGCCACCCTACCAACGCTGAATCCATCCCGCCCTACCCAGCCGCCAAGGGCGCTCTCCTCGTCTTCTGCCCATACCACCCCTCCTCCTTTTCCCCATCCCTATCGCCTCTCACCCCTTCTTCATTCAAATTTATTGATCCCAATATCCGCTACCCCTTCTCTCCTTGTCCCCCACAGCCACCCCTGTCTCGTCACCACCTCTTACCAGTCGCCAGTCCTCATCTCCAGCACACTCCTATCTCCCTCCTTACCCACCTTTCTTTTCATCAACAATCTAGCATCCCAGGGCAGGTCCTTCTGCAGTTTTAGTGAGCGTGTACAGTGCTCCATTTTTAATGGTCATTGACTCTTCTGTTTTATTCGGCATTTTCAAGTGTTCAGTGTTTTCAAGTGTTCGGTGTTTTTCAAATGTTTTTAATTCTGCTGCCTGTCCAAATTTTTATCATTCTTTTTAAAGTGTTCATGAACACAGCAATATTTCTTACATTCTCCCATTAACATCGCCTTTTAAACTAATTTTAAGTTCGTGGTATATGTTTCACTTTTTTCTGTTTGTTTCGCATCTAAGTTTGAAAATAATGTCTATTGACTGAAGAGCTGGTTGACTATAGCGCTGCGAGCCCAGCACCCTCTCACATGGGGTGAGGGTGATGAAATAACAATAAAGGAAAAATGCTCTACATATTGTAAATAAATGCGTTGATGTTTTAGTCATTTATTAATTGTTTGGAGCGTCTGAGGTTCGACCAACCACCTCTTCCAGACTACGGACAGAACGGGAAGGAATGTTGGATTAAGGCTTTGTAGCTGTGGAGCATGGTAGAGAGATACAATCCCCACCTCTTTAACCACTGAATAGTTTTCATCTGCTGTGGACTTGTTAGGTGATTAGTAGATGCCATTTCCGTGTTAGTTTAAGGTGGAGGGTTGGTCCAAGTGTTTTAGTGTGTTAGGTAATCGGATATGACGGTTGTAAATGGCGAGGTGAAAGTCATGGCCGGCTGAGGTGGCCAAGCGGTCCTAGGCGCTACAGTCTGGAACTGCGTGATCGCTATGGTCGCAGGTTCGAATCCTGCCTCGGGGATTGATGTGTGTGATGTCCTTAGGTTAGTTAGTTTTAAGTAGTTCTAAGTACTAGGGGACTGATGACCTCAGAAGTTAAGTCCCATTGTGATCAGAGCCATTTGAACCATTACTTTTGAAAGTCATGGGGCCGGGAAATTCGTGTGGTTCGTCTTATGATTATTGCCTGCGTCTTGGAAGAGTTGATTTGAAGAAGCCACTATTTGCTGTAGTTTTGCAATAAGTTTACTGGAGGCTGGACGGTATGGCTTGGAAGGTGATGTCGGCGTACTGGGGGAGGTAGCCAACAGGAGTATTTCGTAGTATCGTACACGACACTTCCGATAATCTGGGGAACTTCTATACCAGCTGTTATTCTAGGGACAGAATGAGCTTTTAAGACTGTATCCACGCTTGTCCGATCTGGTTTGTCATCTATTTTCCCCAGAAAGAAACACATAAAAAACTAAGATATAAATACCCACAAGAGAAAGTTTACACGATTCACGAAAAGATGTAGCAGACACGTTTTACCCCCAGGATAAATGACGATTGTGGCGACAAGTAGGCATGAGGACACAAAAAAAAAAAAGAGACAGACAGTGAGTGAGCGATAGCCTATCATCAGCGGTTCATGACACAGGCGGTAGAACCGCAGAAGCAAATGACGAAGAAGGTCGATTTTCAACAGAGGCTGTTCTTGACCATGTAAATAGTACGAATGCACAATTATAAAATTCTGTGACAAGGATCAAAATTGTGGCGTTGGAAGGGAGAAAGTCACAAAAAGAAAAAGAAAATGAATAAGTTAACAAATTCTCATATATAAATTACAACATTACGTATACATCTATTCATTCAAGAGGATCCACGGAGTCAGTAGTTGTGAAATAATACTTAATCTTTATAAATTAACTGCAGTTCCAAGATTTCTTTGTAGATATGAATACATATTGACAAAGCAATAGGTTAGAAGAATAAAGAGCGCGGTAATGAGATTCTCAGGAGAGGAAGTGAACATACAGACAGTAATGAAACATCCTTAAGCTGGATGAGGTAAACCAAAATACAAAAACAAATGTAAAGGACCCAGTCTTGAGAATGTATGGAACCATAATACCAAACACGCTACTCAACTGCCCGCCGAGAAGATAGTGTTGTATGATTTAAGTAAAAAATATTTCACCTAGAGTTTTAAGGACAACAAACCAGAAATAGTTTAATTCTTGATGCTGCTGATGAGCGATTTTTATAAAACTTTGCGCCGAATACTGAACTTCACGATAAATGTAAACAAACACGCCTCACTCAAATGGATGTAGAAATATTTGGACTGAGGAGAAAGCTATACAATTGAAAAACATCGTGGACTGAAAGGAGGTTTAGAGTTTAGCCTCCCATCAAAGAGGAAGTCATTAGGGAGTCAGTAAAAGATCGAATTGGACAAGACTTTGCCAATATCTTGTCAATCGGTACCCACACCTCTATGCCGGGTATCACTGAGTCTGAACTGTATGTTGACCGAAAAAGAACGCTGAAATTTACTATAGCAATGAGGTTGGGATTTTCACCCGTCGATGTGTGAAAATTGTCACTTTTGTTGAATCCCTCGCAGGTAGATGCCATGAGTTCTCAGTATTTGTGTCTCGGAAACCGTAGAGAATATAGCGTATGTTAACGTGATATAATCATCCAGACTAACCCATACTACCGCTCTTAATTTATATCCACCCACCTGCTGAAATCTCCTGCGTAATAATTTTACGCGGGTAAAAGGAAATTAAATTGCAGGTTGGATTAGTAAACGTGAAGAAGGAATTTTATGTGTTTCCCATTAAAGAACTAATCCTGTGCGCGGTTGACGGTTGTGGAAAGGACGAAAGAAGGAACAATAACGGACGCTGACGTCACTACGTAAAGGTCAGCGCTGCGTAGTGGAGCAGTTACAGGGCAGCAACTAGAGATCGCCCTGTTTCGTAGTTATTTAATCACTGGGAAACATGTTGCAGGTCTTGAGAGCGATATATTTCAATTCTTTAAAATAATTCTAGTTGATGCTACTTAAAGGAGTCTAAATTACATACTTTAGTATAATTAACATGATATTACAATTCATTTTGTAATCTTATGTGTTTGGTGATTTCTTGTGTGGTCTGGTGGCACGGTGTGTGCTTATCACACGTTATTTTACGGCCATTTAAAAGAGTTTCTCCTAGGGTAATATTTTATAACGTCACAAATGCCAATTTTTCACTGTGTTTCGCCATTCACTCTGAGCAGTGATATTCTCGCAAATGGTTGAGGTAATCGCATTAAACATCGAGAGGGAATCGGTGGAAGTACCTATTTCAGTATGCTGCCTTGTCATTTTGCCCTAGACTTACGTGGACATGCTCAAATCGCAAATAAAAACTCTTCTTACATATTTCTCTATCAGCTTATGTGAATTTGCTGTTTAAACTGTTTCAATAATCAGTATCAATACTAATAAATATAATCATAATAGTAGTAGTAAGTGAATACAGTTATACAAGTACACAAAATATGGAGGGTGGTCAGAAACAGTCTGAAGAGCCTGTATTGCAGGGTAGGTTGTGCTGACAAGCAATGGTTAAGAAAAAAGTCGATATATTGCGCCATTTCCGATTTAATTAACACTGAAGTTAGCCAATGAGGCCGTTGCCCTCCTGATATATTTACTGCAAGTTGATCTCATGGCGTAGATGAAAGCGCAAGAGACTGCTCAACCTTTGGCTCGGGTTCGATCCTTACTACCGTCCCATGTCGAATTATTGTATCGCTCTCCTGTTCAGTTTTAGGAAACCAAAGGAAGAAGGTGTTTGGCGACACCGTCTCTGACGGACTCCTTGAAGTTGCGTGTGCAACTGCCTAATGGGCTAACTTCAGAGCTAATTAACTCGGAGACGGCGCAACGTATCGAATTTTCTTCTTAACGATTATTTCTCAGCATAACAAACTTACAAGCTTTCCAGACTGTTTCTGACCACCTCGACTACAACTTTCAAATTACATCACAGGTGGGGGGGGGGGGGGGGATCGCTATATATGCACTTTATATTGATAACCGCGTGAATATTACCTTAATAACGTCTGCATTACAAATATTAATGTAAAAAAATGTAGTAGATGTTTCATTGGATTGCAATACAAATTAAATAAATGTATTGCGTTCTTTCCTTAATACCGAGGCTGTACCACTGACCAGTTTCATTACAAGCGTTGCCATAGTTCAGAACCGCCTCAAGCGAGGTAGCGCTTTTGTTAAGGCACAGCCATGATTTCGCGAGGAACGACGTTCAAATCCGAATCCAGCCACGCAGATTTAGGGTCTGATGTAAATTGGAGAAGGAGGGGGAGAAAGGAGAGGATTTATTGATGTCAGCTACAGCGAGGTTTTATGCAGAATTAGTCGCGAAGAGTGAAAAGGTGTGCCGAACCGGGACACGAACCCTAAATCTCCTGTTTACTGGCCAGTTGCGTTAATCACTGCACCATCTGATCACAGTGTTTATCGCACTTGCGCGTACTATCTCGCCACGCCTCCCAGTCGACCCACATTCCCACCTAGCGCCACCTCTCCGCAGTCATAGTCCATGTCATCCATGCTCACTCCTCTGACAAGGGAACATCCCCATCGCACCCCCCTCAGATTTAGTTATAAGTTGGCACAATGGATAGGCCTTGAAAAACTGAACACAGATCAATCGAGAAAACAGGAAGAAGTTGTGTGGAACTATGAAAAAATAAGCAAAATATACAAACTGGGTCGTCCATGCGTAAGATAGGCAATATTAAGGGCAATATGAGGCGAGGAGCTCCGTGGTCCCGTGGTTAGCGTGTACAGCTGCGGAACGAGAGGTCCTTCGTTCAAATCTGCTCTCCACTGAAAATTTTGCTTTCTTTATTTTCGCAAATTTATGATCTGTCCGTTCGTTCATTGACGTCTCTGTTCACTGTAATAAGTTTAGTGTCTGTGTTTTGCGACCGCACCGCAAAACCGTGTGATTAGTTGACGAAAGGACGTGCCTCTCCAATGGGAACCGAAAACATTTGATCGCAAGGTCATAGGTCAACCGATTCCTCCACAGGAAAACACGTCTGATATTTTGTATATGACACTGGTGACAGCATGTGCGTCACATGACAGGAACATGTTGTCGACCCACCTAACTAGTACACTTGGCGAATAGGTGAAACGTTTCTTCTACCTTCCCCGATTTAGGTTTTCTTGTGGATGTAATAATCACTCCAAAAAAAGTGATGAAAAAATAAGAGTTTTTCACATAAACTGAAAATAAAAAGTTAAAATTTTCGGTTGAGAGAAGATTTGAACCAAGGACATCTCGTTCCGCAGCTGTTCACGCTAACCACGGGACCACGGAGCTCCTCACCTCAAATTGTCCTTAATATTGCCTATCTTACGCATGGACGACCCAGTTTGTATATTTTGCTTATTTTTTCATAGTTCCACACAACTTCTTCCTGTTTTCTCGATCGATCTGTGTTCAGTTTTTCAAGGCCTATCCACTATGCCAACTTATAACTAAATCTGAGGGGGGTGCGATGGGGATGTTCCCTTGTGAGATCCCCGCTGGAGGTCGAACGCAGTTGCGGATCCGCACTGATCGTGGTGGATTCATTGCCCAACGAGGTAAATCAGTTATATGAGTGCGTGGTGTCTGTTCTTTCGGATGTGTCTGAAAGAACAGACACCACGCACTTTTATAATCACTGGATCTGTTAAGGCTCTTTAGAAACGGATACGCTCGATTTCGTTTCCCGTCGTTGTCCTGATTGATCCTGTGCTCCGTCTTTTATGACCTCGTCGTCAAACGCACGCCAATCCCTGAACTCCTTCCTTCGTTCCATCCAAGTGGCATACTGCAGATTCTGTGGTCTGAGGTGGGTAATAGCACACGACCCCTGCAATAACGTGGTAACCTGGGCAGAAAAGAAATTTGTTGTTTAAATCAACCTTCGGCTTGTTGACGCAGTTGTTAATTCGTTTCCACGGACTTCACATAGTCTTCATACAGAAATCTATAGGCAGATATTTTCACGTGTCTTTTTTTTTTTTTTTGTCCCGTCGGCGTTGAGTTCTTCATAGATGTAACAGGGTCCGTTTGCTGAGGACTGAGAAAGACACTGGCAGTGGAAACCCAACCAGTAAATCCAAGAAGACACAGAAACGCCAGATCAGTATAATCAGACTTGAATATGAAAATTGTTTCTAATGATTACAAGCTCGATGCTTCTACTACCGGGCCACGTCAGTTGATGATTTCGTAAAGCATTATGACCTAGATCGTCAGTCCACATACTTTCGAAAGTGGATTAATAAAAAATAGAGACTAACAAAAAACTAGAGAAAAATTAACATGGTTTCTTTAATGCTTCGGTTGTTCTATATAGTTACCTCCACCAAACTTGAGTAGAACACGCAGAACGTTCTAATAAGCATATGACACTATAGGGTATCAGAAGTGTTGTTTTGCATACACCTATGTTGATAAAGTTCGATATCTGGTGACCTACAGAGAAGGGCGTATGATCATGCAAGTTAATTAATGGAAGTAATAATGTCAGGCAACGGTAACGTCTTTCTCAATGAAAATTAACAGGGGTTGCCCAATCAAACATGACAATCTAGGTACCACACCACACACAATGACATATTAATAAGAGGAGGGATCATTTGATCTGTAACAGGAACAAGTGGCCACTATAAAAATCAGATTTCTTATCGTGAAGTAGGACACATGAGCTACCCGGAACATTGGAACGTTTTTATGGCAGCCAACTCCTCTTATAAGGGTCCTTATATATCGCTAACCAGCCTGTAGGCTTCCAACTGAGCAGTCCCCCCGCCACACCAAAAAGGGGAAGTAAACAGAAAGCAATAAAAGGAAAAGCCACTGGAGGAACTGTGTCTCGACTGCAGTTGTTATTTGCACCGTCAGTAATCGAAAATTTGGTTCTAGAGAAATGGACATTAAATATTCTGAAATATGTTGTGGGGTAGTTTCAGAGAAGACTGTTCACGCAATAAAACATTCTGAAAATCCTTCTTCAGGATGTTGTTCAAGTAACTCGTCGCATTGCCTTGAATGTAGGCAGTGTCATCAAAATGTTTTCTCTTCATCTGAATTTCTGCACTTTGTCATTTTGTGGTAGGTTCTCACTGCTGACACCAAATCTTGCCATCCCTGATGGTTTTTTTTTTTTTTCAGAAGAAAACCGTCCACATTACATTTCAATCAAGTCGCGGCACGCGCGCACGTGTTGTGATTTTTGTTCGGGAGTCAATATGTACGGAACGAACTTTGTAAACATCTTTCTCTTCCTAAAAACATTCTGGCGAATGTTTTGAACAGTTGATTTAGTGATGTTGCTCCATTTCGGCTTCAGCCACAACTACGTTGACACACAATGGTCGAACGTCCTCTACTTAACACTGCCCGCCCAAAACTTATTGATCGACTGCAGATCTGTTGTATACAGTTGCTGATTCAAGCTACCATTGCAGTTACTGTTCTGGCGTCGCTTGTACGCCAGGAACAGAATCAATCTCGGAACTTTTTGCAAGGAAAATGTATAAAATATGTTCAAGTATATAATTGTATACAGAAATTGTACTTTTTTGATAAACTTGATCTTACTGTGAAATAAGAAATCAGCCTGCCTCTTGCTAATTTATTATTTTAGTCTTATGCTTCATAATCTATCAGTTTTTTGTTGTTTTTAGAACAGAAGTTTTGATTTCAGTTTTACATTATGAGTGACTGTGCGATTGGACAGGTGACTATTAAAATGCACTGCACACATCTGGCCGTGTTATCTGGCACAAAGATTCTTAATTTATAGTGATATGGCGACTGCAGTGGACTCAAGCGCTATGTTATTGTAACAATTTGATATGTAGTAAATTAATATGAGTGGCTGAGTAATGGACGCGGTAATTCTGTCAGAGACAGCAAAGGTCGTTTGAGATCAGTTTAACTGAATAGTCAATGTGTTGAAAAGAGGTTATAAGATAAACATAAAGAAATTAATACAAAGATGATGCAGTGCAGTCGATTTCAATCACGTGATGCTGATGGAAGTTGATTAGGAAATGAGACACTAAAAGTAGTAGACGAGGTTTGTTGTTTTGGAAGCAAAATAACTGATGATGACAGGAGTAAAGATGATATGAAGTGCAGAATAGTAGTAGCGACAAAATCTTTTCTGGAAAAGAGGAATGTGTTAATATGGATAATGTAATACGAGGGCGTGTTAAAAAGATGATGATGATAATTGGTTCGTGGAGCGCTCAACTGCGTGGCTAACAGCTCCCCTACAAATTCCCAATCAGTTCACTATCCAATCGCCCCACTTTCCCGGACGATGATGAAATGACGAGGACAACAGAAACACCCAGTCCCTGGGCGAAGAAAATCCCCGACCCGGCGGGGAATCGAATCCGGAACCCCGTGATCCAGAGGCATTAACGCTAGTCACTAGACCACGAGCTGCAGACCGTGTGCTAAAAAGTAATGCCTCCGAATTTTTTGTATGATAACAATTAAAGATGTTTGCATAAACATGTGTTATTGACATTCTACCTCTTTATTTTTCATGTATCCTTATTGTAGGCCTCTGGCGCTAGAGGGCTCAGAATTGTAACGTATAATATGACGTTGTGTAACGTCAGTACGGCGTCTTGGGGTCACTGCCATCGATCATCCTCCATACATTTCCGACTTGGCCCCATACGATTTTCATCTGTTTCAAAAACTTAAATCTTAGAAGACTTCACTTTGATAGTGATGAAGCGGTATTTTTTTTTATTATTATTAAACACTGACCTACAGAATTTTCTCTGACAAAAACGACTCAAACTTAACCTATTCATTTATTACCCACAATATAAGCACAACGCAATCTGACTGTTATGCATTGACAACATGACTTCCAATAATTAACACAGAAGAATGGCACTGAGTTGCAAGAAATTCTAAAAATAATACAAATCCAAAAAATAAGAAATTAAAGAAATATGAAACTATCTCAGCATCACGAATCCCGATAGTGCAAACCCCATCCTTTTCATAAGTCACTTACCTCACAGAAAATCTTCATAACAATTACAGCAAGTAGCAACAACGGCCAGCTAAATAAAAATATTCCAACTACTATAGACTCTAGCTTGTAGGGGGCATATGGTTAGCAAAAACAAAGATTTTGTTGAAGAGGAAACAATGTATTTAGAAAATTTTACCTTATTCATGTGACATCCAGTTCAAAAATTATGTAGTTTTCAATAATTCCATTGCCCAAACATTTTCAAACATATATCCATCCTCCTACACGTCCTTGCGTATTTTCTTATAAACAAATCATTTCATCTTACTTTACAATGCATGTCCTACCAACACAGAGTCTCCACTAAAAATATCATGTTCATACACTTCCCTATTCACTCGCTAGTCCGCCCAACCACAGAATCTCTTGCCGATGGTGCAGAGCGCTGTCAGCGATATTAACACAGTCTATAGCGCTGCCAACATACAAACAGTTTGCTTACACTATGTTAACGAAGTCGATCATTCTACAGGTGACTGTATCAACAAACCCGTCTCTCATTAGGAGTAAATTAATGTGTTCGTCGCCAGGGTGACTGTGTTGACAAATAAATACTTAGACATGAAGAATAAACACGCAGAATGTTAATAAAGTTTGTTTTATTTGAAAATCTTTAAGGATTTTCAGATTAAAAATTCGGAGGCATTACTTTTCAGCATGCCCTTGTATATTGTGATTTAAAGAGCACATTACAAGAGGTTATCAGTTCACGACCGTGCTGTGCACAAATAGGCATGGCACGCTATTTTTTAATGGATTGACGACGATGTATCCACATCATTTGCTTCTTCGATGAGGATAGTGTTACGATTCTCGTCGTCAGTTGTTCTGATGATTGGTGGTCAATGCTAAATATAAACATATTTTACAGGTTTAGCAGTGAAATCTGTAAGGAGCTGGGTGCATAGCCTGTATCTGCAACGACTGAAATAATTAGTAGTCGGAGGTAAAAAATAATATATATTGTACTTAACTTGTGTTGCAGGCTTCTTCATATGCTGCATACATATAATTACAATCACATATCTAGAGAGGCATTACTTATGCTATACTTGACGGAGCGCCTTGTTAGAGGGTGCTTCCTATCAGCTGAAGGCTATGCTACATTCCTAGTTGATGGCCCGAGAAAGAGTGGACGAGAGCTCGCTAGTTACGAGGGTAATCCCAAAAGCAAGGTCATCAACTTTTTATAAGTACAGAACTCTGATTGTGTGGTAGTTATTCGGTTTTTGAACGTAAAGGGCACTGCGCCCATTGAAATCCATCGCCAATTGACGGAAGTGTATGGTGAGTCGTACATGGATGTCAAAAATGTTCGTAAGTGGTGTAGAGAGTTTGCAGCTGGTCCGACCGAAATTCACTACGAACAACGGAGCGGGAGACCGCCAGTTTCTGAGGAGACAGTGTTGAAGGTTGAGCAAAGCATGCGTGAAGATCGGCGGATCACCCTGGATGATCTCTGCACGTTGGTTCCTGAGCATTTCCGAAACACCGCTCACAGCATTTTAACGGAAACATTGAACTACCGGAAGGTGTGCGCAAGATGGGTGCCACGCATGCTGACTGAGGAGCACTTGCGGCAACGAGTTGATGCTTGCCGCGCATTTCTTCACCGCCTTGCTGCCGAACAGGACAACTTTCTGGACTCAGTTGTCACGGGTGACGAAACCTGGGCATACCACTTTACACCTGAGACCAAGCAACAATCACGACAGTTCATAACTTTCTGAACAGCATGGCGGTGAGCTGATATGACATGGGCATACAAAAACTGCCACTGCGTCTACAAAAATGCATCGACAGAAATGGTGATTATGTCGAAAAATAGCTAATTGTTTAATCTGTAAACTGATGCAAACCATTGTAGAAACAAACAGGTCTATGTACTTATAAAAAAATAAGAGATCTTACTTTTGGGATTACCTTCGTACTTGTCACAAGCCGCGGAGCAGCGCTAGTCGCGACACGAGGGGCCAGCGATATCTATTACGGACCGCGGTCGATATCTGCAACCCCTAACAAGTGTGGTATCGAACGTTGATACCACAGATAGATTACATCAGATCAATGGGTTCCACATTTGTTACTTAAGATGCACTTGAGAATGGACAGTGTCCGAAACTAGCGGCCCAAACAAAATATTTTGTTACAGAGCCTAATCGAAACGTGTCCTTTTTCAACTTCATTGAGTCTGTGGGGCCCATCCAGAAGAAAATAGTCAGTTTTATTCATACATTGCTACAGTAAATGGTAACAAGATAGTATGCAGAAACTGAAAAATGTTGCAATAGCTTGACTTTTGTCAAATAGGCAAATCGCATACGAGTTCTGATAGATGGAGTTTTATGCCGAGATGCACACAGCCAGTAGGAGTATTCAAATTAGAATCATAAATGTAGACGATAACTGCATAAATGCCGACCAACTGGAACATGGGTCATGAAAATTTCGTCGCATACCGAGACAGCCGCTTGCCGACGAGCGTACGCAGCTTCCCATACAGGTAACGCTTTGTCAAGGGAGGTACACTTTTTTATTTCCTAACAGTAGGCACATTAAATTCACTGTTATTTTCGTTTCAGTTTCATCTTATTTGATTGTGCTTATTGTTTCCGAATTAATTAGCACTGAAGTTAGTCAATCAGGGCGCGGCGCGCGCAAATTCAAGCGGCTCAAAAAAAAAAAAAAGGTTCAAATGGCTCTGAGCACTATGGGACTTAACTGCTGTGGTCATCAGTCCCCTAGAACTTAGAACTACTTAAACCTAACTAACCTAAGGACATCACACACATCCATGCCCGAGGCAGGATTCGAACCTGCGACCGTAGCAGTCCCGCGGTTCCGGACTGCAGCGCTTAGAACCGTACGGCCACCGCGGCCGGCCAAGCGGCCCGCCAGATACAATAAGTGGAGGTTGTTCTCTTAGAGTAGATGATAGCGCACGAAACTGCTCAGCCTATGTCTCTGGGTCGATCCATACTGCCGTACCATATCCAGTTTTTGTATCGCTCTCTGGTTCGACGTTAGGAAACCAAACGAAGCACACGTTTGGCGATAGCGTCTCTGGCGGGCCTTACGAATTCGCGCGAGCAACGGCCAGACCGGCCTGCAACGCCATTACAAACTTCTCAAACTGTTTCTGACCACCCTGCATATTCATATTCAAGCGCCTGCGAGGTCAGATTTTGAGCTTCCCCTTGTCGCTTTCCCGCGAATACTCCAGACCTCTGACGATTTGGGTTGCACTTCATACCCCAGGTCGGTACTATCTGGTACGAGTCCCTAAGTCTATAGCAATATTCTAAGATCCAGAATTAATTTTCGCTCTGCAGCGGAGTGTGCACTGATTTGAAAATTCTTATTGAATTAAAATTGTGTGACGGACCGGTACTGGAACACGGGATCTTGTTCCTTCGCGGGAAGGAGTTCTGCCGAATGAGTTCTCACGACCCGTCCTTACAGCTTTATTAGCGCCAGTATCTCACCTCCAACCTTTTCCTGCATTCTAGGGTCCTGTTTTATAAGCATTCTCCTTTGTAGACCTGTTACATATTCTACCACTGAACTGCCGTCTACAGCCCACTTTACCTACTACTGAGCCTACATGATAATCCATTTACTTATGTGAGGTCTCTGTTTAAGTTAACTGATTCCAATCAGCCGCGCGGCATTAGCCGAGCGGTCCAGGTGGCTGCAATCATGGACTGTGCGGCTGGTCCCGGTGGAGGTTCGAGTCCTCCCTCGGGCATGGGTGCGTGTGTTTGTCCTGAGGATAATTTAGGTTACGTAGGGTGTAAGCTTATGGACTGATGACCTTAGCAGTTAAGTTCCATAACATTTCACACACATTTGTACGTTTTGATTCGAATTGTAAGTCGTAGTCATTGCTGTCGTCGGATTCTTTGTTTCCGAGTCTTGTAACGTGCACAATTTTAAATTTCTGACCAACTGAAGCAAGTTGACAACTTTCTTGTTTTGAAATCTTTTCAGTATCTGCCCGAATATTTACGCAGCTTTTTTCAGACAGCACTTTACTAGACATAGCTGCACTACTGTCTGTAAAATGTCTGAAGTTATTGTCAATAACCTCTGCAAGTATATTAAAATATAAGATGAACAGATTTCCAGAAGAATTTTGATATCGTTCCTCATAAGCGGTTTCTAATCGAGTTGCGTGCCTACGGAATAAGTCGCAGTTATGTTACTGGATTTGTGATTTCCTGTCAGAAAGTCAGGAAAGTCGTCTAATAAAATAAGAATAATATCTGGCGTTTTCTAAGAAAGAGTTACAGGCGCTCTGCTGTTCCAAACGTATATAAACGATTTAGGAGACATTCGGAGCAGCTCTCTTAGATTGTTGGCAGATTATGGCGTCGTTTATCGTGTAGCAAAGACGTCAGAAGATCAGAATCAACTGCAAAATGATTTAGACAGGATACCAGTATGATGAAAAAAGTGTCAGTTGGTTTGGAACCATAAAAAGTGTGAGATAACCCACGGAAGTAGTAAAAGGTACCCATTAAATTTCGGTTGCACGGTATATCACACAAATCTAAAGGCTGTCATTTCAAGTAAATACCTAGGAATTGCAGTTACGAACAACTTATAAATAAATTTTCCTATCCTGTCCCCTTGCACATTACGACTACGTCATCACTTAGAAAGCTGCGCCGGCCGGTGTGGCCGAGCGGTTCTAGGCGCTTCAGTCTGGAACCACGCGACCGTTACGGTCGCAGGTTCTAATCCTGCCTCGGGCATGGATGTGTGTGATGTCCTAGGGTTAGTTAGGTTTAAGTAGTTCTAAGTCTAGGGGACTGATGACCACAGATGTTAAGTCCCATAGTGCTCAGAGCCATTTGAACCATTTTTTAGAAAGCTGCATATTTTCAACACAAGCAAAAAATATTTTGCGATACGGAGCTCAGAACTGTTACCGCTGGACTATACTGTCTCTTATTAGTGCACAGACAGTCTGACTTTTCACACCAGAGGCCTTAGTTCGCATGTAATCAGTGTATTGGAACATTGATTTGTATCGATTTGTGTGGAGGATCGGTAGATAGGACACTTTCTGAGGCATCAAGGGATCACCAATTTAGTACTGGAGGGGAAGCGTGGAGGGCAAAAATCGTAGGGGGAGACCAAGAGACGAATACGTTACGCAGATTCAGAAGGATATAATTTGCAGTAGTTATTCGGAGATGAAAAGGCTTGCACAGGATAGACTAGCATGGAGAACTGCATCAAATCAATTCCTGTACAGAAGACCACAAAAACATGATGTTTCATTGGCAACATTTCACGTGACTCACAACATTTCACGATGTACAGAGTTTCGCAATCGTCAGATGTCACTGTATTTCTGCAGCGAAAAGGCTTATTTTTGACGATGACGTGTATACGTGTCGGAGGATTTTAAAGTCTGACATGTAAGTGATGTATTATTTTCATCACTTCTTGTAATGTAATAGTGTCTACATGACCTGTTTGTGCAGTTCTGTACATACTCTCTGTACTTCATTTTCGTATTGTTTCAGCTTTTGCAGTACCACACGAAAATTCCGGCGAATATGATGTATTTTAAAAAATAAAGTGGAATTATCATATAGAAAATGTTGTAAGACAAACCAAAGAATGCGTTTTGTTGGCAGATCACGTAGAAGATTCAATAGATTTATGAAAGAGTCTGTCTACACTACGCCCGTCCGTCCTCTTCTGGAGTAATACTGCGCGCTGTGGTATCCTGACCAGACGGGATCGGCGGAGGACATGCTGAAGTCCATATAAAGGCGTCTCGTTTTGCATTATCGCGAAGTAAAGGAGAGAGTGTCACGGATACGACACGCGAACTGGGGTCAAAATGGTGAAAACGAAGCCGTTTTTCGTTGCGGTGAACTCTTTTCACGGGATTTCAATCACCATCTTTCTTCTCCGAATGCGAAAATATTTTACTGATGCCCACTTACATAGGAAGAAATGATCATCGTAAGAAAATAAGAGGCATCAGAGCTCGCACGGGAGGTTTTAAGTGCTCGAAGTAATCCGGAGGTGTTTCGACGAACCCTCTGCCGAGCACTTAAGTGGAAAACGCAGAGCAGTCACATAGATGTAGATGTAAACGAACAGCAAGCGTGCCAACACACACAGCTCTGGGGCGTACCTGAAATTACTCGTACGTCTGTCGCTGACTCTTCGTTCGAGATAACGTGCTGCGTGCTCTCTACCAGGAAATCGTCAGTGCAGTCACAGCTCTCGCGTGATAGCGCACGCGGGCTAATGAGGATTACGGGAGAGCGTGCGCGGTGCGGCGCGCCGCGGCGCGGCGGTTCGCGGTGTGCGGCGTGCGGTGTGCGGTGTGCGGTCCACATACGGCAGCAAGAATGCCGCGCGACCGGCTGGCGCCGCTTTCACCTGCCGCCGCCACGCAGCCACTCAGTCCCAGCTGCGCCGAATTCCTGCCGACATCCGCCGTCCCCGGCCGCCGTCCGCCGTCCGCGCATGCACGCCGCATTCTGGCACGTCACGATTAACACCTCTCAGTTTCGCACGTGCTAAAGCTTCGCTAGGCGTCTTCAAACCGACGTGGCGCCCTACGGCAACTACGAGTACAAATGCACTGCCGATCACAAACATTGTAACACCGTGAAGACGACGCGTGCTATGCTATGCAAATGATTACCATTCTAGCGGAATTGCACGTAGCAGGTATGAGTAATGCTGTCTACGTTCTGAAGATTACACAGCGGTTTTCTCATTCGGAAATCGTATCTGAATGTTTTTTGTTTGGGAGGAATATGTGGTATGCCTCGCGTATGTCAAAGAAACTTTGACCCGAACGTGAAGGAACTCGACAAAGGCGAGATCGGGACAGCGGTTTACCGTTCCACGATATTGCTGCTTGCATCGGTCAGGATCCCACGAATACGGAATTGATGGGCTCGAGAGGGCTATACTCAGTGCCAGGCAGCGTCTGAGCGGTCCCACGCGTCTAGCGCACGAAGGGACAGACATAAGGTAGGGGGCCCAAACTTCGTCAACTTGGTAGGTTAGGCCCTGTGTAAGCCCTAAAGGGTTATGAAAAGGCTATTGGTATAAATATTCCGGAATTTATTCTCGAGTTGTAGACAACTTACAGTTGAACTGTTATAGCATATTAAAACCAGTAATTGACATAAACGTTAGTACTGCAAAACAGAGATACAAAAGGTGTTCGTAATTTCGTCCCCCGTAAAAATATCAAAAATACCATTAATTTAAACGTATTTTCCCGTAATAACATTTCCAAACACTTTCACTACTATAATTCTGTTGAAGGCAAATGAAAAAGCAATATTTTCAAGTTATTTTCAGCTTCCTAAATATGTGCCGCATATGAATCTCTGTGTCTGTGTAGATAAAGAGCATGTCTCGCGATAACAAACCAGTCATTTTCTGGAAAGAATCAGTTTCCCTCCGCTTATCTTTTTCAGTAGGAAAAAATAAAATAATCTCTCTAAATAGCAAGTAAAATGAATTTTTAATAAATAACAGTTCCAAATTTCGTCTCCGGGACGAAAGCAGGAACCTTATGAGGGACGAAATTACAAACATAAAAAAGTGTGTCAAATCTTATGGGACTTAACTGCTAAGGTCATCAGTCCGTAAGCTTATACACTAATTAACCTAAATTATCCTAATGACAAACACACACACCCATGCCCGAGGGAGGACTCGAACCTCCGCCGGGACCAGCCGCACTTACGAACATCCCGAGATTTATTGTAATGGCCACTGGAGCAACATAGGGCAGACGGTTGATAATAGCGATTACGCGGCAGAAACTACAACACACGACTGAAATAAAACCCGATATTTGGACACAAACCAGTGCTCACGCTGCGAATGGCAAGCTGTTAATTTGATTGCTGCACTAGCTCACCACAGTGTAAAAAGATGAATTTCCTCGTACACGGAAATTAAACTTGCTGCACACAGCAGCCTCTTTCGACAAAATTGTGGTCTGAGGCCACGCATGCACGCACAGTTAAACATTTCTTACCAAGTGTGGAAATCTAGATGGACAAAAATAGGAGCAGGGCCGATATTAGAACCCGTTACCTTATTGATCGCTCGGCCGAACAGGATCTTACAGCAACGTCGGATCTAACCTAACCTAACCTAACCTAACCTACCACCTAACCCCTTTATAAGTAGATGAGTATCCATAAGGACAGTGCGACGACGTTTTGAGCACCACGGATTGACAGCACAGAGGCCATTGTTGCGGCATCATTTGATCAGCCAGCAGAGGAAAGTGTGTCGACAATGTTGGGATTGACGATAGCATTGGACAAACGAATTCCACCACTTCGTCTTTTCAGACGCGTCCCGGTTCTGTGTGCAGCATCAGGATGGATGTATCCGTGTGCGGTACGCCTTGGATAACAAAAGTTGCAAATTGCTTTCGTTATTGTCTTGAGGATCCAGCTGCTGGCGTGATGGTATTACATAGCATTGGGTACACAATGGGTAATTTGGACAGCAGGAGGTACATTTCAGATGTGACAAGGCTGATGGCTCTGCCTTGCCTTCGAGGTCTTTCAGCAACGCAACCCAAGTACGCATATTGCCCGTGCTGTCCTGAAATGTTCAACTATATTCCTGGCCACCACGTTCTCCATATTTATCACCAGCTGAAAACATCTGGCCGTGGGCTGCCGAGAGACTAGAATAGCATCGATCCCCTCTCTAAAATGGAGTTGAAACAGCACTGAGTAGTGTACTCTTCTGTCATCAAAGATCAGTTTGACCCTACTCCCCCCCGGGTTTACCCTCAAACCACCTACAGATTTAATGATCTATTCTTCTTATTACACACATATCAAAACACGTTTTGCATCACCTCGGTTCCGAGAGTTCCGGAAGCGGTACAGACATTTGGAATAGAGATCAACATAAACATCATTGCCACCCTTTATTGCTCATGAAAACCACACATAGCATGTTGTACCACAATAGAGCGAGTCCTTCAGAGCTGGTGGTCCAGATTACTGTACGCACCGGTACCTCTGATACCCAGCAGCACGTCCTCTTGCATTGATGCGTGCCTGTATTCGTCGTGGCATACTATCTACAAGTTCATCAAGGCACTGTTGGCCCAGATTGTCTCACTCCTCAAAGGCGATTCGGCGTAGATCTCTCAGAGTGGAGAGTGGTTGGTAGGTCACGTCGTCCATAAACAGCCCTTTTCAATCTATCTCAGGCATGTCCGATAGGATTCATGTCTGGAGAATATGCTGGCCACTCTAGTCGAGCGATGTCGTTATCCTGAAGGAAGTCATTCACAAGATGTGCACGATGGGGGCGTGAATTGTGAATTGACGTCCATGAAGACGAATGCCTCCCCAATATGCCGTCGATATGGTTGCACTATCGGTCGGAGAATGGCATTCACGTATCGTACAGCCGTTACGGCGCCTTCCATGACCACTAGCGGCGTACGTCGGCACCACATAATGTCACCCCAAAACATCAGGGAACCTCCACCTCGCTGCACTCGCTGGACAGTGTGTCTAAGGCGTTCAGCCTGACCTGGTTGCCTCCAAACATGTCTCTGACAATTGTCTGGTTGAAGGCATATGCGACACTCGTCGGTGATGAGAACGTAATGCCAGTCCTGAGCGGTCCATTCGGCATGTTGTTTGGTCCATTTGTACCGCGCTGCATGGTGTCGTGGTTGCAAAGATGGACCTCACCACGGACGTCGGGAGTGATGTTGTGCATGATGTTGCCTACTGTACACAGTTTGAGTAGTAACACGACGTCCTGTGGCTGCACGAAAAGTATTATTTAACACGGTGGCGTTGCTGTCAGAGTTCCTCCGAGCCATAATCCGTAGATAGCGGTCACCCACTGCAGTAGTAGCACTTAGGTGGCCTGAGCGAGGCATCTCAACGACAGTTCGTGTCTCTCTGTATCTCCTCCATGTCCGAGCAACATCCGTTTGGTTCACTCTGAGGTGCCTGGGCGTTTCTCTTGCTGAGAGCCCTACCTGGCTCAGAGTAACAATGCGGACGCGATCGAACCGCGGTATAGACCGTCTAGGCATGGTTGAACTACAGACAACACGAGCCGTGTACCTCCTTCCTGGTGGAATGACTGGAGCTGATCGACTGTCGGACCCCCTCCGTCTAATAGGTGCTGTTCATGCATGGTTGTTTACATCATTGGGCGGGTTTAGTGACATTTCTTAACAGTTAAAGGGACGGTGTGTGTGATACAAATTCCACAGTCGACGTCTATCTTCAAGAGTTCTGGGAACCAGGGTGACGCAAAACGTTTTTTTGATGTGCGTACATGCGTGATGATCGAACCTTTTGTGCACAAGAATTAAAATTTTATTATTTCAAAATGGTTCAAATGGCTCTGAGCACTATGGGACTTAACATCTGTGGTCATCAGTCCCCTAGAACTAAGAACTACTTAAATCTAACTAACCTATGGACATCACACACATCCATGCCCGAGACAGGATTCGAACCTGCAAGTGCGCTGATGACCTCGATGTTGAGCGCCCATAAACCCCAACACACACACTCGAACCTGCGACCGTAGCAGTCGCGCGGTTCCGGACTGAGCGCCTAGAACCGCTAGACCACCGCGGCTGGCTTTTATTATTTGCCATCCTTCTTGGTGATGCAATCATAATGGCCGGCAGTGTACAATCTAAAAGACATATTTATAATCCGTTTGAGAAATTTTGTAATGATCATACAGTGAAATGACAAAACTCGTGGATAGCGATATCCTCATAAACAGATGGTGGTAGTATCGCGTTCACAAGGTATATAAGGGCAGAGCATTTTTGGAGGTGTCATTTGTACTAAGGGGAGGCTTGTCAAAAGGTTTCTGACGTGATTATGGCCGCGCGTCGGGAATTAACAGACTTCGAACGCGGAATGGTAGTTGGATCTTGAAGAACAAAACATTCCAGTTCGAGAGTCGTTAGGGAGTTTAACATTTCGAGATCCACAGAGTCAAGAGTTTGGCGAGAATATCAAAGTTCAGGTGTTACCTCTCACCACGGACAACTTAGTGGTCGATGGCGTTCGCTTAACGACCGAGAGCTGCAGCATTTGCTTAGATTTGTCAGTGATAACAGACAAGCAACACTGCGTGAAATAACCGCAGAAATCAATGTGGGACGTACGACGAACCTTTCCGTTACGACAGTGCATGGAAATTCGGTGTCAATGGTCTATGCAGCAGACGACCGACGGGTGTACTTCTCCTAACAGCACGACTTCGCTTGCAGCGCCTCTCCAGGGGTCGTGACCATGTCGGTTGGAATTAGACGACTGGAAAACGGTGATCTGGTCAGATAAGTCCCGATTTCCGTTGATAATAACTGATGCTAGTGTTCGATAGTGGCGCCGACACTACGAAGCCAGGGACGCGTGTTGTCAACAAGGCGCTGCGCAAACTGGTGATGGCTCCATGATGGTGTGGGTAGTGTGTACATGTAATGGACTGGGTCCTCTGGTTCAACTGAACCGATCACTGACTGGAAATGGTTATTTTCGGCTACTTGGAAACCATTTTCAGGCATTCATAAACTTCAAGTTCCCAAACATGTCACTAGGCCACAACTGTTCGCGACTGATTTGAAGAACATTCTGGACAAGTCGAACAAATGATTGGGCATCGACATTGCCCGACGTGAATCCCATCGGACATTATGCAACATAATGGAAAGGTCTGTTCGTGCACAAAATCCCGCACAGTAAACACTTTCGCAGTTATGGACTGCTATAGAGGGAGTGTGGCTCAATATTTCTGCCGGACACTTCCAAGGAGTTGGTGTGCTCACGCCACATCGACTTGCAGTACTACGCTGAGGAAAAGGAGGTCTGACACGATATTAGGAGATATCCAAAGACTTTAGTAACTTCAGTGTAATAACAGTATCTGCAACATTCAACTTAAAAATACATCTGGAGATTTAATGCGAAAAAATAATTGTATTAACTGCCATCAGATGTTTTTTTATAAAAAAAATTCTTTTTTTTTTCAGCCATAAGCGGCTTCGGGCACCCATCCCCGCGCTGAGGTTGCTACGTTCATGTGATATTCTATACATGGGAGAGTGCGTGGCGGTAGTGGCATGTAATCGGCTAGTGTGTTCTTTGGGAGACTGTTTTTGCTGTACGTGTCCCTTGACGTTTCCACTTCACTATCACATCGGAAACAGTGGACCTAGGGACGTTTAAGAGTGTGGAACTCTCGTATACAGACGTATGACACAAGTGACACCCAGTCATCTGACCACGTTCGAAATCTGTGAGTTCCGCGGAGCGCCCCATTCTGCTCTCTCACGATGTCCGATGAGTACTGAGGTCGCTGATATAGAGTACCTGGCAGTAAGTGGCAGCAGAATGCATCTAATATGAAAAACGTATGTTTTTGGGGGTGTCCGGATGCCTTTGATCGCATAGTGTAGCACTCCTCGAAGGGGCTAAGCCATGTCTCCGCAATATACTTTCTTCCAGGAGTGCTAGTTCTGCAAATTTCGCACGAGAGCTTCTGTGAAGTTTGGAAGTTAGAATACGAGGTACTAGCGGAAGTGAAGCTGTGAGGACGAGTTCGTGAGTCGTGCTTGAGTAGCTCAGTACAGTCGGCCTTAGGCTGTGGGGCGGTGCGGTACATCCCGGCCGCTCCGTGTCGCGTTTCCGCGTGTTGTTGTTTACCGCGACGCCGCGCCTGTGTTGAGTGTCATAGTTGCGTTCCTGGCATCCGATGGCTCTTTCGTATCGCAAAGCCACGCTCAAGCTGCAGTTCGACGCTACGTACTCTAGACCCAAGGCCCACGAAGTAGAGAGATCTTTACGCGACGTGATACATGTTGAGCCGAAAGAGCTGCTAAGTATTCACATATCTATCTTCTCTAGCGTTGTATATCTTAAGTTTGCTGACGATGAGGTCTGTGACAAATTTATCAGACGCTCGACGGGAGATTATCGTTCTGCCACTCTGACGGAAACTTGAACGTGCTGGACTGGGAACAGAAAATGTGCGCGTGTTTGAGCTACCATTTGAAGTTCCAGCGCATTTGGTCACCCTTGCTCTACGACCCATGCGGCCGAAAAATGGAAGACCTTCGAAACTTACCCTGTCCTTAACGGGGTGCGACAGGTCGGTATTGATTTACACCACCATACCCCTTCGTATCTCACGATTGGTGGTTGCCGGGCGATAATTATTTACGATCGTCAGCCAAGGACCTGCTCCGGATGTGGACAGGTAGGACACGTGCAAACCGAATGCCTGCAACGACGTCTCGTGCAGATGCCCTCAGGCGATCAGATTCGATCGTTGATAGCGACCTCTATGCTGATCACGTATGTTGCTGCGGCGAGATGGTGGACGCCAGCTGTCCATTATGACGACCCTTCTTTATTGATCCAAGCCTTGGAGACCCCTGCAACAGTTTCTGAGGATCCCGCAGTGTCTTCGAGCGTCGATGCGTCTGCTGTCCTCTCGTCAAGTCCAGGTGCACCGTTACAACGACAAGCCGCTGGTGCAGTGGAAGTTGAACAACAGGATGCCGCGTCCACCCCCTGCCATGCGCCGGACTCAGAGGCGAGACAGCGTAAACAGAAATCCCCGAAGCGCCATAAGTAACGGCCCATAACGACCGACGCAGTAGAAGGGCCCGAGGCAGCAACGATGGATGATGAGGTGCGTGAGCCGGTGAACCGATCCGATTCGGCCGGTACTGACGTACCATACGGTTCGACGTCTTCTCCCGCTCCCGGTGGGTCTGCACACTGTGGGGATGCGGGAGATCACCGAAGCCCCGACCCCGGTTGTACACCCACCACTATGTCTGCCTTTCGAGATCCAGTGGTATCGACGTCCTTGGGAGACTGGGTGCAGGAGATGGAGATGCAGGATGCGTTTCAGAACCCTGACGATACAACGATGCTCGTTGGCAGCGTCTACGTTGACAGCGACAGACGCCAAGGTCGGCATGACCTACACCCGTCGCTTCCCATCTTTACCCCCTGAAGACGCTCCACACCGCGACCAGTGTCCACCTGTAATATCAAGGACAGCCCCCGCGACTTGATGGAACAGGCATACCGCCTCGCCGCGATCAATGTCAACGGCCTTACTTGTGCTCTCAAAATCCTTGTGCTGCAAGATACGTTAAGAGCTGCGGATCTGGATGCTGTTTTCCTTCAAGAAGTCCGATCAGGACTCTGTATCGGTATCTACGGATATGACGCCTGCGCTATGCCTCCAGATGTGGGCAGAGTTGTTGTTGTTGTGGTCTTCAGTACTGAGACTGGTTTGATGCAGCTCTCCATGCTACTCTATCCTGTGCAAGCTTCTTCATCTCCCAGTACCTACTGCATCCTACATCCTTCTGAATCTGCTTAGTGTATTCATCTCTTGGTCTCCCCCTACGATTTTTACCCTCCACGCTGCCCTCCAATACTAAATTGGTGATCCCTTGATGCCTCAGAACATGTCCTACCAACCGATCCCTTCTTCTGGTCAAGTTGTGCCACAAACTTCTCTTCTCCCCAATCCTATTCAATACTTCCACATTAGGTACGTGATCTACCCATCTAATCTTCAGCATTCTTCTGTAGCACCACATTTCGAAAGCTTCTATTCTCTTCTTGTCCAAACTATTTATCGTCCATGTTTCGCTTCCATACATGGCTACACTCCATACAAATACTTTCAGAAATGACTTCCTGACACTTAAATCTATACTCGATGTTAACAAATTTCTCTTCTTCAGAAACGCTTTCCTTGCCATTGCCAGTCTACATTTTATATCCTCTCTACTTCGACCATCATCAGTTATTTTGCTCCCCAAATAGCAAAACTCCTTTACTACTTTAAGTGTCTCATTTCCTAATCTAATACCCTCAACATCACCCGACTTAATTCGACTACATTCCATTATCCTCGTTTTGCTTTTGTTGATGTTCATCTTATATCCTCCTTTCAAGACACTGTCCATTCCGTTCAACTGCTCTTCCAAGTCCTTTGCTGTCTCTGACAGAATTACAATGTTATCGGCGAACCTCAAAGTTTTTATTTCTTCTCCATGGATTTTAATACCTACTCCGAATTTTTCTTTTGTTTCCTTTACTGCTTGCTCAATATACAGATTGAATAACCCTGTCTTACTCCCTTCCCAACCACTGCTTCCCTTTCATGTCCCTCGACTCTTATAACTGCCATCTGGTTTCTGTACAAATTGTAAATAGCCTTTCGCTCCCTGTATTTTACCCCTGCCACCTTTAGAATTTGAAAGAGAGTATTCCAGTCAACATTGTCAAAAGCTTTCTCTAAGTCTACAAATGCTAGAAACGTAGGTTTGCCTTTCCTTAATCTTTCTTCTAAGATAAGTCGTAAGGTCAGTATTGCCTCACGTGTTCCAGTATTTCTACGGAATCCAAACTGATCTTCCCCGAGGTCGGCTTCTACTAGTTTTTCCATTCGTCTGTAAAGAATTCGTGTTAGTATTTTGCAGCTGTGGCTTATTAAACTGATTGTTCGGTAATTTTCACATCTGTCAACACCTGCTTTCTTTGGGATTGGAATTATTATATTCTTCTTGAAGTCTGAGGGTATTTCGCCTGTTTCATACATCTTGCTCACCAGATGGTAGAGTTTTGTCAGGACTGGCTCTCCCAAGGCCGTCAGTAGTTCCAATGGAATGTTGTCTACTCCAGGGGCCTGGTTTCGACTTAGGGCAGAGTAGGTACTGCTATTCTGCCGAGGGTTGGGATTATGGCCACTGGTGTATCTTATTTACCGTCGGCCCGGGGTGTCGCATTCACGGTTAGTACAGCTCGTCTGGTGAATCTGTATGCTCCTTCCGGCACCGATAGAAAGAGACAACGACGCACCTTTTTTGCCGAAGACATAGCGTTGCTCTTACAGGGCAATGCCGACCACTTGGTAGTAGTCGGAGATTTAAATTGTGTGCTCAGACCATCCGATCAGATGCTGCACTATACTACCTGCCCAGCACTTAAGGCGCTTGTGATGGACTTGCTTCGTCGGACACTTGAATCATACAACACGGCGACCGAAAAGCATACACCTATTTTACTAGTCATTCCGCGAGCCTTTTGGACCGAGTCTACGTCACACGCTGCCTGCGATCGGCAGTTGTCGGTCGACGCTGAGATGTGGCCGGCAGCGTGCACGGACCACCTATCGTATGTACTCTCACACTTCCCCGCCAACGCGTCCGACGAATTAGAGGTCCGTGGCGCCTCAATGTCGTCCTTCTTGACGAGGTGAATTGCAAACGCGAAGTTGAGTCCACATGGAGCAGATCCCACGGGCGATTACCCTCCTACGATTCCGTACTTCAGTGGTGGTTACGGTGTGTCAAGCCCGCCTTGTGCCGCAAATTAGCCAGCTATAGGCGAGATAGGGTGCGCTGGTATACTGCGACCACTGATTTTTACTACACTGCGCTCCGCGAACTGGTTGTGCAACCGCCGTCGCCGGAACGACAATCGGCAGAACACCACGTCAAGGTACAGTTGCTACGTATTACCGCCGTACTTCTCGCGGGTGTGCGGGTACGGCGAGGACAACTGATGATGTTAGTGGAGGACGACCTTCCCTCCACCATGTGATTCAAGATAGTAGAAGATGCAGGAGGCATCTCATTACGGAGGTCGGGACGGAGGATGGACGACGAACTGAAACGCAAATGGACACCATTCGAGTGTTCACACAGTCATATACACTTCTCTACGAGCGAGAGTACAAAGTGGATGTAGGAGGCAGGGAAATCCTGTCTGACCTACCAGTCTCTCGGAATCCACAAGATGATGCTACGCTCTTGTCGAAGGTGACGTTGGAAGAACTACGAGAGGCTATGTTGCGCGGTGCTCCCAACAAAATGCCAGGCCCTGACGGATCCCCTCTTGAATTTTACAAAAGGTTTTTAGACCTTACGGGCCAAAAGTGGGTCAGGATGTACAGCGAACTCCTGAACCCCGATTTTCAAGTACCATCTGAATTCACTGAGGGTCTCATGATTCCGGGGCCCAAACCCGGAGGAGGCTGTCGGCCACTTGATTTTCGACCACTGACAATGCTAAACACCGACTACAAACTGTTGACACGCATCCTCCGTGAGAGGCTCAAATCTACGGTAGTGGCGGCCATTCACACAGATCAAACCTGCCTCGGCGACAATACTAACGTGTTTACGTCTTCGAGCACCTATACAGACGTGGTGGTGCTGCTGCGAACATGCTGCGTACACGGCGCTCTTGTTACGCTGGATTTTGACCATGCTTTCGATCGCGTCGAACATGGTTTCCTAAGCGCAGTTGTGAAACACATCGGTATCCCGCTCAAGACGACATCTGTTGTGCTTCGTTTGATCCATGGGGCGGTCAAGAGGATTATGTGAACGGCTATCGGTCCGCCCCCGTCCGTGTCAATAGGTCCGTCAGACAGGGTTGTCCTCTTTCTGCCATGTTATTCGCCATTACCCTCGAACCAGCTCATCACGATCTACGGAGACGCTTGGAAGGTCTTAACGTCTTAGCCTCCGCTCCGTGACCTTTCGACGTGGCCCATACACCGATGACGTGCTATTCTTGGCACTGACTGTCCACCCCCGGGAGCTGAGTGGTCAGCGCGCTCGACAGAATGTCAATACTAAGGGCCCGGCTTCGATTCCCGGCTGGGTCGGAGATTTTCTCCGCTTAGGTAATGGGTGTTGTGTTGTCCTAATCGTCATCATTTCATTCCCATCAACGCCCAAGTTGTCGAAGTGGCGTCAAATCGCAAGACTTGCACCCGGCAAACGGTCTACCCGACGGGATGCCCTAGTCACAAGACATTTACATTTAGCACGGACTGGTAATGAAATACGAACGGCGCTCTCCTGGCTCCAACAGTATGGGGCAGGGGCAGGCAGTGTGATCAACGTCTGGAAATCACGCTATGTGGAGGTGTGACGAGGCATGCCTGCACAACTGGATGTACCCCTGACAAAGGTCCCAATGCTCAAATGTTTAGGGATATCGCTCCATCGAAAAATACAACGTACGGCGGCCTTTACGTATCGTAAGATCTTACGACCGACTCCGTATAGAGACTCGACTCAACGAACTCAGATCGTTAGATATTTTGAAACGCGCTCAGTACGTCAACGTGTACATGGCTTCTCAACTTAACCATTACGCCCACGTTTTACCGATGACAGAGACGATGGCTTCCAGGATACAGAAAGTGTTAGGAGACGTGATGAACGCTGGTGCAGTTTTTAAGATCCGTTTTGTTACTCTTACTTTACCCTTCCGCAAAGGAGGTGTTGGACTCCCTCACGTCAAGCACAGAGCGTTGGCGCTGTACTTTCGCTCAATGCGGCGACTCTGGCTTTCACCAACAGACAGTCTTCCTGACATCCTGATAGCAGAGGTGGCCCTACACACGCTGTGCCCACCAGTACCTGTTCGACATTTATCACCCCCGCTATCACATATTAGGACGTTTCTCTTGGAGCACAGCTATATGTTGGGAGTTATACCAGAGACACAGAACCCGACAGCAAAGATGTATTATAGTGTTCTCCAACGCTGTAATCCGGCTAACGATATTGTACGACGCCACCCCACGGTCGACTGGACACGGGTTTGGCGAGCCATCCAAGTTCACTTCCTGTCCACTTTTATTCGGTCGACGTGGAATGTGGTCACTAACGAGAAATTTCCGACCCGACGAATGGTACATGCCACTCACGTAACTGACGACACTATGTGGCCCCGTTGCGCGACGGTAGACACTTACGAACACAGACAGACCGAACTGTGGTCCCGCACGCGAGTGCTGGCAACTGATCCGCCAGATATTGGCTTTTCTGCTAGGCAGCCCCAATGTCTCTATTGTGCCCCTGGACCTCTTTCATCCCGCCGCCGTCTATTTCCCGATGTCCCGGATGAAAGTGGTCAGTTAGGTGCACGGAACAGCGGCACGCTACATACCGTGACGGCGAAAAGGAAGTCGTCGATTTGTGGCAATACATGATCAATGAGTTCCTGGTCTTAACGAGCAGAACGCAGTTCCGGAAACTTTTTGATAACAATTTGGGATCGACATTCATGTATCCACCGCCCAGCTGACGCGTGCCGGGTGTGAGAAGAAATTGACTTGGACATGTGATGTTTCCACGATTCCCCTACGGTAACAGAAACAGTCTCTGACTGTGTGCAGCGGCCCCGGACGTTCCGATGGTTGATGACTGGTGATGTCCATTGCAATGACGACGGCCTCTTACTGGCCGCCTGCTCCGATAGGGCTATCCCAGCGGGCAAGAAGGCACTTTTAAGTTCAAATTACCGACATAAATTTTGGCGTATGGCTCTTTTGTTTCTGTTGCTTATTATAATAAAATTAAAAAGTAAAATAAAATAAAAAAAGAAAACAAAAAATTGTGATGGTGCGCTTCGATGGTAGGAGGAGAGAACATCGTAGCCAGGTCTGCCGCTAACTGTGCTTTAAAAAAAAAATAAACATAACAATAAATACTTGGTCGGCGGCTCGGGTTCGATTTTCTGGCGATGCGTTCGTTTTTAATTTATTGTTCCGTTTCTGTATACAAGAAGTAGAAGAAATGCAGTAATCATTAATAAAAAGTGACCAGAGCAAAAAAAGTTGGTAGAAGACTTACCCGCGAAAGACGAAGGTCCCGAGTTCGAGTCTCGGGCCGGCACACAGTTTTAATCTGCCAGGAAGTTTCATATCAGCGCACACCCGACTGCAGAGTGAAAATTTCATTCTGGAGTCTCTATTCACTGACAGTTAAATTCAGCCCAAACGGTGCAAGACATGTACTCCACATTTAAAGAACGTAAAACTACTTCCCGAACAAAAATTTTAATAGAATTATTTGCCGCGGCAAAAGCCGGTCGCTAGATTCTCGAAAATGATGCGCTGCAGTAATAAACCGACAAAAAAGCTTTATGTTTTGAATATACTGCGGACTGATGCATTTTACTGGATCGTTATGCATAGTACAACAAGCATTAATTCAATTCACCATTCCGCGGCCTACCCATATTAACTGGTATCGAGTTATTGACTTCACAGTGTCGCCAATACGACACTGCAGTTGTCGAGCTGATGCAAGCATAGGATGTACAAATAAATGTTTCTTTGACCCAACCCCATTGAGGGTAAATATGTTTTTACCCTACCCGATACACGAAAAGGTTCTTCATCCGGAAAAAATAGTCATTTAGAAACTTTCATCTTCGAAATCAGAGAGCTGTAGCACAGGAGACATACCACTGCTCGTAGCTTTCAGGAAACTGTGCTTTCTGCTTTTTGTAAGTCTTCGTATTTAGCTGTTGCTGCAGAGAAACGTCGTACTGCGGTCTTGAGATATCAAAATCACATACTTGCGCAAACAGTGGAATTGTGAAGGCAATCGACAAATACATTTTACATTCGTCTGATGTTTCCATCAGATCTCTGGCTAGGCAAGTGCTCGTATCCCTGCAGATGCTTCGTCAATAAAACATTTATGTGTCTCTCAACGTGTTTTTGAGGCAGCAAGAATCCTGTAACAGTAATGACATAATTCACGTTGTATTCAATTGATACATTAATTTTTCGAATTTTAGCACAGAAGACCATTTTGTTTATGATGCCATCAGCACATATAGACAGTAAATGAAACGTAAGTAAACGGTAGCGCCGACATGCAATGGTTATTACAACTTGTATGTTTTCTAGTACAAGTTTCGAATGTTCACTATGCGATGATGCGTCAAGTGTATTAAGTAACATTACGTTTTACTGTTATAAAATTTCGAAATTTATTGTTTATTTTTCAGACATCGTGTCCAGAAATCTTACAACAGAAAAAAAAGCAATGCCATGGTAAAAGTATAAGTCATTATCACAGATTGCTAGTTGTCATACGCATAAACTTTAGTTTAGGATTCATTATACACTGAAGAGCCAAAGAAACTGGTGCATCTGTCTAATATCGTGTAGGGCCTCTGCGAGCATGCAGAAGTACCGCAATACGACGTGGCATGGACTCGAATAATGGCTGAAGCATTGCATTGCATTGCATGCCTGTCCGTAAATCCGTAAGAGTACGAGGGGGTGGAGATCTCTTCTAAACAGCATGTTGCAAGGAATTACAGATATGCTCAATAATGTTCATGTTTGGGAGTTTGGTGGCCAGCGGAAGTGTTTAAACGCAGAAGAGTTTTCCTGGAGCCACTCTGTAGCAATTTTGGACATTTGGGGTGTCGTATTGTCCTGCTGGAATTGCCCAAGTCCGTCAGAATGCACAATGGACGTGAATGGGTGCAGGTGATCAGACAGGATGCTTATGTACGTGTCACCTGTCAGAGTCATATCTAGAAGTATCAGGGGTGTCATATCGTTCCAACTGCACACGCCCCACACCATTACAGAGCCTCCACCAACTCGAATAGTCCCCTGCTGATATGCAGGATCCATGGATTCATGAGGTTGCCTCCATACCCGCACATGCTCATCCGATCGATACAATTTGAAACGAGACTCGTCCGACTGGACAACTTGTTTCCAGTCATCAACAGTCCAATGTCGGTGTTGACGGGCCCAGGCGAGGCGTAAGGCTTTGTGTCGTGCAGTCATCAAGAGTACACGAGAGGGCCGCCAGCTCCGAAAGCCCAAATCGATGATGTTTCGTTGAATGGTTCGCGCACTGACACTTGTTGATGGCCAAACATTGAAATCTGCAGCAATTTGCGGAAGGGTTGCACTTCTGCCACGTTGAACGATTCTCGTCAATCATCGTTGGCCCTTTTCTTGCAGGATCTTTCTCCGTCCGCAGCGATATCGGACATCTGATGTTTTACCGGATTCCCGAACACTCGTGAGATGGTCGGACGGTAAAATCCCTACTTCATCGTTACCTCGGAGATTCTATGTCCCGTCGCTCGGGCACCGACTTTAACACCACGCTCAAACTCACTTAAATCTTGATAACCTGCAATTGTTGCAGCAGTAACCGATCTAACAACTGTGCCGGACACTAGTTAGCTTATATTGGCGTTGTCAACGGCAGCGCCGCATTCGGCCTGTTTTCGTATATCTGTATTTGAATACACGTGCCTATACCAGTTTCTTTGACGCTTCAGTGTACATTACTACATAAACTTCAGCTGAGTGTACACTCTGTCGGTCTCTATATACAGCGTAGCGTACTGTGCATTTAATTTTACCGTATGCTAAGTATCTTCCCATTCAGAAATGAGCGTAGGAAAATCAGATGCTGACCAGTCTTTGTGCGAACTACTTGTCTAATGTTATCTCCACAGTTTCTCCGGGAGCATAATGTGGGAGACTGAAGATCTCTTTCTGAAAATTTTAAAGTAGTTTCTGGAGCGATGGTAATTCATATATTTATATGATTATCAACTGTTTCAGGTTTTCCATGTTTTGTGTGTTACTCTTCACCAGCCAAAACAGTCCCCTTATTTTTACTTCACGGTCCTTACGCGAAACACGCGTCTCCGCCAGCACATTGCAATCCACCATGTTATGTGGAATAATTTATACTGCTGCAGTCGCCTTTTACTAATATTTTATTACCACCACACATTTCGGCAGCATGCTGCCATCATCAGCTGATATATTATGTGCAATAGCTGTGTGTGGCAGTGGGGTTAAGAATCGAAAAATAAACCTGCGCGGAAAGGTAAATCTGTTACAATGTTTACATTATCTGAATAGCATGATTAAGTAATATATTAATACGTTTACTTATATTTCTGTTGGCGATATCATTTTCTGGCAGACAGAAATGAAAGTAAACATATAGATATATTACCAATAATGCTATTCACATAACTGTAGCCGGCCGCGGTGGTCTCGCGGTTCTAGGCGCGCAGTCCGGAACCGCGCGACTGCTACGGTCGCAGGTTCGAATCCTGCCTCGGGCATGGATGTGTGTGATGTCCTTAGGTTCGTTAGGTTTGAGTAGTTCTAAGTTCTAGGGGACTGATGACCACAGCTGTTAGGTCCCATAGTGCTCAGAGCCATTTTAACCATAACTGTAACACATTTATCCTTCCACACAGGTTTATTTTTTGCTTCTTAACACCACTGGTACACACAGCTAATGTACATAACCAATCAGCTGACGTATAAGTAATTGTATACTGCACCTGATGATGACAGCATCCTGCCGAAATGGATTGTGCTAATAAATTATTAGTAAAAAGTTACTGCAGCAGCATAAATTATTCCACATAATCTTATAATACGGTCGCAGACCTCAAACAACATCCACATAACATGGATAAATTTAAATTTAAATCCACCGTGTGACGAAAACAGTAGAATCGTTAGACAATCTGTCTCAAATGCGGGTTCCGTAAAGTCAACCAACAGCTTTTCGCGAGGAGAACGTCGCGTGACTTCTTCCTCTGTCTGTATCAGCAGCCACTTACAACTGTAGCACTACTCAAGGCTTTGGAACTGTCTTATAAATTCTTTTAATTTTGTCAGGAAATCAAAGTAGTCCATTCACCCTACCTGCGATCGATTTCATGTGTTCCTTGCATTGTATATCGATGCGCAATGCTACGCCTATATTACTAACAAATGTGAGTCCAACAAGACTGTACTGTTGCTGCGCTGGAATACAGTCGGAGTTTTTCTCCGTTTATAAAAAAAAAAAAAAAAAAAAAACAAGGTTCAAATGGTTCTAATCACTACGGGACTTAACATCTGAGGTCATCAGTCCCCTAGAGTTAAAACTTCGTAAATCTAACTAACCTAAGAAATATCCATACCCGAACAGGATTCGAACCTGCGACCGTAGCAGCCGCGTGGTTCCGGACTGAAGCGCCTAGAACCGCTCGGCCACAACGGCAGGCCCTCCTTTCTCCTTTTTACATTAATTCGTATGTAAAGCAAGCTGCCACTCATCAACGCCAGGAGGAATCTGTATCTTCTCACTGTTATCTTTCTGTACACAACAGAATCGCAATAGGTCAGTCTGAGAATGCTGCTCGCAGAGTAACATAAAGTTTATGTATATTCAGACATGCCCGGTTCCATCACATTTTCTTGAGTCGTTCCCGGTGTTGCCTTCGCTCCTGGTGAATATTCCCATCCCGTACAACGTTCTAAATCTTAAAAGTCAAAATTAGTTGAAGTGCATCACTTTTAGTAATCCACATACTTTCTGTTTATTGTAAGTCAGCCGTGTTATGTACTGCCAACTTATCACTTATCACTTCGAAGTGATAAGAATACGGAATCCATCTGGCGACTGATATCACACGCGAAGAGAACAGCCTAAGTTTCACATGAGAACTGCTTTCTAAATCAGTGCTGGTTTCAAGAGAGAAATTTTTCTCTTTCTAGAAACATTGTCATACAAGGGTCATTTCTAACGTCCTGCGCACTACGCATGCGTGACCGTTACGGCGGGTGATCCAAGTTGAAATTCACGTCAATTGCGACCGAGACGTCAGGCGTGACGGTCACATGTGTGTTTGCTGGTTCTCGTGGCTGTGTCGTAAGTAACTCAATTTTAAATCGGAAGCTGAAACAGAATCAAGTCGGATTACACGTAGTGACTGATGTGTTTGCAAATGTGCCAATACCTTGTAGATAGAGGAGGCCGAAATGCACGCTATAATCTAACGCAGACGGGCGTGAGGTCTAGAACAGGATACGTTATGAATGCTATAAAGAAAAGTACGTAGCTGCGGTTATACTTAACTTTTAATCCATCATTTATATACAGCATTCTTGATGATACAAGTGAGACTCTCTATAGAAATGGTTAATGGCGCCTTGCTAGGTCGTAGCCATGGACTTAGCTGAAGGCTATTCTGACTATTTCTCGGCAATTGAGAGAAAGGCTTCGTCAGTGTAGTCGCTAGCAAAGTCGTCCATACAACTGGGGCGAGTGCTAGTACGTCTCTCTAGACCTGCCGTGTGGTGGCGCTCGGTCTGAAATTGCTGACAGTGGCGACACGCGGGTCCGACATGTACTAATGGACCGCGGCCGATTTAAAGCTACCACCTAGCAAGTGTGGTGTCTGGCGGTGACACCACAGTGACCACCATTCCTACATAAAAATCGAATCCCTACGTGGAAAGAACCCAACGGAAATTTACGACGCCTTGAGAGAGGTGTGTGGGAATAGTGTAGAGGATCGTGGGGCAGTATCACAGTCGTCTACTCTTTTCTGTGAAGGTCGAGTAAGCACTGGGGACATCCCAAGAAGTAGAACACTATCAACTGCAAAAGACTACATCTATCAGATTACTGATGATGACATTTTGAGAGAGGACTGACGAAAAACATGTGAGGAAAACTGTATATGAGGCCAGAATGTCTGTCACTTCAGTTTACACAGTCATTACTGAAAAGTTAAAGATGAGAAAAGTTGCTGCCAGATGGGCTCCGCACGGTCTCATGAAGAGCAGAAAGCAGATTACAAAAGTATCTGAGCATAATTGCTCCATAGTTAACGAACAGAAGGAGAACGGTTTCTGAAAAGGACTGTTGCCGTTGATGAAACCTGGAAACGAGATTTTGGGCGAGAACTGAAGTACCAGTCGTTCTGACTCTCCACGCTCAATCGTGAAACTGATAATGACCTTCGCATATAGCATGAATGGAGTCGTAACTACAATATAAATAAATAGTGTGCCCCAGTGGACGTCTGTGACAGGCACGTATTGCAAGCTGTTTCTGCAAAATGTTATACGCCCGAAAATTCGTCAAAGGCCTGACATGCTTGCAACGGTCTTCTTCATTTTGCACCTTAATGCAAGATCGTTTATTTCCCTACCAGTGAGAGAACCGCTCGACAATTATGAATGGGAAATACTTCCCCACCCAGAATACAGTCCAGATACGAGGCCAGCAGACTTTGGTTTGTTTCTCAAATTGAAGAAACACCTCAGTGCAAAATGTTTTGATACTACTGATGAAGCTTCCAGTGAGATGAACCGAGTAATCAGACAGATCAACCATGAAGCTGCTCTATCCGGAATACAGAAGTTGCGAAAACGTTGGGAAGCTGTCATAAGCAAGAATGAAGATTATATTGAAGGCCTGTAAAGGTATTTAGTAAAAGAAATTATTTTCGTAAATTCTATCTTTACTGGGAAGAACGCAAGATATGTTTCTTTCTCTCTTCTGTATTCTGAAGACCGTTCTCCTTTTGATCTCTGCATTATAGAAACAGGTCATAGGTTAGTTAGGTTTAACTAGTTCTAAGTTCTAGGGGTCTGATGATCGCAGAAGTCAAGTTCCATAGTGAAAAAAAAAGAGCTTTGTTTTCGAGGTGGTTCTCACGTGTTTTTGGCCACGGCGATAAGGCATTCTTCTTATCAATCGATATTTGTTTGTTATAGTTGTAAGGTGTCAGGCAAATCCAACACCTTCCATGAAAGCCCTGACATGATAAGCAAATCCAGCAGTATGTCACATAACTCCGAATAAATCCTGACATTAAATTAACCAAAGAAATACGATCAACGAGTGAGCAAATTGAATACCACAGACTAACACAAGAACGCCTAAATGCTTGTCATACTTTCCCACCGTGAAACAGACGCAGTTCCGAGGGAAGAAACGAGAACAGAAGCCGAGAGCAGAACCGTGTTAAGCTATAAGGCCCTACGATAAGGGACGGACACCCACGTCGCCAGCCAACCACCAGGACCACCCCCCCCAGCCCATGTTAAAAGATAGAGCCTTCCAGAAGAACAGTATAGATCTTACGATAACACTAAAAGGGCCACACCAGCTGCAAGTTTCAGCGTGAGACTTTTTCGCGTCTCTGTTACGTTGCAAACGTTAAAAACATTGCCCCACCACGAAAAGTATAACGTTTCTCATTGGATAGACAGAATTTTTGTAGGCGGAGCTTAAGGTTAACATTGAGACCCTGACTGGTCAGATGAAAACATAGCCAGATAGTTTTATTTTTAAACCAACTTCGGTAAATTGTAGTAAGGAGAAGTTAGGAGGGAGTTGCTTCCGAGACAGGGAGGTGTGTGGAGCTGTGCCGTCCGCCGCCCCCTGACGAACACCTACAAAGTAATGAATGCACGCGATGCCACATTTTTGAGCGCATAAGGCTTCACTCAGAACTGCAGAAGTCTGATCTGTTACATCCCCTTTTTACGTAATACTAGTGTCGATCGTCAATTGAAGCTCATGGTATTCACATTTGCTGCGTAAGTTAAAATCTGAAACGTGATGATTTTTCTGTTATATAATTATTGAGAAGCCACATCAGCCACTGTAATTTACGACAAGTTAGATAAGTAATTAAAGATAATTGAGGGTCACTGTAGATCATTTTGATAGTTTTCCCTTTTGTGAAACTTAATTTAAACCTAGATTATAGATGTGATATGGCATAGGTCTTCCTTCGATCCATTGTAGAACTTGGAAACCCACTCAGGGAATATTCGTTCACATTTTTGTTAACGCAGTTGGTTTTTATCATCCTGTATTAAAATATTTCCTTTTATCAATACTGCAATTTATAAACAATGTTTTGTGAGTAGAATAAAATTTCCAATGGTAAACTTAACTGCTTTTTCGACGTTATTTTACCAGCTAACTAAAAGTAGGACAGCCTTGAACCCCTTCCACTAAATTTAGTTAGTATTAAGATTCTTTTACAGGGAGTGCAGTGGAGCTGACGCTGAAATCATTAAGTATTTGGTTATATCATCGCTAGTCTCACTGAACTCTTCTGAACTCAACATGTCATGTGTGGTCTGACGTCTCCCTACCAGCAACAGATTCCAGGTTAAAGCTAATTAATTCCCTAAAAACACACTCAGAGCGTCATTGCGCGAAAGGGGTAGGGAGACACGACTTTAGAACAAACAGACACCACGCAGAATATTAGAGAATGGCGACCCTGCCAGGATGGTAAAATACCATGATTGAAGGTCGACCACATGCCTAACTAGGTCAGAAAAATATCTTGTTGAAAAACTTTTGTAACAAAAATTTTTTTCCTAAATGTATAAATAGTCGATAACAGTAGCTGCAGCGATAGATAGTAAGAAAGTATTCAGTAGAAAGTGAGACATTCTAGCAGAGACAATAGCATAATTAAGTTGTGAATTTTAGTATTGTTAGAATTAAGTTTTCTCTCCAATACGAGCGCACAGGTGGCGGATACATCGTTGACAAGTTCGTTCTGACCCAACAAGTAAGTGAATGGATTGTCAAGTCGTGTGTGCAAAAAGTTTATGAAACGCGTGATATCGTATGAGCGCATGTTGACGCGAAGTAGGGCGCGTAAATTGCTTTTAAAACAGAAAATAAGGGATTCGGAAAGATTAGCAATGGCAGATCGAGACCTTGACCGAATTGAGGTAGAGACCCAGCATGAAGATGGACAGAGAATAGAGGACAGTACAACAGACGATGCAGTATCGCGAGAAATAGGACAGATAACGCACCATAAGGAAGATAATGTACGTCAAGGCATAGAAAACGTAAGTCAACATACGACAGAGGAGCAGGAAAGTAGAGAAACAGTCGATGAGGTTTCTAACTTGCGTCTTGAATACGTAGAACCCATAGTACAAGTAATCAGAGCTCCCTCACCACAGAGTACAAGGAATTCGAGCAGAAACATGTCACCGCACAGTTCAATGCAATCGGTTGCAAACCAACACTTGGGCGAAAACACAAAGCGTAGGACGTCGGAAGGAAACGCAATAGGACCCACCAATCTGGCAGAATACGGAAACCATGACAAGGCAAAATAAAGAAATAGCAAACCAAATTCAAATTCAGAATGCAGAAACCATGAGACAAATGAGATTAAAGAACAAAACAAAAAAAGAATCAGTTACACCTAAGTCATATTGAAGACGAGGCAAAAGAATCTCGAGAAGTGATAGGAAACTTAGTAACAGGTCACAATCAATTGAGAACAGACATTGACAAGGTACATGCGGACGTACAAACATTGCGTAATGACACTCAGGGCGAGATCAAAACATTACGCAACAACACCCAGGGAGAAGTCAAGAAACTAGAGAAACAGATAAACGTAATTACTAGACAAGCAGCAGGTGCAGCGCGTGAAATTGTTGAGAACAGTGTGTTACGCAAACGCATCACAAAAGCAGCGCTGAAAAGATGTGATAACCGCATAGTCAAAACAGAAGCGCAAACGAAGCAACAATTTCAGAAATTGCGAACAGAGTTTTTGCAAACCATTGAAGAGCGTAGTGAACAAGATCGAACAAGTACTGAGTGTGCAACCACATCCGTATCTGTAACAGCGCCGGAAAAACAAGCAATTAACGAAGATATCACGCATTTTCGATTCCAGTCACAGGCGGAAAATAACATACGTGAAATCAGATAGCCTGCACCGCAACATACACGTTTCGAAATTGGGAGAGTGCTGACGAGGAAGATGAATTACCAGAGGCATGCACAACGAATGTAGGAGGAAAGGACGAAGTAATGAGTATTTCAGAGCTATTTGAGATGGAAACCAGGGAAAGCGAATTCAATTAGGATAATGCGCAGTCGACGGAATTTGAAAATAAGTTACTAGTGGGCACACAACCCAACGTATATAATGAAGGAAGTTATGAAGCGATAATTAGAGCATTTAGATGCGATTATGTGGAAGTAGCGACGAAGAAGGAGAAGATAGACGAGGATGAGGAAAAAGTAAAGGATGTTGAAGAAAGCGTAAATGAAGGAAGAAATAGAGAAGAGGAAATAAAAGAGAGTGAAGTAGCAGGCGAAGCTTATCCTACAGGAAGTTCGAATTCACTAGGGAAATTCCTAAAAAGACTCATGAATGATTCAGTGGAGGATTCGTTGATGCAAGAAGAAGAAGAACAGAACCAACCCTTTCAAATTCAACCAATTGTGAAGGCTACGGTAAAGCATATCCCAGTCAATATTGTAATTGATAGCGGAAGTGAACTGACTGCGATCTCAGAAAATTTATTCATGCAGTGTAATGCCAATGAGGAATTGCCAGTTCTGAAAACACGTAAGATTAAAGTAAGAGGACCTATTAGAAACAATTCTGCGGAAGTTACGAGACAAACAAGGTTAACTCTTTCGTGTCAAGGTCAAAAGATCGAAACCAACTTCGTGATTATACCTAAACTAACTGTAGATTTGATTATAGGTGCTGATTTTTTAAATGAGAGACGAGCGATAATAGATATGGGGAAAGGTAGCGTAACATTCGGGAATGTTACACTTCTCTTTGAGCAAAAGCTAAAATTAGAAGAAATACCGGTTATAAACAAACAATTAAGAATTACGCGAGATAAAGAGGATGAAGAATTAGAATGGTATGCACAAAAGGGGTACTCGCCTCAACTCATGTTAGAAGTCCATAAAGAAATCGATGAAAAATTGCAAGAAGTTCAAGGTATTTCGGAACACAGTAAAAGAGAATTAGAGGGTATTTTACGAGATAAATCAGGGGTATTTTTACCTAAGACTGGCAGTATTAAACACTTTCAGTACAATTTTGAAGTAAAACAGCACAAACCATTTAGAGTGCCACCCTATACAATCGCATTAAGCCACAGGAATAAAGTATTCCAGGAGATATCTAAAATGTTAGATGATGATGTTATTGAACCAGCTACCTCCATATTGTACAAAAACGAGATGGGCGCATCAGGTTAGTGCTTGATTCCAGACAGATCAACACAATCATAATCACTGAGACAGATCGCCCAGATAAATTAGAGGAATTGATACAAAACTTCCACGGTGCTAAGAAATTTTCATCAATTGATTTACGGAGTAGTTTCTGGCAAATAGAACTGGCCCCAGAATGTAGAAAATTTACAGCATTTATCGTATTCGGTAGATGTTACCAGTTTAAACGATTGCCATTTGGTTTAAACGTATTATCAGCAGCGTTTATTAGGGGATTTAACACTATACTCAGTCCTGAAATTTTACGAAAAATTACTTGTTACGTTGATGATGTGATTATAGCAGAACCTTCTTGGGAACATCACAACGACACATTAAATCAGTTTTTACAGATCATGAAAGAGAATGGGGTCACAGTAAATATAACAAAATCCAAATTTGGAAGGCGAGAGGTCAAATTTCTAGGACACATAATTTCAGAGAAAGGGGTAGTGCCCGACCCAGAAAAACTAACGGCAATCAAAGAATTCTGTACTCCATATAATAAGAAAACTCTCAGACTATTTCTAGGTCTCACCAGATTCTATAAAAAATTTATGTGTATCGACTCTCTCGCAACACCACGCCTATGTGCATTGACTGGAAAAAACACGCCATTGGTATGGGATCAACAAGCCAATGAAGAATTTTTAAATGTGAAAAAACGCACTAACAACAGCACCGATTTTAGCACATCCTGATCTAACACAAAATTTTTGTATGGCCACTGATAGCGCGAAAACAGATTTAGGAGTTGTTTTATTCCAAGAATACGAACAGGCAGGGCTAAGATCATATAGAACAATTGCATTTGCCAGTAATGTACTCACAAAAATCGAGAAAAACTATTCAGTCACGGAGCTGGAAACATTGGCAATTGTATGGGGCTTCCAACGTTTTCGATACTTCCTATTCGGAAGAAAAACAAAAGTATACACTGACCACAAAGCATTAGAATTTCTGTTATCCGCCAAACTAACTCATGGGAGGTTAGCCAGATGGATGTTAATACTACAAGAATTTGACTTCACTATTACACACATACCAGGACCAGCGAATGTATTAGCAGATGCTTTATCATGATGTCCACAGGGTGCATCCAATAACATAGGTTTCGAAGCAGCAGAAGACCAGCTTACAATGTACTATATGAAACAAGTACCTTTCGAAAACTACATTACGACAGCATTGAAAAACATAGGCAAAGAACAGGACAAGGATCCCGAAATACTAGGAATCAAACACAAGTGGAGAAGTAAGGATTTTCCAGACATTCGACAGCACTATCTCGTAAAAAACAATGTTTTATTTTTTAGATGAAATGTTGCAACGAATGAATGGTTAATTTATATCCCAGATGAACTAATTAATAAGTACATATGGTATACACATTTAAGTAATGGCCACTTTGGACCAAAGAAATGCTTTTTAAAAATAAAACAAACAAGCCATTTTCCTAATATGGAAAGACGAGAACAGTATTAGTCAAATGCAAAAAATGTATGAGGGCTAAACACGTCACTTTCCAAACCAAGCCACCTATGTTTCCAATAATCCCTAAAAGATTAAAACAAATAGCTGCAAAAGATTTGATGGGGCCCCTCCCACTCACAACAAATGGATATATTTTCATATTTGTCGTTTTGGAATTTACTTCTAAATATGTTACCTTGACACCATTAAAATGGGCAACAGGTCTTACTATAAGTAAAGGATTTGGACAAGATTTTCTCAGACAAGTAGGTCAAGCGGCCCACAATATAAATCAGTGCAATGGCAGAACACGTTAAAAGAACACAAAATAAAACCCATCTACATATCTAAGTACAAACCTAGCGTAAATCCAGCAGAATGATCTATGAAGGACATAGGCACTTTATGCCGATTATATGCAGGCAAAAGACACAACACTTGGGATATATACCGTAAAGATTTTCAAGAAGTAATAAATGAAATGCCACATAGCACTACACTACTACCTCCAGTTACTGTACTTAAAAATATTGAACCCCCAAACATAACCAGGGAAAATGTTGGATTTCCTATTTTACCACATAGACAGCACAAACAATTCGTAGCAACAGCACTCTCCAACATCAGAAAGGCAGCCATTAAAAGAAAAGAAAGAGGAGATAGAACAGCAATTAAAAGAACATTCTCAGTAGGCCACAAAGTATTTGTAAAAACACACCATCTCTCCAGCAAACAGAAACACAAAATACATAAGTTTTACGCTGCATACAAAGGACCTGTCATAATTAGCCAAATTGCTTATGATAATGCTGTGGAACTAATGAACCCAAAAACAGGCACAACCTTAGGACTTCACCATCTGAGCCATATCAAAAAGTTAGAAGAATAATTTTATTACTGGTAAATAATTAGCACAATATTTCAAGTTTATGTTGCAGATAAGATCGTCAGGAGAAAGACGAATGAAGAGAGAGGAAGGTGGAAAAAAGAAAGTAGTTTCAATAAAAACAAAAATAACACTGATAGTAGCATAGATTAAGGTGAAGGGATAAAGCGTAGATAGTCTAACAGCATGAAATACTAAAATGCTATACACCATGACACTACACAAAAATAAAAAACGAATTTGAAGATTCTTGTAAAAGTTAAGACTCAAAATATCTTAGAATTGTAACATGGAAAGGGTGCCGAAATTTGTAAAGCTTTTTAAGAAGGCGTAAAACAATGTAGGTACTAGACATATGTTAGATGATTATAAGTAAAACTTTTTGTAAGAACCATTGTAAAAACTCCAGCAAAGACCAGATGCAATGACCCACAAGTTGCAATGAGGAAGTATCAAGAAAGAAACGGATGTAATTAGCAAGACACGATTCCTACAAGGCAGAAGCGTCAAGAGAAGGGAAAGGACAGTGAGACCAACAGAGGACCCTTGTAGCCAAAGTGGGCAGTAAATCTGCTGCCAAGTGGAACCACAGAGTGGCGGAACCCTGCTGGGACAGAACACGGAAGGCCAAGAGGGTCTTGGAATACCCCTACTCAGTATAGCGAGCAAAAAATATATATATGTGTGTGTAAAAGTCACACTACTGCTATTAAACAGCACACTGATGCACTAAACTGAGGAAAACTTCCACAAAGTAAAAATGACATGCCCAAACAATTTATCAAACTGTTACTAAGAGGAGAACTTCAAAGAGACTAGTTATCAATGAATGTTTCCATATGCTGCCCAGAGAAGAACCAAGAATCAAGTAAGAAGTAGAGAAAAAGCAGGAAGAACAGAAGTTGAAGATTCACAAGATTGAGACCAAGAAGATGGGTGAAGAATAGACGACATACCTTCCCAAATCCCTATCCTATTGTAAACTAGTCGTCTGCGAAGTATTACAACGAAAAACGACCGCTTTCAGCGACACATAACGATGACTTTCACGCATACAAAGCCAGTAAACCACGAGATTCTGCACTCACAGCTCCATTCCATTATGGGACCTCCACAACAGCAACACACACTTGCAAAGCCAACAAGGAATGACGAACGAAGCTGTATATTAAATACTTGCCCACATCCATCTCGCTCAAGTCCATCACCTTCATGCAAAAACATTCGCCAACCTCATGCTTAAACACTCATAGGATTGTGTGAATGTGTGAAATCAAATTGTGTGATGTAGGAATTGTGCAAAAGAAACGTGTGAAAAACTAAATAAGTTAAGCACACCAGACAGCTAATAACCTACAAAATAACAGTCATTGACTATGGACTTAAGTAAAAAATAGACTATCGATAAAAATAAGTCATTAGTTCTGAAATGGACAGTATATAAAGAACAAAAGTAAGGCATAATAAACACTAATACTATATGCCACTTACTTTCTCCTCATAAAAGTAAAAGAATAACTACATTTTATTTATTTTCTCCTTATAAAAACAAAAAATAAAAAATTATCTTGTTGGATGTTTTCCCTTTTTTTTAATATTTGTACCATTTGTTAGAATAATATCTCAATACTTGTGTATGTATATTTCTTTGTCAAAGCAATTCTTGGAAATAATTCTTATTTGTTAGTGTAACAATGTTGAAATGAGCATCTAGAAACATAAACATCTTACTTGCACATGATAATTAGAAAATGTGTTAGGAATAGACATTACTTAATTACTGCATTTATAAAAAAACAACATTTCTAAGAAAATGGATGTGAAAGACTCCTCACTTTCGATAAGAAACGTCTTAAAAAACAAACTTCACACTTAAATAAAGAAAGAAAATAATTAAAAAATAATAATTATAATAGCATAAAAATATTCTTCTATTGTCAATATAAACATATTTTTGACAATAATGTGGAAGAATATAAAAATATAAATTAGTAATACAAACTAGCATAGAACCAGGATAATGTGGCTGAATAGTAGGCAACAAAATTTAGATAAAGGAATAATTTTTGGCTGACTTAGACAACGATACAATCATTGCCTAACTTCAGTGCAAAAATTAAGTTTGAAGGGTGGTGATATGTAAGGTGTCAGGAAAATTCAACAACTTCCACGAAAACCCTGACATGATAAGCAAATCTGGCAGTATGTCACATAACTCCGAATAAATCCTGACATTAAATTAACCAAAGTAATACGAGCAACGAGTGAGCAAATGGAATACCACAGACTAACACAAGAACGCCTAAATGCATGTCATACCTTCCCACCATGAAACAGATGCAGTTCCGAGGGAAGAAACGAGAATAGAAGCTGAGAGCAGAACCGTGTTAAGCTATTAGGCCCTACGGTAAGGGACGGACACCCACGTCGCCAGCCAACCATCAGGACCACCCCCCAGCCCATGTTAAAAGAGAGAGCCCTCCAGAAGAACAGTATAGATCTTACGATAACACTAAAAGGGCCACACCAGCTGCAAGTTTCAGCGTGAGACTTTTTCGCGTCTCTGTGACATTGAAAACGTTAAAAACATTGTCCCACCACGAAAAGTAACCGCCAGGACCACCCCCCCACAGCCCATGTTAAAAGAAAGAGCCCTCCCTGAGAACAGTATAGATCTTACGATAACACTAAAAGGGCCACACCAGCTGCAAGTTTTAGCGTGAGACTTTTTCGCGTCTCTGTTACGTTGCAAACGTTAAAAACATTGCCCCACCACGAAAAGTATAACGTTTCTCATTGGATAGACAGAATTTTTGTAGGCGGAGCTTAAGGTTAACATTGAGACCCTGAGAAGGTGCATGGAGCTGTGCCGCCCGCCGCCCCCTGACAAACACCTACAAGGTAAAGAACGCACGCGATGGCGCATTTTTGAGCGCATAAGGCTTCACTCAGAACTGCAGAAGTCACCTAACATTACCGCTGGATATATTTCGTAAACCACATCAAATACTGACGAATCGATTCCACAGACTGAACGTGAGGAGAGGGGCTAGTGTAATTGGTTAATACAAACCATAGAAAAATGCACGGAAGTATGTTTTTAACACAAACCTACGTTTTTTTAAATGGAACCCCGTTAGTTTTGTTAGCACATCTGAACATATAAACAAATACGTAATCAGTGCCGTTTGTTGCATTGTAAAATGTTAATTACATCCGGAGATATTGTAACCTAAAGTTGACGCTTGAGTACCACTCCTCCGCTGTTAGATCGTGTGTATCGGAGAGCACCGAATTACGTAGGGATCCAAAGGGAACGGTGATGGACCTTAGCTACAGAAGAGACTAGAACAGCACGTTACGTCCACATGCTAACAACTTTCTATTGGTCTTTTTCACTGACGCACATGTACATTACCATGAGGGGTGAGGTACACGTACACACGTGGTTTCCGTTTTCAATTACGGAGTGGAATAAAGTGTGTCCCGACATGTCAGGCCAATAGATGTTCAATGTGGTGGCCATCATTTGCTGCACACAATTGCAATCTCTGTCGTAATGAATGCCGTACACGCCGCAGTACATCTGGTGTAATGTCGCCGCAGGCTGCCACAGTACGTTGTTTCATATCCTCTGGGGTTGTAGGCACATCACGGTACACATTCTCCTTTAACGTACCCCACAGAAAGAAGTCCAGAGGTGTAAGATCAGGAGAACGGGCTGGCCAATTTATGCGTCTTCCACGTCCTATGAAACGCCCGTCGAATACCCTGTCAAGGGTCAGCCTAGTGTTAACTGCGAAATGTGCAGGTGTACCATCATGCTGATACCATCTACGTCGTCGCGTTTCCGGTGGGACATTTTCGAGCAACGTTGGCAGATCATTCTGTAGAAACGCGATATATATTGCAGCTGTTTGGGGCCCTGCAATGAAGTGAGGACCAATGAGGTGGTCGCCAACGATTCCGCACCATACATTTACAGTCCACGGTCGCTGTCGCTCTACCTGTCTGGGCCAGCGAGGATTGTCCACGGACCAGTAATGCATGTTCCGTAGATTCAGTGCCCCGTGGTTTGTGAAACCCCTCTTCATCGGTAAACGGGTAGAACTGCAACGCATTCTCTGTTAATGCCCATTGACAGAATTGCACTCGATGATTAAAGTCATCACCATGTAACTGCTGATGTAGCGACACGTGAAACGGGTGAAAGGGGTGACGATGCAGTATGGGCATGACACTACTTTGACTCAATCCACCGGCTCTCGCAATGTCCCGTTCAAAAAAATTGCTCTGAGCACTATGCGACTTAACTTCTGAGGTCATCAGTCGCCTAGAACTTAGAACTAATTAAACCTAACGAACCTAAGGACATCACACACATCCATGCCCGAGGCAGGATTCGAACCTGCGACCGGAGCGGTCGCTCGGCTCCAGACTGTAGCGCCCAGAACCGCACGGCCACTGCGGCCGGCGCAATGTCCCGTGTACTCATGTGTGGGTTCATGACAACAGCAGCTAACACACCAACTGCACCCGCTTCTCCTGTGACGGGCCTGTTACGGACCCGTTTGCGTGCTACGACCATATCTGTTGCATGCAGTTGGCGGTAGATGTTTTGCAATGTGCGGCACGTTGGATGCTCTCTGTCCGGGTACCGTTCTGCATACACCCTGCAGGCTTCAGCTGCATTTCGTCGACACTCGCCATAGATGAGTATCATCTCCGCCTTTTCAGAGTTCGAATACACCATGGTCACAGTTCCTACAACACTACACTATCACAGACGTCTGGTAAAGTGGGTCTGCGTGCGGAGACGAATGCCGAATAACAATAGCAGCAAGCGCTACATGCGGACACTGCGACAGCTAGACCAAACCACAACAGTGCACTACAGCCACACTCGTAAACATGGTCGTCATCGTAAACATGTCCCTGCAGATGCTGCTCGCCGACCGTGCCCGTGTTTGTTACAAAACGCAACTGAACGTCGGAGGTTTCTAGCGTCAACTTTAGGTTACAATATCTCCGGATGTAATTAACATTTTACAATGCAACAAACGGCACTGGTTACGTATTTGTTTATATGTTCAGATGTGCTAATAAAACTAACGGGGTTCCATTTAAAAAAACGTAGGTTTGTGTTTAAAAACATACTTCCGTGCATTTTTGTATGGTTTGTATTAAACAATTACACTAGCCCCTCTCCTCACGTTCGGTCTGTGGAATCGGTTCGTCAGTATTTGATGTGGTTTACGAAATATATCCAGCGGTAACGTTAGGTGACTCACCCTGTATTTTCTTGTTTTGTTACTGGAAATTTTCAGCGGACGTTATCAGGGGCGACTTGCAGATAACGTAGGAACTATAACCGGTGAACATATTCCAGTCCAGTGATCGTATCTTGGAATGTTTTTAAAAGTAAGTGGGTTCCCACTGGACTTTTCATTATTGAGATTGGTGTACCCGAGACACGCTCTTT